>NC_064616.1:178706912-179956912 GCF_023898315.1 Schistocerca nitens | reverse complement strand
CATGCATCAATTCAAGAGGACGTGCTACTGGGTATTAGAGGTACCAGTGTGTACAGCAATCTGGGCCACCACCTCTGAAGGTCTCGCTGTGTGATGGTACAATATGCAATGTGTGGTTTTCATGAGCAATAAAAAGGGCGGAAATGATGTTTATGTTGATCTCTGTTCCAATTTTCTGTATAGGTTCCGGAACTCTCGGAACCGAGGTGATGCAAATCTTTTTTTGTTGTGTGTAATTGGCGTATTCTATCGGTCGAAGATTAATGAACTAAGTCAAGGAATATCGTCTTTTATTCCAGAGAATCATTGTCGTCACTATTTCAAATGGCTCTATGGGACTCAGCTTCTGAGGTCATCAGTCCCCTAGAACTTAGAACTACTTAAACCTAACTAACCTAAGCAAATCACACACATCCATGCCCGAGGCAGGATTCGAACCTGCGAGCGTTGCAGCAGCGCCTTTTCTCACTGAAGCGCCTGGAACCGCTCCGCCACTACAAGTAGACACACTGTTTCATCATTTTTCCGAGCGTGTTCCCTTTGTCTGCTGCCTTCCATCAAAAGATCCGATTGCCTCAATTTAAATGAACTGTAGTATTATGAAAAAGAGGTAGGATAACTTACAAGATAGAAGCACACCCAACATTATTAACTGCACAGTTGCAGGTGGCAAGAATCTGGCTGCTACTGATTCATTTGGACTGTAATCTGTTGCATCATTTGATTGAATTCCACATACAGTCGGGGTCGAAGTTCAAAAATGGCTCTGAGCTCTATGGGACTTAACATCTGAGGTCAGCAGTCCCCCAGAAATTAGAATTACTTAACCCTAACCAACCTAAGGTCATCACACACATCCATATCCCAGGCAGGATTCGAACGTGCGACCGTAGTGGCCGCGTTGTTCCAGACTGAAGCGCCTAGAACCGTTCGGCCACAGCGGCCACCCAGTCGAAGTTCAACTTGATAACCACTACTATGTACAGGGTGACAGTTATTGAACTATGTGAAAACAAACGTAAATTAGTTACAAACTACGGCGTACACACACTTAATTCAACATGCAAACGTTACTACAGATGTTCGGATTCAGGTTATGACATGTTCGATATGCCTTTCATCTTTGACGATGATGTGGCGCAGACTAAAAACGAGATTCTGCATGACCCGCTGATGAGTCGGAACATCGATTCTGTCGATGGCCTCCTGAATGGCTGTTTTCAGCTCACCAATGCGTTTGGAGTTACTGCTGTACACCTTGTCTTTAATATAGCCCCGCAAAATGGAGTCGTATGTCTTCAGATCCAGAGAATATGGCGGCCAATCGAAGCCCATGCCAGTGGCCTCTGGGTACCCCAGAGCCAGAATGCGGTCCCCAGTGTGCTCCTCCAGGACATCAAACACTATTCTTCTTTGACGGGGTCGACCTCCGTCTTGCATGAACTACATCTTGTCGAAATCAGGGTCACTTAGGATAATGGGGATGAAATCATCTTCCAAACCCTTCACGTACCATTCTGTAGTCACCGTGCCATCAAAGAATATCATACAGATTATTCCGT
This sequence comes from Schistocerca nitens, assembly GCF_023898315.1. Classification (NCBI taxonomy): domain Eukaryota; kingdom Metazoa; phylum Arthropoda; class Insecta; order Orthoptera; family Acrididae; genus Schistocerca; species Schistocerca nitens. The sequence continues at coordinate 179,955,350 of NC_064616.1, read as the reverse complement.
AACCGGACATTCCACACTTCACAGCCACTCGTGGAGGGTGGAGAGACTTCTCGATCGCGAAATGCGGATTCTCAGTCCCCCAAAAACGCCAAGTTTGCTTATTTACGAACCCAACCCAAAATGCGGATTCTCAGTCCCCAAAATACGCCACTTTTGCTTATTTACGAACCCAACAGAATGAAAGTAGGCTTCGTCGCTAAACCAAAGCATACAGAGCATACTAATTGCCGTCATGCCCCGCGGCCAACTGTGCAGTTTGAAGGTCCTAACGCAAACGATTCAGAAGTTATGATGATGTTACTTCATACGGTTCAATAACTGTCCCCCCCATGAACCATGGACCTTGCCGTTGGTGGGGAGGCTTGCGTGCCTCAACGATAAGATAGCCGTACCGTAGGTGTAACCACAACGGAGGAGTATCTGTTGAGGGGCTAGACAAACGTGTGGTTCCTTAAGAGGGCCAGCAGCCTTAAACAGTAGTTACAGGGGCAACAGTGTGGATGATTGACTGATCTAGCCTTGTAACACTAACCAAAACGGCCATGCTGTGCTGGTACTGCGAACGGCTGGAAGCAAGGGGAAACTACAGCCGTAATTTTTCCCGAGGGCATGCAGCTTTACTGTATGGTTAAATGATGATGGCGTCCTCTTGGGTAAAATATTCCGGAGGTAAAATAGTCCCCCATTCGGATCTCCGGGCGGGGACTACTCAAGAGGATGTCGTTATCAGGAGAAAGAAAACTGGCGTTCTACGGATCGGAGTGTGGAATGTCAGATCCTTTAATCGGGCAGGTAGGTTAGAAAATTTTAAAAGGGAAATGGATAGGTTAAAGTTAGATATAGTGGGAATTAGTGAAGTTCGGTGGCAGGAGGAACAAGACTTTTGGTCAGGCGAATACAGGATTATAAATACAAAATCAAATAGAGGTAATGCAGGAGTAGGTTTAATAATGAATAAAAAAATAGGATTGCGGGTAAGCTGCTACAAACAGCATAGTGAACCCAATATTGTGGCCAAGATAGACACGAAGCCCACGGCTACTACAGTAGTACAGGTTTATACGCCAACTAGATCAGCAGATGACGAAGAAATTGAAGAAATGTATGATGAGATAAAAGAAATTATTCAGATAGTGGAGCCGCCTGGTAGAATTTTGCACAGAGTATAACTTAATCATAGCTAACACTTGGTTCAAGAATCATGAAAGAAGGTTGTATACCTGGAAGAAGCCTGGAGATACTAGAAGGTATCACATAGATTATATAATGGTAAGACAGAGATTTAGGAACCAGGTTTTAAATTGCAAGACATTTCCAGGGGCAGATGTGGACTCTGACCACAATCTATTGGTTATGAACTGTAGATTAAAACTGAAGAAACTGCAAAAAGGTGGGAATTTAAGGAGATGAGACCTGGATAAACTGACTAAACCAGAGGTTGTATAGAGTTTCAGGGAGAGCGTAAGGGAACAACTGACAAGAACGGGGGAAAGAAATACAGTAGAAGAAGAATGGGTAGCTTTGAGGGATGAAGTAGTGAAGGCAGCAGAGGAGCAAGTAAGTAAACAGACGAGGGCTAGTAGAAATCCTTGGGTAACAGAAGAAATATTGAATTTAATTGATGAAAGGAGAAGATATAAAAATGAAGCAAATGAAGCAGGCCAAAAGGAATACAAACGTCTCAAAAATGAGATCGACAGGAAGTGCAAAATGGCTAAGCAGGGATAGCTAGAGGACAAATGTAAGGATGTAGAGGCTTATCTCACTAGGGGTAAGATAAATATTGCCTACAGGAAAATTAAAGAGACCTTTGGAAAAAAAAGAACCACTTGCATGAATATCAAGAGCTCAGATGGAAACACAGTTCTAAGCAAAGAAGGGAAAGCAGAAAGGTGTAAGGAGTATATAGAGGGTCTATACAAGGGCGATGTACTTGAGGACAATATTATGGAAATGGAAGAGGATGTAAATGAAGATGAAATGGGAGATATGATACTGCGTGAAGAGTTTGACAGAGCACTGAAAGACCTAAGTCGAAACAAGGCCCCGCTAGTAGGCAACATTCCATTAGAACTACTGACAGCCTTGGGAGAGCCAGTCCTGACAAGACTCTACCATCTGGTGAGCAAGATGTATGAGACAGGCGAAATCCCCTCAGACTTCAAGAAGAATATAATAATTCCAATCCCAAAGAAAGCAGGTGCTGAAAAGATGTGATAATTACCGAACTATCAGTTTAATAAGCCACGGCTGCAAAATTGGAAAAACTGGTAGAAGCCGACCTAGGGGAAGATCAGTTTGGGGTCCGTAGAAATATTGGAACACTTGAGGCAATACTGACCCTACGACTTATCTTAGAAGCTGGATTAAGAAAAGGCAAACCTACGTTTCTAGCATTTGTAGACTTAGAGAAAACTTTTGACAATGTTGACTGGAATACTCACTTTCAAATTCTGAAGGTGGCAGGGGTAAAATACAGGGAGCGAAAGGCTATTTACAATTTGTAGAGAAACCAGATGGCAGTTATAAGAGTCGAGGGACATTAACGTGAAGCAGTGGTTGGGAAGGGAGTGAGACAGGGTTGTAGCTTCTCCCCGATGTTTTTCAATCTGTATATTGAGCAAGCAGTAAAGGAAACAAAAGAAAAATTCGGAGTAGGTATTAAAATCCATGGAGAAGAAATAAAAACTTTAAGGTTCGCCGATGACATTGTAATTCTATCAGAGACAGCAAAGGACTTGGAAGAGCAGCTGAACGGAGTGGACAGTGTCTTGAAAGGAGGATATAAGAACATCAATAAAAGCAAAACGAGGATAATGGAATGTAGTCGAATTAAGTCGGGTGATGCTGAGGGAATAAGATTAGGAAATGAGACACTTAAAGTAGTAAAGGAGTTTTGCTGTTTGGGGAGTAAAATAACTGATGATGGTCGAAGTAGAGAGAATATAAAATGTAGACTGGCAATGGATAGAAAAGCGTTTCTGAAGATGAGAAATCTGTTAACATCGGGTATAAATTTAAGTGTCAGGAAGTCGTTTCTGAAAGTATTTGTATGGAGTGTAGCCATGTATGGAAGTGAAACATGGGCGATAAATAGTTTGGATAAGAAGAGAATAGAAGCTTTCGAAATGTGGTGCTACAGAAGAATGCTGAAGATTAGATGGGTGGATCACATAACTAATGATGAGGTATTGAATAGAATTGGGGAGAAGAGGAGTTTGTGACACAACTTGACTAGAAGAAGGGATCGGTTGGTAGGACTTCTTCTAAGGCATCAAGGGATCACCAATTTAGTATTGGAGGGCGGCGTGGAGGGTAAAAATTGTAGAGGGAGACCAAGAAATGAATACACTAAGCAGATTCAGAAGGATGTAGGCTGCAGTACGTACTGGGAGATGAAACAGCTTGCACAGGATAGAGTAGCATGGAGAGCTGCATCAAACCAGTCTCAGGACTGAAGACCACAACAACAACAACAATTGTCACCCTGTAAATCCCTAGAATATTCCATTCCAATAGTGTTCACAAAATACACTTAGACCAACGTACCATATGGAGAGTTTCAATAATTCGTCGTTTGGATAATTTTGTCTCCCGTGGCCCAAAAGCCAGTGATCATCCCTTTTTGCAACTCAAATCAATCGCATAATTCAGTCATGAAAGCAATGAGCAAAATGCGCTCAGGTGATTCTTTTCCCATTACTGATTATTTTATTCTGCCATATGCCTGTGATGGGTACAAGCAACTTTTTCCTTTCAGCCGAACTTAACAAATTAAAAAAAAAAAAGATTTTGCAATTGAAAGGATTAAAACATAATAAAATATAATTAATATTGATAACGTTCATTTGAAAACACTAGTGATGATAATGTGGATGGTGTGTCGATGTGGATAGCGATGCCGGCCGTGGTGGCCGAGCGTTTCTAGTCGCTACAGTCTGGAACCGCGCGACCGCTACGGTCGCAGGTTCGAATCCTGCCTCGGGCATGGATGTGTGTGATGTCCTTAGGTTAGTTAGGTTTAAGTAGTTCTAAGTTCTAAGGGACTGATGACCTTAGAAGTTCAGTCCCATAGTGCTCAGAGGCATTTGAGCCATTTGTATAGCGATGTTAACGACGGAAATTTAGCGTTGGTTACTTTCCAAAGCAGAAAGAACATAGAGATGAATGATCCCTTGGTGACGTCATTAGAGCCAAAGCACAAGTTCTCATTGGAACAGGTGGGGACCGGTAAATGGCCGAGAACTACACAAGTGAATCATTCTGTCGTTCGTCCTAAGTCAGTTAATGAAACTACAGAAATCCTTGATGTGGATGAATGGATGGAGATTTGAAGTATCTCACGAGGGTAAAAAAGAGCAATATTATACTTTTATTTACCGTCTACGTCAGAATGCGAGGCCACTGCCTTCTTGATCACATCCCACAGTTTGCTCCCAGTCATGGTGACATGGGACAACGGCGGGTATGACAAACGATATAGTGATATCACTATATTTACAGGGAGGGGGGGGGAGTGAGATGGAGGTGTTAAATATTGAGAAGTGTTTATCCGAAAAGTAGGAGTGCACGGATAGAATTTTTAGTGCCTTGTACACCTACTTTCACAGAGCAATATGGCATATTCACATACCTTCAGGAGCATGTAAGTTGTTTTATTTTCTGCCACTTGCAGCTTTTGCTCAACACCAGTTCTGTATCAGGCTGAGAGCTTCTTTGCATTTCTCTTCTATCTGTGCTCTGTAATCCACTGAATCAACAATCAGCTTAGTGCTTTGATAACTTATTGACATTCTTCTAACAATGAGATTGCTTTTTGTAAACCAACATGTCCTGCTGCGAGTCACGATTTTCGCAGCATTTCATCAACCACTCCATAATGAATAAAATGATATTTTTTCTGATATTTCAAGAAGAGGCATTATCACTATGATCCAAAATTTAGCCCTACAGACGCACACCTGTAACCACTCATTTGTGATATTTCTTAATGCTTGTGTCAGAATGACCTATTCTACCTTCCGAATTTTGTAGTAATATTGTACATAGCTAAAAATACCTCATAACTCCCGCCTCCATGAGGCTGGCGAAAAGGGGGGTAGGGGGCACCACAAGTAATTAAAAACGAACTAAATGTCGATCATCACTGCAACGGCAGGGCGAGACGTCTTAGACTCGAGTAGTTTCAGCGCCAGATGTATTCCATCCTCGATAGACCTTCCTATCTGAATACAGTATTGATTACGATTTAGTCCATCAGATCTCTATGTGTAAACAGTCGCGCGTAAAAAAGGGGTTCTTTAACTTTTGCATTTCCTCCTTGCATAAGGAGATATATCGACTTTTGTCCTTGAGTAAAGATATCAGTATGTATACACTACTGGCCATTAAAATTGCTACACCAAGAAGAAATGCACATGATCAACGGGTATTCATTGGACAAATATGTTATACCAGAACTGACATGTGATTACATTTTCACGCCATTTGGGTGCATAGATCCTGAGAAATCAGTACCCAGAACAACCACCTCTGGCCGTAATAACGGCCTTGATACGCCTGGGCATTGACTCAAACAGAACTTGGATGGCGTATACAGGTGCAGCTGCCCGTGCAGCTTCAACACGATATCACAGATGATCAAGAGTAGTGACTGGCGTATTGTGACGAGCCAGTTGTTCGGCCACCATTGACCAGACGTTTTCAGTTGGTGGGAGATCTGGAGAATGTGCTGGCCAGGGCAGCAGTCGAACATTTTCTGTATCTAGAAAGGCCCATACAGGACCTGCAACATGCGGTCGTGCATTATCCTGCTGAAATGTAGGGTTTCGCAGGGATCGAATGAAGGGTAGAGCCACGGGTCGCAACACACGTGAATTGTAACGTCCACTGTTCAAAGTTACGTCAATGCGAACAAGAGGTGACCGAGACGTGTAACCAATAGTACCCCATACCATCACGCCGGGTGATACGCCACTATGGCAATGACGAATACACATTTCCAATGTGCGTTCACCGCGATGTCACCAAACACGGATGCGACCATCATGATGCTGTAAACAGAACCTGGATTCATCCGAAAAAATGACGTTTTGCCATTCGTGCACCCAGGTTCGTCGTTGAGTACACCATCGCAGGAGCTCCTGTCTGTGATGCAGCGTCAAGGGTAACGCAGCCATGGTCTCCGAGCTGATAGTACATGCTGCTGCAAACATCGCCGAATTGTTCGTGCAGATGGTTGTTGTCCTGCAAACGTTCCCAACTGTTGACTCAGGGATCGAGACGTGGCTGCACGACCCGTTACAGCCATGCGTATAAGATGCCTGTCATCTCGACTGCTAGTGATACGAGGCCGTTGGGATCCAGCACAGCGTTCCGTATTACCCTCCTGAACCCACAGATTCCATATTCTGCTAACAGTCATTGTATCTCGACCAACGCGAGTAGCAATGTCGCGATACTATAAACCGCAAACGCGATAGGCTACAATCCGACCTTTATCAAAGTCGGAAACATGATGGTACGCATTTCTCCTCCTTACACGAGGCATCACAACAACGTTTCACCAGGCAACGCCGGTCAACTGCTGTTTGTGTATGAGAAATCGGTTGGAAACTTTCCTCATGTCAACCTTGTTTGAATGCTCTGAAAAGCTAATCATTTGCATATCTCAGGATCTTCTTCCTGTCGTTAAATTTCGCGTCTGTAGCACGTCATCTTCGTGGTGTAGCAGTTTTAATGGCCAGAAGTGCATTAAGCCGGATGTGTAGATTTTGTATTCGATAAACAAACCCTACATGTCTGGATTAATCCGAATACAAATGCCTCTTGAGTTTATACCACCACTATCTCTGTTTCAGGCATTGAGCTGCCCGCAAGAGTGATAAGATCTGTTTTTCCGAACTCATAAACTGTAAAACGGGAGAGCAAGAATTTATTCTTTGGTATTAGTTTAAAGGAGTAGAACTGAACTTTAAGACAGCCGTAACAAAAGAATTTGAGTGAATGGTATTTCATGTGGGCGATACATGTCGGGATTTCATGGCTCATTTCCTGTCTTCAGAGACAAATGGCAAATGACATGTTACATATGTAGACCTGCTTTACCCATGTCTTTGTTGCCTCTTTCAAGAGATATAGGGAAGGGTCGAAAAACAAAGAGGAATTCAAGGGCTGCACAGTCATGATGCAGCATCTAGGTACTTTGCTATATAATGCGTGATTTCCTTCTACAAATTATTCAAAGAAATACAGCACCGCAAACTGTATTTGTTCCTTAGTCATATAGAATGTTCCCAGGAGCGTAAGTCAGTATTCCGGCAAGCAACAGAGATCGTGGCCGTCTTCCGAGCAGGGCGTATAGGTTCAGTCCACTGTTTTGATCGTTGTTTCACTTATGGCCTTCCACGTCTCATCCATAGTAACAAATCAGTGCACAAAATCAGTAACACTCTATTCGAAACGGCCTCGATATTACTGCGACCTGTTTTTGCATTTCATTTTTGCCCTATTCAGCAAATGCGGAACCTATTTTACACAAAGCTTTTTCATAGATAATTTTACATGTAAAATGTATCACGCTTTTTTTCTTATACGCCTATGGCGTCTACTGTTTCATTAACCAGGAATCACCCGTTATCCAATACCATAGTGTATTTTCTAGATGTTTTCATCTGAGGATGCAGTTTCGGCTCATGGATCACGCGGCTACTTTCAACAGAAGTACTTCACGTTTTGAATCCATCCATCCTCACTTAACTCTTGAAAAAAGGGCACAGAAATTTTGGAAACCCTCAGTAACTCTGGTTAGTTACCGCTGGCTATGAACAGTCATGAACAAAGAATTTTATGACGGCATGGTGTTCCAGTTTATCCATTTCAACGAAGTACGTGCAACACTATTAATTTAAAAATTTAATTTCAAAATTCCTCTTATATCACTGAACTTTCACTGAATTCCTGCACAGCATATAAAAACATAACAAAACACAAAATTTGGATGGTATCATTCACGTCATCTGTGTGCCAGACCAACAGTTTTCATCTTATTGTCATATACTCTGTAGGTAATCAATTTAATCAATTGTAACCTCGTATAAATAAAAATCGAAACATTTGTGTCTAAATATCAACCGAGATGGTTACGTACCTGCTGTACCACATGTTCTCGAACAGAATCAAAGCTTCCTTCAGCCGATTAGTAGATGTCTGCTCACGCAAAGTTTGATCAAAATCACTACATGCGACAAGGAACAGTACTGATCGAATACCGTCGAAAACCTGCAAACCAATAACAAGATTAGGCTTATAACAGAGCACACAGAGGCATTCAAACAGTTGTTCATCCCGCACTCCATTCGCGATCAGAAAGGGGAAGAAACTCGTACAATAGGGTGTACTCACTGCTGTGCACATCACAGTTGTTCGCATAGTTTGGATCTGGACCTCAAATACATTTATTCAACTTTTAATAAAGGAAATGCTTTTGCTGTATGAGTTTGTGATAAATGCGAATATTTTCTGTACAAAACCGTCCAGATTGCTATTAAAGCGTTCCTTATTTGTAACGCCGTTTCGGCTACTGTCATCGTCAGATACTTGCAGTTAAGATTGTAGTGGACTGACAAGGCAGCCAGTCCACAGAGACGGGTAGCCGAAAGGGCACACGTACACACACGCCGACTGGCGCGAAGTCTGGAACAGGATACGTGATGAATGTGATAAAGAAAAGAACGTAGCTACTAGAACACTTAACTTTTATATCGTCCTTTGGTATACGGCATTCTTGATGATACAAGTGAGACTCTTTAGATTCATGAAGTAACTAACGGCGCCTTGCTAGGTCGTAGCCATGGACTTAGCTGAAGGCTATTCTAACTGTCTCTCGGCAAATGAGAGAAAGGCTTCGTCAGTGTAGTCGCTAGCAACGTCGTCGTACAACTGGGGCGAGTGCTAGTACGTCTCTCGAGACCTGCCTTGTGGTGGCGCTCGGTCTGCGATCCTGACAGTGGCGACACGCGGGTCCGACATGTACTAATGGACCGCGGCCGATTTAAGCTACCACCTAGCAAGTGTGGTGTCTGGCGGTGACACCACAAAGATTATAGGAGCATAAAGAGCGACGGACTGCAAAAGTTCTATCTTGACGGTTTTATACAAAAAAATCAGTTAATCTAAATAAACACGTGTTATTCGTTTGTTTTATTGAAGACTAAGGTAAAAAGAACAAAACGCTGAAGAATAAACACCGCAAATATATGGAATATTCCAGTTACATAAACAATACGTTATAAGGAATTTCTTTGTAAAGTTTATACACTACTGGCCATTAAAATTGCTACACCACTAAGATGACGTGCTACAGACGCGAAATTTAACCGGCAGGAAGAAGATGCTGTGATATGCAAATGATTAGCTTTTCAGAGCATTCACACAAGGTGGCGACACCTACAACGTGCTAAGATGAAGAAAGTTTCCAACCGATTTCTCATACACAAACAGCAGTTGACCGGCGTTGCCTGGTGAAACGTTGTTGTGATGCCTCGTGTATGGAGGAAATATGCGTACCATCACGTTTCCGACTTTGATAAATGTCGAATTGTAGCCTATCGCGATTGCGGTTTATCGTATCGCGACATTGCTACTCGCGTTGGTCGAGATACAATGAATGTTAGCAGAATATGGAATCTGTGGGTTCAGGAGGGTAATACGGAACGCCGTGCTGGATCCCAACGGCCTCGTACCACTAGCGGTCGAGATGACAGGCATCTTATCCACATGGCTGTAACGGATCGTGCAGCCACGTCTCGATCCCTGAGTCAACAGATGGGGACGTTTGCAAGACAACCATGTACACGAACAGTTCGACGACGTATGCAGCAGCATGGACTATCAGCTCGGAGACCATGGCTGCGTTACCCTTGACGCTGGATCAGACAGGAGCGCCTGCGATGTTGTACTCAACGACGAACCTGGGTGGACGAATGGCAGAACGTCATTTTTTCGGATGAATCCAGGTTCTGTTTACAGCATCATGGTGGTCGCATCCGTGTTTGGTGACATCGCGGTGAACGCACATTGGAAGCGTGTATTCGTCTCCGCCATCTTGGCGTGTCACCCGGCGTGATGTTACGGGGTGCCATTGGTTACACGTCTCGGTCATCTCTTCTTCCCATTGACGGAACTTTGAACAGTGGACGTTACATTTCAGATGTGTTACGACCCGTTGATCTACCCTTCATTCGATCCCTGCGAAACCCTACATTTCAGCAGGATAATGCACGACCGCATGTTGCAGGTCCTGTACGGGCCTTTCTAGATACAGAAAATGTTCTACTGCTGCCCTGGCTAGCACATTCTCCAGATCACTCTCTAACTGAAAACGTCTGGTCAATGGTGGCCGAGCAACTGGTTCGTCGCAATACGCCCGTTACTACTCTTGATGAACTGTGGTATCGTGTTGAAGGTGCATGGGCAGCAGTACCTGTACACGCCATCCAAGCTCTGTTTGACTCAATGCCCAGGCGCATGAAGGCCGTTATTACGGCCAGAGGTGGTTGTTCTGGGTACTGATTTCTCAGGATCTATGCACCCAAATGGCGTGAAAATGTAATCACATATCAGCTCTAGTATGATATATTTGTCCAATGATTACCCGTTTATCATCTGCATTTCTTCTTGGTGTAGCAAGAACAAAAATATTACTGTTCAGTAACTGGAGTCTGCCATAACCAGAAAATGACGAGGAGCATCTGCTCGGAATAATTTAAGATGGACCCACCCCCTCGTGATTGTCAGAGTCCATCTGACTCATCTGAAGAGTTCGAACGAGAAGTAAGATATCTCTTTTATTGTTTGTCAGTTTATAACCATTACTAAATTTAGCTATTTTCCTGATTTACTTTGCGTTTGTAATTGTTAATCTAATTTAAACTAGTTGTTTCTGGGACCGAAAGCCGTTTTTAATAACACGTATTTTAATGAGTTTTAGTTTTTAATTAGAGGATTTTATACAAGAATTAAAACTGAAAAAGCAAACACCACTGTGTTAAAAGTGTTAGTAATGTCACCAACGACAAGCAACACCCGGCAAAATAGGGTATTACGGCCTTATATAAGCCTCGTGCCCTTAACCGGCATCTATCGTCACTTGTGCAGCAGTACGGCCCATCGACCGCGTCAGTTTCTGCTACGACTTCCTACCGGTTGCGTCAGTACACGATGTTATCATTTCTTCATCACAGCCGAGATAGCCATTTCTCTGGGTACTATCAGGAATTAAACACTTGTAAGTCGCTAACAAACAATATGTACTGGATTCTTATGATCCAGTTTCGTGTTCTTCCTCTTATCCACCCTATTTTTCAGGTCCAAATTAGTATGTCCCTCAGTGGTGACCGATAAGTATCTAAGATTATTAATGGATTTTCAACATTCATTGCATTTGATGTTGCCAGGAATGTGCCTTACAGAACGTTGGGAAATCGTACCCGTTTAATGGCTTACTCTAATCTAGCTAAGTTTTTAATCTCCTCATTAGTAGGCGTTACTAGTTCTTTGACTTCTTTGTTGTTGTAGATTTTTCCTGAAGATGCGATTCACTATCGCGTAACCGGTTGTACCTTGATTCCACTGTAAACGAGGATTAGCATCTACAAGCGGACTCTACAATTTTTTAGAAGATTTTACCATAATTTTTTTAAAAACTTTTTTTTTTGTAAATTGGATTGGCGGAGGAGATGCTGAAGATTGAAACAAGATCTGTGAGAATTACAGATTTGAGAAAGGAAGCTGACGAGCTGACTAGAAACGGAGCACAAACCTGGATAGGACAAGGTTGTGGGCAGAAAGCATTTGTGTCCCTTACGAGCATTCGCCTTACTGATTGAGGGAAACCGAATATAAACAAATTCTGCATGGCTGGAAGGAAATTTGAACCCCCTCCTCGTGAATGCATGTGCATCAGCTAAGCTATTATGGCACTTTGTTCTGTGCTGGTTTTATCAACGGCAGAAGAGTAATAGAAGTGCCCAACAGCATTCGATGGGAGACACAACGAGAAAGACTCCACGAATCGTAAAGAGCGCTACTCTCCAAATACAAAGTCACCGCGTTCCAATAAGAGTCAAGATATGTATTACGTCCTCCATCACATTTCTTGCGAAATGACTAGGATGGTAAACTCTGAAAAAATTGGGTTTACAACGATATAAACTGTCCTCCCGCATGCCATCTGCGAATGGAATAGGAAAACTGATTCTGATTCACTTTGTACCCACCACCACAGGTTATATTTTTTGCAACATTGTAGCTCAGTTGCACCCTTGGTTGCAAATTGATATCTGCTTTAGGGCTCTTTCGAATGCAGAAACACAGTTATTACCATACTAACAGTCAAATATTCCAAAGGACGTGGAATGTGTTACGCCATGAACACCTTGACCGGACGCCAAGCTGATACTCAATTAATGCAATGTAGGCTTTCATGGACGGTATTTGCGATTTTACTGTTATTTGATTTATAGGCATAAGGCCGTGGTCCAAGGCATAATTCTCTGCTTAACGTATCGTCTTCCACTGCTGCAGTCTTCATACAGGGTGACAGTTATTGCACCATATGAAATAAAATCGTTATAACTTCTGAACGGTTTGCGTTAGGACGTTCAAACTGCACGGTTGGCTGCGGGGCATGATGTCAATTAGTATGCGCTGTATGGTTTGGTTCAGCGACGAACCCCACTTTCATTTGGATGGGTTCGTCAATAAGCAAAATTTGTGCATTTGGGGGACTGAGAATCCGCATTCCGCGATCGAGAAGTTCTTCACCCTCGACGGGTGACTGTGTGGTGTGGAATGTCCAGTCACGGAATAATCGGTGCGATATTCCTTGCTGGCACGGTGGCTGCCGAACGCTACGTGAAGGTTTTGGAAGGTGACTTCATCCCCATTATCCAAAGTGACCCTGGTTTCGACAAGATGTGGTTCATATAAGACGGAGCTCGACCCCATCGAAGCAGGAGAGAGTTGATGTCCTGGTCCTGGAGAAGCACTCTGGGGATCGCATTCTGGCTCTGGGGTACCCACAGGCCACTGGCATGGGCCTCGACTGGCCGCCATATTCTCCGAATCTGAACAAATGCAACTCTTTTTTGTGGGGCTGTACTAAAGACAATTTGTACAGCTAACCCCAAACCCATTGCTAACTGAAAACAGTCATTCAGGGGATCATCTACACCATCGATGTTCGACACCTCAGTGATCATGCAGAATTTCGCTATTCGCCTGCGCCACATCATCGTCAATGATGGCAGGTATATCGAACATGTCATAACCTAAATCCGAATATCTGTAGTGACGTTTACATGTTGAATAAAGTGTGTACACGACGTAGTTTGTTATCAATTTACATTTTTTTCATATAGTTCAATAATTGTCACCCTGTAACAGGCTTTAACTATAGAAAGCTTTTACAGCCTCAAAACTTCATCAGCAAGTCGAACTGTCTATATTGGGTGGTTATAATTAAAATGCAACGACTCATGGAGGTCCAGTGTGGGCTGTAATTATCGTATGGCAGGGAAACTTGGCAGATATGCTAATGCATTAATGCGGAACCGGTTTACGCTGGAAAAACAATTAGTTCCAACTGTGGCCACCAGGTGCAAACTTGGCGTTGTACACTGTTTTTATGCCAGTATGACACCCACGGCGTCATTTGACAAACCATACCGTGAGTGAGCCGGCCGGAGTGGCCGAGCGGTTCTAGGCGCTATAGTCAGGGACCGCGCGACCGCTACGGTCGCGGGCATGGATGTGTGTGATGTCCTTAGGTTAGTTAGGTTTAAGTAGTTCTAAGTTATAGGGGACTGATGACCTCAGAAGTTAAGTCCCATAGTGGTCAGAGCCATTTGAACCATACCATGAGTGAATAGTATTGATTACTGTTAAGAAAGATCGTGCACTGTTAGTGAAACTGTTTTATGTGAATGGCACCAGTTAAAATGAAGGACTGTGAGATTCTCAACGCCTGAAAAGTATGAGGAGACGTCCGATTTCATTAAATACTGTAAACAAAAGTGTAATGACATTCGAAAATCCGGATGAGCTCGATGTGACATCTGGAAGAGGAAGGCATCCCATCCCGGTTGAAGTTACTAACGAGGCTGCTGTTACTGTGACTGACCAATAGCACATGCCCCAGGCAGTGCTAGTACTTGTGCAGTATCACAAGAATTGTCCATCCCATGGTCAACAGTACGGAAAGTTCTGCGGTCTATTTTACACTGGTACCTGGACAAGTACCAGACAGTGCGGCAACTGAAACCTCATGATGCGCAGCAACGTTCTGAATTTGTTATTCGATTACTGGCATTGGTAGAAGTTGATGACATGTGGCCGGATACTATTCAATGGAGCGACGAGGCACATTTTACACTACAGCGCGCAGAGAATACACAAAACTGCCGAATTTGGTGTATTGTCAAAACGTGTGTTGTGGACGAAGAGCCACTGCATTCTTCGAATGTGGCTGTGTGGTTTGGATTCACAAGCACCTTTATTCTCAGTCAGTTCTACTTTGAAGAGAATATACCCACAGAATATGTGTAGGTTATCAAGACCCCTTTGTACGGTATGTGATTCCTGCTTTAGAAGAATGCAACTTTGTGGAAACCACTGTTTTCATGCAAGATGGGACAACACCTCATGTCACTCGCCCAGTGAAAGATGTGCTTAACGCAACCTTCCACGAATGTGTTATCTACAGAGGTTTTTCCAGACACATGGCATGCAAGATCGCCTGATCTGTATCCATGTGACACTTCCCGTTTCTACCTGATCTGAAGACCAGTATACAGTAGCACATTGCTCAGATTCCAACAGAACTGCTTCGAGCAAGTGATGATCACGTGGGCGGTGCTCTTACTGTACAGACTGCGTAAGTGGCAGTTAATAATAAAATAGCCGGCCGTTGGGACGAGCGCTTCTAGGCTGCTCAGTCCGCAACCGCGCTGCTGCTACGGTCGCAGGTTCGAATCCTGCCTCGGGCATGGATGTGTGTGATATCCTTAGGTTAGTTAGGTTTAAGTAGTTCTAAGTCTAAGGGACTGATGACCTCAGATGTTAAATCCCACAGTGCTCAGAGCCATTTGAATAATAAAATAAATTTTGTGCCTTTCTCATTTGTTCGTCCTTTTCTACCCACGTCCCATTACTAATCCATTACATATAGAAACATTTCTATACGTATTTCTTGCATTCACAGCACCATATTTGCTCCTAGTGGCCAAAACTAGAACGAATGTTTTTTTCCAACGTAAATCGGTTCCGCATTAACACATTAGAATATCAACCAAATTTCACTACGATACAGTAATTACAGGCAACGCTGGACCGCTGTAAGTAATTGCACTTTACTTATAACAAACCAGTATGAATCCACGCAACGGTCCTTTCGTAACGTCATCAGGCCGCTGCCTAGGATCGCGGAGTCGCGCCGACGTATGCTGTTGTTTTTTTTTTTTTTTTTGGGGGGGGGGGTGGAGGGAGGAGACCAGACAGCAATGTCGTCGGTCTCATCGGATCGGATTAGGGAAGGATGGGGAAGGAAGTCGGCCGTGCTCTTTGAAAGGAACCATCCCGGCATTTACCTGGAGCGATTTAGGGAAATCACGGAAAACCTAAATCAGGATGGCCAAACGCGGGATTGAACCGTCGCCCTCCCGAATGTGAGTCCAGTGTGCCGACGTATGCCTTGAGCTTGTGGAGGGTGTATAGATAACACAGACCGATATGGATTTTTTTTCTTTTTCTGTACTTTATTTTTCCTTTTTCTGTAATAAATTTTCCTTTTTTCTGCCTTATTTTTATGATACATTGAAAGGGTTATTTCTTTGTATAATTATGTTTCTGTTTACGTAAGGTAGTTTTTAGGAATGTGATTGCCATTTTCATTTATTCAGGCGTATGTTTTCACGTTTATTGACATGCCGTTTGAAATCATTTTCAACGAACAGAATAATATGAAGCTGTTGTTCCTATGAAACTGTGAATGGATGTAATCAGAATCTTTGAGAATATTATATGAAGCGAGATGTATGAGAAGTGTAGAAACATATGGATAGGTCGACAGGGGAGAGCACCAACAAAGAGTCTTGAGCGAGAATAACGGAGTAGAGGAGACTGTCGTGTCGCGCGTTTACAGTTACGGTACGCATTGTGTTCGTGACCGGCGAAAAATATTAGTGTTTTAACAACGCTACATTTATGATTTCGCTGTATACCGCTGTTAAAGAACTAGTGACTTGACGTGTCAAATTTCTGGTTACCCGGAACTGCGTTTTGAATCACTAAGCATAAAACTTTGATCTGCAGAGCGGTAAGCTGTGTGGACGTCGTAAATATACCGTTTTCGATCGTAGACAGCAGTAATAGTCTAGTGTGTACCACGGACTGTGAAATCAAACAGAAAATATGGTAACTCATTTTCTTATAGTATATTGATACGAATAGCTCTAACTGTGAATGTACGATGTGCTGACAGCCGCGTGATTGAAATGATTAAGTAGACAATTGTACACGACACTGATTGTTCAGTATCAACCGCGTGCTAGTGTTTGACAGAATAATTACGTTGATTTACTTTCGTAGAGCAGACGGATATACTATGGGAAGTGTCGCGCCGCGATCGAATAGTAAACCATAGATCTAAGTATTGTGGTTAAGCTGCGTACCGAACATTATGACAGAGCGAGGTGGCGCATTGGTTAGCACACTGGACTCTCATTCGGGAGGACGACGGTTCAGGCTCTGAGCACTATGGGACTTAACTTCTGAGCTCATCAGTCCCCTAGAACTTCGAACTACTTAAACCTAAGGACATCACACACATACATGCCCGAGGCAGGATTCGAACCTGAGTCTGTAGCGGTCGCGCTGGTCCAGACTGTAGCGCCTAGAACCGCTCGGCCACTCCGGCCGGCACGACGGTTCAAACCCGCCTCCAGACACCCACATTTAGGTTTTCCGTGATTTCCCTAAAGCGCTTCAGGCAGAGGCCGGGATGGTTCCTTTGAAAGGGCACGGCCAACTTCCGTCCCCAGGCTTCCCTAAACCGATGGGAACGATGGCCTAACTGTTTGGTCTCCTCCCCCAGACCAACCAAACTTTATGGCGTCAGGTTACGTTACGCGCTAATGGAAAGAAGCGTGTCTTGTGCTCTTCGTTGCATGCAGATACGCAAACTGGAATTAATTCTGCAAACGTCCTGTTAAATTTACAACAGGTGCCCACGTCCAAGGAGCTCATCATGACAATGACAATCATGGGATTACACGCTCTAGGATCATGGCCTAACGTCGCGGACGTCGACGACTTGCCTAGTGCATCAGCTGGGTGGAGATAATTGGCTAAGAGATACCGCGAACAACATTGTTCTAATTAGTGATGCGAAAACACTTTATATGCAAACAACAGTAACTTTTTTTGGTCATTTATTTTACTTAATCGCAAATTGTCATTTTGTAATGCTATTCTTTCTTGTTTTCGATAACATTCAGAACAATCGTTAAAATTGGTTTTCATTCATTGAACAATTTCTTTCCATAATCATAATAATGTTGCAACCTCACAAACTTGGTTCAAATGGCTCTAAGCACTATGGGACTGAACAACTGAGGTCATCAGTCCCCTACACTTAGAACTACTTAAGCATAAGGACATCACACACCCATGCCCGAGGCAGGTTCAAATATGGTTCAAATGGCTCCGAGCACTATGCGACTTAACTTCTGACGTCATCAGTCGCGTAGAACTTAGAACTAATTAAACCTAACTAACCTAAGGACATCACACACATCCATGCCCGAGGCAGGATTGGAACCTGCGACCATAGCGGTCGTTCGGTTCCAGACTGTAGCGCCTAGAACCGCACGGCCACTCCGGCCGGCCCCGAGGCAGGTTTCGAACCTTCGACCGTAGCAGCAGCGCGGTTCCGGCCTGAAGCGCCTAGAACCGCTCGGCCACAGTGGCCGGCCTCATAAACTTACGACACAGTTCTTATAATTGCAAACGGTTCCTATTAATGCTAATTAAGTAAAAGTTAGTTTTATTCCTTTCCATTTGCTTTTAATTTCCAATGTTTCTTTATTTGTGTAGTTTGCAAGTGTTTATTCGCATTCGCATGTTTCATTGTTTTGCATTTAATCTCATGTGGAGTATTGCGCTGTACCAATGAAGCACGAGTGCTGTGTATGATCTGCCATTACATTAGAAGATACTAGCACGCCACGAGTGATTCAATTTGTTTAGGAGAATATCTTATCATTGGTTAAGTGTTCTGTGAAGAGGTGTAGACGTCCAACACCTTGTCGTCCACTCATGATTTCCCCGGTCCAACCACTTTCCATAGATTCTCACGACAGTAGATCGCGAACAGCCGTCCAGTTTCGCTACTTGCCAAGCTCTGGGCCATAAAAATCTGTCCTTTGTCGAAGTCACTTATCTCAGTGAATTTTCCCATTCGTATCCCGTATCATCGCTAGAACAATTCTCCATTAGTGCCCCCAACACTATCAGCTACATTGTCTCGTTGTGGGCAGTGGTCATAATTGTTTAACTCATCAGTGTATGTCTTGATAGACGTGAGACTTTAAAGCTTTTGGAACCATATAGCACTTACAAATTCAGTATCGTTTTATGGCCAGCGATAGACCTTTAAATTATCAATACGGTTCGCACTTTTACAGATGATGATTCTTATGTTATATCAAGAGAACGTGAGAGACATTGCAGACGGCTTATCTGTTTCTGAACAAGTAGCAATATAAAATAATTATTACAATATATTTACCTGTATCCATTTTTTTCTTGCCCCTCGCTGTCCGCCGACGTCAAACATCCAAAATGTCTGAGATCCCCCACCATACCTTTTCGGAATTTTCAGGGAGAATTCTATTTTCTGGATCTCCGTAGTCGTTTTACGGCTGCGAAGAATATCCTGAAACAAATCTGTTAGTTAAAAGTCGAAAGGAAAACGTCTGTCATCTTACGATAAATAACAAATAACCTTTCATTTTTGTCTCCATCAAATTTTAATATAAATAAAAATTTGAAGATTTCTGTAGTTTTCGTTAACTTTTTTCAGTAAATAAAAAAATTGTAACCTATTTATCTCAAAACTCAGGAATCATATTTATTTCTCTAGCTCGAGTAACAAGTGACACGTACCACGAATGTTGAAAAGGAAACAGATCTGTTGAATCTTCCCTCGAACCCCAAAGAAAAAAGGAAGAAACTTTAGGGTTCAACTTTAATTCAATGGCGAAGTCATTAAAGACGAAATGGAAGCTCAGATCGGGCAATGATTGAGAAGTAAATCGCCCGTATTCTTTTCAAAGGAAGGTGCTTTCAACGATTTAGGAACGAATCCAGTGATTTGACCGTTGCTTCACCTAGATCAGCTATGAATCGAAAGAGTAACGCTGGGTGCATCGCAGCTACATTTCTCGACTGTCACACTCCCTCCAGCCAACATGCCAGAGAGACACTACATGGAGAGATCCCGCGACCCGCACAGCGCAGCAGAGTAGAGATACAGTGAGCAGATCATCCCCTGTGTAGGAACCAGTGTAGCCATCTTGACTACTCGACATTCCTATTTCGTCTGGCTTCAAAACTATTTGAAAATTATAACTGAATGAAATGAATTGTCATGAAATGAATGGATTGATGAGGATGAAATCAGTGAAGATACAATAGCCTGACATCCGAGACTTGAACCATGATTTATTCCTTACTGCGTGAGTCGCCTAAACCATCAACCTATCAGAACACGCCTACAGACCTGTCTCTAACGTTATCACTGGTGTTTCCACATACGAAAGTTCTAAAGCGAGCGAGAACAGTCTCACGTCCTCTAGTAATATAAGTTTCTGTCCACTTGGTTTGTTTTCGTTTCTTCAGGTCGCCATTTACCTCCACGTCTGTTTAACGAGAAAGTGTTCTGAGGCTACCGCCTAGAGCAAACAACAATAGTCTTTTTCTTTTTTATACACAGAAACCTTTCAGTGCTGCTGCATCGTCACCAATAAGCTTGTTTTATTTACTGAAAAAATAAATATTTATAATCACGGTTATGATTAATACATTTCGCTGAAAATTTTGACACATAATGTCCCCACAGGAGAAAAATTACTGTATGAGTACACAGATCTCTGCAGTGGGCCTCTGTTCTCTGCCCTGTAAGATTGGTTGGTTGGTTGGTTGGTTTTGGGGAAGGAGACCAGACAGCGTGGTCATCGGTCTCATCGGTTTAGGGAAGGATGGGGAAGGAAGTCGGCCGTGCCCTTTCAGAGGAACCATCCCGGTATTTGCCTGGAGTGATTTAGGGAAATCACGGAAAACCTAAATCAGGATGGCCGGACGCGGGATTGAACCGTCGTCCTCCCGAATGCGAGTCCAGTGTCTAACCAATGCGCCACCTCGCTCGGTCTGTCCTGTAAGAGTTCACAGAGAACAGCAAAATACAACCCTTCACACAGGAACACATCTACATTAGAGTGAGCATGTTAAGGATCCCTATAAAGTCACTTGTCAAAAAAAAAAAAATCTGGGCTAGAAAGAAACAAAATATCGTGCAGAGATGAACATTGTGCAAACGTCATGACAGTTCAATAGTTGTCAGCACGAGAGAACTGATAAAAAATTTTCTTTCAGGTTGTATGCATAAAAGCTCGTAAAGTGGTCACTGAAATGAAGACGTAAATGAATGTATCAGTTACAAGTAGACATCATTTGACAGTAGTTCCAGCAAACAATGAATAAAGATTCATAACCAAATGAAGAACTGACGAATATGCTTTGTAAAAATGTGCTATGAAACTTCTTAACTATAGTAATACCTACATGTAATTATTTGATTCAGTGTAACTTACCTTGTACAGTAAATAAAACAAATCAATTAATAGTGATGAAACAGCAGCAAAACGATCTCTCCAAATGTTAAACATACACTCTAAGGCAAAAAAAAAGTAGCACGTGGAAATTATCTGCATGGGACGGTAATCGGTAGATCTGATATACATGTACAGACGAACAAATGATTACAATTTCAGACTACCACTCAGGTTGTGGAGCTATATGATGGGTTGGTATCCCACTGCCGTCCGGGGCGTCTCCAGACAGTCTTCGGCCTGGAATCTCGTTGACTGGAGTAGAATTGTCTTCGGAGATGAGTCCCGCTTCAAATTGATTCCCAATGATCAGCGAAGACGTGTCCGGAGACCTCTGGACAGAGGTG
The DNA here is from genome assembly GCF_023898315.1 of Schistocerca nitens. NCBI lineage: Eukaryota > Metazoa > Arthropoda > Insecta > Orthoptera > Acrididae > Schistocerca > Schistocerca nitens. The sequence continues at coordinate 179,934,055 of NC_064616.1, read as the reverse complement.
GGATACCAACCTGACGGTCGCCCCCCATACGGACCGACAACCAGAAGTGCGGGTGTGTGATGCCATTTCATTTCATAGCAGGACCCCTCTGGTTGTCATCCGTGGCAGCTTTACAGCACACCGGTACGTCGACGATATTCTTCATTCCGTTTTGTTGCCTTCCATAGGCAAGCCATCCTGGACTCACATTTCGCCGGCCGCGGTGGCCGAGCGGTTCTAGGCGCCTCAGTCCGGAACCGCGTGACTGCTATGGTCGCAGGTTCGAATACTGCCTCGGGCATGAATGTGTGTGATGTCCTTAGGTTAGTTAAGTTTGAGTAGTTGTAAGTTCTAGGGGACTGATGACCTCAGATGTTAAGTCCCGTAGTGCTCAGGGGCATTTGAACCATTTTTCTTACTCACATTTCAGCAAGATAATGCCCGCCCGCACATGGAGAGAGTTTCTAACGCTTGTCTTTGTACTTGCCAAACCCTACCTCGACTACAAGGTCGCCGGATTTCTCCCCTATTGACAACCTTTGGACAATTATGGGCAGGGCCCTCCAACCAACTTGGGATTCTAACGATCTAATGCGCCAGTTGGACAGAATTTAGCACGATATCAGTCAGAAAGACATCCAACGCGTTAGTTAATCAATGCCAAAGTTGTATAGCTGCTTGCATAAGAGCCGAAGGTGGACCGACCCGTTATTGTCTTGCTCAGTCTGTGAAGGTCTTTCCTTGAATAAATAATCCAATTTTTCTGAAATTGTAAACATTTGTTTGACTCTTCATACACGTCACGTCTACCTATTTTCGTCCCATTCCGATAATTCCTGTGAGGATGCGTCGGCGTAAAAAGAAACTACGCCTCGTTCAAAGTGCCACCCGCAAAGTACCGGGTGTTTAAAACATATTCATCCGATTTCACAAGACTACATCTTCTACATAGGTAAAAGTAGAAACTTGTTTCAGTTTTCGCCAGTAATTACCATAAACTCTGTAAATTCGTAGTCTGCCTCCGTGGCTGAGTGGTCAGCGCGGCTGACTTAAAGCTGGAGACGCGAATTCGGTTCCCTGTACTGCCAGGGAATTTCTTTGGTGGGAGGACTGGTACAGGGTGCAGTCGGCCTCGTGAGGTCAACTGAGGAGCTGCTCGAACAATTAGTAGCGGTTCCACGGTCGAGAAACCCGACAACGAGCAGAGAGCGGTGTGCAGCTCACATGCCCCTCCATACCTCATCCAATGAAGCCATTGGCAGGGGATGACTGCCGTCGGTCGGGTCCGAGAGACCCGTCTAGGGTCAGAACGCGAAACTTTACCTAGTTGACAGGCTGAAAGAAAAGCCAAGTTTTGAGACTGCATCCAGAAATAAGGAAGGCACAGTTTGACGCCTTAAAGCGAACGATAAAACAGTTATCGCAGGTAAAAAAACAAAGAGAAAACAGAGAAAATCTTGAATTTAAGGATTTTAATGAATATGTGACACACTTGCTGAAAACTGAACACAAGATTTGGCAACCTTAAGACTCAGTTACTGCTGACAACGATCATAAGAACACTGTGATTAAGTTCTCAGTGGTGCCTACTGAAAGATAGTTACTGTGCTGCGAAGAGAGTGATTTTTTTGTACGGTTTTGAAATTTTTATTCTATATTTCCAGGTAGTTTTCTTCATAAATGTTCCTAATTTCTAACCACCCACATCACGCAATGTTTATGAACCGTCCTTTGCCGTAAGGTTCTCGAAGAAGTTAATTTATACAAAATTTTCTGTGAATAAATAAGAAATCATGAATTTTGAAAGTAACATACCTGGTCGCTAGGGACGTAGTCAGGCCGCTTCAGAGTTTCCAGCTGATCAAGAAAGCTGTAAGTATGAAAACTGTATGAAGACACTCTACATTATAGCAGCAAAGACATGAAGAGAATAACCTATGTCTGTTACTTACTATTTTGCGCTGTCGATAAGCTGGTATTCGTTTGATCGGCGGTAGCTCATCTGGACACCGCGGTCTTTCCACAACGCTACAACGTGTTGGAAGTATTCCTGTTACGAACATATTACAAAATATCTGCACTCTTCTTTAGACTGATTGAAGAACAATTTTATTTCGCAAGTTACATAGCGTAGGTATCCAACCAGTCGTATCCCTGAATGACAGTATGGGGGAAACTACATATACGACAGAAACAATGGCTTGAATGAAGTCAATCTTTGAGGATGCGTAGATCAGTTGACCAGCAATAAATGATCAGGCCTTCAAAGAGATTGCGATGGTATATTCCCAACAGCATCCTCTTTTGCTTGACTGCAGAAGGCAGTGTTACGCCTGGCTAAGTCATGAAGAGCTATCAGACGAAGTGGAAACATGAAGGTAATTGACTGCATGCGTCTTCGACACCAAAAGACGCAGTATTAGCGTGTGAGTAAGTTTGAACAGAGCTTAATGAGTTAGCTGTATTTGGGAGCCTGATTAGTCGCTCTGTAACACTTCTCCTCGTATAAGGCATGTTGCTACGCCAGTGTTCCGTGTTTTAAATCTGCGGTACAACACAATGTGTGCAATACATGATGCTGGTACATAAGGTAGGTTCTTGCCCGGTTTATTGCCTCTAGTTCAAGCAACTTCAAGTATCATATTTCAGTAGGACAATACCCAGTCACACATGGAGAACAAACTGAAAGCCTTCTTTAATAAAAGACGAGGAACACTGCTTTCCTGGCATACACTTCCGACTGACATGCCACAGATCCAACAAGTTGTCGGTCGTCAGCTTGTTCGTCTCGGTCCTTTCAGTAAAAACTGTTCTTACTTTGTGGGTTCGCATACAAATCGCCTGAAGGGAGACTCCACAATAACATATCCAGGCCCAACTTTGATCACACGCCACGACATTTAGAGATTCTGATCGCAGCAAGTGGGAGCTTTGCACCATATCACTAAATCAGATATTGTGTGCAGTTCGGTAATCCTAATTATTTATCTATTGCCGTACGCTTAATTTGTGGTATGACGTTGATTTCAGTCACAGATATCCTTTGAGTTGCAATTTTTTCAAAAACGGCAGTGCTTCTTTCGAATTCGTTAAATTAAGCAGACGATAGTGATTGACCTGTGTCATAAGCGTATGAAATGCTTAATACGTCTCGAAATGTACCTACATAAAAACAAGACTGTAAAAATGCACGAAAATAATTTATTGGCTGAGGAAAGAGAAGGGAACAACATAGGGAATACACGCTGCTTCTTCAGCCAACGTTGGTATCAAACATCAGTCTTTCATGAGAATAACAAGTAAACATTGTCATTTGTGAATCAGTTTGTCTCCTACATATAACATCCACTAAACATAGCTCCTCAGAGCCTTTCTCAGTTGGTCGAAGGAGTCATCATGTGGTGTGATGTATCGAGGGATTATTGTTGACCGAGTCCGCCCCTGGTAGCTGAATGGTAAGCCGACGGAATGTCATACCTAACGGCCCAGGTTCGATTCCCGGCTGGGTCGGATATTTTCTCCGCTCAGGGACTGGGTGTTGTGTTGTCCTTATCATCGTCATTTCATCCCCATCGACACGCAAGTCGCCGAAGTGGCGTCAACTCGAAAGACTTGCACTAGGCGAACGGTCTACCCGACGGGAGGCCCTAGCCACACGGCATTTCCATTATCGTTGACCAAGATATGTCACAGAAAGTCATCGCGTACTTTCGCCACATGATTACGTCCACGGCTAAGGTGTCCCTTACAGAAACAATTCGAGCCGCTTTTAAATTTATATGTGAGAGAGAAGTATGTAGTCGTGCTGGCGGTACTGTTTTGCTCAGGCGGTTTACAGTAACCGGCTACGCTCATGGAACAAAAACATTAGCGCCCCTTACCAGCTGCTGCAGGTAAATTAGCTGCCTGTCGTCGAGGGAACAGTTGATTCTGATTTTTTATCTAATTCAACATAAAATTCTTTTCCGAATTCTGAGACTAAGTAGATGCACATCTGTAAAACATTTTCCGTAATTTCAACGCTTTATTATAAACCGTGAAGTTGAGAGTGATAAGTGGTGAGTTGCTGTCATTTTACAAAAGGAATGATTGTGCTGAAATTCCTGTTTGATCCGGGGAGGCACAGGCTATGCCAGCTCCTTTCTTGTAGCCTCTGCAGACATTTGAAATGAGTGAGGCCGCTTGAAACAATTCCAAAGCCTATTACCTACTTACACTCCCATCCGATATTGCTGACCTGTTGGGGCAAAATATACGCAGTTACCATTGAGTATTCTGTCAAATGGAATGTATTCCAATCTAGAAGCAGAGAACCTCAGCTGTAACGATTTAATGCATTTGTTAGTAGTATGACATTGATCAAAACGTACGCTGATGCATACGCCACGTAACACACGTTTTCAAAATAATTAAGTACATATAACACAAAGAACGCTCTCCACGTTTGGCTTCAAGGATAACTATAAAAATACATACCTCAGAAAAAGTAGATGGGCCATCAGGACCAAGTTGTACTATATATTTTAAACTCTTTTCGTTGTTCGAATTTTCCAGATCCAGTGGCGGATTCAAGAGCCTCATGTTTCTCACGATGTCATAAATTGATTCATGGACATTCTGCAGAATTTCCGCTACTTTTTCACGTCGCTCACTGCACAGAAGTATGACGAGTACGTTACGTTTACTTTGTTACTTGGACCCAGTCGCAATGAATGTCAATAGTGCTACGATTAATACACACTGCACATAGTGTAACGACAAGTATAACAGAAACAATGAGCGACACAAAATAATATAAACGATTCTACTCCTATATAAGTCTCAGTATGAGATATTAAACTGGGAAGTTAAATATACAAATAGGTCCTTGCTTCACTAATCTGTTACAATATTCTTTTAACAAATTGCTCTTATGAGACATCAAAAATCTTCGAAAACAGTGATTGTTTCTACTTCTTTTAAAAGCACCAAAACGTTAAAGATACAACAGTGTGCTTCTCCTATTTTATTACGAATCACAGGTTTTAGTCCTACCACAATTTTTCTCTTCAGGTGAGTACTTCCACCATTATTCAATGATTTTTATGTGTTTATGCAATGTACACGATGCTCTGAAACTGCAGCTTACTCACAAGGTTTCAGATTTTGTGAATAAATAATCAGGCATGTATCGTTTACACGCAGTACTATACATAAAATGGTTAGTCAGTTTAGGAAACACATTATATAACATACCTCACAGTATAGCCAGAGATGTGAAGGATTTTCATCTGCTTTAAAATTGTTGTTTTTCCAGACTCGCCAGTTCCTGACACAAATCAGAAAACAAAAATTATGAAACCAAATTAAGACATTATTATCACGTTTTACAGATTTTCAGTGGCAATAAAATCTTAGACTAATATAAACGTTTAAAACTGCCTGTACTTTTCAGTAGCAGTCAGTGGCACAAACATGTTTTTCATAAAAACTGATGACTTTAAACATAAGGAGGGCAAGGAAAAGTGTAAAAAGTTATAAAAAACAGTTCAGTGGCCTGTTAATCGCGAATAAATCCATAACTAGTCCTCTCGGCAACGAGAGCAAAGTAAGAAGATTAGGGTTTAACATTTCGTCGACATCGAGGTCATTAGAGACAGACCACAAGCTCAGATAAGGCAAAAACAGAGAAGTAAGTTGAACGTGTGTTTTTCAAAGAAATCATCCGGTAGCTGCCTCGAACGAATTAGGGAAACCACAGGAAACCTAAATTGGAAGACCACAAGGGATTTTCAACCCCTCTCCTTCCGTATACCATGTAAATGCTTCAATCACGATCCCACATGGTTCGGTTTTGTGCAAGGACACGCCAGTAAAAGCAGGTTTCCTCCAACAAATATTTTGCTTTTCCGTGCCGCCAATTTTTACTTCCAGGATTTCTATTTGTCTCGGGTCAACAATCTACCACACCAGCTCCTTTTTTTCTAGATAAAGAGGGGCAACTACAACTATGTCGAGTACGAGCTAAATTCCTTCACTTCATGTGAAAGAACAGTCGTATGGGGAGCGAAGCGTTCTTACTAATTGAAAAAACGCGCAGATCATTCTCGTTTTCAAGAAGGTTCGTCGAACAGGCACTCAAAACTATAGGCGTATACTTCCTAAAGGAAGTAGATGCCGGCACCCAACTTGATGCCGTACCTCATAAGATCTAGATGGCGTTCGACACAGTTCTGTACTGTCGTGTAATAAACAAAGTATGAGCATACGACATATCAGACCAGCTAAGTGACTGTATTGAAGAATTCCTTGCAAATTTGCAAATATAACAGAGTACGTCATTTTTAACGGGGAGAAATCTGCAGGAGCAAAAGAACTTGGGACGTATTCATGTTGTTGTTGTGGTCTCCAGTCCAGAGACTGGTTCGATGCAGCTCTCCATGCTACTCTATCCTGTGCAAGGTTCTTCATCTCCCAGTACCTACTGCAACCTACAACCTTCTGAATCTGCTTAGTGTATTCATCTCTTAGTCTCCCTCTACGGTTTTTACCCTCCACGTTGCCCTCCAATACTAAATTGGTGATCCCTTGATGCCTCAGAACATGTTCTACCAACCGATCGCATCTTCTAGTCAAGGTATGCCACAAATTTCTCTTCTCCCTAATTCTATTCAATACCTCCTTATTAGTTATGTGATCTACCCATCTAATCTTCAGCATTCTTTAATAGCACCATATTTCGAAAGCTTCTATTCCCTTCTTGTCCAAACTATTTATCGTCTGCCGACCGCGGAAGCCACGCGGTTCTAGGGGCCTCAGTCCAGAACCACGCGACTGCTACGGTCAAAGGTTCGAATCCTGCCTCGGGCATGGATGTGTGTGATGTCCTTACGTTAGTTAGGTTTAAGTAGTTCTAAGTTATAGGGGACTGATGACCTCATATGTTAAGTCCCATAGTGCTCAGAGCCATCTCATTTATCGACCACGTTTCACTTCCACACATGGCTACACTCCATACAAATACTTTCAGAAACGACTTCCTGACACTTAAATCTATACTCGATGTTAACAAATTTCTCTTCTTCAGAAACGCTTTCCTTCCCATTGCCAGTCCACATTTTATATCCTCTCTACTTCGACCATCATCAGTTATTTTGCTCCCCAAATAGCAAAACTCATTTACTACTTTAAGCGTGTCATTTCCTAATCTAATTCCCTCAGCATCAACTGATTTAATTCGACTACATTCCATTATCCTCGTTTTGCTTTTGTTGATGTTCATCTTATATCCTCATTTCAAGACACTGTCCATTCCGTTCAGCTCCTCTTCCAGGTCCTTTGCTGTCTCTGACAGAATTACAATGTCACTGGCGAACCACAAAGTTTTTATTTCTTATCCATGGCTTTTAATTCCACTCCAAATTTTTCTTTTGTTTCCTTTACTGCTTGCTCAGTATATAGATTGAATAAGATCGGGAATAGACTACAACCCTGTCTCACTCCCTTCCCAACCACTGCTTCCCTCTCATGCCCCTCGACTCTTACAACTGCCATCTGGTGTCTGTACAAATTGTAAATAGCCTTTCGCTCCCTGTATTTTACACCTGCCATCTTCAGAATTTGAAAGAGAGTATTCCAGTCAACATTGTCAAAAATTTTCTCTAAGTCTACAAATGCTGGAAACGTAGGTTGCCTTTCCTTAATCTATTTTCTAAGATAAGTCGTAGGGTCAGTATTGCCTCACGTGTTCCAACATTTCTACGGAATCCAAACTGATCTTCCCCGAGGTCGGCTTCTACCAGATTTTCCATTCGTCTGTAAAGAATTCGCGTTAGTATTTTGCAGCCGTGGCTTATTAAACCGATAGTTCGGTAATTTTCACATCTGTCAACACCTGCTTTCTTTGGGATTGGAAGTATTATATTCTTCTTGAAATCTGAGGGTATTTCGCCTGTATCATATCTCCCATTTCATCTTCATCTACATTCTCTTCCATTTCCATAATACTGTCCTCAAGTACATCACCCTTGTACAGATCCTCTGCATACTCCTTCCACCTTTCTGCTATCTCTTCCTTGCTTAGCACAGGGTTTCCATCTGAGCTCCTAATACTCATACAAGTGGTTCTCTTTTCTCCAAAAGTCTCTTTAATTTTCCTGTAGGCAGTATCTATCTTACCCCTAGTGAGATATGCCTCTACATCCTTACATTTGTCCTCTAGCCATCCCTGCTTAGCCATTTTGCACTTCCTGTCGATCTCATTTTTGAGACGTTTGTATTCCTTTTTGCCTGCTTCATTTACTGCATTTTATATCTCTCCTTTCATCAGTTAAATTCAATATATTTTCTGTTACCCAAGGATTTCTACTAGCCCTTGTCTTTTTACCTACTTTATCCTCTGCTGCCTTCACTATTTCGTCCCTCTAAGCTACCCATTCTTCTTCTATTGTATTTCTTTCCCCCATTCCTCGCAATCGTTCCCTAATGCTCTCCCTGAAACTCTCTACAACCTTCACAGGGGGTGTTATAGCACCATTACTATTCACTATATACAGTGATGAGACAAAACATTATGACCACTGCCCACTGCGAAATTAAACGTCACCTGGTGGCGTTTCGGGAACGTAACGTGGTAACGGAAGCAAATAAGCGGATCAGGGACGGATGGGGAATCATTCTAGCGACGACGTGACCGCAGATAGGGGACAATCCACTGGCATAAGTGAATCTGACAAAAAGCAGATTGTTATGGCTCCGTGCCTGGAAACAATCATCTTGGAAACGGCAAAGTTGGTCGGTTGTTCGCGGGCTACTTTCGTGAGCATCTCTGGAAATATGTTCAAGAAGGGGGAACGCGAGCAGGCGACAAAGCGTTGGACGTCCACAGCTCAACACAGGACGTGCAGATGGGAGGTTTCCCCGCTCTGTGAAGTCGGATGGACGGCCATCAGTGGCATCTGACGATAGAGCAGACATAAGTGTTTCCGAACACACCGTGCAGCGCACATTGTTAAAAACGGGGCTCCCCAGCAGACGAGCCCTACATGTACCCATGTTTGATACAAGGACTTCGTCAACTGCGATTATAGATGGCGTGGTACCTTTGAGACCGGACCGTGGATCGATGGAAACGTGTCACCTGGTCAGATGATTCACATTTTTGCTACATTAGGTCGACGATCGAGCCCAGTTACGCTGTCATCCATCTTAAGTAATAGAACCCAGTACGTTGTCCTCGATGGTGAGTGTTCATCGGAGGTGAGGGTATCATCTGGAGTGCCCCAGGGAAGTGTGATAGGTCTGCTGCTGTTTTCTATCTACATAAATGATCTTTTGGAAAGGGTGGATAGCAATGTGCGGCTGTTTGCTGATGATGCTGTGGTGTACGGGAAGGTGTCGTCGTTGAGTGACTGTAGGAGGATACAAGATGACTTGGACAGGATTTGTGATTGGTGTAAAGAATGGCAGCTAACTCTAAATATAGATAAATGTAAATTAATGCAGATGAATAGGAAAAAGAATCCCGTAATGTTTGAATACTCCATTAGAAGTGTAGCGCTTGGCACAGTCACGTCGATTAAATATTTGGGGGTAACACTGCAGAGCGATATGAAGTGGGACAAGCATGTAATGGCAGTTGCGGGGAAGGCGGATAGTCGTCTTCGGTTCATTGGTAGAATTTTGGGAAGATGTGGTTCATCTGTAAAGGAGACCGCTTATAAAACACTAATACGACCTATTCTTGAGTACTGCTCGAGCGTTTGGGATCCCTATCAGGTCGGATTGAAGGAGGACATAGGAGCAATTCAGAGGTGGGCTGCTAGATTTGTTACTGGTAGGTTTGATCATCACGCGAGTGTTACGGAAATGCTTCAGGACCTCGGGTGGGAGTCTCTAGAGGAAAGAAGGCGTTCTTTTCGTGAATCGCTACTGAGGAAATTTAGAGAACCAGTATTTGAGGCTGACTGCAGTACAATTTTACTGCCGCCAACTTACATTTCGCGGAAAGACCACAAAGATAAGATAAGAGAGATTAGGGCCCGTACAGAGGCAAATAGGCAGTCATTTTTCCATCGTTCTGCTTGGGAGTGGAACAGGGAGAGAAAATGCTAGTTGTGGTACGAGGTACCCTTCGCCACGCACCGTATGGTGGATTGCGGAGTATGTATGTAGATGTAGAATGGCTGAAGCATGCACTGCGCCACAGACAGCATTATAAGAGCTAGTCAAATGAAAAACATCCGCCACAACGGGACCATGGAATGGTGTCATTCAAAGTAATCACCATACACGTTAAGCCAGTTACTCCACTGGGAGACGAGACCATCAATTCCTGTTTCGAAGGCGCGGCCGGAAACTTACTGATCCACTAGCGCACCCACTCTTGCACTTACTAGTCCTACTGAAACCGACGTCCACGCATGTCTTTTCTCAGGTTGCCAAAATGTAAAAATGACACGGTGAAAGATCCGGGCTGTATGGGGGAGGACGTGAACAGCTTTGGGTTCCTACGGCGTGGGAGAAATGGAATGTTTCCACTGCTGGCTCACGGTTTGCCCTCGAGCTGTCGGAATGTTGTCGGACCGAATCATACTGATGCACGATAATGCCCGCCCCCACACTGTCAATCGGACGAAGGTAGGCTTCAGCGATTTGGTTGGAAAACACAGGAACATCCTCCTCACAGCCTGGATTTTTATTCCGTGTGATTTTCACGTCTTCGGCGATCGGAAGCAAGACATACGTGCACGTCTGTTTCAGACGATAGAGGAAGTGCAAGAGTGGATGCGGTTGTGGATCCGTCTTCAGCAGACCGCGTTCTACAAAACAGTAATTCATCTCTCGTCTCTCAGTGGGGAAAAATGTCTTAAAGCGTGCGGTGATTTTAGAATGGAACCATTCCATGGTCCCTTTGTGGCGGGTGTTCATTTTTCATTTGACTGCCTCTTATATGTTATGGGTGGCATTCACCTGGACTCCATAGGAGCTGCATCGAAGTCAGCACGATTGCTGTGGACTATGTTGGTATTATTGCGGACCACCAGTAGTCCTCCATGTCTGAAGTCTTCTCCTACGGCGATGACACCTTTTGGCAGGATAACTAAGTATTGCTTCCCTAAGATGGAGCAACACACTACTAAGCAGGTCGCCATAATGTTTTAGTTCATCAATTTACACGAATGACCTAGTGACGTATGCCGGAAACTGTAAGAAGACGTTCACAAATTATGCTGCTGTATGCAACCATATCATAAATCAATGAAGGAATAGCTGAAAACGATCGACGGTTGACGAGGGATTGGCAGTTGGCACTAAACATAAAAAAACTTAATGTATTGCGATAAGTTGGCAGAAATACCCTTCTTTACCGAAGCTGATACGCCAGGAGAATGGGGTGCCACAGGGCTCAGTTTTGAGCGTCGCTCTCTTCGCCATAGCCATCAATCCAATAATGGATTGCCTCCCAGCTGATGTATCAGGCTCCCTTTTCGTGGACGATTTTACCATCTATTGCAGCGCGCAGCGTACATTTCCTGGAGCGCTGTCTTCAGCGTTGTCTTGACCGTCTTTACTCCTGGAGTGTCGACAATGGCTTCCGTTTTTCTGCCGAGAAGACGGTCTGTATTGACTTCTAGCGCTACAAAGAGTTTCTCCCACCGTCCTTACATCTCGGTCCCGTTGCTCTCCCATTCGTGGAGACAACAAAATTTTTAGGTCTTACATTTGACAGGAAACTTAGCTGGTCTAAACATGTGTCATATTTGGCTGCCCGTTGTACCCGTTCTCTAAATGTCCTCCGTGTTCTCAGCGGTACGTCGTGGGGAGCGGATCGAACCGTCCTACTTCGCCTATATCGGTCGATCGTACGCTCAAAGCTGGATTATGGGAGCTTTGTATACTCCTCTGCACGGCCGTCCATCTTACGGCGCCTCAACTCTATACAACGTCGGGGGTTACGTCTTGCGATCGGAGCGTTCCAGACTAGTCCCGTCGAGAGTCTTCATGCTGAAGCCGGTGAATTGCCACTAACTTACCGGCGCGATATACTGCTTTGTCGGTATGCCTTTCGGTTATTGTCAATGCCCGACCACCCGTCTTATCGTTCCTTTTTTGACGACTGTCTCTACCGTCAATACGGGTTGCATGTATTTGCCCTGCTACCCCCTGAGTTCGCTTTCGCCGCCTCCTGCAGCACCTTGATTTTTCACTCCCTGCAACCTTTAGAGTGGGCGAGAGCCAAACGCCACCTTGGCTCCAGGCTCAGGTTCGCGTTCACCTTGACCTCAGCTCGCTCCCAAAGGAAGTTACCCCAGCTTCTGTATACCGCTCACGGTTTGTCGAACTTCGTTCGAAGTTCATTAATACGATCTTCATTTATACAGATGGCTCTAAGACCAATGACGGTGTCGGGTGTTCTTTTATTGTTAGGGGACACAGTTTCAAATACCGGCTCCATAGCCATTGTTCGGTCTTCATAGCTGAGCTATTTGCCCTCTATCAGGCTGTTCTTTACATCCGCCGCCACCGACATTCTGCTTATGTCATCTGCTCTGATTCCCTGAGCGCCATCCAGAGCCTCAGTGATCCGTATCCGGTCCACCCTTTCGTGCACCGGATCCAACGCTCTCTTCAGCAGCTGGCGGACGACGGTTCTCCGGTTACCTTTATGTGGGTTCCTGGCCATATCGGTACCCCTGGGAACGAAGCTGCAGATCGCGCGGCCAAGGCTGCGGTCCTCCAGCCTCGGACAGCTTCTTGTTGTGTGCCTTCATTTGATTTTAGCACGGTCATTTGTCAGCGCATTTTATCGCTGTGGCATGCCGGTTGGTCTACACTTACTGAAAACAAGCTTCGGGCCTTGAGACCTCTCCCCACGGCTTGGACGACCTCTCCACGCCCTTCTCGGCGGGAGGAGGTCGTTTTGGCCCGGTTACGGATTGGACACTGCCGGTTCAGCCATCGCCATCTGCTGATGGCTGCGTCGGCACCGTTCTGCCCATGTGGGCAATTGCTGACGGTACGCCACATTTTAACGTCCTGTCCGAATTTTAATACACTGCGCATTGATCTTGGCCTGCCATGAACTCTGGATGACATTTTAGCGGATGACCCAGGAGCAGCTGCTCGCGTTCTTCGTTTTATCCACTTGACAAACCTGTCTAAGGGCATTTGATTATGCTGTTTTCTTTTAATCCCTTGCCTGTTAATGTGCCTTTTATAGTGTTGTCCTTTATAGTTGCTGTTTTAACCTTGTGCCTCGCAGTGCATTCATAACTTAGTCTGGGTGCTAATGACCACTGTAGTTGTGAGCCCTAAAACCACAAAAAAAGAAGAAGCTGTCACATACACTGAAGTGCCAAAGAAACCGGTATAGGCATGCATATTCTAATACACAGATACGTAAACAGGCAGAATAGGGCGCTGCGGTCGGCAACGCGTATATAAGACAACAAGGCCTGGCGCAGTTGTTAGATCGGTTAATGCTTCTACAATGGCAGGGTATCAAGATTTAAGTGAGTTTCAGCGTGGTGTTATTGTCGGCGCACGAGCGATGGCACGCAGCATCTCCGAGGTAGCGATGAAGTGGAGATTATCCCGTACGACCAATTCACGAGTGTACCGTGAATATCAGGAATCCGGTAAAACATCAAATCTCAGACATTGCTGCGGGCGGAAAAAGATCCTTCAAGAACGACAACTGAAGAGAAACGTTCAACGTGACAGAAGTGCAACCCTTCCGCAGATTGCTGCAGATTTCAGAGCTGGGCCATCAACAAGTGTCAGCGTGCGAACCATTCAACGAAACATCATCGACATGGACTTTCGGAGCTGAAGGCCCATTCGTGTACCGTTGATGACTGCACGACACAAAGATTTACGTCCCGCTGGGCCCGTCAACACCGACATTGGACTGTTGATGACTGGAAACATGTGGATGCATGTGTACGGGTATGGCGACAACCTCACGAATCCATGGACTCTGCATGTTAGCAGGGGATTGGTCAAGCTGGTGGAGGCTCTGTAATGGTGTGGGGTGTGTGCAGCTGGAATGATATGAGCTGCCTGGTATGTCTAGATACGATTCTGACAAGTTACACGTACGTAAGCATCCTGTCTGATCACCTGCATCCATTCATGTCCATTGTGCATTCCGACGGACTTGGGCAATTCCAGCACGACAATGCGATACACCACACGTCCAGAATTGCTACAGAGTGGCCCCAGGAACACTCTTCCTAGTTTAAACACTTCCGCTGGCCACCAAACTCCCCAGACATGAACATTATTGAGCATATCTTCAACGTGCTGTTTAGAGGAGATCTCCACCTCTTCGTAATGTTACGAATTTATGGACAGCCCTGCAGGATTCATGGTGTCAGTTCCCACCAGCACTGTCTTTTTTCAAATCTGTTTCACAGAGGAAGACTGCACTGTAGTTCCTTCTCTAGATTGTCGCACAGATGACAAAATGGTAGATATCGAAATAGACGACAGAGGGATACAAATTCCGCAGCTCGTGGTCGTGCGGTAGCATTCTCGGTTCCCACGCCCGGGTTCCCGGGTTCGATTCCCGGCGGGGTTAGAGATTTTTTCTGCCTCGTGATGACTGGGTGTTGTGTGATGTCCTTAGGTTAGTTAGGTTTAAGTAGTTCTAAGTTCTATGGGACTGATGACCATAGATGTTAAGTCCCATAGTGCTCAGAGCCATTTGAACCATTTTTTAGAGGGATAGAAAAACAATTAAAATCGCTCAGAAGAGGAAAGGCCGCTGGACGTGATGGGATACCAGTTCGATTTTACACAGAGTACGCGAAGGAACTTGCCCCCTTTCTTGCAGCGGTGTACCGTAGGTCTCTAGAAGAGCGTAGCGTTCCAAAGGATTGGAAAAGGGCACAGGTCATCCCCGTTTTCAAAAAGGGACGTCGAACAGATGTACAGAACTATAGACCTATACCTCTAACGTCGATCAGTTGTAGAATTTTGGAAAACGTATTATGTTCGAATATAAATGACTTTCCTGGAGACTAGAAATCTACTCTGTAGGAATCAGCATGGGTTTCGAAAAAGACGAACGTGTGAAACCCAGCTCGCGCTATTCGTCCACGAGACTGAGAGGGCCATAGACACGGGTTCCCAGGTAGATGCCGTGTTTCTTGACTTCTGCAAGGCGTTCGATACAGTTCCCCACAGTCATTTAATGAACAAAGTAAGAGCATATGGACTATCAGACCAATTGTGTGATTGGATTGAAGAGTTCCTAGATAACAGAATGCAGCATGTCATTCTCAATGGAGAGAAGTCTTCCGAAGTAAGAGTGATTTCAGGTGTGCCGCAGGGGAGTGTCGTAGGACCGTTGCTATTCACAATATACATAAATGACCTTGTGGATGACATCGGAAGTTCACTGAGGCTTTTTGTGGATGATGCTGTGGTATATCGAGAGGTTGTAACAATGGAAAATTGTACTGAAATGCAGGAGGGTCTGCAGCGAATTGACACGTGGTGCAGGGAATGGCAATTGAATCTCAATGTAGACAAGTGTAATGTGCTGCGAATACATAGAAAGAAAGATCCCTTATCATTTAGCTACAATATAGCAGGTCAGCAACTGGAAGCAGTTAATTCCATAAATTAACTGGGAGTACGCATTAGGAGTGATTTAAAATGGAATGATCATATAAAGTTTATCGTCGGTAAAGCAGATGCAAGACTGAGATTCATTGGAAGAATCCTAAGGAAATGCAATCCGAAAACAAAGGAAGTAGGATACAGTACGCTTGTTCTCCCATTGCTTGAATACTGCTCAGCAGTGTGGGATCCTTACCAGATAGGGTCGATAGAAGAGATAGAGAAGATCCAACGGAGAGCAGCGCGCTTCGTTACAGGATCATTTAGTAATCGCGAAAGCGTTACGGAGATGATAGATAAACTCCAGTGGAAGACTCTGCAGGAGAGACGCTCAGTAGCTCGGTACGGGCTTTTGTTAAAGTTTCGAGAACATACCTTCATCGAATAGTCAAGCAGTATATTGCTCCCTCCTACGTATATCTCGCGAAGAGACCATGAGGATAAAATCAGAGAGATTAGAGCCCACACAGAAGCATACCGACAATCCTTCTTTCCACAAACACTACGAGACTGGAATAGAAGGAAGAACCGATAGAGGTACTCAGGGTACCCTCCGCCACACACCGTCAGGTGGCTTGCGGAGTATGGATGTAGATGTAGATGTAGATACTTCAGACAATAGTTAAGTCCATTCCACGTCGTGATGAGGCACTTCTGCGTGGTCGCGGGGGCCCTACACGATGTTAGCAGGTCTACCAGTTTCTTTGGCTCTTCAGTGTACATTAAATACCTGGTAGCAGGTGTATGGAGCGGATTAAAGTAGAACGACCATGTAAAATTAACCCTAGGAAAGGCAGTTCGCAGACTTGATATTCATTTAAAGAATTCTCAGGAACTGTAATCGACCCACGGAGGCGGTGGCTTACAAGGCCGTAGTCTGACCACTACTTGAATAATGCTCGTCAGTCTGGAACTCGTGCTAGACATGGTTGACAAAAGATATAGAGAGAATGGCGTGTTTAGTCCCAGGTTTGTTTTCTACGCACGAAGGGATCACGGAGATGCTCATCCAGCTACAGTGGTAGACGCTGCAAGAGACACGTTGTGCATCACGGTGTGCTTTAGTGTTAAAGTCCCGTGACTGTACTTTCCTAGAAGAGTCAAGCAATATATTGCTTTCTCCTACCAATATCCCGCGAAGAAACCTTGAAAGTGAAACTAGAGGGATTTGGTCTCACGTGGATTCTTGCCAGCACTCGATCATACGGTGCACCATACATGTCTGGAACGGGAAAGGGGGAAAGTGATAACGATACACGGAAGTCCTCTCTGCTGCAGTAAGGTGGCTTGCGCAGTGTAGGTGTTTCATATTACACTAATTATCCAAATAAAGTCGCCACATATGTAGCAGCTTGTTCCTCCATCTTTGCAACCGAAACAGCGGCGTTATTTAGAGTCGGGTATTCCACAAGTCCTTGGCCCCTAGCCAGAATTTAGGAGACAGATGATCCACACAAAAATCAAACCACTCCTTTATTTTAGAAAGCGGTTGTTTCAGAGCGCTGAGATAGCACTCTAGTAAATAGGGAGGATTATGAAGTTCCATCCGGCCAGAGTGGCCGAGCGGTTCTAGGCGCTTCAGTCTGGAACCGCGCGACCGTTACGGTCACAGGTTCGAATCCTGCCTCGGGCATGGATGTGTGTGATGTCCTTAGGTTGGTTAGGTTTAATTAGTCCTGAGTTCTAGGGGACTGATGACCTCAGCTGTTAAGTCCCATAGTGCTCAGAGCAATTTTTTTGATGAGGTTCCAACGTCCCGTCGACGACGAGGTCATTACAAACAAAGCATAAGCTCGGATAGGAGAAAGATGGGGAGGAAAATCTTGTAAACAGGAATCATCTCAATATTCATTTTAATCGTTTTAGAGAAGCACTGGAAAACCTAAATCTGGGTGATCGGGCCGGGATTTGTAACACACTTACCCTCACATTCGGGTTCAGTATCCGATCACTGCAGCACAACGTACAGTATGATTTTAGATGACGTCAACGGCAGGGTGCGAGAACAGCGAGTAGGATGTATAACCATGCTACTCAATTGCCTGTGTCAAGCTTCTGGTTTGGATGATAAATTCAGTGTCCATAAGGAAGGCACCACCAATGGAGTCTGTATTAGTGGTCAGCAGCGCAGACTTCGTGTTTACATGATCACTTTCAAAGTACTCATCTCCCGCTTGTATGCACTTTTTATAGCGTCTCTGCCAGTCCTAAAACACATGGTGGAGGCCATTCTTTGTCAGGACCTTGAGGATCGCCTCACATTTCTTGAGTATTTGTTTCAGACTTCTCAAATCAAATGCCCCAAAGCTTTTCCTTTAGTGACTGACGGTACGAGATCGAGGCTTTAAGGAGAATGTGGTACACTGGTAATGTTGAATAGAGCCAGAAACGGCATGACTTGATTTGCAACATGAGGTCGTACATTGTCATGATGCAGTTGCCATCCAGTCCAAGAAAGTTCTGGTCGTTTCCTTCCAATGTGCTTCCTCAGTTTAGCCAATACTAACGTTTAGTGCGTTACTGTAACAGGTAGTGTGAGGGGGAACTGCATGCTGGTAATTATACTCAAAATAGTGTTATCACCATCGCTTTCCCTGCAGATGGAACAACTTTCACCTTTTTTGGTCTAGGAGAACCTGGCGATTGTCACACTGTCCTGGCTCGTTTTCCTTAAGGATAATAATGATGTAGTTGTAACTCACTACCGTTGACAATCGATTCCAGAAACGGATTGTATACAGTACTTTTCCTTAAAATTAACTAGTTTTAACCAAGGGGTTCATTGACTGCATACTCATCTATACATGGTCAGTAACTTCCTCAAAAGTCCACTTACAAACTTACTGAATACTCTTACCAACTTGTTAATTCCACTTGAACATCCCTTGACAACTATTTAACAGTAAATTGTCTTAATAAATTTTCCACAAAATTACACAAAACAGAATCCACATGCTAATACTGACTCCAACTAATCCATGTAACCACTGACAAAGCTTCACCATGCCGTAAATTGCGTAAATCCTCTATTTAGCATCACACATAAATCGCTTAATGGCACTTTGCCATTATTCTCACAGGTGCGCTATAGTCCAAAAGAATCTCCATTCTCATCCATTAAACATCTCGGCCACCGAAAAGACTATTCTTACCACTATTCATATCAAATGCTCATGGGTAACACCAAACCAACTGTTATAACCAAATTAAAAGCAATGCTAGGCAAGTATTTCCTCTTGGCAAACTCTTTCGACACAGTCCAGCCTGTTGGTAGCTAGTACTCCAAAAGTGTTACAGTGTTGTAGTTTTACGTTTCTGCAATCTAGGATAAATGCGTGCGTTCTCCAGCCCATATTTATAGTTCTGTTCTTCTCGGCTTGCTCCGTCCCGGGTTTCGGCACCAAAAAGTGTTGTGCCTTGAAAATGTAGTAATGACAGAGTGTACTAACAATAACTTCAGTTCTTGTAACAGAAGAACATACATCGACAAATATCAACAAGTCAGAGGTATTCCTCCAAATAATAAACAGATAGTCTCTCACTCATAGCCTTGTCACACATCTCTTCCTGAGTGCTGGCCATCTGATAATGTGACAGTCGACCGACTGCCTCATGAGAAGAAGACGAAGAAAAACGACAACCAAGTTTTTTAAATATCTATACCGACCAGCCTCATGAACCTATCTAAATACAGGTCGTACTGGAGGCTCATCCATACTGGAGCATGGTCTCTCCGTTTCTATACGACATTCGCCAGAAAGAGAAATATTCGGGAGAGCTTATGACCACTGAACTATCAGCTGCCTTAATGTATTGGATACGAGTAGTCCAGAGAGAATCCTTCGCCGGAAAACTACACACACTTCAGAATAACTTAACCACTGATCAGAGAGTCTAAGACCACATGGTACAACCCTTTCGTGGAAGACGGACTGATACGCCTAGGGGGTCGACTGCAGTGCGATATCCATGACAAGGAACAAAAACATCTAGTGCTCCTTGACAGTTCCAACCATTTCACACAATTGGTATCTATAGAGACACACATCCGCCCCCTTCACCTTGGCGTTCGTTCTGTACTTTCCTAAATCTGAACTGAATTTTGGATCCCCAGAGAGTGCCAGGCAATCGAAAGAGTCCGACACTCTTGATTCGGGTATAAGGTCCTGAATAACCCACAAGGGCAAAAAATTGAAGCACCACGGCCATAGGAACGAGCTATGCCTCCTATACCATTTGCTGTCATGGTGATAGACTTTCCGGACCATTATTCATCAAAGTGGGAAGAGAAATGCACAAATCACATATTGATCTTTTCGCATGTGCTACCAAGCGAGCGGTGCACCTCGAAATTTGTACAGACTTGTCAACATATAAGTCACCCATGGCATTCCACTGGTTCGCCAGAACACGTGGACTACTACGTACAATTTACAATGCGAAAACATTCCACGCTACAAACATGGAACTGTCACAACTCTGAAAAGCATTAACCATCACAAGAACCTATCACTTCCTTGCCCACCACAATACTACATAGAAATTGATTATCTCACAAGCAGCTTGGTGTATGTCACAAAATGTTCCTCTCTATTTGTTACCTGAATACACCACTGTATCTGGTTGGAAGCGTCACTTGATAGTACAATCACCTTCTCATAATCCCGAAAGATCAACGCTAGACTTGATGTCAAAGCCCCTTTCAGCCTCTCCAATGTGGCTTGACATTCCGCTGACCACTGCCATTTTACACCCTTCTTCAACTACTGCGTAAGGGGCTCTGCAATATCCATAAATTCCTTCAATAATTTTCTATAATAATTGGCCAATCCCAGGAGCAATTGTGCTCCTTGCTTGTCTGAGGAGCTGGAAAATCCCCCATTGCCTATATTAATATGGAGCCCATTTTGACAACCTCCCAACTAATCACATGTCAGAGATAACTCACGTCTTCCAGGGAAAATGACACTTTTCCCCATTTAACATAAGTTGTGTGAAATGTGATCTCCTCAAAATTTCCCTGAACCATTGTCGATATTCTTTCATGTCCATTGAAAACATAATGATATCATTAAGGTACACTATAAATTGACGAGGTTTCAGGCCCTGTCAATATTCCATCTAACAATCGATGAAACGCGTTGGTGCATTTTTTAATCTGAATTGTATTCATCAGTACTGGTAATGACACCAAGGGGACATCAGTACTGGTAATGACCCCCAGGGGACTGAAAACACTGTCCTTGGCCAGTCCCCTGGGACCACCTCCAATTGATGATACCCACTCCTTTAATCTATCATAGAGAATTACTGGTACTGCTCTAAGTTACTGAAGGTTTTCGTAATGTTTGGTATATGGTATGAATCTGTTATCGAGTTACTATTCAAATGTCGATATTCGCAACAAAATCTATACTTTTTTGTTCCAACTACTGATTTTTTTGGTATGACAGAGACAGCTGCTCCCCGAAGGCTAGCACTCTCCTGTATTATGTCATCTTTCAGTTGTTAGTTAATGAAGCCATCCATAATTGCGGGCAAATGCCAAGGTACAGAATACGGTTTTCAATATACCGGTACAGGTGCTTCGTTTTCTGTTGGAATTCTATGTTACATTATGGGTGTCCTGATATTGGACACTGAGGATTAAAGACATCTTCAAATTTCGGTAAGAGTTTCTCCATTTCTACACATTCTGTTCCCTTCAAATGCTCTACCTTTGCATTTAACGCAGCTGTAGTGTTGGCTTGTGTACGACTATGTACCACATATGACATGCCCAAATCATCTTTGTCCAAACTGTCTAAACTCGCTTCCAACAATCTTTTGATTAGCTTTCTCTCACTGGTGTCGAAATTATTGAAACTGATGGGTATACTCGCTCAATGTACGTTTCTTATACATGTACAATACTTCTCTGTGTAAAAACATCGCGATGCATTCAGTATATCATTCTACTGTAGTGGCTCTATCATACAGATGTTAACAGACGACCCTGAATATACTGGCGTCCAAAATTAAAGCAACAAACCCTTACTTCCCCGTCCTCTGTCTAATTCGCGACAAGATCATACAAACTGCCAAACGATCGTGTTCTGGGCGGAAGATAGCATCCCAGTTGACGCATAACCACCCGCCAACGATGATGCCAGGGCACCTACCAATGGGGTAATGTTTGTTGGGTAGTCCCACGTCCACAGTCACAGACGGTGCAGTATAACACAGAGAAGACGTGTAACACCATAGCTCTACTGCTATGCTGATTTATTTTTACTTTTGTTTCATTTAATGTTAAATCGCTGAGCTCCTGTAACTGTGTGCGATTGAATCGATAACATAAAACTGTATATGTCTTTCTTTGCACAAACTTTGAGTCATGGTCTGATTGTATGCTGTGTAGCATATCTCTCGTTTAAATGCTTTGTCCCATTTGGAGGGAATAAAACTTACTGTATATGATTGTAATTTTGTGTGAATAATTTTTGGTAGAAATGTCAATATGTGCAAATGTTCTGTTTTATTTAATGTATTTGGTTGCTGTTATTTAAATTGCTGATCCTCACTTAGGGCTCTTAGTTATTCTATGTGTAAAAGTTGTTGTGGTTCCCCCCGGGAACGGAACTGTGTAGCGCGCGCAAATTGTGGTTGGCCTAGGTGGAAAAGGTGGAACTGATAGTCAGTCGGGGACGAGCCAGCAGTCAGAGATGAGCTACGAGTCCGTGCACTGCCGTGTAAAAGTTGCATAGTGCTGGTTTCGAGAGAGGCTTTTCTGTTATTTTCCAATGCCTCGGATGGATGGATAAACAGCTGGGCTATTCTGGAATTTGTATCTATCATCGCCACCAAGAAATGACAGAGTCCAGCAATTCTGCCTGCAATTCCACCTACCAACATGCAGTTGCCACCACATTGCGCAATCATTGCAACGTAACACTATAATGATGTACAGTGAAGGATCAGCTTAATGGATGTGTTATTGTGCTGAAATATAAGGTAATTTATATTTGAATTTATGTACCTACCTTGACTTTTCTCCTCATCATAACACCTCTCAGGGTCCTCTCCGTTTTAACTAAAGTGATTACCGAGTGTCCTTACTGAAAGTACATTAAAACTCAGTTTTATAATTGATGCCCTTTGAACATAGTAAAGAGAAAGTTAAAGTTAATGTGGCAAGAGAGTGAGTTAGAGTTAATGATGCTTGCTGTAATAATTTTCCTAGTAAAACTGATTATTAATGTGTTGTTGCCAAATTCAAATTAAAAATTTCTCAAGACTGAGGCTTATAAAGTTTTGCTTAGTAAGTGATCACATTACTACCTGTTGTTAATCGCAGAAAGTGAGTTAGTATCTTACATAAATGTTAATTTTATGTCTCATGGTAGTAAAAGTGGAAAATTGCATAGTAGGAAATTATATGTTCATGATTACTAAGTGTTTGTCTCTCTTGTGTGCATATTAACAGTATAAAGACCATTCACTTTATGTAAGCCTGAAAGTAATAGGGTGTTTCGGTATCTCCTATAATTTTGCAAATAGTTTGTGTTGCTCCAGTTGTTAGCTTCAATCTTAAAACATATGTGTGTGTCAGAGTTCATTGCACTCGCGTGTGGCCAAGTTTAGGTTGTGTTTGTCCGTTGTAGTTACTTATACCTACTTTCTTAAACGAGAATGTTAATCATTCTCTTGCCTAGTTAGGCTGGCGGCCGTTTTCTTTATCCGTTGAACAGTGCAGATAAGCAAAATTTTGTTTGGTACTGTTCAAATATTTACGTAATTCTGACTTTCATTTCCGATAAGCCACTTCCGTTAGGTACAACACGGTCAACTTAACAAAATTCCTCCCAGAGGGTAACACTGCTCTGCTGCTTTGTACCATAATTGCTTTTACAAAATAGTTTTATGTCACAACCTGTTTCTAGCATTGAGGTTATGGTGCAGTAATAACAGCAGACAGAGGTGTTATAGACGCCTGCCAGACTCTCTGCCGTGGAGGACCGTAGGAAGACTGGAAGCAGGACAGTCGCAAACTGATATGACCTGATGGCTTAATGTGAATCGTTCTGTTGTTTCTCGGATGTGTCGACAGAGTATCGAGACCGAAACTCTACCCCGAATACCAGTACGACCACGTGTGACATCAGAAAGAGAGGACTGTTGTTTGTAAGGACGCGAGAGTCCCACCTAGTACTGCATGGCAAATGGCATCTGACGTCGCAGCATCCACTGGACGTGTTGTATCGACGCAAACGGTGTACAGAAGGCTTCAGGAGAGTGCCCTTTATTGTCGGAGATCTGCTGTATGTGTACCTCTGACGCGTCTTCACAAAAGGGAACGTCTCGAGTGGAGTCGTCAACACGCCACCTGGACAGTAGAACAGTGCGCCAATGTTCTTTTCACAGATGAGTCCCGGTTTGGTTTGGAGAATGATTCTCGACGGATTCGCATCTGGAGGGAACGTATAACACGATTTTTGGGGCTAAAAATTGTGGAAAGTGACCGATATCGAGAAGTGAGTTCCACCATAATCGTCGAAGGACAATTTTGGCATGATGCTTGAACAGAAAGTCTAGTCCCAGGATTGCTCAGCAACCTTCACTTACACGAGGCACTACTTTCTCATACTCCTGGAAACTCAATACTTCCGAACCTAGTGACTCCACATCTGACTCCCACTCCACACAAACTACATAGCGATGGGTTTAACTGTTTCCCGCCTATGAGGTCGAGACTTGCCACTGACACATGTGCCCCTGTGTCCGATAAAAGTTTATGTTCTTTACCACTTACAACTCCTACTGTGCCACACTCTACCTCTGCGTACATCTCTGTAGCATTAAAATTTAATGGGAACACCACTCGGTGGTCTTGGGTTTACCGTTTGCATTTAACATCTGACTGTTTAGCCACTGTCCATTCCTTCCCTTATTTCCACAATCCTTCCATCAGTGCCCAACCACATCACACATCTCAAATTGTGGGTGGCAGTATTGCCTCTAGATGTGCCCTGAAGATTCACACCTGTAATGCCTGATGCCAGTAGATAAAATACTTCGCCTATTGTGTAACCCTGTCACTATATCTATTTCCTCCAGCCTCGTTGCTATCCTACTGGCAGTGTTCAGGTCTTTCAGGATACCTGCCCAAACCCTCCTAGACGTATCAGGCAGCAGACCCCTCAGCAAGGCATCTAGTACTCTACGCTCGGCCTCCTGGAGGATAGTTTTATTCATTTCATCACTCCCCGTTAACTAGTAAGTACGTACACTGACTTTTCTTACCATATCAATGAAACTTTCCACTGATTCACTGTGCTTCTGTAATAGTCCACTTAAATGCTCCCGGAAAAACTTCACGCCATTCTACTACTTACAGCGTTGCTGGAGACCTTGTTTTAATTGCTCATATATTAGTGCACTTCTCGACTCTTCATTATATGTAACAAATGCTTTTGCCTCCCTGTCAATCGTAACTTAGCCATTTGCAACAGCTGTTCATCTTTTGCAACACCTAGACTTTGCTGCTGCTTCCAGCTAATACAGGGTGATTAAATTAAAGATCCACTTTCAAAACGCTGTAAAACACGAACCACTGCTGAGAATGGCGTCAAATTTGAACGTAATATTATCGAAGAAGTGGGAAACATCACGGAAACAAAAGAAAATTAACGAAAACTTTATCACTTGATGGTACTGTAAGCGGCAGAATATCCAAAATAAAAGACACAGGGTACTTGGCTGTTCCTCATTTTGAGTCTTGAGACGCTCGGCATGATTCCCTCAATGCAGGTTTGCGTGCTGCTGGTAAAGCTCTTTTACACGAACGGTGACTGTGCACCACAAGCTGTGCAAAAGTTCCGGACGCTCACGGGTGTGAAAAAAGGTATTGGTCCGATGTCTGCTAGTGGTCTGGAGAAAATGATTACGAATTCGAAAAGACACTTTCTTTTGAAGTGCAATGTGGCAGAGGGAAAGGGGGGGGGGGGGGGGACAATTGATCCGACGTCAGTGGAAGATATGGCCACAGCATAGCACGAGAGATCGAGCGGTGGTGTGCAGATATGCAGTGCACGCGAAATTGCCCAAACTTTGGACATGTCTGTGAGAACGATGCATAATTTTCTACGAAACATCCTGCATTGCTACTCTTACAAGATCTCCCATGTTCAGGAGTTGCTTGACGCTGACCCGCCAGGAAGACAAACACTTGCTCTAGAATTTCTTGCTGGCGTGGAAATGGACAATAAAAAGCAATGGAATGATGATCAATGTCCGGTTCCGGACTGAAGCACCTAGAACTGCTCGGCCACAGTGGCCGGCCGATCAATGATAATCAGTTATGATAATGTAATGATGATGAACTGTGATCAGACGAAGCCCATTTCATCTTTTTTGCAAGTCCTTTCTAGCTGACGCCACTTCGGCGACTTGCGTGTCAATGATGATGAAATGATGATTAAAGACACGCACCCAGTCATCTCGAGGCAGAGAAAATCCCTGACCCCGCCGGGAATCGAGCGCGGGACCCCGTGCGTGGGAAGCGAGAATGATACTGCAAAACCACGAGCTGCAGACAGTAAAATATGGGCAACGGAAACCCTCTTGTACATCAACCGGTGCCGCTTCACTGTGTGGTGTGGGTTGACGGAGTCGTTTATCGTAGGGACACTTTTTTTTTTTTTTTTTTTTTTTGGTCCTGCAGATCATGTTACCCAACCCTTCAACAACGTGGTTGAGTGAGTAGGATCATTTTTATGCAAGATGGCACTCCTCCGCACATTGCGCACCCACTGAAGCGGTGCGACAGAGGCATTTCGGAAATGTTAGAATTATCAGTCGCCATTCCCCTACAGCCTGGCCGTCCGGACCACCTGATCTTAATCCGAATTACTTCTGGCTCTGGTGTTATACGAAAGATGCTGTTCTCCGATTCCAAACGTTGACGAAATGAATGTACGCATTGCACAACGCATTCCGAGCGTGACCCCTGAGAGACTCCGATCTGTTGTGGAACATGCTTTGCCTCTATTTCAATTAGTTGCAGAAAACGGTGGGCAGCATATTGAGCATGTCTTGCGCCAAACCAACGACAGTTAAAAAATGATTACATTCTTATTTTCGGCCTCAGTGCAGCTAAAATACGATGTCATTTCTGCTTTTTATGCAGGTTTTGACCGCAAAACAATTAAAAACCGATTTTTCCTATCCGATGTGATACGAACCCGCCATGATGAATGGGCTTACATCACTAACAGTTCCACAACTGTTGAACGCCAAATTTGCATAGTACGATTGGTTTAATGTGCAACTCATTGAACGTATTGTGATTCATCTGTCTTTTTAGTCGAACTCATTTACCTTACGACGCCTACAGCGCCATCTAGTGCGAAAATTTCCTTAGTTTTGTTTTTGTTTTCATAATGCTTTCCTCTGAGTTACTAATATGCTGTTCAGATTAGATGTCATTCTGAGCAGTAGTTCTTTTTACAGTGTTTTGAAACTGAAACTTTAATTATAATCACCCTGTACACTTGAGGCGACAAAAGTCATGGCATATTTCCAATTATCGTGACGGATTTCCTTTTCCCCAGCGTAGTGCAACAACTCGACGTGGTATGGTTTCAAAAAGTTGTTGGATGTCCTGTCCCCTGTAGAACCACTGAGTCATGATGCGTCTATAGCCGTCCATATCTACGAAAGTGTTCCTTGTGCCGGATTTTGTGCAAAAACTGATCTCACAATTACATCCCAAACTGTTCGATCGGATTCATGTCGGGCAGTCTGGGTGGCTAAACCACTCGCTCAAATTGTCCAGAATGTTCTTCAAACCAGTCGCAAATTGTTCTCGCCCGGTGACATGGCGCACTGTCTTCCATAAAAATTCCAAGGTTGTTTGGGAACAGGAAATCCATGTTTTGCAGTAAATAGTCTCCAGGTAGCCGAACATAGCCATTTCTGGCCAATGATCCGTTCAGTTGGACCAGAGGACCCACTCAGTTCAGTGTAAACACAGCTCACAGCGTTGTGGCGCCACGACCAGCTTGCAAAGTGCCATGACAATTTGGGTCCATGGCTTCGTGGGGTCTGAACTTTACCATCAACTCTTACCAACTGAAATCGGAACTCATTTCACCAGGCCACGGTTTTCCAGTCGTCTAGAGTCCAACCTATATGGTCACGAGCCTAGGGGGACACTGTAGGCAATGTACTGCTGTCAGCAAAGGCACTCGCGTCGGTCGTCTGCTGCCGGGGCTCGTTAACGCCAGATTTCGCCGCACTTTCCCAACAGACGCGTTCGTCGTACGCCCTACAATCGACCACTGCGTTGTCCGTGGTGAGAGGTAATGCCTGAAATTTTGTATTCCCGGCACACTCTTGACACTATGGATCTCAGAATACAGAATTCCCTAACGGTTTCCGAAATGGAATGTCCTATGCGACTAGCCCCAACTACCATTTCGCGTTCAGAGTCTGTTAATTGCCGTCGTGCGGCCATAATCACGTCGGAAACGTTTTCACATGAATCACGTGGCTACAAATGACAGTTCCGCCAATTTACTGCCCTTTTATGCCTTGTTTATGTTATACTACCACCCCCTGTATATGAGCATATCGCTGTCCCATGACTTGTCAGCCGGCCGGGGTGGCCGAGCGGTTCTAGGCGCTACAGTCTGGAACCGCGTGACCGCTACGATCGCAGGTTCGAATCCTGCCTCGGACATGGATGTGTGTGATGTCCTTAGGTTAGTTAGGTTTAAGTAGTTATAAGTTCTAGGGGACTGATGACCTCAGAAGTTAAATCCCATAGTGCTCAGAGCCATTTTTTTTTTTTTTGACTTGTCAGCTCAGTGTGTATCCTGAGTTGATTTGCCAGAAAAGGGTGTAACTAAACTGGCGGCAGCTGACCCACCAATGGAGTAGCCACACTGGATGATGCCCCATCGTCCTTCGTAGCAACTGCCTTCAATTGAGCTATCTGATTTATTGATGACTGAATCGCCTCCTGTCCAGAAACAATATGCGTCCCAGACTCTGTCATTGTGCAAACTTTATCCTCAGTCCACAACCAAGTACACTAAGAACAGGAACAAAAAGAAATATTAATGGCTTAAACACTCACAGCCGTAGGATACTGACTTACACCTTACAGCAAATCATTACTAACTTCTGCTCTGTGAAACACTCCACCAATTCCGACACACACTTGGTGGATTTTAGTCTAGTAGGTTGTACTGTGAGCAACGTACCGGTACTGGCCGAAAATAGTGCTCCTTACTATTACCAAGAAATTGCGACAAATCAGCCAATTCCTCTAGCTTCATAAATGTTACTTTCAGATTACGATGGGAGTCCCACCTTGAACCCATCTCCCCTGGACACTAAAACAGGAGAATGGAAACAAAACAGTTCGTCCACTTACCTCATTGTAACTCTCGGTGCTAACGGTTCGTAGTAACTGACAGAAAGTCATCGAGGAAAACACAAGTAATATCTGCCGTTCCCCAAGGAAGTGTTATAGGTCCTCTGCTGTTCCTGATCTACATAAAGGACTTAAGAGACAATCTGAGCATCCCTCTTAGATAATTTGCAGTCGATGTTGTCATTTACCATCTTCTAAAGTCATCAGATGATCAAAACCAATTACAAAATGATTTAGACAAAAATCTGTATCGTGCGAAAAGTGGCAACTGATCCTCAGTCATGAAAAACATGAAGTCTTTCGCTAATAGGAATCCGCTAAATTTAGGCTACAAGATGAATCACACACATCTAAAGGCTGTAAATTCAACTAATTAGTTATGGATTGTGATTACGAATGCCTTATATTGAACAATCTCATAAATCATATGTTGGGGCAAACGAAGCAAAGACTGCTGTTTATTGGCGGTACACTTAGAAAATGCAACAGGCCTACTAAAGAGACCGTTTACACTAGGTTCGTCTGCGCTTTACAGGAATATTGTAGTGCGGTGTGGGATCCGCATCAGACAGGCATCGAAGAAGTTCAAAGAAAGAAGTGCAGCTCGCTTTGTACTATCACGAAATAGGGGAGAGAGTGCCACGGATATGATATGCGACATGGGGTGGCAATCATTAAAACAAAGGCGTTTTTCGTTGCAACAAGATCTTGTTATGATATTTCCATTACCACCTTTCTCCCCATAGTATGAAAATATTTTCTTGTCACTCATCGATATAGAGAGAAATGATCATAATAAACTAAGAGAAATCATAGCTCACATGGAAAGATTGAACAGTTCCTCTTTCCCTCACACTGTGAGAGAGTGGAACGATAGGGAAAAAACTTGAAGGTGGTTCTATGTGACGGTTAATTCATCAGACAAAACAATGTAAAGGTCGTGGGTGGTTAACCGCTATGGTAGCAGTGTTGAATTGAGGCAGTGGGTTGGTTCAAATGGCTCTGAGCACTATGGGACTTAACGTCTGTGGTCATCAGTCCCCTAGAACTTAGAACTACTTTAACCTAACTAACCTAAGGGCATCAGACACATCCATGCCCGAGGCAGGATTCGAACCTGTGACCGTAGTGGTCACACGGTTCCAGACTGAAGCACCTATAACTGCACGACCACACCGGCCAGCGAGGCAGTGGGTTGACATCGAAATGATGACTGGTAATTGTAAGGAAACGTGATTAATAGTCATACATTTTATTAGCAAACAACTGCAATTTACATTTCTTGTAGTGATGCTCTGCAGCAGCAACGCCGCCGCTCCCCCCCCCCCCCCCCCCCCCCAGGTCCGTGCTGTCAGCAGTGAGCACAGCGGCACTGATGTAACGGGTGGCCAGTGGCCGGGTTGACGTCAGTGATGGGGCAGGAATGCTGACATGCAGAGTCAGTGATATGTAAGTACATTCTTAGCTTGGGCCTGCAATTTAGGGCAGGCACGCACGGAGTGCAGATAGGTGCGAAGATCCGCTGTGATTCTTACAATGGAAAACAGGCATCAACAGTGGTGCCCACCCTTGGGAACACAGGCGTACAGCACCTGTGTGGTGGGGTTGGGAATGCTGGCATGTGGAGTCCGTGGCACATGTGTACCACCTCAGCAACATGATGAGGACGTGCTGATAGACGTGGAGACCCGCCGTGATTCTGTAACAGTAGACCACCCACGGTACTGGCATCCCTCCCTCGTCCCCCTTGTGAGCGGAGGTGTACAGCATCGGTATGCCCACCCAGGCATAGGTTGTAAAGAAGCTCCCCCTCAGTGCAGAAGACTGGCTGTGGGTGGAGTCAGTTTAGAGGTGACCTATCAACTAGAAGGCGCTATGTCCACTGTGATGGGCTTGGAACAAGTACTCGGTGCATTGTTGATGGGAATCAGGTCTCGTGGTGGATTCTGGCGGATCCATGTAGCTAAAGTGCCTGGTGTAGTTCTCCCTTTGTAAATAGTGCTGTCAGGCTGAGATCCCTTTGGGTATTTATACAGGTTCAGTGTCTTCTTGCTTTGCCAAAGCACCGCTTCCAAACACATACACCAAAAAAAGCCTTTAGCTCAGGGTTGTAGTAACTGGCCTGCTGGCCCCACCATCTCACTACCTTTCTGCTCCACCAACATTTTTGCATTGCTGACCCCTAGCTGGTCTCTCCATGTGGAAATCGAAGTGCCTACTCAGAATGCCCTCTTGTAACCACTGACACAGCGCTTCTTTTTTACTCAGTAGGAACTAAAAATAGTGGCTGCTCTGCATACCTAGAGAAGTCACTGTGTTTGATGCGGAATCTTGAGGGCACTGGAGCAGATGAAATTTGTTCAGACTGCCAATTGCCTCTTCACCTCCGAAGCCCTGAGGGCCCTCCAATCTCTACAGCACTTATACCCATAAACTATAGTAATCCAGAATATGCAGAACGCCCTTCTCCACCTAAAAAATCTCAAGAATTCAGAGAAACAAATTACCTAATGTGTCAGTGTGCCGCCCTCCTCCCCCTGCTACCTGCCGTCACCTTGCTGCTGAGGTACAGAGGGAAAGAAGAGGGGCTGAAAGTGATGGACAAAAAACTGTTAATACTGAAGTCACAACATGTCTATGGTGTACCTCCTTCCAGAAACAAAGACAAGATCCTACCCACTCGTCTTCTCATAGATCGAGGAGGAGCTGTGTAACATGTGGGCACAATAGGCATGGCAATGCCATTCAGGCATGCTGCATTGCATGATGTAGCTTCAGCATGTCCTAATATCATGGCCCTTCCATGACTGGATGTTACTATGATGACCAGAATCTGACTTCTTTTACTGTTGAATGACATTGTGGACAAATGACAGGTGTGATTGTTTGGAGTGCCATTTGACAAACATGTGGATTTCTACACAGAGAGGGCAATCTGAACAGAACCCACTTCAGTCCTCATTTCCCACAACCTTATTACTGTTCAGAGTCATATTGTCAGACCAAGTTACTGTCTTTGTGTTACTTTCAGCAACTAGAGTATACAATTGTATGGGTTCAACTGAAAATATCACCCTAATGCACTGCTGTGGATGCACAATACAGGTATGGCATCATATTTTGACATGACAGCTGGAGTGAGTCATTAGAGTGCATTCGACATTTTTTGGGGCTTGCAGACCTATACTGTGCAACTATCATTAATTGATTCTGTGTGACTCCTGCACATCTGGAGCACTAGCAAGTTCTGAAGTAATTTGAGCAAGAGTAGGAAACTTCTTTCTATTCAGCATTTGAATGAATACTGTTGTAACAACACATTTCCTATTACCTCCACAGTGGACAAACACAGCTAGTTTTGTGATAAGAACAGCTTTGTTCTGTTGTGATACTACCCTTTTTCCAATCATATTATATTTGCAACTATGGTGAACGAGAGGCCTGTCTCAAGACCAACCAGTGGCCTTCCCACTATAATATTCACTGATATCATGCCATGTAGCCATCCTCCAACATGTATATTCTTTATAGGTGATCTCACCTCACTAAAAGTGATTATTCACACATTTCATAATCGACAATGACTAAGACCAACTTCAAGGTGAATTCAGGAGAATTTACTGGTAAGTTTTCACCGCAAATGCTATTGTATGTAGCACAATGTTAGATTACTTGTGTGTATCTTCTGTCAGACACTTTATTCAGATAAATTGCTGCAACAAATGGCAATTGTGGAAACCAGATATTTTCCTTGGATTTGGAGAGCACTGTACACAAGTTGCTACATCCTACCACAATTAACAACAGTTTTGCTTCAGTGATATCAAACATGAGTATTTTCTTTTTTTAATAAAGTGAGCATAAAGAATATCTTAAATCTTACATTAAAAACCCAACAGACACACAGGTCTTCATTTCCAGTTGTACTACTCAGTACTCAGCAGTTGACTACCTAATTGTGCAATTCAATTAGTAGTCACAAGTGTCATTGAAGATAATTTTAAATATGGCCTACAGCCATTCGGTTGCAGAAAGTTTATTGTAATACCTTTTGACCAGTTTACAATACCACTGGGGGTATCTCTTCAGAAGGAATACAGTCACATTTTTTGTCAAAACTATAAGCATATATTACATCTACCTGCTTAGCTGGGTGGTAACGTGCTTGCCTCCCATGCAAGCGAGCCCGGGTTCAATTCCCGGTCAGGTTGGAGATTTTCTCTGCTCGGGGACTGGGTGTTGTCCTCATCATCATTTCATCCTCATCACCAATGCGTAAGTTGCCCAATGTGGCATCAACTGAAATAAGACTTGCACTTGGCGGCCGAACATCCCTGAATGGGGCCTCCTGGCCAATGATGCCATACGCTCATTTCATTTCCAAATATTATGAGAGAAAATGCTCAAGTCAGATACCAGAAATCATAGAGTAAGTCTGCCATGCAAAACAGCGAGAATTACTCCTCAAATACAGCTTATTATAAGAACAGACATTCAGCATCAAGTACAATGTCTGTTCTTATAACAAGCCATATCTGTGTAATAATTCTTGCTGTTTTTCATGGAGGACTTCATCTATCTACATCTACATCTACATCCATACTCCGAAAGCCACCTGACCATGTGTGACTTGAGAATTTTAGCTCATATTTACACATATAATTTTAATGTATTGTGACTTTATTCCTTCAGAAGAAGCTATCCCTAGTGGTATTAAAACCTGGTCAAGGCTTATTACAAATAAACTTTATGCAACTGATTATCTGTATATATCATGTATTGAAAATGTCATTGAAGAGTAAATGTATGGATGTATCAATTCAGATGTCAGATTTCTTTGAAAAAGACTCTGCATACCAATCTGTTATCAACTTTACAAAATATCTTACTGTTCACATCTTTCAGGACAACATTTCCTAAGTATATAGTGTATTCATCCAAAGAAATTATCCCATAAGACAGCAACAAATGAAAAGATTTAGGGTACCACATGTTAGATGTTTTTACTAAATGTTGATATACTGGCAGATATATGCAAGTATGAAGCAAGAAAAATTAGGTTCTTTACTCAGCATATCAGTGTGTTGCCTTTTTTAATTATTTTATGTAAAAGATGTCTCCGAGGACTGCTACACTCTAATAGAGGAATTAGTCATATTTTCTTTTAAAGAAACTACTCTAGAAACATGCTCAGAAAAAACAAGTAAATAAGTATACAGTTTATGGAAAGCAATAATGGTTTTGAATGAAAGCTCCATAAAAACACAGTTAAACACTTGTCACATCTGATATATTCATTCTTTCTGCCATAATATAAAGTCAAAGTCTCACAGGAAGAAACTTCTCATAACTGCATTGCTCATTTACTATAGGGAAGTGTATGTTCACAGCAAGAAACTCACTGTGTAGGGAAAATTTTCTTGCAGTCTATAAATGGCTCCCTCAGGCAGTGACGGTTTTTCTATTACTGTCATCTCACATGTACTAAAATAATCCTGTGTATGCTAAAGAAAGCATTTGTTTTACCAGAGGTATTTAATTATGGTGGAAACGAATTTGAGTGTTTGTACTAGATCCAATAAGCAATTATAAATAAAGTGCAGGACATAAGTCACATTAAATGTTACTTGAAGGTGAAACATCTCCAGTGAAGGCTCAGTTTTTTAACTAAGGTACATTTTGTTGTAATTATTGGTTGATTCTATCTGAAATAGTTTGGTCACTCACCAAGAAGCAATAACTTCACTATTTTTTCATACTTTCTGTGCCATATTTTCAGCTGCTTATCCAGCTCATCACTGTGTTTTTTTGCTTCGTTAACTTTTTTCACACAGGCCATAGTGGTATATGTCCCTGTTGTCAAAAATAAAAATAAAAATAATTATACTTGTAAGTATTATAGCTTGAATAATTATATTCATGTTTCTGATGACAGTAACAGTTCCAAATATAAGAAACCAATCACCTAGAAGTGAAAAAAATCCAAGGAAACTTCCAGAATGTAATGTGCTTAATGTGATTTTGATTATTTATTTAGTTCTGTTGGATTATTCAGTATACAGAGAGTATACCTTCAACTGCTTTTCAGATGCTAATGGAGTAAATGAATATCAAGTAACCGGAGAGACACAGTAGCTTATAATGGTAAGCAAAATGCCTAATACAGAAGATGCTGGTGGTGAACCAATACATACTGTGGTGTTTAATTGTATTCTTTCTGTTTATTTATCTACCTGTAGGCAACAAATGTTGTATGGATGTTGAACAAATATACATACAAATTTTATGTCAATTCATTCCAAGGTTAATGGGACATACAAATATATACATAACATAATAGATTCATAGTCTGTTCATCATAAGTCTTGCCCTCCTTAAGCATCAAATCCTTTTATATACAACAATGATAATCTAAAAGTTTTACATCACTAACAGTTGTCCATTAGGTATGTAAACATGACAAAATAATTAAGGGCCAAAGGACAGCCTTTTCCATTTTGGCTCTACATAAACATATCTACAAAATATTATTGGTCAACATATTCACTTACACAGTACAATCATTGCTTAAATGGAACTGTTTTAAATTCTGCTTGAAATTTCTTTTCATATTCAAATTTTCTGTGCATACTGGCAGTCTGTTGTAAAGTTTAATATCAATACGGCTCATGTGCCTTTGTGTGTAAGTTCTTTGTGTTCACTGTATATGGAGTGCTGTGCTTTATTGGGTATTGTAACAATGAAAGCCAGTATTTTTAACTGTAATGTGATCCTTTACTGCTATGAAACCTGGACACTGTTGAGCACAGATTGAGCTTCTAAGTGATAGAATTGTAGTTTTAGATGTGGTTAATGAGGATAAGCTGGACACAAAGAAAATTTAATGATGTTGTGAAATAAATCAGTGTGCCAAGAGACCACATAGCTATTGAAAAATATAGAATATTTTTTGGTTGGTTGTTTAGACATGATAACTACATCTGAAGGAAAAATTCTGGGAATGAAATCAAGAAATGAAGTGGACATCACAAAATAGAGATGAGTTTTGCAGCAATAAGACATAGCATTTAGAAGTCGATGATGATGAAATTTATGGATAAAGAACATTTTGTTGCATAACACAATCCATTAAGTTATCCTACTTCTCCATTGGTCTTAGTAAATCTTCATCTACAGGAGTATTCTTTAAATGTTGTTCTCATATTAGATGCATTATTGACTGTTTATTGGAGTTTGTTTTAACCTTGTGATAGAGCAGTTAAGATATTTTTCAGTAGGTTTCAGTCTTAAGTGTACCTTTTTATTTTTACTGTAAGTGTGAAATAGTGTGTTTATTTCCATTCTCAAATTAGTGTTAGCTAATAATTTTACTGCATAACATGAAAATGTTGGGATGAATCTAGAAATTAATATCTGCAAGAGTCAGACCATCTTTTTCTCATCATTATATTTGTCAAGATAAGAATCTTTTCATATTATGGCTGTCAGGATGTCTTAAGGATTTTACTCAACATAGCATGTACTATTCTATGAATTCATGGCATATGGCTGATGCATTATGTTTCATTGCACATTGTAAAAGCTGATTTGTTATTAATGTTTATAATATTGTACAGTAAATGGCCTACATTTGTTGGACAAAAAATTAGCCACATGATACACTGGGGTTATTACTAGCTGCAAGAACCTGTTTGGAATAAGCTACAACAGTGACCACAAATTTCAGAAGTGTACCCTAATACACATGATGTCAGCAGAGTTAGGGTACTGCAGTGCCATTTATTTTCACTATATGTAGCTTGGAGTGGAAGGTTAAGGCGACACAGGAGCAAAAGAGGATTACAGAATTCAAGTGTATTAGTCTGTGAGAGATCTGGCAGATTTTGTAATAGTGTCAGATCTCTCTTTGCTACTGGTTTATCAGCAGTGGTAGATACATAATAGGCATCAGATATATGGTGAAGAGATGCTAATGACAGACTAATACCACCTTCTTGTATCTCACCTCATTGCAGAAAATTGTTTTGATATGAAGCAGGAAATCAACTTTGAACATTCCTGTGTTCTTCTGAAGAAGAACTTTGTCCAAAAGCTGAAAATATTTGCAGTGTTACTTTTTCATTGTGTAACTGAATGTGTACTCTATTCAGCAAGTATCAATCTATCCTTCCTGTATTGTTGAACATTCTTACTCATTTTGAAATGATTACTCCAGAGAGAATTGCACTGCATAGTTATTTCAAATAGAGCTGCAGATAAGAGAACCCAGGCCATTCCTACCTATGACATTTATTCATTACAGTGGATTGGAGAGACATAAGTATTGGTCAATGGGGGATATTGAATGTGCTGTCTGGTTAAACAAATCATATTTCTGACTGAATGTGGACAAATCATAGTACTTCAGACCACAGAAGTCCCAGTGGTACTAACTGACCACCGTGTCATGCTTAACAGATAGGCTTCACTGGATGCAGATATGGAGAGGGAATTGATCAGCACATTGCTCTCCCAGCCATTGTCAGTTTCCGTGACTGGAGCTGCTCCTTATCAGTTACATAGCTCCTCAAATAGCCTCACAAGGGCTGAGTGCCCCTCACTTGCCAAAAGTGCTCGTCAGATTCAGAACCCAGATAGTCACCCAACCTATAGCTAGCCAAGCCCGACAGTGCATATCTTTGATGATCTGACAGGAACCAGTGTTACCACTGTGGCAAGGCCTCTGGAAAATGAATCATGGTATTATTCTTCCTGCATATCTCAATATACTTTACAATATGGCTGTATACAAGAGGTTTAACATACAGATAAGTTCCTCCTTTGGTTAAAATGAGAAATAAAAATTGCATCACACTGAATTTTCTTGCAATTATTAAGAACCCCTAGCAGCCTTGCCTTGCAAGAGGATTATTTTGATGTCCACCAAGCTAAAACTGTAACATCTTGAGACGAGGAGCATTCTGAACCAAACAACCACACAGACTGACCCACAACACCTTTGCATATAAATTATAACTGAAAATACCATAGAACTGATTTTTTTGACATGCAAAATTTTATGTGAAATATCCACATATTTTAACTGATTTTTACAAATTGTTGTGCCAGCTACCAAAAAAAAGTGACATTTTTTCTCTTTTTTAGATTTAAAATGAGAACATTTTTTGTCAGTTGATATGTTGTAATGTTTGTTGATATAGCTTCTCTTGTCTTTACCCTTTCCAAAGACAGCACATAATATTATCCATATCTCACTGACAGTATGTTCTGCTTAATTTTATAATATCCAGGGTACTCTGTAAGGAGCAAGACAAACATTATTGTCATGTGGATGACACCAACATCGACACTCATCTTCCACTTTAGGTTTTGTTTCACTGCTACTGCTGAGCATTCCATGCCAGTATGGGTGTTAACCCACATGTCATGCTTCAACCAAAAATCACTGTAAGTTTGCTTGAAATATAAAATAGAGTCTTGTTTTTTGTATTTTCCTGCACAAACCTGGCAAGCGAATGTCACTTCACTATGGTTCTGGAAATAGTTGATTAATCACATATATTATGAAGAAAATTGTCCAGCAGTTCTTACATTACTAGCTGAGACAAAATTCTGTATGTGGCTCCAGAAGATTCTATTGGAAGGATCTGTGTTTCTTTCTAACTACTTAAAGTTTGTGCTGTCTCTAGAATGTTTTATACATCTTAATTTTTTGAGCAACAAGCCATGCAATATATACACTTGCTGACTTGGGCATAACTGTGAGTGAAAAAAAGAAGTACCAAATGAGTGAAATAAACCTGCATGTTGACATTCAACAAAAATATGTAACAACTGACTGCTAATTCTGTGGGATAGACTGTATGCATCAAGTGACTGATTATTATTATTATTATGCTTTTCACTTCAACTGTCAAAGTTGTAACAAATATACTGTTAACACATTGTTTACATTTTCTTTACTACATCCCATTCATCAAACTGAAATTTCTTTTTCATTTTTCTTCTTGTGAAGTTTGCTCCATTGTCAGTCTTGATATAAGTTTGTATGGTCAGTATTGAAGGCAGAAGAGTAGCGTCTGGTTTTGAAGTTTGTAAAATATGAGCATGGCTGATTGACATATAAATTCATATGTGTCTGTTGCATTAACTCCTTACAATTAACATAACATTTATTGTACTGATGGTGTTCATAAAATACATACTACAGGCAGAGTTGAGGAATCTGGCAACTTGTACTGAATACACAGTTGAAAATCGTTTATAACTACTCAGATACCAGATGTGTAAAATATAACAAGCATCACAGCTGTTTGATCTTCCATCTTTCAGATAGAGGAACTCCTCTTTCCAAAATTTATTTACTGTACTGAGATAAACATCACTGTTAGCTTTTTCGTATTATACTTCAATTTATAATTACACTGCTAAAGCATAAACTGTATTCCAACTAAATATTTTTACAGCTTTCCTTATTTTTCTAAGTGAAGTGTGTTCTACTGCTGCATAGAGTCATATTTCTGTTGTGGTAAGCAGAGAAGTATAGTGATGATGATAGGCTTTTGGATTTTAGACATCCAGTTAGTAAAAGCTATGTAATACATGTTCAGTAATCAAATTTCTATTGGAAGAATCTGTGTTTCTTTCTAACTACTTAAAGTTTGTGCTCATTTTCTTTTCAAAATATCGAAATATCTGTTGCAAAGTTCATGTTTGGATGTGTGTGAAATCAGGTTAGTTGATGCATTATTGATAATATTAAAACACTATGAAAATGATCTTTCCCCATAAAATACATGTATAGCATTTGCAGTCCTGGAAATTCTCAGGAGGAGACCTCAAAAAATTATTCATTTTCTAAATGGGTTCTCCAGAAGTTTCTGTTTTAGATCTATCATTGCCATAGTCTGTATGGTGGCCTTAACGTTTTAAACATTTTGCTATTATATAATTTACTGGGACAGATGACCTGTTACATGTTTTCCACCAAAATGTTTACTTACGGAATGAAACTAAAAATTTTAGGTCTTATAAAAATAGACTTGTATACAAGTGCTTCATAATTTCCCATAAGAATGCAAACAGAAACTGAAATTATTTTTATGGTTACTCACAGCTCTGGCAAAAATAATGAGAATGACACAGATTTTTGTTTCTTTTCAGTTTTGGTGAGCAAACTTTTTACAGAGACATCTCTTGTGAAA
Source organism: Schistocerca nitens (assembly GCF_023898315.1). Taxonomy (NCBI): domain Eukaryota; kingdom Metazoa; phylum Arthropoda; class Insecta; order Orthoptera; family Acrididae; genus Schistocerca; species Schistocerca nitens. The sequence goes on along the minus strand of NC_064616.1, from coordinate 179,893,843 downwards.
TGATGAAAAGTATTCAATGTTAAATTTTTCCACAATATTCTAATGCTGATAGTTAATATATCTCAAACAGCTCATCACATTCACTTACAAATCTGACACAATTTCATCAAGTTGAATAAATGAGTCAATCAATATTAAATGTTGAAAGATAAAAATTTATTGGTATTCTTGTGTAGTATATGGAATCAACAAAGTTAGGTAAAGTATAGTATTAAATACATGACAGATTAGGGGCTGTAATTATTTTGTGCAGAATAAATTATTGGCTGCAAGAATTTAAGTTACTTATACTAACATTATACCTATTGGCTTTCTTCTGTAAGAGGTACACTTCTTTTACCCTGGCAGAATTTCCCCAAAGGAACATTCCATAATGTATGCGTACATGGAAAAAGGCATAGTATACCTTAATAATGAGCTCTTTACTCATGCAGTCCTTCAGTTTACTTAGGGGATATAAAATTCCTGCCAATTTACCACAGAGTCTTTCTGTATGAGTATCACAGTGTAATTTTCTATTGAAGCAGTTGCCTTGCTTCCATCTAACATTTATTAAGCTACCTCAGTTACTTTAAAAAGTTTAAACAGTGAAAACAGGTAAGATGGTGGTTTTAATTCCCCAGATGTTCTGCGTAGTCACCCCCCACTTGAGTGCAGTGCACAGAATGTTCATACAACCATGTGAAACGGTCATAAAAGTTACAATTTGCATACAAGCACTTTGAGAAAAAGCAGTCACCGGATCCACTTAAACACTTTGAGATGTCTTGACCGCAATTTTATTCTTCCAATATGACTTACATATTTTGACTTTGATTGTTATCAAAAGCTATAAAAAGTCCTTCTTGGGCATATTTTAAAATCATGCATCACACTGGCTGGGCGTCAGATGTGTCGTTAAAAGATTGACTCTTCATGTGAATTTTTGGACTTTCTCATTTGTGATAGGTTTCTATTTATAACACCTAGTCTCAGACTAATCATCTTGCCACGCTGGAAACACCTGTTCCCTTCCAATTATCAAAGTTAAGCTATGTTGGGCCTGGTTAGTAGTTGGATGGATGTCAAGTGCTGTTGACTCAGGAAATGAAAGTTGCTCAGGTGGCATCCAAATGATTTGCTACAGGCCAGTGACCATACAGTATTATTACAAGGTCTCATCATTCAAGATGATTTTTTTCAGAAAATAATTGTCCATTTTCTGCATTTCAATCAAGTTACTGCAGGCATCATCAGTTTTTGTTTATGTTTTGTAATCAAAATGTACAGGATAAACTTTTCATACACTTTTCTCTTCTTCAAAACAGTCTTGAGAGTATTTTTAACACTTGATTTTGACATTTTGCTCCATCGCAATTTGCAGTTTGCAATAAAAAGCATCCAAGAAATTCTGATCCCTGGCACTTTTATCCCTAGCTACTTTGATTTTTATAAAGCAAGATGCAAAAATCTGTTCTAATATAATCAGTAACATTTGGCTCTATATATCTGTATTTGTTTGTGACATATTTATGCATACAGTAAGGTGGTAATCTTTTTTTTAAAAATGTACTACTCCATCAATCATCTCATCATGTTAGAATTTGTAGTGTTATGGATTAATGTAGATAAATGTGATCAGTTAGTCAAAGATACAAACATAAATATTATAAAAAAAGCTCTACCAAAAATTAATGCCATATAAGTTTACTTACTGGATTCATTTAGTGCATTTACATTGACAAACTATGGGCAAAATTAGAGCCAAAATACCAATCTCTTTCATAAATCAGTACCAATTTTCACAACACACACCACATACAACTCTGAAAGTAGTGAAACAGTTGGAGCAATCACTCACACACTTCTTTCTTATCTGCAGTGTTGCTCCTTAAATGAAATAAGATGACAGTAGAATAAAAGATAAGATATGTTTCTCTAAAGATATAAGCCTCAAGTCCATACAAAGATAACAGCCATTTGCCAATAATGAGTCATAAGAAGAGAAGTGTATTCCATTAAGTCATAGTTACTGAAAATAACAATAGTAATAAATTAAATATCAGGTGAAAAACAACCATGCAAGAATAAAATAAGTTAAGGTGCTGCGTAACTGAATGTTATCAGCACCTTCATAATGGTTCTGTATGGACTTACAACCATACAGAACTTCACTAAGAAACAAAATTTTTTAAACTTTGATTTGTATTCAGTTATTTTAATGGTAAGTTTCTAGGTACAAATTAATGTAAAACATGTACCAATTTCAGGTCATTCGATCACATGGTTAACTGATCTTAATACTGTTTCTGGAAATTACTACTTTGCATAATGGACAGGAAATGCAGTTTTAGTTTTACTCTCCATTTGTGTACCAGTTTATTAGACAGTTTCCTATAAACTGAAAGACCACAGGTGCATTTATTCAATGTTCTTTTCATCATTGCAGTATGTAATGATAGTGTGTGACAGAAAACTCCTTACACAACTTAGTTCACTCACATTTACACTCAGAATCACTACAAATCTTCAGAAGTGAGAAATCAGTCAGCACCATCAACAAAACAGGCTCTGCTAACGGTATACTACACCTTCCACATCGCTGACAGTGGGTTCTACACAACACTGGTGACTACTTTGAAAGACAGCAACAGGTGCAAACATGTAACTCTTTTGTATCATTTGTGAATAAATAGTTGCCACTATTTAAGTTCCAACCCTCATAATTAGTTTTATTTTCCCTTTCCAGATCCTGCAGGAACAGTACATGTACATTGGTGGCTATAATATATTATGAGATTCTGTTCACTAGCTGATGTCGTTCTTCAAATATCTGTCTGTTCAAGTTTTCCATCATGTTTGTGGTGCTCTCCTGTGAGTTAAATAAATCCATTGTGTTGCTCTTCTTCATTCACATTCAATATCCCCCATCAGTACTCTTTGTTGTAGATCCTATACACTTGAGCAATATTATAGAATGGGTCGTATAAGTTCTTTGCAAGCAATCTTGTTTGTAGAGTGGTTAAATCTTACCAATGAGCCAAAATTTGTCACCACCTTTATCTAGAGTTCAGCCTGTATTACCATTTTATTTCATATCATCACAAATTATCACACTGTGGCATTTGTATGATTGACTGGTTCCAGTTGTGACTCATTGATATTATAGTCATAGGATACTGTGCTTTTATGTTTTGTGAAGCACGTAATTTTACATTTAAAGCAATTTGTTGAGCTGTGGACCACTTTTACATCTTATAAAAATATAACTGAAAAATTGTGCAGTTTCTTTGCAGATGTTAATTCAATGTAGATAACTGTGTCATCAATGAAAAACTGATGTTACTATTAACATTGTCTGCCAGGTTAATAATATACAACATCAACAGCAATAATCCAACACACTTTCTTGATGCAGACCTGAAATTACTTCTACATCTGTGGATGACTCTACATCCAAGTTAATATGCTGCGTCTTCCCTAACATGAAATCCTCAGCCTAGTCACCAGTTTCATTTGATACCCCATATGATCATAATTTCATTAATAAGTATTGATATTTTAATGAGTCACATGCATTTCTGAAGTCAAAAAATACTACATCTACCTTATTCCCTCGATCTATGACTTTCGGGACCTCATGTGACAAAAGTGCGAATTTGGTTCAAAATGGTTCAAATGGCTCTGAGCACTATGGGACTTAACTTCTTTGGTCATTAGTGCCCTAGAACTTAGAACTACTTAAACCTAACTAACCTAAGGACATCACACACATCCACGCCCGAGGCAGGATTCGAACCTGCGACCGTAGCGGTCGCGCGGCTCCAGACTGTAGCACCTAGAACCGCTCAGCCACTCCGGCCAGCGCGAATTTGGTTTCACATGACAAATGTTTACAAAACCCATGATTATTGGCATGGAGGAGACTATTCTGTTAAAGGTACCTCATTACACTTAAGCTTAGAATATGTTCTAAGGCTCTACACCAGATAGTTTTCAGCAATATTGGACACTAGCTTTATGTATCACAGGAAATGTTATTCATAAATTTGTATGGACTCTGTAAATGTGCAGTTGCAGAGTTTTTAGTTTGTAACTCTTTTGAAAAGTATCATCTTTAGGACTAGCATAATTCAGCAACATCTCATTACCTCCCTACTTCATAACAGAACCAATGTCAAATAACTTCATATGTGTCATTTACATACTGTTGCATGCAAAGTTTACACTTTTACAAGAGGTAACATTTACATAAACTATCCAGAAAAAATGTAACACCCTCAAGGACTGTGTTCTGACACAACAGGGTACAATACGTTCATACTGATAGGTTATAGTGTCAGTGATTAATTTGACATGGTCATCAGTGAGGCCTGTCTGTTCACCCTCGTTTTTTTTTTTTTTGGCTCTGCAGGAAATAACTGTGCTGAGATTAGATGTGAACAGTGTTTTCAATATTAATTCTAGGGAACAACCTTGCCCCAGTGTCTAGTATGCCCTCCTATTGAACGGCTTCAGCCATTTGACGGGGTCACACTGTGGCTCTGTGGGAAGCTGGATGGATGCATTGACTGGTCACTGCACATCTTGGACACAGTGTATTGGTGGTTTGTCACTGTTTTAAACAGTGGTATGAAATATTCCTACACCCGTAGAACAAGTTCCGGACATCCGCATAGTACAGACACAAATCAAGATCAATGCACTGTGCAACAAGTGGTGGCCAATCAAGTATCATCCAGGAACAAAATCACAGTGCATGTTTCAACTGTCGTGCCATCAGGAACCATTTGGAACTGTTTGCCTGTAGAAGGATTAAGATCACTTGTGCCACTGCCCAGTCTACCACTGACATCATGACACTACTAAGCGTGGCTATTCTGATCTCATGAAAGAGTAGACTGGAAAGTGGAATGGGACTCTGTTGTCTTCGGTGATGAGGATAGGTTCTGTCTGTATGTGAGTGATGGATGTACATTTGTATGGCACAGACCTGGGGAGCTGCGTATTCCAGAGTGCATTTGCCCATGACACACAGAGCCCATCCCAGGCTTTACGGTGTGGTGGCCACCAGTTACAAGTCGTAGTCACATTTGGTGTTTCTGTAGGGTAAAGTAGCCAGTGCCTGCTATATAATACAGGCTGTTATCCCTGTGCTACTGCCATTTCTTCAACAGGAACCTGATGCGTTTTTTTTTTCTTTCCCCCCCCCCCCCCCCAGAAGGACAGTGCACATCACATATGGCTACTGCCACGCAATGTGCTCTTTGTGGTGTACAATGACTGTTCGCACCAACATTGTCACCAGATCTCTCACAAACTGAACATGTATGAGACATGGTGGAGTGGGAACTTCTCATTCTCCAGGTCCCTAAGAATCATTGTCAGATTGCAACAAAAGGCCAAGATGCTTGGGACAAAATATCACAGGATGTCATTCGGCACCTTTATGATTATTTGTATATGAGAATACACACCTGTGTTGCTGCCAGAAAGGGGTACAATATGTACTGATTGAGTGTTTGGGCACCTTTTACTCTGATGTGTTTTTCTTTTTGGTGTGTTCCAAATCAGCAGCAGGACATTACACGCAATCTGATAATTTTGGTTGTACTGAACAAGCAGTATTAGTGACATTTGGTGCTTACAAAATATTTTTGTTTAACTTGGAATAGGAGCTTCAATGCTAGGTATGGAACAGTGATCAATTGGAAGTCTTAAACTAAACCCAAAATACTTGTTCCCCATGTGTGAACGTAATTATTTTGTATAGTAAAAACACTGTTAAACTTTGTCTTGAACTATATCTTCATTAGTAACTCTTGCAATATTTTGCTTCATAATTATGCCCCATTGGGCCCACAGCTCTTTTGTGGGTACTTTTGCAGTGCACGCAGGTCCCCAAGCTATTCCAGCATTTATTCTTTTCTGGGCTGCTTTACCTTCTCCTTCTTTCTCCTTCCCTGTCCTTCTTCCTTTCTCTTTGCTCCTTCCTTTTCCTCTTTATATTGGCCCAGCTATCCTCATGACTTTGCTTTTTCTTGGGCTTTGGTTGGTCGCTTTTCCTCCTTCTTTTTGGCTTTTCTTTTTTGGTGTCCCTCAGGGGTTTAACATCCATCTCTAAATTTAAAGTCTGTAGTGTGAGCCAGATGGGGAAGAACTCCCTCCCCAGCCAGTCTATGTGGTGGGGCTGTTATATACCCATCTGGCTGAGCTCCCTGACACAAAAGGGATCACACTCTTGGTACCTGTGCTGTGAATGCCTTGTGCAAGCCTAAGAGTGGTTGCCCATCTTTTCGGGCCATTGGAACTCCTGGCAAAGAGCACCCTGCCAGGTGGCCATTGCTGCAGCTGGGTGGCACCCACAAGGCTAGCCTCTGTTCAGAGTTTGTGCTGCCAGGGTGGACATTTTGCACATGAAACATGTTAAATTCTCTATCTGCTCTTCTGTGGCTGTGTCTATTCCTCAACACAGTTCTGTCTCAGTTCCTGTTTCTGCCTTCCTGGTGTTACCCTCCTTGGCTACCCCTGGGGAGGAGGGCCAGACCCATCAGCTTGGGGTGAAATACTTTCCACAGTTCCTGGTCTGTACCAGGACTGACAGGGAGACTTTTTATTTGTGAAACATATTGAGGATAAGTTTGGTGAAGTTGAGTCGTTAAGCAAGATGAGATCTGGCTCTCTCCTTTTAAAGACAACTTCTGCCAGTTATTCAGCCTCCCTCTGTGCCTGCAACCATTTAGGAGCCATCCCTGTGACTATCGCTCTTCACAAGTCACTCAATGTAACACAGGGTGTAACTTTCCATAAGGACCATCTCCTCCAGTTCGATATGAATTTGAGCTAATCTGGGATGATGTGGTGTTCATTTTATCTGGTGTGCCCAGAAAGACGCTAAGGACGATTGTACTTTCATCCTGGCCTTTGAGAGGGATATCCTGCCTGAGAAGGTCAAGGCAATTGTGTACAGATGGGACTTGAAACCATACACTCCAACTCCCATGTGTTGCTTCCGTTGTCTCAAGTTTGGCCACATGTTCTCACAATGTGGTGCCACTCCCATCTATGGTGACTGTGGCCACACTACTCATGTGGGCAGCCCTTACACCACACCACCTAACTGTGTTAACTGATCTGCTCTCCATTCTCCCTTCTCACCCAAGTGTCTAGTGTATGTGAATGAAAAAATAATTCAGGAAATCAAATCCTTGACTGTCTCAGCTACTTTGAGGCCTGTAAAAAGCTTGACAGACATCACCCTGTAAATCTGTCCTCTACCTTTGCCTCAGTTACGTCTTTCCCCTCCTCACCCCTCACCCTTATCACCATCCTGCCTCCCTTCCCTTTCCACACACTCAGCAGCCCCTGTCCCTTCCCCTGCAGAAACCTCTCCTCCTCCTCCTCCTCCTCCTCCTCCTCCTCTTCAGCCAGGGAAGATATCCTCTTCTTTGGCTCCTGCTAGGGATGGGGCTCTCTCACAGAATGCCCCTGCCCAGTGTTCTCAGGACAGGAAGCTTGCATCTACATCTACATCCTTACTCCGCAAGCCACCTGACGGTGTGTGGCGGAGGGTACCTTGAGTACCTCTATCGGTTCTCCCTTCCATTCCAGTCTCGTATTGTTCGTGGAAAGAAGGATTGTCGGTATGCCTCTGTGTGGACTTTACTGATTTTATCCTCATGGTCTCTACGCGAGATATACGTAGGAGGGAGCAATATACTGCTTGACTCCTCGGTGAAGGTATGTTCTCGAAACTTCAACAAAAGCCCGCACCGAGCTACTGAGCGTCTCTCCTGCAGAGTCTTCCACTGGAGTTTATCTATCATCTCCGTAACGCTTTTGCAATTACTAAATGATCCTGTAACTAAGCGCGCTGCTCTCTGTTGGATCTTTTCTATCTCTTCCATCAACCCTACCTGGTACGGATCCCACACTGCTGAGCAGTATTCAAGCAGTGGGCAAACAAATGTACTGTAACCTACTTCCTTTGTTTTCGGATTGCATTTCCTTAGGATTCTTCCAATGAATCTCAGTCTTGCATCTGCTTTACTGACGATCAACTTTATATGATCATTCCATTTTAAATCACTCCTAATGCGTACTCCCAGATAATTTATGGAATTAACAGCTTCCAGTTGCTGACCTGCTATATTGTAGCTAAATGATAAGGGATCTTTCTTTCTATGTATTCGCAGCACATTACACTTGTCTGCATTGAGATTCAATTGCTATTCCCTGCACCATGCATCAATTCACTGCAGATCCTCCTGCATTTCAGTACAATTTTCCTCTCGATATACCACAGCATCATCTGCAAAAAGCCTCAGTGAACTTTCGATGTCATCCACAAGGTCATTTATGTATTTTGGGAATAGCAATCTACTTCCCTCCATATAGGCCACTTCTTTATGTTGAACTGTCTATTTTAATACAGTAACTCCTGCTCCTGTATCTCCTTCTTGGTGACTTCAGTGCACACTACCCCCTGTGGGGGAGTGCATCCTCAGGTCAGACAAGAGACCTGCACTCTGAGGGCTCCAAAGCCACTCACTCTCTATCCAATCCTGACATCACTGCCACCTATTTCATTACTGATAATGCCTCCTCCCTCCATCTGACGGAGAAGAAGCAATGCAAGTAAAAGGTTGAGACTTCCCCAGCTTCCCAGGGGGCTTCACCCCTTCCTCCTCATCCTGAATCAGGTGCAGTTTTTATGGATGTCACCCCATCCTCGTTTGTGATGACCACAGACTGAGTGACATGACCTGCCATTGGCTTCTTTGTCTCACCTTTACTATTTTTGTATCACATGCTCAGCATCTGAACTGTATAGTGAGTGATGTCTTTACTCATTGTGTTGTTCACACTCCATTCAGAATTTCTCACTATCTTCCCTATACTTATTTTGGTAAAATAGCTACACCATGAAAGAACTATGACCTCATATCCTCTCTGTATGTAAATACTGCAATCAGCAAAGCTAATAGTCAGTTCCAGAAGTTTTGCACAGCAGTTCCAAATACAAGTATGTTGCAGATCTCAAAATTAAATACTAACCTGTTTTTTATTTCATCAGAATTTACAACCCTTTCCAAATAAACAAAGTGAAATTCAGATTTTTCTAGAAAATTAATGAAAAATTGTTCCTAAAATAACATTAGCATGATGAATAGAAATTGCATACGGCAATTATAAATATGGCAATACCCATATCTTTGTAAGAAATTATATATATTTAGTTAATATATATTTTCCTCAAGAGAGAACCAAGGGAAAATGTACAGAGCTGTCAGGAATTGAAATACCTGATGAAAAGTTAGCCATAATTTGCTTATGCAGAGCAGCAACTTGTTGGGCCAATATTTTACTGAAAGGTTAGGAAACATCACTCGCCAGATCAATACAAAGAAACAGAAGGGTTATTCAATGTGGTGATTTTAATATTAATTTTGCAAAGGCTTCTAAGCAAACAATTGATTTATTGAATCCCTTGTCAACTTTTAACTTGAAACCTACCATATAAACAGGAACACACATCACAAAAACTTCACCTATCCATTCTCATATGCACATAAATGTACAAATGAAATATACCACAGAACCACTGAACTCAGCTTTGGAGATCACACAGCCAAAAAGTTACTTCTCAACTAGGAATCAAGTGCACCCTAACCATTGCTTAGCATCAACCAGTAGGAGCTACAGTGATGAAAATGTAGATTGCTTCCTCCATTACTTGAGCAGTGAATACTGGAAAGAATTTTATAAATACTGTAATAACCTAATCATAAAGAGTTGTCAGAAAAATCATCTAAGTATGGTATTAATATTAGCAGTAAGCCTTTTAACTTAGAGACACACAGTGCAAACAACTTTTGTCCATTCAATGTGTCATTCACATTGAGGAACTGTCGATTTCACACTCACTGATTGTGAATTTCAGGTAAAGGGCAACATAGTCACTTAGCATCTATAATCAAACAGCACCAAATGCCATATATAGAGGTCCTTAAACTTCAGGCAAGCAGAGTTCCAGACAGACATAAGTTCCAAATAGAGAAGATTTCTAGACAGCAGTCTTCAATGGAGAGTGGCCTATAGTAGATACTATGTGAGTAAGCATTATACTCAATTAAGTTTGTACACTAAAAAGGATTTGTAAAGCTTGGTATTATGTACCTGTGGACTAGGGACATTGGTTTCCATTGTACATCTAGCTGCATGCAGTTATCTCTGCTGATGCATTGTGGATGTGGGACAGCAGCTGGTCAAATATTTACCAAGGAAAATAAGTTATTTTATTTTATTTTGACAACCGGTTTCAGCATTTCAGGGTGGGGTTGCTACTTGTTCTGGTAATTGACTGTAAAATCTGGTAAGCCCCACACACATTTTACACTTACTGAAGTTATAAACCAGTGTCTATACTCTTCAGCATGTTCACTGTGAACATATGAAGAAGTAAGTAAGGAAGAACACAGTCTCATTTCCTTATCATCACTGTATTTACCTCCTTAGCCTGACATCCAAGTTATTCCATATTGTCACCAACCACAGAGAAGTGGAAAATCTCAGCTTGATCCCATCACCATCTCACCTCTCATGAAGTCAATTCCAAATGACAGATGACATCAAAACCCGCATCACCTCTGATCTGAGCGTAAGCTTCTAACTAAGTATGTTGTGACCCATGTCAGATTATAACATATAAACTGGTGTCAGATGTGGGGTCCAGCCTTCGATACTTGGCTGAGTACCTTTACTAAGAAGTAAGCTGCTTTAGAATTTGAAAGGCAGTAGTCTTAGAATGAACTATCTTGAGCTTTCAAGTACAGTAAACAGGCAGAGCAGTTCTTTTTGTTTTGCAGCAGGAGCAAAGCGTGATGAAGGAAGAAAGAAGTTGGGAGGTCATCCAGAATCACATATCGCACAGTTATGGGACTGCCATGAGTAAGAAGAGACGACACTTTTCCAGCACTATCGATAGCTGAATCAGCACCCTGAACATGCTGACCACACAAAGTTTCAATGTTATGTCTGCATGAGACAGTAGTGGGCTCCACCTGACCAAAAGATGTGGTGAGTTAGTTAGTTAGTAAATCCAACTATTAACTGAGTAGATTACAGTTCTGTTAGTGGTGGATATGACAACACATCCTGTGAAACATTACTAAATGCCTTCTCTGGAAACAACCTAGAATTGATAATGAAGACCCCCATTCATGATGAAAATACGTTGGATCTAATGGCAACAAACAGACCTGACCTCTTTGAGGATGTCCACATCTAAATTGGCATCAATGACTATGATGCAGTTGTGATTACCATCTTACAAAGGACAACTGAAGGGCTTATTTCAATAGTGGCACAAGTCCATTGTTGTTCATTCTAAGATACAGAGTCCTAAAGTTAAAAGAGCACTGAAAAATCTGCAGTTGAGATACCAGAAATATTCAAGTGTATGTACTTGAATATGAACAAAAATGGACTTTTACCACTACTGAAATAAGTCCTTCAACTAAAACAAGCAAAAAGATATATATGTACAGTAAATTAGATAAAAAGTCAATAGTGTCAAACCTCAATGAGTAACTTGAACCTTTGAGCACAGGGCATCAGAATGTAGAGAAACTATGGCTCAAGTTTAAAAGAATAGTTGACCATGCACTGGATAGATATGTACCCAGAAGAACAGTTCGTAATGGGATGGAACCTCTTAGGCATACAGTTACTGTTATGGAACTTCTAAGGAAACAAAGATTACTGCATAGTAGGTGTAAAACAAAGTGTAGGGCTATAGATAGAGAGATGCTGAATGAAATACATTTGGCTGTCAAGAGAGCCATGTGTGATGCCTTCAGTGACCACTGTAGCAGAATATTGTCAAACGATATTTCACAAAAACCCAAAGAAATTCTGGTCATTGTAAAGTTAATGTCCAGTCCCAACCGAATAAAACAGGAACTGAAATTGAGGGTAGAAAAGCAAAAGGTGAAATACTTAACTCTGTTTTCGAATGTTCCTTTACAAAGGAAAACTGAGAAAAATTGCCCCAACTTAATCTTTGGACCACTGGAAATATGAATGAAATCAGAGGTGTTGAGAAACAGCTGAAATTGTTAAAAACTGATTGAATCTGTTCCCAACTGAATATGTGACTGACTTATCTCCCTCTTATGACTATAATCTATCATAGATCCTCAAACAAAAATCCTTTCCAGTTCTTAGAAGAAAGCACAGGTTACATGCCATCTATAAGATGGGTAGTAGAAGTGATCAACAAAGTTACTATCCAGTATCCTTGACATCAATTTGTTGTAGAATCATAGAACATATACTGAGCTCAAACATGATGAGATATCTTGAGCAGAATGACCTCATGAGTGCCAGCTAGTATGGATTCTGAAAACATTGATCATGTGAAACCCAACTGCACTTTTCTCACATGGCATACTGAAAGCTTTGAATCATGGCAGTCAGGTAGATCCAGTATTTCTTGATTTTCAAAACACATTTAAACCGGTACCACACCTATGTTTATTGTCAAAAGAATGATCAAATGGGATAACAAGTGAAAATTGTGACTGTACTGAGGACTTTTTGTAGGGAGTATGCAGCATGTTATCTTGGATAGAGAGTCGTCATCAGATGTAGAAGTATCTTCAGGTATGTCCCAGGGAAGCACATCAGAGCCCTTGCTCTTCATTTTGTATATCAATGACCTTGCAGACAATAGTAATAGTAACTCAGCCTTTTTTCAGTTGATGTAGATACCTAAGACAAAGTACTGTTGGAAAGAACCTGCATAAATATTCCGTCAGAACTTGATAAGATTTAAAACTGGTACAAAGATTGGCAACTTGCTTTAAATATTCATAAATGTAAAACTGTGCACTTCACAAAATGAAAAAAACATAGTATCCTATGACTATAATATACACTACTGGCCATTAAAATTGCTACATCAAGAAGAAATGCAGATGATAAACGGGTATTCATTGGGCAAATATATTATACTAGAACTGACGTGTGATTACATTTTCATGCAATTTGGGTGCAAAGATCCTGAGAAATCAATACCCAGAACAACCACCTCTGGCCGCAATAACGGCCTTGATACACCTGGACTTTGAGTCAAACACAGCTTGGATGGCGTGTACAGGTACAGCTGCCCATGCAGCTTCAACATGGTACCACAGTTCATCAAGAGTAGTGACTGGCGTATTGTGACGAGCCAGTTGCTCAGCCACCATTGACCAGACGTTTTCAATTGGTGAGAGATCTGGAGAATGTGCTGGCCAGGGCAACAGTTGAACATTTTCTGTATCCAGAAAGGCCTGTACAGGACTTGCAGTATGCGGTCATGCATTAGCCTGCTGAAATGTAGGGTTTCGCAGGGATCGAATGAAGGGTAGAGCCACGGGTCGTAACACATCTGAAATGTAACGTCCACTGTTCAAAGTGCCGTCAATGCGAAGAAGAGGTGACCGAGATGTGTAACCAATGGCACCCCATACCATCACGCCGGATGATATGCCAGAATGGCGATGACGAATACATGCTTCCAATGTGTGTTTGCCACGATGTCAGCAAACATGGATGCGACCATCATGATGCTGTAAACAGAACCTGGATTCATCCGAAAAAATGACATTTTGCCATTCGTGCACCCAGGTTCGTAGTTGAGTACACCATCGCAGACCCTTCTGTCTGTGATGCAGCGTCAAGGGTAACCGCAGTTGTGGTCTCCGAGCTGACAGTCCATGCTGCTGCAAACGTCATCAAACTGTTCGTGCAGATGGTTGTTGTCTTGCAAACGTCCTCATCTGTTGACTCATGGATCGAGACGTGGCTGCACGATCCGTTACACCCTTGCGGATAAGATGCCTATCATCTTGGCTGCCAGTGATATGAGGCCATTGGGATCCAGCATGGCGTTACGTATTACCCTCCTGAACCCACCAATTCCATATTCTGCTAACAGTCATTGGATCTCGACGAACGCAAGGAGCAATGTCGCGATAGGATAAACTGCAATTGCGATAGGCTACAATCCGACCTTTATCAAAGTTGGAAACGTAATGGCACGCATTTCTCCGTCTTACACAAGGCATCACAACAATGTTTCACCAGGCAACGCCAGTCAACTGCTGTTTGTGTATGAGAAATCGGTTGGAAACTTTCCTCATGTCAGCACGTTGTAGGTGTCGCCACCAGCGCCAACCTTGTGTGAATGCCCTGAAAAGCTAATAATTTGCATATCACAGCATCTTCTTCCTGTCAGTTAAATTTCATGTCTGTAGAACGTCATCTTCGTGGTGTAGCAATTTTAATGGCCAGTAGTGTAAGTGTAGGTGCATCACTGTTTGGAATCGGCCAACCCGTACAAATAGCTGGGCATAACATTTTGCAGGGATATGAAATGAAATGATCACATAGGCTCAGTTGTGGGTAAACCAGGTGGTACACTTCATTTAATAGATGGAATACTGGGGAAATGTAATTGGATTGCTTGCAAATCACTCATGACACCAGTTCTAGAATATTGTTTAAGTGTGTGGGATCCATACCAAACAGGACTAGCAGGTGATATTGGATGTATACAGAGTAGGGCAGTATGAATGGTCACAGGTTTGTTTGATCCAAGGTAGTGTGTCACAGAGACACTGAAGGAACTGAACTGGAAGACTCTTGAAGACAGACATAAACTATTCCGAGAAAGTCTATTAACAAAGTTTCAAGAATTAGCTTTAAATGACAACCCTAGAAATGTACTACAACCCCCTATGTGTCACTCACATAGGGATCGTAAGGATAAGATCAGAATAATTACTGCACACCCAGAGGCATTCAGAAAATCATTTTTCCCACACTCCATTCATGAATGGAATGGGAAGAAACCCTAATAACTAGTTCAATGGGATGTACCATCTGCCATGCACCTCATGATGGCTTGCAGATGTAGATGCACACATAGATGTAGATGTGGTCATCATGCAAGGAACTGCACTATGTAGAAAAATGTCAGGAAAATAGATGCCGTGCATCCATGTTGTAGTGGAGCAGAGAAACAGGTACTCCATCCTCCACCATTGACAAAAAGGGTTGATGAAACACTAAGCAGAGGTCATCACAGAAAAATTGGAAGCATGCAACTGATGGTGTATCATCAATGCAATCTTAAAGGGTTTCAGGTCAGTGTGATAAGGTGAGACTCATGATATATTATGTTTGTGAAGAACCAGGACACTTAGCCCAACAGTGTAATACCAATGCTAGCTAGCAAATACAAAGACTCAGAAACCAGGAAATGAGGAAGTCAACCTGTGCCTCAAAGTTGTACTCCACAAGTTTAATAGTAGATAGTGCTGCTCAGGTTACATCAATAAAGAAATCAGCATTAAAGAGTACTGCAGGCAGTAACATTGATGAAAGAATAAAACTTAAATACATCACTAAAGAAATAACAGACATGTGAGAGCCATGTATTAATCCTGAAGACAGATGATGATGATGTGTGTGTGTGTGTGTGGAATGTAAGTTTCACATAATCGAGGATGAGTTAAATGTACTGCATGAAGAAATCTTAGACAGAGACTTCTGTGAGAGTTTAAAAGTAATCATAGATTATGCTAAAAGGATGCTATGGGTCAATAGCAGACCAGTACAGTTATAGGTGGAACAGGAACTGAACCATCAAATGTTGTGGTGTGAGATGGACCTGTGAAAACAGGAGCAATGTCCCATGGAATTGATGGTTGGTTGGTTGGTTGGTTGGTTGTTTCGGGGAAGGAGACCAGACAGCGAGGTCATCGGTCTCATCGGATTAGGGAAGGACGGGGAAGGAAGTTGGCCGTGCCCTTTGAAAGGAACCATCCTGGTATTTGCCTGGAGCGATTTAGGGAAATCACGGAAAACCTAAATCAGGATGGCCGGACGCGGGATTGAACCGTCGTCCTCCCGAATATGAGTCCAGTGTCTAACCACTGCGCCACCTCAATCAGTATGAAATTGATATTAGGCAGCAGAGAGAGATGGGTCATGAGGGTAAAGGTGACACCAAAGGTATCAGTAGGAATCTAGGTAGAATTGTAAATAGATTCAAGAGAGTAGAGAGACCTCCAGAGTGTGAATCCAGAAGAACTAAGTAGAGACAGGTTGGTGCATGTAAGGAGAACAATATACAAAGATGGACAGCCAATGGAATGGAAATAGTCTATGTGAATTTATACAAATAGGCCCACAAGAAGGAAAAATTTTAAGGATTTAAGTTCAGAACACAAATTTGACCAAAGGAATAACAGAGAAGCACCTGTTGCAAATGGGTGTGTATTTGTCTGCAGTTCTGGTAACAGAGCAGAGAGGCACTTTCATGAGTATTTCAAATACCATGGAAGTAGAAGTTGCATTGTACTGTCCCAAGGTGAAGATAGAAGCTGTACTTGACATGGGGGAAGGCAATGAACAACACATTTGCACTGGTAGTATGCTTTCACTGGACTAAGAGACAAGTTCATGAATTATCAGATTAAAAGAAATGGTTTGGGTGCATCACTTAAATGAAGAAGAAAACAAGACTTCTATTACTGAATTATGTATTGCATGTCATGATGTATTTCACCTACCTGATGGTAGATGAATGTACACTGAGACAGTGAAGTATAAAATTAAGTTGAAACTAGAGGTACAAGAGGCAGTGATAAATACCTGGCTGTATCGACTACTAGAGCTGCAAAAGTAAACTTTCCAAACTGAGAGAGATGTAAAAGGAAGATATCATTATACCAAGTGCAAGTGGGTGGAATTTTCCATTATTGATGATTCCAAAGACGATGGATGTTTCAGGGATGTGAAAATGGAAGACAGTTGTGGTCTAATGAAAGTTAAATGACAACTTTATTAGCACTTTATTGCCACTAACTCATATTGATGAGTTTTTAGAAGGCTTGGGAAAGGCCAAGTACTTCAGCACTTTAGACTGTGCAAAGGATTATCATCAGATACTGTTAAATGTGAATGATAGATAGAAAATAGCCATCTCTATTCCAGAAGGACATTATGAATAGAATACATTACCACTGGGAGTAATAGATATCGGAGCCACTTCTTTTCAGAGATTGATAAACTCACTACTAACCAGACCTCAAGGACACAAGATGTTTACATATTTAGATGGTCAAGTTCAGAGCTTTGTTAGAAGAACATATTGCCAGACTTGGAGAAGCATCTTACAGGTTCCACCTGCACAATTTGAAATTGCAAGTTGACAAGTGTGAGTTCCTATGGAAAGAACTAATTTACTTAGAGCATGTTATTATGAGAGAAGAGTTAAAACCTAAGCCACAGAAGGTGAGCATGATAAAAGACTATTCAACATCCACAACTACACAGCAGTTAAAGAACTTTCTAGGGATCATGTCATTTTACAATTGTTTTATCAAAGACTTCAGTCAGACAGCAAAACTATTGCATGAATTACTATAGAAAGGAACAAAGAATGAGTCATCAAATCAGCTAGAAGAAATTTTTCAAGAATTAAAAGAAGAAATAGTTAGCTCCTAATCTTATAGTATCCTGATTTTACAAAGCAGTACATACTCACAACAGATGCCACCAAGGAGTCAACTGGTGCCTTACAGAGTCAAGGAGAATTAGGATAGTAGTCTCTGCACCCAGAATGCTGAACTGTATTGGGAGAGGATATAATATGATTGAATGATAGCTCTTAGTCATAGCAAGGACAGTGATGCCCTGCTAACCTTATGTGTAAAGAAAAAAATACATTGTATGTACTGGCCATAGATGTTGAAATAGTTAGTGCATATAACTTACCCATCACAAGATTAAGGGAATTCAAAATTAAACTAGAAAAATATGACTTTGAGATAAAATACAAAAAGTGGACCCACAACACAACAGCAGATGGATTGCCATACATACCAAAAGACCCAGCTTAAGTTGTTAGGAATGTGGAAGAGGCCAATGATGAAGAACAAAGTGACCAGCAACCAGTGTTTAATGAAGAGGAGAAATGAACTATTTTGAAGCAACTTCTTGATTCATCAGTAGGTGGAAACTAAGGAATCAGCTGCACATATCATCATATTAAAAGTTATAGATCATGGAGCAGTATGAAGAAAGGCATCAAAGAGTAATTCAAAGTTGTGAGAGTTGCCACAAGAATAATATTATACAGAATAAGGTGAAGATGCCCCTAGTTCTGACCAAAATACTTAACCAGGTACTCATTCACTGTGATATCAACATGGCTGAACTGCTTCAGATAATAGAGAAATGGAATAGACACAGCCTAACATTTCCGGGTGCCCTCATGAAAGTCATTGTAGTAGAGCCCGTACCATAACAGGATGCTTACACAATAGCGCAAGTCATAATACAGAAAATAATTTGCACTTACAGAATATCATCAGGGCTATTGAGTGACCAAGGTACAAACTTCATAAGTGACTTCTTAAGGAGAGTCTGTCATTTACTGAAGATAGAAAAGATTAGGTCTCATGCATATCATCTGCAAACAAACAGAGCCTTCAAAAAAATGCATCAAAGGCTCACAGAATATTTATGCCATTTTGTGTGGATGAAGCAGGAAAATTGGGATGAATGAGTGCATTTTGCCACTTTGGAAATAAGACCACACTACATTCATCAACTGGGTTCATTTCATTTGGGCATATTTTTTGGGGTAATATGCAATATTCCTGGGATCATACAGTGGAATCCAGCCAAAGTACAATATAACTATGATGATTATGTAACAAAACTAAGGGAAGGGAAACACCATATGCATCAGATGGCAAGGACTTCTAATAAGAAAGGTAAGGAGAAGAATAAGGAATATTACGATTATACTCAAAATTCCAAGGAATTCAAAGTAGGGAACGAGGTATTATTTCATGATGAAAGTGTGTGAAGAGGGTGGTCAAAAAAGTTAGATAGCCCACAAAGAAGACCTTTCCATATCATATGGACTTGTGGACCAAAAGCAGTACTTCAGTTAATGAATAAGAACTCCAAAATGATGCATGCCAACAGACTAAATGAGTTCTTTTAGCTTTAGGCATGTGAGGCTGTGAAACAATCAAGTTGATGTGTCTTGAAATATAAAGGAGAAAGAAAAGGCTAAATTCTATCTTAAAATTAATTAAAGAGGGGCTTAAGTACAAGAATTCTAAAACTATAGGCAAGGGAGACATTGTGACTGGTCCTCACAGACAAGCTGGCTGTCGGTCAGTTTTCCTCTATTAATGTTACCCTGGTAGTAGTAGCAAGCAGGATGGATAGGGCACCATATCCCTGAATTAGCATATAAGTTAGGATTACATATAAGAATAGCAGAGACTGGCAGATCTAATTGGAAAACACACATTTCCACCAATACATTAGGAACCCCCACCACACTTGGACAATAGGATTGATGCTCAGGCATCGCAGACACAGTTTCCAGTACAGGAAGTAGAAAGAATAGAAGTGTTATGACCATGTGTTTGTGAATTGTGTTCTAGCTCTTGGGAAAATCTCATAAGAAGGGAACCCCCTAAGTGAACTTATTCTTAAGTCCACTGATTTGTAACTGAATACACAGGACCCCAGCTGACAATGGAAAAGATTTGATAATGGATTGCATATATTTGTGTTCCAGGGATGTATTAATTGTATCAATGGAGAAACCTAAGTATGTATGTTTATATGTTAAAAGAAAAGAGAAACCCATGTATTTATGCATGTGTATGTGCACACCAATGTAACTTTATCAGAAAGAAATTTAATATTAATATCTAAGGATTGAGTACAAATCCCCCAGTATGCAAGTTGTAATAACTGAAGCATGAGGGGTTGCCAGAAAAGGAGAAAAATCATATAAGTATGAATATTAGCAGTACGACTTGTAACTTAAAGACAGACAGTGAAAGCCACTTTTGTGAGTTCACTAGGAGGTCATGCACAGTGAGAAACTGCTGATTTCACTCTCACTGAATGTGAATTGCAGGTAAAAGGCAATGCAGTCACATACCATCTATATAACAAGACAGGCCCAAATGGCATGTATAGAGGTCCTTAAACTCCAAGAAAGAAAGAGTTCCAAATGGAGGAAAGTTGCAGACAGCAACCTGGGATAGACAGTGGCCTACAGCAGATACTACACACATCAAATAAAGATTGGCATCACCCCAGTTCCCAGAACTCCTGAAGATAGACGTTGGCTGTGGATATTGTATCACAGATGCAGTCCCTTTCACTGTTCAGTGACGTCACTAAACCCACCCAAAGATGTAAGCAACTGTGCATGAGCAGCGCCTATTAGGTGGAGGTGGTCCAACAGTCAATTAGTTCCAGTCATTGCCGGCCGCGGTGGTCTAGCGGTTCTAAGCGCTCAGTCCGGAACCGCGCGGCTGCTCCAGTCACAGGTTCGAATCCTGCCTCGGGCATGGATGTGTGTGATGTCCTTAGGTTAGTTGGGTTTAAGTATTTCTAAGTTCTAGGGGACTGATGACCACAGATGTTAAGTCCCATAGTGCTCAGAGCCATTTTGAGTTCCAGTCATTCCACCAGGAAGGAGGTACATGGCTCATGTTGTCTGTAGTTCAACCATGCCTAGACAGCCAATAATGTGATTCAATCACATCCGCATTGCTACTTTGTGCCAGGAAGCACCCTCAACAAGGGAAGAGTCTAGGCATCTCAGAGTCAACCAAAATGATCTTGTTCAGACATGGAGGAGATACAGAGAGACAGGAACTGTCAATGACATGCCCCACTCAGGCTGCCCAATGGCTACTACTGCAGTTGATAATCACTACCCACAGAGGAACCCTGACAGCAATGCCACCACAATGAATAATGCTTTTTGTACAGCCACAGGATGTTGTGTTACAACTCAAATTGTGTGAAATAGGCGGCATGATTTGCAACTTCACTCCTGACGTCCATGGCGAGGTCCATCTTTGCAACCACAACACCATGCAGCATGGTACAGATGGACCCAACAACATGTCAAATGGACCACTCTGGATTCACGTCACGTTCTCTTCATTGATGAGTGTTGCATACACCTTCAACCAGAGAATTGTTGGAGACATGTTTGGAGGAAACCTGTTCAGGCTGAACGCCTTAGACATACTATCCAGCAAGTGCAGCAAGGTGGAGGTTCCCTGTTGTTTTGGCATGGCATTATGTGGGGCCAACATACGCTGCTGGTGGCCATGGAAGGCATGGTAATGTCTCTACAATACGTGAATGCTATCCTTCAACGATAGTGTAACCATATTGGCAGCTTATTGGCTTGGCATTCGTCTTCATGGATGACAATTTTGGCCCCCATAGTGCACATCTTGTGAATGACAACATTCAGGATAACTACATTGCTCCATTATAGTGGCCAGCATGTTCTCCAGACATGAACCATATCAAAAATGCCTGGGATAGATTGAAAAGGACTGTTTATGGACGATGTGACCCGCCAACCACTCTTAGGGATCTACACTGAATCGCCGTTGAGGAGTGGGACAATCTGGACCAACAGTGCCTTGTTGAACTTGTGGATAGTATACCACAATGAATACAAGCATGCATTAAAGCAAGAGGATGTGCTACTGGGTATTAGAGGTACTGGTGTGTACAGCAATCTGGACCAACACCACCTCTGAAGGTCTAGCTGTATGGTGGCACAACATGCAATGTATGGTTTTCATGTACAATAAAAAGAGTGGAAGTGATCTTTATGTTGATCTCTACTGCAATTTTCTGTACAGGTTCCAGAATTCTCGGAACCGAGGTGATGCAAAACTTTTTTTGATGTGTGTATATGAGTGAGCATTAACTCAATTAAGCTTTTACTGTAATAATGACTTGTAAAGCTTAGCTATATGTGCGTCTGGACTAGGGTTATTGATTTCCATCATAGGTCTGTCTACAGTCCCTGGCCAAATTATTAGACACATTGCACATTTTTAATGTTTTTTGTAATAATTACATGTTGAGTATTGTATTTAATGTGATTAACTGGAAAATTTATGATAGTTATTTAAGGCACTTATTACATAGTTGAATTTTGTATCTATTGTTGCTACATGACATTGGATTGTTGAATTATTGTAGGTATCAATATGCAGAGTACAGCATAAGGGAAGGACCTGTTCAGTGTCGTTCTTGCATGTATCTGGTGTAATACTTTGTTAACTTTCATTATCAATTTCGTAATATTGATATCACAATTGATTGTTTAACAGCCAGATCTTACTAATTGTGACCTGTAAAAATGGGTAAAAGAGGGGACATTTCACAATGTAAAAAAGCAAAGGTCAAAGGCCTCATTAATAGGAAAATTTATTCCAGTCGGGAAATTTCAAGAAGGTTGGAAATGTCAGAAGCTAGCATGAGGCGCTAAGAACAAAATTGATTCAGGTGAAGAATTGAGGCCCAGAAGGAAGAATAAATGTAGAAGAAAACCAATCTTCACCCCAAGGTCAGAAAGATTTCTCAAAAGAATTTGCCTATAAAACAGATTTGCAACAATGAAACAGATACACTATGTGATCAAAAGTATCCCGACACCTGGTTGAAAATGACTTACGAGTTCGTGGCGCCCTCCCTTGGTAATGCTGGAGTTCAATACAGTGTTGACCCACCATTAACCTTGATGACAGCTTCCACTCTTGCAGGCATACTTTCAGATAGGTGCTGGAAGGTTTCTTGTGGAATGGCAGCCCATTCTTCACAGGGTGCTGCCCTGAGGAGGGGTATCGATTTCAGTCGGTGAGGCCTGACATGAACTTGGTGTTCCAAAACATCCCAAAGGTGTTCTATAGGATTCAAGTCAGGACTCTGTGCAGGCCAGTCCATTACAGGGATGTTATTGTCATGTAGCCATTCTGCCACAGGCTGCGCATTATGAACAGGTGCTTGATAGTGTTTAAAGATGCAGTCTCCATTCCTGAATTGCTCTTCAACAGTGGGAAGCAAGAAGGTGCTTAAAACATTAATGTAGGCCTGTGATGTGATAGTGCCACACGAAACAAGAAGGGGTGCAAGCCCCTTCCATGAAAAACATGACCACACCATAACACCACTGCCTCCGAAAGTTACTGTTGGAACTACACACGCTGGCAGATGATGTTCACTGGGCATTTGTCATACCCACACCCTGCCATCGGATTGCCACATTGTGTATCATGATTCGTCACTCCACACAATGTTTTTCCACTATTCAATTGTCCAATGTTTATGCTCCTTACACCAAGCAAGGCATCGTTCAACATTTACTGGCATGATGTGTGGCTTATGAGCAGCCACTCAATCATGATATCCAAGTTTTCTCACCTCCCACCTAACTGTCATAGTACTTGGTGTGGATTCTGATGCAGTTTGGAATTCCTGTGCGATGGTCTGGATAGATATCTGCCTATTTCACAACTGTCAGCAGTCTCTGTCTGTCAACAGACGAGGTTGGCCTGTACCCTTTTGTACTGAAGTGTCCCTTCACGTTTCCACGTCACTAGCACATTGGAAACAGTGGACCTAGGGATGTTTAGGAGTGTGGAAATCTCGTGTACAGATGTATGACACAAGTGACACCCAATCACCTGGCCATGTTCAAAGTCTGCGAGTTCTGCAGAGCACCCCATTCTGCTCTCCATGATGTCTAATGACTACTGTGGTCACTGATATGGAGTACCGGGCAGTACAATGCACCTAATATGAAGAACGTATGTTTTTTGGGGTGTCCGGATACTTTTAATCACAAAGAGTAAAATCTCAACTGGAAGAGGCTAATGTGAATGCATATGAATGCCCTGTTTGCAGAAAATTGAAGGATGTATATTTCAAGGCCTGTCGACCTGCTAAAATACCAAAGTTAACAGCCAAAATGAAAGGAAAGTGTCTGAAGTGGGCTAAACAGTGCTATGATAAGTATGTGGAATTCTGTAGATCAGTAATTTAACTGTAAAATTATTACTTACAATATGATATAACCTGTGTACATTTATTCATAGTATATTAATTATGTTACTTGATTTTTACAGGTCCGCTTCAGTGATGAAAGCACGTTTGAAATTTTAAACAACAAATCTCAGTATGTGCACCATCGAACAGGAGAAAAATTTCATCCTGACTGCATTATTCAGACCATGAAACATGCAACAAAGGTGATTATTTGGTCTGTCATCTGTGACAAGGGTACAGGATGTCTTTATGTGGTTAAAGGCATAAAGAGGCAAAACCAGTACAAGGAATTCCTGCAAAATTGATTAATACCACAGCTGAGAGAATGGTTCCCACAGGGGAACCATTTATTTTTATGCGGGATGGAGCTCCCTGTCACACAGCCAGGTCAGTTAAATCCTTTCTGAAGGAACAAAATATCCCTTTGTTAGACTGGCCAGGTAGTAGTCCAAACATGAACCCTATAGAAAATGCATGGGGACTAATGAAGAGGGAGGTGGCAAAAGATGTTATCACAACAAAAACACAGCTTTTAGAGAAGATCATCCATGTGTGGTATTGTCATCCACAAATGCAGGACCCAGTATAGTCCTGCATTGACAGCACGCAATGCCATATTAAGGCTCTCATAGCTGCAAAAGGCTGCTCAGCAAGATATAAAACCAATGTTTTCACTTTCACAATTTTTAATTTTTGTTGTGATTATTGAAATAAAATGTTTTCAACAAATACTATGTTTTATTTACTTGTTATATCACCTTAGTTATGAAGTAGACTACACATAATCATTTTATCACAATTTATGCATTAAAAGAACAAATTTCATTAAACATAAACCACAATTTGCTGAAAAACTGTAGTGTGTCTAATATATTGGCCAGGGACCGTATGTCTGTATGTCACATTCATTGTGATGTTGAACCTAAGGGTTTGTTAGATTAATAGAATCTGGCACTTCCGTAGTTTATCGTCCGCAGTACCATATGTTACTGTGTAAACCCAAATCCTTACAACATTATAGGCCTCTGTAGCCATTTGTTCTTGTAACTCATTGGAGAATCTAGTAATCCTCATCTATGTTTCACACTTACTGAAAATATAAGCTAGTGTCTGTGCTCTTCTGCATGTTCATTGTAAACACATGAAGAAAGAATAAAAAGCAGACCAGAAGGCAATCCAGTCTCACTTCCTTATCACCTCCATATCAAACCTCCTTAGCCTGACATCCAGATTATTCTGTACTATCTCCAACTGCAGAGATCCAATCATGTCACCTCTATGACACAGACTTCTTCAAAGAAGAAAGTTGTCCAAACAGATCACAGCATCAGGTTTTAATACACAGGTTTTTTTAAAGTTTATTGGATTTTGGACCATTCCCATTCAGTCATCTCAACAGCATAATGTCAATTATGATGATACGAATGTGAGGACAACACAACATCTAGTCCCTGAGTGGAGAAAATCTCTGGCCCAGTTGGAAATCAAACATTGTCCCCTTCATGTAACAATCCATCATGATGACCAAGTAGCTACCAAGGCAGACAAGTACACAGTTTAAAATATATAATAAGATACACAACAGTTCTCAAAAAGGCAAAAAAAGGAAAATAAATTCATAAAAATGTCATCAATAACATGGGACCCATCTGGAACACAGTAAGGTGGGAAACAGCAGCAGAACTGAAGGAATTCCATAATTTTCACTATCTTCTGGAGAAATCAGTTGTTATATCTGAACCTACAAAAATTGCAAATACATATCATTCCTATTTCACACAGGTATCAGAAAATCTCTTCAAGCAAAATGCACAGAATTTTCACAAAAATGTCATTAAAAGTATATTATAAAAGGCACCATGATAATATAGTACATTTTTATATAATTCCTTGGCCTTCACTCAGGACTGCCAGGAAAAACAAAAAAATTAAGGAGCAGCAGCATCGACATTTTGACATGAAATATTATGTCACACATGTCAGATACTGAAAGTAATTCTATATACAATTTTAATTTTGTTGCAGTTTCTTTTTGCAGTGTTAGTAAAAAAATGTATTCCATTCATAATAAATTCACCTGTTGATATCAGTTCAAAAATATATAAAGATACTGACGACACTGCAGCATTTCTACATCAAAACTATGTAAGCTTCATATGGGTACAAAATCATGCATGCCATACTTTTGGCTATATAGTTTTGGATATTTTTAATATAGGTAAAAAAAGGGATACACCATGGTTTCATCTACTTAGTTACAACTTCTTTTCAAGGTCACAAAGCTACCCACTTTCATATACATATGAAACAGACCATGCTGTGCATTTGGCTACTTAGTTTTATCTACATTTCAAGATCAGATACATATGAAATAGCACATGCTGTGCTTTAGGCTATCTAGTTTCAATTACTTTTCCAGATCACCGAACTATCTGCTTTCGATCACTTTGCAAAATCTCCATCCAAAAGAGTCATGTAGATCATCATAAACAGGAGACTTTTCTTATAATGTGTGGCAGTGTAATGATATAGAAAACATATATCCTTTTACAAAAACTTTGTTAGTTTTTGACTATATATTTTCACACCAAAAACAACACATGCTTTATTTTTCTTCATTGAAGTTTTAATAAAATGCAGTTTAATTTTTAACTTCTAATTTAAGTCTATGTCTGGATTATTTAGTTCTTTCTTCAGCCAGTAATTTGATAAATACAAATAATTTACGTGCTCAAATTCTAATATGTATCTAATCCTATTCTATCCCCTTAACAATGAGCTCTGTCCCTTCTTGGAATTCTTCTAGTTGATAACCTTCAAGAATTTTAATTTTGGCTTTTATTTCTTGCATAATGATATTGCTGAAGCATACTCCATCCTGTAGGATGTAAGATGGAGACCCTTCTCCTCTATGTTCTTGGGGAATTTCCATCATAACTATAAGCTTACCACTTTAGCAAATGAATGGGCATTAAATGTAGTCATATCATCAGTTTTATGCTCTTCAAATTCTGTTGCTAGATATGCAATATTGAGCCCATCACATTTAGATACACTGAAACCATCCCTTTAAGCAAATCAAAAAGGGAAAGGAGATTTATAAACAGTTTTTTCATATATTCTATAATGTATCAAACATCCTTGGGTCCATTGTTTTCAGTGTGTACTCCAATGTGTAGCCACTTTCCATTGATATTTACAGTATATTCCTAATTTGTAACCAGATACCTCCATACAATGTGTATAAAATAATATGTAAGACCTGCTTGCACATCTGTATGGGCTTCTCCTTTTTCTAATAACAGTTTATATCCTCCCAGTGTGGCAACTATTTTCACCATGTTTCAGTTTTCATTTTTTAACTATGATCTCTTCCGCTTCCAGTTTCCTTTTACATAAATATGACACATTAACTGTATTTAAAGCAGTAATTTCCATTATAGGGACTGGTGTAAGTTGGAGCAATACATTTTTTAAGTCCTGTAGAATAATATTATTTGTGGGAACTAATCATAATTAGGTAATTCTATACTGAATGGTATTGTGGAGAACAATGACCTAGAAAAAGAAAGATATGTTTCTCTAGCTTTAATATAACACTTCTGTATATTACATTACTAGTGCACAAAAAGAAACCACATGTATCAGACTTCACCTGTGAGGCAATCGAAGTATTCTATGTAGTGAATATTTTAAAATTTGGTCGCCTGCATACTGGGCCAAAACCTGTACCTGAAGTAAATTAGGCAAGTTCCCTGTTGGTAAGGTAGTAAACAGAAAATTTAAGTGCTGTTTTTCTCAAGAACTATATTTCGTACTTTACCAGTGCTACAATTCAAGTTAAACCTGTGCACAATTTTCATTAAATGGATCTTTTTCTACTCTTACTACTGTACTTGCCTGGGGTATAGATGCCAAGCTATGTTGCTTTCTGAAAATAAAGATACAGTCAGCTCCCACATATGTGCAATGTGGTCCAATTTGCAGTAACTGACTTATACCAATGGCAATATTCTAGAAATATTACTCGCTAAAACCTGAAACAAAAACTTTAAGGAAAAAGAGCAGGTTGTGATTCTGAATGAAAATAAATACAAATACTTCAAATAACTTACAGTGTAGTAATGTCTAGAATGATACAATATTCATTTACAAATATATTTCTCTCTTTACAAATTCCAAAAATCTTTCTTCTCAGCCTCATTATCCCCAAAGATTCCGGAATAACTCTTTCTCCTTTAAGGAATAGAAAATTAATAATAATCTAAATTTTCATATAAAAGGCAAAGGCTCATTATATCTTCACAATTACTTTTGATTGATTTATTGATCTATTTTCGCCTACAGCTGCACAATGTGCAAGAGATGTTTGGATTTTGATGTTAATATTAACAGTTTTAATATATTTTACATATAATATACCTTTTTACATAATAACACACATTAATATATTAATAAATGTTGAATACTTAAGTAAATGTTGTTATGCTATATACAAAGAGATAAAATACAAATGTTCTTCTGAATGAGACTACAATGGGTTAACATAGCAAAATTTTTTTGTAGGCATTCATTTACTGTGTAAAAGCAGTGATCAACCAAGTATGACATCAATTTAGATTTGAAGTGACCAATGTTTTCTATGTGTTTAATGATATCTCGTAACACATTGTATAGTTTGATACTAGGATAGATAAGACCGTTTTGAAATAACTTCTTGTTGGCACTTTGAAGATGTACATCCAATTTTTGTCTTGTACCACAGTTGTGTATTGTGTGATTTTCAATGATGAGTGGTCTTTTTGTATGTAAGTTTTGCTTTAAATACATTACATTTTCAAGTTTATATATGCAAGGAAGTGGCAGGATCATCCTTTTTTGAAACAATGGTCTACATGATTTGCGATTATCTACCCCTTCTATTACTCTTATAATTTTTTTTTCAAATTTTGAATGTTTTGATGGCATCTCCAGAATTTCCCCAGAACATAATCCCATACTGGATGTGAGACTGTACAACTGCATAATATACACACTGAAGAGTGTTGTAGATGGTACAGTTTTTTAATGTATGTAACACAAAACAAGAAGTGCTTAATTTTTTGTTCATTTCCTCAATATGTGCTTTACATTTCAAGTTGTCTTGTAGATGAAGTCCAAGAAATTTGGTACAGGCTGTTTTGGCAATTGTCTGTCCATATAGCTCTAGATTGGGTGGTATCAGATTTTTTGTTTGTGCTGCATGTATATCCATAGCTACAGTTTTTCCAGAGTTTATTATTAAGTCATTGTCATCAAAGTAAAATGTTAGCCTGTCAGTGGCTTCTGTTATGCTTTTTACAAGAGTTTCTTCTGAGTTTCCCATAATTAGAACACTTGTATCATCAGCAAAATTGAAATATTTTACTGCTGTTATTGCTTATGTTTAGGTCATTTACATAGAGTAAGAACAGAACAGGCCCCATTACTGATCCTTGTGGCACTCCATATTTAACAGTCAGTAACTTGGAATTCTATATCCTAATGACATTATCCCTTTCCTGATCTATTTCCACATATTGTTCCCTGTTCTTATGTTAAGAGCTGAGCCAGTTGTTAGCTGTTTCCCTAATGCCAAGATTTTCTAGCTCGTGTAGCAATTTGTCATGATTTATGGTGTCAAATGCCTTTGACAAATCTAAAAATATGCCCATGGTAAGTTTTTTGTTGTCTAATGCTATCAGTGCCTCTAATAGAAAGGAGTGAACTGCTGATTCGGTTGAACGGTTTGCTCTAAATCCATGTTGAGATTCTGGCAGAATGCCATTATCCCTAAGAAGTCTGTTAGTCTCTTATAGGAAAGCCTTTCTAATATTTTTGAGAAAACAGACAGAAGTGCCAATGGTTTGTAGTTGGAAATGTCATCTTTGCTTCTTTTCTTGTATAATGGCTTCACTTTTGCCATTTTCAAACATGAAGGAAAACTTTCTGGCAGGTTAAAACTCTGTGCCGGACCGAGACTTGAAATCGGGACCTTTGCCTTTTGCGGGCAATTGCTCTACCAACTGAGCTACCCGAGCACAACTCACGTCCCATCCTCATAGCTTTACTTCTGCCAGTAACTTGTCTCCTACCTTCCAAACTTTACAGAAGCTCTCCTGCGAACCTTGCAGAACTAGCACTCCTGAAAGAAAGGATATTGCGGAGACATGGTTTAGCCACAGCCTGGGGGATGTTTCCAGAATGAGATTTTCACTCTGCAAATTCTGTAAAGTTTGGAAGGTAGGAAATGAGGTACTGGCAGAAGTAAAGCTGTGAGGATGGGACGTGAGTCATGCTTGGGTAGCTCAGTTGGTAGAGAAATTGCTGGCAAAAGGCAAAGGTCCCAAGTTCGAGTCTCGGTCCAGCACACAGTTTTAATCTGCGAGGAAGTTTCATATCAGCACACACTCCACTGAAATGTGAAAATCTCATTCTGCAAACATCCCCCAGACTGTGGCTAAGCAATGTCTCCACAATATCCTTTCTTTCAGGAGTGCTAGTTCCGCAAGGTTCGCAGGAGAGCTTCTGTAAAGTTTAGAAGGTAGGAGATGAGGTACTGGCAGAAGTAAAGCTGTGAGGACATGGCATGAGTCGTGCTTGGGTAGCTCAGTTGGTAGAGCAATTGCCACAAAAGGCAAAGGTCCCGACTTCGAGTCATGGTCTGGTACACAGTTTTAATCTGCCAGGAAGTCTTATATCAGTGCACACTCCACTGCAGAGAGAAAATCTCATTCTATGTAGGGAAACTTCCTGTAACAAAAGATAGGTTACCTAGGTGAGTTAAGGACTCAGTGATCAAGTCCCCACATTTCTTTATGATGAAATCAGGTGTATCATCTATGCCTGCAGAGTGTTTCATTTTGAGACTTTTTCTTGTGGCCTGTACTTCCTCTACATTTGTTGGGTACAGAAACATTAATTTGCTTGAGACTTTTTTCCCTGTTTCTGTATGTTGTTTTCTATTACAGGTCTGTTGTGGTAGTTTCTCTGTTACATTTTAAAATAGTTATTTAACATATTAGCTACTTCCTGTGGGTTATTAATGTTTTCAAAGCCAGCCTTTAATACTATATTATTAAATCTATTTTTGTAAGATTTGGTTTCTTTCTTTACAACTTGCCAGATTGCTTTGGTTCTGTTTGAAGCATCTTCTATGTATTTGTCATTGTCTCCTTTCTTCGCCATCTTTATTATTTTATTTAAGATAGATTTATATTTTTTAAAGTAACTATCGAATTCCTGAGTTGGGTTGTAGCTTCTTGCAATATTGTGAAGGTACTGTTTTCTAGCACAAGACTTCCTTATACCACTAGTAATCCACTTGTTGCTTTTAGTGGTTTGGCTTGTTTTGGCTTTCAATGGGAAGGCAAGATCAAAATGATATTTAAAAATATTCACTCTCATCAACAGTCCATGGTCTCTCTATCAAGTTCCCTTAATTCCCAGAATAGGGTAATACCCTTGTCTGTCACTGAGCATCTCTCTCTCTCTCTCTCTCTCTCTCTCTCTCTCTCTCTCTCTCTCTCTCTCTCTCTATCCCTCTCTCTCTCTTTCTCTCTCTCTAGCATTTATTATAAACGTTTGGTTGTGGCATGAAAAATGAAAAAAAAAAGAAAAATTAAGTTCTACATCCTCCTTTTCCTACACAGTTTTAAAAATGTTTTACTTATATTTCATTTTTGTGTTGTGAGAAATTACTTTCATTTCCTTGTAGATGAAAACTACAAAGCCTGTGAAAAAATTGCCATAAAAACGTATGTCATCTTTATTGTTGCCTGTGTTAAAAATTTCCACATAGTTTACACTTAAACAGAACATAGTTTATAATCTGATATTACAATGCATGCATGTTCCAAGGAACAGGCACTGTATCGACTACAGCTGTTATAAGTACATGAAATGTATTTGCAGTTGCTAATATGGACAATCATCAGCTGTATAATAGAATGACAACACTGAAAATTTGTGCCGGACCAGCACTCAAACCTAGATTTCTTTCTTGTCATGAGTGGTCACATTAACCACTTTGGCTATCAAAGCATGATTCATGGTCAGACCCAAACTTCCATATGCTGTTCTCCATGTGCCTGCAACTTGCACTCACACATTCATAATGTATGTTCCCATACAGGAAAGTCTGTGGATAAATATGATATAGAAGTTTATGCGTATCTGAAGGAGGCTTTCAATTAGAATATCTTCCCTGTATGGGAATATACATAATGAATGTATGAGTGCAGGTTGCAGAACATGGATGGTAACATACGGATGTTCATGTCTGGCTGTGAAGTGTGCTTGGGTAGCTAAGTATTTAAGGTTACAGTTTGCAACAAGTGGGAAATCCAGGTTTGAGTTCTGGTCTGGCCCAAATTTTCAGTGTTGTCATTCCATTATACAGCTGAAGGTTACCCATATTTGCAACTTTGAACACATTTCATGTATTTCATAACAGCTGTAGTCGCCCCATTGTCTTTTCTGTTGGACGTGCATAAACAGCAATATCGTATTTATCTGCTGACGATGGACAAGTGACTTTCGCTTACAATGTCTCCCCTGTACAGGAAAATGCATAATGACTGTACAAGTGCAGGTTGTAGACACATGAATGATAACATATGGAAGTTTGGGTCTGGCTGTGTAGCTCAGGTAGCCAAAGTGGTGCAAAGTGCAACTACTTGCGATAAGTGATAAATCTGGGTTTGAGTCTTGGACAAGCACAAATTTTCAATGTTGTTATTCCATTATGCAGCTGAAGATTGTCCATATTCGCAACAATGAATACATTTCATGTAGTTCATAATCCTTTATTGGTCTTGATTGTCTAAAAGGTTAACCTGTACATCAGTAAACTGTGTATTCTTATTACCCTAGTAGACAAATTGCAGAACACTGTGGTGGTGGTGGTGGTTGTTGGGATGTGTAAGGGGGACTAAACAGCGAAGGTCATCAGTCCCCCATTCCAAAAACAAGCGAGACAAAGTCGCAGAGCAGATAAAACCCCAAGGGGGAAGGAGACTGCCCCCCCCCCCCCCCAGGTGCTAAAGAACACAAATTAGGCAACGAACACTACAGAAAAGAAGAGTACGGACGAACACCAGACAGAAAGAAATAGAAGAGAAGAAGATGGCCGGAGACTGGTTGACTGACCACGACAACAAAAAAGGGACAGAGTCAACCATCTCACGGCACACCAGAACAGCAACAGGCACAAGGACAAAAGACACAGAAAGGGAAAGGTGCAGGACCTCCCTAAATCGAACCATAAAACGGACTACCACGGATAAAATTTAAAACTTTATCAGCCATGGAGGCATCGTCAGATAAAACCAAAGCCAAAGTGCCCGGGAGATTAAAAGATTGCCGGAGTGTGCGCAGTCGAGGACACTCCAGCAAAATGTGGCCGACCGTCAGCCGGGACCCACACTGACACAGGGGGGGATCCTCCTGACGCAAGAGATGGCCGTGCGTCAGGTACGTATGGCCGATGCGCAGCCGACACAGGACCACCGAGTCCCTGCGAGAAGCCCGCAGGGAGGAACGCCACACGGCGGTCGTCTCCTTGACAGCCCGCAGTTTATTCGGGGCTGTCATGCCACGCCACTCAGCAGCCCACATCCCAATCAGCTTACGGCGCAACACCATCTGCTGGTCGCGAGCCGTAAGGCCGACCTCCAAAGCCGGGGCGTCGATCGCCCCTTTAGCCAGCCTGTCGACACGTTCGTTCCCTGGGATGCCAACATGACCGGGCGTCCAAACCAAGACCACCGAACGACCAGAACGGGCAATGGCGGAAACAGACTCCTGTATGGAGGACACCAGAGGAGAGGAGGGATAGCAGCGGTCGATGGCCTGAAGGCTGCTCAGGGAGTCACTGCAGATGAGGATGGACCCACCTGAGCAGGAACGCAGATGCTCAAGAGCGCGCATGATTGCCACCAGCTCTGCAGTAAAAATACTGCAGCCAGCCGGCAAGGAGCGTTGCTCAACATGGGCAGCGTGAGCAAAAGCGTAGGCAGTGCGACCATCAACCAGGGAACCATCCGTGTAGACAGGCTCACAGCCCGGAAATGATTCGAGGAGCGCAAGAAAACGGCGACGGAGGACCACAGGCGGAACCGAGTCCTTAGGTCCCTGTGCCAAATCCAGACGGACGGACGGCCGGGACAAACACCAGGGAGGCGTAGGTGTACGGACCCGGAAGGGAGGCAGAAGAGGGAATGACCCCAGGTCTGACAGCAGGGACTGGACACGGACAGCTATGGAAAGCCCAGACCTAGGTCGCCGTTCGGGCAGATGGAGGACCATAGCAGGGAAAAGCAGGCGACGATTGGGATGATCTGGCGAGCAATGAACGTGGACAGCATAGTCGACGAGCAGACGATGGCGGCGAATCCGCAGCGGGGGAACCCCGGCCTCCACCAGTAGACTATCCACGGGGCTGGTGCGAAAAGCGCCAGTGGCAAGCCTAACCCCACAGTGGTGTACGGGGTCTAACAACTTCAACACTGAGGGGGACGCAGACCCATAGGCCAGGCTCCCATAATCAAGCCGGGACTGCACAAGGGCTCTGTACAACCGCAGCAGCGTGCAGCGATCTGCACCCCAAGACGTGTGGCTAAGGCAGCGGAGGGCGTTGAGGTGCCGCCAGCATTTGTGCTTCAGCTGAGTAATATGAGGAACCCATGTGAGCCGGGCATCAAACACGAGTCCCAAGAAGCGGCAAGTGTCCACCACCTCAAGCAGGTGGCCGTCGAGGTAAAGTTCAGGATGAGGGTGGACCGTCCGACGCCTGCAGAAGTGCATAACTCGAGTCTTGGCTGCAGAGAACTGAAAACCGTGAGTCAGAGCCCACGAGGCTGCCTTGCGAATGGCGACTTGCAGCCGGCGTTCGGCGACTCCCGTAGTCGTGGAGCTAAATGAGATGCAGAAGTCGTCGGCATACAAAGAAGGAGACACCGACGACCCCACTGCTGCAGCCAGACCATTAATAGCCACCAGAAATAAGGAGACGCTCAACACTGAGCCCTGCGGGACCCCATTTTCCTGTATATAAGAGGAACTAGAGGTGGCACCGACTTGCACCCGGAAAGAGCGGCGCAATAAAAAGCTGTGAAGAAAAGCCGGGAGCTGACCACGAAGACCCCACTCATGCAACGTGGCGAGGATGTGATGCCTCCATGTGGTGTCATACGCTTTCCGCAGATCGAAAAATACAGCAACGAGATGCTGACGTCGGGCAAAGGCCGTACGGACAGCTGATTCCAGCCGCACCAAATTGTCCACTGCAGACCGGCCCCGACGGAAGCCACCCTGGGATGGAGTGAGGAGACCGCGCGACTCAAGGACCCAACACAAACGCCGCCCCACCATACGTTCGAGCAATTTGCACAAAACGTTGGTGAGGGTAATGGGACGATAGCTGTCCACCGCCAGTGGGTCCGCACCGGGCTTCAAGATGGGGACAATAACACCCTCTCGCCATTGCGACGGGAACACACCTTCGCTCCAAATGCGATTAAATATCGCGAGAATGTGTCTCTGGCAGTCCCTGGAGAGATGCTTCAGCATCTGCGCGTGGATGCAGTCTGGGCCTGGTGCTGTATCAGGGCAATCGGCGAGAGCAGCGAGGAATTCCCTCTCGCTGAAAGGGGCATTGTATGTTTCAGAACGACGCGTGTGAAATGAGAGCGGCGTCCGCTCGGCTCGCTCCTTTAGAGAGCGAAAGGCGGGGGGATAAGATGCAGTCGCAGAGCTCTGAGCAAAGTGCGCGGCAAGCCGTTCAGCAATGGCGGCAGCGTCCGTGCATACAGCGCCGTCCAAGGAGATCCCAGGGACACCGAAAGTGGTCTGGTGTCCATAAATCCGCCGTATCCGGGACCACACCAGCGAGGGGGAGACACGGGAGCCCAACGATGAGACATACTGCTCCCAGCACTCTTGCTTACGCCGTGTGATCAGACGTCGGGCGAAGGCACGTAGCCTCTTAAAGGCGATGAGGGTCTCGAGAGACGGGTGCCGCCTATGACGCTGGAGGGCCCGCCGACGGTCGCGAATAGCCTCCGCAATCTCCGGCGACCACCAGGGTACAGCCTTCCTCCGAGGGAGTCCAGAAGAGCGGGGGATGGCAGCCTCGGCTGCCGAAATGATGGACGTGGTGAAGACACGGACCACCTCGTCAATGTCACCCTGCGGGGGACACTCAACGGTTGCCGCGGAAGTAAAACGCGGCCAGTCAGCTCTGTGGAGGGCCCAGCGTGGCAGACGCCCAGAAGAATGACACTGGGGCAGTGACAAATAGATGGGAAAATGGTCACTGCCACACAGGTCGGGATGCACCCTCCAGTGGAGGGATGGGACAAGTCCGGGGGTGCAAAGAGAGAGATCGATGGCGGAAAACGAGCCATGGGCCACACTGAAATGTGTGGGAGCACCGGTGTTCAAGAGGCTAAGGTCGAGCTGAGCCAATAAATGCTCCACGGCACGACCGCGGCCATCGGAGACAGTCCCACCCCATAGAGGGTTGTGGGCATTGAAATCGCCCAACAACATGAAAGGTGGCGGCAGTTGGGTTATCAGAGCAGCCAGGACATGCTGCGAGACAGCACCATCCGGTGGAAGGTAGATACTGCAGACGGTAATAGCCTGTGGCGTCCACACCCGTACAGCGACAGCCTCTAAAGGTGTTTGGAGAGGGACAGACTCGCTGTGCAGAGTGTGAGCGACATATATGCAGACGCCACCAGACACCCTTTCATAAGTTGCCCGGTTCTTAAAATAACCCCGATAGCCACGGAGGGCGGGGGTTCGCATTGCTGGAAACCAAGTTTCCTGCAGAGCAATGCAAAGGAAAGGATGAAGGCTAATAAGCTGGCGGAGCTCAGCTAGATGGTGGAAGAAACCGCTGCAGTTCCACTGGAGGATGGTATTAGCCATGGATGGGAAAGGCGTGAGGGACTGGGGAGGCAGATTACGCCTCCGAGGCCCCTGCTGCTACTGAGTCACCACCTGGAGAACAGCCAGCCAGTGCGTCCGAGGGACTGGCGAGATCCATGTCCTCAGCGGACGCCAGAATCTCCACCTCATCCTCAGACGCAGAGCTTGTAGGAAGCGGTGGAATGGGTGCCACCGCAATATCGGTAGCCTTGGGGAGTTTCTTCTTCTTCTGCTTTTCGCGCTGCGCCTTTGGTGGTTCAGGCTGGGAGGGCGTCACTGGGTCAGTCTCAGGGACAGACGACGACCGAGTGTCCCGACGACCAGGGACCAGCGGTTGTTTAAGCCACTTGCGGCTGTCGGCTTTGGTACCGGTCGGAACTTGCGAAGGGAGGTCCCCAAGGGACCCCTTCCGTACGAGAGTAGCCGAAGAAGTCTTACGCTTCTCCGGCTGGGAAGGGGGAACTGATGTCCCCGATGGTTGGGGGGGTGTTGCTCCTGAAGTAGATGGAGCAGGAGCAACAGTGGGTTTAGTGCCCCCCACCATCAAGGGGGCAGGTGCGGGACTGCGACTCTGCGAGCCGGCTGGAGAGGATTGAACCGTAGCAGGAGAGACAGTTGCGGCATAAGAAGCCGTCATGCGCACTGGGTGAAGCCGGTCATATTTCCGCTTCGCCTCAGTGTACGTCAGGCGGTCGAGAGTCTTTATCTCCATGATCTTCCGCTCCTTCTGCAGAATCGGACAGTCTGGCGAGCAAGGCGGATGGTGCGCACCACAGTTCACACAGATTGGAGGTGGGGCACAGGGATGATCAGGATGGGATGGTCGACCGCAATCGCGACAGACGAGGTCGGAAGCACAGCGTGAAGACATGTGGCCGAACTTCCAACACTTGAAGCACCGCATCGGGGGAGGGATATAAGGCCTGACATCACAACGGTACACCATCACCTTGACCTTCTCAGGTAACGTGTCACCCTCGAAGGCCAAGATGAAGGCACCGGTGGCAACTTGACGATCCCTCGGACCCCGGTGGACGCGCCGGACGAAATGGACACCTCGGCGCTCCAAGTTGGCGCGCAGCTCGTCATCGGACTGTAAAAGGAGATCCCTGTGGAAGATAATGCCCTGGACCATGTTCAGACTTTTATGGGGCGTGATAGTGACGGAGACATCCCCCAGCTTAGTACAAGCGAGCAAGGCCCGCAACTGGGCGGAGGACGCCGTTTTTATCAACACCGATCCGGACCGCATCTTTGACAAGCCCTCCACCTCCCCTAACTTGTCCTCTAAATGCTCGACAAAGAACTGAGGCTTCACGGACATAAAAGATTCCCCATCAGCTCTGGTACAGACAAGATATCTGGGCGAATACTGCTCACTTGCATTTAATGCCTTTCGTTCCTCCCATGGTGTGGCGAGGGAGGGGAACGATTTGGGGTCATAAACGTTACCTTTGAAATGGGCCCTCGAACGCTTAGAGACTGCTGGTGGCTGGCCACCAGCAAGAGAAGAAGTGCCACGCTTCATTGCGTGTCATCCACCCTGATGCCACCTACTCCGACCAAGGGCCCTCCCCACGGGCGCCACCCAGCCACAGCAAAG
This sequence comes from Schistocerca nitens, assembly GCF_023898315.1. Taxonomy (NCBI): domain Eukaryota; kingdom Metazoa; phylum Arthropoda; class Insecta; order Orthoptera; family Acrididae; genus Schistocerca; species Schistocerca nitens. The sequence goes on along the minus strand of NC_064616.1, from coordinate 179,855,346 downwards.
GCCACCTGGCAGGATGGCCATTGCCGGGAGTCCCGATGCCCCAAGGAGATGGGCATCTACTCCTTGGCATACGTGGGGAGTTAACGGCGCAGGCATCAGTAGAGCGATCCCTGTGTTGTCAGGGGGCTACAACCAAGAGGGTACATGGCGGCCCCACCACAACGGACTGGCTACCGTGCTGGATCTTAGGTGCAAAACTGACCAAGGTCGTCGTCGCAGATAAAAGAAACACTGCAGAGTGCAGCGTGGTAATCGCCCAAGAGATCGAAAACGAGCGGGACACCAGTGCAACGACGAGAAAGCCGGCTAAAGGTCTAATTGCACGACGGATACAGTGCACCATGTAAGGCGCCCTTCCCCAATTGGCTCGCTCTTCGGAATAATTTAGAAAGATGGAGGTCAAACCCGAGAGGGGACCATCACATATGGCCGAAACAGTTGAGACTCCTTTTAGTCGCCTCTTACGACAGGCAGGAATACCGCGGGCCTATTCTAACCCCCGAACCCGCAGGGGGAGCAGAACACTGTTAAACACAACACAGCAACTGCTATGTATGATTGCCACAGAGTACAGTAGACGACATTGTAAATATTGTTTTAGTGTCCTGTACACTTAAACAGTCTTCCACAGGGTCAAACACACCATCCATTCTGAAGTTATAAATCATAGCTGCCAGACTATAATACCACATTCTTCAGCCAGAGAAGTAAAAGTTTCTTGGAGATGCATATCATGATGCTTTACAAAATTGATAAGATGGATACTGATATCTTTTTTAACAACTGGCCTTGTTATCTAACATTTAATTTTCTTATGCATCTTCATTTTTCAATTTTAGTCCATCCACATTAAACAGTCTGTCCTAACTGCCTTATCACTGCCGACAAGCACATCAAAATTTCCTTCATTTTCTTGCACACAGACATTGTGGTTTGATTTGCCTTGAATATGTAAGAGAATAAACCTGATTCTCTGTTTTTCGCCTCATGCATTGGGTATAATATCTCTAAAGCCTTCAATAAAAGCTACTGGGAGAATTGATTTCTTGTCTGTAAATGACAACTCTTTGTGCTTCATTAACCTTTGTTCCAGTAGCCTATCTGAAACTGGAGATGCTGCCTGCTTACCCCAGATCATTGTCTTTCTGTATGGCTGTTACATTCTGATACACCTGTACACTGTGTTCTGCAACTGCACGGAAAGCATCCTGCATTGGCCTAAATGTCATCACATGGTATATCAGTGTCTCTTATATGTACATTACTAGCTACTGGACAGAGATACAAGTAGGGGGACAACTTCATACCACCCCACTATGCATTGTTGCCAAATTTACTCAAGATGGCCGATCCAAGACGTCGGCGATAGATGTGGTAACGATGCAATGATGTCATGGCAGGAAGTTCAAATTTTAGCGGTAAAGTAGGTCAATTGGGCTACCTCCACTAACTTAACCCCCTACCCTCCATTCTCCCTTCCTCAAGCAAATTGCATGAAGTTCAAATTTTGATGGGGAAAAAGGTCACTTGGGCTACCTCCACTAACCTAAGAAAATGGCAGGAAAATTTTAGTGCGTAAAAAGGTCACTTGGGCTACCTCCACTAACCTATGTCATCCAACCACCAATTCTTCCTTAGTATTGGTGGGAAAAGGACTCAGTCTGTGCTGGGCTGCTGGATAGGATGGACGTAAGTCTTTGCTTTGCATGTAGTGTTTAGGCATGTAGTGTAGGTCTGGAGTCCAACTAACCTAGTACACAATACTGCCACCAGAACACACTGTCGTCCCATGGTGGTCTGGGGAAAAATGGCGGGAAAAGAATTCGGTCTGTGTCCAGCTGCTGGAGAGAGGAAGGAGTGTACTTTACTTCTTTTCATTGAGAAGTTGGAACAGTTTATTTAGGTACGGATTTCACGTAGTTTATTTATTATATTGATACAAAACTCTCGTCCTGAAGTGTTTGGGGTCACAATAAATGGCTTACAGACCTGAAAACCACTATTAAGTTACCGAGAAACTGCCGTATACTGATGTACAGACACGAAAACAACTCGTAAATTGTCATAATGTTACATGTAAATAACGCTCTGCAAACGCGCTCACTAACTGTAAACTGTCGAAATAATACATTACACAGCCCACAGATCGGCAAACTGCTCGTAAATTACCGACATAATACAGTACACTGATGCACAGACATGTTCACTACGTGTAAAATTATCACAAATAATGCACGTATTACACTATGCAAACACGCTCACAACACTTAAACAATCGAAATAATGCAGTGCACATTGCATTTAAAACAGCTTACGAACTACCATTAAGAAGTTCGACTGTGACGTATCAGCAAACTGTTCCGTGCAGAGTTCCAAGGCGGAATGATGACTAGATGCATTCTTCCTAGCGATCCTAATGGGACAGGGGGCCCCAACTTTGAAGACAGAACACATCTTCAGACGTAATGCATGCTTGGTCAACCTGAGAGCCCTATCCTGGATGTGACGTGTATTGGATCTGCCTCTAAACATCACTCTGTATATACAGGGCGGTCCATTGATCGTGACCGGCCCAAATATCTCACGAAATAAGCGTCAAACAAAGAAACTACAAAGAACAAAACTTGTCTAGCTTGAAGGGGGAAACCAGATGGCGTTATGGTTGGCCCACTACATGGCACTGCCATAGGTCAAACGGATATCAACTGCGTTTTTTTAAAATAGGAACCCCCATTTTTTATTACATATTCCTGTAGTACGTAAAGAAATATGAATGTTTTAGTTGGACAACTTTTTTCGCTTTGTGATAGATGGTGTTGTAATAGTCACAAGCATATGGCTCACAATTTTAGACGAACAGTTAATAACAGGTAGGATTTTTAAATTAAAATACAGAATGTAGGTACATTTGAATATTTTATTTCGGTTGTTCCAATGTGATACATGTACCTATGTGAACTTATCATTTCTCAGAAAGCATGCTGTTACAGCATGATTACCTGTAAATACCACATTAATGCAATAAATGCTCAAAATGATGTCCGTCAACCTCAATGCACTCAGCAATACATGTAACGACATTTCTCACAACAGGGAGTAGTTCGCCTTTTGTAATGTTCGCACATCCATTGACAATGCACTGACAAATGTTGTCAGGCGTTGTCGGTGCATCACGATAGCAAATATCCTTCAGCTTTCCCCACAGAAAGAAATCCGGGGACCTCAGATCTGTTGAATGTGTAGGCCATGGTATGGTGCTTCAATGACCAATCCACCTGTCATGAAATATACTGTTCAATACCACTTCAACTGTATGCGAGCTATGTGCCGGACATCCATCATGTTGGAAGTACATCGCCATTCTGTCATGCAGTGAAACATCTTGTAGTAACATCGGTAGAACATTACGTAGGAAATCAGCATACATTGCACCATTTAGATTGCCATCGATAAAATGGGGGCCAATTATCCTTCCTCCCATAATGCCACACCATACATTAACCTGCCAAGGTCGCTGATGTTCCACTTGTCGCAGCCATCGTGGATTTTCCGTTGCCCAATAGTGCATATTATGCCGGTTTTCGTTACCGCTCTTGGTGAATGAGGCTTTGTTGCTAAATAGAACGCATGCAAAAAATCTGTCATCGGCCCGTAATTTCTCTTGCGCCAGTGACAGAACTATACATGACGTTCAAAGTCGTCGCCATGCAATTCTTGGTGCATAGAAACATGGTACGGGTGCAATTGATGTTGATGTAGCATACTCAACACGGACGTTTTTGAGATCCCCGATTCTCGCGCAATTTTTCTGCTCCTGATGTGCGGATTAGCCGCGACAGCAGCTAAAACACCTACTTGGGCATCATCATTTGTTGCAGGTCGTGACTGACGTTTCACAAGTGGCTGAACACTTCCTGTTTTCTTAAACAACGTAACTATCCACCGAATGGTTCTGACACTTGAATGATGTCGCTCAGGATACCGACCAGCATACATAGCACACGCCCGTTGTGCATTTTGATCACAATATCCATACATCAACACGATATCGACCTTTTCCGCAGTTCGTAAATGGTCCATTTTCACACAGGTTATGTATCATGAAGCAAATACCATCTGCACTGGCGGAATATTACGTGATACCGTGTACTTATACGTTTGTGACTATTACAGTGCCATCTGTCACAAAGCAAAAAAAGTGGTCCAACTAAAACATTCATATTTCTTTATGTACTACACGAATATGTAATAAAAAATGGGGGTTCCTGTTTAAAAAAACGCAGTTGATATCCGTTTGACCTATGTCAGCGCCATCTAGCGGGCCAGCCATAGCGCCATCTGATTTCCCCCTTCAAGCTAGACAAGTTTCCGTCTTTTTAGTTTTTTCGTTTGACGCTTATTTCGTGAGATATTTGGCCCAGTCACTATCAATGGACTACCCTGTATAATGCGTGGCAGACTACACTCGAATGCTAACTTGGATATGGTGTATTGTGGATCTGTATCCCAACATTGTTCCAGACATTATGTGTGGTGGATCCACCTTCAAACCCTATCCCGAACATGGCACATTATCCCTCCTATCAACTTGTAACGGAACATATTAACGGCTTTACTTTAATGAAGTATGCGATACCCTCCAAATTCAACCAGTTTAATGAGTATTTATGATTATAGAAAAGTTATTGTGTATGTTAACAATGATTGCACAACATGTCTCCATAAACAGTCAACCCATTAAATTATACTGAATAACTGACCCACACAAAAGTTAATATCACGTGATCACTGATACAGCAAATGTCATCATGTAAAAACAATAAGTTCATCTTAAATAATTAATATGAAGTACGAAAAATAGTGGCCAACTTAGGTATTTTGGATCTCCTTAAATAAAAATCACCCAGTGAAACCTATTTGTTCACTAGGAGCGTTTTCATTCAGTATTCATGTAATCAATCCTATTTTAGACGAAAACCAATGTAATTCTTAATCATTCATTTTATTTACTTATTTATGCAAATTAGAGAAGTCAATTGACAAACTTCTAAAAAACGGCCTTTTTGTAACAAAGAATTATTCTGTCAAGTCAACAAATCTGTCTGTCATTTTAATAACATGTTAAATTATGTCACTCGATGCAAATTAATAACTTTTCTGCACAAATTATGATAACAGATGTACATGTGACATATAAACTATATCTCTTTTTAGTAGTTCTTTGACAATGTTATAAATACAAGCAGCAAGAAGGGTCGGGAGGCAGTCGGAACGTCACTTTGGTAAAGTGTGTTTGTGTGTTATTGTTTGAGGTGGATAAACAATGCAAAGAACATGTAAAGGAAGTACTACTTTGTGTTGTGTCATGGACTTTGGTGGACAGTGGAGTTAAGATGGCCACCAGAGTAATAAATATTTGAAGTTTGCATATTTGTTGGTTTCGCTCGTTCTTTATCATCAAAAGCACATAAAAAACACGGGACCTCATGTTTTTACCCTAGACAACCAGATTTAGAGCCAGCATCAGCATCGAGACACAGCAGCGATCCAGCAAGCAGCAGCGATTACTACAATGCATTTTAATGGCGCCAACCTAATATCAAGTGCTAACAAGCTCCGTAAATTGGAGTGAAATAGTGCGATTATAGCAATTAGCAATATCTACAGCTAGGTGACCATTACAAAAGTGGGGGCTCGTCCGGGATCTTTAAGTGCATCGATAATAATAGTGCAGCGATAAATTTCGTAAGTGCTTAGCACTCCAAAAAAGTTTATTTGTGCAGTGTGGCCACAGTGAAAATATGTGAAAGTGAAAAACAAAAAAAACGTGTGTATGTGCGACTACAAAAAACTATCATCACACCGCTTGGAAGATTAACGTCTGGATTATGTCAATGGAATTCATCAATCAAGACTTCAGCTTCGATAAAACCGAATGAAAGTGAAGTTAGCCAACAAGAACACCGACCACGACATCATATCATAGCTACATAAAGCAAGGTATCTTGTTGTTGTTGTCATTTAAAAAATTAATAGTGAACATGTCTCTACCTGAGAGTGATGAGATCGTAGGAAAAGTAAAAATTAAACCAGGGGCTGGTGAACAATTAAACTTAACAGAGTGGCTAGCAGAGTTTGCAACTCAAATAAGCTCGCAACTTAAACAATCGAGTGAACAAGTAAGTTTGAAACTTAAAGAAAACACAGAGAGACTGGATAAGTTAAGTTTGAATTTTGATCTATTAAATACTCATCTCAATGAGAAGTGTGAGGAAATTATAACTACCCTCAGTAAGGACACTAGAGAACAGTTGATACACTTCAGAAAAGAATTTCAAGTTAAAGTTGAAAGTTTAAATGAAAACATACAAGCTAACACAGACAGCATTGCTGTCATCTACAACAGAGTAGATACTGAAGTCGAAAGATTAGATCAGAGAATAGACAAAACATCAGAAAACCTTAAACAAGAATACAACCTGTATACCACTAATGTAGATACAAAAGTAGAAAATATACACACTAAATATACACAATTGGAGGACGCATTGATGTCCAAACAAACGATTTACAATCAAAATACAATGTATGGGCACATCCAAGTGAAATGCTTTCCTGGTGAAAATCTGCACCCTATTGACTTTATTCACTAATGTAAGGATATGTTTGTTGTAGGAATGTCAGATAACATAAAAATTAAGTTAGTAAAACGGTTTCTAGAAGGGGAGGCCCTATCCTGGGCAAATGAGAATAATGATTCTTGGAATACTTTTGGAGAGTTTGAAGCTAAATTTATTTGTAAATTTTGGTCACAATCCATACAAGCCAGATTAAAGTCAGAATTTCTAAATGGACCAGTGTATAGAGGGAAAGTAGGTGGAATGCAAACATTTTGCAGAGATCAATTGAAAAAACTTGCTCATTTGAATAACTCTTTTGATATTATGACACAAATTGATGTTTTAAAAAGAAGATTACCAGAGAGACTGCAGTGGGAATTGGTCCATGGACCAGACGATTCAATGGAAGAGTTCCTGAAATTTGTAGATAGATTAGATAGGGCCTTGGAAAGAGAAAATAACCAAAGTTATGGCTCTGGCAACAACCAGTATGGGGGGTGGAACAGGAATGTAAATAGAGATTATTATGGGAGGAGAGACTTTGAAAATTCTGGAAATAATGCTCCAAATAGGGGAGATAGGAGATATGAAAATGATTTCAGAAACAATACACAGGAGGGAGGATGGAGGAGAGATAACAGGGATGATAGAAATAGGTATTGGGGAAGAGAACAAGAGAGAAGGGGGTTTGTTGAAACTAGTGAACAAAACGACAACTACAAACGGACAGACCGAGGAAACCAGCCGGGAAACAGTGGACAGTCCCACTAGATGTCCGTAGTTTTGGGGCTAGACAATATTATGATAGGACAACACATAACCGAAACTGGAAAAGGAGAGGATACAATGTAAAGAGTAAGTACCATGAAAATACTGATGTTGTTAGAATGAATAAATTAGAATTTAATAAAAGGTTTTGGGATACTATGAGTAAAAGTGATACAGTTAATAAAAACAGTGTTCAAGCACAGGTAGTTAGTGAAAGTGCAGAAGTTGAAGGTATTGCAGAGTTCCATAGTTGGGCTGAAAAAGATACTTGTGTTAATAACAAGTCACACACACCACAAATAGAATCTATTTTGGGGGGTTTATTTGATAAGAAGGGGGATGACGAAGTGTTTAATAGAGCCAAAGACTCAATTGCTGAGATTCAGATACATAGTGGGGAAACTGAAGATGGGGTTGTTGTGGAGGAGGAGGAAGAAGTAATAGAGGGACATTTAAATGATGATCCTAAATCAAGTAATGTTATTGATGAGAGTGTGGAGGAAGAAATAAAAGTATTTGTAGAATTGAAAAGTGATTATGTGGTAAAGGTAAGTGATGTGACAAACATGGGTAATAATGAGGTTGATTTAAGTGAAATGCAGACTAGGGAATGTGTATCTGAGGACAAGCTATTGCCTATTGGGAACTATGAAACACTAATCTATGAGAATAGTAATAATAATAATATTAAAGAAAGTATAAAGGGATGGAATGTAAATGTGTGTTTTCAAGAAAAAGGGGAAAAGTTTTTAGAAGTTTTGTGGAACAACTATGGGAACTGTATAAACAAAGATGCCTTTTGGAAAGAATTAGCAAAGGTAAGTGCAACCTTGTATCCTATATGGTGGATAAGAATACGTAGTGGACTTTATAAAAAATGGGGTGAAAACAGTAGTTTGAGTGGCAACACAGTGTTAAGAGGAACAGATGAAAACAAAGGTTTATGTATAAATGGCAAAGCTTTGCAAACAGAGAGGGATGTGGCTAAATGTAGGAAAGAGACATTAGACTTAGGAACTAAAGAAATTGAAAATGATCTATTGTTTGAAAATACTGAAATAGACAAAGATGTTGAGCTAGGTTGTCCATATGTTAAAGTAAACATTGACATTGGTCCATTTGAAATAAAAGAAAGCCCACATCCTAATGTGTATAGACTTATCTTTCCCAGATCAAGAAGGTTATTTGGATTAAGAAACATCACTGAATTGAAACCCTATAAACATGATTAAGCACATTTCCCTGTTTGAATACAGTTACTTACCCATTTTCCGTAAAGCATGTTATCAGCAAAGATTTTTACTGGGTGTGTCAAATAGCAACTACTACTCATCCTACAGACCCTGGAAAAGTTCCAGATCTCTGAGATAATGTTTTTATATTTTTATTGTCACTATTGAATATTAAATTTGGAGACATCTTCTTTACTTGCAAGGGGCAAGTTTAACCATGCACCCAAAGAGGTGACAAACATTTATTACTTTCTGTTTGTATTGTTGAATATGGGACATACTTGACCCAATATATAAAAGACAATGTAAAAAATTGTTGTGCAAGACCCATCATTTTGTTACTATTCTTTTCTTAGGCATAAGATTTGTGTGAAATTGTTTGATGTTTGTGTTATGTTGTGACCAATTTAAGTGTGCAATTTTGGTATTCATATGTTCTTGTACTATCTTGACTATGTGTCTCAATGGGAGACAATAATTTAAAAAAAATTCTTTTTTTTTTCAAATGCATATTATATTCATACATGTGACTTCTCTAATGTTTGTGTTTATATGTCATATCCATACTTATAATTATGTTCTTTGTTTTCATTTCCTTTATGTGGCTCAAAAAGAGCAGACAGTTGCAATATTTTCCTATGGACATCTGAGCTGTCCATCTATGTAATATATTTATGTTCCTTCTATTATCTTGATTATTCTGTGACACAATGAGAGCTGACTTTGAAATAATTTACATATATTTTTTATATATCTTTACATTGCATGTGATACATTTGTGTCTGTTTTTGATCATTTTCCATGTGGCTCACTGGGAGCAAAGATTAACAATTTTTTTTACTTTCATATATTACTAAATATTTTTATTATGCTGTCATACTGAGAGCCATAACACAAAGTGCATTTGAAACAACACAACTAAAATATTTGCAGGAAAAAGTCATTTTGAAATGGTGTAACGGTCATTGTATACATACACATTATGCATAGTAAAAAAAAATTATTAAAGTAGTACTTTTCCAAATTTTAACCATTTGACACATTTGTCCTAGTCGGCTAATATCATTAACATTCTGCAAATGATATTACCCGAGGGGGGTATTGTAACGGAACATATTAAAGGCTTTACTTTAATGAAGTATGCGATACCCTCCAAATTCAACCAGTTTAACGAGTATTTATGATTATAGAAAAGTTATTGTGTATGTTAATAATGATTGCACAACATGTATCCATAAACAGTCAACCCATTAAATTATACTGAATAACTGACCCACACAAAAGTTAATATCACTTGATCACTGATACAGCAAATGTCATCATGTAAAAACACTAAGTTCATCTTAAATAATTAATATGAAGTACGAAAAATAGTGGCCAACTTAGGTATTTTGGATCTCCTTAAATAAAAATCACCCAGTGAAACCTATTTGTTCACTAGGAGCGTTTTCATTCAGTATTCATGTAATCAATCCTATTTTAGACGAAAACCAATGTAATTCTTAATCATTCATTTTATTTACTTATTTATGCAAATTAGAGAAGTCAATTGACAAACTTCTAAAAAACGGCCTTTTTGTAACAAAGAATTATTCTGTCAAGTCAACAAATCTGTCTGTCATTTTAATAACATGTTAAATTATGTCACTCGATGCAAATTAATAACTTTTCTGCACAAATTATGATAACAGATGTACATGTGACTTATAAACTATATCTCTTTTTAGTAGTTCTTTGACAATGTTATAAATACAAGCAGCAAGAAGGGTCGGGAGGCAGTCGGAACGTCACTTTGGTAAAGTGTGTTTGTGTGTTATTGTTTGAGGTGGATAAACAATGCAAAGAACATGTAAAGGAAGTACTACTTTGTGTTGTGTCATGGACTTTGGTGGACAGTGGAGTTAAGATGGCCACCAGAGTAATAAATATTTGAAGTTTGCATATTTGTTGGTTTCGCTCGTTCTTTATCATCAAAAGCACATAAAAAACACGGGACCTCATGTTTTTACCCTAGACAACCAGATTTAGAGCCAGCATCAGCATCGAGACACAGCAGCGATCCAGCAAGCAGCAGCGATTACTACAATGCATTTTAATGGCGCCAACCTAACATCAAGTGCTAAAAAGCTCCGTAAATTGGAGTGAAATAGTGCGATTATAGCAATTAGCAATATCTACGACTAGGCGACCATTACAAACTCTGATCCTCACTCCCCCTCCTTTCCTCTGCCCTTTTCCCGGGCTCCCTCTCCCCCCCCCTTCCCTCCTCTTTCTTCTCCACCTTCCCTCTCTTTGCCCCCTTCTCTCCCCCGAGTCCTTTTACATTTCCCTCCTCTGCCTCCTCTCATTCCCTCTCGCGTCTGCCCTTCTCCCCCTTTATTAGTCCTCTCCCTCCTTGGTTTCCCCCCCCCCCCCTTTTTCGTTTTTTCCTCTCCTCCCTCCTTGTTTTTCCCCCTACTCCAGGTTCCCCCCCCCCCCTTCTGCCTTGGATCGGGAGTGCCATCTTTGTGCCGCCATTTTCATGCAGTGCTTTACAGTGTGTTTTTCCAGTGAGTGCTCCGTGTTGTGTCTTTTGGGAAGTATAGCGAACAGCCATCATACTGTCGCTGGGTGTGCTTTTTTTATCTCTTGCGAACAGAAACCAGACTGTCGCCATGTTTTTGAATTGTGTGTTTACTATGTTACTTGTCTGATTCCTGTGTATTTTAACAACATTGCCAACCCCTTTTGCTTTCTGTTTTAACTTTCCGCATTTTTACGCCATTTTACACTTTAAATCACCATTTTCTCGCCTGTTTTTCCTTGTTTCTTTCTTCTTCCTTTTTTTTAAAAAAAGTCTGTAGGCTGTAGAGCAGCGTAGTAAGCTGCTGACAGCCCTCCCCCTTCGGGGGAAATTGAAAATCAATAAAGAAAAAAAAATGTGGCACATTGTGTATCCGCATCCCAACATCGCTCCAGATATAACGCACATTGGATCCACACTCGAAAACTAACTCAGATCTACTGTGGGTCCAGGAAGCCATCCGCGACACATACACAAACACAGACATACACAAAATAGAGCAAGGGCACTGCAACTGTAGAATGTGTGGGTGGAGGTGACTGGATGCATTCGAGTACATACCTATACTATGGCACTCGACCAGAAAAACAGTGTATTTTCACCGGGTGTTGGCAGCTGTACTACATTTACAAGCAATTTTAGAATACGGAACGAGATGTGATGTCATGATTGCATGGATAGAAGTGACACAAGTTCGATAAAGTTACGAAAAATGACGGAAAATACACCGAAATGTGGGGAAACTGAGGATGTAGTTACATGTCTTCTGCTTGGTGCAGAAGAATTCTCATACTTGGGAACGAGTATGCGACAGCAAGAGGAAAACGAGAAAACGTTGACATGGAAGTATTGGGATCTATGGAAACAGTCATTTTTTTTCTCTGAGGCAGCATTCTACTGTATGTCTATTGAGTTAATAGTGGTACACATGAGTTGACTGCTGTCTTTGATGCTTTCCTGGAAAAGCAGAGAACCATCTGCCTCTAAACTTACTTACATCTGCGTTAAAGGACGACAGAGAGAGTATGGAGTGAGCCGTTGAGCTGGAGTTGTGTAGAGGTACGATTTAATGGTGGACTGTTGATGCATTCTAGAGAGAGAGGGAGATGTTGCTGCATGTCATTTGACCTTTTTTTTTTTTTTTTTTTTTTTTTTTTTTTTTTTTTTTTTTTTTTTTTTTTGCCACGATGAATCAGTTGTGTGACACAGCCTGTCTTCGACTTGTACACGAATGCGTGTCCTATATGTGACTTAGAGCACTGTCTAATTTCCACCGTTAACAACAAACCTCTGGGTCATCAGAGGACTTCTATCTCATGTGTGATGAAACGTGACCATCCTGCTTTGACACAGTCCTCTAAACGAATGAAGATTTATGCGATGTACTCCATTCCTCTGTTACGTCTCGGGTATAAAATCTTAGTGCCGGCCGCGGTGGTCTCGCGGTTCTAGGCGCTCAGTCCGGAGCTGCGCGACTGCTACGGTCGCAGGTTCGAATCCTGCCTCGGGCATGGATGTGTGTGATGTCCTTAGGTTAGTTAGGTTTAAGTAGTTCTAAGTTCTAGGGGACTGATGACCACTGATGTGAAGTCCCATAGTGCTCAGAGCCATTTGAACCATTTGGGTATAAAATCGAGACTTCGGTTTCATAACTAAGATGATTCTAAGTTAGCGATAGGTGTTTGTGAGTCACTACAGTCCCTGTGTATACATTTGCTTGACAGATGTCCTGTTTACAGAGTTAGTGGCTGCATGATGTGTAATTGCACACGTCAAACACCGCTGCTATGTCTTTATCTGTTTCCTTGTAACAGGTATTCTCCGTTACTAACAATCATTTATGTAGGACTTATGTGGGCATACTATAATTTCTGAACCGTGATCGGATGTGAACAGTGGATGCTATACATCTCTGGAAAGCTATATTGTGCATGTATCATGCAGAACCGATGTTTTAAGGACGCAGTTTTTTTTTCATTTTACACTTTTTTACCATAGTTTATCGTAGAGAAACCTGTAATAAGGATGTATGTAATGTGCTGGAAATATATTAACAGTGTTGCATTCCACGCTACTAATAGGTCGGAAACTGAAACGGTCTAACGTTATAGCCTGTTGAACCGTGTAGCCTTAGAATTGTGTGTGTTTATGTTTTCTCTTACCAATACCCTGCTAGTGCTGATCCCAAACTATAGAACAATAGTTTAGAATTGATAGCATAGTTGATTCACGTAAAATGCTTCGAACTCCATCATGCATAAAAACCACCCATTTCTGGTTCTTCTTAACTGTCTGCTATTACATCACAACACTTTCAAATCTACTACTATACACCCATAAGGGGTACTAACCTCCTCGACATGCGCGCATCAGGAGAAATCTTGTGCACTTGGTTGGGTGCGAACTCGGCAAGCTCCATTCATTCATGAGCCGCGGAATGTAGCAGTGTGCTCGTGGTCAGCTGTAGATTAAATTGGTATTGGTGCTGCAGGACGGGTTGCTGAAAGACAGTGCAAGAGGGTCTTTCAGTCTGTAACTTTATCTCCCATCCGCATAGAGACAGATCGTAAATTATGCATTATGCTTGAGGTGTTAGAAATATGTAGATCACTGTCTGATATACTTTGATGATGTATATATTCAAGAATTAACAATGAAGGGACATAGGGCACAGTCATCTATCTACGTTCGCAATCGTACTCGCGAAGTAGAGGAGGGGCGATTTAGTGATGATACTGAAATTGAGAATCATGCTGTCGCATCATTGGTCGGTGTTGAAATTACTGTAAAATTGTTAAAATTGTTCGCACTATCAACTGTGATGCTTATTATTACAGTACATCGACAATGTCTTTTCCATCCCATCTGTCCACTGGTATGCTGTTGATTACCACACAATGAATGACTGACATCACTTGTTTGAGATGGAGAAACAGTCTTGGTGGAGGGGCAACACCTTCTGGCTAGCACCGAAACAGTGATCATGCACATGACTGCAATATGAGGAATTAGTCGAAACAGAACTCAGAGTCATCAGCCATCCCATCACTGTGACAGGTGAGTTTAAATGTAGAGGTTGTCAATCACCTTTGGACAGCAGTTTGGAAACGCTCCACAACACCACAAAACTCTTTCAGTTTCCTTATGTTGTGACTGTCTTTTGTTTAAAATCATCCTGTGTGCGTGCGTGTGTGTGTGTGTGTGTGTGTGTGTGTGTGGGTGGGTGGGTGGGTGGGTGTGTGTTTTGTGGTAGCAGCAGCAACAACATGATTTACACCATCCGACTTCTAGTTTTCTGTGAGAGCCAATGGATCAGAATGTGTTAATGCCAGTTTAGAAGCTGACAAAGACACAAAGTCGTGGCAGTAAAAACAAAATGTATGACAGTGTACCAAGCGTCTTACAGCAGAAAAAGAACGATGTTTCAAACAACGACAGAGGAGGTCTTTCTTGCGACTGGCCGTATAGTCTGTGGGATATGGTCATCCTCCTACATTAGGGGCGTTGACACTTTACACTGGTCTGTTCAACTGACTTCGATCACTGGCCACCAGCTTCAATGTATCAATACCTGCACATTTAATAGGATTGCCACATGTGCTCAATGCTGGCACACAGACGGTATTTGTTTTTGATACATGGGAAGAGAGATATGTGGTAAAAATCTTGTTGAGTTCTCTATTGGATAAAGTTAGCAGAGCTTTTATAGTTTGTAATTTTTCTCTGCTGGATGACACGGAATAGCGATGATAGAATTTTGGGGTGATAGATGTGAATGGACTCTGATGGTTGCGGATCTGCTTTGGACTGCAGTACCTGTATGATGTTGAGTCTTCCTAATTTTTCCTGTAAGAAACAGCACCACAACTGTTTGTACTGTCTTTCTACTACCTTGTGTTGCAAGAGCGGGTTTCCTTTGGCACTGACCTTACACGTTGTACACTGTTGGTGGAGCTACGACAACATGTTCCCATTTCCATCGAATGGGCAAAACATGGTCCTGTCGCACTAACTCAGCTTAGCCTGTTTCTGCAAGGGCTGAAAAATGTGGTATATATAGCTCTCTCCAACATCTGCTCAGTTCCAACTTAAACTGGAATGATCACATGCAAAAAGGTGCAGGGTGGCAGTGCAGAGTCTGAGGGGCAGTTGCAAGATGCATTGGGACTACCTAAAATTATACTGTAGCAGATAGGTTCGAAAAAGGTGCCTCATTTCGAGATATGGGAGTGCCAGAAATATGATTCACTAGTGACTTCAATCATTAAAGGACTTCTCCATAAGATCTAACGCAGGTATGCGGTTGAATGGAAAGACTTGATTCCAATTCACAGACAGCATTTCTACCCAAAAGTGTATCACTAGAGATCTGAAAAGCTAGTAACATTTCTTACGACCTCAATCAGCAAACCATCTACTGTTTGTGATCCTTCTCAATCAACCATTACCTATAACTCAGTGGATATATCTCAGAACTTCTGACATGGCATCGAGACAGAATGTGTTTCAAATACTGGAGAAATATCTAGCGGTGGCATGGGGGAGTTGCAAATACCAGCTTCATACCGCGTTCCTTAGCTGAATCACTTTCTAAATTCGGTGATTTTATTACGAAAAAGGTTCAAATGGCTCTGAGCACTATGGGATTTAACATCTATGGTCATCAGTCCCCTAGAACTACTTAAACCTAACTAACCTAAGGACATCACACAACACCCAGTCATCACGAGACAGAGAAAATCCCTGGCCCCGCCGGGAATCGAACCCGGGAACCCGGGTGTGGGAAGCGAGAACGCTACCGCACGACCACGAGCTGCGGACTTTTATTACGAGCTTAAACCTGTCAGCGATTTGTAACTGCACTGTTGGTCTGATAATATACACTCACTGATTTTCGCTCAGTATTGTTTTGTATCCCCAGTAATCAGTTATTGGCGAAGTATTATACTTAGTAGTAGGGGATGAGTGATAGGTTCGCCTTGAACATCAGGCTTATAAAGTACGTGTGTGTGTGTTCTGAAATGTGCAAAGAAAATGACTATGTCCAGTTATAAGGAATGTATGGATTTGACGTGCAATACTGTGATAGCAATGCGCATGGAACATTTTTTTCCCCCCTTGGAAAAATATGTCAAGTCATAAGAATGGTACAGATATTTCTATTTCCAGGGCCACAGCCGTCAGCAGGCGGTATTTCCGATACTTCATTCATTGTCAAACGTCGTCCAATTGAGACTGCAATCATAACATTTAATTGAACGTGTAGTGATCAAATATATATGTAGCTGGTTTCCTTGGACGACTCTGTCTGGTGTGCGAGGAGTATGTGGCGACGGTGACCTGTGGCGGGAATGATTCACATTTCCAGCTAATGGCAGGAGCTGCCTGAATGGCATGATCGGTTGGGGTACAGGAATGAAGCTGACTTAACCGTGATGTCCTCTAGACGGCTGAATAATGAACCAATACTCAGCATGTGTTGGATAGATTTCGTGATCGCGATCGTATGTGTTCCCCATGAAAAGCTGAGAAGATTCAGTATGGATGTGTGTTTACACTGGGCCATTATTCCTTCCCATGTAAATTGTCCAGTTGACTGCTTCTGCACATTTCCCACCTTTATTTGGTTGAGAGAACATCGATTGTTGTTTGTGCATCTAGCACGTGAAAGATGGGCCGAGGACACAATTACTGGTTCTCTAGACATGAGAAGCACCTTAGTTGACTTTGTTAATTATAGGGATGATTTGGAATCTGTTATATAACTGACATTGGTATTCGCTAGTGGAAATATCAATTTCCTCTATTTTCTCTAGTTTTCACATAAAGATCTTTGCAGGCAGGGTAAGTTTCTAGTTACTCAGTGGTTGACAGCACGCTGCACCTCGCTAAAGTTTTGGGTTTTTATTTCCAGTCTATATCTTCGAAATTATACTGTTGGAGCAATACTGCTATGCAAGCAATATTGCTATGTGCTTGATATCAAGAAGTATCGCGTAATTCTGGCAAACCATGTGAAAATAGATGTGTTCTTGTATCCCAGAGTCTGGAGATGGGTGTAGAAAGCAAACAAGTAAGCAGGACAGGGCTAGAAACAGTGAGCCTTTGTGCCCATGGGAATCGACCCAGTCTTCGCGGTATATGTACGAGTGTCTGGTGGTCGCTAGCTATATGCAGGATGCAGAAGTGATGATTTTGTATGGCGCAGGATACGAATTGCGTGTTTACTACATCGATACGGTACATGGCGATATATAGCCGGGGGTTGGAGATCGGTTTCATGCTGAAGTGTTCAAGCTTCCGTCGTCAGTGGTAGAGCAGTGTAATTGAGAAAGTGTCTTCCCGTAGTTGACGATCTGTAGACCAGTTTTGCAAGGTTTAACTGTCAGTGCAACATGGCCATCTGTACAAAATAATTTTGCAGCTGGAAGCCTCCTCTGCAGAAAAAAAGGCGGACAGTGGACCCACACCAGCAGCATCAGTAATTTGGTGGGTAATTCAGTAAGAGCCAATCAGAATGCTCCATTTATTCACATGACATCCTTTGCGCAGGGACGTAGGAGCCTCTACGGACTGGTTCTAAGAAGATGGGTGCAAGATATCTATGGTGGGATGCTCTCCCTCATCCGCCATTGTGGCATTCTCCAGCAGCTGTAGGACACCAAAACTTTCAGCCGTTTTTCTCTTCTGCAGGACAGTGCTTCGAATTCTGTTTGTGTAATTGTTCTGATTTTCCCGCCTGCGCTTAGTCAGTGCTCTCTTTTCAAACAACAAGAATGCTTTCATGATTAATGGTGCTTTTGCAAGCAAGCACATACATGATGAAGGCTTTTAGCAGTGAGAGCATTTACCATTTCTGAGATGTATGTTGAAAGCAGGACGCCACGACTTCCAGGAAGGTTAGCACGGGATGCCTTGTTAAGACCATCAGGAAGAATGCATTCAGTGTTATTCCGGACTATTTTCATAAACAGATCTGGTTAGGGCAAGAATTTCCATGCAGACAAGCTGAGACACAATGAAACCTGCTACAACGACAAAGGAGATCATTAACTATTTCTGTGACACTTTATGATTTCCGAGAGGTAGACTTGGCTTTATTTACATAGACATGTGACGTCAGTATAACACTGACAACCTTTTCACTGCACCTGTGAGGGGGAGCCACTATGCAAACATCTCGCTCTGCACTGGACCCGCAGCTCTGAAAGCTATGCGCCAGCTGCGGTAAACACATGTGTGGCCAGACACATCTCGTGTGTGGGATGGGCTGTCCCATTAGCATCACTAGAAAGAACACATCTGTTCATCATTCTGCCTTGGAACTCTGTAGAGAACAGTATGATGATACGTCACAGTCGAGTTTCTTAAGAATAGTTCGAAAGCTGTTTTACATGCAATGAGTGTTTGTGCACTGGATTATTTCAGTTGTTTAAGCGTTGTGAGTGTGTTTGCATAATGTAATAAATGCACTATTATTGATAATTTTACGTGTAGTGAACATGTCTGAGCATCATTGTACTGTATTATGTCGGTAATTTGGAGTACTTTGCAGATCTGTGGCCTGAGCAATGCATTATTTCGACAGTTTACAATTAGTGAGTGTGTTTGCAGAGCGTTATTTACATGCATTATTTTGACAATTTACGAGTTGTTTTCATGTCTGTACATCAGTGTACTGCAGTTTTTCGGTAACTTACTAGTAGTTTGTAGCTCTGCAAGCTGTTTATTGTGCCCCCAAGCACATCAAGGTGAGTGTTTTGTATCAATGTAATAAATAAAGTACACTCCTTCATCTCTCCAGCAGCTGGACACAGACTGAGTTCTTTTCCCGCCATTTTTCCTCAGACCACCATGGGACGACAGTGTACTCTGGTGGCAGTATTGTGTATTAGGTCAGTTGGAATCCAGACCTCATGATGAACACATTGTATGGAGCTACTGCCTGTGAAAAACTGTTTAAATAAACACTACATGCAAAGTAAAGACTTACATCCATCCTATCCAGCAGCCCAGCACAGACTGAGTCCTTTTCCCGCCAATTCCAAGGAAGAGGTGGTGGTTGGATGACTTAGGTTAGTGGAGGTAACCCAAGTGACCTTTTTATCCACTAAAATTTTCCCGCCATTTTCTTAGGTTAGTGGAGGTAGCCCAAGTGTCCTTTTTCCCCATCAAAATTTGAACTTCCTGCCATTTTCTTGAGGAGGGAAGAGTGGAGGGTAAGGGGTTAAGTTAGTGGAGGTAGCCCAATGACCTATTTTCCAACCAAAATTTGAACTTCCCGCCATGACGTCATTACAACGTTGCCACATCTATCGCCGCCATCTTGGATCCGCCATCTTGAATAAATTTCGCAACAATGCAGAATGGGATGGTACAAAGGTTGTCCTACTACTGATTCACACCAAAACATTACGTCACACCTCGCTACCAAGGCATGTTGATTCGCTTCTGTCTATTAGCTGTGTATCATTGGTATCCAACCAGTTTTGAAGCAGACAATTTTTCCTCTACGTCCTTACTACCATCAATTACAAGCCCATCGAATTTTTCGACTTGGCTAACTTGCTGGTCTCTCTGCTTCTTTGGTCTACCCATAGTTTAGTCACACGCAACACTGCAAATAATTAACACAAAACACACAAATCTCTACACAAAGGAAAGATAACTCTACTACGTGAAGAACACAATACAGGTAAATGATTTCGAGTTGTACTCCTCTTACAGATTACAATACCTGCACTAGATACTTCCTGTACATACGCCTTTGCAATTATACTGCGATTGGAATTCTATACTGCTGTCTGTACCGGGAATTTATTAATCTTGTGGTACCAATATTCCTCTCAGGTTATGCTCTTTCTTCATACATGTGGTCTTGTCCAATAGTCATGAAATAATATGTGTATACGTAATTAATACAGCAGGTAATGTTATCACATATAACATTGTACATCTATTATAACTATAATAACATCTATTATAACAATTACTTTGGTCCCTGAGTTACAGGGAGCCAGTATTATAACGTCTCTAAAAACATCATTGTTAATAAGAAAATGTTTTCATGATTATTGATCATTACTTTTGATTATTATGTAGCTTTCTAGATTTGCTGTAGTTAAAGTTCATTAATAGAAATTGCAGCTGATGTATTTTCGTTGCGTTCGAGCCTGTATACATAACGTACTGTTCGCTAACTTTCCACAGATTTATTTAATTGGGCCTTGTAATGAATTATTTCAATTAGTAATACTTTGTGCCTTGTTGTAGCGGTCTTCAGTCCTGAGACTGGTTTGATGCAGCTCTCCATGCTACTCTATCCTGTGCAAGCTTCTTCATCTGCCAGTACCTACTGCAACCTACATCATTCTGAATCTGCTTAGTGTATTGATCTCTTGGTCTCCCTCTACGATTTTTACCCTCCACGCTGCCCTCCAATGCTAAATTTGCGATCCCTTGATGCCTCAAAACATGTCCTACCAACCGATCCCTTCTTCTAGTCAAGTTGTGCCACAAACTTCTCTTCTCCCCAATCCTATTCAATACCTCCTCATTAGTTACGTGATCTACCCACCTTATCTTCAGCATTCTTCTGTAGCTACCGTAAAAGTATGATTTTAAATTAGGGTTAACACACATAATACACTACGTCATAGACAGACATAATGCAAAATTTTATGTGAATCCTATCACTGAAATTAAGTAGCAAACAGCACATAGTTTTAATCTGCCAGGAAGTTTCAATCCCAAATTTGCTTCCTGTCTCTGTCTCTCTCAAGAGCCTATTTCCTTTGTGTGTGTGTGTGTGTGTGTGTGTGTGTGTGTGTGTGTGTGTGTGAACCAATGTCTCCAAACATGCAGATTAATGTCTTCATTCCTCCTCAGAAGACTGTGTTCCTGTTGGCTAACCCTGTGGACATAGGGAGAACTGCTCAATTTTCATATCAAAAATAGACCAAAGTAGTAAATTTGCACTACCCTATCAAGTTAATTGTTTAACAATTTCCAGGAGTCAAACAGATTGCTTAAAACACTCACCACCACCTTACGATAATACTTCTGCATAATAAAAACATATTTGCATCGTTTGAGAATCACACACAAGCATTTTGCCAATCAAGTAATTAAATTTCCGCCATAAATAGATAGTAGTGCTAAATATATTCAAGGTCTTGTATATACTGACAGTTGACAACACAAGCACGCTCTTCCTTCACAACATTTCTACTACACATATCTGGTGAGAAAATCCTACCAATCACCAACACTTGAGACCATGAAGAGCGCGCCATCCACTGCCGGGCTCACGATTGCACCACAGAGAAACAGCTGTTGACTGCACCAACAGTTAAGCACCAGTCTCTCAGTATTCACATGCTTACCATGCCAGATGCCCAGGGGCCAGAGAGAGTATTACTGTGGCTGCCCAGCCATCAACCGATCAATTTACATGAGGGGGAATGATTTTCCACTGTAAACACTCGCCATATTGAACCTTCTCATTCAGACACACATCCGCTTCTATTGCCTCTCTACCAACATATTGGCTAGTTCACTATTTAGCTATCCAGAGAGCACTGCAAAAGCCACTGCCGAGACTTGTCCCTGTGGCTTCAGGCTAGAGCCCACTAGCTGGTAGCCAGAATCTTTTCTTTGTACTTGCCAGTCACCATAGGCTAAGCCAATCCATGACTTCCGGTTGGCTGGAGCATTGTGTCCACTCGTGCCGCTCGCCATGGCGCACTGTGAGACAAGCAGGTGTGGCTTGGATGTGTAGTTCTACTTGCAATTTCACCCTGACATAGACTCTCTCCACTTTAAAAAATCCACTTTACCCAGTCTGAAACAGAGATGTCGTTGACGAAAAATCTCGAATTGCTGATGCGAAATGTAGATTTCTAAAGATAGAAATACGAGTTATTTTCGAAGGCAGAAGATATCTGGGAATGCACACATTTTCACAACATCTACATCTACACGGTTACTCTGCAATTCACACTTAAGTGCCTGGCAGAGGCTTCATCGAACCATTTTCATACTACTTCTCTACCATTCCACTGTCGAATGGCGCGTGGGAAAAGGAACATCTAAATCTTTCCGTTCGATCTCTGATTTCTCTTATTTTATTATGATGATCATTTCTCCCTACGTGGGTGGGTGTCAACAAAATATTTTCGCATTCGGAAGAGAAAGTTGGTGATTGAAATTTCGTAAATAGATCTCGCCGCAAAGAAAACCGCCTTTGTTTCAGTGACTGCCACCCCAACTCGTGTATCATATCAGAGACACTCTCAGCCCTATTGTGCGATAACACGAAACGAGCTGCCCTTCTTTGCACTTTTTCGATGTCTTCCATCAATCCTACCTGGTAAGGATCCTACACCTCGCAGCGATATTCCAGCAGAGGACAGACAAGTTTAATGTAGGCTGTCTGTTTAGTGGGTTTGTCGCATTTTCTAAGCGTTCTGCCAACAAAGCGCAGTCTTTGTTTCGCCTTTCCCACAATGTTATCGATGTGATCTTTCCAATTTAAGTTGCTCGTAATTGTAATTCCTAGCTATTTAGTCGAATTGACAGTCCTTAGATTTGTGCGATTTATCGTATACCAAAAATTTATCGGATTTCTTTTAGTATCCATGTGGATGACCTCACACTTTTCTTTGTTTAATGCCAACTGCCACTTTTCGCACCATACAGAAATTCTCTCTGGATCATTTTGTAATTGGAATTGATCATCTGATGATTTTACTAGACAGCAAATCACAGCATCATCTGCAAACAATCTAAGGGGACTGCACAGACTATCACCTAGATCATTTATGTAAATCAGGAACAGCAGAGGGCCTATGACACTACCTTGCAGAAGTCAGATATCACTTCTGTTCTATTCGATGATTTACCGTCTATCATTATGAACTGTGACCTCTTTGCGAGGAAATCACGAATCCAGTCACACAACTGAGGCAATATTACATATGCACGCAATTTGATTAATAGTCGCTTGTGAGGAACGGTATCAAAAGCCTTCTGGAAATCTAGGAATATGGAATCGATCTGAGATGCCTTGTCGACAGCACTCATTACTTCATGGGAATAAAGAGCCAGCTGTGTCGCCCAAGAGCGATAGTTTCTGAAATCGTGTTGGTTATGTATCAATAAGTCATTTTCTTCAAGGTGATTCATAATGTTCGAGTTCAGTATTTGCTCCAAAATCCTACTGCAAATTGAGGTCAGTGATATGGGTCTGTAATTCAATGGGTTACTCCTATTTCCTTTCTTGAATATTGGTGTGTCCTGTGCTACTTTCCAGTCTTTAGGAATAGACCTTTCGTCAAGTGAGCAGTTGTACATGATTGCTAAGAAAGGGGCTTTTGCGTCTGCATACTCTGAAAGGAACCTGATTGATATACCGTCTGGACCGGAAGACTTGCCTTTTTTAAGTGATTTGAATTGTTTCGCAACACCTAAGATATCTACTTTTATGTCACTCATGCTAATATCTGTTCTGGTTTCGAATTCTGGGATATTTACGTCGTCTTCTTCCTTGAAGTAATTACAGAAAACTGTATTTAGTAACTCCGCTTTAGTGGCACCACCATCGGTAACATTTCCATCGATATCGCGCAGTGACGGTATTGACTGTTTTTTGCCACTGGTGTACTTTACAACGCTAAAGTATCGTTACTTGTTGTGAAATTCCTGTAATAGTGTGGCATAACCTATATTTCCTCGTTGTATTCTCTCATCAGGTAAATCATCAGGTAAAGAAAACCTGTTGTAATCAGCTTTATATCTGTTATGTCCTGCATCACTGGATTAGAATATTAAATTCATTTTTGGCTCATGACAGAGTGTTAAGATCTACCTCTGCCACAGGATGCTTCAACTTCGAACTCTCTTAAGGTAACCAAATGCTTTGTCACATACAAAGTCTCTTAAGGTAACAGCACAGAAAAGTTGTGAATATCAGGTTTATATTACGTATCACTTCATAAATCCGGTAATATAGCTGATTTTATTACGATGGTCATCCCTCCCTGTGATGGTGGGAGACCGAAATTTCGTTAAAAGATATCACCACAACGAAAAAAACGCCTGAATACCCCTACAACTACCGAATCATAGCTGTGGCACTCTAGCCCTCGCTTCCACCCACCCAGTGCCACGTCATTGATATGAGACTGGTAGGCTGATTAATTTAGCTGATCATGAGAGTCACATGCACAGTGAGTAATTTTTTCCAACTGTCTGATTACACACACCCGGTAGCTCAAATGGGAACCCCTACAGGGAAGAGGATGTTCTTTTCGAGGAACACTATTGAGAACCGATGTTTGAAGCTGACTGCAGAAGGTTTCTACCACCACCAACATACATTTCTCAGAAGGACCATGAAGATAAGGTACGAGAAATTAGCCCTCATAGGGAGACATATAGGTAGTCTTTTTCCCTCGCTCTATTTTAGAGTGGAATACGAAAGGAAATGACTGGTAGTGGTACAGGGTACCCTCCGCCATACACCGTACGATGGCTTGCGAAGTAAGCATATAGAAGTAAATGTAAATTTAGTGTACCTCTTAAGATGTCCCTCCATCCATTTGTAGACACAAAAAGCTCACAGAACAATGTTGTCTTTTATTTATCGAGAAAACAAAAGACAGAACTTCTGCTGCTGATTGTCTCTCAGTCAAAATCTCTGTATTAGCTCCCAATTTTCTCACTGCAGCCACTTTGTGAGACGCATGTGAGAGGCTGTAATATGTTTGGCCACAACGCTTAGAAGAAGCGGTATGGAGCTCACCGCTCATTTCCTCTTTCGTCAGAGTATCACTTACCTGCCATATTCTCGCGAATCTTCCAGTCTTCGATATATAGCATTTGAATCCACATTATTTCTATGAGTAAGAGATGTCCCACCCAGGTCACAGACCTCTGCTAAATCTACTGAAATTCCATCACATTTCGCCAGCATTGTTTTATTAAAGGCTTTATAGTCCTCCACCCGTCACTAACTAGATAGAGAGCTATCACAACGAGAAAAATGGCACACTAACGTACAGGAGGAAATTCATAAACATGCAAAGTATACATGGAAATTCAGAAGCATAACACCTACAACTTATCAGTATCGAATTGCAGTCTTTAAATATCACCCCACACATACCCTGATCTCCTTTATCGTATTCCTATGATTACTGCGTTAGAAATACGATTGTGCAATGGTGTCAGAGACTTCATTGACAGCACAGTCTCTCTCTCTCTCTCTCTCTCTCTCTCTCTCTCTGTCTTCTCATTATTATAACACCCAACGGAGTAGAACAATGAACCATAAAAAGGTTGCTAACATCACCCAGTAGAGAAGCAGAGAAGTCGATAAGAAATTTCAGCATCCCTCTCTTCCAATATATCGAAAACAAATACCGTCTGTGAGTTGACATCAGGCATATGTGATAATCCTATTAAATATATATGTGTTAGCCCACTGGAGCAAGTGGCCGTTGATCAAAGTCGCTTGCACAGACCTGTGCAAAGTTTTGTCACCTGTGCTGTAGGAGGATCCCACAGACTATCAATCACAAGACAGGGATCGTGTGTTGATCTTTCGTAGGCAGTTTGATATACTGTTTTTTGCTGTAATGCATCCAAGCAATGTATGTCTACAGCTTTGTACACCACCATACATTTTGTTTTCCAACCATGACTTTGAGGTCTATGTCAAGTGGTAAACCAGCATTAACACATTTCCATCCATCGACTCTCACCGAACGCTGGACATTGCATGGTGTAAGTTAAACTGCTCCCACAACACAGGGAATGGTTGAAATAAAAGACAGAGGAAGTGTTTCTTGTTGACAAAAATGTGGAAGACGTCGCAAAACATGGAAACTGGAAGAGTTTTCAGCATTGTGGAGCATTTCCAAACTGCTCTCCGAACACGATAACCTCTACATTGGAACTAATGCTCCATAGTAACGGGGTAGCAGATGCCTCAGTGCTTTTTTCTCGAAGAGACCATGAGCATTGATCCTCATATTTGCGGGGCATATCGCATCCAGGTGTATGATCACTGTTTCGGTGACCTAGGTGACGTTCATCATAACCATCAAATCTGTGGATGCTGTGTCTTTCGTTTTGATGGCTTACAATGCATAAACCCATGTGGAAAGGGGGTATTCTGCAGGAATTAAAGCCATAAAGTAAGGATAGTATGGACCATCAGTTGTCAGTCACACCAATGGAGGAATGGAATGATTTTCATATATCCAAATGAGTACCTTCATTCATCCACATTGTATTCGTATTTCCCTCAGTCTTATGTATTTTCCACCAATTTCTGTAACGTTACCAGATTTACCATAATTTAAACTCATTTTACACAATTATATGAGTTGCAAACCGCCATTCTCAACAATTTGTCATGTCAGCAAGACGTCTCATTGTGTAGATCTCCTGATGTTACCAGTCAATGAGACTGCAGCATGATTCTCAATTTCTGTACCATTGCTAAACCACTCCCCCCCATTATTTTGCTAGTGATATATACATGTGGACACCTCATGAAACCTGTTTCACTGCATGCACCACATAACGAAAATATTTTTTCTTAGTGTATTAAATAGCCATCCGCAGTGAGGAGGTGGAAAAACTACGTTACTCAGTCTAAACGCTTCATAAATTAGGTACGATTTTATTACGATTGGTTATCTCTCCCTATGTGGGTGGGGGTCACAAAGTATTGTAGTATTCATGGATCCTAAGAACAACTATACAGGGTGTTACAAAAAGGTACGGCCAAACTTTCAGGAAACATTCCTCACACACAAAGAAAGAAAATATGTTATGTGGACATGTGCCCAGAAACGCTTACTTTCCATGTTAGAGCTCATTTCATTACTTCTCTTCAAATCACATTAATCATGGAATGGAAACACACAGCAACAGAACGTACCAGCGTGACTTCAAACACTTTGTTACAGGAAATGTTCAAAAGTCCTCCGTTAGCGAGGATACATGCATCCACCCTCCGTCGCATGGAATCCCTGATGCGCTGATGCAGCGCTGGAGAATGGCGTATTGTATCACAGCCGTCCACAATACGAGCACGAACACTCTCTACATTTGGTACCGGGGTAGTGTAGACAAGAGCTTTCAAATGCCCCCATAAATGAAAGTCAAGAGGGTTGAGGTCAGGAGAGCGTGGAGGCCATGGAATTGGTCCGCCTCTACCAATCCATCGGTCACCCGAATCTGTTGTTGAGAAGCGTACGAACACTTCGACTGAAATGTGCAGGAGCTCCATCGTGCATGAACCACATGTTGTGTCGTACTTGTAAAGGCACATATTCTAGCAGCACAGGTAGAGTATCCCGTATGAAATCATGATAACGTGCTCCATTGAGCGTAGGTGGAAGAACATGGGGCCCAATCAAGGCATCACCAACAATGCCTGCCCAAACGTTCACAGAAATGAGTCGTATGTCAACACAAACACCGAAGTCAACATTACCTTCCTTCAATTGGGCCAACTGGCGGTGAATCGAGGAAGTACAGTACATACTGACGAAACTAAAATGAGCTCTAACATGGAAATTAAGCGTTTCCGGACACATGTCCACTTAACATCTTTTATTTATTTGTGTGTGAGGAATGTTTCCTGAAAGTTTGGCAGTACCTTTTTGTAACACACTGTAGATGGTCTCTCTATGCATCTGCTAACTGTTCTTCTGCCTTTAACAAACCCTTTCAGCAACATTGTCTCCGATTTAATTTGAAAATGACCAGAAGTAGGAGTGCACTATACCCACCGTATTCGACGTCATGTTAAGAAACAGAACGAGCTGAGTTTCATGTCATCAATCCACAGTGATATTTTGCTTTCAGGAAGAGCATAACAAGTGTTCCAAACTTGTACAACCGACCAATGCTTGTGATATAGACCGGTATTCTCATTCCAATACCATAACTATCGTCCTGTGAAGCAAAGACTGTTCTGTATCAATCTTACTCACATCAATCATCCATTTACACACAATCACTCTAAATGTTTACATGTGGAGGAGCTTTAGCACCACTTATTGGTGTATAATAGATATGAGCCTGATACATTTGAGAGTATTGTGGTGATATAACAGGTGATCAAGAAGAAGATGAAATGTATCATTTGCAGTGGTTAGCACACTTGACTTGCATTCGGGAGGACAACGGTTCAATCCCGCGTCCGGCCATCCTGATTTAGTTTTTCTGTGATTTCCCTAAATCTCTTCAGGCAAATGCCGAGATGGTTCCTTTGAAAAGGGCATGACCGACGTCCTTCCTCATACTTGCCTAATTCGATGAGACAGATGACCTCGCTGTTTGGTCTGCTCCCCCAAAAGCAACACCACACCAAACGTATGATTTATACGCAATGGAGCTCCAGACAGAAGGAATTTGAAACATTTTATGTAAATCACTTGTGCTAACAATTCTGTAGAACTTTTGTACTGTATCGATTCCAAGGGAAATGAGAAATGATTGTAGAACATAAACACAGACAACAAAACACAGACAGTTCTGCACTTGAGCATGGTGTAATGTTAAATCAGTGTGGTTTCCGATAATACTCCACTGCATGAAATATATTTCCAACACATGACATATATTCACCCTCAAAGTTTTCTATCCCACTCACTATGGCGAGAAACTTTAAGACGATAAAACTACTACCTTCTACGTCAAACGAAAACAAACATGGATTCTTTCTGGTCCCTGCAATATACAGCTCTCCGCACATCCAGTTATGGCTTCGAAATTATGCTATGCTCACATCTGTCCTATAAAATGATCATCAGCGACAGAAAATGCACGAAACAATGACATCTTACGAGGAAATAGACAAATGCCGCTCCTGCTTGTCTCACAGTGCACTGTGGCCAGTGACACAAGTGGGCATGAGGCTTCAGTCGACCGGAAGTCACAGATTAGCTTATCCTCCGGCGACCAGCAAGTACAAAGAAAACATTTCAGTTAACGGCTAGTTGCCTCTTGCCCGCAGCTACAGGGTCAAGTCCTGCCAGTGGCTCTTGCAGCGTCCTCTGGGTAGCTGAATAGTGAACTAGCCAGTATGCTGGTAGTGTGGCGACAAAAGTGAATTTCTTTGGTGCGTCAGAAGATTTAGTATGGCAAGTGTTTGCCCTGGACAGTTATCCCCCCCATGTAAATTGATCAGTTGATGGCTGCATGTCCAGGTGATACTCTCTCCAGCCGCTGAGTGTATGGTAAGGCAGACATGCGAGTGTCAAGAGATTGGTGCTCAACTGTCGATTCAGTCAACGCAAGCAGCACAGCTGCTTCTCCGCGGTGTGGAGCGGTTGTGAGCCCGGCAGTGGACGCAGCATTCTTCGCAATCTTGGGTGT
Source organism: Schistocerca nitens (assembly GCF_023898315.1). NCBI lineage: Eukaryota > Metazoa > Arthropoda > Insecta > Orthoptera > Acrididae > Schistocerca > Schistocerca nitens. The sequence continues at coordinate 179,825,764 of NC_064616.1, read as the reverse complement.
TTGCAATTGGTAGGATTTTCTCACCAGATATGTTTAGTGGAAACGTTGTGGTAGATGAGTGTGCTTGTCAAACATTGGTGCATACAAGGCATCAGATATACAGGGTGTTACAAAAAGGTACGGCCAAACTTTCACGAAACATTCCTCACACACAAAGAAAGAAAATATGTTATGTGGACATGTGTCCGGAAACGCTTACTTTCCGTGTTAGAGCTCATTTTATTACTTCTCGTCAAATCACATTAATCATGGAATGGAAACACACAGCAACAGAACGTACCAGCGTGACTTCAAACACTTTGTTACAAGAAATGTTCAAAATGTCCTCCGTTAGCGAGGATACATGCATCCACCCTACGTCGCATGGAATCCCTGATGCGCTGATGCAGCCCTGGAGAATGGCGTATTGTATCACAGCCGTCCACAATACGAGCACGAACACTCTCTACATTTGGTACCGGGGTTGCGTAGACAAGAACTTTCAAATGCCCCCATAAATGAAAGTCAAGAGGGTTGAGGTCAGGAGAGCGTGGAGGCCATGGAATTGGTCCGCCTCTACCAATCCATCGGTCACCGAATCTGTTGTTGAGAAGCGTACGAACACTTGGACTGAAATGTGCAGGAGCTCCATCGTGCATGAACCACATGTTGTGTCGTACTCGTAAAAGGACATGTTGTAGCAGCACAGGTAGAGTATCCCGTATGAAATCATGATAACGTGCTCCATTGAGCAGTACATACTGACGAAACTAAAATGAGCTCTAACATGGAAACTAAGCGTTTTCGGACACATGTCCACATAACATCTTTTCTTTATTTGTGTGTGAGGAATTTTTCCTGAAAGTTTGGCCGTACCTTTTTGTAACACCCTGTATTTAGCACTATGTTCTGTCCGTGGCGCAAATTTAATTACTTGATTTGCAAAATGTTTGTGTGTGATTCTCAAAAGTTGAAAATATGTTTTAATTGCAAGAAGTATCGTCGTAAGGTCGTGGTGAGTGTTTTAAGTCATCTATTTGACTCCTGTAAATTGTCAAACAATTAATCTGATAGGTTCAAAATTCAAATGGCTCTGAGCACTGTGGGACTTAACTTCTGAGGCCATCAGTCCCCTAGAACTTAGAACTACTTAAACCATAGCGGTCACGCGGTTCCAGACTGTATACCCTAAATATGATATATAAATAAATAAACAATTTATGTACACGTATAATCTCAAACCGTGTTTGTGGTTTTATAGGTTATAGATACAGGGTGGTCCATTGATAGTGACTGGGCTAGGAAGGAAACAGGAAGTGTTCAGCCACATGTGAAACGTCAGTCACCACCTGAAACAAATGATGATGCCCAAGTAGGTGTTTTAGCTTCTATCAGTAGCAGACAAACTGCGCGAGAATCGGGAATATCAAAAACGTCGGTGTTGAGAATGCTACATCAACATCGATTGCACCTATACCATATTTCTATGCACCAGGAATTGCATGGCGACGACTTTGAACGTCGTGTACAGTTCCGCCACTGGGCACAAGAGAAATTACGGGACGATGACAGATTTTTTGCACGCGTTCTATTTAGCGACGAAGCGTCTTTCACCAACAGCGGTAACGTAAACTGGCATAGCATGCACTACCGGTACTGGGCAACGGAAAATCCACAATGGCTGCGACAAGTGGAACATCAGCGACCTTGGCGGGTTAATGTATGGTGAGGCATTATGGGAGGAAGGATAATTGGCCCTCATTTTATCGATGGCAATCTAAATGGTGCAATGTATGCTGTTTTCCTACGTAATGTTCTACCGATGTTACTACAAGATGTTTCACTGCATGACAGAATGGCGATGTACTTCCAACATGATGGATGTCTGGCACATAGCTCGCATGTTGTTGAAGCGGTATTGAATAGCATATTTCATGAGAGGTGGATTGGTCGCCGAAGCACCATACCATGGCCCACACGTTCACCGGATCTGACGTCCCCGGATTTCCTTCTGTGGGGAAAGTTGAATGATATTTGCTATCGTGATCCACCGGCAACGCCTGACAACATGTGTCAGCGCATTGTCAATTCATGTGCGAACATTACGGAAGGCGAACTGCTCACTGTTGAGAAATGTCGTTACACGTATTGCCAAATGCATTGAGGTTGACGGACATAATTTTGAGCATTTATTGCATTAATGTGGTATTTACAGGTAATCACGCTGTAACAGCATGCGTCCTCAGATATGATAAGTTCACAAAGGTACATGTATCACATTGGAACAACCGAAATAAAATGTTCAAACATACCTACGTTCTGTATTTTAATTTAAAAAAATCTACCTGTTACCAACTGTTCATCTAAAATTGAGAGCCATATGTTTGTGACCATTACAGCGCCATCTATCACAAAGCGAAAAAAGTGGTCCAACTAAAACATTCGTATTTCTTTACATACTACATGAATATGTAATTAAAAAATGGGGGTTCCTATTTAAAAAAACGCAGTTGATATCCGTTTGACCTATGGCAGCACCATCTAGTGGGCCAACCATAACGCCATCTGGTTTCCCGTTTGACGTTTATTTCGCGATATATATATATATATATATATATATATATATATATATATATATATATATATATATAGGGTGGTCCATTGATCGTGACTGGGCCAAATAGCTCGCGATATATATATAGTTGTTTTCTCTGTGTAGTCAATATAGCTCAGTCGGTTAAGTAATGGAACTATAGTGGCTACACATACTATTATTATCCTCTCAAATGTATCTTTCTATGTCAACTACTTGTCGGTACCTGGCATAGTTAGTATGGTAGGGTGGGTGGAACACCCTCATCAGAAGGACTTTGTTGTCGGTGACTGGTCCTGTGAAGATGCAAAAGAAGACCTGAAGAAGAACAAGAAGAATGGAATTCTCTTTCCTGATAATATACGAGCGATTATTGTAGGTCCATCCAACTGTGGGAAGACTAATGTCCTCATGATGCTGCTAACGCATGTAGATGGAGTCCGATTTGAGCATGTTTGTGTATTCTCAAATACGCTGTTTCAACCTAAGTATCAGCTATTCCAGGAGATGTTGCGCGATGTAGATAGTACTACATACACGACATTCAGTGAAAGCGGTGATATTCCTCCACCTGAAAAAGCAAAGTCAAACACTGTCTTCAATTTAACGACGTTGCTGTGGAAAACCAAAACCAAATTCGAAAATATTTCTGTTTCGGTCGTCGTATGGGTGCTGATGTATTTTATCTAAGCCAGACATATTTCAGAATCCTGAAACAGATGGTTAGGGATAATTCAGACCTCGTTACAGCCTTCAAACAAGGCAATCTGAATTTAAAACACATTTACCAGGCATATGTCGGAACTGACATGTCGTTCAATGATTTTGTAAAGATATGGGCTGATTGCTGGAATCATTCACAGTATGGGTTTATCGTTATTGACAAAACAAGAAAACTGAGTGATGGTAGGTACAGGCGAAACTTTCAAGAGTTTTTGCATACATTGCACGGTAAGAGAGGTTAGTACATCAGTATACGCTGCACCATGGACAAATTCGCGCGTATGTCTAGCTCTCAACCCGTGAGAATAGGTGTAAATAGACAGAACATTCGGCTGTACATGTATGCGAAAATTCAGGCTATTGTGCATAAAGTTGGAGGTATGCGCAGGGAACTAGAGACATATTACCAGACTCTTTTGAGAATGGTGAATGCGTTAAATGAGTTAGTTAATGAAGTCGGTAAGAAAGTAGCCGACTTCAATGAAGAGGTCGAGGCTGTTGAGGGGAGAATAGATGTAGAGTTCCTTGTTGTTGAGAAGGATGAGCAGGTACATCGTAAGAGGAAGAAAAAAATGACCGGATATATAAAGCCTCACGCTGCGGAGATGTCTGATTAGTCTAAACCGACATGTCTACGAAGCAGAATGTGATTCAAACGCGGAGAGCACTTCGTGAGAAATTACGGTTGCTGAGGTTAGGGCAAACACTAAGAGAGACCTTTAAGACGGTTACTGAAACTCTCCGACAACTCTCAGCAAAAACAAAAACACACGATAACGAGGGTGTTGCCATTGACGAATTCATTATCCGTCATGCTCCTGGTCAGACAGATAGAACATTCGGCGTTAGTAGGGGAAGACTGTATATGTTGGGTATACATCCTATAACTGTAACTGATGACGCAATACAGATTGTTGATAGGCGGTTTGAGAGAACACTCGGCTTAATGAATCTTATTTTCCTAAGACCTACCGAAAAACAGTTGGATTGATGCCGACGATTTGCTATATAATGGGAGTGCATGGTCTATAACCACCGCAGTAGCATAACATGCGTGCTAGGAGACACATTAGAGGAGGTGGTGATACTCTAGAATAACTGCCAGTGGAGTTACACATCCCTGGGTATAACTACTGTGGACCTGGGACAAAGCTTCAGAAACGCATGGCACGAGGTGATAAGGGGGGTTAATCTGCTCGACGAAGGGTGTATGTAACACGACATTGCATATGCTGCAAATAAATATCTATCAAGTCGTCACATTGCAGATAGGATTTTAGCTGATAAGGCTAAGGTGATATGGAGAAGAAAGGACATTGGTACAGGTCAACACATTGCAGCATTTGCGGTTGATAAAACCATGCGAGGAAAAATTAAGTTGGGTTTAGGAGTGACGAATTTCAAGCGAGTTATGAATGCTGCACGTTGTGCACTAAACAAGAAGAAGGACAAGAGTGGGAAGCAGGGCTGTTTGAAGAAATGTATCCCGACATCGATGTATGCAGCTAAAAGGCACTGAAACAGAAATATGCGTGAAGAAGAAGAAGAAAACGAGGTTCGGTTAAATTACCTCGAGTTCTACCAGTACCTAAGACATATGGCGGCTTCATTCCATTTCTCATCCCGGCCCTCTCCGCGCTCTTGGCGGTAGGTTCCCTCGCTGGTGGTGCTGCAGCTATCGCTCGAACAGCTAAGAACGCGCAAAACTCCCAAGCACAGTTAGTAGAGGCAATAAGACATAACCGCATGATGGAAGCCGCAGCCATCGGAAAAGGACTATACGTGAAATCGAACATGAAAGGGCTTGGTCAATTCATAAATTACAACAAAAAAGAAACCGTTAGCGGTCCTACCAGATCGACCACTCACAAATACAGATCTTCTTAAGTTTGTTAGAGACAAATTCAAGATACCAAGATTCCGTGGTGTGTTAATGCGGGATACGTTACCAAACACTATGTGGAAAACTGGTGAATGCGGCATTGTGAATTTAAATGTTGCTGGAGGCCCCGGCACTCACTGGGTATCATATGTTACGAAAATGCGGATACCATCTACTATTTCGACTCATTTGGTGACCTGCAACCGCCAGAAGAATTACAACGATACTTCAATCACAGAAGACATGTACTCTACAATTATCGACGCTATCAGGACTTTAATACACACCTCTGTGGACATCTATGCATCATGTTTCTCTTGACGTTCACAAAGAAGAAGAAACATGCGATATAAGGAGGAGCTTTAAACATTCCTTCATCAATTGAGGTTCGGATGCAATGTCTTAAAATTTGACGTTAAAAGAACTGCGTACAAATTACTTCCCGCCAATTGATTTGAGTGTTGGAGCGTTGGTGAATGAAGTATTGCATTGATTGGACTGGAGACGTACAACGGCATTCCAAATATCACTGAGATTAGCAACAAACTGCATCTTGATATCAATGGTGAAAAAGATATTCTGGAAATAGAACCGGGTGCATACGATATCGACGATTTAAACGAAGTCTTAAAACAGACTGGAAAAGATATTGAACTACATGCAAACATCATTTCACTTAAATCTGAAATAAGGACTGTAAATGCAATGACTGACTTTAACCAAAAAGGTTCAATAGGGCACCTGCTGGGTTTCACAAAAGGAGAGGTTTTGAAGAAGGATCCAAGTAAATTTTACAAGTCAGATCAGACTGTGGACATACTTCTCGTCAGCACAATCCGAGTCGAGTTTAACATTGCAACTAACTCCTATCTCAACGATAGTCTGATTCACACTATTTACGGATTCTTCCCCTCAGTTGCAACGGGGTATAAGGTTGTTGAGACCTCAGCCAATGCAATATACCTTCAAATGACAGCTCAGACATTGGACTATTTGGAGCTGCATATTGTGGACCAGAATAATCAATATGTTGACTTTCGTGGTGAGGAAATCATTGTACGATTACATCTAAGGCAGGCTGGGCGTACGATATGAAACAAGTGCACGCAATCCACAGCATGCCACTTCGCTACCAAACAACAAAGTGATAACACGTGCGAACTACACATATCTTAAATCAGTTGGCCTGAAACCTCGCAATGACGTCCTCACTCAATATAACCGGTCTAGTAGAGTATGATGAGAGAATTATACGTCAGGAATACCTCTCTCATAAACCTTACGCTTCAACCACATTTAACAAGAACGATGAAATCAGGATTGTCATCCAGCACCAAGACGCACTCACGCTTCCATTATTATATCTGGAAGGGTCATTCAAGAAACCTGACGGCAGCGATACAGTGGGATCCAAGCTTACATGTAACCCTTTAGCATTCCTGTTCCAAGAGATACGCTATGAACTCAATGGGTCTAAGATCGACTGTACACACAATGTCGGCATAACATCAACCCTTAAAACATATGTCTCTACATCACCCACAGATTTCTATAGTTTAGAAAATGCGGGATGGTTCATAGACGATCCAGAGGATAGAACAGTTGCAGAGTACAAGAGATTTACTGCATGCATACCTCTAAAAATGCTTATGGGGTAGTTTGAGGACATGAGACAGATTATTATGAACGCTAAATAAGAACTCATTCTAGTGCGGAGTGCGACGGACAATAACTCATACATTCAACGAGCTCAAGAGGATAATATGATCACAATCAGCAAGATAATATGGAAAATGCCTCACATCAGTGTATCACATGAGGAGTGTTTGAAGCTTTTAAAGGTCCTGAATTCAGGTACATTTCTGTCACTGACATTTCACTAGTGGGAGGAGTTAGATTAGATTAGATTAGATTAGATTAGTTTTCGTTCCATAGATCCGTGCTGAGGAGATCCTCGTGGATGTGGAACATGTCAATTTATTTTTTTTAAGCTGAAATAACAATACTAATAGTATGAATATGTACAATACATCATTTGTTTCTATTAAAAAATTCGTCAATGGAGTAGAAGGAGTTGGCCACTAGTAAGTCTTTCAGGCTCCTTTTAAACTGATGTTTATTTGTAACTAAATTTTTTTATGTTTACTGGCAAATTATTGAAGATGTGTGTTCCTGAGTAGTGGACCCCTGTTTGAACCAAAGTAAGTGCTTTTAAGTCCTTGTGCAGATCATTTTTGTTCCTGGTATTGTATGTATGCACTGAGCTGTTTGTTGGAAAAAGAGATATATTATTTAGGACAAATTTCATTAATGAGGTTTTCGAGTACCCAGTGTTACTGACTGCGAGCAGACAAACAAGGGCTATTAAAACCTCATTCCATCTAGAGACACCTAGATTCATCATACTTGCGTTTCAGACTGATAGAAGAGGTAATACAGCAAATGATTCCAAAGTGTTTGACAACTGCAAGTTAACTAATGGCAAGGTCTACCTCAATTCAGAATTCTACCCATATGACAGTTTACATCTACAGTGGAATCAAAATGTATACAGTCTAGCGTATGACTTGTATGCAAGCTTTCGTGCTTCTTACTATGAAATTGCCAAAGGAGAGGGAGGAGATTGTCCACTCAGTCTGCGTAAGTTCAAGGAGCTTTCGCCAATCATCGTAATAGACTGCTCGAAATAGAATGAGATAGTTAAGTCTAGACCTATAGATGTACGAATTGAATATGAATCATCAACAAACTTCCCTGCACACACTGCCGCATATGCTCTAATTCTACATGACTGTGTGATCAACTACTGCCCTTTCACCAAAGTTGTGCAACGAGATGTATAAATGAATAGGTGCTGCACCATACCTAGAGTATTTCACAATGACATCTAAAGGTGTGAACATCATTGTGGACACTCAGGGTTTCTATGATGGTGAGTGTAGACAGTTCATATTTAAGGATGTTGCGTTTGTAGCATACACAAAAGATGCTGGAATAACAGAGACATTCTCAGCAAACATTGCATTACCAAGGCCATTCAAGTATGTGAGGTGTGCTAAGACACGGAAGAGTGCAAAGTGGTTAACACGTTTCTACCATAGAATTCACTGGGATGATACTGGCATACCCTATAAAGATACAGTGACTGCGCTTAAATTATTCTATAACACGGATACCATCGTCTATGTGAAGGGGAAGGAGAAGATCTCAAGGATGCGTCGAATCTTTAAGTTTGCTTCTATTCAAGACCCGGAATTCTACAGGTGTCCTTCTCTCCATTGACTCAAGAACATGTATAAAAAACGTTTTGCTGTATCTGCTTATGACAATGTAAAATTACTTTTAAATTGGATTAATGAAAATAAATAATGTTTTTCTTAACAATCAGTGTATACTTTTTTTTGAGACCTACATCCTTAGCATGTAAGTTTAACCATGATACTATAGCTGTTTGCATCTATACCTGCAGTCCACTGGAAGTGTGCCACCTACTTACCACACCCTTGTGCGCTGTCAACAAGGGACTAGCGGTACCTGTGCTATTAATAGGTAGGCTTCTGCATTCCTATGTGCTCGCCTGCAGTGACTTCTCTGAAAATGTGTGTTAAAGGCGCTACATCTTGTTGACGAGCGACTGCAAACTGCTGTGTAGCCTACTTGCCAAAGCCTTGTGCACTGTCAACAAGAGAGTAGCGGTAGCGGTACCTGTGCTATTGATAGGTAGGCTTCCACATTCCTGTGCCACTATTATTCCAGCATTCTCTGAAATTGTAGATGTGCGCGTGCAATGCAGATGTGCCTGCAGAATGTTCACACACATGTTTTAGCAAAAAAAAAAAAAATAAATAAAATAAAATAAAATAATTTGGTTTTTTTAAAAAATAACAACAGTGATGTAGGGTAACGAGTTTTTTTTCCCTTTATTCAATTCAGTTCAGTTCTTGAGATTACTATTTAGTTAGTGATGTGCAATATCTACAGTTCTTGAGATGCAGTTCAGTTCAATGCAGAGATACTTTTAACTTATTATTAGAATCAAACACATGTTGGATGTGTTTTTTTTTCCTTATAGACCCATACTTAAAACTAAAGCAGAGGTATAGACTAACTTATACGCTAAACACTATTACTAATGAAATTCCACCCAAACAGACTACATTGAATCGAGCTGCTGTGTGAATTAACTTTCTCCTACTTAACTAGATGGCTTAAACACTTTTTTTCAACTAGAAATTTTCCTTGAAATACTTAATTAATTTGCTGGCTTCAACTTAACGAGACAAGTTCTATATATATGTTTGAAATATACATTGCCCATGAATTACTTTAATAACAACATTTAATTGGATAGTTCCATCTTAACTGAGAAGCTCTAAATTTTTTGTACTGGTAATAACAATTAATTGGGTGGCTCTAAAGTGTCCAACCCAAACAGCCGTACTAAAAAAAATGATTTGAATGGAATTCAAACTACTTTGACTGGAAGGCAAACACACACACACACACACACACACACACACACACACACACACACACACAAACACACAGACATGAATCACGAAAGAGAGACAATAATATTTTTTGCAGCACATTGTGCTTATATATATATATATATATATATATATATATATATATATATATATATATATATAATGTGACGATAATTTTTTTCCAGCACATGGTGCTTATATATAAGGAAATAATTTTTCTATTTATTTTTTTTCAGCACATGGTGCTTATATAAACTAGATGCATTTACACATTCATACATATTTTACACTCACTCAAACACACACACATTCATACATATTTTACACTTACACATACACACCCACTCACATCACACATCACACACAAGCAAGGTTTCTATGCCATCCTCACAAATGAGTCTTTTATCATCATAAGGAGACAATCCGACTTTAGACTGCAGTACAGTGTGACCTCGTGATCGAATATTAGTTTGCCAAACCATATGTGGAGGAGCGCCTCGAACGCTGCGACCGTACAAGGACTGCAAGTAGTCTTCCACTGGGAGGGCCCGAGATGCCGCACATCAAACACCCTTTGCCCGCCACTGGGTGCCCCTGTCTATGCAAACATTTTGGACCTCAATCCCACAAACTGTACAATCGGTAAACCATTCGCCTTTTCTTTCATAATACTGATAACCTTCTTGTTCTTAGGAACAATACCGTAAGGATTATCAGCCTCATAAGAAGACGTGTCGAATTCTGTACCGTGACACCTAATTACTTCATATGGATAGCAGTTCTTGATCCAGTAGATAAAACTGTCAGTATCCATATAGAGCAACATTGGTTCCACTCTTAGTGTAAGTGATACATGTAGAATTTGGAGATATCTAGTATTCTCATCCCCAAATAAACAGGCTTCATAAACTCTACTGCAGTCTTTGCCATCTCCACGGCAACAAAGTTTTCATTGAAGATGGTGGCACACTTAAAATTTGGCCTGGTGATACACTTTCTTAAGACATAACGCCCTGCCCACGTGGTTCTAATCAAAATATCGTGTTCGTTTCTTACGTACTGCATAGTTTTCCAGAAAATGGAATTGTTCATTAATTTATAAAAATCTTTTTCAAAATCATTAGTCACGACCGCCCTCTTTTCGGTATTTAGTTCAATATACTCCTTCAACCGTGGGGATTGCTTGAAGGAGATAGGATGATTCTAACAAGCTTCATCCCTAAGCTGAGGCACTGCTGGAGATTATGATAATGAGTAATATACCTCTGCTTATCTCCAACAGTAGCCATCAGTTTAGGGACAGTGTGGAATTTGTTGCTCTGGACATAATGGCAAGTCGCCTGTCTTTCCATGCAAATTATTTGGATATGTGATGTCTGCCTCAAGCACATACCCTACATCGGAATCAGCCACAAGACCCATTATTTTTCCACCTAATCCCTTCAATTCATCTTCGAGCACCCATCGAAACCCACCAACCGGCAGTGGCTGCGTCATGGCGAGACGTATAAGTTGTTCACATCTAAGTACATAATGTAACTTGAATCAAGGGATGCATTAAACCCGACACCCATCCATGGGTTATTTGCCTTGGCATGCCTATAGACGTGTTGGCAAAGTTCCACACGGATCCTGCGCTCAAAATATAGAAGCATTGCAGCATCAGTAAAAATTTCGATGCTGCTCACCATTTTTTTGAGAATAACGTCCCAGGTCAACCCAGGTGCCGTGTAATAAAAGGCAGAGTCCAGGGAGTACATGGACCATCTATATACTCCGGAAATTTTCGAAAACATCTGCAAGCAAATGCATGTATAGTCTTGCATATTCTCCCAAATTGGGAATGTTGAATTCCCATCAGACATTCATGGCATGCTCATAATCTGCCGTAGTTACAGCATCGCCTGTGAGAGTACTGGTAAATGCATATATGTCGGGAAGCTTGGTTTCATTGAGTTTTACCATACTATCAACATACTCATATGGGAAAACTCCTTTCCTAGTCGCAAGTTGGAACTTTTCCTCATCAGGAAATGCAGATCGAGTAGAGTTTCAACAGTTTTCTGGAGTGAAGTCTGCATAAGTCGTAAACGGTCACGAAAGCGGAGCATAATTCTTGGTGTCATTCGTTTTGAGAAAGAAATGCACTTCTCAACACTTTCAGACAGGACACTGGCCTGATCTTTCTTCATACCGAAATTAGCCAAGTGCTCAACCAGAAAATGAGTGTCATACCCACTCAAATTATGAAAATAGACAGGTATGTGCTGTGGTAGCTTATACTTCAAATAGCATGTGTTATAAGCTGCACCACAGAACTTTCCCGTAAGATGGTAATGGTCTCTATGGGGAGTTTCCACTTTTCTATATAACGGCAGCCCACAAACATGACAATTAACCACCTTTTCATACAATTCATCATCTTCCTCTGATTTGGTCATGGGAATGATGGTGCTGTAGAGCTTATCAACTTCCCATGAAAGTTTTTCAAGCTCAGTGAGGAGCCAAACCGCAGGATTGTCCCCGACATAAGACTCGTAACAGTGAAGTTTAGAATCATATCCACATACAACTTGGAACGCTACCGCATAAGGTATGCGTTTTTGTGTGAAGGTTGTATGTGAGGCTAAAGGATTCCCTTCACAGCGAGTAATAGGAGCCAGCAGGCATTCGAAGTCGGCATACACTACTAACAGGCATCGCTGCTGGTGGTGATCATTTTGAAATTTAATGAAGTTAGTTTCCTCTGTGGCCATAATAACACGTACCAGGTCCTTGGAAGCACAATCTACTAGATGTATCGCTAACAACTGATGAAAAATAATTGAGGCACCTTAAGCAGATATGCTTTTTATTGCTATTTTTTGACAATTGATTCAAAAGGAGTCGGAACATGTCTTTGATCCACACATAGTGATAATTATCACATTCAGAGAAGAGCAGCATATTTACTTGTAGCTCTCGCTCACCTGCAAATTTTGAGAAATGTAGGGGGGCGACGACGATCTGCTTGTCTTGCTCATCTGACTTGCTTTTCTTCTTCAGGCCATAAACGTGAACCGTTTGCTGCATTTAATGGCATTAAATCTCGGATCGTCTAGGACTTTGAGGAGCTCGGTCTCCAAGACAAGGTCGCGATACCTCCCTCCCAGATTCTTAATCCTTGTGATTGAGATACGCCCCTCAAAAGTCCTAGCAACTGCTGAGTATTCTAGAGGGTTCATTATACCATTATTCTGATGTCCTTTACTATCCATACGACAGGGGAGAACTCTACCGCTAGCCATAGAATAACCAATATTACTATTACTACTGCTACAGGAGTCCACCCTGTTGATGAGGAGGCTGGTGAGGGCGCATCTGCTGCAGGAAGGGGTATGCGCCAAAGTACACACACCTTTCGCTGATGGCGAGGACGTGACGGCAGAGGAGGAGACGCTGCGGAATCGGGCTGCTGCGAGTAGCATGTTTGCTGCAGGCCTAACCCACTAGCCTGAGGGAGGGCGGCCCCCTGGACGCCAGAGCAATGCTGTGGCAGCCGCGGCGGCTGGGACGGGACTTGGGGTAACGGCAGTGGTGCCAGGGGCGGCTGTGGTAGGCGTTTCCCGGTGAGAGCAGTCCGGGCTTGGTGCAGTTACAGGTTAAGCATAGCAGCTGATGCTAGCTCTTTTCGGTGGTTGTGCCCCACCATCACTTAGCCTGCAGCCACTTGCAGAGGCGCCTGCAGTCGCCTGCAACCTCTGACGAGCAGAAGGGTGAGAGCCGGCGACGCGTACGGCGGGGACCTGTCGCTTTCGCAACCCTGCGTGCATCTGGGGAGGCTGCAGGAGCGCATACCAAGTGCTGAGAAGGTGGTTCTGTAAAGATAGAATGGAGGTAATAATTAGTAAGATCGATATTATATTAGGAATAGAACACTTGTTGATATAATAATAATAATAATAATAACAATAATATATCCCCGCTCCTTGGCCATTTCGCGGACCACTTAGGCACTGGGGATTAGGATGGATGTGGATCTACAGACTCTGTAACGTGAAGCACATGAATTAAGCAATGGAAGTTCATTAAACAAACATGCTCTGAAACAATAACTGAGAAAGGTTATGCCGTCTCCATCAGATGCCTGTACATATAATCTAAAGTAGGATGCACAGACAGAATAACAATATCATGAGATAAAAAATTTCAGACTCACTGTTTTGATGTGATGAAGAGTGATGTTGTAGCCCGAATGCTGAAGCACATGGAGAAAATATAGTGTAGGAGAGAGACAAATAAAAATTTGAGCCAGACGAACGCACAAGAACTAATACGATTTTACAGTTCGAAGTGCTGAAGATTGATCACACACAAAAGAAAAAGATAATGATAACTTACGCTGGGTCTAGGATGAGCGGACACGTTTGACCTTGTCGGAACTGGGAGCGTGACCGTTTCCACTCCTCTTCTTCTTTGCAGGGATAAAAGAAACAGCGAACACACACATGAACGAATGAACGATGCGACGAACAGCGGACGAGTGAGAAAGACTGTTGGAGAACTACTCCTTATATAGATGTGATGATGTAGTATCACGTGATCTCAGCGTGAACCAATGGGTGTTGAACATTTTGAGGGTGGGAGGGGCTCACTAGCAGTCTTAGTGACTGAAAGCTGAACTAGCCAGATGGTTCCAGAACCTCGAGGTGAACTGAGCCTATGATAATTTATCGATTTACAGCGAAAGAATTCATACTATGAGTGAAGATGCTATTTGTAATACACAATGGATGATATTGAATTCAACCTTTGAATCTGAAGTCATTATGTGTATATTACGAACTCATCTGAGGAGGATGCAATTACATATATTCTTGATCAAGGACTTATTGTATCTCGCTCAAAGTCTGAGAGCTTAGTGATTTTTTTCGAACGTGAATGCTATATATATGTGTGTAATTCTAGATTTCTGGTATTAAGACTAGTGTTTGTTAGATTAGCTTAGCTTCCTAAACGCAGAAGCAAATCATTTAGAAAGTGATGAGATGAGAAAATGGTGAATTTTTTTAGTATTTAGGAATGGTGTACAACAGAAAAAAAGAAATTTGGGCTATTTTGGTAAACAGCTTATCTCAGGGCAGGAAGTTTTCTATGGAAACATCAAGAAAGCGAACGTTAAGGATTTGTGGGACACTATACAATTGCCTAGAGTTCGACTTGGTTCTTTTTTTACATAGTGATGTGACTTGAGAACTTCGTTAGATGCATGATGCATCAGTTACACGTCACACATGTTCCATTAGAATCACTAGCATATTTCTAAAACACGATCTGTGATGTCAGTATGCATGCGAGGCCTAGATGCTTTGAATTCAGTATGTGCGCATGCTACACACGTCAGACGTGTCCCGTTAGAATCATGGGTGAGAGAAAGAGGTCGAACAGATGAAAGAGATGATAGGCCCCTCTGGTGATGGTACTGTGTACTAGGTCAGTTGGAGTCCGGACATTATGGTGAACACACTGGATGGGTGTAATGCATCAAACTGTTTAAATAAAGACTGGTGCATGCAAAATAATAAAGACTTACGTCTTGCACAGGCTGAGTCCTCTTCCCACCATTTCCTAGGTGGCGGTTGGGTGACTTAGGTTAGTGGATGTAGTCCAAGTGACCTATCTTCCCACGATTTTCTTAGGTTAGTAGAGATAACCATGGTGTGATGCATTATGCTGATGGAATTTGAACTTCCCACGATTTCCTGTGGGGAGGGGAGGGGGTTAGGTTAGTGGAGGTCGCCCAATTGACCTATCTTCCCGCCAAAATCCGCCATCTTGGATGGCGTCATCATCGCCATCTTGGATACATCTGGCAACAATGCAGAGTCCCACAGAACCCTCCTTGTCCCAATACTTATGCATACATCCTCCTTCCATACGTGTTAGGTATAAATTAAAGCCCCCAGCGGCATTTCTCTGTCTGTATACTCGTATGAAGGCTAATCTCAGGAACTACTGTTGGCATTTTGATAACATTTTCATTAATAGGTACATTGATTCATGAGGATAGTTCGTCTATATCATCTGTATATATTAGACGCTAATTGGCTGAATGGTGATGAATTGCTGTTCGCCGCCACATTTTCTCTGTCTGTATGTGAAGGCTTTTCTCAGAAACAGCTGTAGGGGCTTTGATACTCACAGTGGACTGGCGCAACAACCCCAACAGCAAATGAGTGACCTTTGATGCATGGCTCGTATTGTTAGCAAGTTGTGTTTGGGTAATCCATTCACACTTTTAGGAATTACAGTATGGTGGCAAATGGCTTGCGCTAATGAAATCGTTAAATTTATATGAAAATTGTTAATTCAGTTACCTAATGTTCTCTGATTTTGAATCATAACTATACGCAATGCTCCATAAAGAAAATTACCAGTATGCAAGACAGGTCATTCAGTCATAGACACTTAATACTATCCATGTGAAACTGGGGCAGCTCCTTAGTATATATAGGGTGTATCAAAAAGGATGGCGCAAACTTACACAGCTGAAAGTACACAATAATAGAAGCACAAATGTCCCAGTAAACACAGGTCCGTAAACAAACCGCTTGCGAGATAATCACGACTGAATGGTTCCAAGCCGCCACTGACGGCATTGTTTGTAACATCGTCTGGTTTCCCCCTTGTGCACTTGAGGCCGTTCTATGTTCGCTGTTTACACAACGGAACATTGACGAGAGGTGGAGTTGGAGTCACACCTTACAGTCAGAAAGTACAGGACAGATACAGTACACAGTCTCAAAGAGCAGTCGCGTCTGAGGAGTGCCACGTGTGCTGTGTTTTAGTTACAGTGGAACCATACAGTAACGAAGAGTATGCGGACATGCATTTCATGTACGGTAGGACTAATGGAAATGCACGGGATGCTGCACACTTGTAGCAAGAAACACATCCTGATCGAAGACACCCCGAAAGTCGTAGATTTACCAGAGTCCATTAGCGACTGAGAGAACACAGACGGCAGAGCAGGAGGTAGGCCTGCTGCATTGCGCCTGAGGTTAAGGATATGGTGCTGGAAGCAGTACAACGCTCTCCAGAAACCTCGACGAGAAGAATTGACACACAAGTGCCTGCACTAAGCCACAGTAGTGTATGGAGAATTATACATCACAGTTTACTGTACTCTTACCACCTCCAAAGAGTTCAATGTCTCAGTGATGCGGACTTTTTTCCTAGAGTGATGTTTTGTCAGTGGCTGCAACAGCATGCTGTAGTCGACCCTCGTTTCGCATGTAATATTTTATTAACAGACGAAGTAGGATTCACACGCAATGGTGTGTTTAACTATCCTAATACCCATTTATGGTGTGAAATAAACCAACATGCTGTTCATGAGTCACATCAGCAACGTTTCTCACTGAATGTGTGATTAGGGCTACTAGGCGATCAACTCATTGTACCACAAATTCTTCCAACACAACTTAATGGAAGGAGGTACCTTAGCTTTCCGCGGTGTCATCTTTCAGAATTGCTTGAGGATGTTCCCCTTCAGCAACGCCAGAGTATGTGTTACATGCATGATAGAGCTCCGGCACATTTCGCTGCTGGTGTGAGACGGCATCTAACGGGCAGATACGGCCAAAGATGGATAGGTCGACGCGGACCTGTACCTTAGCTTCCAAGATCACCTGATCTAAATCCTTCGGATTTTTGTGTCTGGCGTCAGTTCAAAAGCAAAGTGTACAGCACACCCATTAACATGATTGAAGAATAGGAGCAGAGAGTTGTACATGCTTGCCAAGAATTCCGGAATGATCCAAGAGTTTTCGAAAGGGTTCGAAATTCATTGCAGAGACGAACACAGTATTGCATCCATATTCAAGGAAAACACTTCGAACACCTCCTTTAACAGGTACCCCATACATGAAATGTGAAGTAATTGCGATGTACAATCGAATAGTAAAGTCTAAATTTCAAATTAATGTGTACTAACTAGGACGATGTTTACAATGACGTCAGAGGCGGCTTGGAACCATACAGTGGTGATTATCTCGCAAGAGGCTCTTTTGCAGACCCATGTTTACTAGGATGTTTGTGTTTCTATTGTCGTGTACTTTCAGCCTTGTAAGTTTGCGCCATCCTTTTTGATACACCCTGTATATGCATATAAATGGACAATGGATACTATTAGTGCAATGATGGCTAGTTTACATGGTGACTGCCATTACCTTTACCGATACTATTGGGTGAAGCAGTGATGGTCAGTTTACAAGATGACTGCCATTACCCCCAGTCGATACTATTGGGTTGAGTGGTGATGGTCAGTTTACAGATTAGAGCAATGATGGTCAGTCTACAGGGTAGCTGCCACTACCACGAATACTGTTGTGTGGGGAATGGTAGGCAATTTAAAGGTGTGACTGCCTTTAACCCTCCATCAAAATATCTACCATTACGCTGAATGCCTGGTTTTATTCAACAGCTGAAAAAATAAAGTCCTTAAAATCCTCAATAAGCAACTATGTGATACAAAATAGAGCTCACGTTGAAGCTATGTCATCATTAGTATGTCAGCAAAAATAATGAAACAGTCAATCAATAATTGTAATCTGTACTACGGCTTTGCTTACATCAAACACTCCATCTCACTCAACATCCAAACAAAAACTGCCAAGATGGTCCGAACTGTCCCTCTTAAATTGATAATTGTTGTGCTCTACATCCACTATCACGAATGATGTTCGATTGATAGGGTGACCACTGTTACTATGCACGCTATGGTCAGTTTACAGGCTGACTATCATTACTGTGGATAGTATTGGGTGGTGCTATGATGCTAAATTTACAGGACGACTGCCATTCCCCCCTCCCTCTCAGGGTACTATTGGATAGCATAATGCAATATGTTCAATTTTGCTTTAATTCGCATCATGTTCGTGTCATGTTCAAAAGTATGTGAATGATCTAAATTTTGCGCAAATTATCATGTTCAAAAGTATGCAACAAATCTGAATGCTGCATAAATTAGTGTCATGTTCAAAAGTACCTGAACAACGTTAATTTTGTGGAAATTGACGTTATGTTCAAAAATATTCTAACAACGTTTTGGGTGTTTTAACAGTGCTGCATTACTTATCATAATAAACTATCATACTACCTATGTTAGGTAGGAATAAGCAACGGTATTATGATTTAAAGCATCTTAATACTGCAATGAAAAAATATGGTAAATCTGAAATTCACCTTTCTATTTTTAAAACTCAACCGATTTATTGCCTGTCCTGCTAGAATTGACGATCTTTTAAGTTCTCAAGAAAGGATGGAAATAGAATTGCACAATGAGAAAGTAAGAAAGTACAAGGAAAATATTGAAGAGATTAATTAATGCTGTTTGCTGTTTAAGAAATAGGAACTATCCTTTCGAGGCCAAGAGGAAAATTCAGAATGTGCGAACAAAGGAAATTACATGAAAATTCTTCTTGCAAATGCAGAGTTCGACCCTATATTAAAAGAACGTCTAGTACCGTGTACGGTTTTCCGGGGCACTTCGGCAAGCATTCAAAATAATTTAATAAATGCAGTAGCTGATGTTTTGTGAGCTGAAGTCTGTAATGAAATTAAGAATGCTGATTTTGTGGTTATTATGCTTGATGAAACGTCAGTTATTATTAATAAATCGCAGCTATCAACTGTATTCCGTTACTTTTCAGTTTCACAGAGAAAAATAGTGAAACGATTTGTAGGGTTTCACGATGTGAGCGCTGACAGAATTACAACAGGTCTTTTTGACCATGTCGATGAAATAACGGAACAACATAACTGTGAGGATAAACTAATTTGCCCAAACCTACGATGGCGCTGCTGTCATGAGTAGCCACCTCAATGGACTATAAAGTAAACTTTTTGGAAAAAATCCTATGGCTCTGTTTACGCACTGCTATGCTCATTTAATGAATCTGGTGCATCAACAATGGTTCAAATGGCTCTAAGCACTACAGGACTTAACATCTGAGTTCATCAGTCCCCTAGACTTAGAACTACTTAAACCTAACTAACCTAAGGACATCACACACATCCATACCCGAGGGAGGCGTCGAACCTGCGACCATAGCACCAGCGCGATTCCAGATTGAAGCGCCTAGAACCGCTCGTCCACAGCGGCCGCCGCTTCAACAATCATTGGAATGTAACAAGGACCTCAATATATGTTTTTCTGATCAACGCATCTGCCGGAGAGGACGACACACATCCTGTTGGTGCAATATCCAGCATCAAAGTGAGATTATGCTGACGTCCAGTTCAGCCAGCAATAACTGTGGAGACGGACACACGCTCATTATTACAGCAGCGGGTGGAAAACATTCATTTGCGCCATTTCGTTGTCTTCACAATTGCAGCAACGGTACTTCCAATGAAAAGATGGAGGCGGCCTAATAGCAACGCCAACTGGCCGACCGATGTTCATCATGACCAGTCCTAAGAGCCGTGTACTTAGCTATCGCTGTTGGAAAGATTACGACACAGCTGCGCCGAATTCCACGCTCGCCATTGACATCTCATCTCTTTACACCTCGCGGCACAGCTGTCTCCACGCCTCGCCACGGCGCCTACAAAATGAATAAGGTGACTGCTGATATGTAGTGTGTGGTATGTAGGCTTGTTTGTAGAACCGTGAATTCACATTTATCAAACAGCTTTAACTTTGTGTTTCTAGTTCATTTAAATGAGTCTGTCAGATATGTAAAATCATCTTTTTTAAAAATAATAATTTGTTGAGAGTTCAACTGTTTTCAATAGTAATTTATCGCAAGAGAGAGAGAGAGAGAGAGACGGAGAGAGAGAGAGAGAGAGAGAGAGAGAGAGACGGAGAGAGAGAGAGAGAGAGAGAGAGAGAGAGAGGGGGAGAGTCGGAGAGGGAGAGAGAGAGAGACTGAGAGAGAGAGAGACGGAGAGGAAAATATCAGTTTCCCTTCTATAATGTTTGTTGAATGGAATGAAGAGTTCATATCACTCACCCACCAAATACAATTAATTTTCGTAGTCGTACCACAGACATAAGTTCAGACTTAAAAGCAACAATCTTTTATTCCAGTGTTGAAAAACTTCGGTGTCTAAGCAGGATTGATTGTTTTCATTTTATTTTATTTATTTATTAATATTTATTGTGAGTATGTCCTTGATGCCCGCCCGGCTTGTCATGCAGTCTAACGAGTGTCGGGGTCTGGTGTGCCGGCCAGCCTGTGGATGGTGTTTAAGATGGTTTTCCATCTGCCTCGCCTAATGCGAGCTGGTTCCCCTTATTCCGCCTCAGTTAGACTATGTCGGCGATTGCTGCGCAGACACTGTCTCCACGTACGAATACACCATAATTACTCTACCATGCAAACAATGGGGTTCCACTGGTTTCGAATGAGACGTTCCCGAGGGGAAGAAGGGGGGTGTTCACTGGTGGCCCTCCGTCGTTTCTAGGTCCCCAGTTCAATACATACATAAACGTTATTGACAGTATCCCGTAGGTTCAACTGTCCGAGGGGAGGAAGGGGGGTGTCCACTGGTGGTCCTCCGTCGTTTCTAGGTCCCCAGTTCAATACATACATAAATGTTCTTGACAGTATCCCGTAGGTTCAACTGTCCGAGGGGAGGAAGGGGGGTGTCCACTGGTGGCCCTCCGTCGTTTCTAGGTCCCCAGTTCAATACATACATAAATGTTCTTGACAGTATCCCGTAGGTTCAACTGTCCGAGGGCAGGAAGGGGGGTGTCCACTGGTGACCCTCCGTTGCTTCTTGGTCCCCAATTCAATACATACATAAATGTTCTTGACAGTACCCCATAGGTTGAACTGTCCGAGGGGAGGAAGGGGGGTGTCCACTGGTGACCCTCCGTCGTTTCTAGGTCCCCAGTTCAATACATACATAAATGTTCTTGACAGTATCCCGTAGGTTCAACTGTCTGAGGGGAGGAAGGGGGGTGTCCACTGGTGGTCCTCCATCGTTTCTAGGTCCCCAGTTCAATACATACATAAATGTTCTTGATAGTATCCCGTAGGTTCAACTGTCCGAGGGGAGGAAGGGGGGTGTCCACTGGTGACCCTCCGTCGTTTCTAGGTCCCCAGTTCAATACATACATAAATGTTCTTGACAGTATCCCGTAGGTTCAACTGTCCGAGGGGAGGAAGGGGGGTGTCCACTGGTGACCCTCCGTTGTTTCTAGGTCCCTAGTTCAATACATACATAAATGTTCTTGACAGTATCCCGTAGGTTCAACTGTCCGAGGGGAGGAAGGGGGGTGTCCACTGGTGGCCCTCTATCGTTTCTCGGTCCCCAGTTCAATACATACATAAATGTTCTTGACAGTATCCCGTAGGTTCAACCGTCCGAGGGGAGGAAGGGGGGTGTCATCTGGTGGCCCTCCATCGTTTCTAGGTCCCCAGTTCAATACATACATAAATGTTCTTGACAGTATCCTGTAGGTTCAACTGTCCGAGGGGAGGAAGGGGGGTGTCCACTGTTGACCCTCCATCGTTTCTAGGTCCCCAGTTCAATACATACATAATTGTTCTTGACAGTACCCCATAGGTTCAACTGTCCGAGGGGAGGAAGGAGGGTGTCCACTGGTGACCCTCCGTGGTTTCTAGGTCCCCAGTTCAATACATACATACATGTTCTTGACAGTATCCCGTAGGTTCAACTGTCCGGGGGGAGGAAGGGGGGGTGTCCACTGGTGACCCTCCGTTGTTTCTAGGTCCCCAGTTCAATACATACAAAAATGTTCTTGACAGTATCCCGTAGGTTCAACTGTCCGAGGGGAGGAAGGGGGGTATCCACTGGTGACCCTCCGTCGTTTCTATGTCCCCAGTTCAATACATACATAAATGTTCTTGACAGTACCCCGTAGGTTCAACTGTCCTAAAAATCGTTTCTTCTTTGTTTCATTTTATTTATTATACAGTGATGAACTGCGTTAGTAGACTAAAAGTGCCTATGACATGGTTTTTTTGGTTAAACTCGTTGTTCTCTGTATATTTTTCGAAGAATCGACACACCACCACGTCCATTTAATTTAGTTATAAATGTCACCTCCCAGCTGTGCCCATTTGAACCTCAATTTTTTACCTACCCTGGGTCACGACTAGGGAAAAAGTTTTGCAGTAAATGACACAGGACATTTAACGCTATTCAACCTCACAAATGAGATTCCCCTGATTTTCACAAAAAGAGGGCTAAGATATAAAGCATAATATAGTTTCTTTTTCTTTGCTAACATCTTAAGATCCAAATAATGAGACGCCACTGATGCGTTCACTGAACTTAGTTTTCCCGACCGAAAAATCCAATTCTGCTGTACCCAATGATTCCACCCTATTATCGCCAACTACACGTAACCTATATCATTTTGGCGCCAGTCTCTTCTTCTCCACGATGTCCAGACTTCCTTACATGCCCCTCCTGGCCAAATCTATAACACTTAACTTCATAAGTGAACATGTGCTGGTCCACTCTCAGCCTTGTGGCCTTATCCACCTCCTGTGTAAGTGCTGCGATCATATGAACTGACTCTAATTCCTCTGGGTACTCCATCAGCGCTTATACCAAACAAAAAGAAATCCACCGCTCTATTTTCTGCCTCTTGTAACAGTACCCTATTATCTTCTGCATTCTGGGTCTGTATATATGTCTTTGAATTTAGCTTACGGATTCTATCCAAGAATGCGTCCACAGACACGCTGTGCTGTGTCGAGGACGCACTTTATTTCTCCCGAAAAAATCGCGCACGGTTCTGTTTTTGGTCACGCTGACACAATCCATTGGCCCACTTCTGGAATGTGTGTGCTTAACTCAATGTCTCATGGTAGACATATGCCTTGGCGTCCCCCGCCAAATGCATATTCATCTGATCACCCATGTGCTTCCGCAATATCCCTAACACCCCTTAATGAAAAATGTCACGTCCTCTGTTGCCTTGCCCGAGAAGGGATTAATCAATGCAATCACTGCTGAGTCATACAGAACAGGAGGTAATCTCAGTCCAGAGTTACTTTCTTGTAACTATTATGGCGAATGATTGTGACTCTTTTTACGAGCCTCTCACAACTAATTTAGAAATTTCTTAGTTTCATGCCTTAAAACTGCTCTGTTAATTCTTGCACTTGCTGAGTGGAAACAGCAACTGAATCTGAGGCAGTATGACGTGTTTCCATCATTTTGCGCACTCTACTTCCACATAATGGGAACTTGATTTTTTTTAAAAAAGGACAAAACTCCAATTTCCTTTTAATTCTACAAAAAAAATGTAATCACAAATTAATTTCTCTGGCGAATCATCGCCCATTTACTCTCAGTACAACTACTAGACCGATGACCAGTACACCTGCATACAGAACAAACAGCTGCTACAGCTCTGGTAATGGTAACTCGTGCCCAGACAAACTGCAAAATGACCACCTCACTGACAATAAATTATCATGTCCACCATACATCTAAACGAAGGTAAGTCCACAGGTTCCTGTGGCAACACAAAAGTAGCTCTAAACATCGTGTACCTTAGCTCACACAACTAACTCTGACAAAAAGAGCAAATATCAAAAATAACATAAATGAAAGTTCACCACACCACATTGTGCTGAGGTGGTACCTCCAAACCTACATTATATGCCACTGCCTCACTCACCACTCTCCAAAACTAACTCTTTCACCAAAACAGAGTTTTGGTCGTGGACAAACACTTTCTGCCACATCATGTGTCAGAAAGAGGAACGAGCACTTCCTGATACCAAATTGTTACAACCCCTAAGCTCGGGTATTTTAATATGTCAGAACGACCGAGAGGTATCTTTGGGAGAGAGGGATGACTCACACCAAAGTGGGCAGAGAAACATTGGCAAGTGTGTCATTTACATTACTGCATCGAAGGTACACAGCTGGCGCACTACTGATACTGGTGATGACGCCACATGGCGTGCACACATGGGTCAGCGCCAATGTCAATGCTGGATCAGCTACGTCAGAATCCAACCACCTAGCCCTGTAGATTTAACACTTCTACTCATGCCACCGCTAAGTGGCCATCGCGTGTGTTGGCTGCGCCGGTAGCCCAGCACATAGCTGACTGCTCCCACAAGCGCAACTCGTGGAACCCATGTAGAGCGTGGAAGGGAAACAGCTTACCGCCGTCTTTGTGGTGAGCCTTAGCAGCTCTGGCCATCCTCACAGGGCGGCTCGGACAGTGACTGAAGAGAGCTCTGAATCCGGGAGACTGCGAGTTCGCTCTCGGCCCCGCCTCAGCAGGAGGCAGCGTGCAGTTCAAAATGGTTCAAATGGCTCTGAGCACTATGAGACTCAACTGCTGAGGTCATTAGTCCCCTAGAACTTAGAACTAGTTAAACCTAACTAACCTAAGGACATCACAAACATCCATGCCCGAGGCAGGATTCGAACCTGCGACCGTAGCGGTCTCGCGGTTCAAGACTGCAGCGCCTTTAACCGCACGGCCACTTCGGCCAGCGCAGCTTGCAGTCTGCAGGACGATATCACTCAGAGAGCAGAGGCTAGCAGCCTTCTCACTCCTCACACCAGTGCAGCTCCAAGGTACAGCCCGCCTCACCACATCTATGACGCATCCATGGAGTGGAGGTTGGTGGTAGTTTCAGTAGACCAGTTGGCTGCCCATATTCATCACCAGGGGTTGCTGTGGTTGGCTTGCAACTCAAACAATCGTCATTCTCTCTGATTCTAGATGCAGACAGAATGTGACAGAGCTGCCTGATTTCAGGCTCCTGGGTCACTTATTTGTACATCTTTTTCCTATGCCTCTGACATAGTTCCTCTGGAGGAGACAAGTGGAGTGCTCTTTAATAATTACTATGCCAACATCCCTCAGCCCACTTTGGTCCCTGCACACAAGTCACTAATCACTGTTGCAACTGCAACATATGTATTCTTCACAGCATATTAGCACCCTGTGCCACCCTGATTACTTCACACTTGTATACAGTGCCCACTGAGCCTTCCAGCCATACCTGTGGGAAATTTACAAGAATTACTCAAATTCACGTCTCTAGCTATTCGTGGCGCAGCAATATTGTTGTAGTGGCGATTAATTATGGAAATATATATATATTCAGTCTTTGCTGCTAATAGTACAAGTAATTTGACTAGGAAATGGATATGAAACTCGTTCGACAAATATACGTGTAAGTTAGTTTTCTTCAGAATGTGAATTTTGAAGTATTGTTCATAAATTTAAGTTGTAAATTATGATGCAGTTTAAATATTACGGAGTTCAGTGAATCCTCAGTCCAGTAAGTTTGACAAAATATAAAAAATATTCTAGATCTCTGTCACCTAATCTTCCTCATAAAATATAAATTCTTAAAAACGTAATTACTTCCTGTAACAATGAACTTCGCAAGTTTGTCCATTTAAGTTGTGCTTCCATTATGTAGTAACTTAGATGGTCATTTACAAATGATGGCCAGTATTAAACTAGACTGAGCCCTGTCGTGAATTAGATTGCTTTACAGTTTATCAGTTTTGGCTTACTGCGTATTTTCAAACATGGTGATAATTATGACCTGTAAACAACCGTTGCTAATAGGGGTAAATACATCAACTGTTATGATTTTAAGAAAAAAATGGTTTGACAAACAGTATGAAAAGATGGTCATTTCAATAATAAGCGATTTTCGTTAAACTAGAGGATAAAAATGTCAACAAAAAATATCGATACCAAGCAAATGAACTGGTACTCGACAACAGACCCCATTGTTGAGTGAATTGATTGGTACTCGGTGTAAAGTGTTACAAATTTTGCAAACTAAACTGTGACTCACTTAGAACGTTGTATTTATTCAAGTAATTGATTAATCAGTCTCTCATAGTTGCTTCTAATGATTCTGAGGATGGTGGCATTACGGATATAGGCTGGTATTTTTCTGTGTCTTCTGAATTACCTTCCTTTAGCAGATGTACAACTCTTGCCTGTTAGAAATATTCTGGACATTTTCTGCTATGAATAATTCATTTATTATATTGTTAATGGAGCTTTTATATTCTGTATGCATTGTTTCAGCACACACGTTGGTGCTTCATCTAAGCCTACAGACTTTTTGGTTTTTAGATTTTGTACTGACTTCATGTTGTGTGATTGTTCGTAACATCATTCTATTTAATGCATAGTTATTTACAGGTGTTATATATTTTTTGGGAATTTTTTATGTAATTTCTCTGCAGTGTTTGTGAAATGCTCTATTCACATAGGAGGAGTGGATCATTTATTACTTTATCCCCCCTTCTTGCCAATATGTTCTTCTGCCTTTGTTTGTCTCTCCGTGTTTCCTTTTTAATGATATCCCAGACTACTTTGCTTTTATTCTCTGTTTTGTATATTATTTTGTCATTAAGTGAATTTTTGCAGCTATCAGCATCTTCCTAGGAATTTTTTTCTACCTACGATAGAACTTTAAGAATTCTGCCTCATTATGACTCTTTTTCATGGAACTGAGGTACTTGACAGTTTAAGAGAACTTCCTAATACCTGTTGTTATTCATTTGCTTGTGTGAGATATTGCTAATGATGTGAGTAATTTTGGAAATAACTTTTTAAACATCAATTCAGACAATGTTGAGAATTTAGATAATTTTTCATTTACATTATTTTATCTACACACTTCATCCCAATTTTGGTTTGCTAGTTGTCTTGAAAAATCATGTATTTTGATTTCTGCAGTTGAGGGACTTTTTCATATACCATTTTAATGTTGTTATTTGACAGAAATGGTCTGACAGTCCAAGCTCTTTTACAGCTACATTACACTTTTCCCTGTCCATATTTGTGTCGACATGGTTGATTATTGATGCAGTCATTGTAGTAACCTTCGTTGCAGTAATGACCAACAGGAAAATGTCAAAAGATTGTAGAATATTTATGAGTGTGCTCATAGCTTCATTTTTGTAATTTGTATAGATGTTTACATCTCCACACAAAATTATATTGACTTTCATAATTGAGACTTCCAATTCTCCAAGCTTTTAAGTAATCCTACAGTAAAAGTCTGTCCTTATATACAGTGACTATACTACATGTTGAACTTCTGCATTTCTACACCAGCGCTCAGTAAAACAAATTACTGTGCAGTTTAAAGAGTGGAACTCAACTTCAAATGGCTGTATTTTATATTGCATGTTTTGATGATATATTACTTTTTCCACTGGTTTCTTTTTCCTTATTACATTTATGATGTGTGTCATTTGGAGAGCTACAATCTATCTGAAACACATGACTGGTTTGCTTTTAGGAAGGAATATTTATACTACACTAATTATTTAAACAATAACAATTAGGCCAGGAATGGTTCCTGCTACAGAAACCCAAAGCCAATGGAGATACGTAATTCATATATAACACTTTCCAATGTTGTGCACGACTACACTCAAAGCTACCTGGCAGTTCATGAGTGTCGATGAAAGAATAAGTATAATTTTCAAGCAGTATTGTCTCCACTCTGGCTCATACAACGAGTGTTTGTGCCGGCCAATCAGGACTGGTACCTGCAATCATGCTGCTTAAGCTTTTAATATTATTTCATAGAAACTGTAGCACTGCACAAGTCATTAACCTTTCCAGATGACTCGGTGAGAAACGAATATTCTTTGCCTGTATATCTTGAATATATGAATTTCTTTTAATAGTAAACAGGACAAACGCTATTTAAAATTAGGGCTCTGGTTTGTTGGCTCTATTTTTTTTTGTGACTATTTTTTTCCTGACAGGTAAGATACGATAGACTGTTGGCTCATGCCCACGAGGCAGTCAGTGGCTTTTTAGCCTGGCGCCAGCCTGGCGACAGAATTCATTAGGTCGCATTCCAACCCATCCTTTCACCTATTTGTGTCTCTCCTAACTCCCACCAAGCCTTGTGGACCACTTTACGTTTCGACATCAATAATCATTCCAATTTTAGTTACAGCCACAATACCTGACACTAAACTGGCTGTTTCCTTATTTTTTTGCTCCATTCCATTACAGCCTTCCTCATGAATCAGTCTCTCCATTAGTAAAAACTGTGTCAAAATCCCTACAGTAGTTCCTGAGAATAACCTTCACATACACACAGGAAAGGGTGTTAGGGAGCTGTAATTTATAATAGTTGTAAATGATTTACTGGAATAACAATGAATTCTTTAATTACCATGACATATATAAAATATTTTAATTTAGTAATAACAACAATCTCTGTAGAATCAGTCAACATAATATTGGTTTAGCATAATGTTCTAGAAATTGCAATTAGGAAAAACATAGCCTTTGAAAAGTATACTTCCAAAAATTTGAGAAGGGGGTGTCATGTAATTAATTTAAAAATTATAATAGCAAGATACCTTGACAACCTCAATAACATCATAATTTACTCAATACAAAATGAAAGTGTGCATTCAAACTAATGGTGCCAGTATTCAGTAAGCACTACATCTGTGAACTTTGCTCTGCACACGATGGCTGTATGAGTATAAAAATGAGGAGAATGCTGGTTCTTTGATTCGTTTTCGCCTACTTTCAGGAAGTTTGGTATCATTTGTTAGTGGCTTTCCATTTTGATCTTTCCTTACTTTCTGTTATTTGATGGTTATACCTGTGGATTCTTGAACTGTATTGGATTTGTTGTTGGCAGCATGAGCACAAAAAACTAAAAAATATCCTCTATTAAACATATAGCCTGTAAGTTCTAGAATTCCTTATAATGTTTAAGACTAACTTTTCATACTACTTCATTCTCAGAATGTTAGCTGATGAATAAGTGAATGAATATGCAAGATGTGTTCAGAAACTAATGGAAGTGGTGTAGTTACAGGTATTATTAGTCTGATTCACCCTATTTTTTCGTCGTTGTATTGGTAAACGAGACTGAAAAATTTCTATACGGTTTTATGCTTTGCTCTTTATACAGGGTGTTACAAAAAGGTACGGCCAAACTGTCAGGAAACATTCCTGACACACAAATAAAGAAAAGATATTATGTGGACTTGTGTCCGGAAACGTTTAATTTCCATGTTAGAGCTCATTTTAGTTTCGTCAGTATGTACTGTACTTCCTCGATTCACCGCTAGTTCGCCCAATTGAAGGAAGGTAATGTTGACTTCGGTGCTTGTGTTGACATGCGACTCATTGCTCTACAGTACTGGCATCAAGCACAGCAGTACGTAGCATCAACAGGTTAGTGTTCATCACGAACGTGGTTTCGCAGTCAGTGCAATGTTTACAAATGCGGAGTTGGCAGATGCCCATTTGATGTATGGATTAGCACGGGGCAATAGCCGTGGCGCGGTACGTTTGTATCGAGACAGATTTCCAGAACGAAGGTGTCCCGACAGGAAGACGTTCGAAGCAATTGATCGGCGTCTTAGGGAGCACGGAACATTCCAGCCTATGACTCGCGACTGGGGAAGACCTAGAACGACGAGGACACCTGCAATGGACGAGGCAATTCTTCGTGCAGTTGACGATAAGCCTAACGTCAACGTCAGAGAAGTTGCTGCTGTACAAGGTAACGTTGACCACGTCACTGTATGGAGAGTGCTACGGGAGAACCAGTTGTTTCCGTACTATCAGCAGGCACTATCAGCAGTTGATTGGCCTCCACGGGTACACTTCTGCGAATGGTTCATCCAACAATGTGTCAATCCTCATTTCAGTGCAAATGTTCTCTTTACGGATGAGGCTTCATTCCAACGTGATCAATTTGTAAATTTTCACAATCAACATGTGTGGGCTGACGAGAATCCGCACGCAATTGTGTAATCACGTCACCAACACAGATTTTCTGTGAATATTTGGGCAGGCATTGTTGGTGATGTCTTGATTGGGTCCCATGTTCTTCCACCTACGCTCAATGGAGCACGTTATCATGATTTCATACGGGATACTCTACCTGTGCTGCTACAACATGTGCCTTTACAAGTACGACACAACATGTGGTTCATGCACGATGTAGCTCCTGCACATTTCAGTCCAAGTGTTCGTACGCTTCTCAACAACAGATTCGGTGACCGATGGATTGGCAGAGGCGGACCAATTCCATGGCCTCCACGCTCTCCTGACCTCAACCCTCTTGACTTTCATTTATGGGGGCATTTGAAAGCTCTTGTCTACGCAACCCCGGTACCAAATGTAGAGACTCTTCATGCTCGTATTGTGGACGGCTGTGATACAATACGCCATTCTCCAGGGCTGCATCAGAGACTCCATGCGACGGAGGGTGGATGCATGTATCCTCCCTAACGGAGGACATTTTGAACATTTCCTGTAACAAAGTGTTTGAAGTCACGCTGGTACGTTCTGTTGCTGTGTGTTTCCATTCCATGATTAATGTGATTTGAAGAGAAGTAATAAAATGAGCTCTAACATGGAAAGTAAGCGTTTCGGGACACATGTCCACATAACATATTTTCTTTCTTTGTGTGTGAGGAATGTTTCGTGAAAGTTTGGCCGTACCTTTTTGTAACACCCTGTATATATTTTACGAGTGGCGCTGGCCATGGCGGTCTAGCAGGATGTGTGCTAGGTGCCTGACTGGAGGTCAAAGGTTCAGTCATAGGTAGGAGTGGGGATTTTCCTCATTCTTGTCATTTCAGGATGGCACCATGCAAACTGCTATTACGTGAGTACCAGAAGTTTTCTCTAGGGGTAAAAGACAGCTTTGGCAATGAACTTGCCACTGTCCCCCTCTGAATGACTTGGTGGACAAAAGGCGGCATTCTTCCTATAGTCAAGCCAGAAATCGCTCACAGATTGTGTTCCACCGTCTTTAACTTTACGAGTTGCTCTACTCTGGCTTTGTCAAGGGCATCAATAGAGGACTTTGTTGTCATGGTATAATGATCCTAACCTGTGGTAAGTATTCTCGTATACGAATTAAAGGATCATTTCAATACATCTTTTGTTGATACATTCACTACAATTTCTGAAGCTATTACTGCGTTTTCTTTCTTTGAAAGTGAGAATCTCATGATTTATACATGTTATACAAAAGATATTTAACAATAATCTCTCCCTGTTATAAAACTGGGTTTCCACAGGCATGATTTACTTACATATACATCATCCTCTTCCCCCTATCTACCCTTAAATCTAGGTTAACGTTTCCATTTGCTGGGGACACTATTTACGCCACTCTCAAGATGCCGATAAGTGAACTTATTCACACAGGAACAGCATAGCTTGTAGCCAAAGAGCTTATAGCGACTATGACAAAGAAAAATCTAACTCAAAAATGTTGGGTACGCATGTAGGTATCTTGCTGGAATCATCTGGGAACATCCAATACACCAATAAGGAAGCTATCTGCCGAGGACGACGTTCCATTAGAAAATAATTTTCGAATGTGTAAAATCAATTTTGAAATCCTCTTGAGCCACTTTTATAGCTCCATACCAAAGTCTGACACATGCATGCGAGATGCCATAGCAGTACATACTCAAACAAAGATATGTGTTTTCTTTAAAGTGTATTAGAAAAATTTTAGATTTTTTCTTTTGTTTTTTTAGATTGGTTTGTTAGTTTAACATAATGTTAAACGAACAGACAGAAAGAAAAAAAATATTGGGCAAGTCAGCTTAATCTAATGCCTTAAAATATTTAGTCTACATATGTCAATACAAAACTATGTCAATACAAAACATCAAATCAGATAATATGATAATGAAGTGGCATTCATTTTTCGCTCGATTTTTATTTTGTTCTTAAAGTTACTTACGTATGCTTTAACTTAGGTGATTACGCCCACCCAGTTAGCCGTGCCGTCTAACGCGCGGCTTTCCAGATTGGGAAGGTGTGCCTGGTCCCCGGCACAAATCCGCCTGGTGGATTTGTGTCGAGGTCCAGTGAGCCGGCCAGTCTATGAATGATTTTTAGGTGGTTTTACGTCTGCCTCGGCAAATGCGTGCTGGTTCCCTTTATTCCGTCTCAGCTACAATATGTTGGTGATTGCTGCACAAACAAGTTCTCCATGTACACATACACCACCATTACTCTATCACGCAAACATAGGGGTTACACTTGTCTGGTGTGAGACATTCCCTCCAGTGGGTGGGGGGGTCCACCAGTGGCCGAACCACACAATAACCCTGAAAGAGTGGTTTGGTGTGGGGAGGCGGAGGGGTGAAGTGGACTGTGATAGTCGTCGTGGGGTTGTGTACCATTGCAGCTGCGGCTCGGATGGAGCCTCTCTGTCGTTTCTAGGCCCCTGATTAACATACAATACAATAGGTGACTACAGAACAGACATACAAAAATATATGGTGAACACAATATATTTAGGTAATTACAATGCATACATACAGGTAATAAAAACATTCATCATTGTTTACACATTTACTCCCATGCACTAAAAAATTGTTTTTCCATTAAATAGTTTGTGAGGAGTTTCTGGATTATATTTTCACTCACACTGTTGTATATACTCTTAGCAAGACACTGTTAAAGTTAGACACATAAGTTTCAAGGAGCTTTTGCAATAGCTCTTAGTCTGCGTAGTACATCTCTCAGGTAGTTTTTATTTCTTATGTCATATGAATCAACATTTGCATATTCTCTAAAAATATATTGCCTTTGATTCAAGAAATTATTCTACTGTGTATGTAAGTGGATGGAAATGTCAATATTTTTAGAATATGGAAGACAGTTCTGCATGAGTATGTTTGTTTTATATTATCATCTTAATGGCCTTTTTCGCAACATAGTTTTTATTTTGTATTATTGCTGCTGGAGATTCCCCAAATGGTATAGTCCAAAAATACCACTTTACACTGTATATATAAGTTGTTCCTGAGCATAACATGCAAGTTGTTACTTCATGAATGTTACGGTCCTTAATACATAACAAACAGATATTGTCTACATGTTGTCTCCATTTTAGATTACTGTCAAATGTAATTTTCAAAATATTTACAGAGATAATTTCTTCCAGTCTTGCTTCATATATATATATATATATATATATATATATATATATATATATGTGTGTGTGTGTGTGTGTGTGTGTGTGTGTGTGTGTGATATTAGTTTTCACTATTCATAAACAGCCTTGCGGTGAAATCTCATCAATAGTACATAGACACCTATCAGTGGACATTAATATAGTGTGTGTCCACATTCTGGGAACACTTTCAATAAAGTGTACGAATGTCTGTGGATGAATGGCAGCCCAGTCTTCCTCAAGAACCGAAACCAGAGAAGTTAGTGACGTTGGACCAAAAGCGACCATCTAACTCGTCCTAAAGGTATTCCACTGGGTCCAGGTCAGGACTCTGGACTGGTCAGTCCCCTTCAAGAATGTTATTGGCCATTAACCAGTGCCTCGCAGATGCCGCTTTATGACAGAGTGAATTCTCATGTGGATACAAAACAACCATCGTCTCTGAAATGTTCTTCAACTGCACACAATACACAGCACTGAAAAATGTGTTCATACGCACAGTTAAGATGGCGGCGAGTATAGATGTGGCAGTAAATCGCTCCGTAAATTGCGAGTATTTTGCGTCTATTTAGGTGCATATTATGTGACAAAATTCTATCAAGTGGTATTAGAACTGGCTCGGTGATGCATACACGGTATCACTCACATTGCTTCGCGAAAATAAATCAAGAAAACCTTTCGTGTTCTTGTGGAACAAAGTGTAACGGAGGTTTGGCCGCAACTGAAATGTACCATGCAAATCGTGAACTTATAGTACTAGAAACAGAGATGCAAAAAGCATACAGGATTTACAAAAAGATCTGCAAGGCCACTTAAAATGCGTTTTTCCTTTACATTGATGACCTGGAGAGAAAGCACTTCACTACACATGGAATGCATTTAAATAAATGGGGCAAATCGCTACTCAGTCAGAAGATCAAGGCATTATTGGAAAGTGTTTCTCCTAGAAGTAAGAAATGTAATCCAACCCCATAGCCGATGGTGAAGGAGAGCTGCAATGCATCTTGTCTACCAACTACTCCAGCTGCTACAATAACACAACTTGAAGAAACATTGATTACAGAAGAATGTGGTGGGAGAGAAGCAGGCATATTAAGAGCTACAACAGATGGAACAACACAGCAAGGAACAGAGAAAACAGAAACAGAAAGGTTGGCAGCATACTCAGCTACAAAAACTATTGCTCCATCAAGTGGTACAGGTATCCATTCTGCGGCAACAACTGAACTACCCACATGGGGAACCCAGTCCTCGAGATCAAGACATGAACATGAAGAAGGGAAGAGTGTTCAATGAGCACTAGCAGTGTCAAGTGTTGTGGGTAAAGGAAAAACAGTTCCTCCTCTCTGTCTAAACGATTTTTTACTCTAAGACAGCAAGGAGAAGAAGCCCATAAGGCAAATAGTGCATAAGATTTAATAGCCCCCCACCATAATGGTACATCTGTGAGGAAAGACAGGTTTGATCTTAAAATATGCTATCTTAACATTCAAGGAGTGAGGGATAGGGAACTTATTGTCAATAATCTTGGAATAGAAAATGGGTTTGATATTTTGTATTTGAGTGAACACTGGGCTACTGAGAGTGACCTATCATTTGTTAAATTTGATAATTATAATATAGCCAATAACTACTGCAGAAAATTGCAATTAAGAGGTGGTATAGCAATCTATGTTAACAAGTCACTTACATGTTTAATCAGTAGATTGGATCTAGATTTTTTGTGTGATGAACTGAACTTTGAAGCTGCTAGTATAGTTTTAGACAGTTTTAAGTTATTGACAATATCCCTGTATAGATAACCTAAAGCCATCATCAGTGTATATCTAGAGAAACTGGACCAGCTGTTACATGTACTTGGTGAAACTAGATGAATAAATTATGATGTTGTTATAGGTGGTGATCTAAATTCAGATTCTGATGTAATAACACACAAACGTAGTGTCACTGAACTTCAAAATCTACTGAGACAATCCAACTCACACTGTCTCAATAATAGGCCCACAAGAGAACAAGCGTGCCTTGACAATATTTTTGTGAATTTTAAAATAACAGACGAATAATGTGATGTGTCAGAGTTTGTATTTTCTGATCATAGTTCTGTAACCTTAAATTATACAAGTAGGTTCCCTCCTGATAAGACTAGTATAACTAAGCCTGTCCCAAAAGTTGTGATCACCAGACCTGTCTCAGATGTAAAAATTCGTAGATTTTGTAATTCCCTTGCTGACTGAGGCTGGTTTGGCCAGTGTTATAGAGACACACCCTATACTTTAAGTAACGATTTGCAGCAAATATACTATTTGATAGGTTTTTTAAAGTATTTTTGGCACACTTTAATGACTGCATTCCAACAAAGAAATTGAAAGTACACCTAACTGATCGAGTCCTGAAAACTAAAGTTCCAAAAAGACAAAATACGTGGTATACAGAACAGCTGACCACTCTGAAAAACCAAGTTATGTTGTTGCACGATGTTTATTGTAGATTGAAGACTAATGAAGCTAAACTAGCCTATGTTATATGTAGTAATGAATATCAAAAAGCGACCATAGACGCCAAAAAAGCACACAATCTCCGAAGTATTGAGGAATCCACCAACAAGAGCAAAGCTGCTTGGAAGCTAATAAATAATGTTGCTAAAGATGAAAGAAATGTTACAATTAATATCTGTACCTAAAACTTCAATGATTATTTTGTTAAAACAGTTGTTGAAGTAGGAAGTAGTATTGCTAAATCTGAAATCAGCTCATCACAGATACTGTCAAAAAATAGTTTAGATCATCAACAAATACAAGTATCTTCAGTTTCTCTGAGGTCTCACCAGATTTTGTATTAAGAATAGTGAAACAGTTAAATAAATCAGACAGTGTATACATATATGACTTATCCTGTAACATACTGAAGAAAGTCATAGGCAGTATAGTGTACCCCTTAACACATTGTATAAACAAATGTCTAGCTGTAGGATATTTTCCTTATGAGCTTAAAATGTCTAGGATAGTTCCAGTTTATAAAAAAGGGGATAAAGACTCTGCCTCAAGTTACCAACCAATTTCCATAGTCCTATCTTTTTCTAAAGTTCTGGAATGTACAATTTACAAACAATTATCTGATTACTTTGCTAATATAAGAATTATTAGTGCATCTCATTATGGTTTTAGGAAAAACAAGTCAACAATTGATGCAATAGATGCTGTTGTAAAATACATCCATCAGGTATTTGAAGATAAAGACTTTGCTAAAGTTACTTTTTGTGACCTAAGCAAAGCCTTTGACTGTGTAGAACATACATTACCATTTGAAAAACTGGACTTCTGTGGTGATAGAGGTAATAACCTTAAGCTATTAAGATCATTTTTACAGAACCGTAAGCAAGCTGTCTGTGTTGGCAAAGAATTGTCCAGTGTAGAACTAGTTAAGGTAGGTGTCCCACAGGGATCTGTACTGGGTCCTTTCCTGTTCCTAATAATGATTAACGACCTGCCGTCATGATTTAAACCAAAAACTGTACTATATGCAGATGATACAACTTTTCTGAACAGCAGTAATGACCTCAATAGCCTTAAAACTTGTGTTACAGAGACAATTGCTCAATCATCATACTGGTTTAAAGCAAATGGATTTTTGCTTAATGAAAATAAAACTCAGCAGATAGTATTTAGTCTAAAAGACAAGCTACCATCTGATGATCCTAGTTATGTTAAGTTTTTAAGGGGAAAAATTTGGATGACAATTTATCTTGGGGTCTACATGTCAAGTATCATAGTGGTAAGTTGTCTAGGGTAATCTATCTGTTGCAACAGGAATTATATTCTGTTATAAGTATGACTTTGTAGGATTTCATCATTTGTAATATTACAGTGTAATAACAAACCTATCGCTCTATTGCAGTATGAATTATATTGCAATGTATGACTTTATCTATTGCCTTAGTGGCCTAACGACAATAAAAGTATTGTATTCTATTCTATCCGCCTGCATTTAATGTTTTCTTAAGAATTTTAATAGTACAACATCCTAACCATAAAAAACACTCTCACACTATAGCATCACATCTGTACTTCACTGTTGTCACTAAACATGATGGTTGATAATGCTCTCCAGGCATTCACCAAATCTAAACCCTTCAAACGTATTGCCACTGGGTATAGTGTCATTCATAACGCCAAATTACTCGTTTCCAATCATCCACTGTCCAGTGGAATCAGTCTTTACACCGCCTCAATCGCCAGTTAGGATTGACTACAGAAATGTGTGGCTTGTGAGGAGCTACTCGACCATTGTGCCCCATTCTTCTTAACTCCTAATGCATAGTCATTGTGCTATCTGGCCTCATGGTAACACTTCGGAATTCGCAAGTGATTCCTTCTCATGATTTCACGCAATTTTTTACAGCCACACTTCCCAATGCTTGAAGGACCCTGTACCTCAGTATATTCAATGACTAAAACGTTTCCAATGATAAACCAACAGCAAAAAAAGTGAAGTGCGTCACAATATTATTTCACACACTCCTGTCTAAATTGTTGTGTACAACATGGTTTTCATCTCTTAAATTAAGTGCCCCAATGTTATATCAATGCCTAAACACTTGTGGCTAAAGCATAACCTGCAGAACAAACGTAAATTTCATTTTTAGGCCTAAATGTGACAATGTAGCAAAACTAACCGTACAAAGCTTATAACTGAAGAAAACAAACATTGGCTAAAAGACTGTCATAAGGAGACAAGCACAGACACAAATAGGGAGTCTGAACGACTACCAACTACTGGAAGAATGTATCCAATTCTATTTTTTAGGCTTACTCTTCGTGTAAGGCACATCGAATTTTCAATTTAAGAATTTCCACATCTGAATTGTTCCATGATTCATGTATATTAAGTATTACAGTGGTGCATCAAAGCCTAAAATATGTTAAAGATGTTCTCATTTCAGTCTGCATCTATGTTACTGGTGGTCCATAGAATGAACAGTCATCACCTGATGCTTTAACAAGTTTTTCAGTAATGTTGTAACACGTACTAGTTTAGGAGGGAAGAAGATAGTGCATCATGCTCTAGTCCAGAAAAATATAATCCATTGTATTAATAGGCAGATATTGCATTTTTATTTGGATCTGAACGAATTCTACTTGAGGTTATGTACAAAACAAACATTCGAGGAAGGCTGCAATATTTACTAGTGGGAACTATGATGCCAAGTCTCTCTAAAACTGTATCTTCCATAATCAACTAATAAGTAATATCAAAAATCAAATCAAAATAAATAATGTAAAAAAACACACACGCGTGCAACTTATTCAAATAACAAACAAACTAACCAAACACTATTTTAGGAAGGATGGAAGAAGGTGTTTTTATGACATTTCTATTGTGATGTTACAAAAAACTACATGTTTTTCAAAAACACAGGAAGGACTTCAGAATACAAAACGTTTACAAATTACAGAACACAAGAAAAGATGATGATGAGCAGGACAGACAGGAAATATATACAAAGAAAATGGTGGAATAAGACAAAGATATCTGTAAAACTGTCTCCAAATTACCTAATTCCAAAGGTGTGGAATGCTACTGATGTCTAATTATGTTGTCAAAGGAACAGCTCACTTGGTAAGTAAGCCACTGAGTTTCATTTTTAATATACGTTTAGAGTGTGAAGTTTTTCTGGATTCACTCAAAAATCTTAACATTTATCCCTATAGTCAATAAGGGTGCTAAACAACTTCTCCAGATCTACCAACCAGTTTCTATTGTGCCAATAGTCTTGAAGGTATTTGAATCACATTACAAAATTCTTTCGAAAAGCATGACCTCCTTTGCAAAAGTCAGTATGGATTTCGCTCAAGTAAAAATACCACTGCAGCTCTTCTGGAAATTGTTGTTCAGACTTTAAGAGCTTTCGAAAAGGAGATAGTGTCACTTCTATTACGTGGTCTAAGTAAAGCAATTGACTACATTTGCTCTAACATATTTCTAACAAAATTAAAGTACTATGGTTCTAACATTCTGCATGGTGTCTGTTTGTTCTATATCGTGTCTCCCTACCACTTTCGCGCAACGACGCTCTGAGCGTGTTTTTTAGGGAATTGACTAGTTTGAACCTGGGACCTGTTGCTGGTAAGGAGACGCCAGACCACACATGACATGTAGAATTCAGAAGAGTTCAGTGAGACTAGCGATGATATAACCAAATACTTAATGATTTCAGCGTCAGCTCCACTGCACTCCCTGTAAAAGAATCTTAATACTAACTAAATTTAGTGGAAGGGGTTCAAGGCTTTCAATTTTTAGTTAGCAGGTAAAATAACGTCGAAAAAGCAGTTACGTTTACCATTGGAAATTTTATTCTACTCACAAAACATTGTTTATAAATTGCACTATTGATAAAAGGAAATGTTTTAATACAGGATGGTGAAAACCAACTGCGTTCAACAAAAATGTGAACGAATATTCCCTGAGTGGGTTCTAAGTTCTACAATGGATCGAAGGATGACCTATGCCATATCACATCTATAATCTAGGTTTAAATTAAGTTTCACAAGAGAGAAAACTATCAAAATGGTCTACAGTGACCCTCAATTATCTTTAATTACCTATCTAACTTGTCGTAAATTACAGTGGCTGATGTGGCTTCTCAATAACTATATAACAGAAAAATCATCGCGTTTCAGATTTTTACTTCAAGTGGCAAATGTGAACACCATGAGCTATAATTGACGATCGACACTAGTATTACGCAAAAAGGGGGTGTAACAGATAAGACTTCTGCAGTTCTGAGTGAAGCTTTACGCGCTGTTATGCGGCATCGCGTGCATTCATTACCTTGTCGGTGTTCGTCATGGGGCAACATGCAGCACAGCTCCGCTCACATCGCCGTCTCGGAAGCAACTCTCTCCTAACTTCTCCTTACTACAATTTATCGAAGTTGGTTTAAAAAAACTATCTGGCTTTGTTTTCATCTCACCAATCAGGGTCTCAATGTTAATCTTAAGCTCCACCTACAAAAATTCTGTCCATCCAATGAGAAACGTTATACTTTTCGTGGTGGGGCAATGTTTTTAAAGTTTGCAACGTAACAGAGACGCGAAAAAGTCTCACGCTAAAACTTGCGGGTGCTGTGGCCCTTTCTGTGTTATTGTAAGATCTATACTGTTCTTCTGGAGGGCTCGAGCTTTTAACATGGGCTGGGGGGTGGTCCTGACGTAACAGAGACGCGAAAAAGTATCACGCTAAGGCTCTAGCTTGTAACATGGGCTGGGGGTTGGTCCTAACGGTTAGCTGGCGACGGTGTCCGTCCCTTATCGTAGGGCCTTCTAACTTAACACGTTTCTGCTCTCGGCTTCTGTTCTTGTTTCTCCCCTCGGAACTGCGTCTGTCTTATGGTGGGAAGGTATGACATGCATTTAGGCATTCTTGTGTTAGTCTGTGGTATTCCATTCACTCACTTGTTATTCATATTACTTTAGTTAATTTAATGTCACGATTTGTTTGGAGCTACTGGATTTGCTTATCATGTCAGGGTTTTCATGGAAGGTGTTGGATTTGCCTGACACCTTACATATCACCACCCTTCTAACTTAATTTTTGGACTGAAATTAGGCAATGATTGACTCATTGTCTAAGTCAGTCAAAAATTATTCTTTTATCTGAATTTTGTTGCCTACTGTTCAGCCACATTATTCTGTTTCTATGCTAGTGTGTATTACTAATTTATATTTTTATATTCTTCCACATTATTCTCAAAAATGACAAGAGAAGAATATTTTTATGCTATTATTAATTTTCTTTCTTTATTTAAGTGTGAAGTTTGTTTTTAAGAAGTTGGTTATCGAAAGTGAGGAGTCTTTCACATCTATTTTCTTAGAAATATTGTTTTTATAAATGTAGTAATTAAGTAAAATCTATTCCTAACACATTTTCTAAATATCATGTACAAGTAAAATGTTTTTGTTTCTAGACACTCATTTCAACATTGTTACACTAACAAATAAGAATTGTTTCCAAGAATTGTTTTGACAAAGAAATATACATGTACAAGTATTGAGATATTATCCTAACAAATGGTACAAATGTTAAAAAAAAGGGAAAACATCCAACAAGATAATTTTTTATTCTTTGTTTTTATAAGGAGAAAATAAGTAAAATATAGTTATTCTTTTATTTTTATGAGGGGAAAATAAGTGGCATATAGTTTTAGTGTTTATTATGCCTTACTTTTGTTCTTTATATACTGTTCATTTCAGAACTAATGACTTATTTTTATCGATGGTCTATTTTTTACTTAAGTCCATAGTCAATGACTCTTATTTTGTAGTTTCTTAGCTGTCTGGTGTGCTTAACTTATTTAGTTTTTCACACATTTCTTTTGTACAATTCCTACATCAAATAATTTGATTTCACACATTCACGCAATCCTATGAATGTTTAAGCATGAAGTTGGCGAATGTTTTTTGCATGAAGGTGATGGACTTGAGCGAGATGGACGTGGGCAAATATTTGATGTACAGCTTCGTTTGCCGTTCCTTGTTGGCTTTGCAAGTGTGTGCTGCTGTTGTGGAGGTCCCATAATGGCATGGAGCTGTGAGTGCAGAATCTCGTGGTTTTCTGGCTTTGTATGCGTGAAAGTCATCGTTATGTGTCGCTGAAAGAGGTCGTTTTTCGTTGTAATACTTCACAGACGACTACTTTACAATAGGACAGGGATTTGGGAAGGTATGTCGTCTATTCTTCACCCATCTTCTTTCTTGGTCTCAATCTTGCGAATCTTCAACTTACGTTCTTCCTGCTTTTTCTCTGCTTCTTACTTCCTTCTTGGTTCTTCTCTGGGCAGGATATGGAAATATTTATTGATAACTAGTCGCTTTGAAGTTCTCCTCTTAGTAACGGTTTGATAAATTGTTTGGGCGTGTCATTTTTACTTTGTGGAAGTTTTCTTCAGTTTCGTGCATCAGCGTGCTGTTTAATAGCGGTAGTGTGACTTTTACACATATTTTTTTGCCGGTGGTGGCTTGCCCAAGCCGTCTTCTCGTCGGGCTGTTTTTTGCTCGCTCCGCCGAGCCGGGGCTCTCAGAGACCCTTCCGGCATTCAGCATCGCGTTGCATCTCTGCAGGGCTCCGCCACTGTGCAGCTCCATGTTCTGTCCCAGCAGGTTTCTGCCTAGTGGGCAGATTTATTGCCCACTTTCGATACAAGGGCCTTCTGCTGGTTTCGCTGTCCTTTCCTTTCTCTCGATGCTTCTGCCTTGTAGGAATCGTGTCTTGCTAATTACGTCCTTTTCTTTCTTGATACTTCTCTCGTTGCAACTAGTGGGTCATTGCATCTTGTCCTTGCTGGAGCTTTTACAATGGTTCTTACAAAAAGTTTTACTTATAATCATCGAACATATGTCTAGTACCTACATTGTTTTACGCCTTCTTAAAAAGCTT
The DNA here is from genome assembly GCF_023898315.1 of Schistocerca nitens. Classification (NCBI taxonomy): domain Eukaryota; kingdom Metazoa; phylum Arthropoda; class Insecta; order Orthoptera; family Acrididae; genus Schistocerca; species Schistocerca nitens. The sequence continues at coordinate 179,782,714 of NC_064616.1, read as the reverse complement.
TACAAATTTCGGCGCCCTTTCCATGTTACAATTCTAAGATATTTTGAGTCTTAACTTCTACAAGAAACCTCAATTTCGTTTTATATTTTTGTGTAGTGTTGTGGTGTATAGCATTTTAGTATTTCATGCTGTTAGACTATCTGCGCTTTATCCCTTCACCTTAATCTATGGTATTATTGGTGTTATTTTTGTTTTTGTTTTTATTGAAACTACTTTCTTTTTCCCACCTCCCTCTCTCTTCATTCTTCTTTCTTCTGACGATCTTATCTGCAACATAATCTTGAAATATTGTGCTGATCATTTTCCAGTAATAAAATTAATCTACAAACTTGTACTGAAAGTGTTTAATAGTGCCAGTCTTAGGTAAAAGTACCTCTGCTTTATCTCGTAAAATACCCTCTACTTCTCTTTTACTGTGTACTGAAATAACTTGAACTTCTTGCAATTTTTCGTCTATTTCTTTATGGACTTCTAACATGAGTTGAGGCGATTCCCCCGTTTGTGCATACCATTCTAATTCTTCATTCTCTTTATCTCATGTCATTCTTAATTGTTTTTTTATAACTGGTATTTCTTCTAATTTTAGCTTTTGCTCAAAGAGAAGTGTGACGTTTCCCGAATGTTACGCTACCTTTCCCTATATCTATTATCGCTCGTCTCTCATTTAAAAAATCTGCACCTATAATCAAATCTACAGTTAGTTTAGGTATAATCACGAAGTTGTCTTCGATCTTTTGACCTTAGCACGAAAGAGTTAACCTTGTTTGTCTCGTAACTCCTGCAGCATTGTTTCTAATAGGACCTCTTACTTTAATCTTACGTGTTTTCAGAACTGGCAATTCCTCATTGGCATTACACTGCATGAATAAATTTTCTGAGATCGCAGTCAGTTCACTTCCGCTATCAATTACAATATTGACTGGGATATGCTTTACCATGGCCTTCACAATTGGTTGAATTTGAAAGGGTTGGTTCTGTTCTTCTTCTTCTTCCATCAACGAATCCTCCACTGAATCATACATGAGTCTTTTTAGGAATTTCCCTTGTGAATTCGGAGTTTCTGTAGGATAAGCTTCGACTGCTACTTCTTTCTTTTTTATTTCCTCTTCTCTATTTCTTCCTTCATTTACGCTTTCTTCAACATCCTCTACTTTTTCCTCATCCTCATCTATCTTCTCCTTCTTCGTCGCTACTTCCACATAATCGCATCTAAATGCTCCAATTATCGCTTCATAACTTCCTTCATTATATACATTGGGTTGTGTGCCGACTCGTAACTTATTTTCAACTTCTGTCGACTGCGCATTATCCTCATTGAATTCGCTTTCCCTGGTTTCCATCTGAAATAGCTCTGCAATACTCATTACTTCGTCCTTTCCTCCTACATTCGTTGTTCATGCCTCTGGTAATTCATCTTCCTCGTCAGTATTCTCCCAATTAATTTCGTCCCAACACGATATTGTTATTTTCTTGTCTTTGTTTTCATCTGGTCCCTGCGGATTTGTTTCTTCCTTCTTCTCTTCTCGTGATAAGACTTTTACTTCTCTGTTCAAGGTGCTGCAATTGTCCTGGGTCAGTGCGTCATTCTCTTTGGCATGGGCGCTTAGCTGTCAATTCTAACGTTTATCGGGGTTTGATGGTCTTACCTCCACCTCTTCTATCTGTATTCTCTTTTCTTGTTCAGCTTGTTGATAGTGGTTTCTTTGTTGATAATTTGTCGGTCTATTGGTTCTCCAGTACCCGTTCCGGTTGTCGTTATTCCCTCTGTAATAGTTGCCGTTCCTGGGTGAATTATAGATATTGCCATATTCTCGTCTAAATCCATAACCGGTTCTTTGTTGAAATCTATTGTCGTTTCTTGGTGCGAAGTTATCACATGGTTCGTAATTATTGTTTCTTCGTACTGTGTCTTGTGGATTCCACTGCTTTTTGCTTTCGTTTTCACGTGCGCTTCGTCTTTTTCTTGCGTCATCTTCCGAAAATATGAACTCTAGTTCCCTTAGGATACCTTTAAATGCTTCGACGTCATTGCCTCCGCGATCTATTAATGATTGCTGGTATTTCAATGGTAGCTTCATCGCGCATAATTTAATCAACTCTCCGTCACTGTATGGTACATCTAAGCATTGATTTTTCTTTACCATTAATTCGAAAAATTTCACGGGACTCTTCTCTCCTGAATTTTCAAAATATGGGTTCTGTAATAATTCGTACCTCACTCTGTTCTGTGCTTCGCTGGACCAATATCGTGAGAGAAACTCTCTGAAATCTTCGTACGATCGGCATATCGCTGCAACATTCTGCATGGTTTCTGCGACTGTTCCTGACATGTGTGCACATATAAAGTCTAATTTGTGTGCTAGCGTCCAGTGTTCTGGTAATCCTACTCGGAATTGATCAATAAAAGTTCGTGGATGTAATGAGTTTCCTTCTAGAAAGTGTTGAAATTTTCTGACTGTGAGGAAATGATCGTTGTCGTACTTCGTCATAATTCCATATGAAATTCGCGATTCTTCGCCACTTTTGTTTCTGATCATTTCTCCCGTCGTTCTTTCCGATTGTGGTAGATCCATTGGATATTGTCCACTGTAACTTTCGCCTACCCTTGCGTAGTATCGTTGGAGTGGTACGCAATAATTTTCTTCCATCGGTTGTGAACGTGTAGCTGAATGCATTGCTCTGTACTATTCGCGACCTGGCTTTCCATTGTCAGGTATTGGTTCGGTATCTTGTCTGGCTAACCTTGCTGCTTCATTGCACGATCCAAACTGTCTTGAAACATACATTTGTGGTTCCGCATGTGTTTGTGATGACGTTTGTTCATCAAGAATTTCGAAACGTGTTTGTTGCTGTGCAGGCTGTCTGATTTCACGTATGTTACTTTCCGCCTGCGATTGGAATCGCAAATGCGTAATATCTTCGTTAATTGCTTGTTTTTCCGGTGCTGTTACAGATACGGATGTGGTTGCAGACTCTGTGCTTGTTCGATCCCGTTCACTACGCTCTTCAATGGTTTGCAACAACTCTGTTCGCAATTTCTGAAATTGTCGCTTCCTTTGCGCTTCTATTTTCACTATGCGGTTATCATATCTTTTCAGCGGTGCTATTGTGATACGTTTGTGTAACACACTGTTTTCAACAATTTCACGAGCTGTACCTGCTGCTTGTCTAGTAATTACGTTCATCTGTTTCTATAGTTTCTTGGTTTCTTGACTTCTCCCTGGGTGTTGTTACGTAATGTTTTGATCTCGTCTTGAGTGTCATTACGCAATGTTTGTACGTCCACTTGTACCTTGTCAATGTCTGTTCTCAACTGATTGTAACCTGTTATTAAATTTCCTTTCACTTCTCGAGATTCTTTTGCCTCGTCTTCAATATGACTTAGGTGTAACTGAATTTTTTTGTTTTGTTCTTTAATCTCACGCATTTGTCTCGTGATTTCTGCAATTTGGTTCGTCGTTTCTCCATTCTGAATTTTAATTTGGTTCGCAATTTCTTTATTTTGTCTTGTCATGGTTACCGTCATTAATTGTAATAATTCAGCCAGATTGGTGGGTCCTATTGCGTTTTCTTCCGACGTCCTACGCTCTGTGTTTTCGCCCAAGTGTTGGATTGCAACCGATTCCATTGAACTGTGCGGTGACACGTTTCTGCTCGCATTCCTTGTACTCTGTGGTGAGGGAGCTCTGATTACTTGTACTATGGGTTCTACGTATTCAAGACGCAAGTTAGAATCCTCATCGCCTGTCTATCTACTTTCCTGCTCCTCTGTCATATGCTGACTTACGTTTTCTATGCCTTGACGTACATTATCCTCGTTATGGTGCGTTATATGTCCTATTTCTCGCGATACTGCAGCGTCTGTTGTACTGTCCTCTATTCTCTGTCCAGTTTCATGCTGGATCTCTACCTCAATTCGTTCAAGGTCTCGATCTGCCATTGCTAATCTTTCCGAATCCCTTATTTTCTGTTTTAAAAGCAATTCACGCGCCCTACTTCGAGTCAACATGCGCTCATACGATCTCACGCGTTTCATAAACTTTTTGTTCACACACTTGACAAACCATTCACTTACTTGTTGGGTCAGAACCAACTTGTCAACGATGTATCCGCCACCTGTGCGCTTGCATTGGAGAGAAAACTTAATTCTAACAATATTAAAATTCATAACTTAATTATGCTATTGTCTCTGCCAAACTCACTTTCTATTGAATACTTTTACTATCTATCGCTGCAGCTACTGTTTTCGACTATGTATAACTTTAGGGAAAAAAAAATTTTTTACTACGAAAATTTTTCAACAGGATATTTTTCTGACCTAGGCATGTGGTCGACCTTCAATCATGGTATTTTACCATCCTGGCAGGGTCGCCATTTTCTAAAATTCTGCATGGTGTCTGTTTGTTCCATATCGTGTCTCCCTACCACTTTTGCGCAATGACGCTCTGAGCGTGTTTTTTAGGGAACTGACTAAATTGAACCTGGGACCTGTTGCTGGTAAGGAGACGCCAGACCACACATGACATGTAGAATTCAGAAGAGTTCAGTGAGACTAGCGATGATATAACCAAATACTTAATGATTTCAGCGTCAGCTCCACTGCACTCCCTGTAAAAGAATCTTAATACTAACTAAATTTAGTGGAAGGGGTTCAAGGCTTTCCTATTTTTAGTTAGCTGGTAAAATAACGTCGAAAAAGCAGTTAAGTTTACCATTGGAAATTTTATTCTACTCACAAAACATTGTTTATAAATTGCACTATTGATAAAAGGAAATTTTTTAATACAGGATGGTAAAAACCAACTTCGTTCAACAAAAATGTGAACAAATATTCCCCGAGTGGGTTCTAAGTTCTACAATGGATCGAAGGATGACCTATGCCATATCACATCTATAATCTAGGTTTAAATTAAGTTTCACAAGAGAGAAAACTATCAAAATGGTCTACAGTGACCCTCAATTATCTTTAATTACCTATCTAACTTGTCGTAAATTACAGTGGCTGATGTGGCTTCTCAGTAACTAAATAACAGAAAAATCATCGCGTTTCAGATTTTTACTTCAAGTGGCAAATGTGAACACCATGAGCTATAATTGACGATCGACACTAGTATTACGCAAAAAGGGGGTGTAACAGATAAGACTTCTGCAGTTCTGAGTGAAGCTTTACGCGCTGTTATGCGGCATCGCGTGCGTTCATTACCTTGTCGGTGTTCGTCATGGGGCAACATGCAGCACAGCTCCGCTCACATCGCCGTCTCGGAAGCAACTCTCTCCTAACTTCTCCTTACTACAATTTATCGAAGTTGGTTTAAAAAAACTATGTGGCTATGTTTTCATCTGACCAATGAGGGTCTCAATGTTAATCTTAAGTTCCGCCTACAAAAATTCTGTCCATCCAATGAGAAACGTTATACTTTTCGTGGTGGGGCAATGTTTTTAAAGTTTGCAACGTAACAGAGACGCGAAAAAGTCTCACGCTAAAACTTGCGGGTGGTGTGGCCCTTTTTGTGTTATTGTAAGATCTATACTGTTCTTCTGGAGGGCTCTAGCTTTTAACATGGGCTGGGGGGTGGTCCTGACGTAACAGAGACGCGAAAAAGTCTCATGCTAAGGCTCTAGCTTTTAACATGGGCTGGGGGGGTGGTCCTAACGGTTAGCTGGCGACGTGGGTGTCCGTCCCTTATCCTAGGGCCTTCCAACTTAGCATGGTTCTGCTCTCGGCTTCTGTTCTCGTTTCTCCCCTCGGAACTGCGTCTGTCTTACGGTGGGAAGGTACGACATGCATTTAGGCATTCTTGTGTTAGTCTGTGGTATTCCATTTGCTCACTTGTTACTCGTATTACTTTGGTTAATTTAATGTCACGATTTATTCGGAGCTATGTGACATACTACTGGATTTGCTTATCATGTCAGGGTTTTCATGGAAGGTGTTGAATTTGCCTGACACCTTACATGGTGTACAAAAATCTACATTAGCAGCAATTTCTTCCTGGCTGAACAACAGAAGACAGATAACTGCAATTTACTTCTAAAACATAAACACAATGTGACCCAGTAAATGTGAGTCTGCACTTATTGCTCCCATTATGCACTTTTCTCTCACACATTAAGTTAAAATAATTGCATTATTGTTGTTAATTACTAGAATGCTACCTACTGAGTCGGTCCAATAGTTCAGCAGTGCATTCATCTACGGATTATAAATAAATTGTAGTTTCTAAATGTGGAAATTTCTTAAAATGGAATTCTTGTCATGCCGATATTTCAAGGGGCTTTCTAATGGAGCATGTCTGTTTATTCGATTTCACCGTCCACATCATCTACCCCTGCCAAAGGGTTAACATGTCCAGGTCCAGATTCCTGAGCCAAACTTGCAGTCGTCGGTTGAAGAAAGTGTGGTGCACCGTAGGGATGTATGGGAGGAGTGTCACCATGCCTTTCCTTTTTCGCTCGATGACAGGTCGCACAGCGTTGTTGAGAGGGATGAGTTTCATGGTTTATGTATTTAACGTGAGGTGTCACTGATTAATTCCTATGGGCTTTAACCCAGACTTCAGCATGTAGTGCAAACTTCCTTATAAAGACAGTTTCTGCTTTAAAACATTTGGCTATTACAAATCTAAAGAAAAGACAATATTAATATTTACTAGCAATGTTGCAATGCCTTTTTGATTTTAGAGCGTAAATAAAGACGCAAAACAACACAGAACAACACGACCATGTGTTCCGTGAAACATGGATCACAAAAGTAGCCAAGTAATTAGAATCCTGTACTTCATTAATGACTTTCTCTTTTAGGAATGTTTCTGCACACCCCGTCAGCAATTTAAATATTATGTTGTCATCTTCACTTTGGCACAAATCTCGTAAACTGGATTCCCAATGCACTATAAAAGAAAGGGTCGGTTCTGTTTCACCCTCCAGGTCATTTGTGATTTCTTTAAAAACTTCCAGGAATTTCATTATGCCATCGATTACATCAGGCTGATATGAAGGTATCATTTCTTGCTTGTTTCTATCAAAAAGCAAATTCTCAGTGTAATTTTTTTATGAATGAGATGTAGATGCTACTCCATTATTTCCAATGTTTTCATGTAATATTTTTCTAATCTTGCAATCAAACCCGAACATTTCATACACCTTCAACCCTGCTCACTGTCTTGATGGATTTATAAGTGTCGCAATTTTTCACTAAGGAATTCTCTTCCAGTGGGTGTATTAATGCTGTGTTTATGCAACTGACTGCATATGACATGCATTCATGATGTTGAAGACCTTTATTTATGTCCCGCCTTTGGCCCAATACAAATGTTACTTTGTTTAATTCCAGAGGAGATATATCTGTCTGAGACACATTTTCCTGTGAGAATATTTTCATGTGTTTTTGTAACAGCTGGAAACTTTGTTGTGAAGAGCATATTGTTTCTTCGTTCAGACCCGTCTTCAGAGTCTACTGGATGTGACAGCGAGAGAATGTATTTTGTGACAGTTGTCAGTCCAAAGTTTGCACATCATAGCACACTCGTCCTTTTCAATGGCTTCCTCTATTTTAGGCAAGACCTCTCTTCTCTTTCATTTGCTATATCTTGTGTACATTGAGACACAGTTCTTTGAAAAGTCAAAATTCTCATGCACTCACTGTGCTGTACTTGGCACGAGTGCCGATTAGTTCTTGTGAAATACCATACAATTCTTCTCCACTACCAATGCTGACAGCCCATAAATCCCTTGCACAATTTACCTCACACTTATCCTTCAAGGTGCCAGAACTATTGTGGATACCGAATGTATGAAATGTTTGCACTTACATCTTTTCACGCTTGTGCTGCTCTCCTTGTACACTCTGTTGGATAGCGATATGCATGTATATGGATGGCGGTAGTATCGTGTACACAAGATATAAAAGGACAGTGTATTAGTGGAGTTGGCATTTGTACTCAGGTGATTCTTGTAAAAAGATTTCTGACGTGATTATGGCCTCACGACGGGAGTTAACAAATGCTGAATGCGGAATGGTAGTTGGTGCTAGAGGCATAGGGCATACCATTTCGGAAATTGTTAGTCCGTTAAATATTCCAAGATCGACAATGTCAAGAGCGGGTCGAGAATACCAAACTTTAAGCAATACCTCGCACCACGATCAAGGCAGTAGCCAAGGCCATCAGTTAACGACCGAGAACAGCGGCGTTTGCGCTAGTAGTAGAACAAAGTATGTGTGACTCAAAATGGTTCAAATGGTTCTGAGCACTATGGGACTTAACATCTGAGGTCATCAGCCCCTAGGACACAGAACTACTTAAACCTAACTAACCTAAGGACATCACACAAATCCATGGCAGGATTCGCACATGCGACCGTAGCGGCGCGCAGTTCCAGATTGAAGCGCCTAGAACCGGTCGGCCACAACGGCCAGCTAATGTGTGGCATTACTCTCAGCTGTTGCCAGATGTATACAAGATGTCGACGATGACGTCATCCAAGATGGCGGCCTGTAGACTTGGCAACAGCGCATGACGTCATCCAAGACGACGGATTTTGGTGGAAAGATGGGTCAACTGGGCTACTTCCACTAACCTAACCCACCTCCCCTTCCCTCCCCGCAAAAAATGGATGGATAATGCGTCACACCACAGTTATCTCTACTAACCTAAGAAAATTGGGGGAAAATAGGTCACTTGGGCTAACTCGACTAATCTAAGTCATCTGACCATCACCTCTTCCTAGGAATTGCTGGATAAAGAACTCTACCTGAGCTCGACATAAGTCTTTATTTTGCAAGCTGACTTTATTTAAACAATTTGAGGCAGTAGCTCCATCCAGTGTGTTCTACATGAGGTCCAGACTCCAACTGACCTAGTACACAGTAGCACCACCAGAGGGCGCACTCGTCCATGACATAATCCAAGATGGCCCCCAAGACACGAGTACCATTGTCCAATATTGCGGGAAACCGTGTGTTGACCACCATGAGGTCCAGGTCTAGTACACAGTACCATCACCAGAGTGCATTGTCGTCCGTTCCATGATGTAACCCGAGATGACGGTCCTTGGTGGGGAAAATCGAGGGAAAAAGACTCTGCCTGTGCTGGACATAAGTCTTTGTTTTGCAGACAGTGTCTCCACCACAAGCTCTAAAGTCCAACTGACCTAGTACACAGTACTGCCACCAGAGGGTGCTGTCATCCCTTCTGTGATGTAATCCAAGATGGTGGTCTGGAGGGGGAAAATTGCACGAAAATGACTCAGCCTGTGCTGGGCTGCTCGATAGAGTAAGGAAGGAGTGTACTTCATTCATTTTGAAACAATTTATTTAGGTATGGAGTATGTTCATCACACTGACACAAAACAAACGCTCTTACATGCTTGAGGTCACACCACAGAGCCCACAGATCTGTAAACTGCTCCTAAATAACGCTCTGAAGACATGCAGACAACTCCTAACTTACCGAAATAATTACAGTACAGACATGCGTCTTCTCCTAAATAATGCAAGCACGAAATCAACTCGTAGACTGTCCAATTAACACATAGCTCAGCCCACAGACCCACTCACAAAAATAATGCAACAGACACTCAAACACAGACACCGCCCCCCGCCCCCTGTCCACTAGACCGCACAGGAGTCTACTGACTGCCCCGCGAAGTGGCATGGCCGACGGCTTCAAATCACACACAGGTGCCCCTTCGGGTCCTGAACACATGAGGCAGCGACGTCCCTTTCATACTTGATCCTGAGAAATTCCTCTCGAAATACTTGTTCTCCTAGGCACCATTGCTGATGTGACGGGATGGGAATGGAGACTTACAGGCCAAGCGCCGGTCGCCGCCGCCGCGAGCCACAGTCGGCCGCCAGCCAGCGCGACCCATTGCCCTCACGCCACTGCAGGTGAAGTTGGGCCTGTTTCCAGGTATACAGTCAGTGTTATACTGATGTCACAGAAGTCCAACGCGCGCTCACGCTGGTCCCATATGCGAGACACCTCTGGGCAGCATGTGTCTGTGTTTACTGTCGATGGCGCGATACCTATGAATACTGATGTCACATTTCTATGTAAATGAGCACTTCGTTTTCACCGCTGCTGGCGTGAACTCCCGCTCTACCTGTGGAACAGCGCAGAGAGATAAATGTTTCAATGCTTTCCAGAGTAGCGGAGTGTGCATTGTTCCTAGCTGGACATACGAGCTGCGTCTAATGGTGCTTAACTGCCCAGCATGACTCACGCAACACTGCGAAGTGCGCACACGTAGCTACCACCCATCGGAAGTGCATCTAACAAGGTTCTCCATCTTACACTGATGTCACATGCCTCTGTAGAATCAGAACCAAGTCGACCTCTAGGAAATTGTATTGTGTCACAGAAATAGTAAACACTCGCTTTCTTGATGTCTCAGCTTGTATGCACGGAAATTCTTTCCCTAACGGAACCTGTTTACCAAAATAGCGCAGAATAATATCGAATTCAATCTGCATTGTGGTCCTGACATGGTACCCCGTCCATCATGTGTTACCCTCCGTGCTTTCAACACAAACAAACGTTCCCTCCACTATGTCCAGACTCTTATACCCCAGCACAAAAGAATGCCATGTGAATGAATCGAGTATTATGAGTGGCTCTTACCGAATTTTCCTTCTGAATTACTGATGCGACTGGGCTGGAAGCACCATCTGCCTTTTCTTTCTTTCTGCAGACGAGATTTTCATTGAGAAAAAAACTATTTTACACAGATAGGCTTGTTGCACCGACAATTAAACCCTGCAAAGTGCCCCTACATATCGTTATATACAGAAAGACTCTTACTCAATTACACTGCTCTCCCACGAGGTCAGGAGCTTGAATATTAGAACGTGAAACCGATCCGAAACCCAACACTATATCAGCGCGTACTGTGTCGATGCATTTAACATACAATGTTGTTTTGAGTTCTCACATAAAGGACCTCGCAGACAGGATAAGCGCTAAAGTTTCGGGTTTGTAGAGAAATAATTTCCAGTCTATATCTTTGGAATTATGTTGCGCGAGCGATCAGTAGGCTCCTGCTGTGTGCTTGATATCGAAAAGTACCTCTAAAATGGTATAATGTTATGGTAAACCTTGTGAAAATACATGTGTTCTTGTAACCCGAGAGTCTGGAGATGGGTGTAGAAAAGCAAGCAAGCAAGCAGTCTGGACCAGAAACAGTCACGCGTTTGTGCCAAGGGGAAGCGAGCCCGAATTTGTAGAGCAGTTCTGAGAGTGACTTCGGTCCACTGAGGGTGCTCAGCCAACCCATCGGATGTGGATGCCTGACCGACCTCGCAGTAAATATCGAGTGCTGCGGGTATAAGTACTGTGCTGTTTGTCTTCGCGATATATGTACAAATGATGTAAAAGAGCTGCCTTTGTATGGCACAGGATAGGAATTGTATGTTTACTACATCGACACAGTACGTGGTGATACAATGTTGGGTTGGAGATAGGTTTCACGTTCTAATATTCAAGCTCCTGTCCTCAGTGGGAGAGCAGTGTAATTGAGTAGGAGTCTTTCTGTATTTGATGATATGTAGGGTACACGGTGATATATTAATGAGTTGGAGGTCAGTTTCACACTCTAATATACAAGCTCCTGTTCCCAGTGGGATCGCAGTGTAATTGAGTACGAATCTTTCTATATTTGACGATATGTAGGGGACTTTGCAGGATTTAGTTCTCGATGCAATATGCCTATCTGTGTAAAACTTTTTTCCCACGGAAAGTCTTGTCTGCAGAAAGAAAGAAAAGGCGGATGGTGCTTCCATACTGGTTGCATCAGGAATGCAGAGGGAAAATTCGATAAGAGCCTATCATAATGCTTGATTCACTCACATGACGTTCTTCTGTGCTGGGATATAAGGGTCTGTACATAGTGGATGGAATGTTTGTGTGTGTTGAAAGCAGGAAGAGTAACACATGATAGACAGGGTACCATGTCAGGACTGCAAGGAAGATGGCATTCAATGTTATTCTGCGCTATTTTGGTAATCAGGTTCTGTTAGGGAAAGAATTTCCGTGCATACAAGCTGAGGCATCAAGAAAGCGAGCGTTAACTGTTTCTCGGACAGTATACAATTTCCTAGAAGTCGACTTGGTTCTGATCTTACATAGCCACGTAGCATCAGTGTAAGATTGAGAACCTTGTTAGATGCGCTTCCGATGGGTGGTTGCTACGTGTGCACACTTCAGGCATTGTGTGAGTCATGCTGGGCAGTTAAGCACTATTAGACACAGCTTGCATAACCAGATAGGAACAATGCACACTGTGCTACTCTGCAAAGCATTGAACATTTCTCTCCCTGCACTGTTCCACAGGTAGAGTGAGGGTTCACACCAGCAGTGGTGAAAATGTGGTGCTTATTTACATAGAAATGTGACGCCAGTATCCATAGGTATCACATCATCAACAGAAAACACACACACATGCTGCCCAGAGATGTCTCACATATGGGACCAGCATGAGCGCGCGTTGGACTTCTGTGACATCAGTATAACACTGACTGTATACCTGGAAATAGGCCCAACTTCACCTGCAGCGGCGTGAGACCAATGGGTTGCGCTGGCTTGCGGCCAGCGGTGGACCGCGGCGGCGGCCGGCGCTCGACCTATAAGTCTTCATTCCCATCCCATCGCGTCACCAACAGTGCCTAGGAGAACAAGTATTTCGAGAGGAATCTCTCAGAATCAAGTACGAAAGGGATGTCACCGCCTCATGTGTTCGGGACCCAAAGGGGTACCTGTGTGTGGTTTGGCAGCTGTCGGCCATGTCACTTCATGGGGCTGTCAGTAGACTCCTGTGCGGTCTAGTGGACAGGGGGCGGCGGGCGGTGTCTGTGTATGTTGTTTGCGTGTCTGTTGCATTACTTTTCTGAGCGGGTCTGTCGGCTGCGCTATGTGTTAATTGGACAGTTTACAAGTTGATTTCGTGCTTGCATTATTTAGGAGAAGATGCATGTCTATACTGTAATTATTGCGGTAATTTAGGAGTTGTTTTCATGTCTGCAGAGTGTTATTTATGAGTAGTTTACAGATCTGTGGGCTCTGTGGTGTGACCCCAAGCATGTCAGAGTGTGTTTTGTATCAGTGTGATAAACCTACTCCGTCCCTAAATAAATTGTTTCAAAATAAATGACGTACACTCCTTCCTTACTCTATCGAGCAGCCCAGCACAGGCTGAGTCTTTTTCGTGCCATTTTCCGCCTCAAGACCACCATCTTGGATTACATCACAGAAGGGATGACAGCACCCTCTGGTGGCAGTACTGGGTACCAGGTCAGTTGGACTCTAGATCTTGTGGTGGAGACACTGTCTGTAAAATAAAGACTTACGTCCAGCACAGGCAGAGTCCCTCTCCCACCATTTCCCCCACCCCGGACCGTCATCTCTGATTACGTCATGGAACAGATGACAATGCACTCTGGTGGTGGTACTGTGTGCTAGGCTTGGACCTCATGGTGAACTCACTGTTTCCCGCCATCTTGGATAATGGTACCCGCTTCATGGGGGCCATCTTGGATTATGTCATGGATGAGAGTGCTCTCTGGTTGTGCTACTGTGTACTAGGTCAGTTGGAGTCCAGACCTCGTGTAGAACACACTGGATGGAGCTACTGCCTCGAATTGTTTAAATAAAGTCAGCCTGCAAAATAAAGACTTATGTCCAGCACAGGCTGAGTCCCTTCTCCAGCAATTCCTAGGAAGAGGTGATGGTCAGATGACTTAGATTAGTGGAGATAGCCCAAGTGAGTTATTTTCCCCCGATTTTCCTAGATTAGTAGTGATAACCGTGGTGTGATGCATTATCCTGTTGGAATTTGAACTTCCCGCCATTTTTCTGGGGGAGAGAAGGGGAGGTGGGTTAGGTTAGTGGAAGTAACCCAATTGACCTATCTTCCCACCAAAATCCGCCATCTTGGATGACGTCATGTGCTTTTGCTAAGTCTGCAGGCTGCTGTCTTGGATTACGTAATCGCCGCCATATTGGATTCATCTGGCAACAATGGAGAGTGGGGCCACACATACTTTGTTCTACTCCTGGCGTTGAGTTATCAATGCCAACCGATAAGCAATACCATGTGAAATAACCTCAGAAATCAATGTGGGAAATAAGATGAACGTATCTGTTTGGTCAATGCCGCGAAATTTGGCATTAATGGGCTATGGCAGCAGACGACGAATGCGTGTGTCTTTGATTACTGCATGACATCGCCTGAAGCGCCTCTCCAGGGTTCATGAGCATATTGGTTGTATCACAGACAACTGAAAAACAGTGGTCTGGTCAGAAGAGTCCCGATTTCAGTTGGTAAGAGCTGGTGGAAGGATTCGACTATGGCACAGATGCTACGAAGCCTTGGATCCAAGTTGTCAACAAGGCACTGTGAAAGCTAGTGGTGGCACCATAATAGTGTGGACTGTGTTTACATGGAAAGGAGTGGTTCCTCTGGTCCAACCAAACTGATCATTGACTGAAATTGGTTATATTCGGCTACCTGGAGACCATTTGCATCCATTCATGACCTTAAGTTTTTATGGTTGACGTTGTGCCACGTCACAGGGTCACAATTTTTTGGGACTAGTTTGAAGAACATTATGGAGAATTCGAGCAAATTATTTGGCCTCCCAGATCATCCGAGATGAATACCATTGAACATTTATAGGACATAACCGAGAGGTCAGTACGTGCACAAAATCCTGCACCAGCAACACTTTTGCAGTTATGGACTGCTATAGATGCAGCATTGCTCAATATTTCTGCAGGGGACTTCCAACGACTTCTTGATTCCATGCCACGTAGAGCTGCTGCACGACACCCGACACGATATTAGGAGGTATCCCATGACTTTTGTCACCTCAGTGTATATGAGTAACGCTTTAAATCCTTCTCTTTGATACTGAAAATAGCCCCTAGGACCACAAGTACCCCTACAGCTACTAATCGAAATTAAAAATAGCGGTAATAGACATATGTTCTGCCGAATACAGCTTCTTTCTTCTTCTCTTACCTGTTTAAAACAAGGACGGGATTTTTCAGAAACTGGAGGACAAGAAAAAAGCAAAGTGGAAAATACTGCTATTATTAGTCTCAGAATGGCACCAAGCTAAAACTTGATGGAAATTAATAAATTTTATTCATAATGTTTGATGTAATCAAAGAAACCCTTTTTCCAACTCCATTACCAACAATTTTTTTTTTTTCGTTTTAATTTTATGAGACTGACACACATGGTAATATTCCTGAACATTCGTCTGTGACTGAGCTTTCCAGCTGTATGAGGAACATATATTAGACTATGAAATAAAGAAATGCATCACTTTTCATAATTCTAATGCACCACTGTTCAGAAGCTGAAGGACATGTGAAAATAACACTTTAGCACTTTTATATCAAACAGTTGTAAGAGTACACAAGTGATACTTCAGGAAAATCCGTTAACATTGTCTCGGACACCTCTTTCATCTAACATCAAACGGCGCAACTTCTTACTAAAATTAAACAACTGGTAGCTTGAAATTATCAGTACTGGAACTATTTCAGCTTGTGGACCTGTCTAGTAGAATGTATGTCTCGTCTGCTATCATTTATAGAAGGTGTTCCTTCATCGCCTTAGCACTGTGACAAACAGCACTCAAGTGTCTACATGTCTCACAAGACTCATGAGCAGAGCGGGATCTTGTAAGCTCACCACACTGGAAGTACTGTATATCGCCGGCTACTGCCCCACTAGGGTGTGTCATTGCAGAGGGCAAAAATAAATTTTCGTAATTTTTGTGAATGAGGTGGCCCAAAAATGTGCATTTTAATGTGTAATCTCCTAATTTAAAAGATTTTTCTTTATTATACACATTTAGCTTGGTAAATTCAGGTTGGTTGGTTGGTTGGTTTGGGGAAGGAGACCAGACAGCGAGGTCATCGGTCTCATCGGATTAGGGAAGGATGGGGAAGGAAGTCGGCCGTGCCCTTTGAAAGGAACCATCCCGGCATTAGCCTGGAGCGATTTAGGGAAATCACGGAAAACCTAAATGAGGATGGCCGGACGTGGGATTGAACCGTCGTCCTCCCGAATGTGAATCCAGTGTCTAACCACTGCGCCACCTCGCTCGGTTGGTAAATTCACACTTCATTATAATGTAAGTTTAAATTTATGACAAAAGTGCATAAATTAATATGAGAGCCAGCAAAATTTGCTCCAAAAATAGTTTATTCAACTCAAACAATTTTCTTTGCATTTTGTCTCTTCTACCAAACACTGAAAACACATTTTAAAAATTTTTAAATGCTTCAGTCAACAATATTCATCAAATCTTCCTTCGAATCATTCCTAGGCATCATTATTCTGTCTGCCTCCTGCCTTCTAATGTATCCTTCTCATTTCTTGTGAGTATATACTTAACCAGAAGTCTCTGTTACTTGTTTCACACATCTCTCTAAGGACTGTCCATGACATTGTCACTTTGGAACTTGCACTGACTCTTGATAATCTTTCTTATTTCTGATATTTTGAGTTTACATGTAAGTGGTGGTTCGTATACTATTTCTAACAAGCCTATCAGTTCCAGAAGTGACGCTGCATTAGGATTTACTGCAAATGCTTCCCTAGGCCGAACAGGTAGGTCTCCTGGTGCATCATCTTCTTTATTCCTCAATTCAGTTATCTACTGGACCACTGCTTTCTTTTCTTCTAGGTCTTCCAAGCAAAAAAAAGTCTGAAGCACCATTACACTAAATGTGAAACATGATGAACGTTGAATTGTTGGTAAAAAAATATCTTCAGCTGCCTTCTTCAGGGATATTAGGAGCTTCAGTTGATAGACAATGTGGTGGGGTCCTTCCACCCAACAGAATTTTGATCTGATTGTAAACCAACAGGCATAGTAAATGCCAACAATATATTCCATAAGCAGTTGTAATGTATTCAAGTTTTTGCCTTTAAGGCCACCCCTTAAAATCCATACATGAAAAATCCTACTTGTACTTGTTATCCACTGAGCATGGCTCACAGGACCAAATACTAGTAATGCCAGATCACTTGGAAATGCACCTGTTCTTATAGAATGAGTTATTCTGTAACCATAAGCCTGGCCTGTAGAGAGATCTTTGACATCAGCGTCACTCAATGGAACCAAAGATTCTGGAAAGAATATTCTGACAAGTGACACATTAATTTCAACTTTTTATTTTTTGCGACAAATCCTACTAATGCACTGTCAAGTATGTTGCCAATCTTACCACTCCACCTATTGTTAGACAAGGTTTTGTCACCGAACCGTTTGATCAAGGACTGTAAAGGTAGCTAATTAGTATGACGAGCACAAACCAACCAGATGAGTTTGAGATTCAGCTTTGTCTCAACCCAATGCATGACTCCACCTTCCCACCCAGTGTTAAAATTCGTTGAGTCACCATCAATATGCTGCAGACTTTATCAATGCTGTTTTTCTTTAAAAAATTCACAAGATGGTTAGCAATAACTTCATCAGGTTTTATTTTCGTTAAGTCTTTCTCAGGAGTAAAATCACAGAGATACTTTCCACCTGGCTCACTGCAAACAGTGTAATGCTATTCTTTCACAACGCTTCAAAACTAATGTCTTGAGTTCTCTGCTTGTAACAGAACTTAATGGAATCTTGTTTCCATCAAAAAGATACATTCAGTTTTGCCTACCCTGAATCAGGAAAGAAATTCTTCAAAAAGTGGGTTGTTAACTTTTCCTTGGTCCTTTTTACTTTATTCTTGTCAACCATACGTCTCCTGTCTACTTCAATAATTAATACAGCATCTAAATATGTAGCTGTAGAACATAGACTGACACAATACCTGATATCTTACAATGCAACAGTGCGCAATTGTAAGGAATTATACTGACTTGTACTTGAAGTAGAAGGTGCATCAGACTCAACAAATCTTATCTGCAAAGAATCCTCAGAATCTTAATCTTTAACATCAGTGTCTCTTCATCTTCTTTGGAGAAAAGAATTTCATTTGTTTGCGTTGTTAACTCTTCCTTCCTTTCTGCTTTTATTCAGAAATTCTTCTTAATTCACCTTCTTGCCTCTTCTGCTTTTTGATTCGTCTTATGTGCTCAGGTAGAGCTGGTAAACCAATCTGATGCTGTCCAATAGATCCAACCTTCTCTCTTTGGCCGCTAGTTCTTTCACAGTTCTATAATCTTAGAACTAGATCAAGAGATGTGCACTTTATGTTTACAGTCAGCGCCACCTAGACATGAACCCCCAAACTTCGAACATAGTGTAATTTCATAGTTGCGATATTGCGGATGTCAAACAGCTTGTGTAATGTTGCTATGAAAGCCTCATTAACTTCCAGTTTTCTTCTGACCAAGTAATACCTTTTCGGCCTTTTTCCAGTTTTCTTGAATCTTCTTTCGGACTTTGACTCTCCAATTTAAAACTGGCACCACAAAGCGACTGTTTGCTATCCCCCTCTTTTCAATCACTGTTGGATAAATATCCTTTACAAGAGTGGCTGCTGCGTAATTTTTGACATTGTCTCCACTTTCCTCTATTAGAAGAAGCTCATACCTTGGGACGTCATGCAGCATTGAATGGTCAGATGGCAGCATTTCTCGACAAGTTCCAATGAAATTACTCATGTGAGTGGAAATTGCCAGTCTAGTCTTTCTATTATTAGCCATGGTGCCGAATATTCAGATTTTGCAAGTGGAAGAAACTATTTGTGCTTGGAAAGACAATAAAATGTCACTATTTGTATGATAATAAAAAAACGATATGCTGCAAATGAGTATTGCTAGTTTAGAAACTGTATCAGTGGCATGTAAAAACTTTACAGGTTTTGTAGAATATTCTTATCTTTGGAGCAAAAATAAAGACAGAAATAATGATAGGAAGGCACTTTTTGAGAGAACACGGTTTGCTGCAAATTTTGCATGAAATGTCAAAATATCACGGAATTGAAGTAGTTATGTAATTGTAGCAGTTATGTAATTGCCATTCCTAGTAAATATAATTGGCAATTGCTAACCAGAAATTTATGATCCCCGACATTTTGTGAAAAATGAAGTCAACATATATGTCACACACTACTGCCCCACTGCCCCTTGGGTAATATACAGTTCACAAGACTTGTGCAAACATGAAGTCATTTCGACGTCACGTGTACTTATCGAAGACCTCAGGCTGCTGGGTGCTTCTAAAGCTCCAAACTGGATTCCGTAATTTCAGATCTTAATTCACGTATGAAGAAAGTATGCCACCTCAGGGTAATGGCACATTGAAAATTTATAAAAACACTTCATTCTTGGAACGATTTGTTCCAATTAAACATCACATGATGACGTATTGGCGGCAACATAGTAGATTTGTTAGAGAGCAATTAATGTAGATACGCTTTTGAAAATCATCCTTTGTATGTATGACAAGTAACAAATGGAAGACAAACGTCATAAAAGGTGTAAGTGACTTGTTATGAACAAGAACCCAAATGTTATTTTAAATATTTGTTTAAAAAACAATTTGCAAAATATCGATAGTTGGGACTGAAATCTGATATATAATTTACCATGTTCTCTTCTTCTCTGCTAAGCCTACTTACTATTTTATTAACTTCATCTGGAGCAATCCATTCATTGCCTGTGTGGGTCTTCCCTCCTTACTTGACCTGTTATACTCAAAATAATATTGTAATTGGTGTTTCAAGCTTTGTTAAAATATTCTTTTACTCAGTTCCCACTTTCTCTTCCACATGACACTACTTGGCAATGCCAAGTCTACACCAGAAGGAATGGTAATGATTGACAGTGACAAAGTCTACTCACATAATGTCATCACTAGGCAGTGTAGCCTCAGTTTGTTATGACAAGATATCTGTGATGGTGTCCCATTGATTAAAATAAGGCTATCGAATACCATGATGTCTTCATGCTACCAAGGCTCCTTGGTGTGACTGAGTCAGTGGCACATTCTCTGTCACTCACTTAGCTTGTAAGCAAGTGTATTACTCGCTGTAGTTTATCGAAATGGCAATTAGGTACTAGGCAGCTGCCAATGAGACTGCTGTGGCCCCTCACTCTCCAGCTTTTGAACAGAAAAAGGTAAAGTGTGTATTTTCTGCAGGGACGCCAAACACAAAGAATGTGCCCCTGAACACCTCTTTGATGTTGATGGTTCAAATGGCTCTGAGCACTATGGGATTTAACTTCTAAGGTCATCAGTCCCCTATAACTTAGAACTACTTAAACCTAACTAACCTAAGGACATCACACACACCCATGCCCGAGGCAGGATTCGAACCTGCGACCGTAGCGGTCGCGCGGTTCCAGACTGTAGCGCCTAGAACCGCTCGGCCACTCCGGTCGGCTGTTGATGGTTGTCATCCACAGCCTGAAGGAGTACTGTGGATAATCGCTGCAAGCTATGAATAAGTACACTGACTAATCATTTGTTGATATCTTATTCATTATTTTTTCTTTTGGTCTCTACATCAAATCCCTCTTACTCGGCATTTGCAGTCTAAAAGAAGAGCAAGTATTTGTAATTTGATTCACAGGCATGCACAGAATTCAAAGAACAAAGGGCATAAAATTTGTTTGATAACAACAGTATATTGCTGAGAACCGATTAACAAACTTTTTGATAAGTATATTAGCACGGAATTCGACAACAGCAGGATCATGGCCCATAAAGACCATGCTTTATCATTCCACCAGATTGCTACTTGCATAGGTCAAGGTCCCACGACTGTCATGGGAATGTGGAATCGATGACTTCAGGAGTGCCATACTCATTGATATGTAGGACCTCAAGAGCCCACCTCAGCTGGAGCCTGATAGAACAGACATATTGTTCACACATCCATGCAGAATCGTACAGGCACATCACGTATCTTCAGTTAGGGAATGGGCTTTTTTGCATCAAGAGAAATGTCTGGCCAAACAGTGCAATGACGTCTGGAGCTTCACTCACTATCAGCATGGCAACCATTGCTGTAGCAGAGAGTGGCGCACCCAACAACATTGGACAAAAGAGTGGCGCCATATCATCTTAACAAAGAAGTCCTCGTTCTGTGTATACCATCACAGTAGACTTACACATTAGGTGGGGGCTCTGAGGACACTAATGATTGCATTCAGGATTGTCATTTGAGCCCAGCACTTGGCATGATGGTATGGGATACTACAATTAGGTACACAACTGGAAACATCTGGTCATGGGTTGCCAAAAGACTGGTGTGCTGCCAGCTGCCAGCCACTACGACTGATGACCTCTGGCATATAGCTCAATCAGCATGGGATGATGTACCTGTATCTGTTATCAAAGTTCAGTTTGACACAGTACCCAGCAGGATTATAGACACTGCTGCTTCGAGAGGGGACACCTCTGTATCCTAAATTTCACACTATGTACACCCACAAATCACCTACAAATTTACTCATACATCCTTCCTACTATACTGCATTTGTAAAATAAATAAAATTTCGTTATCTCCTGTGATTTCCTGGTGTAACAATCTTAATGGCCATCAGTGTAATTGTAAATGATGGGGCTTTCCCTCTAAAAATATAGTTGCTTTGTCCAAGTCCTAAATCGAAGTCCATTAATAAATTTTCAATGCTGGGCATCCCTGAGCTAGCGCAGTTTCAGAAAATTCTTGTGGGTTAATAGCACAAAAATTTATATTATATTTCTCAGGAAAAATGCTGTTCTGGAAAACGTCGACAAAATTATAAAGGTTAAAAGCGTTTTGCATCATTCTGTAAAAGACATTATCCACTGCCCAAAAGTTCTGCATGTTAAACTACTGCTTCTAGGACACAGAGGTGCACTGGGACCAGACTGAGTTCACCCAGAGGATTGACGACGAGTGTCGGTGTGCTAGACAGCCTGGATGTGGTTTTTTAGGCCGTTTTCCACGTCTCACTAGGTGACTACTTAGCAGTTACCCAAGTCCCACCTCTGTTACACGATTTGTAAACATTTCAAAAACGTTTGCTGACTTTCACAGGAATAATACTAAATACAATCTGTTGGCATATGTATAGTCTGTCCCAAGGGCAGGGGTGGGGGGGGGGGAGGGGGATAATGTGGTGGTGACAGAAAGGGCATCTAGCCATTCTTTAAACTAACCAAATTAGCCATTAATAATTCGTTACTAACCATGCAGACTGTGCTCCAATGCAGGACACAATGACAAGAAAAAAAGGAGATATAACAGTCAGCGTTGTAGCTGATCATCTAGATAATGCAGTACATGAACTGATAAAAATTGACAGCCTCAATAGTTTAGATGGTTGTGCCACAGAGTTGACATTTCGTGTCAGATCAGTGTTTATAGATTCTTACCAATAGTTGACATGGAGCACTTACATGAAGGGAACTACATCAAGCCATATATTGAGTATGTGGATGTAGCCTGTTCTGCCCAAAGCGAGAGGCTACCAGCAATATCCATTTACTACTGCCAATTCATGATCACTCAAACCACCCCAGATTTTTAAAAGAAAGGGAATAAATTAATTGTAAATTTTAACCAAACAAAAAACTAACGAAAATCAGTTAACTACAAATTTTAACTGAATAAAAAATGTCAAATGTTCGTGCACGAAAAAAACTTGTGAGTAAATGGATAAAATATTTTTAAAAATTCTAATAAATTTTTATTTTCAAAAATCTAATAAGACTATTTCCTGATATATTAAACTAAAAATTATGACTAATGTGTGCAATGAATTTAAATTTGACGAAAACATTTTTAATAAACCAAGAGAGAAAAACATCTTTGATAAACCAAGAGAGAACAAGGTCAAATATAATATTTGCAAAACCAATTTTAAACAACCTTTAATCAACAACAGAGAAACAAGAAACACAAGGAGGGTATTTATAATAATCTAAATTATAATGATGACAATTAATTTGAAGATCAGGAATTTGTTTTTAATTCTACAGAACCAATATATTTGTAAAGAAACAGAAAAGTTAATTTCTCTTTTTTTATTACTTTAGAAATTCCAAATCATCATAAAAAACTTAATGATTCATTATTACAACTTTATTGTGATAATTAAGTTTTTTCAAAACAATGTTGTGAGTATTCTGATTTTCCAAATGTGATAGAAGCTTATATAGAATTTTATATACTATTTTTATAAGTTTGTGACTCAATAACAAAAAATAGAAGATAATTTTTATACTGATTTAAAAATTTTCAGTTAATATTATGTTATAAGTATCAAATGTTAAACTTTTCTTGCCATATGTTATTATATAAACAATTGCATCATTCAGAATTTTGTCATTGATCAGGGCACATAATTACATAATAGTTTTTTGCGTAGTTAACATATTCATCCTTCTAGACATATTTACAAGAAACAAAGGATAATTCTCTGTGAAATTGAATTGATTTAATTTCACATTGGTGTTTAATTGTGTAACCCACTTAAAAAACTCGGAAAACATCATGAGCCTTCAAAACATTAGTTGGTGGACCTAGATTCCACATCGCTTGAGGAAAAACTGCATTTCTATTATCCTTTAAGTATACATTCTCTAATGTAACACAATTGAATAAAGAAGGATCAGTCAGCTGATTATTTTTTTCGATTTGTTTGAAAAACAACAAAAATAAAATAAGGCATATCAGTTTCTGCAGAATTTTAGTAGTTGCTGACATCTAATGCAAAACTTATTTTTCTACTTAATCTGCCGGCCGAAGTGGCCGTGCGGTTAAAGGCGCTGCAGTCTGGAACCGCGAGACCGCTACGGTCGCAGGTTCGAATCCTGCCTCGGGCATGGATATTTGTGATGTCCTTAGGTTAGTTAGGTTTAACTAGTTCTCAGTTCTAGGGGACTAATGACCTCAGCAGTTGAGTCCCATAGTGCTCAGAGCCATTTGAACCATTTTTCTACTTAATCTGGCAATGTCAAAGGTTTATGATTCAAATAAAATATGGGAATTTTTGGATTTTTTTGTCTTTCTTGCTCCAGCACAAGTGAATACTCTAGTTCATATGCAACCACAGGAACACGAATTTCCATCGATTACACAACAATTTTACCTTCCTTGGAAGTGTATCTTTTATTTCAGCTTCAGTTTGATTACAGCCAGACTATCAAGAAATGTCATTGTCTACACAAGAACTCTATGTAAAAATTACAGTTAAATCTCGCTCCCACAAAATTTCTTTCTAGTCTTTAAAGGATGTACGAAGCAAATCTAGTGGAAAGACTACTTCATTTTCCTTACTTTTTATCTTCGCATTACTGAGGATATGATCTTCCATGGTTAACTCATTGGCTACAGCTGATGTCAATAGCACAAAGACAGACAAAACAATGAAAGTGTACTCAACTGTATAAAAAAATATTGTTCCCTTTCCTTATGGTGATAACACCGAACTTATTTGTCACATAGCTGTCACTCCATTTTTTATCTGATATTCCATCATATCTTGGATAATCTGTACCATCAGCTCCAATATTATTGTAGCTAACGCACAGTTGTCCACATTTACGATGAATCCAACCATCACCAATACGAATATTAATCTCTGACTTCTTATTAGGAATATCTAATTACTTTTAGTCTTCTCATTCACAGAGAATGAGTAAAAGAGATAGCTCTCAGTCTACTTTATTTAACAAGGATGAAAGTTATTAACATATTTCTAAAACAACTGTTACACTAGCACCATTCAAGTCGATCAAATTCTCGTTTTTGTAAGTTACAGTTGTTTGTAAATCACGTATAGTATTAAAAAACGGAATAAGTGCTAGGTAATGTGGCTCATGAATTGTCGATCCACCGTATTCTGCACTGGGTTTGAATGAAGCAATAATATTAGTTTCTCTAAAAAAGACATCACCATGCTTAACATACGTTCCATCAGCCAAATTAAAATTAATACTGATGAATTGGAATAGTACGATTTCAGGCACATCATTAGCAATAGTTCTTCGTTGGCTTCAATAATGTGGTTATTATATCCTAATACACTTCCATGTCATTCTTTATGTCCATACATAATTTAACATTACACTCAATACTAACACTATTTAAAATTTCATCTGCTTTTAATGTGAGTATATAGTTTTTGGTGTGAATAAATTTTTCTAATTTTTTCAATCTAAATTGACCAAAAGGTGATTCTATCGTTACCCCATCATATTACAATTTACTGTTTTTCGATATGATTTTTGACATAAGAAATGTCGTGTAAAAATGAACTTGTGAAACATTACTGCAGCTATGTGTTGTAGGTACTGTCAACCTTTTTTTTTGTTTTGAGAACAGATCACTTGCCACTCAATTGAAACAAACGATTCATTTATATTAATAAAAGATTACATAGTATATTAATAAAACTGACTGAGATCCAAAAATAAGAATTATAGAGACGAGACCAAGGAATAAACACGGCAAACTCTTGTCTAGCTCTATTTGATGTGCAGAAATAGCACTAAGTGGATATGGAACAGTGCCATCAACCATTGGTAGTTATATTTTAGCTCCAGTATGGCAAAACTGAATAAAATAAATAATTGTAAAAATGTGTAAAAAAGTTGAAGAGAAAAATAATGGGAAGAAAACGAAGTTTATCGAAAATAATACGAAATTATATCGTTAGATGACTGTGAAGATAATTGAGTTGTAGTATTTGGTGATTTGACTCTAGAAAATCAGAATGTATTTAGAGAATAATATACTAGAGGACGTCACAAAGAAATAGATTGTTTTTACTTAGCACAGACATATTCAAAAATACCAAGAGGAATTATAATTCTTTTAAATATTTTTGAACAATGCGACACAAATTTAAATCATATTTGTCACAAGTTTACCAGTAGAAATTTAACATTTGATAATTTTAAAAAATGTGTGGTAAATGCAGGAATGGAGATAAATTTGATTTTATTACAAAAGAAATGATAAGAAAAATTTGTAATTGTAAGTAAAGTGATAATATTAAAAAATATTAAAAATATAAACATGAAAAATAATTGTTAAACGTAACTATAGATGTTAAACATAAACGTTTAACATAGTAATACGCACAAAACAACGTTAAACGTAAGTCTTAAACGTTAAAAAATAAATTATTAATGTCGTTTATTCTTAATAAATATTTCCTAAACAAAATCATCTGTAAGGGCTGAGTATGCATTCTGTGCATAACCGAAAGGTAGTTAAAAAACCTAAAAGAAGTAGAAAGGTAAAGGAACAAGTAAAAGAGGAATTTAAAAAAATATAAGAAACAACCAAGAACAGAATTAGAAAAACATAAAAAAGATCAGGCAATTATTGATATAATCGAAAAAGTAAAACAAGGAACCAAAGGCTTAGGTGATACAAGAAAATAGAGATTCGAAAAGCAGATGGCTCCTTATAAATATTTCCAGAATTTAATAACATACCACCAGTTAAGCAATATGACTGTAATTAAAGAGCTTATACATTAGGCAAATCAGATATACAAAATTTATTGAAGAAATACAATTGAAAGGTTAAAGATAGGAAAATAGAAGAGAAGCAACTCCCTAAATAAATAAACGTAAGTGAAATATTGCTAGAATATATTGATCACAGTGAAGATAAGGTTTTTGGATAGAGACCTGTTAGTATGTTTAAATATATTGCCTATAAACTAGAAAAATTTAAAGGAGATAAGATAATGATCAACGAAGGTACAGATGGGCTAATGAATCTGATAACCAAGACACACATTACTTTTGAAGACATGAAAGAAAAATTTGATGTTACTGAGTTATCACATTATGCATATACACTCCTGGAAATGGAAAAAAGAACACATTGACACCGGTGTGTCAGACCCACCATACTTGCTCCGGACACTGCAAGAGGGCTGTACAAGCAATGATCACACGCACGGCACAGCGGACACACCAGGAACCGCGGTGTTGGCCGTCGAATGGCGCTAGCTGCGCAGCATTTGTGCACCGCCGCCGTCAGTGTCAGCCAGTTTGCCGTGGCATACGGAGCTCCATCGCAGTCTTTAACACTGGTAGCATTCCGCGACAGCGTGGACGTGAACCGTATGTGCAGTTGACGGACTTTGAGCGAGGGCGTATAGTGGGCATGCGGGAGGCCGGGTGGACGTACCGCCGAATTGCTCAACACGTGGGGCGTGAGGTCTCCACAGTACATCGATGTTGTCGCCAGTGGTCGGCGGAAGGTGCACGTGCCCGTCGACCTGGGACCGGACCGCAGCGACGCACGGATGCACGCCAAGAGCGTAGGATCCTACGCAGTGCCGCAGGGGACCGCACCGCCACTTCCCAGCAAATTAGGGACACTGTTGCTCCTGGGGGAATCGGCGAGGACCATTCGCAACCGTCTCCATGAAGCTGGGCTACGGTCCCGCACACCGTTAGGCCGTCTTCCGCTCACGCCCCAACATCGTGCAGCCCGCCTCCAGTGGTGTCGCGACAGGCGTGAATGGAGGGACGAATGGAGACGTGTCGTCTTCAGCGATGAGAGTCGCTTCTGCCTTGGTGCCAATGATGGTCGTATGCGTGTTTGGCGCCGTGCAGGTGAGCGCCACAATCAGGACTGCATACGACCGAGGCACACAGGGCCAACACCCGGCATCATGGTGTGGGGAGCGATCTCCTACACTGGCCGTACACCACTGGTGATCGTCGAGGGGACACTGAATAGTGCACGGTACATCCAAACCATCATCGAACCCATCGTTCTACCATTCCTAGACCGGCAAGGGAACTTGCTGTTCCAACAGGACAATGCACGTCCGCATGTATCCCGTGCCACCCAACGTGCTCTAGAAGGTGTAAGTCAACTACCCTGGCCAGCAAGATCTCCGGATCTGTCCCCCATTGAGCATGTTTGGGACTGGATGAAGCGTCGTCTCACGTGGTCTGCACGTCCAGCACGAACGCTGGTCCAACTGAGGCGCCAGGTGGAAATGGCATGGCAAGCCGTTCCACAGGACTACATCCAGCATCTCTACGATCGTTTCCATGGGAGAATAGCAGCCTGCATTGCTGCGAAAGGTGGATATACACTGTACTAGTGCCGACATTGTGCATGCTCTGTTGCCTGTGTCTATGTGCCTGTGGTTCTGTCAGTGTGATCATGTGATGTATCTGACCCCAGGAATGTGTCAATAAAGTTTCCCCTTCCTGGGACAATGAATTCACGGTGTTCTTATTTCAATTTCCAGGAGTGTATATTATATCATTCATACACATAATATTCTGAAAAGAATCCAAGTAAAATAAAATTGAAGAAACACATTAAATACAACTGAATTGCTGAAAATCATTTTCCAAAATTAAGGCAACCACTTTCAAGTTCACATATTTCAGATGCAAAAAAGTTAATGCATAATAAAAAATTTACAGAAAAACCAATTGAACATATTTGGATGAATGATGTTAGAGACATAATCGATAGATTAGCAGTAATCCATTGAGAAGAAATAGCTGGAAAAAAATTATCCTGATGAAAAACTTAAAATAACACACGTCAACAAATAAATTTTTTGATTTTGTTATCGACAAACATAAGGAATACTATATATGATTAGATTTTTGAATAGCTTGTTGCACACTTTATGGAAAAGTGGGAAATATGGAAAAGGATTACTAAGTACTTTAATTAATAAATTACAATTCGAAATACACCCCCCTGGTTATAATTACTGTAATCCAGGAACTAACATAGAAGAAAGGTTAGTACACGGAGATCCAGGAATAAATCCACTGCCTGAAGCTTGCAAAACACATGATTTTGCATATAGAGATAATAAAAGAAGACACGAAGCAGATAAACAATTTCAACCTGCTGCAAAAGAAAGAATGTATGCTTTTGATCCATCTAGTGGAGAAAAATTTGTTGCTACAGCAATTAGAGGAATAATGTATGGAAAGAGACAATTAGACACGGGTTTAGATGTTGATGATAATGGTTGGGAACTATAAAAAATATTAACCATTAAAAATTATATCTGTATTATAAAATTAGATCTACATAAATAAATAACTTCAACACTGATTATACTTTGCTACCTAGTGGCAAGACTAAACCAAAATCAATTAAAATTGAAGTAAACAAAAACCAGTTACATAGAATTGAACATTTTTTAACTGATGCACAAAAAAGAAAGATAGGAAAGGAAGCAAGTGGTAATTTGCTCATAACATTAGGTATACCTATTGTAAATAAAATTATAGAATATCAAACAAAGAAGAATAAACAAAAAAAACATTTTTTATTTATTTGGAGGAAATATTCGGAAAGAATTAGAT
Source organism: Schistocerca nitens (assembly GCF_023898315.1). NCBI lineage: Eukaryota > Metazoa > Arthropoda > Insecta > Orthoptera > Acrididae > Schistocerca > Schistocerca nitens. The sequence goes on along the minus strand of NC_064616.1, from coordinate 179,753,436 downwards.
TAATAGCTTGGCTCAAGTGACATGTTTTATAATGGCCAGCTAACACAAACTTTTAAAAATTATATGCTGTAAATTGTGTATATTTCTGCTAAAACTATTGTCAGATAACTGTAAGTGTAACGATATTTTGAATATAATATGTTTTGTAGCTACTTCCCATTAGACCAAACTGCTGAGGTCATAGGTCCCTACAATTACACACTACATAATCTACCTTAAACTAACTTACTCTAAGGGTAACACACATACCCATGGCCGAGGGAGGACTCACATCTCTGATGGAGGGAGCTGCACAAACCATGGCAAAGTTCCCCAGACCACGCAGCTACCCAGTAACGCAATATAATATATGTGGACATTTTTGGAAATATGGCATGGTCTAAAGGTTACCAGACATATTGGAAGGATTATAAAAAATTAAATCAGCTTTAGAATCATTCAATCGAAAAACAAAATCATTCAATTAGAAAATAGAAAATATGATTAAACAAACTTTACTAAACTCAAAGAAAGGAGAATAGTCAGTAGAAAAGATCCATTAAGTGTTTATGAAGCTGTTAGAAACCAATATTTAGAAAAACAATGAAAAGTTGTTCTCACAAATGCTGATTCTCGCACAATTCAATAATTATATTACCAAACAGGTATTAGTGTCAGTCATAGCAGCCTCTGCATCAGCCATTGCTGACTTCAGCTAGTGACTAAGCAACTACCTTACAAAGAAAGAAACAGAATAAACATTAACAGAGTTAATTTCACATATTAAATCGATTAAATTCGAAAAATCCATGATAAACAAACAGTTGAATATACATTTATTGCACAAAACCATTTTTATATTAAATTAAGTGTTTGAGGCAAAGTTTATCAAGTGAATACTGATGTCATATTGTATGTGTGTGGGTGTCATCTTGACGAGTTGCAGAACGGATTGATCTGACAAGTACCCTTTAGCTTCCGCAAGAAGTAATTTCCACCCCACACTACTACAGAAGTCAGACAGACGCTCCTAACATACCAAAAATGCCTGAAAAACTTTCAGCAATAAATATCTTCTGGAGTCGTCCACTGTAAGGAAAAGACACAAAAATATTCTATTTTCTTATGTAACTAGTGGGATACTTCAGTACTGGAGTATTGTTAGTTAGTGTAAAAAAAATCATTAAATGAATGGAAAATGAAGAAACGTTTCCTCTTAATTCTATCCTTGGTATTAATATTATTACTCCAAAAAGGTGTTTTCGAATGTTACTTACAGAAGAAAAATCCTGCATAAATCCTTTTATTCCAAAATCTGAGAAAATGGAGAGAAACCTTCATTTATAAACTGATACACAAATTTCTGGGTTCTTTTCGGAATATCAGGTTACCTCTTATGGACAGCAACCCTGTTAATGAAATTTATATACAAAGTGTGGGAGAGCTCTTTTATTCCTTTTCTTTAAGAATGTTATGGACTCGGCAGAATGGCTGAGAGCCGCACCTACTCAACTTAAATAATTATCCAATGAATTTTTCTATGTACGGTCGAGGCTGTCGCTTGAGAAATGTAATGGAGTGATGAGAATGATGTATGTTATTTCTAATGGAGGAAAGATGGTGCTCGCCTACACTGTAGTGCATAATACCATGAGCTGTGACACATGCTGCCTGCATTGTTCGCTGCTGAAAAATAACAATACTGTCTCTTTCTATCTGGATTGACCTTCACCAATCGAACTTTCACTACGCCTTGATGAAGTCAAGGACTCCTATCTGGCCCTAGTCTAACTATTGGAGTGGTACACCGGTCAGATAACCAGTCCACCGCGATGCCACTCAATGTTCACTCACAGGCACTAACTAATACCTTGTCTGTGTTCACACTGCACATTAAGTGTCACGGCCAACACGGTGAACAAATGCTTAATCGCGAGCGACTCAATATAGAATATCACTCTGATTCGCTAGTGACAGAGGGGCTCTCTCAGTGCAGTACTGAGTAGAGACTTTGTTCCTCGCCCTCTGTGTACACGCACAAGCGCACTCGCTCTTGCTACATGTTCCCGCTTCAGGAGCGTCACCGGAATGACACCTCTCCACGCAAAAAGTGAAAGGGTATATCATCTGCTGTCTTTCCCTCATTCCTCCAGCTCATTCCGTTAGAAATAGTCCCCAAATCACCGTTACTCTTACAAACGGGGGAATGGTGCTCTGTTTAAGCCGACCAATCCGGAAATATATAGCATCTGTGTTAGGCATTTACTGTCCACCTGTGAGAATTCTGAAACTGCGCACTAGGCCCGTCAAAAAATGCATATGCTGGGGCTCTCCCAAACAATACAGCAGGTTTTGCTTTTAAGGTGAACACACAGGCCATTATTCCTTTTCTCTGGCAAAAACTGTTTCATCCCTGGGCGGTTGGCCGGCCGGCGCAGTTGCATGCTAACTCACCCTTCTACGGACTTTGTAGCAGGCTTGTTGCCTCCGCCAAATAAAAACTCCTTTGGCTGCCGTGTCTTGAATGTTTGCATATGCCACCCTGGACTTCTTAATCTCGATGTGTACTTGCGATTTATTTATTACATTTGCATATCTATTAAATGGAAATATGTAAAACTGACTTTTATGTGTCATTGTTTTTTTTTTGTGTAAGAATGAAGAACCATTTCCTCTTAATTCTATCCACGGTATTAATATTATTACCCCAAAAAGGTGTTTTCGAATGTTACTTAAAGAAGAAAAATCCTGCATAAATCATTTTCTAATTTTACATATAAAAGAAATCAATAGAACTTCCATGAGATTGTGAAATTATATAACTATACTAACTAAGTTTATTTACAAAAGATTTTATGGTATCTATAAATTATGGACTGTACATATATTATAAAAATAATTACTTTTACACAGAAAGAGAAAAATATCTTATTACAAATGTATATTATTTTCATAAATCTACGGTTGTTTTAGTATAGAGAGATTTTTTCTTTTTTTCGAAATAGTCTTTTCAGCCGGCCGAAGTGGCCGCGCGGTTCTGGCGCTGCAGTCTGGAACCGCGAGACCACTACGGTCGCAGGTTCGAATCCTGCCTCGGGCATGGATGTGTGTGATGTCCTTAGGTTAGTTAGGTTTAACTAGTTCTAAGTTCTAGGGGACTAATGACCTCAGCAGTTGAGTCCCATAGTGCTCAGAGCCAGCCAGCCAGTCTTTTCATTTTGTGCTGCTCTGTCAGTTTCTGTACAAGACGATCCCCACTGAAGTGCTGGAAGGCGTCGATTCATTTATATGGGTGTCACAAACCATGTGAGAAGCACTATAGCATGTGATGCCGGGCCTTATTTGTTGATGTTGTCATCATGAAGTGGTACTTCTAACTAATGGTTGCTGATGACTGTAGTTTAATGAATATGCAGTGAAGTCCTTGTACTCCTTTTCTGTCACACCTGGTGAGGTATGGCAGTTCGACGATTGCCAACGACTGTCACCCATTATATGTGGTGTGACATCTTGGTACTCCACATCTGGTTCAGTATGGCAGTTCACTGATGTGGTAGGGATAATGATGTTCATTTAGCTTAATCCATTTCTTGATAATGTTTGTTGGTGCTAGATTAATATGCTGTTTGACATTTGTTTGCCTTCTTTTAACTATGCAATATTTATATTTTGAGAGATGGCTGTAGTAATTACCATGCCGCATAGTTCATGGAGAGATGTTCGTAACAATTTTTAGTATAGGTGAGAAGGGTCAATTCTAGTGTCTGATACCACCCGTCGGCTTTGACCAATGACGTAATGTGTGATGTTATTTTGTTTGTGCTGCAGATTGCTGTCGATGAACGTTAAATGATTTCTCTGGATTTCCTCGTTACGCTCGTATATTAAAAATTCAATGTATATTGTTTTGTTTTCATCTCGTAATTTGTTTTCGTCATCTTTTGTTAATGAAAGTAATCGTGATTTATAAGGCCTTGATTTCTCACACTGTTCGTTATGGATGAGTCAGTTGTTTTTACTGCGAAAATTCTGCTTCAGAAAATGAGTGACCATAAACCAACTATAAAATTTTTGCATTCATTGGGCGTCATTGCTGGGAAAGAGAAGGATTTCAGTTTTGCAAGGCCATTTAGATGAATACTGTTGGAGGAAGAGTATTCCTAAAGGTTATTATTTATTTCTTGCATTTATGAAAGTAGTCAGCAAAATGTACAGGCCTCGTTTTGTTGTCGGCCGTTGTGGCCGAGCGGTTCTAGGCGCTTCAGTCTGGAACCGCGCGACCGCTACGGTCGCAGGTTCGAATCCTGCCTCGGGCATGGATGTATGTGCTGTCCTTAGGTTAGTTAGGTTTAAGTAGTTGTAAGTCTAGGGGACTGATGACCTCAGATGTTAAGTCCCATAGTAATCAGAGCCATTTGAACCATTTGAACCTCGTTTTGTTAGTTAGGTGTTGGTGGGTCTGAATTTTTTTTCTTGTGTTACGTTGCGTTTTTTTATGTTACTGTTTTGTGCGACTGCTACTTTTTTGGTTTCTCTAGAGGGAGGTTTTTCTGTCGTTTTAATTTTTTCTGGTTACAATGGTGGGCCAAGGGGTATTGCTATGTCTTTGCCGGAGAGTTTATGTGGTTGACTCGTGGTTTCATTTTTTTTATTATTTTAAAATTTTGCGTCTGATTGAGGGCGGGAAGAGATGTTATGAGTGGTACCTCATTCGTGCCTGAGGTTCGTGTTTCTTATTAATTTTCATTAGTTATTCTCGATTTTGCTTCTTTCATTACAGTTTGACCTTCTAACATTATTATTTCTTCTTATGTTCTTATTTCGTTCTTGTCAGCCACGATCTTTGACTCCTTTGGAAGTTCATATGCGGTAAGTTTCTTTTTATGTAGCCACTACTATGTTTCCCTTTTTGCTGTTTTTGCTACACTTGTCTTATTTTTACTGTCACTCCAGGTGTATCGATTTTACTGAGTGTTATTTGGAGCTACTGCATCTGGTGTGACTTTCGTGAAGTATAATTATCGGTTGCAAGGTTTGGTCTTTTTTGCATTTTATTTCTCTGCACGTGCAGTAATGTGTGTAAAGATTTTCATTTTTTGAAAGTCTAGTCGTATTCTGTAGTTCACTAACAAGATCATTTTTTACGCGCGATTCTGATATAAGATTTTTGCGCAACAAACAGTAATATTGGAATCGGTAACTAGAAATAATCTCCTACATAGGTTGCTTCTAGTTACCGATTCCAACTATTCGACGATTCATTATTTAGATCGTTTTTGCAGTACGTGAGGAAAATATAATAGAACAGGCTCTGCTAACGGTATACTACGCCTTCCACATCGCTGGCTACAGGTTCTACACAACGCTGTTCTATTATATTACACAATATATGCACTCGTAATTGCTCTCGTCTTCTTATTTACTTCAGTCATCTTCAACTTGTTTAGATGAAATTCGCGCGTAAATAATAGTCGCATTAAATGTATTATTTTATGCTAAACTACATTCATTTGTTTACTAGTATAATCGGTTCCATTCATAGATTGTCCATTGCAGCATCTTTGCCTTACGTATGACGTCATTGGTCAAAGCCGACGGGTGGTATCGGACACTAGAATTTATCCGGTGAGAAAAGGATCTTCCTTTCTTCTGCCCTTCTTCATCTTGCGTCTTCTGGTCTTCTCTTCTTTCTTGCATTCTTCTGTTCTTCTTGGGCTAGGAATATGTGAACTTTACTGTAGGAGAGATATAGGATTTGTCGGATCTGACTGCCTTTCCCAAATTTTATTTGATGAGTTTGTAGATCTTATAAGGGAACCTCCCCATCGCATCCCCCTCAGATTTAGTTATAAGTTGGCACAGTGGATAGGCCTTGAAAAACTGAACACAGATCAATCGAGAAAACATTAAGAAGTTGTGTGGAACTATGAAAAAAATAAGCAAAATATACAAACTGAGTAGTCCATGTGCAAGATATGCAGCATCAAGGATAGTTAAAGCTCAGGAGCGCCGTGGTCCCGCGGTTAGCGTGAGCAGCTGTGGAAGGAGAAGTTCTTGATTCAAGTTTTCCCTCGAGTAAAAGTTTAATTTTTTATTTTCTGACAATTATTATCTGTCCGTCCGTTGTTGCAGTTTATGTGACAAACTCTTATGTTTTCATCACTTTTTTGGGAGTGATTATCACATCCACAAGAAAACCTAAATCGGGCAAGGTAGAAGAATCTTTTTACCCATTCGTCAAGTGTACAAGTTAGGTGGGTCGACAACATATTCCTGTCATGTGACGCACCTGCCGTCACCAGTGTCGTATAGAATATATCAGACGTGTTTTCCTGTGGAGCAATCGGTTGACCTATGATCTTGCGATCAAATGTTTTCGGTTCCCATTGGAGTGGCACGTCCTTGCGTCTACTAATCGCACGGTTTTGTGGTGCGGTCGCAAAACACAGATACTAAACGTATTACAGGGAACAGAGACGTCAATGAACGAACGGACAGATCATAACTTTGCGAAAATAAAGAAAGTAAAATTTTCAACTGAGGGAAGACTTGAACCAAGGACCTTAGATTCCGCAGCTGCTCACGCTAACCACGGGACCACGGCACTCCTCAGTTTATGCTCTCCTTGATATTGCTTATCTTGCTCATGGACCACTCAGTTTCTACATTTTGCTTATTTTTTTTCATAGTTCCACACAACTTCTTACTGTTTTCTCGATTGACCTGTGTTCAGTTTTTCAAGACCTATCCACTGTGCCAACCTATAACTAAATCTGAGGGGGGTGCGATGGGAAGGTTCCCTTGTTAGTATTTCTTGTACCTTCATTGTAGTCTCGTCGTATCATGATTCTCCTCATGCTCGTCCATTGAGTAGCAGCGTCGTGACATATGAAATGTCTGGGCCGCGTGTTGCCCTCCTGAAGACCAACCTGGTTGCCCTGCACTTCCAGTATCACATTGGTCGTCACGTTGTTATCATTGCCCTAAGTGCTTTCTCAACACGTCTGTAGCCTCTCCGTTGCTATCTCGAAGCATCCGGTGTTGAGGTAGCTGGCGATTGATGTTGGTGGCAATGTCCCTCTGATGCGTAGATTTTTTTCCTTGTTTTACAGGCGTGTGTGTGTGTGTGCGTGTGTGTGTGTGTGTCTTTTTTATAGCCTACCACTTCTTCATTCTTTTATTAGTTGTGTGTCATTTATGGTTTGTGTGCATGTTGCAGAGTACTCAATGATACAAGAAAATCTGTTAGTCTGTTTTGTATCTCTCTTCCTTTCTTTTAATTAATGTTTTTGTTTCACAACATTCTTATTCATCTTTATTTTTCAAATTGTTGAACAGACAGTCCTTGTAGTCCTAAACGCATAATGTAGTCATATATGACAGACTTCTTGATGTGTTTTGATTTTTTCTCTTTCTCATCATCAACTTTACAACCATATATTTTCGCTATTAAACGACGATATTATTCCATTACTTTTCCGTTGCATTCATCTTACATTTTATCTTCCTTTTTACTTACTAGGTGCACATTATAAATATATAATTTTCCTAATCATCACTTGTATGAAAATAATCAATAAACGATTTCATATCTTCATGAAATATTTAGTTTTTGTATTATAGGTATAACTATCAGTTATTTAATGGTTTTTTCCATATTTTGGTTTCTTAACATTATAGTGAAAATTATATATTATTTCTTTCACTAAATCTAGTATTGTCACACGAATATAAATAGGTCTATTAAGGAAAATTTTTGTTTTATTCATATTGATAGCAACTGAATTTTCATTAAATATATTTCCATTTTAAAATTTGGTTTAGCTATAAATTTATCACATCTATCTGGTCTGAGACTAACTTTATATCAACTCTGTCTCCTATATTTTTCATTGTTTCCATAAATACTGAATTATCATTAATTTATAGAAATCTTTTTCAAAATCTGTTGTTGCTTTCATCCTTATTTCTATATTTTAATCTATATACTTGTACAACAAATCAGATTTTTAAATTGTGAATCTCTATGTATTTTGTTTATTTGCATTTTTTCAAGATAAGTATAATTTGAGATTATCACAAGGACCCACATAACTATATTTATTATCTGAATTAGCTAAGTTTTTTTCTTTAATTCCTGGGACCATTTTATTTTTGGGAGATAATGGTAAATCCTTGTGTAAATCATGTAAATTTTTTTGTATTCAAAAGCTACCTGAAGAATGTAAGTAGTTCTACAAGTGTCTGAAATTTCACTTACATTTTAGAATGGAAATTTTTTGGTACATCACATTCAGATTCAAGATATGTTACGTATTGGCATTACCATTACCATATAAATTATTTTCGTCTAAATATGCTAATTAATTCGATATCTTATTTTTATTAAAATTTTTCACATATTTATCATTTACTTTAACATATATTTACAACATTGGGATACATCACCTATTATTCCTTTTTCAATGTTCAAAACGATATTATAATTATGTAACAATACAAGTGGTTGATCAGTCATATTTAACATCGCTTCCCAACTATAACCAAGTGCCATCAGATACCAAGATAGATCTAAAGAAATTTTTCTAAAATTTTCAAAAACCTCAGCTAATAATAAAAAAATCTGTTTTTAAATATAAATCATGGTATTTACCAAGATTATTATACTTAATTCTTCCTACATTAATTTAGCATGATTGTAACGTTCATCACTTATCTCCTAGTCTTTCAGTATATTGTAAAATTCCTTTTTCTTTAAAGTTTTCTTTCTTAAAATTTTCCCCAACTTTCTATATCTTCTAGCAAATTTTTTAATTTTTCGTTTAATTCTTTTTTAAGTCTGGAGAAAGAATATCAAGGATTTTAGATATATTTTTTAATGTAGCGATAAATCTCATTTGCAAATTTTGTGTTCCCTTATGAAAAGAAGTAAATCTACTGTCATTATTTGGTATTACATCTATTTCTTTTTTGTCATAACAAAGTTCTTTCACAATAAGATGGGAATCATAGCTACTTAAATTACGTAAGTAATTTGCTACAAAATTAGGGTGTTTTAATTGTAAATTACAATTATTAAGTAATGGTTTTATATATCTTCCATTCAAATGATCAGGATGATGAACTTATTTACTTTCTTTTGTATAAAATTTTTAGATTACGAACATTTTTTAGATTTATTATTTCTAGATTTTCTTCAGAAGCTAACAGTTTAATATTTCAGTTTCAGAATAAATTTCCCCAATATCTTCACCTTCTTTTTAATAGATTCTATAAAGTATTTATAAAAATTTGGTCAACTGGGTTTTTGTAATTTCCATTTGTTATTTAATATAATAAGAAAAACCAGTATGTTAATGTTTTTGGTATTTTACAGTAAGGAATTTTTCAGCTCATGTTAACAATTACCCATTTTTAATAACAAATACTGCATAAATAACAGAAGGAACCATTTGCGTAAACTTCTAAAATTTAATTGTATGTATTTACCTTTATTTGGTAAATGTGTGTGTGCGTGTGTGTGTGTGTGTGTGTCTTTTTTATAGCCTACCACTTCTTCATTCTTTTATTAGTTGTGTGTCATTTATGGTTTGTGTGCATGTTGCAGAGTACTCAATGATACAAGAAAATCTGTTAGTCTGTTTTGTATCTCTCTTCCTTTCTTTTAATTAATGTGTTAATTTGTTGATTACTTAATTATCTTTTATTCAGTTATTAGTATAAGATATGAGATTTATTTTCCTTTTTGTATCTTTCCTTTTCTTTTCTTTTACTGTTCTTTTCACTCACATGCTTTTAAATGACTCACATGGTAGATGCCAATACACTTACCTCTTTTTGGGTTTGTTAGCTCTACGGCATTTTCGTGAGCGATTCTGGAAATTATCATTGGCCCTTTATAGACTGCAAAAAATTTACGGCATTTATTTTGGCTCTTGTGTGTAAGGTAATGAGTCTTTACAAATACTTTCTGGCCCAAGGTGAAGCGTTTCTTTGTGGCAGACTTGTCTTGGGTGCTCTTACGTCTCATTGCTGCTGAACGAATGTTCTGTAAGGCAGAAGTGACGATTTGTCTGTGTTGCTTTCGGGGAATAATTGGAAATGTAATGATTTCTTTTATTTTTTCTGGTGGATCTATATTTTTTAAGTCTGTAATTAGTGGATAAGTTGTGGTACTATGTGGTGCTGACACTTTATCGAAAATTTTCGTAAGTCCCTGTTTATCTGAATTGTGGCTATTGTCAGTTTTTTTAATTTTGATTCATCTACTTCAAAGAAATGAAAGTTCTGTTTTGATTGTGTTAATGGGTGGACGTTAGTTTGCCTAACCTCTTCCATATTTTCCCGTCAATCTTTACGTTTTTCAGGATTCGGTTGCCTAACTTGTATTTCTGGTTTCCTTTGCTGTGTTGTTCTTCTCTGTGGACCATGATTTCCTCTGTAATTATTCGCGCCCTGGTCTCGCCCGTTGCTGTTTCTGGCATCGTGACCTCTTTCAAAGTACCCTTGACCATTGATATTTTGATTCCTAAAGCCATATACACCACTGTATGAGTGTCCATTACCATTCCTATTTCGGTGACAATTATTCTGGTTCCCGTTTCTATGCCAATTACCTCCATTATGCCACTGTCCTAAGTTGTTAAATTGCCTGAAATTATTATTATTGGGATTAGTATTATTATTATTAGAACATTCGTTCCAAGTCCTCTCCTTTTGCTATTCCCTTTCCTTTGTTTTTTCTTTCATCTCGTTTTCTTTAAACATGAATTCGAACTCCCTTAGGACCTCTTTGAATTCCTCCATATTTTCATTTTTTCCTACTGTCGCCTGTTGATACTTTACCGGTAACTTCATTCTACATGGACGTATCAGCTCTCCATTACTGTATGGTTTATCTAAGCATTGATTCTATTTGTCCATTGAGTCAAAGAATTTTACAACGATTTTCTCCCCTAAGTTTTCATATGGTGTCATCTAAAGTAACTCGTATTTAATTTTGTTTTGCACCTCCTTAGACCAATATCTTTAGAGAAATGCTGTTTTGATCTGTAGGTAAGAAGCGATCTTTTGCATCACCTCCGCTACTGTCCCTGACATGTGTGCACAAATAAAGTCAAGTTTTTGAGCCATGCTCCAATGATTTGGCAAGCCTACCTGGAACTGATCTATAAATGTGCGTGCATGCAAGCTACCGCCTTCTTCCTTGAAATGTTGGAATTTTCTAACTGTAAAGAAGTGTTCTGTATCGTATCTACTCATAAATCCGGGTTGAGGCTGATTCATAGACTCAAATAATCTTCCACTGCTTGTGTTGTCTTGCTATTCTCTGGCAATCCACTGCCTGTCTGCATATTCACATCATATCGTAACATTGGTGAACAAAAGTGTTGTTCGTTTGTCTCTACTCTCGTCGTTCGCGGTACTGTACATGTGCTACGGTTATATTGCGTCATCAGGTTTACTGGTTCAGTCGCCTGTCGTTCCATTGGTATCGGCTGACTGTATGTGTCCCGTTTTTCTAGACACTGTGCCTGGTTCTGTGGCGTGTCATGTGTCTCTTTAATTGGGGCCTTCTGTTTCGATTTCTGCGCGAGTATTACTTCTGGTCTTTGTTCTTCTTGAACTTTCTTAGACGGCGCTTGTTCATCTACAGAATTAATGCTTGACGTATCAGTTGTTTCACTACAAGTGTAATCGGTTTTGATCTTTTCTTCGATAGTTCGTATCAACTCCGTTCGAAGCTTTTCAGACTGATCTTTGTTGTTAAGTTCTATTTTATTGATCCGCTGATCATATTTTTTCAGTGCAACGTTTGCGACCTTGCTTTGAATCGCTTGTTTCTTCGAAAATCGTATTGCTGTTCGAGTGGCCTTTTTCGTAAAACGTTCCACTTTTTTGTCAACTTTTACGATGTCCAATTGGACCTTGTCCATGTCAGTGCGTAATTGCTGCTGACCTTGTGTTAGTACCTGAATTCTTTCCCTAGATTCTTTCGCGTCTTTATTTATCTGAGTGATCTGACTATCAATTCTGGTGATCCCTTTTTTCCATTGGGATTTTAACTTGTTGAATCTGTGTCTTAAACTTTTGTCCCAATTCCTGATTATCCTGTTTCAATTGCTGATACTGTTTCATCAACTTCGTATTCTGTTTCGTTATCTGTGTATTAATATACTGATCCTGTTTCGCTATTTGTGTCGTTCTATTGTTCATTTTTTGTAACATCTCCATGATCGCGTCCTGTCCTGGAACACTACCTTCTGCTGAACTGTGTGTTTTCGATCTATTGTTTTCTACTCGGTGAATTACGTCGTTTACTGGACTGTGCTGTAACGTTTCTAAGTTCGATAACTGCAACAATCCGTGCTGTCTTCCGTTCTCCCTGTGTTGCTCTTTATGTTGAGGACTAGTTGCGTTTGTCATCGAACCATTTCGTGGTGTAAACAACACCACACACTGCCCTCTCTATTGTGTATGTCTTATGTTTGCTGGTACAGTTACGTCGGTTACGGTGCCTTTTCGCGGCGCCCGTAACTCCACAGACTTCTGTCCCTGTCGCTGAGGCACATTTAGAATGTGTACAAGAGGTTCGACGTATTCTAAATGTTCCACCTCTTCCTCACTGTCTACTTCTCTTTGAATGTTAACTAACTGCCGGTTCATTGACTGTATTGACACGTATTCTGTCTCTCAATATGCAGCGAACAAACGAGTTTCCTGAGCTCGTTTCGCTGCTAATTTTTGCTGTCTTTTGGCTTGTGCTTTCATTAACATGGAAGTTCTTTCCACACACCACAACCCTATCTACAAAACTGTATGACCACGTACCAGTTGGTTGAACCAACAACAACAACAACATCGTGAATTCTCGGCCACTGTTCTGTCTGCTCTGGTAGTCTCCAGTCTCCACATGTACGCTTGCAAAGAAAGTAAAAATGTTACTTCTTAATTCTAACGATTTTAATACTGTGTCACTCTGCGTCTCTGCATTTCTACATCACTCTGGGTCTGTGCCTATCACATGAAAATCATATGCCCTAGCAGCTACTCAAAAATCGTAAAAATTCAAAACATTTTCAACACAATAACACAAGACCTTTCCACTACAATTCTGCTTTCCTCACTACTTGTTTCTATTCTAATCCTAAATCTTTGCAAATAACTCTTTAAGGCATGAAAGAAAATTTTTCAAAGTGATAATGTAGCCTAACATAAAATTTTTTTCTCAAATTAACTAAATTTCTTTGTTAAAAAAAACTTTACAATTATTGGCTTCTCACTTAACTTGACATTGCATAAATATCAATAAACTATATGTAATGCCCAATTTTTTTACTAAGATTTCAACCTGCAGTACCTAACTATCATCTATCACCTATTCTGCTACTGTCTTATCTTGGTAACCTAACTATCTTACCTCTCCTGGCAGGGTCGCCATTTTCTGTATGTTTGTGGATGTTATCTTGACGAGTTGTGCAACAGATTGATCTGACAAGTACCCTTTGGCTCCTGCAAGAAGCAATTTCCACCCCACACTACTACAGAAGTCAGACAGATGCTCCTAACATACCTAAAATGCCTGAAAAACTTTCGGCAATAAATATCTTCTGGAGTCGTCTGCTGTAAGGAAAAGACACAAAAATATTCTGTTTCCATACTAACTAGTGGGATACTTTAGTACTGGAGTATTGCTAGTTAGTGTAAGAAAAACATTAAATGAACGGAAAATATTATTTATTACAAAATCTGAGAAAATAGAGTGAAACCCTGTATTTATAAACTGATACACAAATTTCTGGGTTCTATTCGGAATATCAGGTTAACTCTTATGGACAGGAATCCTCTTAATGAAATTTATATACAAAGTGTGGGAAAGTTCTTTTATCCCTTTTCTTTAAAAATGTTATTTACTTGGCAGAATGGCAGAGAGCCGCATCTACTCATCTTGAATAATTATCCAATTGAATTTTTATGAGTATGGTCGAGGCTGTCGCTTGAGAAATGTAATGGAGTGTCGTGAATGAAGTATGTTATTTCTAATGGAGGAAAGATGAGGCTTGCCTACACTGCAGCGCACAATACCGTGAGCTGCGACACATGCTGCCTGCATTGTTCACTGCTCAAAAATAACAATACTATCTCTTTCTATCTGGATTGACCTTCGCCAATCGAACTCTCACTACGTCTTGATGAAGTCAAGGACTCCAATCTGGCCCTAGTCTAACTATTGGCGTGGTACACTGGTCAGATAATCAGGCCACTGCGATGCCACTCAGTGTTCGCTCACAGGCGCTAACTAATACCTTGTCTGTGTTCACACTGCACATTAAGTGTCACGGCCAACACAGTGAACAAACGCTTAATCGCGAGCGACTCAATATAGAATATCACTCCGATTCACTAGTGCCAGAGGTGCTCTCTCAGTCGAGTACTGAGTAGAGACTTCATTCCTCGCCCTCTGTGTACACGCACAAGCGCACCCGCTCCTGCTACGTGTTCCCACTTCAAGTGCTTCACTGGAACAACACCTCTCCATGCAAAAAGCGAAAGGGTATATCATCTGCTGTCTTTCCCTCATTCCTTCCGCTCATTCCGTCAGAAATAGTCCGCAAATCAGCGTTACTCTTACAAACAGGAGAATGGTGTTCCGTTTAAGCTGACCAATCCAGAAATATATAGCTCTGCGTTAGGCGTTTACTCTCCACCTGTGAGAACTCTGAAACTGCGCCCTAGGTCCGTCAAAAATGCATATGCTGTGGCTCTCCCAAACATTACAGCACGTTTTGCTTTTAAGGTGAACACACAGGCCATTATTCCTTTTCTCTGGCAAAAATGTTTTGGTCCCTGGGCAGTTGGCCGGCTGGTGCAGCTGCGTGCTAACTAACCCTTCCATGGACTTTCCAGCGGGCTTGTTGCCTCCACTGAAGAAAAACTCCTGTGGCCGGCGTGTCTTGAATGTTTGTGTACGCCAGCCTCGACTTTTTAATCTCGGTGCGCACTTGCGATTTATTTACTAGATTTGCATATCGATTAAATGGAAATATGAAAAATTGACTGTACTCTATCGACTTTGTGCTCGAATGAGACATCTTGATACACAGAATACGATGGTGAGGTTGGAATATGTAAGAAATGAAGGTCATGAGACCACACCACCTTACAATATCTATAAAAATTGAACATTGATGAAGCTTTCTAACCATAGAATTAAAAGATTCTATTAAAACAGTATCAGTAGACGCAATATTAATTTTTTATAGTGAACAGTTTTTAGAATCAATTGATGATAATAAAATTAATTAATTAATTTTTATCTGTGTAGGTGGACAAATGTAAGTTGTACTTGAAGTGCAAAAAATTTACTGAGACTCACCACCGTCAAGGCTTCACCACTGAAAATGAAAGACAGGGGACTGAAAAAATTTTTAGGTGGTGGGGTGAGTATTTATGAAGAAATTATAAATAATTACATTAAAAAATCAGAAAAAATGTTACAAGAAGAAATCTTGTTTCTCTCAGTATAGATGATTTATGGGAAACTGATCTAACAGAATTGTTTCTGGAAAATTAAAGGGGAATATCAGAAATAAGTGAAAATATAAATATTTATTAACTGTAATGTAGGATTCGCAAAAAAGTGTGGCTGCGAAATTAATTGATAATTTTACTTCACAGCAATTTACAAAGTATGACTATTGAGCTATGTGTAGACCTTGTTTAAATAAATATCATAAAATATATATATTAAAAATCAAATTCTTTGTGTTTGTGGAAAAAATGATGATGAGAAGTCTGCTTTGGCAGACTCTAATTACAAAAATATTCAAATTGTAAAGAAATTAAAAGATTCAAATTGTTTTTACATGATTCCTACTTCAAGGGCTAGAAATTACAAAAAATGTAAAAAAAGTGTTCTCGAGTATAACAGGAAGTCTCTGCTGCAGTTTATTTTTTAATGGGAATATAAATGTATAAAATGTGATTTTTAAATCTTATTATTTATTTCATAATGTCCATATGGCAATATATCTATTTTATTTTCCGAGATAGCTCTCTAGTTTTCGTGTGCACTCAATGCCTTCTTATTGACTATTTCTCTATAGCTTTCACGTTTTTGTTTCACAACATTCTTATTCATCTTTATTTTTCAAATTGTTGAACAGACAGTCCTTGTAGTCCTAAACGCATAATGTAGTCATATATGACAGACTTCTTGATGTGTTTTGATTTTTTCTCTTTCTCATCATCAACTTTACAACCATATATTTTCGCTATTAAACGACGATATTATTCCATTACTTTTCCGTTGCATTCATCTTACATTTTATCTTCCTTTTTACTTACTAGGTGCACATTATAAATATATAATTTTCCTAATCATCACTTGTATGAAAATAATCAATAAACGATTTCATATCTTCATGAAATATTTAGTTTTTGTATTATAGGTATAACTATCAGTTATTTTATGGTTTTTTCCATATTTTGGTTTCTTAACATTATAGTGAAAATTATATATTATTTCTTTCACTAAATCTAGTATTGTCACACGAATATAAATAGGTCTATTAAGGAAAATTTTTGTTTTATTCATATTGATAGCAACTGAATTTTCATTAAATATATTTCCATTTTAAAATTTGGTTTAGCTATAAATTTATCACATCTATCTGGTCTGAGACTAACTTTATATCAACTCTGTCTCCTATATTTTTCATTGTTTCCATAAATACTGAATTATCATTAATTTATAGAAATCTTTTTCAAAATCTGTTGTTGCTTTCATCCTTATTTCTATATTTTAATCTATATACTTGTACAACAAATCAGATTTTTAAATTGTGAATCTCTATGTATTTTGTTTATTTGCATTTTTTCAAGATAAGTATAATTTGAGATTATCACAAGGACCCACATAACTATATTTATTATCTGAATTAGCTAAGTTTTTTTCTTTAATTCCTGGGACCATTTTATTTTTGGGAGATAATGGTAAATCCTTGTGTAAATCATGTAAATTTTTTTGTATTCAAAAGCTACCTGAAGAATGTAAGTAGTTCTACAAGTGTCTGAAATTTCACTTACATTTTAGAATGGAAATTTTTTGGTACATCACATTCAGATTCAAGATATGTTACGTATTGACATTACCATTACCATATAAATTATTTTCGTCTAAATATGCTAATTAATTCGATATCTTATTTTTATTAAAATTTTTCACATATTTATCATTTACTTTAACATATATTTACAACATTGGGATACATCACCTATTATTCCTTTTTCAATGTTCAAAACGATATTATAATTATGTAACAATACAAGTGGTTGATCAGTCATATTTAACATCGCTTCCCAACTATAACCAAGTGCCATCAGATACCAAGATAGATCTAAAGAAGTTTTTCTAAAATTTTCAAAAACCTCAGCTAATAATAAAAAATCTGTTTTTAAATATAAATCATGG
Organism: Schistocerca nitens; assembly: GCF_023898315.1. NCBI lineage: Eukaryota > Metazoa > Arthropoda > Insecta > Orthoptera > Acrididae > Schistocerca > Schistocerca nitens. The sequence continues at coordinate 179,735,984 of NC_064616.1, read as the reverse complement.
TATTTACCAAGATTATTATACTTAATTCTTCCTACATTAATTTAGCATGATTGTAACGTTCATCACTTATCTCCTAGTCTTTCAGTATATTGTAAAATTCCTTTTTCTTTAAAGTTTTCTTTCTTAAAATTTTCCCCAACTTTCTATATCTTCTAGCAAATTTTTTAATTTTTCGTTTAATTCTTTTTTAAGTCTGGAGAAAGAATATCAAGGATTTTAGATATATTTTTTAATGTAGCGATAAATCTCATTTGCAAATTTTGTGTTCCCTTATGAAAAGTAGTAAATCTACTGTCATTATTTGGTATTACATCTATTTCTTTTTTGTCATAACAAAGTTCTTTCACAATAAGATGGGAATCATAGCTACTTAAATTACGTAAGTAATTTGCTACAAAATTAGGGTGTTTTAATTGTAAATTACAATTATTAAGTAATGGTTTTATATATCTTCCATTCAAATGATCAGGATGATGAACTTATTTACTTTCTTTTGTATAAAATTTTTAGATTACGAACATTTTTTAGATTTATTATTTCTAGATTTTCTTCAGAAGCTAACAGTTTAATATTTCAGTTTCAGAATAAATTTCCCCAATATCTTCACCTTCTTTTTAATAGATTCTATAAAGTATTTATAAAAATTTGGTCAACTGGGTTTTTGTAATTTCCATTTGTTATTTAATATAATAAGAAAAACCAGTATGTTAATGTTTTTGGTATTTTACAGTAAGGAATTTTTCAGCTCATGTTAACAATTACCCATTTTTAATAACAAATACTGCATAAATAACAGAAGGAACCATTTGCGTAAACTTCTAAAATTTAATTGTATGTATTTACCTTTATTTGGTAAATGTGTGTGTGCGTGTGTGTGTGTGTGTGTGTCTTTTTTATAGCCTACCACTTCTTCATTCTTTTATTAGTTGTGTGTCATTTATGGTTTGTGTGCATGTTGCAGAGTACTCAATGATACAAGAAAATCTGTTAGTCTGTTTTGTATCTCTCTTCCTTTCTTTTAATTAATGTGTTAATTTGTTGATTACTTAATTATCTTTTATTCAGTTATTAGTATAAGATATGAGATTTATTTTCCTTTTTGTATCTTTCCTTTTCTTTTCTTTTACTGTTCTTTTCACTCACATGCTTTTAAATGACTCACATGGTAGATGCCAATACACTTACCTCTTTTTGGGTTTGTTAGCTCTACGGCATTTTCGTGAGCGATTCTGGAAATTATCATTGGCCCTTTATAGACTGCAAAAAATTTACGGCATTTATTTTGGCTCTTGTGTGTAAGGTAATGAGTCTTTACAAATACTTTCTGGCCCAAGGTGAAGCGTTTCTTTGTGGCAGACTTGTCTTGGGTGCTCTTACGTCTCATTGCTGCTGAACGAATGTTCTGTAAGGCAGAAGTGACGATTTGTCTGTGTTGCTTTCGGGGAATAATTGGAAATGTAATGATTTCTTTTATTTTTTCTGGTGGATCTATATTTTTTAAGTCTGTAATTAGTGGATAAGTTGTGGTACTATGTGGTGCTGACACTTTATCGAAAATTTTCGTAAGTCCCTGTTTATCTGAATTGTGGCTATTGTCAGTTTTTTTAATTTTGATTCATCTACTTCAAAGAAATGAAAGTTCTGTTTTGATTGTGTTAATGGGTGGACGTTAGTTTGCCTAACCTCTTCCATATTTTCCCGTCAATCTTTACGTTTTTCAGGATTCGGTTGCCTAACTTGTATTTCTGGTTTCCTTTGCTGTGTTGTTCTTCTCTGTGGACCATGATTTCCTCTGTAATTATTCGCGCCCTGGTCTCGCCCGTTGCTGTTTCTGGCATCGTGACCTCTTTCAAAGTACCCTTGACCATTGATATTTTGATTCCTAAAGCCATATACACCACTGTATGAGTGTCCATTACCATTCCTATTTCGGTGACAATTATTCTGGTTCCCGTTTCTATGCCAATTACCTCCATTATGCCACTGTCCTAAGTTGTTAAATTGCCTGAAATTATTATTATTGGGATTAGTATTATTATTATTAGAACATTCGTTCCAAGTCCTCTCCTTTTGCTATTCCCTTTCCTTTGTTTTTTCTTTCATCTCGTTTTCTTTAAACATGAATTCGAACTCCCTTAGGACCTCTTTGAATTCCTCCATATTTTCATTTTTTCCTACTGTCGCCTGTTGATACTTTACCGGTAACTTCATTCTACATGGACGTATCAGCTCTCCATTACTGTATGGTTTATCTAAGCATTGATTCTATTTGTCCATTGAGTCAAAGAATTTTACAACGATTTTCTCCCCTAAGTTTTCATATGGTGTCATCTAAAGTAACTCGTATTTAATTTTGTTTTGCACCTCCTTAGACCAATATCTTTAGAGAAATGCTGTTTTGATCTGTAGGTAAGAAGCGATCTTTTGCATCACCTCCGCTACTGTCCCTGACATGTGTGCACAAATAAAGTCAAGTTTTTGAGCCATGCTCCAATGATTTGGCAAGCCTACCTGGAACTGATCTATAAATGTGCGTGCATGCAAGCTACCGCCTTCTTCCTTGAAATGTTGGAATTTTCTAACTGTAAAGAAGTGTTCTGTATCGTATCTACTCATAAATCCGGGTTGAGGCTGATTCATAGACTCAAATAATCTTCCACTGCTTGTGTTGTCTTGCTATTCTCTGGCAATCCACTGCCTGTCTGCATATTCACATCATATCGTAACATTGGTGAACAAAAGTGTTGTTCGTTTGTCTCTACTCTCGTCGTTCGCGGTACTGTACATGTGCTACGGTTATATTGCGTCATCAGGTTTACTGGTTCAGTCGCCTGTCGTTCCATTGGTATCGGCTGACTGTATGTGTCCCGTTTTTCTAGACACTGTGCCTGGTTCTGTGGCGTGTCATGTGTCTCTTTAATTGGGGCCTTCTGTTTCGATTTCTGCGCGAGTATTACTTCTGGTCTTTGTTCTTCTTGAACTTTCTTAGACGGCGCTTGTTCATCTACAGAATTAATGCTTGACGTATCAGTTGTTTCACTACAAGTGTAATCGGTTTTGATCTTTTCTTCGATAGTTCGTATCAACTCCGTTCGAAGCTTTTCAGACTGATCTTTGTTGTTAAGTTCTATTTTATTGATCCGCTGATCATATTTTTTCAGTGCAACGTTTGCGACCTTGCTTTGAATCGCTTGTTTCTTCGAAAATCGTATTGCTGTTCGAGTGGCCTTTTTCGTAAAACGTTCCACTTTTTTGTCAACTTTTACGATGTCCAATTGGACCTTGTCCATGTCAGTGCGTAATTGCTGCTGACCTTGTGTTAGTACCTGAATTCTTTCCCTAGATTCTTTCGCGTCTTTATTTATCTGAGTGATCTGACTATCAATTCTGGTGATCCCTTTTTTCCATTGGGATTTTAACTTGTTGAATCTGTGTCTTAAACTTTTGTCCCAATTCCTGATTATCCTGTTTCAATTGCTGATACTGTTTCATCAACTTCGTATTCTGTTTCGTTATCTGTGTATTAATATACTGATCCTGTTTCGCTATTTGTGTCGTTCTATTGTTCATTTTTTGTAACATCTCCATGATCGCGTCCTGTCCTGGAACACTACCTTCTGCTGAACTGTGTGTTTTCGATCTATTGTTTTCTACTCGGTGAATTACGTCGTTTACTGGACTGTGCTGTAACGTTTCTAAGTTCGATAACTGCAACAATCCGTGCTGTCTTCCGTTCTCCCTGTGTTGCTCTTTATGTTGAGGACTAGTTGCGTTTGTCATCGAACCATTTCGTGGTGTAAACAACACCACACACTGCCCTCTCTATTGTGTATGTCTTATGTTTGCTGGTACAGTTACGTCGGTTACGGTGCCTTTTCGCGGCGCCCGTAACTCCACAGACTTCTGTCCCTGTCGCTGAGGCACATTTAGAATGTGTACAAGAGGTTCGACGTATTCTAAATGTTCCACCTCTTCCTCACTGTCTACTTCTCTTTGAATGTTAACTAACTGCCGGTTCATTGACTGTATTGACACGTATTCTGTCTCTCAATATGCAGCGAACAAACGAGTTTCCTGAGCTCGTTTCGCTGCTAATTTTTGCTGTCTTTTGGCTTGTGCTTTCATTAACATGGAAGTTCTTTCCACACACCACAACCCTATCTACAAAACTGTATGACCACGTACCAGTTGGTTGAACCAACAACAACAACAACATCGTGAATTCTCGGCCACTGTTCTGTCTGCTCTGGTAGTCTCCAGTCTCCACATGTACGCTTGCAAAGAAAGTAAAAATGTTACTTCTTAATTCTAACGATTTTAATACTGTGTCACTCTGCGTCTCTGCATTTCTACATCACTCTGGGTCTGTGCCTATCACATGAAAATCATATGCCCTAGCAGCTACTCAAAAATCGTAAAAATTCAAAACATTTTCAACACAATAACACAAGACCTTTCCACTACAATTCTGCTTTCCTCACTACTTGTTTCTATTCTAATCCTAAATCTTTGCAAATAACTCTTTAAGGCATGAAAGAAAATTTTTCAAAGTGATAATGTAGCCTAACATAAAATTTTTTTCTCAAATTAACTAAATTTCTTTGTTAAAAAAAACTTTACAATTATTGGCTTCTCACTTAACTTGACATTGCATAAATATCAATAAACTATATGTAATGCCCAATTTTTTTACTAAGATTTCAACCTGCAGTACCTAACTATCATCTATCACCTATTCTGCTACTGTCTTATCTTGGTAACCTAACTATCTTACCTCTCCTGGCAGGGTCGCCATTTTCTGTATGTTTGTGGATGTTATCTTGACGAGTTGTGCAACAGATTGATCTGACAAGTACCCTTTGGCTCCTGCAAGAAGCAATTTCCACCCCACACTACTACAGAAGTCAGACAGATGCTCCTAACATACCTAAAATGCCTGAAAAACTTTCGGCAATAAATATCTTCTGGAGTCGTCTGCTGTAAGGAAAAGACACAAAAATATTCTGTTTCCATACTAACTAGTGGGATACTTTAGTACTGGAGTATTGCTAGTTAGTGTAAGAAAAACATTAAATGAATGGAAAATATTATTTATTACAAAATCTGAGAAAATAGAGTGAAACCCTGTATTTATAAACTGATACACAAATTTCTGGGTTCTATTCGGAATATCAGGTTAACTCTTATGGACAGGAATCCTCTTAATGAAATTTATATACAAAGTGTGGGAAAGTTCTTTTATCCCTTTTCTTTAAAAATGTTATTTACTTGGCAGAATGGCAGAGAGCCGCATCTACTCATCTTGAATAATTATCCAATTGAATTTTTATGAGTATGGTCGAGGCTGTCGCTTGAGAAATGTAATGGAGTGTCGTGAATGAAGTATGTTATTTCTAATGGAGGAAAGATGAGGCTTGCCTACACTGCAGCGCACAATACCGTGAGCTGCGACACATGCTGCCTGCATTGTTCACTGCTCAAAAATAACAATACTATCTCTTTCTATCTGGATTGACCTTCGCCAATCGAACTCTCACTACGTCTTGATGAAGTCAAGGACTCCAATCTGGCCCTAGTCTAACTATTGGCGTGGTACACTGGTCAGATAATCAGGCCACTGCGATGCCACTCAGTGTTCGCTCACAGGCGCTAACTAATACCTTGTCTGTGTTCACACTGCACATTAAGTGTCACGGCCAACACAGTGAACAAACGCTTAATCGCGAGCGACTCAATATAGAATATCACTCCGATTCACTAGTGCCAGAGGTGCTCTCTCAGTCGAGTACTGAGTAGAGACTTCATTCCTCGCCCTCTGTGTACACGCACAAGCGCACCCGCTCCTGCTACGTGTTCCCACTTCAAGTGCTTCACTGGAACAACACCTCTCCATGCAAAAAGCGAAAGGGTATATCATCTGCTGTCTTTCCCTCATTCCTTCCGCTCATTCCGTCAGAAATAGTCCGCAAATCAGCGTTACTCTTACAAACAGGAGAATGGTGTTCCGTTTAAGCTGACCAATCCAGAAATATATAGCTCTGCGTTAGGCGTTTACTCTCCACCTGTGAGAACTCTGAAACTGCGCCCTAGGTCCGTCAAAAATGCATATGCTGTGGCTCTCCCAAACATTACAGCACGTTTTGCTTTTAAGGCCATTATTCCTTTTCTCTGGCAAAAATGTTTTGGTCCCTGGGCAGTTGGCCGGCTGGTGCAGCTGCGTGCTAACTAACCCTTCCATGGACTTTCCAGCGGGCTTGTTGCCTCCACTGAAGAAAAACTCCTGTGGCCGGCGTGTCTTGAATGTTTGTGTACGCCAGCCTCGACTTTTTAATCTCGGTGCGCACTTGCGATTTATTTACTAGATTTGCATATCGATTAAATGGAAATATGAAAAATTGACTGTACTCTATCGACTTTGTGCTCGAATGAGACATCTTGATACACAGAATACGATGGTGAGGTTGGAATATGTAAGAAATGAAGGTCATGAGACCACACCACCTTACAATATCTATAAAAATTGAACATTGATGAAGCTTTCTAACCATAGAATTAAAAGATTCTATTAAAACAGTATCAGTAGACGCAATATTAATTTTTTATAGTGAACAGTTTTTAGAATCAATTGATGATAATAAAATTAATTAATTAATTTTTATCTGTGTAGGTGGACAAATGTAAGTTGTACTTGAAGTGCAAAAAATTTACTGAGACTCACCACCGTCAAGGCTTCACCACTGAAAATGAAAGACAGGGGACTGAAAAAATTTTTAGGTGGTGGGGTGAGTATTTATGAAGAAATTATAAATAATTACATTAAAAAATCAGAAAAAATGTTACAAGAAGAAATCTTGTTTCTCTCAGTATAGATGATTTATGGGAAACTGATCTAACAGAATTGTTTCTGGAAAATTAAAGGGGAATATCAGAAATAAGTGAAAATATAAATATTTATTAACTGTAATGTAGGATTCGCAAAAAAGTGTGGCTGCGAAATTAATTGATAATTTTACTTCACAGCAATTTACAAAGTATGACTATTGAGCTATGTGTAGACCTTGTTTAAATAAATATCATAAAATATATATATTAAAAATCAAATTCTTTGTGTTTGTGGAAAAAATGATGATGAGAAGTCTGCTTTGGCAGACTCTAATTACAAAAATATTCAAATTGTAAAGAAATTAAAAGATTCAAATTGTTTTTACATGATTCCTACTTCAAGGGCTAGAAATTACAAAAAATGTAAAAAAAGTGTTCTCGAGTATAACAGGAAGTCTCTGCTGCAGTTTATTTTTTAATGGGAATATAAATGTATAAAATGTGATTTTTAAATCTTATTATTTATTTCATAATGTCCATATGGCAATATATCTATTTTATTTTCCGAGATAGCTCTCTAGTTTTCGTGTGCACTCAATGCCTTCTTATTGACTATTTCTCTATAGCTTTCACGTTTTTGTTTCACAACATTCTTATTCATCTTTATTTTTCAAATTGTTGAACAGACAGTCCTTGTAGTCCTAAACGCATAATGTAGTCATATATGACAGACTTCTTGATGTGTTTTGATTTTTTCTCTTTCTCATCATCAACTTTACAACCATATATTTTCGCTATTAAACGACGATATTATTCCATTACTTTTCCGTTGCATTCATCTTACATTTTATCTTCCTTTTTACTTACTAGGTGCACATTATAAATATATAATTTTCCTAATCATCACTTGTATGAAAATAATCAATAAATGATTTCATATCTTCATGAAATATTTAGTTTTTGTATTATAGGTATAACTATCAGTTATTTTATGGTTTTTTCCATATTTTGGTTTCTTAACATTATAGTGAAAATTATATATTATTTCTTTCACTAAATCTAGTATTGTCACACGAATATAAATAGGTCTATTAAGGAAAATTTTTGTTTTATTCATATTGATAGCAACTGAATTTTCATTAAATATATTTCCATTTTAAAATTTGGTTTAGCTATAAATTTATCACATCTATCTGGTCTGAGACTAACTTTATATCAACTCTGTCTCCTATATTTTTCATTGTTTCCATAAATACTGAATTATCATTAATTTATAGAAATCTTTTTCAAAATCTGTTGTTGCTTTCATCCTTATTTCTATATTTTAATCTATATACTTGTACAACAAATCAGATTTTTAAATTGTGAATCTCTATGTATTTTGTTTATTTGCATTTTTTCAAGATAAGTATAATTTGAGATTATCACAAGGACCCACATAACTATATTTATTATCTGAATTAGCTAAGTTTTTTTCTTTAATTCCTGGGACCATTTTATTTTTGGGAGATAATGGTAAATCCTTGTGTAAATCATGTAAATTTTTTTGTATTCAAAAGCTACCTGAAGAATGTAAGTAGTTCTACAAGTGTCTGAAATTTCACTTACATTTTAGAATGGAAATTTTTTGGTACATCACATTCAGATTCAAGATATGTTACGTATTGACATTACCATTACCATATAAATTATTTTCGTCTAAATATGCTAATTAATTCGATATCTTATTTTTATTAAAATTTTTCACATATTTATCATTTACTTTAACATATATTTACAACATTGGGATACATCACCTATTATTCCTTTTTCAATGTTCAAAACGATATTATAATTATGTAACAATACAAGTGGTTGATCAGTCATATTTAACATCGCTTCCCAACTATAACCAAGTGCCATCAGATACCAAGATAGATCTAAAGAAGTTTTTCTAAAATTTTCAAAAACCTCAGCTAATAATAAAAAATCTGTTTTTAAATATAAATCATGGTATTTACCAAGATTATTATACTTAATTCTTCCTACATTAATTTAGCATGATTGTAACGTTCATCACTTATCTCCTAGTCTTTCAGTATATTGTAAAATTCCTTTTTCTTTAAAGTTTTCTTTCTTAAAATTTTCCCCAACTTTCTATATCTTCTAGCAAATTTTTTAATTTTTCGTTTAATTCTTTTTTAAGTCTGGAGAAAGAATATCAAGGATTTTAGATATATTTTTTAATGTAGCGATAAATCTCATTTGCAAATTTTGTGTTCCCTTATGAAAAGTAGTAAATCTACTGTCATTATTTGGTATTACATCTATTTCTTTTTTGTCATAACAAAGTTCTTTCACAATAAGATGGGAATCATAGCTACTTAAATTACGTAAGTAATTTGCTACAAAATTAGGGTGTTTTAATTGTAAATTACAATTATTAAGTAATGGTTTTATATATCTTCCATTCAAATGATCAGGATGATGAACTTATTTACTTTCTTTTGTATAAAATTTTTAGATTACGAACATTTTTTAGATTTATTATTTCTAGATTTTCTTCAGAAGCTAACAGTTTAATATTTCAGTTTCAGAATAAATTTCCCCAATATCTTCACCTTCTTTTTAATAGATTCTATAAAGTATTTATAAAAATTTGGTCAACTGGGTTTTTGTAATTTCCATTTGTTATTTAATATAATAAGAAAAACCAGTATGTTAATGTTTTTGGTATTTTACAGTAAGGAATTTTTCAGCTCATGTTAACAATTACCCATTTTTAATAACAAATACTGCATAAATAACAGAAGGAACCATTTGCGTAAACTTCTAAAATTTAACTGTATGTATTTACCTTTATTTGGTAAATGTGTGTGTGCGTGTGTGTGTGTGTGTCTTTTTTATAGCCTACCACTTCTTCATTCTTTTATTAGTTGTGTGTCATTTATGGTTTGTGTGCATGTTGCAGAGTACTCAATGATACAAGAAAATCTGTTAGTCTGTTTTGTATCTCTCTTCCTTTCTTTTAATTAATGTGTTAATTTGTTGATTACTTAATTATCTTTTATTCAGTTATTAGTATAAGATATGAGATTTATTTTCCTTTTTGTATCTTTCCTTTTCTTTTCTTTTACTGTTCTTTTCACTCACATGCTTTTAAATGACTCACATGGTAGATGCCAATACACTTACCTCTTTTTGGGTTTGTTAGCTCTACGGCATTTTCGTGAGCGATTCTGGAAATTATCATTGGCCCTTTATAGACTGCAAAAAATTTATGGCATTTATTTTGGCTCTTGTGTGTAAGGTAATGAGTCTTTACAAATACTTTCTGGCCCAAGGTGAAGCGTTTCTTTGTGGCAGACTTGTCTTGGGTGCTCTTACGTCTCATTGCTGCTGAACGAATGTTCTGTAAGGCAGAAGTGACGATTTGTCTGTGTTGCTTTCGGGGAATAATTGGAAATGTAATGATTTCTTTTATTTTTTCTGGTGGATCTATATTTTTTAAGACTGTAATTAGTGGATAAGTTGTGGTACTATGTGGTGCTGACACTTTATCGAAAATTTTCGTAAGTCCCTGTTTATCTGAATTGTGGCTATTGTCAGTTTTTTTAATTTTGATTCATCTACTTCAAAGAAATGAAAGTTCTGTTTTGATTGTGTTAATGGGTGGACGTTAGTTTGCCTAACCTCTTCCATATTTTCCCGTCAATCTTTACGTTTTTCAGGATTCGGTTGCCTAACTTGTATTTCTGGTTTCCTTTGCTGTGTTGTTCTTCTCTGTGGACCATGATTTCCTCTGTAATTATTCGCGCCCTGGTCTCGCCCGTTGCTGTTTCTGGCATCGTGACCTCTTTCAAAGTACCCTTGACCATTGATATTTTGATTCCTAAAGCCATATACACCACTGTATGAGTGTCCATTACCATTCCTATTTCGGTGACAATTATTCTGGTTCCCGTTTCTATGCCAATTACCTCCATTATGCCACTGTCCTAAGTTGTTAAATTGCCTGAAATTATTATTATTGGGATTAGTATTATTATTATTAGAACATTCGTTCCAAGTCCTCTCCTTTTGCTATTCCCTTTCCTTTGTTTTTTCTTTCATCTCGTTTTCTTTAAACATGAATTCGAACTCCCTTAGGACCTCTTTGAATTCCTCCATATTTTCATTTTTTTCTACTGTCGCCTGTTGATACTTTACCGGTAACTTCATTCTACATGGACGTATCAGCTCTCCATTACTGTATGGTTTATCTAAGCATTGATTCTATTTGTCCATTGAGTCAAAGAATTTTACAACGGTTTTCTCCCCTAAGTTTTCATATGGTGTCATCTAAAGTAACTCGTATTTAATTTTGTTTTGCACCTCCTTAGACCAATATCTTTAGAGAAATGCTGTTTTGATCTGTAGGTAAGAAGCGATCTTTCGCATCACCTCCGCTACTGTCCCTGACATGTGTGCACAAATAAAGTCAAGTTTTTGAGCCATGCTCCAATGATTTGGCAAGCCTACCTGGAACTGATCTATAAATGTGCGTGCATGCAAGCTACCGCCTTCTTCCTTGAAATGTTGGAATTTTCTAACTGTAAAGAAGTGTTCTGTATCGTATCTACTCATAAATCCGGGTTGAGGCTGATTCATAGACTCAAATAATCTTCCACTGCTTGTGTTGTCTTGCTATTCTCTGGCAATCCACTGCCTGTCTGCATATTCACATCATATCGTAACATTGGTGAACAAAAGTGTTGTTCGTTTGTCTCTACTCTCGTCGTTCGCGGTACTGTACATGTGCTACAGTTATATTGCGTCATCAGGTTTACTGGTTCAGTCGCCTGTCGTTCCATTGGTATCGGCTGACTGTATGTGTCCCGTTTTTCTAGACACTGTGCCTGGTTCTGTGGCGTGTCATGTGTCTCTTTAATTGGGGCCTTCTGTTTCGATTTCTGCGCGAGTATTACTTCTGGTCTTTGTTCTTCTTGAACTTTCTTAGACGGCGCTTGTTCATCTACAGAATTAATGCTTGACGTATCAGTTGTTTCACTACAAGTGTAATCGGTTTTGATCTTTTCTTCGATAGTTCGTATCAACTCCGTTCGAAGCTTTTCAGACTGATCTTTGTTGTTAAGTTCTATTTTATTGATCCGCTGATCATATTTTTTCAGTGCAACGTTTGCGACCTTGCTTTGAATCGCTTGTTTCTTCGAAATTCGTATTGCTGTTCGAGTGGCCTTTTTCGTAAAACGTTCCACTTTTTTGTCAACTTTTACGATGTCCAATTGGACCTTGTCCACGTCAGTGCGTGATTGCTGCTGACCTTGTGTTAGTACCTGAATTCTTTCCCTAGATTCTTTCGCGTCTTTATTTATCTGAATGATCTGACTATCAATTCTGGTGATCCCTTTTTTCCATTGGGATTTTAACTTGTTGAATCTGTGTCTTAAACTTTTGTCCCAATTCCTGATTATCCTGTTTCAATTGCTGATACTGTTTCATCATCTTCGTATTCTGTTTCGTTATCTGTGTATTAATATACTGATTCTGTTTCGCTATTTGTGTCGTTCTATTGTTCATTTTTTGTAACATCTCCATGATCGCGTCCTGTCCTGGAACACTACCTTCTGCTGAACTGTGTGTTTTCGATCTATTGTTTTCTACTCGGTGAATTACGTCGTTTACTGGACTGTGCTGTAACGTTTCTAAGTTCGATAACTGCAACAATCCGTGCTGTCTTCCGTTCTCCCTGTGTTGCTCTTTATGTTGAGGACTAGTTGCGTTTGTCATCGAACCATTTCGTGGTGTAAACAACACCACACACTGCCCTCTCTATTGTGTATGTCTTATGTTTGCTGGTACAGTTACGTCGGTTACGGTGCCTTTTCGCGGCGCCCGTAACTCCACAGACTTCTGTCCCTGTCGCTGAGGCATATTTAGAATGTGTACAAGAGGTTCGACGTATTCTAAATGTTCCACCTCTTCCTCACTGTCTACTTCTCTTTGAATGTTAACTAACTGCCGGTTCATTGACTGTATTGACACGTATTCTGTCTCTCAATATGCAGCGAACAAACGAGTTTCCTGAGCTCGTTTCGCTGCTAATTTTTGCTGTCTTTTGGCTTGTGCTTTCATTAACATGGAAGTTCTTTCCACACACCACAACCCTATCTACAAAACTGTATGACCACGTACCAGTTGGTTGAACCAACAACAACAACAACATCGTGAATTCTCGGCCACTGTTCTGTCTGCTCTGGTAGTCTCCAGTCTCCACATGTACGCTTGCAAAGAAAGTAAAAATGTTACTTCTTAATTCTAACGATTTTAATACTGTGTCACTCTGCGTCTCTGCATTTCTACATCACTCTGGGTCTGTGCCTATCACATGAAAATCATATGCCCTAGCAGCTACTCAAAAATCGTAAAAATTCAAAACATTTTCAACACAATAACACAAGACCTTTCCACTACAATTCTGCTTTCCTCACTACTTGTTTCTATTCTAATCCTAAATCTTTGCAAATAACTCTTTAAGGCATGAAAGAAAATTTTTCAAAGTGATAATGTAGCCTAACATAAAATTTTTTTCTCAAATTAACTAAATTTCTTTGTTAAAAAAAACTTTACAATTATTGGCTTCTCACTTAACTTGACATTGCATAAATATCAATAAACTATATGTAATGCCCAATTTTTTTACTAAGATTTCAACCTGCAGTACCTAACTATCATCTATCACCTATTCTGCTACTGTCTTATCTTGGTAACCTAACTATCTTACCTCTCCTGGCAGGGTCGCCATTTTCTGTATGTTTGTGGATGTTATCTTGACGAGTTGTGCAACAGATTGATCTGACAAGTACCCTTTGGCTCCTGCAAGAAGCAATTTCCACCCCACACTACTACAGAAGTCAGACAGATGCTCCTAACATACCTAAAATGCCTGAAAAACTTTCGGCAATAAATATCTTCTGGAGTCGTCTGCTGTAAGGAAAAGACACAAAAATATTCTGTTTCCATACTAACTAGTGGGATACTTTAGTACTGGAGTATTGCTAGTTAGTGTAAGAAAAACATTAAATGAACGGAAAATATTATTTATTACAAAATCTGAGAAAATAGAGTGAAACCCTGTATTTATAAACTGATACACAAATTTCTGGGTTCTATTCGGAATATCAGGTTAACTCTTATGGACAGGAATCCTCTTAATGAAATTTATATACAAAGTGTGGGAAAGTTCTTTTATCCCTTTTCTTTAAAAATGTTATTTACTTGGCAGAATGGCAGAGAGCCGCATCTACTCATCTTGAATAATTATCCAATTGAATTTTTATGAGTATGGTCGAGGCTGTCGCTTGAGAAATGTAATGGAGTGTCGTGAATGAAGTATGTTATTTCTAATGGAGGAAAGATGAGGCTTGCCTACACTGCAGCGCACAATACCGTGAGCTGCGACACATGCTGCCTGCATTGTTCACTGCTCAAAAATAACAATACTATCTCTTTCTATCTGGATTGACCTTCGCCAATCGAACTCTCACTACGTCTTGATGAAGTCAAGGACTCCAATCTGGCCCTAGTCTAACTATTGGCGTGGTACACTGGTCAGATAATCAGGCCACTGCGATGCCACTCAGTGTTCGCTCACAGGCGCTAACTAATACCTTGTCTGTGTTCACACTGCACATTAAGTGTCACGGCCAACACAGTGAACAAACGCTTAATCGCGAGCGACTCAATATAGAATATCACTCCGATTCACTAGTGCCAGAGGTGCTCTCTCAGTCGAGTACTGAGTAGAGACTTCATTCCTCGCCCTCTGTGTACACGCACAAGCGCACCCGCTCCTGCTACGTGTTCCCACTTCAAGTGCTTCACTGGAACAACACCTCTCCATGCAAAAAGCGAAAGGGTATATCATCTGCTGTCTTTCCCTCATTCCTTCCGCTCATTCCGTCAGAAATAGTCCGCAAATCAGCGTTACTCTTACAAACAGGAGAATGGTGTTCCGTTTAAGCTGACCAATCCAGAAATATATAGCTCTGCGTTAGGCGTTTACTCTCCACCTGTGAGAACTCTGAAACTGCGCCCTAGGTCCGTCAAAAATGCATATGCTGTGGCTCTCCCAAACATTACAGCACGTTTTGCTTTTAAGGTGAACACACAGGCCATTATTCCTTTTCTCTGGCAAAAATGTTTTGGTCCCTGGGCAGTTGGCCGGCTGGTGCAGCTGCGTGCTAACTAACCCTTCCATGGACTTTCCAGCGGGCTTGTTGCCTCCACTGAAGAAAAACTCCTGTGGCCGGCGTGTCTTGAATGTTTGTGTACGCCAGCCTCGACTTTTTAATCTCGGTGCGCACTTGCGATTTATTTACTAGATTTGCATATCGATTAAATGGAAATATGAAAAATTGACTGTACTCTATCGACTTTGTGCTCGAATGAGACATCTTGATACACAGAATACGATGGTGAGGTTGGAATATGTAAGAAATGAAGGTCATGAGACCACACCACCTTACAATATCTATAAAAATTGAACATTGATGAAGCTTTCTAACCATAGAATTAAAAGATTCTATTAAAACAGTATCAGTAGACGCAATATTAATTTTTTATAGTGAACAGTTTTTAGAATCAATTGATGATAATAAAATTAATTAATTAATTTTTATCTGTGTAGGTGGACAAATGTAAGTTGTACTTGAAGTGCAAAAAATTTACTGAGACTCACCACCGTCAAGGCTTCACCACTGAAAATGAAAGACAGGGGACTGAAAAAATTTTTAGGTGGTGGGGTGAGTATTTATGAAGAAATTATAAATAATTACATTAAAAAATCAGAAAAAATGTTACAAGAAGAAATCTTGTTTCTCTCAGTATAGATGATTTATGGGAAACTGATCTAACAGAATTGTTTCTGGAAAATTAAAAGGGAATATCAGAAATAAGTGAAAATATAAATATTTATTAACTGTAATGTAGGATTCGCAAAAAAGTGTGGCTGCGAAATTAATTGATAATTTTACTTCACAGCAATTTACAAAGTATGACTATTGAGCTATGTGTAGACCTTGTTTAAATAAATATCATAAAATATATATATTAAAAATCAAATTCTTTGTGTTTGTGGAAAAAATGATGATGAGAAGTCTGCTTTGGCAGACTCTAATTACAAAAATATTCAAATTGTAAAGAAATTAAAAGATTCAAATTGTTTTTACATGATTCCTACTTCAAGGGCTAGAAATTACAAAAAATGTAAAAAAAGTGTTCTCGAGTATAACAGGAAGTCTCTGCTGCAGTTTATTTTTTAATGGGAATATAAATGTATAAAATGTGATTTTTAAATCTTATTATTTATTTCATAATGTCCATATGGCAATATATCTATTTTATTTTCCGAGATAGCTCTCTAGTTTTCGTGTGCACTCAATGCCTTCTTATTGACTATTTCTCTATAGCTTTCACGTTTTTGTTTCACAACATTCTTATTCATCTTTATTTTTCAAATTGTTGAACAGACAGTCCTTGTAGTCCTAAACGCATAATGTAGTCATATATGACAGACTTCTTGATGTGTTTTGATTTTTTCTCTTTCTCATCATCAACTTTACAACCATATATTTTCGCTATTAAACGACGATATTATTCCATTACTTTTCCGTTGCATTCATCTTACATTTTATCTTCCTTTTTACTTACTAGGTGCACATTATAAATATATAATTTTCCTAATCATCACTTGTATGAAAATAATCAATAAACGATTTCATATCTTCATGAAATATTTAGTTTTTGTATTATAGGTATAACTATCAGTTATTTTATGGTTTTTTCCATATTTTGGTTTCTTAACATTATAGTGAAAATTATATATTATTTCTTTCACTAAATCTAGTATTGTCACACGAATATAAATAGGTCTATTAAGGAAAATTTTTGTTTTATTCATATTGATAGCAACTGAATTTTCATTAAATATATTTCCATTTTAAAATTTGGTTTAGCTATAAATTTATCACATCTATCTGGTCTGAGACTAACTTTATATCAACTCTGTCTCCTATATTTTTCATTGTTTCCATAAATACTGAATTATCATTAATTTATAGAAATCTTTTTCAAAATCTGTTGTTGCTTTCATCCTTATTTCTATATTTTAATCTATATACTTGTACAACAAATCAGATTTTTAAATTGTGAATCTCTATGTATTTTGTTTATTTGCATTTTTTCAAGATAAGTATAATTTGAGATTATCACAAGGACCCACATAACTATATTTATTATCTGAATTAGCTAAGTTTTTTTCTTTAATTCCTGGGACCATTTTATTTTTGGGAGATAATGGTAAATCCTTGTGTAAATCATGTAAATTTTTTTGTATTCAAAAGCTACCTGAAGAATGTAAGTAGTTCTACAAGTGTCTGAAATTTCACTTACATTTTAGAATGGAAATTTTTTGGTACATCACATTCAGATTCAAGATATGTTACGTATTGACATTACCATTACCATATAAATTATTTTCGTCTAAATATGCTAATTAATTCGATATCTTATTTTTATTAAAATTTTTCACATATTTATCATTTACTTTAACATATATTTACAACATTGGGATACATCACCTATTATTCCTTTTTCAATGTTCAAAACGATATTATAATTATGTAACAATACAAGTGGTTGATCAGTCATATTTAACATCGCTTCCCAACTATAACCAAGTGCCATCAGATACCAAGATAGATCTAAAGAGGTTTTTCTAAAATTTTCAAAAACCTCAGCTAATAATAAAAAATCTGTTTTTAAATATAAATCATGGTATTTACCAAGATTATTATACTTAATTCTTCCTACATTAATTTAGCATGATTGTAACGTTCATCACTTATCTCCTAGTCTTTCAGTATATTGTAAAATTCCTTTTTCTTTAAAGTTTTCTTTCTTAAAATTTTCCCCAACTTTCTATATCTTCTAGCAAATTTTTTAATTTTTCGTTTAATTCTTTTTTAAGTCTGGAGAAAGAATATCAAGGATTTTAGATATATTTTTTAATGTAGCGATAAATCTCATTTGCAAATTTTGTGTTCCCTTATGAAAAGTAGTAAATCTACTGTCATTATTTGCTATTACATCTATTTCTTTTTTGTCATAACAAAGTTCTTTCACAATAAGATGGGAATCATAGCTACTTAAATTACGTAAGTAATTTGCTACAAAATTAGGGTGTTTTAATTGTAAATTACAATTATTAAGTAATGGTTTTATATATCTTCCATTCAAATGATCAGGATGATGAACTTATTTACTTTCTTTTGTATAAAATTTTTAGATTACGAACATTTTTTAGATTTATTATTTCTAGATTTTCTTCAGAAGCTAACAGTTTAATATTTCAGTTTCAGAATAAATTTCCCCAATATCTTCACCTTCTTTTTAATAGATTCTATAAAGTATTTATAAAAATTTGGTCAACTGGGTTTTTGTAATTTCCATTTGTTATTTAATATAATAAGAAAAACCAGTATGTTAATGTTTTTGGTATTTTACAGTAAGGAATTTTTCAGCTCATGTTAACAATTACCCATTTTTAATAACAAATACTGCATAAATAACAGAAGGAACCATTTGCGTAAACTTCTAAAATTTAACTGTATGTATTTACCTTTATTTGGTAAATGTGTGTGTGCGTGTGTGTGTGTGTGTCTTTTTTATAGCCTACCACTTCTTCATTCTTTTATTAGTTGTGTGTCATTTATGGTTTGTGTGCATGTTGCAGAGTACTCAATGATACAAGAAAATCTGTTAGTCTGTTTTGTATCTCTCTTCCTTTCTTTTAATTAATGTGTTAATTTGTTGATTACTTAATTATCTTTTATTCAGTTATTAGTATAAGATATGAGATTTATTTTCCTTTTTGTATCTTTCCTTTTCTTTTCTTTTACTGTTCTTTTCACTCACATGCTTTTAAATGACTCACATGGTAGATGCCAATACACTTACCTCTTTTTGGGTTTGTTAGCTCTACGGCATTTTCGTGAGCGATTCTGGAAATTATCATTGGCCCTTTATAGACTGCAAAAAATTTATGGCATTTATTTTGGCTCTTGTGTGTAAGGTAATGAGTCTTTACAAATACTTTCTGGCCCAAGGTGAAGCGTTTCTTTGTGGCAGACTTGTCTTGGGTGCTCTTACGTCTCATTGCTGCTGAACGAATGTTCTGTAAGGCAGAAGTGACGATTTGTCTGTGTTGCTTTCGGGGAATAATTGGAAATGTAATGATTTCTTTTATTTTTTCTGGTGGATCTATATTTTTTAAGACTGTAATTAGTGGATAAGTTGTGGTACTATGTGGTGCTGACACTTTATCGAAAATTTTCGTAAGTCCCTGTTTATCTGAATTGTGGCTATTGTCAGTTTTTTTAATTTTGATTCATCTACTTCAAAGAAATGAAAGTTCTGTTTTGATTGTGTTAATGGGTGGACGTTAGTTTGCCTAACCTCTTCCATATTTTCCCGTCAATCTTTACGTTTTTCAGGATTCGGTTGCCTAACTTGTATTTCTGGTTTCCTTTGCTGTGTTGTTCTTCTCTGTGGACCATGATTTCCTCTGTAATTATTCGCGCCCTGGTCTCGCCCGTTGCTGTTTCTGGCATCGTGACCTCTTTCAAAGTACCCTTGACCATTGATATTTTGATTCCTAAAGCCATATACACCACTGTATGAGTGTCCATTACCATTCCTATTTCGGTGACAATTATTCTGGTTCCCGTTTCTATGCCAATTACCTCCATTATGCCACTGTCCTAAGTTGTTAAATTGCCTGAAATTATTATTATTGGGATTAGTATTATTATTATTAGAACATTCGTTCCAAGTCCTCTCCTTTTGCTATTCCCTTTCCTTTGTTTTTTCTTTCATCTCGTTTTCTTTAAACATGAATTCGAACTCCCTTAGGACCTCTTTGAATTCCTCCATATTTTCATTTTTTTCTACTGTCGCCTGTTGATACTTTACCGGTAACTTCATTCTACATGGACGTATCAGCTCTCCATTACTGTATGGTTTATCTAAGCATTGATTCTATTTGTCCATTGAGTCAAAGAATTTTACAACGGTTTTCTCCCCTAAGTTTTCATATGGTGTCATCTAAAGTAACTCGTATTTAATTTTGTTTTGCACCTCCTTAGACCAATATCTTTAGAGAAATGCTGTTTTGATCTGTAGGTAAGAAGCGATCTTTCGCATCACCTCCGCTACTGTCCCTGACATGTGTGCACAAATAAAGTCAAGTTTTTGAGCCATGCTCCAATGATTTGGCAAGCCTACCTGGAACTGATCTATAAATGTGCGTGCATGCAAGCTACCGCCTTCTTCCTTGAAATGTTGGAATTTTCTAACTGTAAAGAAGTGTTCTGTATCGTATCTACTCATAAATCCGGGTTGAGGCTGATTCATAGACTCAAATAATCTTCCACTGCTTGTGTTGTCTTGCTATTCTCTGGCAATCCACTGCCTGTCTGCATATTCACATCATATCGTAACATTGGTGAACAAAAGTGTTGTTCGTTTGTCTCTACTCTCGTCGTTCGCGGTACTGTACATGTGCTACAGTTATATTGCGTCATCAGGTTTACTGGTTCAGTCGCCTGTCGTTCCATTGGTATCGGCTGACTGTATGTGTCCCGTTTTTCTAGACACTGTGCCTGGTTCTGTGGCGTGTCATGTGTCTCTTTAATTGGGGCCTTCTGTTTCGATTTCTGCGCGAGTATTACTTCTGGTCTTTGTTCTTCTTGAACTTTCTTAGACGGCGCTTGTTCATCTACAGAATTAATGCTTGACGTATCAGTTGTTTCACTACAAGTGTAATCGGTTTTGATCTTTTCTTCGATAGTTCGTATCAACTCCGTTCGAAGCTTTTCAGACTGATCTTTGTTGTTAAGTTCTATTTTATTGATCCGCTGATCATATTTTTTCAGTGCAACGTTTGCGACCTTGCTTTGAATCGCTTGTTTCTTCGAAATTCGTATTGCTGTTCGAGTGGCCTTTTTCGTAAAACGTTCCACTTTTTTGTCAACTTTTACGATGTCCAATTGGACCTTGTCCACGTCAGTGCGTAATTGCTGCTGACCTTGTGTTAGTACCTGAATTCTTTCCCTAGATTCTTTCGCGTCTTTATTTATCTGAATGATCTGACTATCAATTCTGGTGATCCCTTTTTTCCATTGGGATTTTAACTTGTTGAATCTGTGTCTTAAACTTTTGTCCCAATTCCTGATTATCCTGTTTCAATTGCTGATACTGTTTCATCATCTTCGTATTCTGTTTCGTTATCTGTGTATTAATATACTGATTCTGTTTCGCTATTTGTGTCGTTCTATTGTTCATTTTTTGTAACATCTCCATGATCGCGTCCTGTCCTGGAACACTACCTTCTGCTGAACTGTGTGTTTTCGATCTATTGTTTTCTACTCGGTGAATTACGTCGTTTACTGGACTGTGCTGTAACGTTTCTAAGTTCGATAACTGCAACAATCCGTGCTGTCTTCCGTTCTCCCTGTGTTGCTCTTTATGTTGAGGACTAGTTGCGTTTGTCATCGAACCATTTCGTGGTGTAAACAACACCACACACTGCCCTCTCTATTGTGTATGTCTTATGTTTGCTGGTACAGTTACGTCGGTTACGGTGCCTTTTCGCGGCGCCCGTAACTCCACAGACTTCTGTCCCTGTCGCTGAGGCATATTTAGAATGTGTACAAGAGGTTCGACGTATTCTAAATGTTCCACCTCTTCCTCACTGTCTACTTCTCTTTGAATGTTAACTAACTGCCGGTTCATTGACTGTATTGACACGTATTCTGTCTCTCAATATGCAGCGAACAAACGAGTTTCCTGAGCTCGTTTCGCTGCTAATTTTTGCTGTCTTTTGGCTTGTGCTTTCATTAACATGGAAGTTCTTTCCACACACCACAACCCTATCTACAAAACTGTATGACCACGTACCAGTTGGTTGAACCAACAACAACAACAACATCGTGAATTCTCGGCCACTGTTCTGTCTGCTCTGGTAGTCTCCAGTCTCCACATGTACGCTTGCAAAGAAAGTAAAAATGTTACTTCTTAATTCTAACGATTTTAATACTGTGTCACTCTGCGTCTCTGCATTTCTACATCACTCTGGGTCTGTGCCTATCACATGAAAATCATATGCCCTAGCAGCTACTCAAAAATCGTAAAAATTCAAAACATTTTCAACACAATAACACAAGACCTTTCCACTACAATTCTGCTTTCCTCACTACTTGTTTCTATTCTAATCCTAAATCTTTGCAAATAACTCTTTAAGGCATGAAAGAAAATTTTTCAAAGTGATAATGTAGCCTAACATAAAATTTTTTTCTCAAATTAACTAAATTTCTTTGTTAAAAAAAACTTTACAATTATTGGCTTCTCACTTAACTTGACATTGCATAAATATCAATAAACTATATGTAATGCCCAATTTTTTTACTAAGATTTCAACCTGCAGTACCTAACTATCATCTATCACCTATTCTGCTACTGTCTTATCTTGGTAACCTAACTATCTTACCTCTCCTGGCAGGGTCGCCATTTTCTGTATGTTTGTGGATGTTATCTTGACGAGTTGTGCAACAGATTGATCTGACAAGTACCCTTTGGCTCCTGCAAGAAGCAATTTCCACCCCACACTACTACAGAAGTCAGACAGATGCTCCTAACATACCTAAAATGCCTGAAAAACTTTCGGCAATAAATATCTTCTGGAGTCGTCTGCTGTAAGGAAAAGACACAAAAATATTCTGTTTCCATACTAACTAGTGGGATACTTTAGTACTGGAGTATTGCTAGTTAGTGTAAGAAAAACATTAAATGAACGGAAAATATTATTTATTACAAAATCTGAGAAAATAGAGTGAAACCCTGTATTTATAAACTGATACACAAATTTCTGGGTTCTATTCGGAATATCAGGTTAACTCTTATGGACAGGAATCCTCTTAATGAAATTTATATACAAAGTGTGGGAAAGTTCTTTTATCCCTTTTCTTTAAAAATGTTATTTACTTGGCAGAATGGCAGAGAGCCGCATCTACTCATCTTGAATAATTATCCAATTGAATTTTTATGAGTATGGTCGAGGCTGTCGCTTGAGAAATGTAATGGAGTGTCGTGAATGAAGTATGTTATTTCTAATGGAGGAAAGATGAGGCTTGCCTACACTGCAGCGCACAATACCGTGAGCTGCGACACATGCTGCCTGCATTGTTCACTGCTCAAAAATAACAATACTATCTCTTTCTATCTGGATTGACCTTCGCCAATCGAACTCTCACTACGTCTTGATGAAGTCAAGGACTCCAATCTGGCCCTAGTCTAACTATTGGCGTGGTACACTGGTCAGATAATCAGGCCACTGCGATGCCACTCAGTGTTCGCTCACAGGCGCTAACTAATACCTTGTCTGTGTTCACACTGCACATTAAGTGTCACGGCCAACACAGTGAACAAACGCTTAATCGCGAGCGACTCAATATAGAATATCACTCCGATTCACTAGTGCCAGAGGTGCTCTCTCAGTCGAGTACTGAGTAGAGACTTCATTCCTCGCCCTCTGTGTACATGCACAAGCGCACCCGCTCCTGCTACGTGTTCCCACTTCAAGTGCTTCACTGGAACAACACCTCTCCATGCAAAAAGCGAAAGGGTATATCATCTGCTGTCTTTCCCTCATTCCTTCCGCTCATTCCGTCAGAAATAGTCCGCAAATCAGCGTTACTCTTACAAACAGGAGAATGGTGTTCCGTTTAAGCTGACCAATCCAGAAATATATAGCTCTGCGTTAGGCGTTTACTCTCCACCTGTGAGAACTCTGAAACTGCGCCCTAGGTCCGTCAAAAATGCATATGCTGTGGCTCTCCCAAACATTACAGCACGTTTTGCTTTTAAGGCCATTATTCCTTTTCTCTGGCAAAAATGTTTTGGTCCCTGGGCAGTTGGCCGGCTGGTGCAGCTGCGTGCTAACTAACCCTTCCATGGACTTTCCAGCGGGCTTGTTGCCTCCACTGAAGAAAAACTCCTGTGGCCGGCGTGTCTTGAATGTTTGTGTACGCCAGCCTCGACTTTTTAATCTCGGTGCGCACTTGCGATTTATTTACTAGATTTGCATATCGATTAAATGGAAATATGAAAAATTGACTGTACTCTATCGACTTTGTGCTCGAATGAGACATCTTGATACACAGAATACGATGGTGAGGTTGGAATATGTAAGAAATGAAGGTCATGAGACCACACCACCTTACAATATCTATAAAAATTGAACATTGATGAAGCTTTCTAACCATAGAATTAAAAGATTCTATTAAAACAGTATCAGTAGACGCAATATTAATTTTTTATAGTGAACAGTTTTTAGAATCAATTGATGATAATAAAATTAATTAATTAATTTTTATCTGTGTAGGTGGACAAATGTAAGTTGTACTTGAAGTGCAAAAAATTTACTGAGACTCACCACCGTCAAGGCTTCACCACTGAAAATGAAAGACAGGGGACTGAAAAAATTTTTAGGTGGTGGGGTGAGTATTTATGAAGAAATTATAAATAATTACATTAAAAAATC
Organism: Schistocerca nitens; assembly: GCF_023898315.1. Classification (NCBI taxonomy): domain Eukaryota; kingdom Metazoa; phylum Arthropoda; class Insecta; order Orthoptera; family Acrididae; genus Schistocerca; species Schistocerca nitens. The sequence goes on along the minus strand of NC_064616.1, from coordinate 179,711,524 downwards.
AGAAAAAATGTTACAAGAAGAAATCCTGTTTCTCTCAGTATAGATGATTTATGGGAAACTGATCTAACAGAATTGTTTCTGGAAAATTAAAAGGGAATATCAGAAATAAGTGAAAATATAAATATTTATTAACTGTAATGTAGGATTCGCAAAAAAGTGTGGCTGCGAAATTAATTGATAATTTTACTTCACAGCAATTTACAAAGTATGACTATTGAGCTATGTGTAGACCTTGTTTAAATAAATATCATAAAATATATATATTAAAAATCAAATTCTTTGTGTTTGTGGAAAAAATGATGATGAGAAGTCTGCTTTGGCAGACTCTAATTACAAAAATATTCAAATTGTAAAGAAATTAAAAGATTCAAATTGTTTTTACATGATTCCTACTTCAAGGGCTAGAAATTACAAAAAATGTAAAAAAAGTGTTCTCGAGTATAACAGGAAGTCTCTGCTGCAGTTTATTTTTTAATGGGAATATAAATGTATAAAATGTGATTTTTAAATCTTATTATTTATTTCATAATGTCCATATGGCAATATATCTATTTTATTTTCCGAGATAGCTCTCTAGTTTTCGTGTGCACTCAATGCCTTCTTATTGACTATTTCTCTATAGCTTTCACGTTTTTGTTTCACAACATTCTTATTCATCTTTATTTTTCAAATTGTTGAACAGACAGTCCTTGTAGTCCTAAACGCATAATGTAGTCATATATGACAGACTTCTTGATGTGTTTTGATTTTTTCTCTTTCTCATCATCAACTTTACAACCATATATTTTCGCTATTAAACGACGATATTATTCCATTACTTTTCCGTTGCATTCATCTTACATTTTATCTTCCTTTTTACTTACTAGGTGCACATTATAAATATATAATTTTCCTAATCATCACTTGTATGAAAATAATCAATAAACGATTTCATATCTTCATGAAATATTTAGTTTTTGTATTATAGGTATAACTATCAGTTATTTTATGGTTTTTTCCATATTTTGGTTTCTTAACATTATAGTGAAAATTATATATTATTTCTTTCACTAAATCTAGTATTGTCACACGAATATAAATAGGTCTATTAAGGAAAATTTTTGTTTTATTCATATTGATAGCAACTGAATTTTCATTAAATATATTTCCATTTTAAAATTTGGTTTAGCTATAAATTTATCACATCTATCTGGTCTGAGACTAACTTTATATCAACTCTGTCTCCTATATTTTTCATTGTTTCCATAAATACTGAATTATCATTAATTTATAGAAATCTTTTTCAAAATCTGTTGTTGCTTTCATCCTTATTTCTATATTTTAATCTATATACTTGTACAACAAATCAGATTTTTAAATTGTGAATCTCTATGTATTTTGTTTATTTGCATTTTTTCAAGATAAGTATAATTTGAGATTATCACAAGGACCCACATAACTATATTTATTATCTGAATTAGCTAAGTTTTTTTCTTTAATTCCTGGGACCATTTTATTTTTGGGAGATAATGGTAAATCCTTGTGTAAATCATGTAAATTTTTTTGTATTCAAAAGCTACCTGAAGAATGTAAGTAGTTCTACAAGTGTCTGAAATTTCACTTACATTTTAGAATGGAAATTTTTTGGTACATCACATTCAGATTCAAGATATGTTACGTATTGACATTACCATTACCATATAAATTATTTTCGTCTAAATATGCTAATTAATTCGATATCTTATTTTTATTAAAATTTTTCACATATTTATCATTTACTTTAACATATATTTACAACATTGGGATACATCACCTATTATTCCTTTTTCAATGTTCAAAACGATATTATAATTATGTAACAATACAAGTGGTTGATCAGTCATATTTAACATCGCTTCCCAACTATAACCAAGTGCCATCAGATACCAAGATAGATCTAAAGAGGTTTTTCTAAAATTTTCAAAAACCTCAGCTAATAATAAAAAATCTGTTTTTAAATATAAATCATGGTATTTACCAAGATTATTATACTTAATTCTTCCTACATTAATTTAGCATGATTGTAACGTTCATCACTTATCTCCTAGTCTTTCAGTATATTGTAAAATTCCTTTTTCTTTAAAGTTTTCTTTCTTAAAATTTTCCCCAACTTTCTATATCTTCTAGCAAATTTTTTAATTTTTCGTTTAATTCTTTTTTAAGTCTGGAGAAAGAATATCAAGGATTTTAGATATATTTTTTAATGTAGCGATAAATCTCATTTGCAAATTTTGTGTTCCCTTATGAAAAGTAGTAAATCTACTGTCATTATTTGGTAATACATCTATTTCTTTTTTGTCATAACAAAGTTCTTTCACAATAAGATGGGAATCATAGCTACTTAAATTACGTAAGTAATTTGCTACAAAATTAGGGTGTTTTAATTGTAAATTACAATTATTAAGTAATGGTTTTATATATCTTCCATTCAAATGATCAGGATGATGAACTTATTTACTTTCTTTTGTATAAAATTTTTAGATTACGAACATTTTTTAGATTTATTATTTCTAGATTTTCTTCAGAAGCTAACAGTTTAATATTTCAGTTTCAGAATAAATTTCCCCAATATCTTCACCTTCTTTTTAATAGATTCTATAAAGTATTTATAAAAATTTGGTCAACTGGGTTTTTGTAATTTCCATTTGTTATTTAATATAATAAGAAAAACCAGTATGTTAATGTTTTTGGTATTTTACAGTAAGGAATTTTTCAGCTCATGTTAACAATTACCCATTTTTAATAACAAATACTGCATAAATAACAGAAGGAACCATTTGCGTAAACTTCTAAAATTTAATTGTATGTATTTACCTTTATTTGGTAGTTCTACTTTTTCTTGTTTATTAATTAAACGTTTTTTATGTGATTATCTAATTTTTCTTTATTATTAAAATGTAATAATCGCAAACCATAGATAAATCTTTGGTCCTCTTTTTTATTAATTTGATTAGAAACATGTCGGGATAAGTCTTTTATCCAAGAGTAGTGTTAATTATTTTCTTTGTTAAAAGACAGTAAATTAATATGTTTTTCTTTTTTATACTTTGTTATTTTTAATGGTTATACATAATAATATATTTGATTGACTGACTTATTTCTTTGAAGGAATAAATATGAAAATGTACATTTACTGTAGTGTCCATTTTTGGGATACCGTTTCTTTCAATGGGGAACGAAATATCCACTTTTTTTCAAGTTGTTTAACAAAATCTTTATAATTACTCGCTCTGTCAGGATTTTTAGATTTCTGTCTATTTATTAGTTTTAATGTGGAAGCTACCGCCTATAGGAAGCATTTTGGGTCATTATTTTCTACATTAAGTAAAGCTTTTTTCTTTCATTTTCTGGTAATTCGACCAATAAGACCAACCTCTCAATAGAATTTATTAATTAATCGCTAATTGTAACCCAATAATACTATTTAATGTCCATCCCAATCCTCATACTCGAAAATTAGCGATTTTTGTTAACATAGCTTTTTTCCCCATTTCTAAATTTCTAATTGTATCACTTTCTCTGAGATGCCTATAATTTTGAGTTTGGTGTCTATATTCCATGATTTTATATTTTTCTGCATTCTATACTCTCAAAATAATCTAAAATGGTTATTCAAAATGTAAAATAACTTCATATTTTCCTTAACTGCTATCATAATTTTAAGTTTTGTCACATTTAAGAAATGATTACGATCGAGTGACCATATATTATTTTTGAAATGTATAGTCTGTAATCTGTTTTTTAAAAAAATGCTGTATCAACTAAATATGGTTTAACAGTTTTTAAATTTCTTTCTTTCTCAAACACATGGGTAGGAAATGGAAATATTTTTAAATGGATTATCCTTATTATTCTTTTGTTTCCCAAACACATTGGTAGAAAATGGGAATATTTCTTTTAATGGTTTATCCTCATTATTTTTAAATCATCATGACTATTTTCTATTTTATAATAAGGTGATCATTTCTGATTCTTCCTTGTCCTTATTCCGATTCTTATTACATATTTAGTTATTAATATAATCAAAGCATTTTCATTAAATTTATAAAAGAATGTAATTTACAATAATCTCAAACGTTGTTGAAAAAACTGGGATGGTTTGTGTGATCAGGAATCGGAAATAGTTGAAGGATGGTCCTGGAAGCCCCATCTCTGACCGAGACCTGGAGCAGAACCCGCCATATCCACCTACTACAATGCATATCAAAACTTGTGTACACATAATTTCGTTTAAATAAAATTTAAGACAAATCTGTTTCATCTTCTTTTACCTGAGCATTAAATTTAGTCTCATATTTTCTTCCATAATACCTCTTTCCTTTTCGCATTACAGCAGCTGTTGAGAGAGGTGGTGCAGCGGTTAGCACACTGGACTTGCATTTGGGAGGATGACAGTTCAAACCCACATCCAGACATCCTGATTTCAGTTTTCCCTGATTTCTTTAAATCGCTTCTGGCAAATGCTATGATGGTTCCTTCGCAATGGCTCAGCTAATTTCGTTCTCCATCCTTCTCTAATCAGAGCTCGTTCTCCATGTCTAATGACACCTTTGCTGATGGAATGTAAAACACTAATCTCCCCCTCCACATGCTCTGTGTTACAACAACTACTATCGCTCATGTCATACAGCTCAGGCTTCTGTCTAACAAATTCAATTAGCAATTCGTTGTTTTTATTTAATATATTAGTTTTTGAAATGAATAGGTAAAAAATCAACAATATAAAACAAAGAAGTGTAACAATAACAAGAAAATTCTGACAGATGTGACGAGTATGACAGAAACGAAACTGAAGAATGAATGCATGGTTATGTATTTAAAGGAAATGAGCCGTTGGGTGTGGGTCTGGTCACAACGCCATGTGATCAACAACAGATGACCATCATCAATGCCAGAACTTTCTTCCCAATCTTCCCAAAAATATCTGATTATGACATTCTATTGATTGTTTGTGTGAATGAATTTCACATGTGCTTTGGAATATATTTGCAGTCCGTTTCAATCCATCAAGTGCACAGGGTTCCTATCCTTCTCTGAGTGCGGTATGATTAATGTCTCTGTATCTTTTTTCACACCTATGTCCCCTCTTTCCTTAACAATCCATATTCCTTTTGCCAAAAGTATTGGCTCTTAAGGAGACTGGAGACTGTTTCCTCTCTATCTTGCATGTGACATACTGCCAAACAATACGGTTTGCCCAGAAAACATTTGCTGTAAGTTAAATGCAAGGCCACACTGTCAATTAGTCTGTGCACACCACTTCTATGCACACCGATCGTAGTGTGTAGACTGTAAATTTGCGCTAGTATTAAATGTGTACAAACTTGGAAGTTGGAATTGCAGATATGAGCAAAACTGCTTAAATATGTGGATACAAATCAAATCTGCACAGACAAATCATTGCTTGTGGACTAGAATTCTGGCACACAAGACTTGTCTGAGTCAACTGTTTGTTCCGTTTAGTGTTTCTAGACTTTGTTTACACATGAAATTCTAAAATGGTGGATATGCACTGGTGCTCTAGAGAATTCATCGGGAATTCATGAGAATATATAGCACGCACTCACGTTTGTAGAATATTAAATCCTATTAATACTGCAGTTGGTGTAAGAAGGTAGCTCCTTATCATTATTTAACACGTTGACTGTCTTGAGACCACTGGAGTTCACACCTGGTTCCTATTGGGTGCTGGTGGACACAAATTGCACCCTGCTTAGGACGCTGTGTATCTTTAGATGGCGTATAAAGTTGCACAAAAAAATTTCAAATATTTGATCAACATATTGTGCCTAATTTCCAGTACAAGGGTGTCAACTCAATCAAGAAGTACAGATGAATGCACAGTACTGCACTATAATATACACTTTGCTAAACAGAGTGGTGTGTGTGGTCGCCAGAGGGCGCTCTGCGTCTGGCTCCTGGGTCCACCGGTGTTCACGTATCAGTCAAGGTGTTAATAGAGAAAATGTGATCAGTTGACCCTGTGCCAAACAGTAAAACGATAAAAAAAAAGATTTTATTGTGGACTGTTTACCATAAAGATTTAAGCAACGAAATCTGTTCTATCTGAGGTATATGTTGATGAAATTCGTAGCACAGACAATGTACTTTGGTTTATAAGTATTCCGCATCAGTTCCCCTTGTGCTTGTTTGGACAGTCTGGCTGAAAATTCCAAATTCTTATAACTTCTACCTGTTCCAAGAATCGTAGCATACCAGTCAACCTCTCATGAGGTGAGGTGGCTCTCCTCTTGAATATTTTCTGTTATAGGAGGAGTTACGACCATCAGTAAATTATGTACGTTTATATATCGATTCATAAATAATTTCTAAAATCTTAGGGTTCGCCAAATAATTCTCTAAGATAATTAATATGGCCCATATGCCATCGCTTATGGAGCTACTGTCTTGATCATTTCAGCCGTCCTTTACACCTCTGACATTTCGTTTACATTTTTCCCTTGCAAGGCAAGTTGCTAACACTAAACACAAGAAACTAACTGCTCTCCCAAAGTTAGTATAAAAATCCGCACGCCGCTGATAGATTGAGTAATTAATGCTGTATAAATTTTCAGAAACAAGTAAATAATTAGATAAAGTTGGTTGTAATAACTGTTTTCTGCAACAGCCTTATGTTCGTTTATAATAAATAAGTATTTAGATATTCTTAGACTGTGCGCTAAAATGTCTCTGAAAATTGAAACATATTTTTTTTACAAAAGACTGACTCGCAATAACGATAACCTAAATTATTTCATAAATTCAGATTTGGATAAGAGAAGAGAAATTAATCACAGTAATCAGTAAAGAATTACACTATTGTTAAAATTTTGTTTCATACTTGGTCAGACGTCGGTTTGACACTTTATCTTGATTGATATAACTAACTCTCTATAAAAATGTACCTCTTTGGATTTGTCAAAGCGCTTGACGTTGGCAATGTAAATCGTTGGTTTTTTTGTGGACAAATGTGTTGTAGTTTGAAGAAACCTAATATAAGCTACAAGTAAACATACTTTTATGTTGGGAAGGTGCTAGCAGTTCAGCGTTGTCTGGTTTTTACGTTAAGTGTAGTTCGTTATTCATTATATAACACTGTTAGCGTCTTGTTGCTTTCTGTAGCGAACACGACTGACGTGGAACTTTTGGTCATAGAACACCATGGATTGTTCGTACTTGGTATGTTTACCTATTTTTTTAAAGTATTTATGAGAATTTTGCAGATGCCGCATGTATGTGAAATCATATTGTTTTTTTCATCTGTGACGTTACTTATTTACCTACGTACGACCTGTAGGATTTACTGTGAATGTCGTGCCCTGTTAATTTGTTTGATGCAAAAGAAACCTTTTCATTTGGCGTTTAATTTGTTGTTTCCAAGTACGAACAAAGCATTGTAATTAATTATATATAACTAACAGCGGATCTTCCGTATTTGTGAGGTTATACACCGTAGCAGCTGTTTTTAGTGATATTTTTGGAGCATGGTATGTAATTGCTGTTCTTCACTTGAGCTGAAATTACAGGAAGCATATCATGATATAAAGAAATAAATACAATACATGTACTTTTTCGTAGACCAATTACATGTACAGCCAGTTGCAGAAAATTGTGATTTTCATTGGTTTGCTGTGTTTACTGTACCCTCGTTATACTTACAAAAATTTGTGTTGATGACAAAATCTAAACAGGGAGACTGGCAAACCAGCAGTGATACTATAGTTATAACATTCACAACTGGTTGTGAAAGACATTGAACACTTTGGTGTCACTCTTTACAATGCACTGTCAACTTGCTTGAGGAAGTTGGGAGAAGGGAACAGATTTTAGACCAGAGCTAAGAACATTTATATTTGAGCGGTGTTTCTACACTGTAAATGAATATGTTTGTAAGTACTAGACCCTCGTCTACTGTTGAGTACTTTTTAAGCTTTTACCAGATGTTGTGTGTGTCTTTGCACAATAATGTTTCTGGTGTTATTTTTTTCTGTTGCAAATGAAGTACATTAAAACTCCTCAGGGTAGGGACTCAGTTGCAAGAGCTGGACATAATGTGGGAGGTGTCCGTGTGTTTACTTTTCAGAAGTGTAATATAACAGTGTCATATTCTAGTTATATTATTGATTGTACTTCTAGTGCATGCTATTTGCTCCTTGTAGACACTTTCCTTTCATAACCGTGTACTGAGTTAGGCGCTAAGTCATATTAATGCACTGGACTCTCATTCAGGATTGAGGGGATTCTTACATCATCTGGCTTCCTGGGCTAAATTATGTTTCATATTGGACCCCCCACCCCTGCCTCCCTGCTTCTGAAATCATGGTTGTGGTGACAGACTGATCCGTAGTGCGGCATGAGATCTTGGTTAGGTTGGAAGGTGACAGTTTGGTTGTGAGTGACAAATCCATTGAATTTGAGAGTAGGAAATATGATTGTGGTGACAAATTGACTGGAAAAATGAAAGGGGATGTGTAACTTTTAATGCATCCTGGATTGGGTTTTTGTCCAAATTTGCTGAAGTTAACACTAACATTACCTAGGTGATTTTTGTGACATGTAGCACCAACAGGTTTATTTTATTCTGATCTCACTGAAAAGACTTAGAACTGCTTATACATTATTTTTTGTATACCAGGTAATTTCAGTCCACTAAATGAAGCAAACAGAATTTCCTGTCTCATTCTGAGACATATTTTTCACGCAACACTGTCCTCTTGCGGTGTTTTACACAGGTGTGTTTGCGGCACTGAAAGCAGGTAACAGTTGATTTTTCCAACTTGTTGTTCTTGAACCTTTTAGATGCAGCTTCTTGGTAGAATATCTGGCACCATACACATGTTCCTAGCTCTGCTGTTTATGGCACAGGTTCCATAGTGCAGCAAGGTGCTGTTGTGTGGTGCTTTCCATTGCCATTGTTACTGGACATCTTCTGAGGGTCAACAGAAGCATCAAGAATCCACCCGTGTGCTTTTACCCTGTGTTTGTAGATGATGTATTTGATGGTGCCCTCTGGTGGTGGATGTGGACGTGCTGAGTTTAATGTGTGGTATTGGGTTCATTTGTGTTTGGGTTGTCATCATGCTAACGTGGTTTTGAGTTTAGGTAGTTGGTGTGATAATGTGGATGTCTTTCCAGTGCGTTATTAAGGGCTTTTCTGTGTTTGGCTTTTTTGTTATATCTAATTAGTTTGATGTGTGGAAAGAAGTAGAAATTTTTTATTCCTTTTTTTAAAGGTATTGATATGACAGGGAAGTTCATGACTGTGTCATTGTGTTCTGAAATGGGCGATGATGTGGTGTCTGTCATAAAGCTTCTGCAGATGTTCGGTCTTATTGCTGAATATGTTAGATGTCAAGTTTGTGGCAACAACATAGTTTGAGGAGAGTGCCTGCAGCTCAGATCAGGGACATGTGTATGTTGTGTTTTCAGTGTGTGTGTGGGGGGGGGGGGCTAAGTGTTATTGCCGGAGGCATTTGTTGGTAAGTAATTTTTTTGTTTTGTTTTATTGCATAGTAATTGTAATATTTTGTGTGTTGTACATTTATGGTAGGCCGGTTGTGTTTTAATTTATGTAGTGAATATGGGGTATTTGAGTTGTTGGGATTTTGGTTCCACTTTCCATAGTTGTAGGTGTTAAGTTTTTGGTGTCAGTAGCTACGGTTGAGTTATCTAGGGCAAGCGCAATGTCAGAGTTCACTTTTTGGGGTAGTAGGTGTTGGTTTTCTGATATGGATAGCTGTGGTTGAGCTATAGAGGCCAGGGGAAATGTCATATTCCTTTGGTTTTGTTGTAGTGGAATGCTGTAAATTAATTTTTTATATATATTATTTGTTTTGGGATGGTGGGGTGTTTTTCATTCTTGTATATTTAGCTTGTCCCTACCCTAAATTCCCCTTTGCATACACTGGAAGTAGGCATTTCCACCATATTGATGTCACGGGTCAAAGCAGACAGGTGTACATGAGGCCTTATTATTGAAGACCAAAGTTTCCGAGAAAAATTCTATTGTGGTTCAGCAAATTCTTTTTCCAATTTCGAAAGTTTGGATGGAAGTTGAATATGTATTTATTGCTGCTGCATCAGTGTGTGTGTGTGTAGAAGACGGATGTGAACCATCTTCTTGTTCTCTCTTCATGCTGTAATGTCTTGCCATGTAGTCTATGGTGTCCACACTTCCCTTTTTAGTGTGTCTTAGCCTCGTTCTGCCCCGCACTATATTTTGTACAGAACACTGATATTATCGAGATGGCTCTATAACATACTCACATCCACTTTTGGCAATGAATTTATAAAAGTTGCTATTAGCATCTGGTAGGTTGGGCTGAACATCATCTTCATTCTCAGGCAGTGTATCTCCATACCATCATCCACTTCATTTTCATCTACATCTGATTCATTCAAGACTTCTTCAAGCACTCCTTCAATAGAACTATAGCATAAACATTGTCTATTCATGTCACTTGTTCAACAGTACCAGAAACAATGAAAATAAAAAACGGTTTCTTAAAAATATGTTTGAAGACGACAGTGCAAAAGATCATTTAATTTTAAATATTTAAATTTATCTAATACCACATACTCCACAATGACCTGAAATCTATCCCTAGTGTTACTGATGGGTTGGAGGCTTCTAAGGTGTATGAGAATAAAATCAGATAAATGAATTTTAATTAACAAATTCTTTAATCACTCAGTTGTAAATGCAGTAATGGATAACAAGCTTTGATTTAGAGTTCATTTATCAAAGGACGTTCATACAACGTGTAATTATTAAATCAGTGGGCCTATAAAGCCCCTTCCTTGGTAGTGCCAGGATTAATGCTGGGCGTGGTTCCTTTGAGAAGATCACGAATGACTTCTTGCCATCTCGTCACCTGACATTGCAGCACATGACATAAGAAAAGTATGTAACTGGAGCGGATACCGAGAGGGGATCACTCTAGCGAAGATATGGGTTGCAAATGTGCAGGTCCATTGAGAAAGCAACTTTGACAAAGGGGAGATTATTATTATGCAGAGCCTGTGAAAGGGTATCTCGTTAACGACAAAGCTTGCCGAATGTTAACGTGCTGCTGCCGTGAGCATTTATGGAAAGAGTAAGCCAATGAAACTAATGCTCATCACAAAACATGGGGTTCGGAGGCTTGTTTGCTCTGTGAAGTGGAAAAGATGGTGATTTGTGACATCTCTGCTGAAAGATCACAATGCTGGTGCACACGCAAGTGTTTTGGAGCACACTGTTCATATACATCATTGAGCATGGAGCTCTGCAGCAGACCACCCCTATGTGATCACATATTGACACAACAACATCGCCAGTTAAGGTTGCAGTGACCACAGGGCCACCAGGATTTAACTGTTAATCAATGGAAATGTCGGCTCTTTGGGTGAATCGCATTTTGCATCACGAGGGCAATTGTTGTACGCACAGTCACTCATCGAGGTGAACAGCAGCTCGAAATGTGCAATGCGCCGTGGGTGCAGGCTGGTGGAAGCAGTATTATGCTGTGGGAGACATTCTCCTGCGCTTGCATGGGACCTATGGTAGTAATTGAAGTCACTGACACACAGCTGCAAACCACCTGCATCCCTTCATGCTTGATGTTTTCCCTGATAGTGATGTCATCTTTCATTGCTATAATTGTCTCTTTCTTGGAGCCAGAACTTTGCTATAGTGCTTTGAGGAACATTATAGTGAACTTGCCTTGATGTCTTGGTGATCTATTTTGCTTGATGTACACAAATCAGTGGCCCATTATTTGAGTGAATTGCATGATATGTGTGTAGACATCTAATGCCACATACCTCCACAAACCTACCAGATCCCTGATACGCAGAATCAGTGATGTATTTTGTTCAAAACATGGACAAACAAGCTATTAAGCAGGTGGTTGTAATGTTTTGTCTCATCAGTGTATGTACATATTATTCCAATGTGTTATTTACCTTCTAATTATAATTTTTTGTTGTTTTCATATTTGTATTAATCGACACTTTTGATTTTTTAGGAACCGAGCCTGTACACTGTGAAAGGCATTGCAATACTTGACAATGATGGAAATAGGATCCTTGCAAAATACTATGACAAAAATATATTTCCATCTGCGAAAGAGCAAAAAACTTTTGAAAAAAATCTTTTCACCAAAACGCACAGGGCTAATGCAGAAATTATAATGTTGGATGGTTTGACATGTGTGTACAGGTCAAATGTTGATCTTTTTTTCTATGTAATGGGCAGTTCCCAAGAAAATGAGGTGAGTATAACAGGTTGTTTGGTACAGTTCTTCTTATATTTCTAAGACAAGTTGATATTACCATATCCTCAGTCCTCTTGCCAATTGTAAGGAAGTGATATAACCAGAGAGATCAGTATAATTTCATGCTTACTAAAATTAACTTTAACTTTGTAAACTGAATTTTACTAGATAAAGAAAATGAGTAATGCTGTTTTATTACTCTGGAAACAAAGAAGTTATCTACAATGTCTTTTCTTTCGGATGTGGAACAAAGTCTTTTGCACTTATTAGTATGAAAGAAGCAAATGCAGCATATGAATCAATGGAAGATACTTTCAAGTCTTACATGCCTCAGTATAAAATAGGAAACCCAGTGGATCTCGTTATAACTCCATGAGTGGGCTGTAATTATGTAGAAGTGTGTTGCATGAGAAACGTTGAAGTATTCTTGGAATCATTTCAGCCAATTTTTCACAATCGTCACACTTGTTTTTACAAGAGCTTTCCATGAAAAGTTGGCCTTCTGAGTTCCACTACTCTCTCTTCGCCTCAAGTCATTAAGCCCTAACTTTGGTTCCATCCTTAAAAACACACAGATAAGCCATTGTATCCAGTTGGGCGCTGTTTTATCTCTAATCAAGGTTAATTTAGGTCCATGTTTTGTTGCAAACTTTTCACTTCCTATTCCCATTTATTAGATTATGTTGTTTATAATCACTTCAATTACAAGTTTGTTTTTGTGGGAACTGTGTGTCTCCAGTTTTACTCTATACCTGCCCTACAAAACTCAATAACCAGTAATTAATTTTATTACTTATCTATTGTGGTGTCTTTCAGCAGCTTTGATCTATCATCAGGTGACAATTAAAATAATTTCTGTTGCCTTCCCTAGAGCACTGCTACTGAACTACTGACAAAATGTTCACTTTATTGAGCAATTCCTCCAAAATGCCTCAATTTGTAAGAATTAACATGTAATGACCAGCTACAATATTTTTTAAAATTCTTTCAACATAGTCATGGATGCAGCAGATTTTTTTACACTGTTTAATTTTATACAAAACTGTTTCAGAATCAAAGTAGATTGAGCATACAGCCATTGGCAAGATAATGGATAGTTAAAAGTGGTGAATTAACATACAGGGTGTAATAAAAAAAATCATGAAGTAAGACCATAAAAATGGAGTGAAAACATTAAGAAATAAAAGTATATTACAACTTGAAATATAAAAGAATTGAAGACATTCATAATACAGAAATTGTAACTCTCAGGTCATTTTCATGAGTTTGATACTTTAATGTCTGTTCCTTTAGACTTTTTGGAGGCTTTTCCTACTGGCAGCATAAAAGCAAATTACTTGCTAAACCACTCTCTAAACAGCATAGAAATACATCTGGCATAATTGCTGCACTTTTATTGTGTGACATTACATACTGTTGGCTCTTCTAAAGGAAATAGAAAATCATTGGTTGAAGAGCAACTCTGTATATGGATAAGAGTTGAAGTAACATTTTCTTTGACTGACAGGAGATAGATTTGCGACTGTCAAGTTGCTGATTTAAACCTCAAATCCTATCATTTCTCGCTTACAGATACTCTGTTTCACATTTTGTGTGACTTTACTCAATCATTACTGTATTTTTGAATGGAGAAGAGGTTGCTGCAGACAGGCTTTTCTTGCTTGTTATGGCCAGTGCATAGTCTGAAAAGCACACAGTGAATTGAAACTAGAAAAGCTTCAGTCCGTGTTCACATCTTGTCTGCCAAGAGTATTACATACAACTCTTCATCACAGGCATTGAATTTCCATGATCGGTGTATCTGTAGGACTTTCTTTGAGAAAGTTATATATAGTCCAAGTCCATTTATGTTGGAACCATGTAAACAGGGTACGTTTGTACGTATAGTTTGCAGAGATACCGAACCTGCTGATACCACCAGTTCGTTGATGCATCATACTGTGAAATTGGCAGACAAAAACAACATACAAAAATCAAATATGTGTAAAATACCTATCATAACAAGAATATAGTTGTTATCATAAAATCACATTCATTGGCTTCGACAACTTGCAACCAAACTTACCTTCCAGTCTGACCCATGCCTTGAGCTACACTACATATCAGTCCGTCAAAAACTACATTCCAAATAATAGAATAGAAGCAAAAAAATTGTCAGTTTTGTGTGTTATTGTTTGTGAGTGGCTTAAAATTATGTGGTCTGCATATTGAGAAAAATATTTGCTTGCTGCAACACTATAGGAGTTCCTTTGTGTCTGATATATTGGTGTGCACCATCAGCTGTTTCATTTCATAAAAACATTGCAGTTTGTGAGCCTTCTCCTGACAGATGAGCTACAGTGTTGCTGGACTCTCTATGGCCAACTTGATTTTACAAATATTTTAGTTGCAACAGGGTGAGAGATACAGCAAATTGGCTTCAACAGGGCTGCAGTTTATTCCTTAATTGACCTCTCCAAAACTGAGCTATTTGTCTGCGTGTTAATGCATTCTTTGTTTTGTGTAACCTAAAACCATAAGACACCTAAAAACATGAATTGAGTAAAATTCTGTTTTGGTAGCATAGTTAAATGCATTTTCTGAGTTTCCTTATATATTTGATTACAATTACAAATACTTTTGTATTTCAGTGTACTAACCTTATCCTTTTTTTATCATACTCACTGATTCTTGATTTCTTGAATCATTTCAGTTAATTCTTGTGAGTGTACTGAATTGCCTGTATGACGCTGTCAGTCAGATCCTTAGAAAAAATGTGGAAAAACGAGTTGTCCTGGAAAACTTGGATATAGTAATGCTGGCTCTGGATGAAATTTGTGATGGAGGGTAAATATTATTAGAAATATTAGTCTTTAACTTTGTTTCCAGTTCCAGTAATGTTCTGTTTTGACTTTTAAAGATGGTGTTTGAGGCCTAGCATAGTTTTATTTCCCCTGCACGGTGTTGGGGCGCTTTGTCTGGAAATATTGTGATGGTGTGTTCAGAATAATATGAAGTTTCGATACCTTTATGAAACAGTAGGGTATGACATCCAGTGCCATATTGGATCTGCAGTGCTTATAGTAAAAAACATTTCGTTCTTGAAATTTGGCCCATAACAAGCAGTTGCCCCTATCACAAAACATAAACCCAACTTTGTTGTAACTGTTTAATTTTGTTGGTTCTAATATCTGCCATCTGATATTTGCTTGGGGAGCAATTGACAGGTGACGGGGATTCCTTCAAAACATGAATACACCTGGCATACTCGCAAAACCTCCCACAAACAACTATTTAAGCAACGCTGCATGCTAAAAACTTCCCAGTACATTTCCTCCAACCTCCCACAAACAACTATTTAAGCAACGCTGCATGCTAAAAACTTCCCAGTACATTTCCTCCATTAAAAAGTTTATCACTAGCAATCATTCAGAATTCGGAAAGAAAAGTCCAGTAGGTGAATTAACAAACACAGTGTTAGGACAAAAAATGACTCTCACTTTTACTTATGTAATCATAATTTGGTGTAGAAAGGGGGAAATTGTGCTGCCAAGAATATATTTGTCTTCCTAATTAATTTATTAAGATAAGACCCCCCCCCCTCTCTCTCTCTCTCTCTCTCTCTCTCTCTCTCTCTCTCTCTCTCACACACACACACACACACAACTTCGAAATTATTTGTAGAATAGTTAAATGACGGAAGAAAGCCTTGTGCTGCTTGTGGGAGATGCAACAGAATAGTTAAAGGGGGAAAGGTAGCTGACAACTAAGCCATAGGTGGAAAACAATGTGCTAACAGAAATATTGGCAACTGTGACAGATAGAAGCTGGAAGATGAGAATATCTACGTGGTCTGAAAACACAGAGGATGAGAAAAATGTGCTTGAAGGAGGACCTGACAAAAGTTAATCGTTGAAATAGCTATATCAGAGAAAAGAATCTATTATTATGGGAAGCTACAACATGGTCAGTTTGGTGAGGTATGAACATTAACACAATATTGAATAGGAGCAATAAAAAAACTTGAAATGGAGACAAGACTCCAAGAATTCTACTTATGAATTGAATATGAAATAAAACTGGAAATATTGTATTTTAATGCAATTATTTTTTGTTCAAAAGTCATCTGGCATAGGGAGTGGAATTAATACATAGCGAACCATTCTTATGCTTAATTTGAATATCATATAGGAAAAAGTCATATGAAGAAAAGTTGGAAAAATGAGAGAAGTTAGAATCAATGATAGATATCTAGGTACAGAGTGATTAATCAGTACATAGAATCATAATTTGTGACCTTTTTCTACACAAAAATATTAGTCGTCTAGGGGGGTGATTGTTACTTCATTGATGATTGAAAAGTAGATGATGTGAAGAAAAATAAACTTTTATGAATAATCTTTTCATGTGGAACATCTGCAAACAAATCAAAATCTTTTTGAAAATGATTGGGAAGGTAGATAATTGAATTTAAGCATTATAAGCAAGAACTGATCAAAATTTTGGTAACAATACTCTTTTTTTCGTGTGATGATGGTACTGAGAAGACTCTAAGTAAAAAGTTTAAGTTGCCTGGATAGATCAGTCAGTATGAGCATTATCCATAAAATTCAGGGTTTCAGGGTCAAGTCCCCATCCAGCACACAGTTTTATTGGGAAGTTTCAGAAATGGTGTGCACTCCACTGCAGAGTGAAAGTTTCACTAAGCAAGCAACATAAAGAGCTGTACAGGAAGTGGTTGCCTTGCATACAGTAAGCAGGGTGGATGTCAGAGTGATGACCAAAAGAATGGACAGCAGGGGAGAAAGATAGGAATATTGCACTAGGAGAAAACTCTCACAGGTACAGCTGAAGTAGTTGGCTGTTGTGCATTAGGTTAGAGGGGAGTAAGCTTGGGAAGGCAGGATAAAAAAAGATAAAGCTGCCCACAACTCAGTGCTGTACTCGACATGATCCTGTTGGAGTAGATATGCCCTGGCTTTCCTCTTACCTTTAAACTGAAATAGCCAGCCCGAAGAGACCTACAGTGTAACATAGACTCTGTTTCACAGTGCAGCTGGGCATTTTGTACATTAAATGATCATTACAAGAAGTGAAAGAATCAATCACACAGTGACAGAAAAAATCAAAAGTTGTACTAGGGATTGAATCCAGGAGGAAAAAATATGTGGATCCAGCGGGGATCAAATGCTAGATTTTTTGAGCTGTAGTCTGGTACGTACATACTGAGCCACCAGCAAGTAACAGAATAAAGCTAGATCACCAATAGACGAGAGTCCAGATGCTTGTGGTGAGTGAAAAGAATTCTGCCATTACAATCATTCTGGCCACTAGTAACAGCTGCGACATCATTTATCATATCTGCTGCAGTGTTGTATATAGGCATGGCCACCAACCAGCTGTTATTCATATGAATGGCTGCCACCAAACTGTGGCCAAAGGAATGTTGTGACTTGTCAGTGACAAAACATGCTACACAGCATACCATGCCAATCAGAAATGTCAGCTTCACAACCCATGCCATATGATTTCCCTCCTGCAACCCTAACAGCAGCTTCTGAAAAGTGCTCATAATAAATTTTCCATCCTTGTTTAGCCCATAGTACTGCTGCACTGTGCCTAGCATGAAAGGAGGAATGAATAGTACTATACTCCAATATATACATAAATATGATAAAGATTGTATTATATCTAGGTGCTGATTGTGTTGTCAGTATTTAACACACACAACTGCAATGTAAATTCTGCATCCACATGTAAGTTAATTAATAAAATGGTACTGCAATTACATGCAGCAAGCAGGCAAAGAATCATTAGGAATTGAAAAGTTTGCTAATATTGAATTTACACTCTTGCTCTTGGTAAAGTAAAACGTTTGAGTGGGCCATCCACGCTCTTACCTGACAGGCTATTTTGCTAATGTCAGTTGTAAGAAATCATAAGAATTAAACAGCTGATTTGTATAGCTAATGACATAGCAAGATAATTTCATTTAGATAGTGGACGAAATAATATATTAACTTGTAACATAACAATGTTGATATATCAGATGCAAGAATGAGGTGAAACTTAATTTTCATAGAAAAGTCTTATGTTTGCAGGTGAAAATATGCATAAACACACACTAACTAAATTAACCTCAGGTTTTAATTTTCTGTCTTTGTCACATGCTGGGGTTTCCATTACCGATGTATGTAGTTTTTTGGGCTTTTTATGCTAATGAGGGGATGCCACAATGTTGGGATCACGGATTACTTCAAACTTTGTACACCTTCAGTAGGCCATTACTGCAACATAATTTGCAAGTAGTAAGGTGCAATACTCTGGCAATTCCAAGAAAATCGCAAGAGAAGTTTTACTCATCTGTTATGTGACTGATGCGAAGGGGCTTGTCGTAAGAAGTTGTGGTGGTCAACCAGTTAGCGTTCATGGTTTGCATGTGGTTCATGGCAGACGCAACGGTTCTAATCCCACCTACCACTTACTTTTTTTAATCTATATTTTTTTTGCCATTGCTCACATTATTTAATTTTTGGCATATGAGAGGTAATATAATGAAAACACACATGCATTTTCATGAAGTTTTTGTGAATTTCATAATATTTGACTATTTGCTATTTGTAATTCATTTATCGAGGACAGTGGATGGGCTCAGAAAGCCCAAGTCAAACCTTGATAAATAATTATATGAATGACGTTATTCACAATCAGTAATATGATAAGTCACAATGTGCCAGACCACAAGAGTAATGTACAATTACTTGTCGGGTGTGCTCTCAACATCACATGTTGTACGATTGTATTTGTCATAGAGACATGGAAAACATAAATTGAAACTTCATGGAAATACAAATGGTAATTTTTTTGTTATATTACCTCTCAAATGTCATATAAATTAAATAATGTGACCAGTGATGGAAAAAAATATAGATTAAAAATGGAAGTGGTAGCAGGGATTCGAACGATTGTGTCACTCAGAAACCACTTGCAAACAGCAGATGCTAACTGCTTGACCACCACGACTCATTACGACCAGCCCCCTTGCACAGATACATTATGTTGATTTAATGGCCCACTAAAGGTGTAAAAAGCTTTAAATAAACCTGTGATCACAATGTCGTGGCCTCCCCTTGTAAGATTAGTAAATTCATCTGAAACACAGTTTCTTGGTTTCAGTGATGAACTGATACAAATTACTTCATGTAATATATGGACTTGTGATACTGGAAACACTCATTCAAGTTACTCACTTTGTGTGGACAGCTCTACCGTAAATAAATAAATTTAATAATGAGTGCAGGCAGATCATGGCATTTCTAAAATCCTGTTGGACACTTTGTTGAAGTAAACAGAAAATAATCTAAAATGAATTTGTCACCCTCCAGCTTAACCTAGACTGGGCTACACTACAGATCAGTTTTTCAACCCAGGATAGATTGAAATTTCATTTACCTGCGCTTCACTAACTCATAACCCAAACTGTTGTCTTCCATCCTAACCTAGACCTCCAGTTACACTACAATCAGACCTCAGGCTACACTACAGCTCAGCCTATCACCACATTCTTGCTGCTGCCTTTGAGTCAAAAACGTTAATAATAATTGTTCATGTATTGTTGTAATATACTGTGTGTATACATCAGTAAGAGCCTATATATGGCCAAAGGAAAAAGTGAAGGGCTCTCCACACATCATCAGTAATTTGTTTATAGTAGCATAAAGATGTATCTAGTTAACATCCATTAATGGCTACGACAAAATATTCTCCCGTTGGCTGTATCCAAGTTCATATGAAAACACGTCGCCTACATCAACTCTAAACTGCGAATAGGTGCTGCATGTGGAAAGCTCCTTGTAAAGTTTAGCCCTTCTGATTTGTGTTTCATTTATCAAATTGTGGGCTAGTGTAAAGGCTCAGTTGTGGAAAAAAATATAACTCTTATTTAGTTTCATAGCTGCAGGGATGATTATAGAGTGAATGAGTTATTATTGGGACAGAGCAATGTTCATTGCTATTGAGGAATGTCATTGAAGATGATTGTTGACACAACTCATTAGTTTGAAAATACGGAGTCCAAATAATTGACTTCCCTGTGATGTGCATTTGTTTATGCAGAGCCAGAAATTTTACTAATAACATGCAGTTAAGTAGTGAATCATAATGAAGGTAAGATTGATATGATCCAGTCAAATAAAACTGCTTCTGTCCTCTTGCTGTGCCAGGAAGTAGTTCAGACGAGTTACTAATAGTTTTAATGTGTCTGTGAAAGATTCTTCTGTGCGTGTCATAATTAAATTTTTGAAATATGTGATACAGAAGCAGTCAACACAGAATTTTTTTTCCTCATAAATGCAAATACTGGATAAATCACATTGTACCAGTATTTATACACTAGATCTTTCTAAGATTAGTAAATTGGTCATCTAATGTAGGAAACAGATATTAATTATCTGTTCTTATACCATGCCCCTATCACAATTTATTGGCAGAGATATTAATTGTAGCCTCTGCATTTTGTCTAATGAACTTCCGTCTCTTAGATGGGCTTGTGAAGAGAATGTGAGGAAACTTGGGTCGTTATTGGGTTACTACTCATGTTGATCTGCAGTAATGTTTTTCATTACAATTTTTTAATTTTTTGAGAAGTTAAATAAATCTAATATTCTCTATTTAACATTTCATGCAGTTATATGATGAACAGCTATTACATTTGTATCTGTAGATATCTGGAAAGTGTGGCATTGTGTGGATGATTGAAGATAGTATTTAAAGACTTCAGTCCCACAACTGCTAACTAAAAGTACAATTCAGACTATTAGTACAGCTTTTGCTGTAGTTCAAAATACTCGGTTTAATGTGAAATGTGTAATATAACAAAATGACTGAACGTTTCAGAGCCAGCATTGTTATAATTCATTTATACAACTCTTACGTGAATGATTGGGCAAGTTATTAATTCAGGAAAGAAATAATGTGTACTATTCTGTGACCATTTTGCTCGTAAAATAAAAATTGTGATAAAGATCACTGCTGAAAAATTCCATATGGCATGTTTTGGCTACAGCGATTATTGCATTTGTCATTTGGTCAAGGCAGTAACCAAAATGTGACATACATAAGTATTATTAATCCTCAAATCATTTATATAAACATTAGTAAACTGATTGTGCCTGTTCAATTAAGAAAAAACTGCATGTATGTAAGAAAAGATAATGCAACATAAGTTATGTTGTTGGAAAGTGTTATTCTGATATATACTGCGACCTTATTCGGAGCAGTTTTTATCTGTTCTACTATCTTAGTTGCATTCTTAAATTTTCAGATAACATGGGTAAAATATTAAATGTGTTGAAAAAGATGAGTGCAGTTAATTTCACTTAAAGTTGAATTTCTGTGTATTGCTGATTAATAAAGCCATTGGCACATCTGATTCCAGAAAAATAATATTCTAATCTTGTGCATTATATTTTGATACAGTATATAATGTTTAGCAGGTGCAACAAGTTTGTAGAGACCTTACTTGCATCTGGCTCCACAGACGTTGTTTTCATTTCTTTAATTACATTTTTGTTTTTTTCATTCTCATACTTACCTTAAATACACACACCAGTGTATAACCGTACCTTATAGGTACAGTGAACTAGCTTTTCAGTTTTCCCAAAAATATAATGTGAGTACATCTCCTACTTGGAATGGAATAATTTTAAGTTTCAAAGGAATCCCAGTTCCAGAGCACTGTACAAAACATCTGACAGTTGTTACAAAATTAGCTCTGTTGAGATTAAACTTCAAAGTGTTGTTACTCAATAGCCTTATGTAAGGAAATAATGTAATTTTTAGTTTCCGTGACATGGCACTGCTAATATGATACTGTCACTAGGAAACTGTATGTGAAGTAAACTGTCCAATTTCGATTGTAAATTTGCTAAGTGAAGTAACATTTAATCACTTGAGAGCTGGAAAACCCATTTCGATATCAAAGTTCTGTAAAATTCACATTTGCAGTTGGTTAACAAAACCGCCAATTTACGAAAATCCTGTGAATATCTTCATTAAGTAAGCCAAGCATGTCACATTGCCCAAAGAGAACTAAAAAGGAAACAAGCTCTCTCTCAACTTTGGGAATGTTGCAGTGTGAAGAGTTCCAGGACATAAACATAAGTTCACATCATCATACAACTGTCAGATTTCAAACCTTTTCTCTTTCTTTAGACCTTACACCAGTGGGAAGTAACCTACTTTATTCCAGCTGGTTGGAGTCAGAACCACAATGGTGGACACTGCAGCTCGCTCACATTTCACAAAATAAAACATATAACTATGCAAATTTCCTTAACATCACAGAACACACATGTTGAAACACGTCCTTTGACACAAAGGAAGGTAAAGTCAGCAAACAGTTGTATTGGGAAAATTAGAACATAGGTACTAGAGTTACAGTGGAAATAAATTTATTGAGAAGCATTTGATGAAGTCAGTGAAAATAAAATTACCATATAAATTATTTGAACTGCTTTCAGAGTCTTTGCAGAGGGAAGGCTTTATATGGTGATGTGAAAATGTAGTGTTGTCTGTGCCTGATGGATAATGCCGTTCTGAGTCAACAACAGATTAGTGGTGGTTCTGAAGTTGTAGCAGGTCCATTAACATTACATCCTCTTGATTTGTGTATAATCCGTTTAATGACACTAGCGTTCATCCATCAACTCGGATGAATAGGCCGGTCAGAAGAAACTAGTCTTGTAGTTAATTAATGTCGGTATTTAAGCCACAACAAATATTTCTATGACAAAATTCTTATTGTCAAGTTCACAGATTAGAAAGTGTGTGGAATCACATCAACTAGCAAAATATGAATATGGAGTTTGTCTGTCTTTGCTAGATGGGTGACCTCCACCAACTTGCGGTCTGGCTGTCAACATTCACGGTTTTGTTTGCATGAAAATATTGCTAGAAGCGCTTTCACTGTCTTAATCCATTTAAAATGTGCAAACAACAACTTGGCTATATACCTGGGAAGCACACCACTAATTTATCACACCAAGAGAACCTGAGGGATCACATATCATCTTGCAAATAAAAATTATAAAACTCATGCTGTTCAATTCATATCAGCGAATTCAGCTTAGTGAAGCAGTAATCCCAACTTTCTTGTGTATATGTTGTCAGTATAGCCCGTAGCATTTCAAACAGCTCGCACCATTTGAATCATTCGAATACATTCTTCATGCAATACAGTCCATACAGTATATGAAATTTGTGTGTTCTGCAATATATGGCATACTTTATATTCTGACATGGCACAGACCCGCTACTATCTCTGCGTTCAGGCAAACTCGCATGCACCAACAATGTTTGATTGTCTATAAATGTATCGCTCTTTCTGTCCATCTTGTATAGCAGTTCATTATACTTGTTACATTCAGTCAATTTATATCAAAGATTTACAAGAAAATTAAAATATTGATGCCCAAAAATAAAACATAACAGTGATTTATTATTTATTTATTTATTGTATTTCATACATGAATGGTTCTTTAATCACAAAAATAACATACTAATAATAAATACTCAACATAACATAATAAAAGGGTGATGCACAGTTATACCTTTTACTTTAGAATAAAACACGTGAACTAGCACAGATGTGTGTAGTGTTCCCGTATTACAGTGATGTGAGAAGAAAACAAAGTAATACTACTCAGAATTTGCAATGTTTTCTCACAGTGCATATCAAACATGCGAATCTCATGAGATTTTCTTGTGTCCTGAGATTCATACGTTGATGGTTTGAATTTAAAGACATGCTGTGTGATGCATTGTGCATTGGGTAGAACAAATAAAAGAATAGCATGTGGGAGTCAAATTGCATGATTCATTATGTTACTTAAGAACTTTGAATGTTCGTTACAGCTTTTTAACGGGGGTGGGGGGGTGGAATACAAAAACCAAAATTCAAATGTTGATATGTTGACCTATCTATACTTCTGTACTACTGTATAAAGACAATTTGTAGTTTAACATTCTTACCAAAAATCTCGAATGTTCTAGACTGATTTATTTCAAACAATGGAAAATCAGGACTGATTTATTTCAAATTTTTTACATGATACTCTAATACATTTTCTGATAGACATGGGCTACATATTGCTTTAATATATGTGGTACACAAATGTATATATACATATAAAACACACGAGGGAAGTGTTAGCAAAATGCTCAAAAAGTTCTTGACCGATTTTGTTCAAATTTTTGCACAATATTATAATAAACACTCAAGCTGACATAGGCTACATACACTGCCAGAAAAAAATTAGTACACCCTTTTAGAGGTTTCAAATTCACTAGAGATTTAGTGTTGCAACAGTATGTATCGAGTACATGAAATGATTACATTTACAGATCAATAGCACCTGTGGTTCTGTGGTACCGGGTATTGACCCATGCTGAAACACCCACATTAATACACGGTGTAGCCTCTGCAGGCAGCAATGCAGGTACTGACTTGGGCATCCAGTCGCTCCTACAGATGGTGAATACTATCCTGGGATACATTGTGGCACACCTGCTTGACCTTTTCACAGAGTTCTGTAAGAGTTGTTGGTTGACGAGTCGCACAAGTCAACTCTCGTCCTTTCATATCCCACACATGCTCAATTGGAGACAAGTCTGGAGATAGTGCTGGCCAGGGAAGTTGCTGCATGTCTTGCAGAGCACCTTAAGTTTCACGGGCAGTATGTGGGCAAATGTTATCATGTAGGACCAACACATCACCTTCTTGTTGCAAGACCAGGTTTAACAACATTCTGCACATGCCAAGTGCTGGTTAGCTTCCCCTCCAGAAACACTAAAGGTGAATGAGAGTTGTAACTTATCGCACCCTAGACCATAAGGCCTGAGGTGGAGACATTGTGTCTTGGACAAATGCACTCCACGAGAGAGCACTTACCAGGTCTACATCGTACACACAAACGACCATCACTTTTGTGTGGGCGGAATCTGCTTTCACCACTAAAGACCACAGCGTGCCAGCTGTCAGTTGGCCGTAGGTAACATGAGTGTGTGTCTGGCATGGTTGCCTGCTTGCTTCACACGTCCGCACCACACTGAGCCTTCTGGCTGTGAGCATTCCTTATTAAAGGGTAGATACAGATGGCACTCTCATAGCTATGCCACTACACTACCTGTTGGTGGATGATGTTGAAACCAAACCATTATCAGTACATTCATGATCCCCCACATGGCATGTGCCATTGTCAGATTAAAATCAGTGTTGTCTTTCCATGTCTACCAATTTTTTTTATTATATATATTTATTTTCTCTCCCTCCACCAATCAACTTTCAGATGATTGGCAAAACACACACACACACACACACACACACACACACACACACACACACACACACACACCCAGGGGATCCACAACTCTTTTGTGGATACGTGCGTAGCGAGCACGGGACCCCGAGCTAATGTGGCCCTCCTTCCTTTCCGGGCTGCATACCTTCCCTTTCCGCATCCTTCCCCGTTCCCCATCTTCGCCCCCCCCCCCCCCCCCCAACTCTGGCTCTTTCCTTCCCTTTCTCCCCCTATGGGAGTATAGTTTGTGCCTACGTCCGGAGACGGACGCTCGAAACTGTTCCAAATTCCTTGCTTTCTACGCTTGCAAGTCCTTGTCCTTCCTCTGTCTTTCTCTTTTCCTTCCCTCTTCTCTTTGCCCTTTTCTCCGCTGCGGCGTTTGAGACCCCCTCTTCTTTCCTTTCCATTTCCCTTTCTCTTTTTTCCTCCCTGTGCGTGTCTGAAGGCCGACCCACGCACTCCCATGCGTAGCCGGTGACGGGGTAACCGCCCCGGGTAGACAGGTAGGACACGTACGTACCCCCTGGTAACGGCCAGGCCCAGGGAGGGGTGATTACCCGAGCTGATACCTTCCGAAAGTGCCGATTGGTCCCTCCGTCCGTTTGTCGGGAGGTGTGACCTGAGGTGTGAACAATCACCTAAGGCGGGTGTGCCCTCAGTGAGGGCCCCCACAAGGGAGGAGCGCGCCATCGGAGACGCCGGTAATCATGGGGGATTCTTCCGCAATGGTTTCCTCACCTTCCACTATGTCTGCTCACAAACGTAAGTTCACTGAGTCTCAGCCACAGACAGTTCTTCCATCGTTGCCACAGTTCCTTGTTGTTTCTCGGTCTGATGAAGGTCACAACTTCTCCACGGTCAACCCTTTCATTATTCAGAACGGTGTCGACGCAATTGCAGGTCCCGTAAAGTCTTGTTCCAGATTACGGAATGGCACCCTGTTGCTAGAAACACACAGTGCCCTCCAGGCACAAAAATTGCTGCGTACTTCTCTGCTCCACACCTTCCCTGTCCGGGTGGAACCGCACCGTACCTTAAATTCCTTGCGTGGAGTCGTTTATACACGCTCCCTCGATGGATTGTCTGACGAAGAAATTCAGCACTACCTGTCTGACCAGGGCGTAACGGCTGTTCATAGAGCTACGAAAAGGGTTGACACGAACATCATTCCAACCCGCACTGTCTTCTTGACTTTCGACAAAGTTCAACTCCCATCGAAAATCAAAGCAGGCTATGAGATAATATCCGTTCGCCCTTACGTCCCAAACCCTACGCGTTGCTATCGATGTCAGCGGTTCAATCACACCAGCCAGTCCTGTTCCAATCCGGCCAAATGTGTTACGTGTGGCAAGGATGCCCATGAGGGTGTTTGTCCACCTCCATCCCCTCGCTGCATCAACTGTATGGGTGACCACGCTGCTTCCTCTAGAGATTGCCCAGTTTTTAAGGACGAAAAGCTCATCCAGGAAATAAGAGTGAAGGAAAAGGTGTCGACCTTTGCTGCTTGAAAATTATTCGCCAGTCGACAGCCCACCGTGCCTCAGACAGGCAAATACAGCACTGTCCTTGCTTCTCCTCGGCCAACAAAGGAGGCGGCCACGCAGACTTGCGACCTCACCTTTAGTGCCACGGTCGTCCGATCGGCCAGCGCAAAGATCGCCCGTTCAACTTCACCACTTTCACCTGCCCACTCTATGACTCACCCTTCGTCGGGTTCTGCTAAATCTCGAGCCCACAAGTCAGACACCAAGTCTTCGAAGAAAGAGCATACTCGTGAAGAGTTTTTACGTACGTCAACTTCACCACCATCGGTTCCTCCTTCATCTAAACCTCATACTTCCAAGAAGGCTACAAAGAAACCCAGTTCCTCTCCTTCTCCGCCAAGGCGTGTCCCATCTACAGCGCCACCTGGCGGAAATCGCCCTCGGCCGTCTTCTGTGTCGCCGAGGCGCACTGCTGGTGGCCGGTCAACCGGTCGATCGCTGGTGGCAGGAGCTGCTCCTGACCAACCTATGGATCAGGATCTTCTGCCTTCGGCTGAATGCCATTCCGTGCTGTCGGTCGCAAGCTCTGAGCAGTCGTTGAGTTGACAGCACCCTTGGTCACAATCCTCCGTTTTCTGTTCCCCCTATGTCCATTATCCACTGGAATATCCGCGGCATTCGAGCCAATCGGGATGAATTGTCGATCCTCTTACGATCCTACTCGCCGGTCATCTTCTGTCTTCAGGAAACAAAGCTGTGTCCTAATGACCGCTTTGTTCTCCCTCATTTTCAGTCCGTCCGATATGACCTCCCCTCTGTGGAAGGCACTCCAGCCCATGGAGGACTCATGATTCTTCTCCATGATACTCTCCATTATCATCCAATCCCCTTAGACAGTTCCTTCCAAGCTGTCGCCGTCCGTCTTTCCCTTTCTGGATACACGTTCTCTCTTTGTACTGTATACATTCCATCGTCCACACCAATGGCACGAGCTGATCTCCTTCATCTTCTTGGTCAGCTTCCACCCCCCTATTTGCTGGTTGGGGACTTCAATGCCCACCACCCGCTTTGGGGATCTCCACATCCTTGTCCACGTGGCTCCCTATTGCTAGACGTCTTCCACCAAGCGGATCTAGTTTGCCTCAACACTGGGGCCCCCACGTTTTTGTCTGCCTCCACGACAAATTTATCTCATTTGGACCTTGCTATCGGTACTGTTCCGCTAGCTCGGCGCTTCGAATGGTTCGCCCTTGATGATACACACTCGAGTGACCACTTTCCATGTGTCCTTAGGCTGCAGCCTCAACTGCCATATATGCGCCCGCGACGCTGGAAGTTTTCCCAAGCCGATTGGATACTTTTTTCGTCTCTAGCGACATTCGATGACCGTCGCTTTCCCAGCGTCGACGATGAGGTCACACATATTACCGACGTTATTCTTACAGCTGCGGAACGTTCAATACCACGCACCTCCGAATCGCCCCGGCGCCCCCCAGTTCCTTGGTGGAACGAGGCATGCCGTGACGCAATACGTGAGCGGCGACGTGCTCTTCGCATTTTCCGTCACCATCCTACTTTGGCCAACTGTATCCGCTATAAGCAGCTCCGTGCGCGATGCCGTCGCGTCATCCGCGATAGCAAGAAGGCAAGCTGGCAATTCTTTATTAGCTCCTTTAACACCTTCACTCCCTCCTCGGAAGTTTGGAGTCGGCTTCGACGGTTCTCAGGCGCGTCTAGTTTCTCCCCGGTCTCTGGGCTCACTGTCGCGCATGATACCTTAGTGGACCCCGTCGCAATTTCTAACTCATTGGGTCAGCACTTTGCTGAGATTTCGAGCTCTTCAAATTACCCGCCAGCGTTTCTCCCGAAGAAACGTGCAGCGGAAGTGCGACATCTTGCTTTCTCCTCTCAAAATCACGAAAGCTACAATACTGTTTTCTCCATGCGGGAACTCCAACATGCCCTCTCTTCTTCTCGCTCCTCCGCCCCAGGACCGGATGGTATCCATGTCCAAATGTTGCTGCATTTATCAACCCATAGTCTGCGTTACCTCCTTCGCCTTTATAATCGAATTTGGACCGACAGTACTTTCCCCAGACGATGGCGGGAAGCTATCGTCGTTCCCATTCCGAAACCTGGAAAGGACAAACATCTCCCCTCTAGCTATCGCCCCATTTCTCTCACGAGTAGTGTCTGTAAGATTTTGGAGCGTATGGTGAATTACCGTTTAGCTTGGTGGCTAGAATCCCGCAGTCTTTTAACACCTGCCCAATGCGGATTCCGAAAGCATCGCTCTGCAGTTGACCATCTTGTTGCTCTCTCCACTTATATCATGAACAATTTTCTCCGGAAACGCCAAACGGTAGCAATATTTTTTGATCTGGAGAGAGTATACGATACCTGTTGGAGGACAGGCATCCTCCGCACACTGTTCTCTTGGGGCTTTCGAGGCCGGCTGCCCCTTTTTCTTCGCGAATTTATGGCAGAGCGAACATTTAGGGTGCGGGTGAACACTACTCTCTCCCGTACTTTCTCTCAAGAAAACGGGGTACCCCAGGGCTCCGTGCTGAGTGTTGTACTGTTTGCCATCGCTATAAATCCAATTATGGATTGTCTCCTTCCTGATGTCTCGGGCTCCCTCTTTGTGGACGATTTTGCGATCTACTACAGCTCTCAACGGACCAGCCTTCTTGAACGACGTCTTCAAGGATGTCTCGATCGCCTCCACTCTTGGAGCCTCGAAACCGGCTTCCGTTTTTCTCCCAGTAAGACCGTTTGTATTAATTTTTGGCGACGTAA
This sequence comes from Schistocerca nitens, assembly GCF_023898315.1. Taxonomy (NCBI): domain Eukaryota; kingdom Metazoa; phylum Arthropoda; class Insecta; order Orthoptera; family Acrididae; genus Schistocerca; species Schistocerca nitens. The sequence continues at coordinate 179,681,629 of NC_064616.1, read as the reverse complement.
GGAGTTTCTTCCGCCCTCCTTACATCTAGGTCCTGTCAACCTTCCGTTTTCAGACGTCACTAAATTCTTGGGTCTTATGTTTGACAGAAAACTGTGCTGGTCCTCCCACGTTTCCTATCTTTCGGCTCGCTGTCTGCGAACGCTCAACACCCTCCGTGTCCTGAATGGTACCTCCTGGGGAGCGGACCGAGTGGTCCTTCTCCGCCTCTATCGCGCCTTAGTGCGCTCGAAATTGGACTATGGAAGCATAGTCTACTCCTCTGCTCGGCCGTCTATTCTTCGGCGTCTCGACTCTATCCACCACCGTGGATTACGTTTAGTGTCTGGAGCTTTTTGCACTAGCCCTGTGGAAAGCCTTTATGCTGAGACTGCAGAACCTCCGCTGTCCAATCGGCGAGCGGTCCTTCTGAGCCGTTATGCTAGCCATCTGTCTTCCATGCCTGCTAATCCAGCCCATGGCCCTTTTTTCGACGCCTCCTTTGATGTAGGGTATGCAGGCCGCTCCTCCTCCCTACTACCCCCGGGAGTTCGCTTCCGTCAACTGCTCCATTCTCTTTCCTTCCGCTTTCCTAAAACCTTCTCGACAACTTGGGGTACAGCACCGCCTTGGCTCTGTCCCCGGATCTGTCTGCTCCGTGATCTTTGTCAATTTCCCAAGGATGGTACACCTTCACTTGTTTATCGTCAGGCATTTGCTGCTCTATGTGCACAAATGACGGACGCCACCTTTATTTACACCGACGGCTCGAAAACATCGTTGGGTGTAGGGAGTGCCTATATTGTTGGCGACGCCCCAAATCACTTTCGGCTTCCCGACCAGTGTTCGGTTTATACTGCGGAGCTTTTCGCTGTTCTCCAGGCTGTCCACTACATCCGCCGCCATCAGCGGATACAGTACGTAATCTGCTCAGATTCTCTCAGCTCTCTCCTCAGTCTCCAAGCTCTTTACCCTGTGCACCCTCTGGTCCACCGGATTCAGGACTGTCTGCGCTTGCTGCACCTGGGGGGCGTCTCGGTGGCGTTCCTCTGGCTCCCGGGACACGCTGGTATCTGTGGGAATGAGGCGGCTGATATAGCAGCCAAGGCTGCAGTTTCTCTTCCTCGGCCAGCTATTCAGTCGCTTCCCTTCACCGATCTACGGAGCGGTTTATGTCGCCAAGTTGCTCATTTATGGCATGCGCATTGGTCAACACTTCCCCGGAATAAATTGCGGGAAGTGAAAGCCCTTCCTTGCGCTTGGACCTCTTCCTCCCAAACGCGTCGTCGGGAGGAGGTAATTTTAGCTAGACTCCGGATAGGGCACTGTCTTTTTAGCCATCGACATCTTTTAAGCGGCGATCCTCCCCCACTCTGTCCCCACTGCTCTCAGCTGTGGACGGTAAGACACCTTTTAATTGAATGCCCCTATTTTAATCCGTTACGCTCCCGTCTACAGCTGTCGCCTGATCTATCGTCGATTTTAGCAGATGACACGCGCTCAGCCGACCGCGTTCTCCAGTTTATTAGTGACAGTGAAATGACGTCAGTCATTTGAAGTTTTATCGGGGACCATCAACCCCTCTCTGTAGTGGACTTTTAAGCCTTGTTTCTGCTTTTAGTGTCTCCAATTTTTTGAGTTTCGTTCCCATTTTTGCTGTTTTCCATTTTCAGTTTTTATTATTTCCTCAGTCACGGACCGGGCGCTAATGACCATAGCCGTTTTGCGCCCTAAAAAAAAAAAAAAAAACAAAAAAAAAAAAAAACACACACACACACACACACACACACACACACACACACTCTTTGTGTGTGTGTGTGTGTGTGTGTGTGTGTGTGTGTGTGTGTGTGTGTGTGTGTGTTGCCAATCAATGTCCATCTGAAAGTTGAAGGAAGAAAAGTACTAGACCTTTTGGGTGGGAAACAAAAAACTGGCTTACCCGTAGCATTGGACACCTAATCACCCTCAAAATAATTCCCTTAGCACTCCACACGTTTCTACCAGTGGTGCCGCCATTGTTGGAAGCATGCCAAAAAAGCCTGTTTCAGAATGGAGTTTTGCTCAGCTTTCATTGTTGTCATAATGTTCTCTCGTCTGAAATTGTGTTCCTTCCAATGGCCTCTTGAATTTGGGGAACAGCTAGAAGTTTCGGGGGAGGGGGGGGGGGGCGTATCAGGAGCGTAAGGAGCCTGTTGAAGCACAGGAATCTGATTTTTCATCAGAAAAGTCGAACAAAGTGTGAGGAATGTGCTGTAGCATTGTTGTGATGGAGGTGCCAGTATCCTGTTGACCGCAAGTGCGTTGTCTTGCACCATACAGCATCATGTAAATGACAAAACATCCCTGTAGTATTCTTTGGTGGTTGGCTCTGTGGTGTGTAAGCATGGTGTACCAAACTGCAGGTTGGGTCTGTGGTGTGTACACATGATATACCAAACTGCAGGAGTCAAAGAAAGCAGTCAGCATGACTTGGACGTTGCTGTGCACTTGGCAGGCCTTCTTTGGTCTTAGTGACAAGGAATGCTTCCATTGTGATGACTGGGATTTGATTTCCAGGTCATACTCATACGCCCGGGACTTGTCACCAGTGATTATGGTGTTGACGAAGTGTGAGTCACTGTTTGTAGAGTCCAGCATGTCCTGTGATATGTCAGCACAAAGTTGTTTCTGCTCAGCCATCAGCACTTTCTTCACAAATTTTCCCGACACTCTTGTGTGATACCCATAGCACCATCACCGAAAGCTGTCAGCTGCTTGCCACAACTGACACTGTTGGCATGCAGGAAAAAATTCACTCAAGCGCATGAAAGTTGAAGGTTGGTTCATGCAAGTGCACTAGATTCAGATCCATCATATGTTCGCAAAAATAATTAGATACTTTTCTAACAGACCTCGTATATGTGTATTTGAAAATTTTACATGATGTGCTAGTAAACATTTGGACAGACATAGGCTGTATATTTTTTTAATATCAATTTGATATGTAAAGAGGAAACATAGGTAAGCAAAAATCTCAAAAGTTCTTGACCAATTTAATTCAGATGTTTACGTGATGCTGTAATAAAATTTCAGATGGACATAGGATACATATTTCTTTAATTTATGTGATATATAAATGTAAATATGGTACACAAAGGTGAAAAGTTTGCAGAAAAATCAAAAAGTTCTAGACTGATTTACTTGAAATTATTGTGTGATACTCTAATAAACATTTGGACAGACAAAGGCTACTTTTTTATGAATTTGGCCAGCTATGGACCGCATACAACTTAAGACTTATGGTGTTTCTTTTTCTTCCGTTCTTCCCAGTGCTTCTTCATTTTCTCGCCAACTGCTCGTCTCTGCTCATCTGTCCACACTCTCTTGGGTCGAGGTTTTGGCGCATCTTCTTCATAGTTTGCGTTTTCTATAAGTAGCCTAAAGTTATTCCTGTCATGTATTATTTCTTCTGTAACTCCTATTTTTTTGGCGTCTTTCTTTACTGCTTCTATCCATCCTACAGTTTTTTTCAGCTTACTAGCGTAATTAAAAATTTTCTTTGTAATCCGCGTTTCTTCCATTCTTTTTAAATGCCCATAAAATTTTAACCGTCTCTTCCTCATTGTATCTGTGATCTTTTCTGTATTTTTGTATAGGTCTTCATTTCTCCTTTTAATCCACCTATTTTCCTTTTTTTCTCAGGACCTAGAATTTTTCTTAATATTTTTCTCCCTCTTTTTTTTCTAGTTCTCTTAATTCGCCTTTCTTATTCAATGTTAGGCACTCTGATCCATATGTTGCTTTTGTCCTAATAACTGAATTATAATGTTTAATCTTTGCTTGTATGGATATTGATTTCTTATTGTAGTAGTTTTGTGTTAATTTATATGCAAATTCCAACTTTTTTATTCTTTCTTTATTTGTTGTGTTATCCAGTCCATTGGCTTGGATCCACTCCCCCAGGTATTTGAATCTATCAACTCTTTTAATTTTTCCATACTTTGTTTTCATAAACTTTTCTGTATTCTGTTTGTGTTCTATATACTCGGTTTTTTCGTAGGATATTTTTAGCCCAGTCTTTTCAGCAATCTCGTGTAACATATCAAGCATAACTGTTGCGTCTGTTTGGTTTTCAGTTATCAATGCCATATCATCCGCAAAGGCTAAACATTTTACTTCAAATTTGTTCTTTCCTTGGCCCATGCTTATACCCTTTGTGCCTCTGTTTTTTAATGTGTTTTCCCATGTTTTTACTACTTTATCTAAAACCAAGTTAAAGAGAATTGGGGACAGTCTGTCACCTTGTCGAACTCCTGTTTTGATTTTGAATGGTTCAGAAATTTCGCCTTGAAACTTAATTCTTGATATTGTATCTGTGAGCGTTTGTTCAACAAGTCTTCTGGTGTTTTCATCTATCCCTGATTCATAAAGTATCTGGAATAGTGTTTGTCTGTCAACTGAGTCGTAGGCCTTCTTGAAGTCTACGAAAGTAACTACTGTATTTTTATTTTGTATAGCTCAAACTCTCAAAATTGTTTTTAAATTAAGAATCTGTTCTGCACATGATCTACCTTTTCTAAACCCTGCTTGATAATCTCCTATATTAGGTCCTGCTTGTTCCTCTATTCTATTTAAAAGTGCTTTAGAAAGTATTTTGTATGTCACTGGTAACAAGGATATGCCCCTGTAGTTGTTGGTGTCTGTTTTATCTCCTTTTTATGGAGAGGGTGGATCAATGCTTGTTTCCAGTCACTGTATATGATTCCTTTTGTCCAAATGTCTTTAATTACTTTGTGAATTTTCTGACATGCGGATAAGCCCCCTAGTTTCCACATTTCTGCCCCTATCCCATCCTCACCTGGTGCTTTGTTATTCTTCAATGCTTTGATAATCTTTTCTATTTCTTCTACTGTAGGTGGTTCCGACAGTGGATTTTCATGTTGTGGTTTTTGAAATTGTAACCTGTCATTAGGCTCCTCACAATTTAATAGCTTTTCAAAGTATTCAGCTAAGATTTGGCAGTTCTCTTTATTGCTTAAAACCATTTTTCCATTTTTATCTTTAAAATGTAAACTTGGTGACTGGAATCCTGTTAAAACTTCTCTGAAAGTCTTATAGAAGTCTCTAGTGTTGTTCCTTTTGAAATCAGAATCCATTTCTTCTAATCTGTCTTTGTCATATTTTCTTTTCACTGATCTGATGATTTTTACTGTCTTTTTCCTTTCTTCTTTAAACTCTTCCCAGTATTCGTGTTTATTATTACTGTTCCATTTTATCCATGCCTTTAGTCGATTGTCAATTGCTTCATCACACAGCTCGTTCCACCATCTGTGTTTTGGTATTCTTCGTGGCTGTCCCATTTCTTTAACTGACTCTATCATTGTTTCTTTAATTTCTTCCCAATTATCCATTTTTCTTGTGTTTAGTATATGACAGAATTTGTCCTGCTTTTGCGGGAGAAATTTAGTGTTTACTCTTGGAAATATTCTTGGTTTTGGTTTAGGTTTGTTTGTTTGGAACATGGTCTTCATTTCTGTCAGATAATAATCTGAGTCTATGTTTAGGTCCTTCCTCACTCTGACATCCAAGATTTCCTTGTAGTTGCGAGTCGTTATTGCCACATGGTCCAACTGATATTCACCTTGATTTGGATTAGGTGATACCCACGTTAATCTCAAATTTGTTGCCTGATTTATTTCATATTTTTAAATGATATTCTAATAAACTTTTGGATGAGCATAGGCTATATATTTTTAAAATATTTATGTCATATGTAACGGAGAAAAATGTTAGCAAAAATCTTGAAAAGTTGTTGACTGTTTTACTTTAAAGTTTTTGTAGTTTACTCTATGTATAGTTTTTTAAACAATAATGAACAGATTTTCTGTGCATGCATATAGATTAATGCCTAACTACAAATGGCTGCCATGAAGTGTCACAAGGACACGAAAAGAAAATAATTGAAACTTCCTGGCAGATTAAAACTGTGTGCCCGACCGAGACTCGAACTTGGGACCTTTGCCTTTCGCGGGCAAGCGCTCTACCATCTGAGCTACCGAAGCACGACTCACGCCCGGTACTCACAGCTTTACTTCTGCCAGTATCTCGTCTCCTACCTTCCAAACTTTAGAGCGCTTGCCCATGAAAGGCAAAGGTCCCGAGTTCGAGTCTCGGTCGGGCACACAGTTTTAATCTGCCAGGAAGTTTCATATCAGCGCACACTCCGCTGCAGAGTGAAAATCTCACTCTGGAAGAAAATAATTTTTTATTCTGCTTTACATCGGCTTATTACATTACATGTTGACACAAGGTTCAGAAACAGAAATAAGTAAATAATCCTGGATCACACACAGAACAATGTAATTTTTTAAACCTAACTACGTATAAAATGGCAGACGTTGCAGGCAGGAATCTGCAGGTGTGCTGAAGTTCTGTCCTCAGTGACCAGAGTTCTACCTGGAAGTAATATAGAGATCACTGATTTGTAATAATTGTGTGAGCTTTTTAAGCCCTTCCATCTGAAGCAGTAAATGGTGCTTTATGTTGAACTGCTAATACATCAAATGACATTTTTTTAGACTACGGTAAGCAGGTTCAGCTGGATGTAGAGTGCAGTAATTATGTAGAGCTAAAGGGGTTTGTGCTAGACAGACTAGCATGAACAGAATCAAGTCCTTGCACCAAGGACGACAGCAATACAAACACCAGCAACAACGCAATTACTAGTACTGCTGCTGCTGGTGGTGGTGCTGCATAACTTCTGGAGCACATTTTGACATGATCCCTCTGGAATTTTCTCCTTCATAAATAATAATTGTAATCACAAAGTACAAGCCATTAATTTTATTTCATCACACACTCAGTATATTTGCAGTTTAGGTCAAAGCATCAGCTGGTATTTCAGATCCCGAGTGTGAAGGGATTTAGATTTTTCATCATTTTAGTAGCAAAGATGATGCAGTTAAATCACTCGTGCATAATTCAGCTAGTTGATACCAGTTATATCCACTGATGTCATTTATTTGAGTTGATTTTAAAATTTCAGTCTCAAACAAATGAGTTTGAGCAAAAGTTGTGTAATTTTTCCCCTGTATTGTTATCAAGAAGAGTGAGATAGAATGATAGTGTAAATGTATAAATTTGTGCTGAGTGGTATTGATCTTCACAATCAGTTTAGTTGAGAAAGGGGAACTAAAGCTGTCCTGGAGATAAAAATAAATTGTACTCCACTCAAGATGTGCAGTTTGTGGAGAGGAGTACATATAAATGAATTTTTCACACAGTGAGAATCTGTGTAATTGTGGCAATAAAAGCTCTGTGTTTATTGATATCAGCTTCGTCTAGGTTTTAAATGTATGAAACCAAGAAAACAAATAAGCTTTCCTGTTTGTGTAAACATGCAGCTAATAATTGCTACCGTGCATTCTGTATGTAGTGGTCTGTCTGCACTTTCAGCTTAGGATGTGAATTAGCTTAAGATTCAAAAATAATGGAATGATTGCATGGTAGCATAAAATGGGGAAGTATCGTTTTAAGTGTATTGCAAATAAAGAAAATGCCACATGTGGTTTGCTTTATTGGTAAAGCATCATAAATGGTGATTTTTTTTTAATGTGTGAAGGTAACTAATCTTCCCCCTTTCCCCCTCCCCGCTCCTGTAATTTGAAAGTAGGGCATTCTTTTATACCTCTGAAAACTTGAGGAATTTGTTTTTGCTCTTAAAAATGGCTAAAATATTCCAAGCTTTCAAAAATAGCAAGGAAGGAACCATACACTACTTGTTTCAGAAATCTGACACTAGTCACACACAACTTGAAAATTGATATTATGATGTGCTGGCACATGGTCTGCTTAAAGATCACTTGCTACATGTCTCCATTTCCCTGGTAATGGCAGTAGGCACTGTACCACAAGGGGAAACAAGTAATAAAGTAATGCATGAGGACACAGGATGTCTGTGACATACCCTTGCTGCATCAGAGTTCCCAAAATCACTACTAGCCATGACCTGAAGTTATACCCGATGGCTTCCCACTCCATTACTGAAGGAGTAACACCATTGTGCCTCTTCAAAACTTTGGAAGGATAGGACCTCTCCCCAGGTCCCAGCCATACTTGTCGATGATGGTGATCTGGGGTACTATAGAACTGCGATACATCGGTGAACACAATGTGATAGTATTCATCAACAGTGCATGCTTCCTGGTTACACCACTCTAAATGCAGCTGTTTATCTTGTGTTAATGGCAGCCTAAGCTTGAGATGGTAATTCCCTAGTCCGGCTGCCGCTAGTCTCTGACCAATAGTGTAGGATGGCACACTTTGTTCAGCTTTCCCCATAAATCTAGTGTGAAGAATGTCATTCTCACTTCCTGAGTTGCATATTGTTGATTCCCCTGGGGAAGGGCAGTATATCCTTGCTAATACAGTGCTGTAAAGATCACAATGTAACACATTAAAAACAAATAATGTCTCTTTAGTACATGCACCAAAATATCAAACGGTAATCAGTTGGGTAGAATATGAAATCAGAAGATATCACCAGGCTCAGTAACTTATATTTGAAAGGAACTATACAGGAAACTTTCCTAAGTTAGCAGTGTTCAGTAGCTGTAATTTTAATTATCCTGTTTAGTGATGATCCTTATATATAATGAGGCCATTGCAATACTCTCTCTTCTGCCAGTTTTTCCAATCATATTTCATTCTTGCCTTGGGGAAAACCTAGTCAGAGAGATAGTTTCCATTGATTAAGTGAGCTTCTGGGACATAATTTTGTGGAAATTTCGCCTGTGTTGAATATTAGAGAGGTCGTGAAATAAGAACAGTGAAGAGCTGTTAATGTTGTTCACCATTTTAATTAATAAAATTCTTACACTTTGAATGTAACTAGCTTTTGTACTTAAACTGTGATTTGAAATAAGTTTTCCTTGTTCCAAGAGTTTTGGAATTTCAATAATGCGATGTATAGTTGATGAAAATTTTGAACTGATTTTAGACAAACAAAAAAATCTCTCCTCCTCCTCCTCCTCCTCCTCCTCCTCCTCCTCCTCAGCAGATTTATAATATGCACTGAAGTTAATATGTTGTATGAAGCAGTTCCCTGTGAATGCTGACATGGTTGTTCATAGTGGTATGCAAATGAGATTAACTGCTGCTTCAAAATGCCTTCTCATTATCATCACAATCGCTCCATGGGCCCAAACTTCACCAACAGCCTCCTTAGAATGCAAAATTGTAAGCTTTTTTTTTTTTTTTTTTTTTTTTTTTTTTTTTTTTTTTTAAGTCCATTGAATAAATGCATAATGTCACACCTGTATTTATTGTTTTATGCATTGTACAGATTCATGTCTGTTTGCTAAAAGGGCACTGGTTGTATAAATTTGTGCTGTGTCATTATGACCAATCATCATCTGAAACATGCTGCAGCGGATGTCCTAAAATTAGAGGCACATAGTTTTTCACACTTATTCTATATCATATTTTTAAAGCAGGTTGAGTGTGGTGATAGTGGTTATATTTAGGAGACACATTTGGGAGGAACAAGATTCAAATCCTTGTGTGCTTATTCTTATTAAAGGAAGAAGTAGCAGTTGCAGTGCTTGTAGAACATTTCAGCATTCCGAGTGTAGAGTATAAAAACTTTATTACTTAAAAATTTGTTAATCATGTGTCTCTTCAGTGAAAATACCCACAAACAGCACTGAAGAAATTTTTCCAACAGTGTATGCTTTGTTTACTTTCTAGAACTTCTTGTTGAAACTTATATCTAGTATCCACTTTGAATCTGTTTCTTGCTTCAAAGAATCATCATCAGCACTCTTATCTTTCTTTTATTTTTATTATAATGCAACTGTTAACACTAGTGCCAAAAATGACTATAATCTTACTTGCAGTTCCATTATTTTACATGACAGAAGAGGTACAATTTTTCTCTAGCTAAAGAGTAAAATTCACCAAAGAGTGGTAAAGTCAGAAAAAAATAATCAACAAACTTCAGAATTTGCCACAATTAACATGCAAAATTGAAACTCATTCATTTGTTGTGTGAAAAGTGTGTTTGTAGAACAGCTAGCAGTATTATGGCTTGGATTAATGTAATGTGCAGTGTTAAATTGTGTTGGAAAATAAGTAGCAAACTGCTGTTTCATCAGCTAAATGTAACAGAGGGCCAAAGTTGGGAATTCTTTCTCAAGATAGGGGGAAATCCGTGTACATATTTCTTGACATAATCCAGTTAAGGGCCTTGGAAATTGTAGAGACCTTAAAATACCACCAACAGAACCCTCTAGGAGTATTGTCTGGTGCTCTAGGTTTATGTGTAGAAGTGGCCCCTTTGTGTGGAGAAGTATGTCACCAACAGAGAGACTGCTAGAAGATTTTACTAAGAAACTTCTCAACGTCCCAAGAGAGAGAATCCAAATATGGCACTGGCACTCTTACTCTGGAAGACAGACCTACCTGTTGTACCTGGAGGTATGACTTCAAAACTACAGCTGCTTGATGTCATAAACATACCATTCGAAGATAGTCCCCATAAACAGGACTCCAGTTGGCTGTGAAATTATGCACTCACTCCATATGGCAAGTTTAAAGAGCCCTCAGTTAGCCTTGTGTGTGAGTGGTTTCTCTCTTCATCACATTCTACTATCAGAAGGGTCAATAAGTGTGATATCCAGTGCCATGAAAGGTAGTCAGGACAAAAAGTGACAGAAATGCTGATAACAATGAAACAAATACCACTAGCATGAAGTTAAGTGACATCAGTGAAGAATAATTGGAAGACTGGTATTTCTGTGTAACTTACTGGCATTGCTACATAAAAGAATGTGATTAAGAGCGACTAAATTGTGAACTGTATTTGAAAATGGATGATGTGACAGATTTTTTCCTGCTGAGGTGCTCTCTTCCCCCACTCAAAATTAAATATGCAGCTTATATTTGGGCCAATGTAGTAATTTAACATTTTTTTATGTTAATACAACAGTCAGATGGAAGTTTTCATGCTATTATTTTAAGAGCAGCTTCATTTAAATGTTGACATATTTAATGACTGATTTATTTATGTATATTGTTTCAATCTGTACAGGATTATTATGGAAGCAGACCCATCTGCCCTTGTTTCGAGAGTTGCTTTGAGAGTGGATGACATTCCTCTTGGTGATCAGACTGTCTCTCAGGTAAATCTGAATTTTCAATTAAGTTATAAATTACCTTTCTTCTTTATCAGCCAGTGTAAGTGTTAGACAAAGTGGTGTCACTGCCAACTTGCAGGTTCAGTACCATCAGTCGCTTTGAATTTCTGTTGCCATTTCTGGCTGTTTATTGACACATAATTAGCTCTGATGGACATTTATTCATTGTTCATGTATAAGAATTGCATACACGGTTGTCTATAATTTTGAGCTATAAATCTGAAGACATATTTCCACTTGTTAAACTGTGCTTTGTATCACTTCTTACAGGTCTTCCAGTCAGCGAAAGAACAGTTCAAATGGCCCATTCTAAAATGATGGAGGCTGACATAGGCTGGCAGAGCCAGTATGAAAAGTGATTAGAGGAAAATTGAAAGTGTACAGGCAGTGGGATTGTGCATTAAAGGATTGACAGTCTATGAAAAGTATATGTTTGTAGAAGTGAGATAGACTTGCTGCAGTGAACAAACATTTGGTGTTTTGTGGATGAAACGTGTAATGTTGAAAGTGTTGGTGCCTTGTAATTGGAGTGACTTGTTGCTCATGTACACTTTTTTTTCTGAACAGCCATTCCCTTCCCTGAAGGGTCCTTATTAAATAGACATTACCTCAAACGTATTTTTTATAGATGTTATCCTCCCCTTGGCTTTCTCACTCAGTGTTTTACTCCAGTTAAGTTTGCAACATTTTATTTTGCATTCATTGTATACCATTCATGTTTTGTTTAATGCCCAGATGTTATGAAGCAATCCCATTGAATAGATGTAACATTTTATTGTGTGTTTTATGGCATACACCATCCACATTTTCAGTACTTTGGCTACGGCTGCTTTTTTGTGTAATCATATGAGTCAGTTGCATTATACTTGCTTTCAAGACAGAGTATGTGATGTCCATTTTGATGTGAAATAACTAATAGTACACAACAGTATTACAGTGCAACGTGAAGCAGCATAGAAGAATTAATCAGATGAAACACATTGAAAAAAGTCAAGTTTGTGTCAACATTTGTGATAAAGAATGTTTGTTATATAATAAGAACATTGTTCACCTTTAAGTTCCAGTGGTTGTAGAACTGTTTCGTCAGTGTTGTGTAGATACTAGTGAGAAATTTCCATTATGAAAATGTGCCTGCAAGGCACCTCATGAAGAATAGCAAAATGTGGGGGAGAAAAGAGATAGACCTTGTATTTTTTATTTCTCTATAGGCAAGAAGAAATTTGATTGAAGAAAGTGCCTAATTTGGAAGTATCAGAAGTAAAATTTGGTAATTCCATTTCTTCAATGAAATTATTCCCAGAATATTGTATGATAGGTGCAAGTGATAACGTGTTTGGATTTGTGGTTTATCATTCACTGGTCCTTATGGGAAAAAAGACAAAATACAAATCTAATTTACTGATATACCATTGTGGAAATTTTAGTACCGTACTTTTTCTGTCAGTCATTGTGTAGTACCATACTAAAATAATTGTTTCATTGGATATAAATTACAGGATGGATAATTAAAAACTATCATCTTCATGATAGACTAACTACCCGATTTTCCTGTTCCATTTGTTGGTGGTAAGAAGGGAAAGAAAAAGATTTTTTGTACCATTTTGTGTAACCCTGAATTACTTTAATTGTAATGTTTGTTATGGTTGCATAAGATTTATGTTTGAAGAGGTAATGTGTTTTTCATTCCACTTTCTGGTCACTGAGCATATGATTAAACTGTATAGGTCTATTTTGTTTGCATTTGTGTTTAGTGTTACCTACCAGTTACTGCTCTTAAGTTATGATCGTTTGTCCTTATACACAGCTGCATGATGTGTAAAACCCTCAGATAGCTACAAACACAGTCGTATGGGGTCATTTATACATGCTCATGTCTGTACTTTCCAAGTATCTTCCACATCTGTGAAAAGCATGGCAACACTGTGTGACCCGTGAAGAAATTTATATCCAGGGTTACCACAAGTTCTGGAAATCAGAAATTCGAAAAATTCTCCCCTCCTCACTCCTCCCCTCAGCTTGCAGTCAGTGCCACCACCACTGCTTGCTGCTAGCTGAGCAGTGGCAGGGAAGTGCAGGGGGTGGTTTGTTTGGATCTCAAAGTGTTCGCACAAACCATCTGTTGCACTAATTGGTCACCATGGTGTCTATTAAACCTCACACTGTCGGTGGCTCATGACTGTTGGTGCGAATAGGTAGCCACACACGAATGGATTTCTGTGACGGCCGAAAACCTCAGGCATACGTGACAGATCGGGCCTACCGATCTGAGAACCATCATTTTCCACTAATTTGGAAGCCCCACACGTCGGATCTGGTCTTTCCAATCTGCCCACTGGCTGGCACCATTTGTGTGTGGCATATATTGGTGGATTTCTGTGATTTGTCCATGGACCCAGGACTGTGGTGCATGCCCGACAGGCCAGAGGCCACGGGTGACACTTTACAGGTGTTGCAACTGTATCTCACCACAAGTACATTGTACAGTGCAGCATTTTATGAGTGTTTTATTTACTCTAGTACATGTTCGGACTTCGAAAGTAGTTTATGTGTATGAGAGAAATTATGGATGACGCTAGGAAGAAACTTGGGGTAATTGCCAGTGGTTGTACCTATAAAATAATATATGTAACACAGTGGGTAATAGCCTACAGTAATGAACATAGTACAAGCAAAATTTTATTGGTGCTCACTGTAATGTTGGTTTATATAATTCATCCCTGTCCCTTTTTCATTTCTTTTAAGAGGCCTACATTGTTCTGAGCTTATTTCTGAAATTATTGAAGGTACTTTCAAACCATCTTTGAACTACAAGAAAAATTTTGCCACCAAATACTCTTTTTAAATAAAATATCATCAATGCTCTAATGAAACGCATTTACTTTCTGACTTGCTTCCTACATGTAAAAAGAGGTTGTTGCAAAATATATTGATCTTACTTATGGTATGTTGTGTCTGATTCGATCACATCAGGAAACACCATCTACCAACACTATTTTTAAATTTTGTTTGGCACTGTTGTTTCTCATACTGTAGTTGCAAAGATGGTTTTAAAATACCATTAGTTATTGTAAGGCAGCTATGGACAATATGGTCACACAAACAAAGATTTTTTTCTGAAATTTCATTTCTGTCTAGAAACGTTTCAATCATCTCTTTTTATGCTCTATTTCTTACATTCTTGTTTTTGTAATGGTCATTCAACAGTTTTCACAAACAAGTTATTTTACATTACATTTGTATAAGTTTTTCGATGTGGTGATTGGTCCAGCCTCTTCATTATACTTGGAGCAACTAAAACTTGCTGTCACTCATTCATCAATGGCGAATTTCAAGTAACACCTACACTTCTCAAGTTGTCATGTTAAAGTATTGCTGCTTTTGGCAAAACAAAGTAGAGTTTGCACAATATCACCTTGCTAACATCTTAATGTAGCAGCAATTGTGACATAATCCTGAAACAGTGGTTTGTTAAATGAGAAGCTGAGGACAGTTCATGTCTAAAGCTTATGAAAAATCACTTTCTTTGTATAAATATAAATGTTTAATTTTTTCACTTATCTTGTTGCAAAGCCACACTAATTCTCATTCCACCAGCTATCGAAGACTTTAAAAGTTACATCATTCCATTGCAAAAGTCTTCAGTTCCTTGTGTATTGAGGTAGATAAGAAAGTTCCACATGTTCATCATATGGCAATATACTCTCCTCTTTCTGTGCTATCATTTGCCAAAATCTCATTTCAGTATGGTCAAGGTGAAATTCAGTGCTGTATGGCTGAATGACCAGAAGTTTGAGGGCATCATAGCCCCCAGGATGTTTTTCACTCTGTGCAACATGGGGAAAATGGTACTTGTCGGCCATGTGGAAGAAGTTAAACACTTCAAGGCAGTTGTGGTGGTCAGGAGGACAGTGGACATTAATCTTTTTCAGCAGTCCTCAATAAATGAAATGCTACAGTTGTAAAGTGATGCATTAACTCTTAGAGGCTGCTTGTGTGACACAACTCCTTGGGTCAGTGAGTGTGTAAAAAGTTCAAGGAAAGATAAAGCACCACTCTAGAGCTGGTATTTGAACCCAGGACCAACATTTGGGGACATGTGTTGAATAAGGCTGTCACCTCTTGTTGCCCCATATTTATGTAGTCCCTCAGTTCAAGGACCGAGCGAGATGGTACAGTGGTTAGCACACTGGACTTGCATTAGGGAGGACGATGGTTCAGACAGACATTAGGCCATTCTGATTTGGGTTTTCCGTGATTTCCCTAAATCATTTCTGACAAATGCCAGGATGGTTCCTTTGAAAAGGCACAGCTGACTTCCTTCCCTAATCTGATGGGACCGATGACCTTGCTGTTTGGTCCCCTCACCTAAATCAACCAACGAACCAATCTGTCCAAGGGTTTCTTAAACCAGCTGAGAGCCTTTCTTTATTCTCCTCGCTGACCTTAATGGTATTTTATTTTCAATGATTTTGTAGTTTTTCTCGTGCCATTTTGATGATACATTATATCATTAAAAGGGTATTCCAATAATGCTTTAAAATGTAAACAAGGAGAACAGGAATGTCGAGTGAACTGAGAACCCTTGCAAACAAGGTGGCACTTGAAAGTGACTGTCAGACTGTGTTATTTTTGACCTACCTGTGTGCGGCTAGATGTAACCTACCCTTCCCTTTCATAACGCCGCGTTTTGACATTATGGAAAATCGCCATTGGTTTTGGAGTGAAGAGGGAGGACCAGCAGTAAATGCCCTGCCAGCCCTATTCCCTGCCATATTTGTTTGTCTTGCTTCCTCATTAGATACAGGGGTTGCTTTCATTAATCCCATTCTTTATTTCAGGTGTGCACTGAAACCCATCTGTTGAAGACTACTGTTGTTCCCCTGATAGTATCACATGGGTGATGTCATTGTCTTATTGGAATATTTGATTGTCTTCACACTGCTGGTAATTCTGTATCGTGCTCCGTGTCCTCTAGCAAGATTACTTGGGGGTAATAAAGATGATCTCTTGATGCTCGATGAGATGGTGGTGTGAATAGGGGGTCTCGAAGTTGATAGCCAGTTTGTCATCCTCCCAGCAAGTCTCAGTGTCGGCTCCACCACTGCCACTAATGGTGTATTGGCTAACTGTCGTATTTCAAAGTACCTAATCGAGGATGAAATTACTAGGGCAAAAATATTATGTACTCTGCAGGCCGTTGAAAACTGTGTGTCTTTTCCTACTGCAGGCAAGCAGACTGCTTTGCTTCAGGTCATGTTCTCTAATGATAATGTAGCTAATAATGTGCAGCTTGTGGGGCCCTAGACAACATATGGTATCTTGTATGGTTTAACTCTGCACTTAGGAAAAATTTTCTCGCAGATCCTGAAAGGGATGTTCAGTTTGTAATCACATTCGACAAGAGCCTTAACAAGGTGGCTGAGTTGCAGCAAATGGATGTTGTCGTCAGATATTGATACAAAGTTAACAAAGAGGTTGAAATGCACTACTTCGCATCTTCATTTTCGGGCCACACCACTGCTGACAATATGCTGGAGGTTTTAAGAAAGAAACCTCTGACCTGAATCTTACCAACATGCTTAAAGTATCAAAGGATGGGCCAAATGTCAACTGGGCATTCTTGAAGCACTGGCATCATGATCTGAAGAGTATTAATTGGGACTGTGCAGCAACTTTGATTGATATGGAATCTTGTGGTCTCCACACAGTTCACCAGTTTTTCAAGAATGCAGCCTTAAGGGGCATTGTATCTTTTCTGAAATTGATTTATAATTAGTTGAAGAATGTTCCTGCATGTAGAGCTGATTATAAAAGATTTAATAAGCCCGAAAATCCGCCCTTACCTAAAAAGTCTTGCTTCATGCGCTGAATGGAAAAGCGGATGTGGCCAATCGGCGTGTAAAAATGATCCCCTTACTAAAGACTTACACAGACGAAGTAAGGGAGCACAAGGTTAAAATACTTACAGCTACTGAACAGTGGTGAAGTACCTCTGAGATCCTCTGCTCCCAACTAAAGATTTTATTATTTATTTATTTTTTTTTCTGGAGCAGGTCACGCCCTTTTTGAGGGAATTTCAGTGTGTAGCCTCTAAGGCATCTATCCTGTACTGTGCTTTGTCTTCTATTCATGCTGATGTGATGTGCATATTAGTTAAGTCTGATGTATTATCTACCACAAAATTGGTATGCGATATGAAACTTGATGAGGCAAGTCTTATTACTGGCAAAGAAAATAAACTTGGGTCATGATGTACGGTCAGAGCAGGAGAAGGTAAAAGTGTCTGCCAAAGATATTTTAGCATTCAGGACTGAGTGCTGGGATTTTGTGATCTGTGCTCAAACTTCCTTCAGAAGTGACCTTTGATGTATAGCATTTGTAGATACAGAAGCTTTTGTGATCCAGCTGTGATAAATAGCAGCCCAAGAACTAGCAAGATTGTAGTCCCAAATTCCTTGCAGAATCTGTTCGGGTTTATTTTGTGTTGTCTGTTAGTTCGTTTAGAGTCTTGAATAGTGTTTTGTCACATAGTACTGTTTGGTTATTGATAACTTTTGGCCCTTTGTGATAGCTTTTTGGATGTGGTACTTTTCTTCTATTGTTAAAAATTTTTACAGGTGGTTACTGAGTTTTAGAATTTGGAGTCGTTTCTTTGCCACTGGGATGATGGTTGTTTTTAATGAGATGTAATGCAAATGTGCAATGTGTGCTGAACTTTTCACTGCTCTGAAATGTTTTGAGTATCTTATCCTGAAATTTCTACATATCTGTTTGATGTATACTGAATCACAGTCTTTACGCAGGTCAGCTGGTAATATACCCACTTTGTTAAATTTATCTGTGGTGGTGTTTGGTGGTTTAGTCTTTCCTGCAGTGTGTTGTTTTATATGCCACATTTGTACCTTGTCTCCTCATGATGTTTCCTATTCTGTGTGTTATTTTGATGTCCAATATCAGGGTATGCATTGTTTTATTGTTGTTGTGGGTTCATCATCATCTGTGCCATGTTTGTTCTCTGTTGTGTGGTTGTTGCTGGTGTGCTATGATGTGATACTGTTGTGTGTGTTCAGTGTCAGTTGTGTTTTTATTGTATGGTTTAGCATGTCAACAACACTTATTTTTTTAACCTGGCACAATAAATTGTTGTTGACAAACTAAACAATAAAATACAAACACATCTGATCCAGAACACATACAACACACCAGCAACAACCACACAACAGGGAACACACAGGGCACAGAAAATTAATAAACCACAAAATACACTAAAAACATGGCACATCCTGACATTTTACAACAAAATAACACATAGAATAGGAAGCAACATGAGCAAACTATAGTGCACACAGAGTACCATGGCCGCTAGATGTGCAAACGGCAGGGCACAGTGGGGGAGCGATAGTGGTGGGGGCTACAGGCAGGCACTGTAGGAGAAATGCCAAAAGTTGGAGTGGAAGTGCCATTCTAAACTGAAGCCTACACTTATATTTTTTTGCAAATATTGATTGGGGCCCCTTCGTGCCCACACTTGCATAGTGACCATTCAAAGAGATCTGTAACTTCTTTGGTTAGTATATAAAAAGAATTCCACTTAAAATGCAGCGATTTATTTTTGCCTGGTTTGTTAACCATTTGTAGCTTTCAGAGAAGTGTCACGAATGAGGAATTTTGAGTAAAACCTACTCATTTCTCTTTTTGTCATGTTCAAATTTGCTTCTTTTGACAAAACTCAGTGGTGTTTACAGTCTCACCTCATTAACATATTTTGCAGACGCAATTGCGAGGGAATTCTGAAACAGTGGTTTATTAAGTGAGGCACTGAGGAAAAGTAAATTCAGCGTGTTACGAAAAATCGTATCCTCGGTACAAAATAAACATGTAATAATTTCACTCATGTTGTTCCAAAAACCCTTAGTATTTCTAATTTCACCAGCTATTGATGGCCCTTAAAATTTACATTGTTTCTTTGGGAAAGTCTGTAGTTTGTGGAATAACATGGTAGACAATGAAGTTTTGCATGATAACCATATAGCAAAATACTCTCCTCTTTGTTTACTATCATTTGCAAAATCTCATTTCGATAGCTCAAACCACTTATGAAACATGAGGAATGTTGTGGATATTTCTCTCTGACTTTATCGCTGGCGTGGTGCGATCGCAAATGAGTGCACTACATCAGATCAAATTTCTCGAGATTGGTGACAGGTAGAGACCTCCATCCAAGTCTAAAGAAAAATTCAATAAATTCCACACGTAGCAACATATTATGTAATATGCACCAAATGCAAAATCATAGCAACCCATATTTTCATTGCAAACTTTTTTGAATTTTGCGCAGTGCCTTATATCCATGTCAACATCACAATAACTATGAACATTAACAAAATGATGGGCGTATCATAATGAACCTGACATATAAAGCTACAAGTAAAGCAAAAATGAAAGGCTTTACCAAATAGTTTCTGTAAAATCATTTGAGAAAGATTGCAGTGGATGCGTGTCAGTTCTGTGATTGCCGACTGGCTGAAAAGTGGCAAACACGTGTCGGCCTCCCCTCATGAACAAACGAATGAACTCGCCCAGCAAAAACTGCTAATTGCGGATCGACCACCATATCCCGTGTGACCTACATAAATGTATCATATAACGTAAAGACTGTGATTCAGTATACATCGGACAGACGTAGAAATTTCAGGATAAGATACTCGAAACATTTCAGAGCAGTGAAAAGTTCAGCACACATTCCATATTTGCAGACTAACTCATTAAAAACAACCACCACCCCAGTGGCAAAGAAAGAGACATCCAAATTCTAAAGCTCAGGAACTATCTGTACCAATTCTTAACAGTATAAGAAAATTACCACATCCAAAAAGCTATCACAAAGGGCCAACGGTTATCAATAACCAAACAGTACTATATAACAAAACACTATTAAAGACCCTAAATGAATTATTGGACAACACAAAATAAAACTGAACAGGTTCAAAGTTCAGTCATCAAACCAAAACCAAAGAGAGAACAAAGTCTGATGTGCATCAGAGACATAAATTTGTGCAGTGAAATGTGTGTCCATGCCACAGCAACATAATAGGATATTATATTTACAGATGAGGAGGAGATAATGAGTGTAAACACTGTCAAAATATGAAGCAATCCATGAATAACAAACCACATGAAACTGTTCACAACGCCTAAGCTTCACAAAACTTTCAACAGTGGCCACAGGTTCAGCTCAACTACACAAAAACATGTTTGGTACATAAAAACAAACTTGTCACAGCCAAGGACTTGCAAAATACTACAATGGTAAGGTAAAAATGGGCATATGCCATGAATTTAACCAACACATACATTTTAAATAAGGTATAACAAACAAAAAATTCAATGCAAATGATTTTCTAACAATACTAATGTTTGCAGATGATATGGATGGTGTACTAATTTAGACCTGTGTGATTTTGGTTGGCAGCCACATGACACACACAATGTAAAAGAAAAGAAAATGCACATACAATTTAAATGACAACAAAGTCTTATTTATTATATTCCTTAACCTAAAAATAACCTGTATGTATGTAAGTAATTCAGGAAAATAATAAAATAAACCACTGAGAATGCCACAAATGAGGTGAAACACATTCGGGTGATAAAGCAAAAAAATAATTTGTGTGTTTGCAAAAAGGTGGACCATCCTTAATTATTGTGACTGATAAAGCTGATAAAGAATTCATGCGGCCTGTTGGTAAGCAAGGATTTTTTGGAACTGTGCAAACAATAGATGTGTGTCGAGAATCAATCTCTTTTGGAGAGCCCTATTGGATTGTGATACTACTTGTCAATTGTATAGCTTTCTTCAAAAGATTCTCATTCTGAACCATGATCAGGCCTTCAAAGAATAAGGTCTTACCTTTAACAGAGTGTGTACGATAAAAGTCATTGGTAGCCATACGTCAAGTATATGATTGCTTGAAATTGACTGGAAGTGTCTTCAAGATTAATGTTAACAAGAGAATGATTCTGGACTATCATAATGCTCAAGATCAGTATGGTGAGGTTTTAACACAAAAGCAATGTGAAAAAGCCAAGAGAACTAAGTGGAAGAGATTCATCATCCAGCAAGTTAATGAACTGAAGGTCAAAAAGTCTTGGAAACTGAGATGGTCTCTGAACTGAGTGGAATTGACAAAGAGATCGCTTCTCTCACAAAGGAGTTTTGAATACTTTTCATTGATTGGTTTTAAGTGTTTGTTTGACTTTTTATTGTTTGGCAAAAGGCAGTATTATTTTACAGAGAATAGTCACTAAATATATCCCAGTGCTACTGTTATTATTTTTGAAGCTTTTCTGTTACGATATACAACATATTCCTTTTGTGTTTCTTGTCCAATCTGATGTTTTATCTCGCCTGGAAAGTTCTTTCATATTGTATGGTAGAAGGAGCAAAAAGTTGCTGTTAATTCAAAGTCGAGTTAATTTGTTAATTAACAATTTTTTTAATTAAAAGGCTTTTATTTATACAGATTCCTGTTTATTTAACCTTCAGATCATAAATCCTTTAAAGGATTTGCTGTCCATTCAAAGTTAAAAACATGTTCAGAAATACAGACATACTTACATTTTTTTGTCAACATACATGTTTACTTGCCATTTAGATCTCAAAATTTGTTCAAGAAAAATCCTAAAACTGTGTCTGGAAGTCAGGGAATTTTGTTTTGGAAAACTTGTGGCAACCATGATGTCATAGGAATAATCCATGTGAGCTTTGGTGGCTCTGACTCCATTATGTACTTTAGGCATACACAATTGTAGGATGGCATTGTGAACACTTTTAGCTGACATTATGTTGGGGTAGATCATTCTAATGCTAACCACAGTAATCACAAGTCAGCTGTAGAAATGAGAGCTGCCTGTAATGTCATTTCACACCTGTGTAAGAGCGTCTAAGAGGCGGGAAATATTCACTGGCAATATTTACAAGGTTGACCATGAGCTACAGCTCAATGCATGGTTACCTTGCCCAAAAAGTTCAACCAGCGCGCATCTGCGTAGGCCAGAGACTTTGCAGCAGCTCTTTGGACTCACAACTCTCTTCAGCTTCGAAGTGATGCTCTGTATGCTAAGTGACCTACCAAACAGATTTCTATCAAAGACACCTTATGGCAGGACTTCCCGACTGCACTAAAGTTATTTTAGTTCCAGGTTTTACACCCCCCCCCCCCCCCCTCCAGGACCACAATATTTTACTGAGTCCTTGCTGAATCATCTCTCTTCTTCAAAATTCTCATTAGAGTTACCTGGGATGAGAAAGTGGGGTGTACTTGCCACATACAGCTTTCCATAAGCTGTACATTCCAAACAGTAAATGCCTTGGGAAGCAGAACCAGCAATAGCTGATTTTGGGTTTGACAGACCTGGGTTCCCAATCAAGGTCAAACAGTGTGCACTATTCACTCCTGTCTTTTATCTACATTTACATATATGCTTTGCAAACCAGTGTGAAGTGCATGGCAGAAGTGCTTAGCATGGAACCATAGGTAGTTCCATGTCCCATGCCTCATTTGCACTATAAATTGTAATGATGTGGAATGAGTCATTTCACAATTTGTAAATATGGCTACATGCTGTACATTTATAAGGGTTTTAATTACATATGCAGATGTGAGTTAGTAAATCTTTCCCACCACCTTTTACACATTACAATAATAGTAATTCATTTATGGAATAGGGGGAATTGTCAAGGAGAAACTTTTTTCAAATTTTACTTTACTTGCTGCCTGTCAGACATTTTATATCACTGGGTAAGTGATCAAAAATTTTGTGTTGCAGCATTGTGCGCCCACTTTTGGGCTAAAGACATCTTAAATGTGGAGTGATGAATGTCGTTTTTTCTTCTGGTATTGTAATTAGTACAGTACTGATCCTTCTGAACTGCAGTGCATTATTTAAAGCAAACTTCGTGAGGGAAGCAGTAGTGAAAACGTCCAACCCCCCAAACAGGTGTGTACAAGATGATTGTGGGTGACCACTACATAGTTGAGCCATAAAGACTTTCCTTCTTGAAGATGAGTTCCCCCAGAACATTTTTCCACATCACATTGTTGAATGAAAATATGTCAGCTTACTGATTTTTTTTTTTTTTTCTCCCTAACACCTGCAGTGATTCTACGTGCAAGTAGGGCTGAAAAAAGTTGTTTTTAAGAGTTCCAAAATGTGCTTAGCTGTATAGTAGGTGGTAACCTGCACTTCTTCATTATTTTGGATTTTAAACTTTAACGTTTTTTCCTTGCCTATCCAATTTGAAACTGGAATTCCCACCAAGATGTAGAGGAATGTGAAAACATTTTCAATAAATGGTCCAGGATTACCATGGAACATAATGGGCCCAGAGCCTGCATGTAGGAAGTTAAGATTTTTTTCAAATGAACTGGGAAAGTAATAGTTAGAGAACTGTGAATTGTGTTAATTTGGAAGATACATCATCAGACACAACCTGGATGAAGTTAGGGCATCCACACAATGTACAAGTGTGGTACAATGATCAACCTTAAGTTAACTTGGCTGTAAAATAACACAGAGCTCAGAAGATTCCATCATAATGCTTAAAGATCTCACAATGGTGCTGTTACCAATGGGATATGCTACTCGTGTCCTAAAAGAGCCAAGGAAAAGTTATCCAGTTAATTAGTGGAATGCATAACATGAGTCACACTCCCACAAAGGCAAATACCTATGGTTGTTGAGAGCTAGGAAGACGTTTTTTAAGTTAAATTCAACACAGTATTAGATAAAATTATTTAGATGTGAAACTGAATTACATAAAAAATAGAGGAAATCATTTTGTAAGTTTGTAGACTTTTGTTGGAGGGTTGTAGATTGCATCATGTTGGGAAATGATGTACCCACATGTAGAACATTGTCACTAATGGTTAAAAGTCCAGAACATCATTTAATAACATGATGTGGTTTATAGCTGAAAAACTTTATGGACACTATTTTGCTGTATAAGAGTATTAGGAGGCTAAAATAGTAACTTGGTTGCTAGTCAGTTGGAAAAAGCTCAAGAACTAAAAGAAAATATATATATGGACAAAGAAGCTAGTGACATTGGACGAATTTTGTCTGTTGGCATATTCAAGCATGTGAGTCAGTATTGGAGAATTTTTTTGTACACAGGTTCACAGCTAAAAGGTGGATAATTTTGACTTTATTTTGCTATGGCAGTCTAAACTCGAGACTCGTCCTGGTTTATTGGACAAATCAAAATACATTACAGAACACTCCGCAGAGCAGAACAAGCTAGCTTTAAGAAGAAATCTAACCAAAGTCTAGTTCATGCAGTGTCAAAGACTTCAGCCATTTACTGAGTCCACAAAGAGTAAACACATGTAAACCAGTCCATAGTGAGAATCAAACAAACAGACTGACAGGCATGCACTTCCAGTGTTGGCTTCTATGGAGGATTCTGGCAGGCATGGCCTCAGAGGGTGTTCCTGGTGAAAAGCACCACAGTAATTGACATTAACGTTGCACCAACTATTCAATTTTCTTAGTGACATTGGGTGGTGCCTCTACACTTGAGACAGTTTTTGTCAACAATTCCAAAGGGAGTCGACAAAGTACTGTTGTGGTATTACAAGGGACTTAAAACTTACTATTGGGTGTACATTTTCATACCTGTTTATTGTATGATGAAGTGTAGGAGTAATCTATGCTTGTAAATCCAATTTTATCTTCATGACCTCTGCAGGGTTAAAACAAAGGAAAATAAAGAATATGTGCAGTTTCTGCCCTGAAAGCAAACCCCTGAAATTTTTGAAGCATGCTTTAATGAGACTTACAGCACTGTTCCTAGTGTGTGTGTCCTGTTGAGAGTTTTCAACACTTCTGTTAGTCTCTCGTAATTCAGATATGCCTGTGACAATGGCTCCCTCTTTCATACCTCAATATCCTCTTTAATCCAAAATTTTATGAATCCTACACTGTTCAACAGTATTCCAGTGTGATCTTTACAAGTGTTTTGTAGACAAACTGCAGTATCCTACCAAGTTGTTGTCATTTGCTTTACCTACAACTGAGTTTGTGATTATTGCATTTTGTATCTCGCATGTTATTCCAAAGTATTGAGGTGGTGTGACTAACTATAGTTTACACATTATTATTAATTAAAATGCTAGTACATTTATACATATGCACAGTTTAACAATTATCAAAATGTAGATTTAGTTGTTAGTCTCTGTTTCTAACTGATGCTTCAGAATCAATTTGGTGACTGCGAATATCTAGCCTTCAGCTGTGTTAGGTATAGATATATCACCTGTTATTTCAAATTAATTTCAGATGGTTGTCAATTGTCATTAATATCTTTTTGTCCAAACATGCAAGTAAATGCAACTGATACTTACCAGGATACAACTGGACATTACTATAATTGTTGTCCTATAAAGTTCCTCATGAATATCATCACCTGCTGCAAAAAGTCTCATATTGTTACTTATACTTTCGACTATACCATTACTGTGCAGTTCATCTGGCCAGCTCTATCCATGCGTATCAAGATATCATGTGTAAAATGTGGTATTGATATAAGTAATTTATTTTACACTATTCTATAGTTTCAACCTTAGATAATTTTAAAGCCCACCTTTATTTGAAATTGACCAAACCTCCCGAATGAAGTAATCTTTGGAATCAATAATATTATTTATCAAGGTTGTGGCACTCGGGAAGAAGAAATCAGTTAAGAGTGACCGTTGCGTTTTGCATGATTTATGATTTCGGTATCCATGCAGGATGTCATTTTCTTCCAGATAGGCCATTGTTTCAGTGTAGGCCATTGTTTCAGCTGAAAATCTGTTCTAAAATTGTCACAAACTGATGTGAATGCTATCATACAGTAATTCTATAAGTAAATTCTGCCTTATATTATAAGAAATCACTCAGTCCACAAAGGGTTAGGGTGTCTTCCATTTTAGCTGAAAGATCGATACATTACCAGCACAGTGGACAGTCTTTCTTTCTGGTTATGCTCAAAAATAAAACTTGGCACCAGGGTTGGTGGGTATATATCACATACAACTGAAATCACTGACAATCCTGTGTGTACTGCAACCCAGTATCTGTAATTGGCTACTCACTACAGAATGAATTGTCACTAATTCTGGCATATGTTGCATGTATGTTTTGGGAACCAAATTACACTGGTATAATTGTGCTATGTAGAGTCAACCATCTCTCAGGATATAGCAAAATCTGATGGTTCATTGTTGTAACATTTCTATAGTTCATGTTCTTACTGGTTTTGGGAATGCTCAATCAAGAATGACTGTGTATTGGTTTTCATCAGTGGCATAAGAGTAAATTGGTGGTGTTACAGAATTTAAATACTGAATAGTATTTCACTGTTCCACAGTAGTGCCATTTATCAGAACTTGTAATAAACTTATGCATCACTTGTGTTCACTGTGTTTCTTAAACTGATGTAGCACCGTAGTTAATTTATCTCAAACATTTCTCTTCTCTACAAATACAGCACAGTTCTCATCTGTGTTGATATGTTCATGTGTTGTGCAAACATGAATTTGCATCTGACACGTACCACTTCCCCACTTGCTACACTTACCAGTTGCCACTTGCCAACTGCACTAAACAATCCACCTGTCTGGCCTCACATAAGGCACCAAGTTTATATTACGCTTACTTCCACATAAAAACTATTTCAAATGACGTTGGAATTTAGAAAACTGAGCCCCTTATGTCTTATGGAATTACAGATGATCTGCTGGAGGAGGGGATGTTTACCATTTCTCATAAATAAATGCATCATTGGCAGGCATACTGATTGTTTACAAAGCCACAGAAGTCATTTGACTGTGGGTGAAAGCAAACAGCAATGGTTTCAAAAATTGTTACTCTGCCAGTTCTAAAATGCATGCTATATCTCGGATTTTTGTATGCAACAAGATCTGCAGCTGCTCAAATTCATCTGGAACTATGCCTAGTTTATGGGCCTGCAGCAATGAGTAACGGGAAGATTAGGCAATGGTGTAGTGACTTTAAAAGTGGAAATGCAAATGTACATGATGAAGAGCAGAGTGGCAAGTCCAGCACCCAACCAATGAAATTATGCAACAAATACAGAGGCAGAGAGAAGTGTTCAAATCTACAGATATGCGGCTTTATGTGTTGAATTAATTGACAGAGAAGGCAGACTTATTTGTTTTTTCATGATTGCGTTGATGTTTTATCATACATTTCAAACATACACACAGTACATCAGTGATAAGAAAACACATGTACTATTCAACATGTGATTTCCTGTAAGAATCTTACGTTACCTTATGACACATGTATTCAAACGCGCTCTATGGACAGCAGTAAATGGTGGAAATGTTAACATCTGTACTTTCAGAACTCCTCATTTGTGCCTGCTGTCATACAATACACAAGCAAGTTAATTTCTGGCATTAAAAGAGTGGTCTTTGATTGTTTTCGTGGAATGTGGGTCAACAATAACATCTGATATGTACTGTGTGATGCTCACCAAAATTGAGTGTGCAGGAAATTATCACACAGGATAATCCTTTACTATGATAATGCACATTCAAACACTGCTGCCTGTACTGAGGATAAGATTTACCATTTATATGTGAACTTTGTGACCATCCACCCTACATTCCTCACCTCACCCCCAGTGGCTATTACCTAATCTTGAACTTGGAAACAATGAGTTAGTGAACTACAGTTTGATGGTGACGAGACACGGAATACCACTGTTGTTAACTGATCACTGCCTGGTCACAATACTTCTGTGCAGAGGGTTGAAGAAGTTTCTGCAACTTTACAAAATGTGCTTCGAAGTCAATGGCAATTGGAAAAGCTACATAGATTTGAACAAAACTTAAACTGCAAATAACAGCTCTTTCCAGAGCATAATTTTTCTTTATCACTGAATGGCCCTTACTTTTTGTATACACCTTATAGCTGCAGAGAAAGCATATACTATCCCCTAATATTATAAATGTTCCAGCATGATATTCATGACTGGGGACCTGAATTTAGTGTCTGACAGTGTACAGCTGTGATGGTCAAGTTCCACTGCTCTGGGTGAGGGCAAAAGAAAAGCAAATAATACTCTGAGTCAAACACTGGCCCTAGCTTCTTGCATCAGTTAACAATAGACACTTCACACTCTGTAATTAAATAAAAAGAAGAAATAACAGAGTTACATATTTCTTTAAGTAAAATAAATGAATTACTGAGAACCTTTAAAGTCTGTGTATATTCTTTAAAGACATCTACATCATACCCCGCAAACCACTTAACAGTGTGCAGCAGAGGGTACTTCTGATTCCACTAACTGACCCCCCCCCCCCCCCCCTTTCTGTGTTGCTACGAATAGTGTGTGGGAATAATGATTCTTGGTATGCCTCTCTATTAGCTCTAATTTCTCAAATTTTCTCATTATTATCATTTCGTGAGATATATGAGGAGGAAGTAATATGTTGTCTGACTCTTCCCAGAAAGGACTCTCTTGAAATTTCAATAGTAAACCTCTCCATGATGCACAATGCCTCTCTAGTAATGTCTGTCACTGGAGTATGCTGAGCATCTCAATAATGCTCTTGCACCAACTAAACTATCCTCTGACAAAGCATGCTGCTTTTTGTTAGATCTTCTCTACCTCTTCTATCATTCTTACCTGCTAAGGATTCCATATTGATCAACAACACTTAAGAATTGGTTGAACAAGTGCCTTACAAGCCACTTCATTCATGGATGATTTACATTTCTTTAAAATTCTTCTTATGAATATCAGTCTGGCATCTGTTTTTCATACTATTTCTTTCATGTGACCATTCTACCTAGATATTTTATGGTAGATACTGTTTCCAGCAGTTTGCCACCATTAGTGTAGTTGAACAGTAGTGGCTTTCTTTTCCTATGTATGCTTAAAATGTTACATTGATTTACATTCAAGGTCAACTGCCAGAGCCTGTACCATTCATCAGTCCTCTGCAGGTCATTCTGCAAATTGATACTGTCTTCTGGCATTGCTACTTTCTTATAGACAAACAGTCTTAAAGAGCTTCTGATCTTTTCTACTAATCGTTAATATACACTGCAAATGGTAATGGTCCTATCACACCTGCTGGGGTACTCCAGAAATTACCTTTACATCTGTCAATTTTGTTCCCTTAAGAGTGAAGTGTTGAGTTCTGTCTTCAAGAAAGTCTTGAATCCACTCACAAATCTGGTCCAATATTCTGTAAGCTTGTATTTTTTCACCAAATGGCAGTACAATATGATGTCAAATGTCTTTCTGAAGTCAAGAAACATGGCATCAACCTGTGCACCATTGTCTACAGCACTATGGATCTCATGGAGGAACAGAGTGAACCGAGTTTGGCAACATCTCTGTTTGTAGAATCCATGTTGATTCTCAAAAATATCATAATTCTTGAGCATAAAACATGTTCCAAAATTCTACAATAGATAGACATCAATGATATAGAACTATGAAAACAGGAATCATGTGCACTTGTTTCCAGTCACTACGTACCCTTTGTTGCTCCAGCAATCTATAGTAAACTGCTGCTTGAAGGGGAGTAAGTTCTTTCACATAATCTTTGTAGAATCCTATATGTATCTTTTATCTTTCCATTAGTAAGCGATTATACTTGCTTTTCCATTCCATGATTGCTTATCTCAATATCTGCCCTTTTTATGTTCGTATGATGATTGAAAGGAGGCAGTGTTTTACTATTTTGAAAGATCAAATTCAGTATTTCGGACTTCTCTCTGTTACCTTCCATTTGGTGCCAGTATGGTCACTGAGTGAATGTCTAGAGGATTTTGAACCACTTATTATTTTATGTAAGACCAAAACCACTTAGGGTTTTTACTCATGTGGGTTGACAAAATTTTACTTTCTAAGTCATTGAACGCTTCTGTCATTGCTCTCCTTATGTTCATTTTCACTTTGTTCAGCTTTTGATTGTCAGCTAGGTTTTGACTTCTCTTGAATCTGTGATGAAATTCTCTTTGTTTACGTAGCAGTTTCCTAACATGGCTATTAAACCACAGTAGGTCTTTCCTATCCCTTAATGCCTTGCCCAGAACATTCTTGTTTAAGGCATATTAAATGATGATTTCAAATTTTTCCATTTGTGCTCCATGTCTGTACCCTCAGCATTGAGTATCTGATCCTGATTACTCAGATACTCTGTAATTTGTATCCTGTGACTCTTGCTAAGCAAAACTATTTTCCTGCCTTTCTTAACATTCCCTGTAAAACTTCTAGTCGCATTTGCTATCATAGACAACTTTCTGATACTGTTGCAGAGTCATCTGAGCCTCTGGTTTAGACCTTCCACTCTGCTCCAAACCAGAGAACCATGACTGACCCTGGGTATTCACTACAAATAGTAAGCTTAGTTTGCACCACACTTGTGATACTAGCTGCCTTCACCAAATCAGCCATTCACTGAACGGGACCAAAGATTGCCTCAGAACCCAAATGGCAGGCATAATTTGTGATGTCATGTGCCACTATTTGCAGCCTGTTGCACCCAGTGCAATCGATAGCTGCTGGCACAGCCTCTTCCACATGACAGACAAGACACCGCCCTCCCCCCTCCCCCTGGCAAACATACCGAGTGCACACAGCCAATTTTTTCTGCCCTGCATGCTACTTCCCTGAGGGGTTCCATGATCCGCCTAACATTGGTGCTCCCAATGACTGACTATCATACATGCTCTCTGTGCTTGTCCGGACTGGGCAGGAAAATCAGCCATTGGCCCAACAGGAGATGCATTCTGTGCCTGCTCAGAAGTATTGTCAACACTGGGTAGTGCTTCATACCTGCTGTTGCTAAGATGTAAGGAGCCAGCTGTGTGTCCCATGTCCACTTTCACCTTCCACCCAATGACATGCAAACCTGCCTCTGTGTGCCATTCACTCCTGAGTGAAGATGAATTTCTCAGATGCTGCATATGCAAAGATGCAGCAACAACCTGCAGGTCTCATCACTGGCACTGTGATGGCATCACAGCTTTCAGCAGTAGCAAAAACTCTGTTGACCATGGTCAATGCAGCCACCAGCTGTTCACGGACAGCAACCAATCCTCCGAGTGTCTGCTCACAATGAGCACAGTCTCTACCCACATCGTACTGTGTAAAAAGTCTGAATAAGATCTGAAAAACATGAACAAAACAGTGAGGAGTAACTGAGGAAGTACAAACAGATGCCCACAGAAGAGGAAATCACCCAGCTGTGGTGCTACTGAGGTTGGAATGTATGCAAAATATGAACAAGGAGAATAAACAAACACTAAAAATCTGCTGTGCAGAGTTCTCACTACAGCCTAAGATCTCAAGATCTGCTAGCTCTTAAAAGAGAATTAAATTTGTCTGCTGAAAATAGGTGTATCAACAGTTACTTTTTATTAGAAACTCTGCTAACATAAAAGCTATTGCAGGAAATAGATACAATGCATTTACAGTCACTGCACTTTGTCATAACATCTGGCTGACGTCCTTTAAAAAGAAAGTCAATCGGTATCAAAGGCAATATGCTGGTCAGGTGCAAAGAAAAAGACCAGTTGGAAAGAAATGCAAATCACTGGTGGGTACAATAGTGATTTTCTTGCCCCCCCTCCCACCACTCCCTCCAGATGAAGCAAAGCTAGACCCACAACTAGATCAGGGATCCACAGACCAATGCCGCATATGACCCAGCATTGAAGTCATGGTGGCCCACCCCTCACCATTTGTTCTTGTCACTTTTTTTACTCATCTTTCACTCCTTGCCAAAATGGAAAGAGAGGGACCTTGTAGAACTTAGTTCTTTTGAGCTGAGCACTGGGACAGGGAATCCCAATTCAGATTAATGACTTGTCTCATGGCATGATATTTTTGAACCTGCAGCCCTTACATAGTCAAAGCAAGGGGTTTGCAGCCTGCGGTACTAGCAAATCTGTACACCTCTGCTTTAAAGGATCAAAGAGCAGATAATGCAGACTAACACACAACAATTTGCTAGCCACAAGTCATCAATGAAATTAGAAAAACGATTGAAATGTTGCATCATTCTTCTTTGTGATAATTCCAGCTGTCACACAGCACATCAAACAATTGATTATGTTACAGATAACAACTTCAAATTAATACCTCATTGCCCATATTCTTCTGATTTATTGTCTAATAGCTTCTTTGTTTTTTTATGTCAAACAACAAATTTATGGACAGCATTTTTTCATAACCTCATGAAGCTGAATAATCCTTTCAAAAGCATGTTTTTGAGATACCAACACCAAAATGGAAAAAAAATGCTTCCAGAATGAATGGAAACACATTCAAAAAGGCATAAATTCTGTTTCTACTGTCAACTGATCTGCTCACTGCACTTACTTCATTAGTTGCCATCTTGGACAGTTAACATAAAACAGTCTATTATTGACACTTACTACACAAGAAAGCAATAAAAACTTCAACACTGACAGAGCTGTGATGCCAAAATTCCATTTCATTAGGGCAAAACAACTGATACAGTTACATAATATGCGGATATGCACCGATCAGCTAGAAAAATTATGACCACCTACCTAATAACTGGTATGTCCCATTTAGGCACAGATAAAAGTGGCGATGTGTCATGGCATGGAAGCAATGAAGCCTTGGTAGCTCGCTGGAGGGTGTTGGTACCGCATCTGCACACACAACTCACCCAATTCCCATAAATTCTGTGGAGATGGGTGATGAGCTCTGATGCCTTGTGTTCAGATCTGGAACTTGCCACTGTGTTCCTCGATCCACATCATCACACTCCTGGCCTTGTGACATGTTGTTTTATCGTTTGAAAAATGCCACAGCTGTTGCAAAATATGATCATCATGAAGGGATGTATGTGATCTGCAACCAAGATATGATACTCCTTGGCCATCATGGTGCCTAGCATGAGCTCCACTGTACCCATAGGTGCCCAGGTGAATGTTCCCCAGAACATAGTGGAGCCACCGCCAGTTCGTCTCCATCTCTCAGTACTGGTGTCAAAGAGCTGTTCCCCTGGAAAACAATGGATTCATGCCCTCCCATTGGCATGACGAAGAAGGTATTGGGATTCATCAGAGCATGCAACACTGCCACTGCACCAACATCGAGTGCTCATGGTCATGTGCCCATATCAGCAGTAGGTGCCAATGTTGCGATGTTAACATTGTCGCAATCATGGGTCGACGTCTGTGGAAGCCCATCATTAGGAGTGTTCAGTGCACTGCGCCCAGCATTAAAATCTGATGTTAGTTCTGCCACAGCTCACTGTCTGTCCTGTTTTACCAATCTGCCCAGCCTATAAGTCTGACATCTGTAATGAGTGGTGGCTGGCCAACCCCACAACATCTGGACATGGTTTCACTTTGGTTTTTCCATGTGTTGAAGACAGCCACCACAGGACTCTCTGAAAACTTTACAAGTTGTGCAGTTTCCAGAATGCTCATGCAGAGCCTCCAGGCCATCACAGTCTGCCCTCAGTCAAACTCAGATAGATTGCACACCTTCCCCATTCTGCACACAGACAGCACACGCACTGATACTACATGCACCATGCTTGTGTCTGAGTAGCTGTTATTCCTCATCAGGTGACAATGCTATCACCTGAATGGGTTTATACCACTAGTATATCTGTGGTCATAATGTTCTGGCTGTTCAGTGTGCCTACTATAACATTTCCTAAACCTACTAGGCAGGTAGCTTATTAACAGTTTCTTTTGAAGAAAGGGCAACCACTGCTGTGCTATTGCTCTTTAAAAATGATAAATATGCACCAACAATGCATAATAAATTTTAACTGTTATTGCTTACAGTAAAGCACATTTCATTAAGTCAAGCAGTGTCTGTTAATTTCACTCTGAGGGCCGTTAGAAATACTACTGCAGTGCTACAGCTCATAACTTATTGTTGAGTAGATACACCAAATAGCTGCTTATAATAAGTAATCTTTATTTATGACAGACTGTTTCAGCTTAATCACCATTCTCAAGTATGTCTGGATTGATGTGATGTCTGTATTGCATCATTTGTGGACTGTTTTGTAACTTTCACTGCTTTAATAAGATAATAAATGTTGTCAAACTGCTGTCACATTGTAATTAACATTTAATTTCAAAATCTTGACAACATTTACGATCTTATTAAAGCAGCAACAGTTACAAAACAGTCCACTAACAACGCAGTATGGACATCACATTAATCTAGACGTACTTGAAAATGACGATTAAGCCGAAACAGTCTATCGTAAATAAAGATTACTTATTATATGCAGCTATTTGGTGTATCTACTCTAACAATCATGTCATTATCAGACATATATTACACTGCTGGCCCTAAATAAGGAAAAACCTCATAACTTATGTTTCACAGTCTCCTTGATTTTTGTTGCCCACATGCTAGCTGGCAAATAAATTGCTGACATCATCCTGTGTTGTTCAGGTGCAGCATTGCCATATCGTAGTTTGTTGGTAAGCTGTATCAACACTGCACTGCTACCTCCATGCTGGTTGGGGGTTACTAGTGGAACCCTGCAGAAGTTATGGTTATCCACTATATTTTATCTACTTTCTTCAACATGTTATGTTCTGGCTGTTGGTGCAAGTGGCATAATCTTTTGTATATGATCTTTGCAATGACCTGTGCACACAACACCTCTAATGTCATTATTATCAACACTAATTTTTATGAAATTATAAATTCACAGCACTGTCTCCTGTAAATTTCTGGATGGCATAACAGTGGAGATGTGGTGACGTAGTACTTGTTTCTGCCACCACACTGCAAGTGTTACAGAGCCACATCTGCATTTTCACTGACAAACTTTCAGAGGTTGTTCAGGAGTACCTCCTGAGTATTTTGGTATAAGGGCCCTATGGTCTTTGGTGGCTCGTTACAGAGTAATACTGCAATTACGATTTATTCAGTTTCTTACTGCAATAACATTTTTCTTTTCTTTTCTTTTCTTTTCTTGTGAAAAGACCTCCACAACAGTGAAAAAGCATGTAATATGCAAACACCAAAATGTACAATTCAAAACAGTGAAATAACCATCAGATGCCATAGTACTGTGATACAGTAGCTGTTGTTATGGGAACAACTCAAAATATTGTCTATGTACCACTCTTCCATTGCATTCAATGATCTCATGTGTGAGGAGCATATCAGCCAACTCTTCATCACTAAACCTATCCATAATGCTATGAATCATTGTTACATAAAACTAACACAACTTGAAAAACAAACCCAAGACAGAACTGAGCAGGCCTACTGAATGCAAGTTTGAGGAACAAGAATAAAGTGAGCATTACTGTTGTCAAAAATAAGTGCTATAAGTGAATGGAACAAGTTTGATTACAAGGAAGACACAAAGCACACATCATCGACATTTGCATCGTTATGCATTATTTTCAATGCAATACAGATCTGAAGCTAATCTGGGCAAGCAGCTAAACAAAATGCAAGTACTCTATAATGAGCCACTAGAGACTGTAGGGCCCTTATACCAAAATACTCAAATGGTATCTCTGAATGACCTCTGAAAGTTTATTGGTGGAGTTCTGGTTCGCCCTGTATATTGTCTACAGATGCTGACAGTGAGTTGAAATTGCCTACAAACATTTCAAAATTTTATTTTTGTGGGGGTCCACAGCCTTAACATGTTTTGAGAATGAAAACATGGTCCTAGTAGGCTGTATTCTTTTTATTACCCATGCAATTGGCCAATTTCAATCATGGGTCATTTCTGAGCACATATTTTAAGCTTACAGCTTCATTTAACAATACATCACTGGTACAATCAAATGTATTGCAACTCAGACTCCATACATAGCTACTCACTATGGCATGGAATATACTCACAGATAATTGTCACTAATTGTGGCAAATATTGTAAACCTATTCTGGAGGCAAATTACACTCTTCTAACTGCATTGTTCACAGCATAAGCCATTCCACATTACACATAATGTAATTGGATGGATAAAAAAATCTACTCGCCAAGTAGGGGCAGGAAAACACACATATAAAAGGTATTACATATGCAAGCTGTTGGAGTCAGTGGATCATTCTTCTGGCAGAAGGGTTGAAGGAGAAGGAAGAGGGGTGAAGGAAAAGGACTGGTGAGGTTTAGAAAAAAGAGGCAGAGTTCAGAAAATTCACTCAGAACCCCAGGTCAGGAGAGACCTACCAGATGGGTTAAGAAGGAAAGACTGACTGTTGGAGGTGGCACCAGGTGAGATTTGGAAACCTGAGAACTTAAAGGTGAAAGAAAGGGTAATATGCAAGGCAGAGCTTACTGCTAAGACATCAGGCATGAGTTAATAAGAGTGAAAAGCAAATGTATTATATATAATAGAGGTGGCAGAGGGGACAGTAAAAACAGACAGATCAGAAAATGGAAGATGTATAAAACTAAAATCGAGTGAAGAAAGGAGTAGTTACTGTGAAGGAATGCTGAGACAGAAGAAATTAATGTAAATTAAGGCTATGTGGGTGGCAAGAATCAAGAATATGTTGTCGCATCAGTTCCCACCTGTGGAGTTCTGACAAACTGGGGGAAGAATCCAGGTTACACATATGGTGAAACAGGCACCAAGGACATGACTGTCATGTTGTTGTGCATTATCTGCAACAGGATATTGTGTGTTGCCAGTATACACCCTCTGTCTATGCCCATTCATCCTAATTGATAACTTGATGGTAATCATGCCAATGTGAAAGGCCAAACAATGTTTACATAAGAGCTAGTGTACGATGTGTCATTTCACAGGTGACTCTCCCTTTGATAATACACAAGTATGTTTTCCAGTTGCAGGGCTGGTATAGGTGGTGGTAGGAGGGTGCATAGAGAAGACCTTGCAGTGGGGACAGTCATAGCAGTAGGAGCCATAGGCTAGGGAAATGGGTGCAGAAGGAGCATAGGGTCTATCAAGGATAGTGTAGAGATTGGGAGGGTGACAAAAAGCTATTCTAGGTGTGGTGGACAAAATCTCAGACAGAATGGACCTGATTTCAGGGAATGATTTAAGGAAGTCATGGCCTTTTCGAAGTGGCTGATTAATACATTCAAGACCAGGATAATGCAGGGTGACAAGTGGTGTACTCCTACGATGTCTTTTTTTTTTTTTTTTTTTTTTTTTTTTTTTTTTTTTTTTTTTTTTTTTTTTTTTTTTTGAGGAATCAGCAGTACTAGGATTGGATGTGATGGCTCCAGAACTCTGCTTTTGAACTAGGCTGGTGGGATAATTATGTCCAGTGAAGGCTGAGGTGATAATGGTGGTCTGCATCTGAACAAATATGTTTGCCTCGAATACCAAAGCTGTATGGGAGGGAACGTTTGACATGGAAAGGTTGGAAATTGTCAAAATGTAAGTACTGTTGTTCATTAGTAGGTTTAATGTGGACAGAAGTGTGTTGCTGGCCTTAGGTGAGGATGAGATCAACATCAAGGAAAGTGGCATAGGATTCAGAATAGGATCATGTGAAATTTAATTGAGAGAATGCTTCAGCCTCACCATGAGTCAAATGGCAAAAATGTCATCAATGTATCTAAACCAAAGCAGGGGTTGAAGGCTTATGGATCCCAGTAAAGCCCCCTCCAGGTGACCCATGACAAGATTAGCATAGGAAGGAGCCATCCTGGTTACCCAGAGCCATACCCCTGATCTGTTTGTATGTCTGACCCTCAAAGGTGAAGTAACTGTTAAGAATAAAGTTGGTTGAGGTGAGCAGGAAGAATGCAAAGGAGAGCCATCTGTGAAACAACACGTCATATATCAGCTGTTATGTAAACACAGGTTGGCCTGTTACATCAGCACGACTATCGCCAAATTATCAGTTAGGTTGAGTGGGCATAGGCAGAGGGTTTATACTGGCAACAAACAATATCCTGTTGCAGATCATGCACTATAACATGACAGTCATGACCTTGGTGCCTGTTTCACCATTCGTGCAATCTGGATTCTTCACCCAGACACCAGTTTCTCAGAATTCCGCAGATGAAAAATGATGTTACGACATATCCTTGGTTCTCGCCACCTACCTGGCCTTAATTTATGTTAATTTCTTTGGTCTCAGCATTTCTTCATAGGAACTATTCCTTTCTTCACACCATGTTAGTTTTCTACATCTTACATTTTCTGACCTGTCCATTTTTCGCCATTCTCCTCCTACCTCCATCACGTAGAATGCAGTTAGCTTTTCACTCTCATGAACTCATGCGCAATGTTTTAGCAGTAATCTCTGTCTTGCATATTACCTTTTCTTCCACCTTTAAGCTCTCAGGTTTTCAAAATTTGCCCAGTACAGTCTCCAACAATCAGTCTTTCCTTCTCATCCCATCCGGTACGTCTCCTCTGATCTGGGGTTCTGAGTGACTTTTCTGAACTCTGCCCTTTATTCTATACCTCACCAGTCCTTTTGTTTCACCCCTCTCCCTTCCCCTTCAACCCTTCTGTCAGAAGAAGGAGCCACTGGCTCCAAAAGCTTGCATACATACTAAGTTTTACAAGTGTGTTTTCCTGCACCTTCTTGGCGAGTAGATTTTTTATCTATGCAATTACATTATGTTTTCAAAAACTTATTACTTTCATTGAAATATTTCCCATTATACAGTCAGATATGGTGAGCTTGCTGGTTCATTGTCACATTTCCATAATTAAAGTTTTTATACTTTGTGTGAATGCTTGGATGTATAGCACATCAGTGTAATGATTCTCAGTGCCAGTATAGCAGTACTTCATAGACACTGTAGAATTTAACTACTGAATTCTACCTAACTATTTCATGATATGGCTGATTATTACAAGTCAGAACTCATTATGAACTTACATGTCTGTCATGACTTATACTATTTTATATTTTTATATGTTGTAATACCAGAGGCACAAGTCTCGCATGTTTCTTTCCATTATTAATGAAACATCTCTGCATTAGGTTTATATGTGCACATTCTGAACTTACACCCAACTTGTACCACTGTCAAACTCGACAATTACTCACCAACAGCACTACATTGCATACTACTGGGCCTACTCTCCCTCCCATAACAAGAGTATTATCAATAGCACACAGCCACAACTTTAAATTATGATTATACATGCTTCACCACTCATACTAATGGAGGTTTGCTTGGCTTGGTAGCCTTGTAACGTCATCTATGCAATCCTAGCTTACTGAACACAGCACCTCACCTTATGTTAAGGTCACTTGTGCTTGGTTTGTAGCTAGGAGACACTTTCTTGGGACGAGTCACATTGGTCAGTGTTTAGGTTTATGAGTATCTCACCTATGTTGCTACTCTTTTGGCAATGATCCTGTCATAGTTGTAGGTAGCAAACCTGAAATCTGGCTCTTATGAAGGGATATGGACAGCAGCCATTCTTTCAGAAATGAAATCAGCTGAATTGGTATGATCAGCCCACAGAGGAGAACATCTAATCAGAAGCTGGGTTATAACTGCCTGCTCACACATGGTTGTCTAATGACTGACCAACACCCTTCCTATGACTTAGGGAATTTCTATACACACTACCACTTCCAGAATTAAAATACAAAAGGTGTGATATTACACCTAAAGCATTAGTAGTTGTTGTGGCAACTTTGATTCCATGGTATTTCTTACCCTTCCCATTCATTGCTTAACACAGAACATTTTATGAATTAGTTTAATAGTAGTAATTTCTACTGGACACTACCCAATCAGATGCCTTTTGTTATAACCCTTTCATCTAGTTCCTGGTCACAAGTATTCTGTAAATATCCCTCCTGCTCTGTGTTCTTAGACTAATATCAAAAGCCAGAAAACCAGTTCACAGTTAATGGAAATTCATAGTAGGTCACTGGGTGTGGGATCTGGATGTGGAGTGCGCACACCGAACAAATGCAAACCTCCCCCCACCCCCCACAGCATTTGTATACAGAAAGTTTATGAAGTGTTAAGTGTTGCCTAAATATTGCAGCCTCTCCATTGTCCTAGGAGCCTTTTTCAGTGCACATTGCCTTTAGTCCAGTGTCACAGGTCCTCTCCTTCAGTGAATGGTTCCTTGCATGAGAGTTTTCTAATGTTTTTCAACATTGTATCATCCAATGAGGATCATTATGCAATGTCTTTAATTTGTTTACAGTTTTGTCAATTTTTCTGTTCTATGTACAGCCTTAACACTGTCATCAACTACAGTTATTTTTAAAGAATTTGGTTGGGAAAAATGTGTATTTATCAACTGAGACAGGTGTGTTGACTTTATTTATGATTCATCCTCTTAATTTATACAGTTTGTTGGACAG
The DNA here is from genome assembly GCF_023898315.1 of Schistocerca nitens. Taxonomy (NCBI): domain Eukaryota; kingdom Metazoa; phylum Arthropoda; class Insecta; order Orthoptera; family Acrididae; genus Schistocerca; species Schistocerca nitens. Next base: position 179,641,146 of record NC_064616.1, on the reverse strand, counting down.
AATATTGGTATTCAATATTCTATCAATGATGAGCTAGTAAGAGATGGAGCACAAGCTCAGATTTTGTATGAGTGGATAAGTAAATCTGCTATATCCATCCCAGCATTCTCTTTGAGCTATTGTAAGGAAAGCATAAGAGACCTAACTCTGGATGGCCAGACAAGGATTTTAACTGCTGTTCTCCAGAGTGGGAGTCCATTATCTTAACCATTGTGTTACTTCACATGGTAGGGTTTTGTTGAATTAACAATTTAGTTAGACACAACTAGTTTGAGATATAAGCCCCTCTTCAAACAGTGACTTACATTTTTTGAACAAATTACATATTCTTTTCATGCCCAGTTCTTTTTTAAAGCAAGAAAGATTATGGTTTCACATTCCATCAACAATGAGATTATTTCAAATTGAACTTTTACTAGGACAATACAGAATGGTTTCTGCGCACTCAGCTACTCCATTGTTTTCACACTATATATATATATATATATATATATATATATATATATATATATATATGGGGGTGGGGGGGGGGGGAAGGGAGGGAGGGTGTTTGAGGAGGGACCAACAGATCACAGATCATGAACAACAGTGAAGAGTTTGTCAATAGCAATGGCTACTATCTACTTGTGACAGAAAGTTGAGTCTCTGTCATGGAAGAAATAATGCAGGAAATCAGGGTGATTGAAGTGGGGACAGAAAACAAGCCATCATAGCAATAATCATTTGTCACATTCATTTTAACAGTAATAAATTTTTAGGAAATCTAAATGCTGTGGACAACGAAAACAATGATAGATATCAAATGGAACCCTTCTGCACAAATGCATTTCCACCTGAGTTTGCTGTCACAAAGTAGTAATAATCTACAAGAATATAAAGGGTTTCTTCTCCTGTAACGGCACCACTGTCCCCTATGTGAGGAAACAACCAAGCTTGGAACAAGTTCAGTTTAACACAAGTGACTTGGATGTGTATCTGAATTGCCCTGAATTTGCTACAATACATAGAAAAACACTCTGAGACAATCAGAACTACTTATTTGCTTCTGAGCACTGTTAGCAGTAGATAATATTTTCCCACATTGGTAGATGAAGTGGAGTTTCCTACTGCCTGACACCATAGTTACTTCAATAGATGCAATATCAGTTCTCAGTCATTTGGTTGTTTCATTGCATCCCATTTAGTTACATTTTTCTTCCCCGTGAAGCTATATTAATTTTTATTTTGATTTTGTTTATAGTTTTGTGCAATATTAGATTAGTGTGTAATGCAGATATGCAAATTTCACATTTTCAGAATTTGGTAGTGTGGTCTGAGGTGGTCAGAAGCACCACTTTTATCTAGAGGAAAGGAGGTTTGTGTTTAATATTCTATCAGCGTCACAGTCAACAGAGACTGAGTTCATTCCTATGTACGGCAAGAATGAGAGAAGACACCAGGCTATGTCTTTTTAAAAGAAACCATTTGGCATAAATTATATGAGAAAACTGTGGAAAATCCTAACTGGATATCTAGCTGAATGTTTGAGGCCCACTTTTCTGCAGTGAGACCGCAAATAGCTATAAAATGCATTGATTACAATTTGAAGCCTTCATGCTCCTCTTTAGAATGCAATTGTGTAAATGTGTTTAACCTTTTTCTGCATTTCCCACCTTGTGCTAGGTGATAAAGTTCACAGGCAATTGGATGTTTGTGCATGTGCAACCATGTTTTTAAAAAGAAGAATGCAACATGCCCGAAAAATGTGTTTCCCCTATTAACAGTTCTACTGGGTAAATTGAAAGCAAGTAACCACACATTAGAAACATTTCTCAGTTGCAGCTCTCTCTTTCAGTGACAACAGTCCCTGAAGACACTTAACCTCAGTGATGTAAATCAAACTGAAATGAATAATTTCTCCCAAGCTTCCCATGTATACACTTCAAAATTCCAATATGTTGCAGTCTGGTATGTAATCCTGTAATCACTATAATTTAGTAATATTCTATGTATGTATAGTGCAACAATAATGCCTTTTGTACTGTTCACACATCGTGTCATGATGACATATCAAATAATATAATTAAATTGCAATTTCATTCTCTATTACTCTAATGTCCCCCATGAACCACGTACCTGGCTGAGGTGGGGTGGCTCTTGCATGCTTCAACAATACTCAACAAAACCCATACTGTACATGGAACCACAAAACAGGAGTATCTGTGGAGGGGCCAAACAAACACGTGGTTACTGAAGAGGGGCAGCCGCCTCTTCAGTAGTTGTAAAGGCAACAGTGTGGATTTGGCCTTGCAGCATTAGCCAATATGGCTTTGTTGTGCTGGTTCCGTAAACAGCTGTAAGCAAGGGGAAACTACAGCCATGATTTTTCCCCGAGGACATGCAGCTCTACCTGTATGGTTTAATGATGGCATCTTCTTCGATGAAGTATTCTGGAGTTAAATAGTCCCCCATTATGATATCCGAGTGGGGACTACTTAAGAGAATGTTGTCATCAGGAGAGAAAATACTGGCATTTTACAGGTTGGAGTGTAGAATATTAGCTCCCTTAATCAGGTACGTATGCTAGAGAATTTAAAAAGGAAAACTGATAGGTAGAAGTTAGATACCGTGAGAATTAGTGAAGTGTGGTGGCAGGTAAGCTACTATGAACAGCCTAGTGAATGCATTATTACAATCATGATAGACACAAAGCCAATGCCCAACACAGTAGTAAAGTTTATATGCCAGCTAGCTCTACAGATGATGAAGAGATTGAAAGAAGGTTTGATGATGTAAAAGAAATTATTCAGATAATTAACGGGAAAAAAATTTAATAGGAATGGGTGACTGGAATTTGATATTAGGAAAAGAAAGAGAAAGAAAATAGTAGAGCATGGACTGTGGAAAAGGAATGAAAGTGGAAGCTGCCTGGTAGAATTTTGCACAAAGCTTAATTTGATCATTGCTAATATTTGGTTTAATATCATGAAAGGAAGTGGCCTACAGGAAAGAGACCCACAGGAGTTTCTCAAATAATGTACACCATGATAAGACAGAGATTTCAAAATCAGATTTTAAATTCCAAAATATTTCCAGAGGCAGACAGTTATTAAGGCAACAGTGGACCTTCAGTCCTGACAACTGTTTGGAACAATTAGAGATACCTCTGCCATTTCCAAACAAATGGGTTATTTTAGGGCAATTGAAGACAGTAAATTTGAGTGACATGGATCAATATACCTAAGTAAAGATATTTCTCCAATGTGCAAAGCCCAAAAATGTTAGCCTCAAAACACAAGCCATCCTTAACAACATTTTCATACCGAGTACTTAGAAAACTACTATTGTTATTTTTACAATTATTATTGATAGCACATTCTTTAGTGGTTTCTCATTATCTTAATTGTGACAATACTTTGACAAGCTTTAGAATGTTCTGTGCTTTCAGAACTGATTGGAAGCTACTCCATTCCCTATTTGTGTTTTGATTACCCAATATTTTGTTCATCAGAGTTATATACCGAGACGATTATTTCATTTTAAAAGCATTTCTCTTACAGAATGTCATTTGTAACAATTAACCAAGCTATACAAACTATCAACTGTAACCAGTCTAATTAGAAATTTGTGAATTTACTGTATAGACTAATTCCACTAAACCCTTGATCTTTCTATCATGTAACAGTGTGGTACAGTTAGCTGAGAAAAGCTGTTTTACCTTCTTTACCTATCCTTTTGACAGTTTTTACATTCATTTATATTACTTTATTTTAATTTTGTGTTGTTTCCCTGTGCCAAACAGGAAAGTGGTTGGACAAGTTATGATGGCACAGTTTCTTCATGCTACTGAGAAGCCCAGAGCACAATCGTCTGTTGTGCCAATATTGGTACACAACCACCATCCATGGCTACATAGTTCATATTTTTGCCGCCCCCATCTGATTCTTATCCTTTTGTTGTCATCAACGCTATTCTTCTCCCTAAGAAGGGTAGTTTATGCTAAACCCTTCTGGCTGTACCAGTTCTGCTGTCTCATCTTTACACCCAAAATTTTAGTGTATCACTCCTCACTTGCTGCAGTGTCCGGTTAGTACGCTTGTCTTGTAGTCTTGCTGTTGAACTCCTTTAATAAAAAAGCCACTAAACTTACTATTTTGAACTGTGTTTACCTTGGGATCTATTTGCATTGTCTTTTAATGTTAAAACCAAAACTGCCCCCCCTCATATAGGGAAATCTACTTATTCTTCATAAGTTATTTTATTATAGCTGTACTTAACCACTATTATTTTAGAGTATAAGTTACTGGCATTCTAATGCCATTAATCACCACCTTGTACCCAGCAATTACGATTTTTTCTATTATTCTGAATGGAGATGTGCCATGTAGCATAAGAAAAGATTTTGTACTTCTTTATTTCACACAGGTTGACATAGATAAGGTTTCCATGTGTTTTATGATACACTATCTCTTCAACTTGCTAACTGAATTCTGCATGTTACTGAAATTGTATTAGTATTTCGTACCCTGTGGAACTTCATGAAACTGCTAGCTGTAAATAATAGATGGAGGATGTAGCAAGATTTTACTGTGTTTATCTTTTTCAAATGTATTTAATCCAGTTCTAATCCAAGCCAGGTGTTAAAAGATTTGCGGAAGGCTGATTTATTGTGTCTGTCACCTAAATACATTGATTATCATAGAATTAAGTATTCTGTTGTGTTAATAATCCATTTTATATTTTGGCATAATGTGGCAATGAGATTAATATTTGCCAGACAGCACAATCAACTATACACTTCTAAGGGCATCTGCAAATCTCTTTAAAGATCACGCTGATTAAGATCCATCAGCACCTACTCTTACTACACCAAGCTTAGCACTGTAACCATAAACTATTAAGAGAAATTGTTTTGATTCATCAACATTCATTGCATTATTTTACTGTAATCATTATTTTACAATCCTATGCTGATTTCAATTGCTATGAACAATCTGATTTACTAAGCATATTACATCACTGCACAAAATTTGAATATTTAATATTTTGCTATTTACATATATGATGAAATATGATAAACATGATTACACGTAAGTCATCTCTCACACTAAATGAAAACAATTGTAAAAGATCACTCCCAGAGCATTAAGCCCCCACAAGAGTCACACCCTCACTATCCTGGATGTTATGAAAGAGGGAAGGATTGTACAGGGCACCGAGCCAGTTACGGTTATCAGGTGTAATTTATTGCAAATTTATTCAGACTTTAAAATTTTCTTTCATGCATGTAGCTGCAACCACATTACAGGCTTGAAACATAGTATTAGTTCTCGCAGAGCCTACGTGACCAACAGGCCTGTCCCTTCAGGATACAAGTGGTTCTTTCTGGTAAAAGCCATTGACTGGGTATGCTTCTAGCCCTCTGCTGGATGCACTAAAGGTGCCAATGCCACCGATCAGCCAATGGGAGGCCTGAGAAAGCTGTCATGTGGTTGCTACTGGCTGCCTTCTGGAGAGCAGAATGCAGTCACTTTGCTCTCTTGTGGTCCAGCTTCCAGACAGAGCACAAGTCCTGAGTTTCTTTCCGGCTTTCTGACAGAGCAGACGGCCTCGTGAAATCTGCCTCCGTCCCTGCTGTCACTGACCAGCCACCAATTAGTTCAAATGAACCAGTTTTCTCTCTCCTTCCTATTTCCGTACTTTGCAAACATCCAGACTGATGGACGCCTCTACAGTCCAGCCTGGATGAGCCCTCATGTGCTCTGTAAGTTTCAGAATATACCACAAGTTTATTTTAATCATCTGTTTTCACATCAAACTAAACTTTCTTCAGGCACTCACAACCCAATTCCTCTCCCATCCTTGATACAGGCCACCTCCATATTGAGTGTGGTCTGTACACTCCATTTGAATGTTGCAGTGACAATGACATGACAACGTGATCAGAATATGCAAGGATTTACTGGTCCCACCATACAAAGGAGCAATGACTGGATTTGGACCCAGGAAGCTATTGTCCACTCAGGAACAGGAGGTGGTTGTTTTGTGAGGAGGAGAGAATAGCGAATGTTCAGCACAGTCTACCATCACATTGTAGTTAGTCAGTGGCTGGCTATGAGTAGATCATTTGTTCATTTCCTGTCTTCAGCAATTATTTAACATTTGTGGTTTCCATACATCTCATGTACAAATAACTGTGAGCACACACTTATGGTGGGAAGTTCATTTCCATGTGTACTTTTATGTGAGCTTAATAAACATTCTATTAGCATGAAGTGATAGTTTCAGGGCCATTATTTTTCACAATATACATATAACTGGCATAGTGGATAGCATTGGAAGTACCATGAGGATTTTTGCCATTATACACAAAGGTGCAATGCTAGAAAACTGTAATGAAATTGAGAGAGACCAGCAGAAAATCAATATTTGGTGCACGAATTGACAGTTGAGCTTAACACAAACAAATGTAATGTATTGTACATAAACAGGCAGAAATACCAATTATTGTATGATTACACAATCGCAGGATTATCACTGGAATCCACCTTAATATCTATGGCTATGTGTACTGAGCAATTTAAATGGAACAACTACATAAAACTAATTGCAGGTAAGGCAGTTGCCAGGTTGGGATCCATTCAAAGAATCCTCAGAAAGCATAATACACTCAAAACAGAGATGGTTTACAAAACCCTCTTCAACCAATTCTTGAATCTTGCATTTCAGTCTGTGATTCATAGCAGATAGGATTGGTGGAGGAAATAGATACAAAAAAGGAGTGTTCAATAAGTAATGCAACACAGTTTAATTTCAGTTTTAAAAAATGCAGAATTTGTTCTCCATCTTACAACCTTCCAGGTCAAAATGTTAAGGGAAAACAGTAATTATGAAATTTGCTTTTATAAAAAGACCAATTATGCAAGGAGAAATAACTTTTTATTTCCTTCAAGTGGAGGACAAACAATAAGATATTAGAACATACATCCACTAACATGCAACAATATTCACCAACAGTTTTTCAGTTAAATATCATTCATTAACCTCAGTCACATAAAAAAGTATAAAATACAAATTATGTTTAGTGTATTTAACATTTGTACTGTTATAAATTCTATAATATAGTGTGAATATCTATTCAAAAACTCTTCACTAGTGGATGGCCAAAGCCTTGAGTATTATACATTTCACTTATAAAAACACAAAAATATTACACTGGACTAAATGTTATACGTATTCTTCAACCTTGAAAACAAGGACTTTTTCAGTCTCTGAGACTGCAGCTTTCTTTACATTCTTTTTCCTAAACTACTGTATGAAAATATAGAGTAGCTCTGTAACTTACAATCCACAAAATTACAAATGTGAGCCAGAGCCTTCAAATAGTTTTTTTAATTACTATAACATTTGACAGTAATAGCTTTCTCTAACTTCAGATCTGACACCTGTAAATAGGCATTAAGTCTCATAAATCACATCAGTTACATGCTATGGTAGTTGCTAACATTAGAAAAACTACAGTGACATCCTACCTAACAGAAGTCAACTTTCAGTTTCCAGTCACAGCAAATGGAAGCTATTAAGAAACAGTATACAACTAGACCAGCAAGCATGTTGTTAAATCCTGTGCTGAAAATAGCTGATGCCTTTTCCCCCCTACCGGCTATGATTTGCTTTACATCAGTGACCTTTGCCCGATCTATGAGAGCACTGCAGTAGTATTTTTCTCAGTGAAAGATCCGAAACATAAAATGTTTGGGAAATATACGGGTATGTGGTACTTGAGCAGCAGCAAAGAGACTGTACACCACACAAAAACATTTAAACCTTTTGAACAACTGAGACAAAATATGATTACAGTATCTAAAAATGAATTTAATTGAATAATAATGGCCTACGTGAAATATATAAATTATGGACCAACTGCCTTAAGTCCTCAGACAGGTGTGGTAAATCTCTCTCTCTCTCTCTCTCTCTCTCTCTCTCTCTCTCTCTCTCTCTCTCTCACACACACACACACACACAAAACCTGGTGTAACAACAAAATAAAAAGTCCACAGGAGCTAACAGCATGCATAAGCTCACAGTAAAACTAATAACTTGCAACATGTTGTCTATGTAACATTTAAGTATAAACCACAAGCAAACAAAATGGTTTTTTAAATATTTTTTTGGCTTATTTACCAGTAACTCAATTGTAAATTTTATTTATTTACAGATAAATGTGCAATCCCAGCCACAAGATTTAACAACTACCAGCTGCCAAATATGTCTTGACATCTTAATCATTCAAAAGCCATTACAGTGTTTGCTAACAGTAGACAGTGTTAAAAATATCTGCAATTTGAATTACATATACTGAACTGTTATAAAGTGGTCCACTTGCCTATTTACTAACACGCATTTGCATTGGCCGAGAAACAATGAAACAGCTGCCCAAAGTAGTTTTGGAATATGTCATTCACATTTTGTTTGAATTCCTACAATGTATCCTGGGTTAAAACTAAAAACCTGAGCTGAAGATCAACAAATACAAGGTACAAGTTTCTTCAAACAACTGACTTTTTCGAATGACTTTACATAGAGCTAGTCTTAGACACTGTACATACTACACCTGTCACACAAAAACAAAGACATACCATTTAAAGAAAAACGAGTGCTAAGACTTCACTCATCAATAGAGACATGCAAGGTAAACTACACAATTTATTTCTATATCGATCTACAAACAACTTTCATAAAAAAGATAAATTATTCACAGAAGTTCTGACTGTTACAAAAACCAGCAACAAAGGGAATGAGATACACTAAAACAAATTATAACTTAATTTCTCAGATTTCTTTAAAAGTTTCTTGCTGTAGCACATACTTGCCCAGTATTACATTTAATTCGCCCACAACAGTTTTCGTTCACCAACAATAATTCTCCTTATATATAATGCTATATTATAGTGTAACAGCCACAAAATGAGAAGAATTAAAAATTCAAAAAACAATATTAGATAAAAACACTTTAATACTGCACTTTATGAATTATTTAGGACAACAAATAAGTCACAAAATACCTACTACAGTATAAGGAAATCTTAGGTGGAATGTAACTGACAATGGCAAAGTACCACTTATCTGGAAGACAGTGCTCACCGGGAGATACAAATGCAAGTAATGATCACTGCCAAAGTTTCAGATTTCAATTCTTTTCAAGACCAGGAAGTTTAAACCTGTAAATGTACTCCCACTCCTGAAAATGATAAATTACATGTTCCAGTCTAAGCCGACAAGGGTGGAAGTTGGGACAAGTAAAAGGAGAAAGGGAGGAGGGAGGTATGCTGGAGTGTGAGAAGTTACTTAGAATATCACAGAAAGAAGAGAAAGCAGGGTGAGACAGGAATAAAGAGGTAGCTGGCAATAGGAGGGGAAGAAAGTGGCACTTTTAAACACACATACAGAAAGAGAACCACACGAAAAACATGAACAAAACAGTGAATGGAAAGAGGTCTAAGGATGAGAGGAAGTGGTATCAGTCAGAATGTAAACAATAAAAGATGATGAAAAAGGACTAAAATAATGCAGTATAGGAGCAAGGATACAGGAGTGGAAAGAGCAGCCAGCAAGGAACTGGTGAAGGTTCAAACCTAGGAGAATTTTAGACTCACATGATGCAATGTAGAGAGAATCACACACTAGAATCTCCCAATAATAACCCCCCCCCCCCTCCCAATTAACTTAGTAGCTCCTACAACACTAGCAACAAAACACAAAAAGGTATCTACAATGAAGTACCACAATAGACTTTAACAGCTTCATCATGTCTCCCCAACAGAGATTTGACTAATTCTTTTTGTGTTAAGGACAGAGTTGTATCTAAGACAACGGGTACTAGTCACAAACCTCTCTTTTCTATGTGTCATCCTGCTACACAGCCAGTTTAACAGTGTCATCAACACTTAAAATCACCACTGCTTAGTACCTTGGATCATGTAAGTACTATACCAGCAAGTAACCCTGAAGTAAAATGTTTATCCAGAGTACTTACCCCTTTCCCACACAAGTCCTGTGACTGGTACATTTAATTATTACATCCTCATCAACAGGACTGTGTCAAATTCTGTAGCAATGATGCCTAATATCTGCAAAACAAACTACTTGTCACAATTAGGTCAAGTATAACAACAATTTCTTGACTCAATACAGAATCTTTCCAACAGCAGTTCCTCTAAACTGCACAAATGCACAGTATCTATCCTGCATGTCTCAAACCAGCAAGCCACCCACACTTAAATTCTGCATTGTTGCCATGTAGGATAATGATGCACTAACAAGGCTTAACCACAATTGGGGATCAAAGCTAAAGGGTTACCTCACTGAAGCAACTAAAACCTGATCTGTGAATATTGGCTAGTAAAAAAAAAATAAAAAAAAAATACTTAAAATTGTTGTCAACAAACAGCCCCCCCCCCCTTTCTCATAACTTTTGATCCATTCACAACATAAATTTTTCAACACCTTTGACACGCAGCAACAGTACACAGTAGTTATACATGGTCCAGACACATTAATGTGACCGCCACCTATTTTTGATGTCAATGTGCTATAACCACTCACAGACAGCAGGTGGCAGCACTAGCAGTGGAGGGTACATAAAGCGCATGGGGGGAAAGTGGGGGGGGGGGGGGGGAGACAGGAAACAGTGCAGCTGTTGTCGTAATGCCAAAATGGAACAATTTATCTGATGTCCAATGGGGCATGATCATTGGCTGTCAGTCGAAGGGTGGAAGCATTTCCGAAACGGCTAAGTTTGTAAACTGTTCACATGCCACTGTGGTTAAAGAATACCGTGTATGGCAAAAGGCTCAATAGAAAACTGGTGCCAATGCAACTGTGGTGCACCATGGGCCATAGCTGATGGGGTGAAAAGACAGCTGCAGAAATGTGTATGGGCAAACAGACACACAACTGTTGGGCAAATGACCACCCAGGCGAACCAAGGGGCTGCCAATAGTGTCTCCTCAATGGCCATTAAGCGAACACTGCTGTATATGGGCCTCCATAACAGGCACCTGGCTCATGCATCCATGCTGACTGCTGTTTGTCAGCCATTAAGGCTGGAATTTGCTGCTAATACTTCAACTGGACGTCTAGTAAGTGGTGACAGGTGGCCTTTTCAGCTAATCAAATTTAATGTTCCATCAGGCAGATGGCCAATGGTATGAATGGCATGAAACATCTGAAATCAAAGGGTCCAGGCTGGAGAAGGGAGTGTTATGATCTGGGGAATGTTTCTGTGGCATTCCCTGAATGATCTTGTCATTCTGGGGGGCACAATGGAGCAACACACTCATGCTTCTATCTTTGGGGACCATGTCCACCCTTACATGCAGTTTGCTTTCCCTCGGCACAATGCCATATACCACAGGTCAGTGCAACATGTCACACTGCTTTCAGTTTACATGCATGGTTTGAAGAGAAGGATGAGTTTACCGTACTCCTCTGGCCACCAAACAATCCGGAATTGAACCCAATTGAGAAACTGTGGGACTACCTCAATCAGGCTGTTTGTGCCAGAGATTCTCAACTCAGAAACCTAATGCAGCTAGCCACACCACTGGAGTCAGTATTTTCCAGAATCTCCCTGACTCATCATGCACATCTCGCTGTGATCCATGCTGCAAAATGTGGTTATTCAGGCTTTTGACAGGTGGTCACAATGTGACTGGACAGCGTAATTAAACTTTCACTACTTGAGCTGTTTTAACTGGAAAACTATTTAGCATGTGATTACCAAACTTTACAGGAATGGCTGTGCACTGCAGGAATTGTGTTGATGGCAGAGTCAGTGTCACAACTTGCCATTAAATGCTGGTGCTGGTACTGGTACTGGTACTGGTACTATGGTGGTTCAGGGTTGAAACACAAGCATCGGATGCAGTCAGTCAATGTGGGTCTGACAAGACAAGCAGGGCTTTACTCATAAAACTGTTTTATTGAAACAGCAGCAATAGCACTGCTGCACTTTATGAGTATAAATGCACTGAAGGAATACGGAGAGGTCCTCTTTCCACACTGGGATTGAAGATCACCACTCAGAAGTTCGAATTAACTAGCAGTTTGGGAATTGCCGCTGGGAGGGGCCAAAGGCAAATTAAGCCATAAATTGTTGAAGTTACTGTTGCCATGGCTGAGAATGCTGGACACAATCTGATCTTCAAGAAGTGCAAGAGCTGTGCCACGACAGCTGAACATTCTTAGGTCCACGGTTCAGAAGGTGCTACGACCAATTATAAAACGGTATCTCTAGTGCTGTTCCATACTTTCGTGAATACCTACTGTCATCACATTGAGCAATGTTTGTCACCTGGAATGTACACATGGTAGGTAATTAACAGATGTTACCATTTCTTGTGAAAATTGTGTGTTTCATTCAATTGTTTATTCACAAATTCTTTTCCACATTTCTTTACAAATGTTTCCACAAAATTTCATTGCACAACCATCACTCATTTTTCATGGAGGGCCCTCTCAAATGGCAAAAGCTGAATTATAACCATCCTATACTTCTAAACTGGTAAGCAGAAAAGCAGAAAGAACGGCCAAAATAAGTTATTCTATGAATACCTTAAAAGAGTGATACCATTTTATGTAACTAGTGTGAGGCAAAAGTGAACCTTACTTGCAGTATTGTGTGTGTGTGTGTGTGTGTGTGTGTGTGTGTGTGTGTAGACAGGAGAGGGAGGGGGGGAGGGACAGGAGAGGGAGGGGGGGGGAAGGACAGGAGAGGGAGGGGGGGAGGGACAGGAGAGGGAGGGTGGAGGGACAGGTGAGGGAGGGGGGGAGGGACAGGAGAGGGAGGGGGGAGGGGCAGGAGAGGGAGGGGGGAGGGGCAGGAGAGGGATGGGGGAGGGGCAGGAGAGGGAGGGGGGAGGGGCAGGAGAGGGAGGGGGGAGGGGCAGGAGAGGGAGGGGGGAGGGGCAGGAGAGGGAGGGGGGAGGGGCAGGAGAGGGAGGGGGGAGGGGCAGGAGAGGGAGGGGGGAGGGGCAGGAGAGGGAGGGGGGAGGGGCAGGAGAGGGAGGGGGGAGGGGCAGGAGAGGGAGGGGGGAGGGGCAGGAGAGGGAGGGGGGAGGGACAGGAGAGGGAGGGGGGAGGGACAGGAGAGGGAGGGGGGAGGGACAGGAGAGGGAGGGGGGAGGGACAGGAGAGGGAGGGGGGAGGGACAGGAGGGGGGGTGGGAGAGAAAACTTACTATGTTTCTCCCATTGAGACTGACAGTGTAAGTCAATACATCCCAAGTGTAAATATGGAAACCTTTTTGTGTTGACTCTGAACTGAAAACATTTTACAGGGTAACAATGAAATAGTTATTTTTTCTCAACCAATACTGTTAATGTCATTGCTTTGATCTGTTTGTGTTCCACATACAAATAACAGTGTTATACTAGGAATACATTGAATACAGCGTCGGAAAATAGTGACAAAGCAAGTGAAGGCAAGAATATAGAATGTCTATCACGGCATGTAAGACTCTTGAAAAGAAATGAAACCAGTGTTGGTACACAGTCAATCAAATCTTCACTTTTTGAGTTTGAAGGAAATATTTCAGCACACGGTGATTATATACTGCCAGGAAACAGAAGTAGAGAATGGAACATAACTAAAAACAAATATGAAAGGAAAGAATACAGAATCATTTAAAACCAGCATTTTCCAATCAAAGCAATCACCAAAGATATCTCCAGCTGACTTGCCGTTTAGATCTATTAAAGAAAATAATGGGACAGTTGACGTGGTGTATCAAACATTACAAAGGTTGAAAAGTATTAAATATATAACATCCAACTGCCTCGAACCACATGTATGACAAAGTGTCGCACCTGGCTACTTACTATAGCTAGTGATGTGTTCATAATTATGATAGGATTTTTTATTGTTATTGCTTACGTAATTGAAGGTTCTTGTAACATTGTTAAGTGTGGCTCAGTGGGCAAGTACGAGACTACAAATTAGAAGTTACGAAGGTCGATCCTCAGTTGGTGCTGGGTCCCACCCCCACCCCCATATCTACCCACAATTCGCAAATGTGAATAATTTCAAGTTTTACTGTGGTCTGGAGACAACATTAATTTGCAAATCACCCTAAAACTAACTTTTTTAAGTCAGTTCAAATTTTGGAAGAAGACAAGGGCATACCACTTCCAATTGGATTAAACACTGTAAAGCAATGCAGTGTTGAGGAGGAGGAGGAGGTGGAGGAGGAGGAGGAGGAGGAGGAGGAGATTAGTGTTTAATGTCCCGTCGCCAGCGAGGTCATTAGAGATGGAGCACCAGGTCGGATTAGGGAAGGATGGGAAAGGAAATCAGCTGTGCCCTTTCAAAGGAACCATCCCGGCATTTGACTGAAATGATTTAGGGAAATCATGGAAAACCTAAATCAGGACGGCCGGACGTGGGACTGAACCATCATCGTCCTGAATGCGAGTCCAGTGTTGCAATGTTGAAACTAACCTTCAAGTTGTTGAAAGTTTTACTTATGACTGTCTTTCAGTTTTCCATTATTTGTTATCGTGTCAGGTCTGAAGATGGGCTTCAATGAGAACCAGTAACCAGTTTCTAAATGGAAGACAGTAGTGGCAGTTAAAACGTATATAATATTTATTTAAATTGCAGTTATCTTCTTATGACAAAATCTTTTTTCTAAAAATATAACTGTATTTTGTAAAGGTGGGTCTGCATTAACATATTTTATTTCTATAGTGAAACTCTGCCAATCTCAAATGGGACTGACACTATGAATATCTAGCAACTTTTCTGCCTATATGTGTAGTTTCTATAAAAATATAAGAACAAATCCTGATCAGAAAGTGAAAGAACACTGGCGCTGGAAAATTTCCCAGGGACACAACTAATCAAATGTTCTGACCAGTTACATAATGCATGATTCTGTAAGGAGTTTTTGCATGTTACTTTTAAATGGAGAATACACTGACATGTTCTGTTGTCTTAGTAGTAACTAGTGGTTCACAATGTGGTCAAAATAGTGAAAGTCATGTTTCTCAAAAATATCACAGATTCTGAGCAAGGCTTTATATAACAGTCCCAAACAAATGGTCATACTTATGACTTTAGAATATCTTTTAGTATCCTTTCCCTACACAATTCAACATTTTTAGCAATATTCTTACGGGAAAAACATGACTGTGATGAAAGTCACAAATAACAGTAGTGGCCAAAAAGTTAAAATATGATGATATGATCACTCACTCACCCAGAAGTGCTTCATTCTAACATTCATAACAAACACACACACACACACACACACACACACACACACACACACACACACACACAAAAATCTGCCAGGTTACTCAGAGAGGAACAGTGGAGACTGAACTCCATGAACTCCACACAAGTTAATAAAAGCAAAGACTTCAGTCTAAAACACACAAAATACAAATGTCCAAATATGCACTTTCAGACTCAGATGAATTTAATCATTATATTGCACCACTCTAACCCTTTTCCATGGCCATTACTTACAACTACATAATGTGTAACCAATGTGCCAACTGAAAAAGCAGAGACAACTGAATATTTCTCTTCAAAAATGCTGCAACATGAATGCAATCCTTACACAATGAGCATATAGCATCATAAAGCAGCTGAAAAAGATCATGGTAAGTTGCAATACCAACTAACATAAAAGTGAAGAAATATGGTCAAGCTGCAGAAGTCCCTTTGGAATAGGTTAGTGTTCAATAATTGTCTCCTACCACAGCATTAGAAAAATGATGGTATGATGGTAATTTCACACTCTGTTTCTATATTACTCAGGCAATGAATCAGAAACAATGATTCATGAAATTCTGAAACACAACAATAGCGGTGTCTTTACAATTCCAAGCTGAATATTTAATTGGTAACTACTTTAAATACTAAAATCAAATTTCATTTCTGCATGGAGATTTATTCTTAGCATATCAGTCTGGACTGGTTCTTATCATTGATGTAACAAGGAAGACCAGAATATGAGTAATCACTGCATATCTAACTTCAAGCATCATGCATTAAGATGTCTGATGATGTTTGGTTTGTGGGGTGCTCAACAGTGTGGTTATCAGCACCCATACAAATCCCTAATCTTTTCACAGTCCAGTCTCACCATTTTCCCAAATGATGATTAGAACACAAACACCCAGTCCCTGGGAGGAGAAAATTCCTGACCCAGCTGAGAATCGAACCCGAGACTCTGAGATCCAGAGGCAGCAATGCTAGCCACTAGACCATGAGCTGTGGACATCATGCATTAAGTTAAAACTGCATTATAATGACCATCACAACTTCAAATGGCAAGAAAGGGTTATTACCAAAATATGTCCCCAGTAACTATGACTGTTAACAAAGTTAATTAAGGATTTTTTCAGTATCTGGGTGGAATAATGATTTACACAATTTGTTGCTACCATAAAACACAGGCAAGGATAAAAAATATGTAACTAAACAGTCACATAAATCAAGGACATCTCCTAGTACAACTACACAATATTAGCTTCTTTGAGAATCATCTCTGGTGTACAGCTAAGAAATAAGGTTTACTATTTTAACAACAAAACATAATAATGTTAACGTGAAATGCATGATGAAAAAGAATTAACAAAACAGTGTTTAATAATAGATATCCATATGCCAAAACTGAAATGCTAAATTTGAAGTCTTTGGTGTTACTGTAAAGACCTCATAATTTAAGAAAACTTTATAAGCAATGTGATGTTATATGACATAATGTAAAGCATGCATTATCTCTCTTAATCTGTATATCGAAAGAGATCCAACAATTAACTGTCTTTCTTGACTATCTGGTAGACTTAACACTGTTGAATAGGAAACACTACCAAAATGGAGAAATGAGCTGGAATGTTCTCCCTAAGAGACTTTAAAACAAAAACTGAAGGGAAAGGAAAAGTTTCTGTGTTATCCCAGACATTTACAGTTGTCACAGGATGTGCAAACATTTCTTTCATATATTTATGTTACCTCTATACCTTATTGATTCAATTCCATTTGATTCCATTATCCCAATATATACACTTACACATTTCGATATATTATTCTTAAACACTGTTCAAAGAATGATCATCAACTGACCAATGGAATTCAGCAACCAATTACCTTACATATCACAAATATAGCTGCCAAGTTTACTTAATAATATATGAGAAAAAACGTTAGATAGTTGTTTACAAGAGGCACTGAAACATTATGTGATGATAAAAGCCCACTCTCAAATAACAGGTCTGTTTCTGCAAACAGGAAAACTGAAGAGTTCAAATAATAACATCACAGGCTGTAAGAATTCAAAGTATGTAATTTTGTCAGAAACAGCTATGATCCCTTCTCTGTAATATCTATAAAAAAATCTGGCACTAGTTTTATCATCATAAGACTTGTTATTAATGTTTAAAGACTGATAAAAACAGCAATCGGGCAAATGCTCACTCTATGTATGTAGTAACAATCTAGTAATCTCATAAAATAGTCATAAAAAGCATTTTAAATGCAGTGTTTCTTAAATTTTATAAAAAATATTGTTTCAAACAGCATTTTGAATACTGAATCTTCAAAAGTTCATAAAATATTATGAACACTAAATTAAACATCAGAACCCAAATTTTCATCTACTTCAACAATATACTGGTACAGTATGTACCACCACCACACTCTGCACAGTATCTTGTGAAATACAAGTGTAAATGTAAATTCATGTACATATGAATAATTCTTCTTCCCTATTAATCATTGTGTCACTATACGAAATACCTGTCATGGGGATAATTATATTCACAGTAATATAATTATGCCATTCAACATTTACTCCTGTCACTAACCAACATTATTGTAATGCTTTTTGCTTCACAGTTTTCACTAATATTTCGTACTTGTGAAATGTTAGGGTAACCATGTAGAATCAGTCATTTTGATTACAATAAAATGCAACATGACTGAAGCCATTCAACAACAGAAAGGAGAACGTTCTACTTCAGCTTGTGCTGGTACAAAAGGCACATCTGTATGAACTATCGGTTGAGTAACAGTTGGTGGTGAAGGTGGAGAAGCAGGATCATGAGAAACATTGGTCCGTGGGCTCATTCTTTCTGAGGAGTCATACACTCTGAGGCTGGAACATGAGGAGTCTTCACAAAGACGTATGAGACCCACTGCCGTATTCAAAAATACTTCCTCAATACCTGAAACAAAAATCTTCCTCAAAAATGTACGTACAGTATATCAAAAGTGTACACGAGAACTGACTTTACCCCTATTTATCTCCATTAATTTCCTTTGAAATTTAATGTGCAAGAATAGTACACCACAATGTGCAATACTTTCTGACTTTATAACGAATAATAGTGTGGACATGTAATTAATTCTTTTTCTGTTAACATTTTAGATTTAGCCACATTTTATGAAGAGTGTAATTCATCAAACATTACACTGTACTGTTCTTAAAAGATGACAGTTTGAAATTAAAAAAAAAAAAATACTTTCATTTAGTATATACAGCAATGAAATTTTCATTTTAAATAATTACAGTTTTACACATTTCATCTTTTGTCCCAGAGTCAAAATAATGACAATTTCTCAATTCCTCAAACATTCCTCAGCAAAGTAGTTAAACACAGAATTCAGTAAGTAAACGTTTTCTGATGAACCTACAAGAAATATTTTGGCACGCATGTCATTTACCAAGGCAAGAATGGGCACTTCAGGTCATTTGTGAAATTTGCAGGTGTACTACTGAGGCCTGATACAGAGGAGCGTGAAACAGATAAAGTTGGGTCTGCCTCAGATCTAGTGTGAACAAGTAATCACTTTAAAAATTAATATTTTATGTCATCAGCGTGCCTCACCACCATTAAGGGAAGAAAATGTGTTTCTGACTAACCTGGCCTTCCATTAACTTGAAGGATTGCTGCACATATTAACAAGGTTCCTGTGCCATACGCTACAAAACATGATGCCTTACAGTGAAATGTGATGAGAACACTGATCATGAGCACTTTTATAAGGGCACACAGAATATAACATTTTAGTTTCAAAAACAACTTAATGTAAGATCAAATATTAAATAAATAAAATGAGGAGGTATTAACAATGAGATACTGAGGGTGATGGATGAAAGTGATGCTGTATCCAAGAGAATGATGCACCAGACAGACATACTCTCACTTATTCACCCTGTGCTACTGACAATGTTGGGCACCTATATGGAGAAAGTGTCCCCAATAATACAATCAATTGATAACATTTAAAATTACTGAAAGAGCTTAGAAACTGTTCTACATAATGGGAGAAGTACACAGCAATTCTAACTTTTCATTCATCGCAATTAAAAAAAGATTATAGAAATCATCATCATCATCATCATCATCATCATCTCTGCTCACAGGACAGCAGGTATATTGGAAGGCACTACGGAACAAACTCTTGAATGGCCAACCCAAGACAAGTTCATAGTTTTTTAACGAAATTTGAAGTGTAGCTACTTGTATATTAGGAGAAATTCTTGTTCCCATTTCTACATATAAAAATAACATTCATTAAGCAATTTGTGAAAGCTTTTGATTCTTTGTCAAACTTGAAATAGTCAGTTAAGCAAACACAATCTCTGTTAGCTCACTATAAATGTGTCTTCATAGCAATGTAAAAGAAACATTTAGATAACAGCTCCAGTTGAATAATTATCTCTATATTATAGTTTCTAATGCAAGTGGTATCATAAAGCACACTGCAAGACATAACCAATAATGTTTATTGCTAGCAGAAAGTTGTCAAGTATTTCACAATGTGATCAATCACTGCATTACTACCATGACGGACAGCCATCATAAGACTGATCATTGTGTGTCCCTGCAGTACTTTTTCAAATACACAATCTGATTTATTGCTGTGAGATAGCAAATAATTTTACAGAATTTCTTTGTGTACCTACACTGACAGATTTCCATCCTTTCATGGAAGTATACAAAGTCTGTTTTATGTCAAAAGTGTGTAATATCTTACTGATTAACGAAGTTTTGGGTTGGCTCATGTGGTAGTTAATTTTCATATATAAACAAACACAAAAATGTTTAAAATCACAATGTCTGCTGGAAACAAACCAGAAATGACAAAAAAAAAAATCACATAATAGACTAATATGAAAACCTATGTACTTATTTTCTCATTTTTTCTCATATCTAAGAGAACCAGTCCTGAGGATACTGTCCAAGTATAATGACATAAGGTTGAACATTGACTTTCACTGAACTGCAGATAACATGTTCAATAGTTCTGTGCTCAACTACCTTAGCCCGGGCATATGAAGTTATTTGTGTATCTGGAGTACTGTTGTTGTTGTGGTCTTCAGTCCTGAGACTGGTTTGATGCAGCTCTCCATGCTACTCTATCCTGTGCAAGCTTCTTCATCTCCCAGTACCTACTGCAACCTACATCCTTCTGAATCTGCTTAGTGTATTGATCTCTTGGTCTCCCTCTACGATTTTTACCCTCCACGCTGCCCTCCAATGCTAAATTTGTGATACCTTGATGCCTCAAAACATGTCCTAACAACCGATCCCTTCTTCTAGTCAAGTTGTGCCACAAACTTCTCTTCTCCCCAATCCTATTCAATACCTCCTCATTGGTTACATGATCTACCCACCTTATCTTCAGCATTCTTCTGTAGCACCACATTTCGAAAGCTTCTATTTTCTTCTTGTCCAAACTAGTTATCGTCCATGTTTCACTTCCATACATGGCTACACTCCATACAAATACTTTCAGAAACGACTTCCTGACACTTAAATCTATACTCGATGTTAACAAATTTCTCTTCTTCAGAAACGATTTCCTTGCCATTGCCAGTCTACATTTTATATCCTCTCTACTTCGACCATCATCAGTTATTTTACTCCCTAAATAGCAAAACTCCTTTACTACTTTAAGTGTCTCATTTCCTAATGTAATCCCCTCAGCATCACCCGATTTAATTTGACTACATTCCATTATCCTCGTTTTGCTTTTGTTGATGTTCATCTTATATCCTCCTTTCAAGACACTGTCCATTCCGTTCAACTGCTCTTCCAAGTCCTTTGCTGTCTCTGACAGAATTACAATGTCATCGGCGAACCTCAAAGTTTTTACTTCTTCTCCATGAATTTTAATACCTACTCCGAATTTTTCTTTTGTTTCCTTTACTGCTTGCTCAATATACAGATTGAATAACATCGGGGAGAGGCTACAACCCTGTCTCACTCCTTTCCCAACCACTGCTTCCCTTTCATGCCCCTCGACTCTTATAACTGCCATCTGGTTTCTGTACAAATTGTAAATAGCCTTTCGCTCCCTGTATTTTACCCCTGCTACCTTCAGAATTTGAAAGAGAGTATTCCAGTTAACGTTGTCAAAAGCTTTCTCTAAGTCTACAAATGCTAGAAACGTAGGTTTGCCCTTTCTTAATCTTTCTTCTAAGATAAGTCGTAAGGTTAGTATTGCCTCACGTGTTCCAACATTTCTACGGAATCCAAACTGATCTTCCCCGAGGTCCGCTTCTACCAGTTTTTCCATTCGTCTGTAAAGAATTCGCGTTAGTATTTTGCAGCTGTGACTTATTAAACTGATAGTTCGGTAATTTTCACATCTGTCAACACCTGCTTTCTTTGGTATTGGAATTATTATATTCTTCTTGAAGTCTGTGGGTATTTCGCCTGTCTCATACATCTTGCTCACCAGATGGTAGAGTTTTGTCATGACTGGCTCTCCCAAGGCCGTCAGTAGTTCTAATGGAATGTTGTCTACTCCCGGGGCCTTGTTTCGACTCAGGTCTTTCAGTGCTCTGTCAAACTCTTCACGCAGTATCTTATCTCCCATTTCATCTTCATCTACATCCTCTTCCACTTCCATAATACTGTCCTCAAGTACATCGCCCTTGTATAAACCCTCTATATACTCCTTCCACCTTTCTGCCTTCCCTTCTTTGCTTAGAACTGGGTTGCCATCTGAGCTCTTGATATTCATACAAGTGGTTCTCTTCTCTCCAAAGGTCTCTTTAATTTTCCCGTAGGCAGTATCTATCTTACCCCTAGTGAGACAAGCCTCTACATCCTTACATTTGTCCTCTAGCCATCCCTGCTTAGCCATTTTGCACTTTCTGTCGATCTCATTTTTGAGACGTTTGTATTCCCTTTGGCCTGCTTCATTTACTGCATTTTTATATTTTCTCCTTTCATCAATTAAATTCAATATTTCTTCTGTTACCCAAGGATTTGATGGCACAAGTGTTACAACTGACTGATATCACACCACAACAGGATAAGCTCAAAAACTGCATGCCTAATACCTATACATGAGATCTAACAAGAGTTTCTCAGTCTTAAAAGTGCTAACAACATTATAAATTCTGTGTATGCATTGAGAGAGATTCTGCCATGGGACATTAAAAAGCTAAGAAAGCAATCCATGAACAATTAACTACGTATTGTACCATATGTCACTGTCCTGCCTCACTTCCCTTTGAAGCAATGTAGTTGATAGTTTAAACAATTTGATTAGCAATATTAATATTAATGAGTTATTTTACAAACAAACTTAACAAACTTAAAATTCTTTAATGTGTGTTCTCAGCAGCAGATGGTGGGTAGCAGTGTATATTCCTTTTATGCAAACCAAAATTTTCAGGAATGTCTTACGTGACTATGAAATATTTTATTAAAATTTTATTGTGAAATTTTGAAGGGACAAATAGAAACTTGTGAAAAATTGTCAACATGTATATTTCTCAACATGCAACTCACATTTTGATCTAGAAAATTTAAAACTGCAGTTTTGTACTTTTCCTACATTATTGCACAAAATTTTTAAAAATTAGAAGAATCATGTATTACAATTAATAGAATATAAGAAAGCATTGTCAATTTCAAAATGATTACTGTAAATTAAGATATTTAAATACATTTGGGCAACTTATTTATAATTATTTGGATTGCAAGTAATTTAATGTAGTGAAAATTTTACAAAATATTACCTTCATCCTGTAAAGCAGATGACTCAAAGTACCGTGCACCTATAGACTCTGCATATGCGGAGGCCTCTTCTTTAGATACCTTCCTCCCATCTGACAGATCAATTTTGTTCCCAACAACACTCAACACCATTGGTTCATCAACATTCCTCTGCAATTCTGGACACAGAATGGGCAAATTTTGGCCAATTTTCATAAACCACAAAAAAAAAAATTACTATTAAAGTTTCTACATATTCTGTGGATCTACACTGAGATTTTGTTGCTGACATGTGGAATGAGTCAGCATAGACATTACCAAGGATATAAGTAATTACAAATCCAGTATTTCACAGACAAAAATAATAATCATAACTTTTTCTATCATCATCCATATTAGAATAGTACATATAAAAAGGAAGCACTATTTTGGAGACTGTCATTAACCTAATAATTATCATTGTCACACAGAAATGAAGAGAACTGTCTTAGAAAATCATGATATGACAATTACTGTATGACCCTTCTTTATTAAACTACCAGTTTAGGTCAAGAACACACCATCCTCATGATTTAAGAAAGGTATCAATTACAGGTCATACAACCAATCATGATCAATTTGATCTTGGTCACCATTATACCATAACTGCACCAAAATTATAGAATGCATGAAAGTACGCAATTTATACATGAGGAAATATGTTGTCAGGGCGAAGCACACGGGTTGGACAGTATAGACTAGCATGGAGGACTGAAGCAAACCAGTCTTCATGCATGAGTTTCCAAAAGACATGTTTGGAATAAAGCAAGTCCAATGATGAGAAAGTGAGCACATCTTGGGGGTTGAAAAGGGTAGAGGGTGATGACAGAAGCAAGTGATATAAATATGCAAACTGCAGCCAATGTAAGTCAACTGAACAATGCTTTTGCACTAATTAATGTAGCATGAAATGAGGTGATCAGAAGCCAGAAACAAGAGGCATCTGTGATAAAAGATAGTATTCTGAACAAACTGTAAGCACAGTCCTGAAAATAGGTACACTCTTCTTCACACGTCAGCAGCTGAAATGCCTCTGCCAAGATACAGGTGTAACAGAAATGTCAATCCAAAAGTGTTCCTCAGAGGTCTCTAGGCATATTTTTTTATTGAAGGAATCAATGAGGAATAGAGGATGATGGTAATTTGGCAATTGTAGACAGTGAATAATGCACATGGTTGGCAGCCTCACAAATAATACAGTGTACCAAGATTTTAAGGGGAATTCGTCAGGAACAAACTGGAGCATTTCATGCAAGCAGCTGTAACACTTAAAATATTTCATGGAAAGTATGAAGCACATTCAAGCCTGACTTTGGCCACCTAATGCCTCAAACTTACTCATTCTTGCAGGTCATCTAGACTGAAAGATGTCTGGTCAAGATTGGTGCAATGCTATAATGTTACATTTTCTGGCTTATGCACCCCAAGGCAAACATAGTGGTACACAAAGATTTGTCCACAATAATGACCACAATGGTTACTGTAACACTTGATGGAAGAGTAGAAGAGAGATGTGCAGAGACAAAAGAAGCAATTCCAGACAAAGTATAAAGTCTGACAGAGACAGTGCCAGTATAGGAATGATCCATCTCAGGATATGATGAAATTTGTTAATGATTAAATGGCCAATAGAATAGAACACAAGGCCAGAATGTTTGTATTGTTTTGTGTTAATAGAAAGTATCAATAAATGGAGAAAATCACAGAGAAATAGCATTAAAATGAATTAGAAGGTGGGAATGAATTTATATATGAAGGTTTGAGTAAATGTAAATATAAAAATGTGATATGGTAATGTAAACTCCTTAGTGGAATACAAATAAAAGGGGTAAAGATACTTTTATGGTGGCAGCTTGCTGCTGGAACATCACATCTCACTGCTGGCTGAGAGCCCTGTTACATTTACACTGAAGCCTCACCACTGTAACATCAATGCTCAATAGTCACACAGGCATCTTGCTTCACACTGGGAACCTTTACCCTGCAGCAATTCACGTTATTTGTTGAGTGGATTACATGAAGTGTGTGAAGCAAAAACCACGCTCTATGAACCATCTGATGACAACAGTAGTGGTTCATTCATGCCTAAAATGTGGTCACTGAAATGAGAAAAAAGAAGGGGTATGGATGCACTCTAAATGTAGACCATCCACAGTAGCGAGCAATTACTTTCAGAAGTTCTAACAACATTTCAAAAATTATCCAGATCACTTTTTCAGACAGTTATGAATGTCTCAACATATTTTCCAGTTTATTTTAATTATTATTGAACCATAATAGTTTTAGATATGAAGATTCAATCCCAAAATTATTAACGCCATTACTGTTTAAGAGAAATTCATAAACCTACTCCTCCTGAGGTAGTATTTTGTCTGTTCTTATCCACATCTACTTCATATACTATATCTGCCACTTGTAAATTTTTGTGCTGATATTCTAATGAAAAAAAAGAAAACAGCAAGTAAGGAGAAACAGAGGAACAAATTTCCAAAAATTATTACACCTAATGAAGTGGTTATGATGATCCATATGCCTTTGGTCCCAGATAGCTTTGCATCCACAAATGGCCGAAATGTGTGCCTCTTTAAAATCATCACTTGTAAATCTCAAAACATTACTGTCCTCATATAGTGGTTTCATTTGTACGATGCTGGGAAAACGCAGTCAATCTACAAAGGAGACTGCCTATAAAACACTCATGTGACCCATCCTAAATATAGCTCAAGTCTGTGGGATCCATACCAAATAAGACTTTTGGCAGAGATTGAAAGTAAATAATGAAGAGCAGTAACACTGGTCCCATATCTGATAATGAGAAATCAACATCAAAATGCATAAAAACCTTATGCATAAAAACTATCTATCAAAAGAGCACTTACAACATTTCAAGTATAACTATTAAATGAAGAATCTAGGAGTTACTACAGCTCCTTACCTATTGATCTTGCACTGTTCGTGAAGGTAAGATTAATCTTATTAAAGCTTGCATAATGATGTTTAAGAAGTCATCTTTCCCATGCTCCATTCCTTATATATGGTCCAATGCCATGCACTTCACAGTCGTTTGCGGTGTATAGGTGTAGACTGAGATGTAGATGTACGCTTTTCAAGAATCGGTGTGATGAGGAACAGTGAAACACAGCACTGCCAGAGTGATCATGGAGCAGCCGAGCACGGCTTAACACTTTATGAGACATAGTGATGGTCGCAGTGTGAAACACAAACCATTTTTACATAATCATGTGGTGATAATCATGGCAAGCAGCGATATGTGCAATTAAGGTTCAGTATTTTTTTTATCATCATTGCAACCCAATGCTGGTGAGCATTGATGTGGCAGCATAAATACATCCTGAAGGTAAAACTCGCCATACAGTCAAGGCGTTGAGTCATCAAGAGGGATACAAACAAAACTGGTAACATTCCCAAGCTTTCCAACAAACTAAATCATCGTCTGAGCCTAGACCACAACCGTGTGTGTGTGTGTGTGTGTGTGTGTGTGTGTGTGTGTGTGTGTGGAAGCTCTACTGTTAGGGGTTGGAGCAAAAGCAGGCATTTGCAAAAAGAAAAGCACTGATTTTCAAATGTAAAGATGACAAAAGGACATGGCCACAGGATTTGGTGCTTTGGCAGGTAGCTGAGAATGCACAACTTGATATAATGAAAGAATATCTTCTGAGAAAGACATTCTTGGTGAGCATGTGTGGCCTTTTTGTGTAGAATGCAGAGGGCAGAATACAACATCTATGAACATTGTTTTAAAATAATTCTATTGGTGAAAAGAAAAACGTCAGTTGGTCAATCAAATACATGGACAAGCCCATACAAACCTTTGGGGAACACTAGAAGAGAGATCGTCCTAGGGTAGAGCTTTAGTCCAAGACTACAGAGTAGAGACAGCAGACACTTCACTGCTAAATTTCAGGATAAATACTTCAACACTAGCCTTGATGAAACAGCTTGGAGGCTGCTAAGCTGGAAGTTCATTCCTGCCTGGACCACAAGCAAACATGCCACTGACCACAAACCTGTTGCCTGCTAACATGTTCTTGTCCCAAGTATGCAGCTTCTCAAGTCCTCATCACCTGCTTATCGAACACACCACCTGGTAATGGCAAACACTGACGCATTTCTGTTATACCAATGTTATGGTTGCTTCTTAGTAACTATAACTAAAAAATACCCTGGGAGATTTTAATTCAGAATGAATATTTTGTTATTTTATTATTTCATTAGTAGTGGTGCAAAGACAATTATTTTGCAAGACTGATTTGGAAAGAGCAACTGAGCTTAACAGCCATGGCCCAAAATGCCTTTTCTCTGTGAAAATAAATGTGTGTTAGAATCTGTTTACATTCCTACAGCTGGCATACCAAATCTCTTTATTTATTATTATTCTGCAAATGCAACAACAGAAAATGCAGGAATTACAAGAATATCATGAAAGGAGGTATTGCTACTCATCACACAGCATATTAGTTTAGATTAGATTCAGTTTTCGTTCCACAGCCACAGAAATGAGAGGATTCTCATGGATGTAGAACAAGTCAGAAGTATAATACAAAAAAATATAAAACATTTAAATATAATACTCACTTCCCTAATGATTTGTCAGGAGATTGTCAAAATATGTGAACACACTACAGCAAACTGGAACAGCTAATATTTACAGAATTAATATAATGTGAGAATGAAACCTAGTAATGCAACTTTTAATACATTTATTACACACAAAAAACCTAATCTTGTCTGTTGTAACCAAGTGCTGTCAAAACTGAAATCTAATAGACATTTTTACTTAAGCTAGTCTAACAGTCCTCCTCAAAATATTCTTCTATAGAGAGGAAGGAGTTGCCTATCAAAAAGTCTTTCAAACTCTAAACTGTGCTTTGTCTGATACCAAGTTCTTAATGGTTGCTGGCACTTTATTGAAAATGTGTGTTCCTGAATATTGAATCCTTTTTGGAAGAGGTAAGTGATTTTAGGTCATTATGTAGATTGTTCTTATTCCTAGTATTAATACTATGTTTTGAGCTATTGGTTGGAAATAGTTGGAAATGTTAAATAACAGACAGGCACAACAAAATGACTACTAAAACAGATCACAAGTTAACATGTTAAGTAGTCTTTTTGTAGTGTCTGTCTGCAGCTCAACACATCCTCTATATGGTGAGTAGCAATCTATCCTTTCCACAATAGTCTGCAAATGCCTTATTCAAGTGCATCTACATGATAATTAACAAATTAACAACCTTAACATCAAAAAAATCCACCACTACACAAATGGAGTCTAATGTGCAGCCTAAGTAATCAGTCACTACAAGCTTTTTGTACTGACACACACATAAATTATCCTACTCACAGACACTCCCTTAAATGAAAGCACCCCTTTACTACACACATGACATCAGGTTCCAGTTTCTTTTCAAATCAATACTTATCTGTTATTACTTCATAAGTTAAAACAGGGCTTACGTGTGAAGACCTCAGCCCCACAGAGATCTGCATATTTCTTCAAAATACTCAGTCCTGTGATAAGTTGTGAGCTCAGATTTATTAAAATATCCTGGGATATTACCTGTAGTCAGATGAATTTCTTCTTGAAACACAATGTTTGTTCCTGCCTGCAGATGACAACTCCAAGAAGAGTTTTAGCTTTTTTGAAGGTCTGATGCACACACTGTTTCCATGTGCTCCAGCACCAAGGCATGGCATCACATGCTTTGAAAACTTGAGTGCAGTTAGCCATTGTCAGTTGTTGTCATCCGGTATTGCTGTCACCCCATGGTGGAAGACTGGTACCCATTTCTCCAGCACTGGGATCCAGATACTGTGTAGTGTCAAATCCTCCTCATTCAGATTAAAGTTACTGAAGTGTTCTGTAATCTCTGACCTCCCTGTGTAGCTTTTTATAGTATCTGCTTATGACTGTCAGTACCTAAATCTTATCAAATTGAATCCACTGGTCTTCTGGCTGCAAAGCATGTTCTGCAACAGCTAATTTGTCAATTTCTCCCCATCTATAATTGCCCTTGTGTTCTTCCTGTTATTTTTTGACCATTTTTTTAGTAGTATCCACAAACATGTATCTACAACTACACAGTATCCCATAAATTCCTGCTTATTACAGTGGTTTACAAGCATCCATTGCCAACATTAGGTGTTCCTGTATCTGTACAGCGAGTTTGAAGATTACAGTGATATTATATTTCATCAGCATCTTGTATGTGGTCAGTTACGTCTTTAATGAACAGCAGGAAAACCAAAGGCTCTGCAGACACCTGTACATCATTATGATCTTTTGGTGACTGTTTTAATGCTCTTTTTATCCCAGCAGACAAACACCCATTCTTCAGCAACACATTGGTCAGATATTCCAACTCCACATCTAGCAGCTCTGGTTCACGGATGTACCTCGATGCCACCTAATGTTTTGATAACACCTCCCATCTGCTGTGGGTGGCGATTTGAATCTCTGTGTAAGTCACACCTGTGCGCGGCAATATACCATGTGGCCAAAGCTACCATTTTCTTTCTTGAAGATTAGCACATCATGGAAATGTAATTTGCTGTATACCATCTCCTCCTCAACACTGAACTGAATCTTTGGATTAATCTCACTGAGATGCACACAATAATGACCTAGTTCCTCTTAGCCATGTCTCCACAACACAAACTTATCATCCATGTAATGGAATCATGTATTCAGTTTCTTGTTGGCAGTTACTAATGCTTGTTGTTGTTGTTGTTGTTGTTGTTGACGATGATTTATTATTATTATTATTATTATTATTATTATTATTATTATTATTATTAAGGGTTTAAAGGGAGGAAACTACTTGGTTATCAGTCACTTGGTCCACAGGAAAATGACAGAGGAAGATGTTAAATGAGAAATGTCACCATATTTGAAAATACGCATGACAGTAGCTTTCGCAGGAGAGTTAAAAATGAGATAACATCCAGGCAGCTAAAACTCTAGCTGGTCACTGAAGGATCCACCAAGAAGGGTCATTGGGGTGAGACACTGAAACGAGGGTGAGCAAATGCAGACAGTACAGACTATGGAGCAAACTGAAGCATTGAAATAAAACAGGTTCAAGTGCCAAAATATGAAACTGCAAATTTTTGTGTGAAATAGGAGCTACATGACAAGCCCAGTAATGTATAAAAGGCCCAAATTGCCACAAATGAAAATGTAGTACCAAATATAATCAACAGATGGCATACGGTTTCACAGCTACTGCTTTTAACATATGAAAGGCTCTACACAAACTTACTCCTGTGTTAGATAAAATGGTGGAGGCAGCAGACATTTACAACAGCTGGAGTGGAAAGAAATGATGAATTAAAGGAGAAGGTACTGTGGCAGCAACAAGGAAAATCTGAAAAATGGAGGGAATGAATACATAAGTTCAAGTAATAAATGTATTCCTGTAAAAGTTTGTCCAGCTCGGGAGGTATCATTATTGATTGCTAACCTACACCATAACTGAACAAAATGTTTATTCCTGAGTTACCAAATGTATTGTTCCAGAAGATGTAAAAGACATGATACAGCAAATGAAGCCGTTTATCATCATCAGTAATATGAATGCCTCTCACTTCTTAGATTTCAAGAAAGCATCAGACTGTAATACAAAAACGACAAATCTAAACATATCCAAAGTACAGTGGCTATGGTTACACAAACATAAACCTCATGGAGTGAAAACCAGGAGAAGCTTGAGTGAAATTGACACTTCGGAAGGTATCACTACTTTGAGAGAGGATGTATGAGTACAGGACAGGACATCAAGAAAATGCAACTACCTGCCCTGGATGTCACAAGTCACATATGTGAAGAAAATAAGTAACATTTGATTGAAATGATGCAGTACTTGGCAAATAGTGACCATATATAGTTTTACAAAAGCAGAATGAATGAATTTTTACTGTCTTTTTGCTGAGTACTGAATTGTGGCACTTAGAGATTTTCACTGCATTTCCACTTTCGGTAAGTTTTTCATGCTGTTACAGCACAATGTTTGTAATATCCTTTGGGAACAAGATCCATAATATGCTTAAGTTTCAAATAAAATGCATTAATAGTGCAATTATGAGTATTTCTTTTCTCATTTTCAGGACTTTGGCACTTAGAGTCTAAGTCTTCATTAGCTTAAACAGCTGGGTAAATAAAATATGTACACAAAAGTTTAATAATGCACGATAGTGTGAAGGGAGAATGTAGCTTGAGGCCACTTGGGGCATGTGCTGCAGTGAGAGATACTCCACTTAAAGCCACCCCATACACCAAATGTGGAGGTACATTACATTTTGTTACAAAAACTGAATTCTCTCAGAAAATGTAGGACTTGGGCAGCTGCTAACCCATCGTCCACAAGTAACTGAGGTAGACAGGTAAATTGCTCATCTCTAATCAGCAGCTGGACACACACAGTGAGAATATGGGCAATTGTGAGATGACTACCACCGCAGTATTGAGGGAAGTCCTCTTGACACAAAAGAAGAACTCGTGGATAACTCTGATGTGGCTGACACGCAGCCGACTCAGTATGATGGCACCTTTCCAAGAGAATTAAAAAGGACTATGCCATGCCTTGGTAGTGTCCTTGATTACTCTCAACTTGTTGATGGTTATCGTAGCCTGCAATTCCATATCCAGGTTTTCGAAATGTGATGTCGCAACTGCAACCGTAACCGTAAGTCTGTGCCCAGTACTCTGAGTTCAAGTTCATCTCCTGAGGTTACTTCTTATGCTACGTTGCCAGTGAGTCCATTTCCTGGAATACTGACATGGCTCAGTATCTAGAAGCATGTAACTGTTTTACTGTTGATGAGGTGGTCAACTAATAGGTCTTGGATGTTAGTTACCAAATTGTTTTTTGAGTAGCACAGAAATGGGAATGGTACAATCCGACATGTTGAAACATGCCCTGAAATTTTTTATACTGGAAGAAGACACCAAAATAATGATCCTGTCAAAATTTTAGCTGCTAAGATGCCCTGCAAGTATTTTTTTTTCTTTTCTTTTTTTTTTAAATGTTGAAAACTGCCAAATTCATAGCTGCCCAGGTGACTAGAGAACTGTGCACGACTCTGCATAATCATATTTTGAAAAGGGAATTTCAGTTTTCATTGATAGTTTCTCTGAAACAGTAGTTACTGTTCACTCAAATTTGCAATGCATTTAATATACATAATAATTACCAGTTGCTTCTGCAGTAGCATAAGTGTTAACAATGGAGACTAAACTGAGTTAATATTCATTGTGTTTAACGCTTAATGTTAAGCATTGTGGAAACCCGGATTTTCTTCATAAAATATGACCATGAACCATATAAATGGAAAAAAAAAGACTGACATGAAGTAAAAAATAAATGTCAAAATGAAAAACTCCAAACTGTTGGGAAAAAATAAAAATTTCCAAAAAACCTACAGTACATGTTGGCCACAAAGTCCCGTTACTCCTATTAATACTCCAACATCAACCCTTAAACTTAGATAAATAACAGGAGCAACAGTTCTTCAGAGGAGTTTTCTTGAGATATGAACTATGTAGAGCTGTTCTTGAGAGTGAAGATGAAGCTTGCTGTTATCCCAACATTTGTTGTGTTTTAACACCGATCAGTCAGGTTTTGTAAAAGAGCTGCGAGCAAATCTTACTTTATCATTTTGATGTGAAAAATGACAGAGCCTATTGTGTGATCGTTGAATGCTATGACATATTCATAAACAACAACGACAGTGATAACTGTGGGTGAATTACTGCAGTGGTAGCTTCATATCTGTCTTCATGGACCTCAAGATATTAGGAGCAAAAATAAAAAAAAGAAGGACTGTTTAGTGACAAAAGTATTATAAACAGCCTATCAAAATCTGGACAAATAGGAAATAATTATTTTTAACATTTTATTCAAAACTGTTTCTAACGAGCTGCAGAAATTTATTCATTGCTTTTGTTGGACTTTTGGCCTGGACATAACGATACCTCTGTCCTTCAGGATGCCAAAATGACTGATGATTTTTTTCAGATTCCACCCAGAACAACCAATGTGACTCTATATAAGGATTTCTTTTGACTGTGGAAACTATTTTTAAGGAAACTGTCTGATGATATAATTTCCGAGTGCTCAACATTATTTGAGGTTTATCAAGAGGACATTATCCTTAAATTTCTGTCATTTGCATTGGTACATTTAACCAACTGCTTTACATATGCTTGGTAAACAGCACAATAAGCAGATCAATGGTGCCGGCCGGAGTGGCCGAGCGGTTCTAGGCGCTACAGTCTGGAACCGCGCGACCGCTACGGTCGCAGGTTCGAATCCTGCCTCGGGCATGGATGTGTGTGATGTCCTTAGGTTAGTTAGGTTTAAGTAGTTCTAAGTTCTAGGGGACTGATGACCTCAGAAGTTAAGTCCCATTTGAACCATTTAGATCAATGGCCATCACAATTCTGTCTAAATCAAATTAGTAATTACTGTGATGTGCCTGAAAGTATTAATTCTTCTTTTGTCAGGTGTGCCTGGTGTAAGGAAAATGTTTTCATCATTCAAATGACAATTCACTTTATTGCGATTACCATGGGGAATAAACAAGGAACTGTTTCACTGTCACTAAAATATACATCATACAAAAATGATCATAAGAACTGTGCTATCAGAATTGTTATAAAATTATTTGTGTGTAATAAATATGTCATTTCAATAAATTAAAGTCAATTGATAGAAGTCGCCTGTAATGTAACATCAAACACTGCCTCAATTTATTTTCCTCTGCTAGTCACTTTTGTAAGAATTACATATGCAACAGTTAAGATGTCAATACGGCTCCCTCTTATTCAAAACATTAATGATATGTGCCATTTTTGAGCGATTTAGGTGCTTCAAATTCACTTGTGTCATTCCAGATACGTTAGCACTATGTTCTCATCACGGCTGATCATACACTAGGCAGGAAGGGATGAACAAACCACTGTCATAAGTGGTTCCTTGTGGAACAAAAATGAGTAACTTCAACAATTTTTAAAAGCTTCTTGCAGTATGTTTTAGCAACTAAAATTTAGCCAGTGCATTTCGTTCATTGTATTCCACATAGAAAATTTCAGGGTGGGTTTCGAAATATCAGGTTGGACCATTACCTTGTGAGGTATGCCTTGTCAGCAGCTCATTGAATTGCTACAAACCAGGGAGTCTTTTGTGGTGGGAGTTTTAAAGTGCTGTAGAGCAAACAAAATCTGTAGTGTATACACTGCATGCACCTGGCAGAGAACACTTCTCACGGCCCTTTCGTGCGCAAAAGCAAATCCGACCCTGTCACTGACTTTCAATCCGTTCATGTAGATACATGTTGAATTTGAGTAATTGTTGAGAACCAAACAGAACAGGTACATTTAAATGCTGGGATCAGCATTTTTCTAGAGCCATTAAAGAGGTCCATCTGACACACAGAACAGTGTACACACCACAAGGAGTGCTGAGAGGGAACACTACAAATTCAGAAAAGAGGGGGGCCAACTATGGGTCCTGGCATAGAGCTTCCAACCATATCCTATCTGCCTACACATTTTTGGGCGACTAGTAAGCAGTCTGAATTTCTGGTTGTGAAACAAGGTTTGAACAACCATGACAGGTAGGCATCTGACACATTATGACCACATAGTTCTCCAAACATTGCTAGCATCGAATCCTCAATGGCGGGATATCAGCTTTCCCCAATAGGTTATCAACATGGCTTGTACGGAAAGCTCCATTTGCCAACCACAAACCACTGCATTCTACAGGGTATAACATGCTCAGTACTGATGGAGCTGCCAACCCGTAAGCAATGCATCCGTAGCCCAGGCAGGATAAAGTCCAGAGTCATGTGGTCTGTGCTAGATGCTATTGTATGCCTTCTACAAGGCAAAGAACACAGTGAGCAGATGTTCGTGATATGTGAAAGCATTGTGCTCTGGAGATTATAGATGAATCAATTGGTCTGTGGGGGAGCAGAGTGTCCTAAAGACATTTTGAAATTGCAATAAGGCCCTCTGGTTTCCAGGCATGAACACAGTCACTGGTTGACCATCCGTTTGAATAATCTACACAGTCCATTCCTTAGAGAGACAGGTTGATAATTAGTCAGGATCTGAGGGTCTTTTTCCTGGTTTCCAGAATAGGGATAATATAATACTCTCCTGCCATTGAGGAAGGGGGGGGGGGGGGGGAAATCCCCTTCCTGCAAAATTAGATTGAAAAATTGAAGGATGTGTTTTATGCTGTTGTTGCTAATGTGTTTAAGAATTTGATTATGTATTTTACTGGATCCAGGGGCTGTGTTGTGACACACTGCTAAGGTGATATGGAATTTCCATCCAATAATGAAACATTATATGCTTCAAGGCCATGTGCACAGAACAATAAGTAGTTTTGCTCTGCTAGGCACTTCCAGAAGTTAGGATGGCAGTTACTGCCGAGGAAACTTTGGCAAAGTGTGCCACCAAACATTCAACAATGACTATGGGATCAGTAGAAATGTTGCCATTGAGGGAGATGGCAAGAATGACTGGGTACAATGGGTGGCCAAAAATGTGGAGGCATTTAGTACATACTTGAGATGATGGGTGTGCTTTTGTATTAAAAACCATGCCTGCATCAAAAGTCTCTTGAATGCTATTAAATGTTCTGCAGAAGGTTGTCACTTGATTGCCTTTCAATGCTCTCTGATAGCTGCAGCTATTTCTTCATACATTATGGCACAGGTTACTGGCAGGATAGAACATGGTACCATAGGTTCTGCAGGATGCATAATTGTGTCAATAGTATTTTGTACCACTCCTTCGATATCCTTTTCTCGAATGGTTTCAAAAGTTGCTTTGGAGGTGAAAGCTTGCCTGTTGGCTTTCCAAAAGGGCCAACGTGGTGCATGTTCCATTGGTCATGGGTCTGAGTAATAGTAAAGTGGTCACTGTTGCAGAGGTCACCACAGGTGGACCATTGAATGAAGGGTGAAGATGCTAGGGCTGCAGACAGTAAGATCTATGGCTTGGTATGTTCCATGGACTGTACTGAAATGTATTGCAGTGCCATTGTTAAGTAGGCAGACCTCCAGTTCTGAAATTAATTGCTCTATTACTTGGCACCTGCTAGATGTGGTTCCACTGCCCCCACAGAGGACTGTGAGCACTGAAGTCCCCCAGTAGGAAGAAAGATCGAGGCAGCTGTTCTACCAACTCCACCAACTCATGATATGGCCTAGATCTGTCTGGGGGTAGACAGATATTACAGACTGTTAACCTAACTGACAGGCAGATACAAACAGCCACAGCTTCGCAGTGGTCAGCAGCACCTGCTCACTAATAGTGAGTGTATGAGCGCGCAGACTCCTCCAGGTGCTTTCTACGCATAAATGTGATTTTCACTGTAGGGTCTGTAGCTGAAAATAATAGGGTGTTGGATTTCTAAGATCCGTGTTTCCTAAAGTGTCACACCAACTGCACAGTAAATAGCCATTAATTGACAGAGTTCAACCAGGTTCCATTGAAGGAATGTCGGACAGGGATCTGAGAAAGTAGCCAACAGGAAACTGAAGCAGGCATTACTTTGCTGCTGAGTCACGTTCCATCAGAATGTGGGAGTCTTCACTTTTGATTTATCCTTGCCTCCGTGAGGTTTCTAATTCTATGAGGATTTTCCTGTCTTGACTTTTGAGACAGATGAGAACAGCTGTTTTGTACACCCCCACAGCCTCAGGTTCCATCAACCACTGGTTGGTGATAGACTACTCGTCTGTTTTGTGCGGAGAGGGAGGCACCTTGATAGGTGCCCTGATGATGTCAGAGGAGGATGAGGCATCTTCTGCTGCACTAATGGTGTGTTTACCACTGCTGCTGTGGGTTTAGGGGTTGTGGGAGCTAATGTCCCCTACCCTAACTGAAAAACAGGATCAGACATGTGGCTAGGGACAGGAGTTGCAGTTTGAGACCTTGTCATCTTGCTAGGTGTGGATTTTGGCATAATACTTGCAAAGTTAGACATCATACCGATCAGATGGAGTCATTCAAACTTTTTCTTAGCATCTTGACAAGTATTTTATATTCCTGGATTTTCTTCTCACTCTTTAAGACTGAACATGTTGACGAATGAGGAAGGATTTGTTCTCAAGTGCAGCCCTCATGCATTACCTTCCACTTGTTCCACAAGTAGCCTCATTGGTGCAGTGGGAGGACATGTGTCCAAACCTTTGGCACCTAAAACATCTCATAGGAGGAGGAAAATAAGACCCGACATCAACCTATACACCATGACCTTAACTTTTGTCATGCAAAACATTTCCATCAAAGGTTAGGAAGGAAGCTCGTGTGTCCACCTAACCATCCTTAGGTTCACTCTGGATTTGACTAATAAAATGAACACCACACTATTCTAAGTTAATGTGGAGTGTCAGATCCCAATGGAGGATGATACCTTGAATCCTGTTGAGTTTCTTATGAGGAAAGATGGTAACTCGTGTTTCACTGAGCTTGTAACAGACTGGAAGTGCTGCCTGTCATTGTTTAGCATTCAATGTTGTGTCAACAAAGATCCATTTTTTGGCTTTTCTATTGCAGCATCTTCTCCAATCCAATTATCAATATTTTCAATGAAAAACAGTACTTTGTTGTTGCAAAATATTGTCTGTGAGTTCTGGAGCATACCAAGAACTAGTCAAACTGTCCACCCCCATTACTCCTTGCCCGACTTTCATCCCTTAGTGTGGCCAAAGACAGACACACTACGAGGCTTTAAGTCTTTCCATTAAATCTTGCTTTCTATCCACTGATACAGCCATGCTGAAACATCCACCAACATGGGTGAGTTGGATCAGTTTCATTGTTAATCATTCATCCTGATGCCACAAACTCTGATCTGATGCTCTCCCCACAGGTGCCACTCAGCCACGGAAATGCTACCTGGCATAGTAGTCACTTCTCAAAGTTCCGGTGGCCTGATTAGACAGGCACCTAATTCTCAACACACATGGGGAGGTTACAGCTAAGCTATCAATTCCTGCACTGTCAGAGTGCTACAGTTGTGAGGGTACAGGATGACTCCAGATGATAGATTGGCTACTATGCTGCATTTTGGGTGCAAAAATACATCCCATACACTCAATAGGAAGTGCAGAAGATCACAGCGCACAGTGGACAGATTATGCATTACATAAGGAGTCCTTCCTTAAATGCACCACACTTCTGAGAAATTTTGAAAGGTGGAATTCAAACACTAAAATGGGGCCATAAGTAATCATGAAGAAAAGTTGAAGGAAAGATTGTGAAATGAGCTAAAACTGATGTGTGTCCTAATAAAGGCCAAGACATCAACAAGAAAGTTTCACTACATACAAGACTCCTTTTAGTTGTCTCTTAAGACAGGCATGAAATAACCACAGATCTATTCCGCCGTCCGACATCACAAGGGTGCCTAATGCTTGTTCTTTGAATTTTTCCATAAAGCGATTTGCTATCACCTGGCTTAAGGTGGCCCCCCTTAGCCACGCTACCCATATGTTCATAAAACTCATCAGTCCACTTGAAGCACATGGTCGTGAGACAATATTTAAATAGTTCTGCAATATCAGAAGAAACAAAAATCCAATTCAGCTGTTCGAACACCTCATTAAGCACTGGGTTTAAGTAAAAAATTCATCTGACAACAGCATAACTGCCTGAAATATATTAACGAGTGTTAAGTTTCTGGATGTGAAAGTTTACACATTAAAAGCTGTGAGCTGTACATGCATGTATAGCAGGGTCAGCTAAATAAGGCCCCAGAGAGTTGCAGTGGGTTCGGCACAGTTGCTTCGCCTGTCTACCTCAACCAACCACGTAACACTATTCTGTATACACAAGGTTTGTTCCATACGACACCTGCGACTGAGAGGCATGATAATTAATTTAGAGAGATCCACTTTAGTAGTTATAATATTTTTTCAAACCATGACTGGATCCAGGATTTTAAAATCCCATCTTCAGGCATATGAAATTACAGTAATTGGTAACACATAACATGCGGTCGGGCCAGCCAGTGCAAGAGCTCCAATCACTGCATGTTGGCAGAAACCGTCCGCTGCCAGGCAGCCGCATGGTAGGAACGCAAACCACTACTGTGTGGACGGCTACACTGGAGATCTGGAAGCACATTGTGGTGCAGGCGCCAACAGTGTATAATGGTGTAGAAGCCACTGACTGGCCTGACTGTACATTATGTGTTACCACATACTGTAATTCCGTACAACTGAAGATGGGATATTAAAATCTCAAAACTGGCCATGGTTTGAACAAATATTACTATAACTGAAGCGGATCTCTCTAACTTAATTATTCTGTATACATCTCTGTGGAAATGCCTCAGTGTAGTTTCTGCTCTATAGGTGACAATTGTTTTCACCAAGTCATTTATGCTTCACAGCTGAAAGCATTACCAGCTGCCAGGGGTTCATCTCTGACTGTATTGTAGTCACATCTCGCATACATCTCCCCTTCATAAGGCATGAGCACAGTCTTCTTTTTGCTGGGTATTATTCCATATCTTCCTTGGGTTAGAATGTTAATTGTTTGGATTTGGCAATGTTAGGGCCAGGTGTCCTTGCTGTTAATCTACTGGGCAGAGTCAATCGGGGACTGGAATGCCTTCTCGAATCCCAAAAGCTGCACACTAAGATGCACAGCCATTCGGACAGATAAGCATATGCACAGTATTACAAGGGTGAGTCAAATGAAAACCTTAAATATTGTTTTAAATATTATTTATTGTACAGAAGTGGTACAAAGCTGTATCACTTGTCAACATAATCTCCCCCACACTCAATGCAAGTCCTCCAGCACTTACTAATTGCATAAATTCCTTTAGAAAAAAATTCTTTTGGAAAAAAATTCTTTTGGAAAAAAATTCTTTTGGAAAAAAATTCTTTTGGAAAAAAATTCTTTTGGTAGTCCATGCAACCACTCACTCATGCACCACATGGCATACCTCTTCATCAGAACAGAACTACTTTCCTCCCATTGCGTCTTTGAGTGGTCCAAACATATGGAAATCACTTGGGGCAAGGTCTGTTGAGTATGGTGGATGAGGAAGACACTCAAAATGCAGGTCTGTGATTGTTGCAAAAAGACACCTGCTGACAGCAATCAACGTTGCTTTGATTTGATTGCAGGTCACAGATGATTTTTTAGGAGAACTGTGTATGATGCACTGGTGACACTGGTCCCTCTACACATGTAATGCTCCAAAATGACGCCTTTTTAATCCCAAAAGAGAGTCAGCATAACCTTCCATGCTGATGGTTCTGTTCGTAACTTCTTTGGTTTTGGTGATGAGGAATGGCGCCATTCCTTACTCACTCTCTTCGTTTCCGGTTGGTAGAAGTGAACCCAGGTTTCGTTCCCAGTGACAATTCTTGCAAGGAAGCCATCACCTTCTCATTCAAAGCGCTGAAGAAGTTCTTCACAAGCATCAACACGTAATTCTCTCATTTCAGGAGTCAGCTGCCGTGGCATCCATCTTGCAGACACTTTGTGAAACTGGAGCACATCATGCACAATGTGGTGTGCTGACCCATGACTAATGTGTAAACATGCTGCAATGGCATTCAGTGTCACTTGGCGGTTTTCCTTCACTATGGCTTCAACTGCTGCAATGTTCTGTGGAGTCTCAACTCGTTGTGCCTGACCTGGACAAGGAGCATCTTCCACTGAAGTCACACCATTTGCGAACTTACTACTCCATTTGTAGGCTTGCTGCTGTGACAAACATGCATCACCGTACTGAACCTTCATTCGTTGATGAATTTGAATAGGTTTCACACCTTCACTACGCAAAATCTGAATAACATAACGCTGTTCTTCCCTGGTGCAAGTCGAAGTGGGGCAGCCATGTTTATACTGATACTGCGACGGTATGTGTGCATCTGCACTATGCTGCCACCTATAGGCCATTCTGCATGCTGTTTGTAGCATGCTTGCCAACTTAAAGGATAACTGTGCAAAATTTTGATTTGTTATTACAAATTTAAGATTTTCATTTGACTCACCCTTGTACTATGATGTTATCCTTCTAGTGGCTGCAGCAAGGGGAGCTCACAGTTTGATCCTGACTGACCTCTTTCTCATCCAATTATGTCAAAGTAAATACAAATCATTGACAAGTGTCGGTACCAGAAGTTCTGATTCCACCCTTCTGCTGTGACCCATGACATCAATGGAGGTTTCAGGTTCCGCTAAATAGGTCATGTGTCCGCTACACACAGGAGACAGCTACACAGGTAGCAGGGGCTGTGTGGCATGGACTGCGCGGTTTTTTTAGGTTAGACAGTCTTGGGAAATATCAAAAAGGGCTCCAGTCTCAAAGGGTAGAGGGCAAAGAAATGACGGGAATCAACCAAGCAACAGTCAGTATTGTAGTAATAAATTGTCATAGCTGTGTTGGAAAAGTACCAGAGTGTCAAGCGCTGATAGAAAGCACTGAAGCTGAAATCGTTATAGGAATGGCAAGCTGGCTAAAGCCTGAGATAAATTCTGCCGAAATTTTTACAGAGGCACAAACTGTGTTCAGAAAGAATAGATTAAATAAAGTAGGTGGTGGTGTGTTTGTGTCTGTTGGTAGTAGTTTATCTTGTAGTGAAGTTGAAATAGATAGTTCCTACGAATTACTATGGGCAGAGGTTATACTCAACAGCCGTACCAAAATAATAATTGGCTCCTTCTACTGACCCCTGATTCAGATGATATAATAGCTGAACGCTTCAAAGAAAACTTGAATCTCATTACAAATATGTACCCCCCTCCAACAGTTATAATTAGTGGAGACTTCTATCTATCCTCGATCTGTTGGCGACAATACATGTTCAAAGCCGGTGGTAGATGGGAAACATCTTCGAAATTGTACTAAATGCTTTCTCTGAGAATTACTTTGAAGAGTTAGTTCATGAGCCCACATGAATTGTAAATGGTTGCGAAAACACACTTGACCTCTTAGCCACAAATAATCCTGATCTAATAGAGAGAATCATGACGGATACAGGGATTAGTGAACACGAGGTCATTGTAGCGAGGCTCAAACCCATATCAACCAAAACCACTAAAAATAAATGCAAAATATATCTATTTAAAACAGCAGATAAAAATTCTGTCTGATGCCTTCCTAAGAGTAAGTCTCCATTTCTTCCAAGCTAATTATGTAAGTGTAGACCAGATATGGCTCAAATACAGTATCGACAGCAGTAGATAGATTCATACCGCATAAGTTAACAAGAGACGGGACTGATCCACCATGGTACACAAAACACGACAGAAAATTGTTACAGAAGCAACGAAAAAAGCGTGTTAAATTCAGAAGAACGCAAAATCCCCAAGACTGGCTAAGTTTCACAGAAGCTCAAAATTTAGTGTGGACATCAATGCGAGATGCTTTTAATAGTTTTTACAATGAAACATTGTCTCAAAATATGGTAGAAAACCCAAAGAGATTCTGGTCATATGTAAAGTACACCAGCGGCAAAAAAAAGTCAATACAGTCACTGTGCGATAGCGATGGAAATGTTACTGATGATGGTGCCACTAAAGCGGAGTTACTAAATACAATTTTCTTTAATTCCTTCACGAAAGAAATTTCACCTGCGGTCATCGCAAGGTGGTGCTGGCAGCAGTCCACATATGCAGAGGTGTGTTGGTGCATGTCAGATTACGGTGCAGCGAGTAAATGTGCAGATGTCAGACGTGCTAATGGTGACTGTGTGTTGAAAATGGCTCAAAGAACACATATTGATGACGTTATGAGGGGTAGAATACTAGAGCGACTGGAGGCTGGTCAAACATAGCAGGTCGTAGCATGGGCCCTCCGTGTACCACAAAGTGTGATCTCAATATTATGTCAAAGATTCCAGCAGACAGGAAACGTGTCCAGGCGCTACAGTACGGGACATCCACAGTGTACAACACCACAAGAAGACCGATATCTCACCATCAGTGCCCACAGACGGCCACAGAGTACTGCAGATAGCCTTGCTCGGGACCTTACTGCAGCCACTGGAACAGTTGTCTCCAGACACACAGTCTACAGACGACTGAACAGACATGGTTTATTCACCCGGAGACCTGCAAGGTGCATTCCACTGACCCCTGGTCACAGGAGAGCCCGTAAAGCCTGGTGTCAAGAACACAGTACATAGTCATTGGAACAGTGGTCCCAGGTTATGTTCACGGACAAGTCCAAGTATAGTCTGAACAGTGATTCTTGCCGGGTTTTCATCTGGTGTGAACCAGGAACCAAATGCCAAACCTGTATGG
Source organism: Schistocerca nitens (assembly GCF_023898315.1). Classification (NCBI taxonomy): domain Eukaryota; kingdom Metazoa; phylum Arthropoda; class Insecta; order Orthoptera; family Acrididae; genus Schistocerca; species Schistocerca nitens. The sequence goes on along the minus strand of NC_064616.1, from coordinate 179,597,790 downwards.
AGGTCGTGGTTTGATGGTGTGGGGTGGGATTTTGATTGGTGCACATACACCCCTGCATGTTTTTGACAGAGGAACAGTAACGGGTCAGATGTATCGGGACGTCATTTTGCACCAATATGTCTGCCTTTTCAGGGGTGCAGTGGGTCCCACCTTCCTCCTGATAGATGATAACGCGTGGCCCCACTCAGCTGCCATCATGGAAGAGTACCTTGAAATAGAAGATATCAGGCGAATGGAGTGGCCTGCCTATTCTCCAGACCTAAACCCCATCGAGCACGTCTGGGATGCTCTCAGTCGACGTATCGCTGCACGTCTTCAAACCCCTAGGACACTTCAGGAGCTCTGACAGGCACTGGTGCAAGAATGGGAGGCTATACCCCAGCAGCTGCTCGACCACCTCATCCAATGTATGCCAACATGTTGTGCAGCCTGTGTACGTGTGCATGGTGATCACATCCCATATCGATGTCGGGGTACATGCGCAGGAAACAGAGGCGTTTTGTAGCACATGTGTTTCCAGATGGCTTTCTCAACTTATCACCAATACCGTGGACTTACAGATCTATGCCATGTGTGTTCCCTATGTGCCTGTGCTATTCGCGCCAGTTTTGTGTAGTGCCACATTCCGTGGCACCACATTCTGCAATTATCCTTAATTTTTGAGCACGAGTGTAAATTTCCAGAACGCTTTTGATACTTTTCCCCACAAGCGACTATTAATCAAATTGCGTGCATATGGCGTATCGTCTCAGTTGTGTGACTGGATTCGTGATTTCCTTTCAGAGGTCATAGTTCGTAGTGATAGTAAATCATCGAGTAGAACAGAAGTGATATCTGGCATTCCACAAGGCAGTGTCATAGGCCCTCTGGTGTTCCTCATTTATATAAATGATCTAGGTGATAATCTGAACAGCCCCCTTAGACTGTTTGCAGATGACGCAGTAATTTACTGTCTACAAAAGTCATCAGACCATCAATTCCAATTACAAAATGGTCTAGAGAGAATTTCTGTATGTTGCAAAAAGTGGCAACTGGCACTAAAAAAATAAAAGTGCGAGGTCATCCACATGGGTACTGAAAGAAATCCAATAAATCTTGGGTATACGATAAATCACACAAATCTAAGGGCTGTCAATTCAACTAAACACCTAGGAATTACAATTACGAGCAACTTAAATTGGAAAGACCACATACACTCCTGGAAATGGAAAAAAGAACACACTGACACCGGTGTGTCAGACCCACCATACTTGCTCCGGACACTGCGAGAGGGCTGTACAAGCAATGATCACACGCACGGCACAGCGGACACATCAGGAACCGCGGTGTTGGCCGTCGAATGGCGCTAGCTGCGCAGCATTTGTGCACCGCCGCCGTCAGTGTCAGCCAGTTTGCCGTGGCATACGGAGCTCCATCGCAGTCTTTAACACTGGTAGCATGCCGCGACAGCGTGGACGTGAACCGTATGTGCAGTTGACGGACTTTGAGCGAGGGCATATAGTGGGCATGCGGGAGGCCGGGTGGACGTACCGCCGAATTGCTCAAACACGTGGGGCGTGAGGTCTCCACAGTACATCGATGTTGTCGCCAGTGGTCGGCGGAAGGTGCACGTGCCTGTCGGCCTGGGACCGGACCGCAGCGACGCACGGATGCACGCCAAGACCGTAGGATCCTACGCAGTGCCGTAGGGGACCGCACCGCCACTTCCCAGCAAATTAGGGACACTGTTGCTCCTGGGGTATTCGCAACCGTCTCCATGAAGCTGGGCTACGGTCCCGCACACCGTTAGGCCGTCTTCCGCTCACGCCCCAACATCGTGCAGCCCGCCTCCAGTGGTGTCGCGACAGGCGTGAATGGAGGGACGAATGGAGACGTGTCGTCTTCAGCAATGAGAGTCGCTTCTGCCTTGGTGCCAATGATGGTCGTATGCGTGTTTGGCGCCGTGCAGGTGAGCGCCACAATCAGGACTGCATACGACCGAGGCACACAGGGCCAACACCCGGCATCATGGTGTGGGGAGCGATCTCCTACACTGGCCGTACACCACTGGTGATCGTCGAGGGGACACTGAATAGTGCACGGTACATCCAAACCGTCATCGAACCCATCGTTCTACCATTCCTAGACCGGCAAGGGAACTTGCTGTTCCAACAGGACAATGCACGTCCGCATGTATCCCGTGCCACCCAACGTGCTCTAGAAGGTGTAAGTCAACTACCCTGCCCAGCAAGATCTCTGGATCTGTCCCCCATTGAGCATGTTTGGGACTGGATGAAGCGTCGTCTCACGCGGTCTGCACGTCCAGCACGAACGCTGGTCCAACTGAGGCGCCAGGTGGAAATGGCATGGCAAGCCGTTCCACAGGACTACATCCAGCATCTCTACGATCGTCTCCATGGGAGAATAGCAGCCTGCATTGCTGCGAAAGGTGGATATACACTGTACTAGTGCCGACATTGTGCATGCTCTGTTGCCTGTGTCTATGTGCCTGTGGTTCTGTCAGTGTGATCATGTGATGTATCTGACCCCAGGAATGTGTCAATAAAGTTTCCCCTTCCTGGGACAATGAATTCACGGTGTTCTTATTTCAATTTCCAGGAGTGTAGATAATATTGTGCGGAAGGCGAAACAAAGACTGCGCTTTGTTGGCAGAACACTTAGAAGACGTGACAAACCCACTACAGAGAGAGCCTACATTACACTTGTCTGTCCTCTGCTGGAATATTGCTGAGCGGTGTGGGATCCTTACCCGGTGGGATTGACAGAGGACGTTGAAAAAGTGCAAATGAGGGCAGCTCGTTTCGTGTTATTGCGCAATAGGGGTGAGAGTGTCCCTGATATGATGCGCAAGTTGGGTGGCAGTCAATGAAACAAAGTTGGTTTTCTTTGCGGCGAGACCTATTTAGAAAATTTCAATCACCAACTTTCTCTTCCGAATGCGAAAATATTTTGTTGACACCCACCTACGCAGGGAGAAATGATCATCAAAATAAAATAAGAGAAATTAGAGCTCGGAGGGAAAGATTTAGGTGTTCCTTTTCCCAATGTGCCATTCGAGAGTGGAATGGTAGAGAAGTAGCATGAAAATGGTTCAATGAACCATTTGCCATGCACTTAAGTGTGAACTGCAGAGTAACCATGTAGATGTAGACCAAACTGCGAGGTCATCGGTCCCTTGTTCCCAGTAGAACAATTACCTAAGAAAAAGAAGAAAACAACGAAGATGTACGGCACAATAACAGGAGAAAGGAAGAACCAGAAGAACGACAGGAGGACATGTAACGTTCCCTGGCAACACACACACTATTAATAAACTAAAATTTAATTGTACTATATACGCCGCTATGAAGCAATTTGTATATACTGTAATTATTTAACAAAAAATATTATTTAATTTTGTATAAAGGACATTCGTTATTATTGTAATATTTTCTGTAATTATATTCTCGATGTATTTATGATTGTAATATTTCTACACTCATAATGTAATTACGAAATGTGTCAATATCTGCGATAACAAAAACGTAAAATACAGCCGCAGATTGCAGAGACATTAACGGTTGATAGTGATATAAATAGGAATACATAGTGTGCATTCTTTGTCTTCTTCCTCGAGAGCTGAGAGAGAGAGAGAGGAACCTGTGACGTAGCATTTTATGAATGGGTAGACTTCATTTGTCTGTATCTAGATTTAGCCGCCATTAGAGGAGAAATTACAAACTAATGTAAGTTGAATTATTGTTGTGGTCTAAATACATAGTAATTTATCAAAAGTGTGTATTACTAATGTAAATTAGCTGCCCAAGTCATCTATAATATTTCTTTAAAGAATTTTCAGCATTTTCAGCAATTATCGCTGGTGTTGCTAGGCTGTGCTGCGACCGAACGATTTGCAGCGGCGGCACATTTAAAAAATTGTTCCGCTAAGAAAAATTTAACCAAACCCCTATCGGGAGCAGATAAAAATTATCAGTGAATTAAGAAAATGTTTTTCTTTTACAGTGATCCCGAGACTGACTGAATTTATTACTAGTTTCACATTTGTGCATTCATAGGCGGATAGTTAACATTGAAATTTAACAATTTGTTGGTTCCTTCAAATACACTCCTGGAAATTGAAATAAGAACACCGTGAATTCATTGTCCCAGGAAGGGGAAACTTTATTGACACATTCCTGGGGTCAGATACATCACATGATCACACTGACAGAACCACAGGCACATAGACACAGGCAACAGAGCATGCACAATGTCGGCACTAGTACAGTGTATATCCACCTTTCGCAGCAATGCAGGCTGCTATTCTCCCATGGAGACGATCGTAGAGATGCTGGATGTAGTCCTGTGGAACGGCTTGCCATGCCATTTCCACCTGGCGCCTCAGTTGGACCAGCGTTCGTGCTGGACGTGCAGACCGCGTGAGACGACGCTTCATCCAGTCCCAAACATGCTCAATGGGGGACAGATCCGGAGATCTTGCTGGCCCGGGTAGTTGACTTACACCTTCTAGAGCACGTTGGGTGGCACGGGATACATGCGGACGTGCATTGTCCTGTTGGAACAGCAAGTTCCCTTGCCGGTCTAGGAATGGTAGAACGATGGGTTCGATGACGGTTTGGATGTACCGTGCACTATTCAGTGTCCCCTCGACGATCACCAGTGGTGTACGGCCAGTGTAGGAGATCGCTCCCCACACCATGATGCCGGGTGTTGGCCCTGTGTGCCTCGGTCGTATGCAGTCCTGATTGTGGCGCTCACCTGCACGGCGCCAAACACGCATACGACCATCATTGGCACCAAGGCAGAAGCGACTCTCATCGCTGAAGACGACATGTCTCCATTCATCCCTCCATTCACGCCTGTCGCGACACCACTGGAGGCGGGCTGCACGATGTTGGAGCGTGAGTGGAAGACGGCCTAACGGTGTGCGGGACCGTAGCCCAGCTTCATGGAGACGGTTGCGAATGGTCCTCGCCGATACCCCAGGAGCAACAGTGTCCCTAATTTGCTGGGAAGTGGCGGTGCGGTCCCCTACGGCACTGCGTAGGATCCTACGGTCTTGGCGTGCATCCGTGCGTCACTGCGGTCCGGTCCCAGGTCGACGGGCACGTGCACCTTCCGCCGACCACTGGCGACAAGATCGATGTACTGTGGAGACCTCACGCCCCACGTGTTGAGCAATTCGGCGGTACGTCCACCCGGCCTCCCGCATGCCCACTATACGCCCTCGCTCAAAGTCCGTCAACTGCACATACGGTTCACGTCCACGCTGTCGCGGCATGCTACCAGTGTTAAAGACTGCGATGGAGCTCCGTATGCCACGGCAAACTGGCTGACACTGACGGCGGCGGTGCACAAATGCTGCGCAGCTAGCGCCATTCGACGGCCAACACCGCGGTTCCTGGTGTGTCCGCTGTGCCGTGCGTGTGATCATTGCTTGTACAGCCCTCTCGCAGTGTCCGGAGCAAGTATGGTGGGTCTGACACACCGGTGTCAATGTGTTCTTTTTTCCATTTCCAGGAGTGTAACTTAAATGTATAGTGAAGTGTGTTTTATCAATGATAATTAAACATCGGCTTGGCAATATTTAACCATTTTCTGCTAACAGAGACAGTCTTGTGTTCCATAGCTAACGCCGGGAAAGAATTCAGTAAATATTTAAAAAAACCACTGCATTTAGAAAATGTGTGCCAAGGCCGTAATATGTAAAAGATTTAATTCTCAATTAAATATTCTTAATCAGTTAATGTGAATTTATCAGCATGAGAGGGTTGACTAAGCTCAAGTAATTTTAAATGTACTTAATTCTGTCTAAATGAATTTTTATTACCACACGTAAATAAGGGGTTCTACAACAAAGTTCGTACTGACTGAAACAAAAACAATTTAAAAAGTAACATTTACAACCCCCCCCCCCTCCCCCATACATTCAACAAAATTGATTCACATTTCATTTTTTTTCCATTAAAGACAACTAACACTACAATGGACAAAACAGGTCAAGAAAACCACAGAGCGATGCAAGAAACAGGGAGAGGAAAATTATCATGGCTAGCTGACCATAAGAATAAAAAAAGGAAAAGCCAGCCATTCTGCAACACGTTAAAACCTCCACCCTAAAAGCCCTAGGGTGGAGGACACAGAGGGACAAAGCGCATGCGCTGAAACTCACATCAAATGATAAAACCCATTCTCACAAACAAAACATGAAACTAAAGCTGCTGTTGAGGCATTGTCATCCATCACCGAAGGTAGGGTGCTGGAAAAGTTTAAAGTCCACCGCAAAACAGCTTAAAGTGGGCAGTCCAGCCAGAGCTGGATGACTGTCATTTGGGAGCCACATGACACTGAGGTGGGTCCTCACGACGACAGAGGTAACCATGTGTGAGCCACAAATAGCCAATGCGGAGTTGACAAAGGACAACTGCTTCCCTGCAAGAACCTGCAGGGAAGACTTCTACACATTCACAGTCTCCTTCATGACACACAGTTTGTTGCGCATACTGTTATGCCACTCCATCTCCCAAAGCCGAAAAACCATGCGGCGTTAGACAGAACGTAGGTCAGTTTCAGAAATGCCCATCTCCAGCAGAGGTTTCTGCGTAGCCTCTTTGGCCAGCCTGTCAGCAAGTTTGTTGCCTGGGATTCCAATGTGTCCTGGGGTTCACACAAACACCACTGAAAGACTGCACCATTTCAGGGCAGAGATGGACTCCTGGATGTTCGCTACCAAAGGATTGCAAGGATAGCACCGGTCGATAGTTTGTAAGATGCTAAGGGAGTCAGGACAAGGAAGAAATGACTCACCAGAACAGGAATGGATGTACTGATGTGCATGAGATAAGGCCACAAGCTCTGCAGCGAATTCACTGAAGCCAACATTACCTTCAGCCTTTGAGCTGTTGGTGTAAACAACTTCAGAGCCCTGGGACACATCAAGAATCGAGAGGAAGTGACAGTAGAGAGCGGCGGGGTTAACGAAGTCCTTAGGGCCATGCAAAAGGTCCAGACGAAGCTTTGGCTGAGGTGTACACCATAGAGGTGTACGTGAATGGGGCTGAGGTGTACACCATGGAGGTGTACGTGAATGGACCTCAAGTAGAGGTGGTAAAGGGATGGACTCCAGTTCTGAGAGAAAGGAGCGCATGCGAACTGCAATCGGGAGCCCTGACCTGGGCCGCCGATGCGGGCGATGAACTGCCGCAGGTGGGAAAAGGAGACGGTAATTCAGATTCTCATTAGAACTATTAATGTGTGCAACATAACTGGCGAGCAGTTGTGCATGTTGGATCCACAATGGAGGGACTCCAGCCTCCATGATGCTGGTCAGTGAACTCGATCTAAAAGCTCCCGTCACTAGGCGAACACCACAGTGGTGCACTGGGTTGAGGAAACGCAATGCTGAGGGCACCACCAAACTGTAAACCAGACTCCTATAGTAAAGGCTGGATTGAACAAGGGCTCTATAGAGCTGCAGCAGCGTAGAGCTATCTGCACCCCAATTGGTGTTGCACAGGCAGCAGAGAGCATTGAGGTGCTGCCAGCACTCCCTCTTAAGCTGACGACAGTGCGGTAGCCACATCAATCTGGCGTCAAAAGCGAAAACCAGTCGTAAGAATCGATACGTCTCCACTACAGTGAGTGAATAGCCATTAAGATAAAGTTCGGGGTCTGGATGAATGGAACGACGCCAACAAAAGCGCATGACACAATACTTCGTGGCTGAAAACTGAAAGCCGTGGGGTAGAGCCCATGACTGCACCTTGTGAAAGGCTCCCTGTAGGTGCCGCTCAGCAACACCAGTGCTGGAGGAGAAATACGGAAATGCAGAAGCCATCCACATACAGAGAAGGGGAGACTGACGGCCCTACAACTGCTGCTAGGCCGTTGATGGCCATTAAATATAGAGATACACTCAATATGGAACCTCGTGGAATGCCACATGAGGGGAACTATGAAAGGCACCAACTTGGACACGGAAAGTACAGAGCAGAAGTTTTGGATAAAAATTGGAAGCAGGCCCCGGAGACCCCAGTCATTCAATGTGACAAGGATATCATGTCGACAGGTCATGTCGTATGTTTTACATAAGCCACATGTTGGCGGCTGGAAAAGGCTGTTCAGATGGCAGACTCGAGGGACAAAAGACTATCAATCGTAGAACGTCACTGGTGGAAGCTGCCCTGAAATGGAGCCAGTAGGCCACGTGACTCCAGGAACGAACCCAACGACCGACACCCCATTCGTTCCAGCAGCTTGTAGACAACGTTGGTGAGGCTGATGGGCTGGTAGCTATCTACATCAAGCAGATTTTTATAGGGTTTTAGCACTGGAATGAAGGTGCTCTCCCACCATTGGGATGGAAAGATGCCATCGCACAAGATCCGGTTGAAGGTGATAAGGAGATGTTGCTTGTAATCAGACAAGAGATGTTTATCCATCTGACTGTAGATCCAATCTGCCCTAGGAGCTGTGTCAGGGCAATGTGCAAGGGCACTGAGGAGCTCCCACTCTGTAAATGGGGCATTATATGGTTCACTGTGCCATGTAGTGAACGAGAGGACTTTCCTTTCCATCCGCCGTTTGAGGGTGCGAAAGGCTAAGGGTTAGTTCTTCGGCGCGGAGCGCCCGGGCGGAGCGCCCGGGCAGTCTGAGGACGAGTTGCACGCCAACTTTGAGCAATGAGGAGTTCATTTCATCCAGCGCATCCATCGGGATCCGAGGGATAATTAGCATGCCACCAGTGCCTTCATCTTGGCCTTCGAGGTTGACACATTAATCTTGAAGGTCAAGGTGATCGTCTACTAACGTATTGGCTGCACTGATTGATCTACTCCCTAAACGTTTCATACTTTTGTGAGATTTTAACCCCTTGTGGGGTAGCACCATGCTTACTGGCCGTGGCAGAGATGTCGAAACTTCACTGTCTCACTTCGACTTCTGCCTCTTAATTACTGCGGCCGCCACACATTTCAGTGTGGCTTATGGTAGTTACTTAGCCATTGATTTATCAATTAGCAGCCCAGAACTTCTCCCATCTATCCACTGGACAGCACATGATGACCTGTGTGGTAGTGACCAATTCCCCATCTTCCTGTCACACTCCTGGCATCATACCCAGGGATGCCTACCCAGATGGGCTTTAAACAAGGCAGACTGGGTAGCCTTCACCACTGCTGTCACCATTGAATCTCCCCCACGTGGTGTTATCAATATTGTGATTGAGCAGGTCTCTACAACAATAATTTCTGCGGTGGAAAATGCAATCCCTCTTTCTCTAGGGTGCCCCCGGCGAAAGACAGTCCGTTGGTGGACGCGCTCGGGCAAAGCGCTTGGGCAAATCGCTCGGGCACATACCTCTCCCAACACTCCTGTTTCCGTCATTTTATAAGCAGGTGAATGCGGGCATGGAGCCGCTTAAAGGCTATTAGGTGCTCTAGGGAAGGGTGCTGCTTATGTCACTGTAGTAGCTCACCGATCTTCTTTAATTGCCTCATCAACTTCCAGCGACCAGCATCCCTGGGTATGATGCCAGGAGTGTGACAGGAAGATGGGGAATTGGTCACTACCACACAGGTCATCATGTGCTGTCCAGTGGATAGATGGGAGAAGTTCTGGGCTGCTAATTGATAAATCAATGGCTAAGTAACTACCATGAGCCACACTGAAATATGTGGTGGCCGCAGTAATTAAGAGGCAGAGGTCGAAATGAGACAGTGAAGTTTCATCTCTGCCACGGCCAGTAAGCATGGTGCTACCCCACAAGGGGTTAACATCTCCCAAAAGTAGGAAAAGTTTAGAGAGTTGATCAATCAGTGCAGCCAATACGTTCAGGGGTACCGCAACATCTGGAGGGAGATATACATTGCAGACAGTGATCTCCTGGGTCATCCGTATCCTGACAGCCACAGCTTTAAGAGGAGTTTGAACGGGCACAGGTTCACTACATACCGAGTTCAGGACATAAATGCAAACTCCACCTGACACTATTATATTCGCTACGGTTCTCATAGTATCCCGTGTAGCCAGGAAGGGCAGGGGACTGCATTGTCGGGAACCAGGTTTCCTGGAGGGGAATGCAGAAAGCAGGTGTAAAGCTTAACACTTGCCATAGCTCAGCCAGGTGGTAGAAAAAAAAAAACAGCCGCAATTTCACTGGAGGATGATGTGATCGTGAGACTGGGAAGTCATGAAGCACTCAATGAGGTAGTCTACACCTCTGGGTCACCTGCTGCCACAGACTTATTTCCTGAACAGGCTATATCCATTGTCTGAGGGGGTCTGGCGAGATCTACGTCCTCAGCAGATGCCAGAATCTTCACCTCATCCTCAGACGCAGAGCTTGTAGGAACTGGTGGTGTAGGTGCCACCACAATTGTCTTGGTCTTGGGGGCCTCCTTTCTGGATTTCTCTCACTGATCCTTGGGTTTCTCTGGCTGGGAGGACTTCACTGATTCAGTCTTCGGCACTGAGGATGAATGTGAAGCCCTACGACCAGCTGTTTTTGGGCACTTCAGCTACTGGCGGGTGTTATCTTTCTCCCTAGCAGAAACCTGGGAAAGGAGAGACCCAAGGGACCCCTTCCTAGTGAGACAAGCCAAAGAAGACTTACACTTTTCTGGCTCAGAAGTGGGGGACTGGTGTCCCCGATGGTTGGGAGTGCTCCCGAGGTAGGTGGTGTGGGAGCAACAGGGAGACAAGTGCCCCCACCATCAAGGGGACAGGTGTAATCTTCCAACTCTGAGAGCTGACTGGAACTCACAGAACTGATGGTGCTACAATTGTTCTTGTAGCGGCGGCATAAAAGGAGGTCATAGCCACAGGATGTAGGTGCTGAAATTTCCTCTTGGCCTCAGTGTAGGTCAGTCAGTCCAGGTTCTTGTATTCCACGATTTTCCTTTCTCGCTGTAAAATCCTGCAGTCTGGTGAGCAAGAGGAATGATGCTCTCCTGTAGGGGCAGGGCACATGGAGTATTGTGATGTGATGGATGTCCACAATCTCGACATGTGATGCTGGAAGTATAGTGGGAAGACATATGGCCCAACTTCCAACACTTAAAGCTCCACATTGGGGGAAAGATATATGGCTTGACATCGCAGTAGTAAACAAAGTATTAGACAATCACCTTGACCTTCCAGAATAATGTGTCAACCTCGAACGTCAAGATGAAGGCACTGGTGGCATCCTAATTAGCCCTCGGATCCCGATGGATGCGCTGGATGAAATGAACTCCTCATTGCTCGAAGTTGGCGTGCAACTCTTAGTCCTCAGACTGCAAAAGAAAGTCCCTGTGAATATAATACCCTGGACCATATTTAAGCTCTTATGAGGAGTGATGGTAACGAAAACATCCCCCAACTTGTCACAAGCAAGTAATGCCCATGACTGGGCAGAGGATGCCGTTTTTATCAAGACTGATCCTCACTGCATTTTGGACAAGCCCTCCACCTCCCCAAACTCGTCCTCCAAATGCTCTACAAAAAAACTCAGGCTTCGTCAAGACAAAGGAGCCCCATCAGCTCTCGTACATACGAGGTACTGGGGTGAATAAGTTTCGCTGCCATCCTTAGCCTGACGTTCCTCCCACGGTGTGGCCAGGGAGGGGAACGATTTGAGGTTGTACTTCTGTGCATTGAATTGAGCTTGTGATCGCTTGGAGACTGCTGGTGTTTCACCACCAGCAAGAGATGATGGACTACGCTTCATTGCATGTCATCCGCCCTGATGCCACCCACTCCGACCAGGTGCCGTCCCCACGGGCGCCACCCAGCTGCAGCAAAGGCCACCTGAGAGGATGGCCATTTTTTTTTTTTTTTTTTTTTTTTTTTTTTTTTTTTTGTGGTCTTAGGGCGCACAACTTCAACGGTCATTAGCGCCCAGACTATGTTCGGAATGCACCGCGAGGCACAAGTTTAAAACAGCAACTAAAAGGGAAATCACGATAAAAGATCGACAGGCGTAGGATTAAAAAAACAGCATAATCAAATGTCCTTAGACAGGTTGGTCAATTTGATAAAACAAAGAACGCAAGCAGCTGCTCCTGGGTCATCCGCTAAAATGGCATCGAGAGTACATGGCAGGCCAAGATCAAGACGCAGTGTAGTAAAATCTGGACAGGACGTGAAAATGTGGCGGACCGTCAGCAATTGCCCACATGGGCAGAACGGCGCCGGCGCAGCCGTCAGCAGATGGCGATGGCTGAACCGGCAGTGTCCAATTCGTAACCGGGCCAAAACTACCTCCTCCCGCCGAGAGGGGCGTGAGGAGGACGTCCAAGCCGCGGGAAGAGGTTTCAAGGCCCGAAGCTTGTTGTCCGTAAGTGCAGCCCAATCGGCATGCCTCAGCGATAAAATGCGCCGACAAATGACCCTGCTACAATCTGATGAAGGGACACAACAAGAAGCTGTCCGAGGCTGGAGGACCGCAGCCTTGGCCGTGGCATCTGCAGCTTCGTTCCCAGGGATACCGACATGGCCAGGAACCCACATAAAGCTAACCGGAGAACCGTCGTCCACCAGCTGCTGAAGAGAGCGTTGGATCCGGTGCACGAAAGGGTGAACCGGATACGGATCACTGAGGCTCTGGATGGCGCTCAGGGAATCGGAGCAGATGACATAAGCAGAATGTCGGTGGCGGCAGATGTAAAGAACAGCCTGGTAGAGGGCAAAGAGCTCAGCTGTGAAGACCAAACAATGGCCATGGAGCCGGTATTTGAAACTTTGTGCCCCGACAAGAAAAGAACAACCAACCCCGTCATTGGTCTTAGAGCCATCTGTATAAATGAAGGTCATATTAATGAACTTCGAACGAAGTTCGACAAAACGGGAGCGGTATACCGAACCGGGGGTAACCTCCTTTGGGAGCGAGCTGAAGTCAAGGTGAACGCATACCTGAGCCTGGAGCCAAGGTGGCGTGTGGCTCTCGCCCACTCTAAAGGTTGCAGGAAGTGAAAAATCAAGGTGTTGAAGGAGGCGACGAAAGCGAACTCCAGGGGGTAGCAGGGCAGAGACATACAACCTGTATTGACGATCGAGAGAGTCATCAAAAAAGGAACGATAAGATGGGTGGTCGGGCATTGACAGTAGCCGACAGGCATACCGACGTAGCAGTATATCGCGCCGGTAGGGCAGTGGCAATTCACCAGCTTCAGCATGAAGATTCTCGACGGGACTAGTATAAAATGCTCCGATCGCAAGACGTAAACCCCGATGTTGTATGGAGTTGAGGCGGCGTAAGATGGACGGCCATGCAGAGGAGTATACGAAGCTCCCATAATCCAGCTTTGAGCGGACGAGCGACCGATATAGGCGAAGTAGGACGGTTCGATCCACTCCCCACGACATACCACTGAGAACACGGAGGACATTTAGAGAACGGGTACAACGGGCAGCCAAATAAGACACATGTGGAGACCAGCTAAGTTTCCTGTCAAATGTAAGACCTAAAAATTTTGTTGTCTCCATGAATGGGAGAGCAATGGGACCGAGTCGTAAGGACGGTGGGAGAAACTCTTTGTAGCGCCAGAAGTTAATACAGACCGACTTCTCGGCAGAAAAACGGAAGCCATTGGCGACACTCCAGGAGTAAAGATGGTCAAGAGAACGCTGAAGACAGCGCTCCAGGAAACATGTACGCTGCGCGCTGCAATAGATGGTAAAATCGTCCACGAAAAGAGAGCCTGATACATCAGCTGGGAGGCAATCCATTATTGGATTGATCGCTATGGCGAAGAGAGCGACGCTCAAAACAGCCCTGTGGCACCCCATTCTCCTGGTGAAAGGTGTCCGACAGGACAGAACCCACACGTACCCTGAACTGTCGATCCATTAAAAAGGAACGAATAAAAAGAGGGAGGCGACCGCGAAGGCCCCATGCATGCATGGTGTGGAGAATGCCCGCCCTCCAACAGGTGTCGTAAGCCTTCTCCAAATTAAAGAACACAGCCGCGGTCGGGCGCTTCTGCAAGAAGTTATTTATAATGAAGGTCGACAAGGTAACCAGATGGTCGACAGCAGAGCGACGCATACGAAATCCACATTGTACATTGGTAAGTAGGCGTCGAGATTTGAGCAGCCAAACCAAACGAGAGTTAACCATTCGCTCCATCACTTTACAGACACAGCTGGTAAGTGAGATGGGTCGATAACTGGAAGGCAAGTGCTTGCCCTTCCCCGGCTTAGGAATCGGTACAACAATAGACTCGCGCCAGCATGCGGGAACATGTCCCTCAATCCAGATGCCATTTTAAGTACGAAGAAGGAAACCTATACCCGCAGGAGAAAGGTTCTTCTGCATCTGAATATGAATAGAATCAGGCCCTGGAGCGGAGGATCGTGACCGGGCAAGTGCATTTTCGAGTTCCCGCATGGTGAAAGGGGCATTATAACTTTCAAGATTCGAGGAGCGGAAGTTAGGTGGCCTAGCCTCCTCTGCCTGTTTTCGGGGGAGGAAGACAGGTGGTAATGAGCGGAGCTCGAAACCTCTGCGAAAAAGCGGCCGAAGGCATTGGCGATATCCTCAGGGGCCACAAGGACGTCATTTGCGACCGTCAAGCCAGAAACCGGTGAGTGGACCTTAGTGCCAGATAGACGGCGCAGGCTACCCCAGACAACAGAAGGAGTAGAACTGTTGAAGGTGCTTGTGAAAGCAGCCCAGCTGGCTTTCTTTAATAATACGACGGCACTGCACACGTAATCGTTTATAAGTGATACAATTTGCCACTGTAGGGTGGCGTTTAAAGGTGCGTAAGGCACGTCGACGAGCACGTAAAGCGTCTCTATATGCTGCGGTCCACCAGGGGACCGGTACGCGACGTGGAGAAGAAGTAGTGTGAGGGATGGAATATTCAGCAGCAGTGAGAACGACTTCCGTGAGGTGTGCGACCTGACTATCGCAGCTTGTGAAGGTTTGATCCTGAAAGGTCGCCCTGGAAGAGAAGAGCCCCCAGTCCACTTTGGAGATGTTCCAACTAGCTGAGCACGGAGAGGGGGTATGATGCAGGAGATGGATGACACACGGGAAGTGGTCGCTCGAATATGTATCAGAAAGGGCATACCACTCAAACCGGCGTGCAAGTTGGGTAGTACATATAGAGAGGTCTAAATGGGAATAGGTGCGAGATGTGTCCAAAAGAAAAGTAGGGGTGCCAGTATTGAGGCAGACAAGATTGAGCTGGTTGAAAAGGTCTGCTAACAGGGAGCCCCTCGAGCAAGATGCTGGAGAGCCCCAAAGGGGATGGTGGGCATTGAAGTCTCCAGTTAACAAAAATGGTGCAGGTAGCTGAGCAATGAGTTGCATGTCTGCCCTGGTAACGGCAGACGACGATGGAGTGTAAACAGTACAAATAGAAAATGTAAAAGTGGGGAGAGTAATTCGGACGGCAACTGCCTGCAGGCCAGTGTGCAATGTGATGGGATCTTAGTAAATATCATCCCGGACCAGCAACATAACCCCTCCATGAGCTGGAATACCTACCACAGGGGGTAGGTCAAAACGCACAGAGGTGTAGTGTGCCAAGGTAATGTGATCGCATGGGTGTAGCTTCGTTTCCTGGAGGGCTACGATGAGCGGACGGTGCAAGCGGAGCAGCAACTTCAAGTCCTCTCGGTTGGAGCGAATGCTGCGAATATTCCAGTGAATAAGTGCCATCATGAGAAGAAAAGGAAGATGAAAGAAGGGGTCACCTCGAAGGCCACTGAGGGCCTGGCTTCGAGCAAGTACTGCCGCCGCTATCAGTAGGCGGACAGTCATCGTCCATTGGTTCTATAGGTTCATCGGCCATCTCGTTAAGATGGCCGGGAGGAGGAGCTTCCTCCGCCGGTGGACGGCCAGATGTTCGGCTACCAGCGGTGCAGCCAGGCGAAACGGATGACGGTCTGGGGTGGCAACCGCTGGGTGGCGCAGGAGAAGAAATGCGCCGTGGCGGAGAAGGAGAACTGTGCTTCCTATGAGCCTTCTTGGAAGGTCTTTTAGTGGAAGTACTGGTCGACGGCTGGGAGTTCGAGGTACGTAGGAAGTCTGCACGGGACAGTTCCTTCTTGAAGGCCCGTGCATCTGATTTCTGGGTCTTCGCCTTGGCAGAAGCTGATGAAGGGGCTTGTGTTGGAGGGGGTGACTGGAGGAAGAGGAGACATCGACCGCGCGATCTTAGCACTGGCCGAACGGACGACCGTGGTGCCGAAGGTCAGATCGCATGTCTGTGTCGCCACCTCCCTGGTAGTCCGAGGAGAGTCGAGGACAGTACTGTATTTTCCCGCTGGGAGCAGCGTGGGCTTCCTACTAGCAAATAGCTTGCGAGCAGACGAGGTGGACACTTTCTCTTTGACCCGAATTTCTTGGATACAGCGTTCTTCCTTGTAGATGGGACAGTCACGGGAGGACACTGCATGGTCACCCTGACAGTTCACACAACGAGGAGACGGATGTGGACAGTCACCCTCATGGGCATCCCTGCCACAAGTGACACATTGAGCCGCATTGGAACAAGACTGGCGAGTGTGATTAAAACGCTGACACTGGTAGCAGCGCGTAGGTGTCGGGACATAGGCACGAACAGAAATAATCTCGTAGCCCGCATTGATACGCGACGGCAGCTGAACACTTTCAAAGGTCAAGAAAAGTGTTCGGGTCGGAACAAGGTCACTGTTGACCTTTTTCATGACCCTATGGACAGCCGTCACGCTCTGCTCAGCGAGGAAAGACTGAATCTCCTCGTCAGTCAATCCGTCGAGTGATCGAGTATATACCACACCATGAGACGAATTCAAAGTGCGGTGAGCCTCCACCCGGACAGGGAACGTGTACAGGAGTGTGGCCCGAAGCAGTTTTTGTGCCTGAAAGGCGCTCTCAGTTGCTAGTAACAAGGTACCATTACGCAACCTGGTACACGACTTGACAGATCCGGCTATGGCATCTACGCCCTTCTGGATAACGAAAGGGTTGACAGAGGAAAAATCCTTGCCATCCTCAGATCGAGAAACTACGAGGAACTGTGGGGCAGGCGGTAGTACTTTTGTCACTGGTGGCTGGTCAAATTTCCGTTTATGGGCAGAAGTCGAGAGAGAAGAAGAGAAATCCATTGCGGAGGAATCCCCCATGATTGCCAGCGTCTCCGATGGCGCGCTCCTTCCTTGTGGGGACCCTCTCAGAGGGCACTCCCGCCTTAGGTGAATGTTTACACCTCAGGTCACACCTCCCGAGAAACAGACGGAGGGACCAATCGGCATGGTCAGAAGGTATCAGCTCCGGCAATCACCCCTCCCTGGGCCTGGCCTTTACCAGGGGGTATGTGCGTGCCTTACTTGTCTACCCAGGGCGGGGAATTACGCGTTACCCCGTCACCGGCTACGCGTGCGAATGCGTGGGTCGGCCTTCAGGCGCGCACAGGGAGGAAGGAAGAAGAGGACAAAGAAGAGAGAGAGGGAGAGAGAGGACAGACTGTCTCAAACGCCGAGGCGGAGACCAGACCAGGCAAGGAGAAGAAGGCAATGAGAAGGCAAGGAGAAGAAGACAAGGGAAAGAGTAAGGAAGACAGTGAGATGGAGAAGAGCAAAGAAAGGAACCAACCAAAGGAAGGAAGAAACGAGAAGAAGTGAAAAAGCAAAATGACCGCAAATAGAGGTCGTGGAACCGTCCGTATCCGGATGCAGGCGCTAACTACCCCCTTGAGGGGGAGGGACTCCTTTTAGTCGCCTCTTACGACAGGCAGGAATACCTCGGGCCTATTCTTATCCCCGGACCCGCAGGGGGGAGGATGGCCATTGACAGGAGTCCCAATACCCCAGGGTGACGGGCACCTACTCCTTGGCATATGTGGGGAGTTAATGGCACAGGCATCAGCAGAGCGATCCCTGTGTTGTCAGGGGGCTACAACTGACAGGGTACCTGGCTGCCACATCGCAACGGACTGGCTACCATGCTGGATATGAGGTGCTATTAAGTCCATGATTCTCGTCAGTGTAAGAAACAACACTGTATAGTGGGTGGAGGAAAATGCACCCAGGAAGGTGTTCTCACTCAAGAGATGGAGGATGAGTGGGACTGCAATGCCATGATGAGAAAGAATGAAGTGCTAAAGATCTCAATGCATGATGGACACAATGCACCATGTAAGGCACCCTTCCCCAATTGGCTCGCTCTTCAGGAAAATTTTTAAAAATGGAGGTCAAACCCTACAGGGGGACATCACATAAAGGGTAAAAGGTGTGACACTCTTTTTAGTCGCCTCTTACGACAAGCAGGAATACCTCTGCCTGTTCTAACGCCTGGGGCCTGCAGGAGGGGTGGAAGGTGGACACTACTATTCCAAGCATATACAATATGGCAATTACAAACTCAATAAATACATCTGAGAATGAAGATAAAAAGATATGAAATAACAGCTCTCAACTTCATCTTTGTTATACTCAACACGGGGTAATAAATTGGTACCACAATCTTAAGAGTAGAAGGCTGAGAATATGACAACCCAAATACATAAATGACTATATTTATGATGGTACTGTTCTCAAATGGTGGAACACAGGAACCATCTATATCAAAGTGAAGAAGAAAAAGTAATGTCAAATGAATGTGATCATTTTACATGTGCTGCTCTCGTGCACACTCTAAGAATTTTGTTGTTGTAAACTACTCGAGCTACGGGAGAGGACAGCAGTTTGCCCCAAATGAAGTGCAAGTAGTGTTTTTTTGTGCAAAGCCCAAACAGTGTGATTGTGGTGGTGGAGGTGGCAGCAGTGGCAGGAGGCACAGAAGGTTACAAAAGGTTATTTGGCATGTGAATATGTAATACTCATTGTAAAGTCTAATGCTCCATCTTAAAATGATTTACTACAATCAGAGTTAGCTCATGTTTTTGTTGCGCCGTCCTTATTTTGTAAATTAGTTGACGCAGATGCAGATGTCAGTACATTGATAGTTGGCTTGTAGGACCTCACTGGTGGTTGCACATATTTATTCCACACCAGTTGATATGGGCTATGGTGTGATGCAACTGCTAGTAAAATCCTTCCCCCACGGGCATGTGAAAAAACAGATTTAATTAGACAAATAAACATTATGTATCTCCAGATGCATTGGCCACTACCTTCCTTGCGCTGCTAATCATGCCTAATTCCAATTTTTTGTTCTGTTTGACCAATACAGTGACAAGTATGATCTCCACACTGAGCAATATATACATCTCCTCTGTTGAAAAGTGTGGTTTTATTGCTAAAGTGTAGCGTTCATGTGCAGCTTAAATTCTGTTTGGAAACATATTTACATGTCTGTTTTATGAAAAATTTGAGAAATTTTGTTCATATCATGCACAAATACGACAACAGTGAATTTTGTAGCATGTACATTTTATATATCTTTGAAAATGTTCAGATGTGACACACACCGTAGTTCACCGCAATAATTTGCCAAACAATGCTTCTGATGTAGTTTTGGGTATATGCATGTGGTGGTGATGGTTTCTAGACCAAAACTTATTATCTGGAAACAAATATTCATTACAACAGGCTTTGGTGATTTTGCAATGTTGTTTTTTAATTGATGAGTTACATATTGTGCATTACTTCACTTGCGTTAATGTTCACATTCACTTACAACAATTTTAAGATGTCTCTCAATTTACAGCAACTTTTATGATAGAAAACAAAGAAATTTCAACATAATAATTAAAAACAAATTTAATCGAAATGAAGAAACAACACGCTTAAGACTGGTGTTTCAGAAGCAACTGCTGAAAGAAACTGGACAGTCTCAATGACAGATTAGATTAGATTTACTTTCATTCCAATTGATCCGTAATGAGGAGGTCCTCCAGGATGTAGAGCAGAAAGCAATAATACATGACAAATATTTACAACTAAAACAAATACGCTAATGTACCTTCCACCAGTCCAAAAGTGGAATGATTGTCTCTCTCTCTCTCTCTCTCTCTCTCTCTCTCTCTCTCTCTCTCTCTTTAATGAACACTATATGAAAAGATCATTTTACAACACTCATTTACTAAGATCGCATTAATGCACTGAACTGAATATATTATTAGTCAATCTTTCTAAGACTACACTTGATTTGCTATTTATTGCAATGTCTGTATCACCAGGGGAAAAAAAAAAAGCATCTGGTAATGTTACTGATGAAAAGTCATTGATATACACAAGAAAAAGTAAGGGCCCTAATATGGAACCTTGTAGGACCCCACACGTAATTAGTTCCCAGTTGGATGGTGCCTGATAGCTTAATACAGGTCTCTTTCCTAACACCACCCTTTGTTTCTTACCAGAGATATAAGATTTGAATCATTTTGCAGCATTTCCTGTTACACCATAATATTCTAATTTGCTTACAAGGATATTGTAATTTATACAGTCAAATGCCTTTGACAGATCACAAAATATACCAGTTGCCTGCAATTTTTTGTCTAATGAATTAAGTAGATTTTCACTGTAAGTGTAGATAGCCTTCTCAATTTCACAACTCTTTAGGAATCCGAACTGTGACTTCGACAGTATGTTATTTGTGATTAGATGGTTATAAAGCTGATTGTATATTACCTTTTCTAAATTTTTTGAGAATGCTGGCAAAAGTGAAATTGGATGGAAATTTGATGCTATATCTTTATCTCCCTTCTTAAACAATGGCTTAACTTCAGCATATTTCAACCATTCAGGAAATATTCCACTGATAAACGACTGGTTACACAGATAGCTTAATACATTACTTAACTCAGAATCACATTCATTAATTAACTTTGCTGATATTTCATCATACCCATTAGAAGTTTTCGATTTTAAAGATTTTATGATGGACATTACTTCTGCTGGGGTAGTGAGGGTCAAATTCATATTATGAAAGTTACTTGAAATGTCTGGTCTGAGGTACCCCATGGCAGCATCTACAGAACCTGACAATCCCATCTTTTCAGTAACAATTATAAAATGTTTGTTAAAAAGTTCTGCAACACTATACACATCTGTCACCATTATATCATTTATTCTTAATGCTATTTGCCCCTCTTCATGTCTGGTTCTACCGGTCTCCTTCACTATATCCCATATTGTCTTTGTTATCTGATATGACTTATCTTTTAAATGTAATATATTTGCTTTGATATCCATATTACAGTCTTTAATAGTTTGCAGTATTTCTTGGATTGACAGGTACAGTTTTCTTTATGTTTTACCAAATACCTCTATTCCTTGAGTAATTCACGGCTTCTTCATAGACTTTCCTCTAACCTTGTTTAGTTTTGGGGGGAAACAGTGTTCAAATAAGGTAAGCACTTTATTAGGAAAAGTGTTATATTTTTCATTCATGCCATGAGCACTGTAAACATCAGTCCAGTGAATGTCTCTGAGGAGTGTCCTAAAATAATTTTTGGCTTATTGATTACCCTCTTGAGTTCAGATTTAACAGATTTTATATCATTTTCAGTATTAACATGTAACAGAAGGAACTGCATGTCATGGTCTGAGAGGCCATTGACTATTGGTTTTGTAATCTAATTTTGTTCATTGGACTTTTCTATAAAGATATTATCAATGGCTGTGAGCAATTGGCTACCCTAGTTGGGAACTTTACAGTGGGAATTAAGTTCAATGATAGTGTTACTAACTCAAATAAGTTCTTATTGGGAGAGTATTTAAGGAAATCTACATTGAAGTCACCAGCAACCACTATTTCTTTGATTTTGGTTGTTTAATGGGCCAGTACAGCTTCAAGGTGGTTTATGACCAGATTAAAATTACTTGCAGGTGCTCAATATACACTTAATGCTATGAAGGATTTTTTATGAAATTCTACTTCTGTTGCACATGCTTCCATATGCTGTTATAGGCAAAATTTATGAATGTCTATGTTCTTAAATTTATGACAGTTGCTGATGAATATGGCAACTCTTCCTTTCTCCATTTCTGCCCTACAAAAGTGAGATGCTAACCTAAATCCTGTAACACTTTCAAGTTCTATACCAGAGGTCACATGATGTACAGAGAGGCAGATTATGTCAGCTGGGTTTGAGGACTAATTAATCTATGCAGATACTTGATTTATTAATTTTTTTTCTCAGTCCTCAAATATTTTGATGCAATAAAGATAGCTGACATTTCATATTGACTGAGTTAAAATTTCTGCTGATTGTTGAAAATTCTCAACCAACACCTGTTTATGCTGGATGTAATAAGCTAGAATTAGGTTTTTTGGTTTCTTTCTCAAACTGAAGGTTGGTCTCAATCCTAACCTCTCTTAAAACTTTGATTTCTTCCTGTCCTCCCTACCCTAAAAAAGGGTCTTTTCTGAACCCTATAACTACTAGTATTTTACCACTCATGACAGTGCCTCCCCCCTTCAAATTTCCTGCTATTTTCCAAGCCAGTTTACCCTTTAATTGTGAGGTCTGTACGAGTACTGACAGGTGTTTATCGAAACAGAAGCAAAACTCCTTTCACGAGGAAAATCTGGACAGTGATGGTATTAAATGTACATAGCTTGGTAGGTTGAAGACATTCAAAGGCAGTTCGTATAAGGGCGCGCACTGCCATGCTGAAATATTGGCCCTGCGTGCAGTGTTAATTCAGTGAGATCCACATATCCTGTTGCTCAAATTTTGTGATGCAAAATACGCATGATAGTTAAATCCATATTTTCTATTATATTGTTCAAATTACCTTTCACCCATGATTTGACAGACAAGAAAGAGTCATACTGTGTGATGTCAAACACAAGGAGGGCAGCATTCGCATTGCGGTAGTACATGGGTGCCATGGATCTGAATCTCTCTTGACCAGCAGTGTCCCAAACCTTAGAGTGGGAAACAAATATGTAATTAAATTAAGAAAGTAAAACTTTTAGCAGCTGTGAAAGGTTTAAAATCTGCAAAAATGTTTGCGGGGTATTTGTTGTGTATCAATACATTTGGAAAACTGAGAAAAAAGATGTATGTATTGTTGAATTTTAAATAAATACCTGCAGCTTTACTCTTGTATCTTCAATATTTATTTTGCATGTGAAGAACGATGCTCCAATTGTTGGACTGATGTGATGGCTGAACATTTTACCAATATATCTGACAACCATACTAGTTTTACCTACACCTGGAACATAAAAATATATTATTACATTACTGTGCAATTAAGGTGCTTGGCAGAGCCGTTATTGGTACCCTTGGCAAAATTTTTTGAGGTTAATCCATTCTCCACCCATCTCTCACAGTAATAAAGCAAATTGCAGTTGTTCTATCTAAAATTGGCTTGAGTAAGGTTCTGGAACTGCTAAAATATTTTAAAATGACCATGTGGCTAATATTAATGGCCAACAAAGAATGAGCTAGGCATCTTGAGACAACATTAAAATTTCCTAGCACATTAGAGGCAATGGATAGGGCAAACTCTTAAAACCACGTCACATTTATATCAATGTCATGTAAAAGAGAGGACACGTCTAGCAGTAAATCATACGTTTTC
Organism: Schistocerca nitens; assembly: GCF_023898315.1. NCBI lineage: Eukaryota > Metazoa > Arthropoda > Insecta > Orthoptera > Acrididae > Schistocerca > Schistocerca nitens. The sequence continues at coordinate 179,574,339 of NC_064616.1, read as the reverse complement.
TCTGGCCAAGATTTAATACAAAGGTTATTAAAATGTTTCATATGGAAGTCCATATGATCTATGTATCAGACACTGGTTTGTCTTCTTACTGGATATGGAACACTTATGCTATAGTAAAAACCTCTATTGGAAAGCATGTTAAAATTACTTCATGTCAACAGCTGGAAGAAGGAACACCACAACTGGTTAAGTTTTCCTGAGGGTCACTTGGTCAGTAGGCAATAGTGTCGGGCAGGCAGCATACTGGGTTTCACTGAAGCCATCTACATCTAAAACCATACTCCGCAAGCCACCTGATGGTGTGTGGCGGAGGGTACCTTGAGTACCTCTATCGGTTCTCCCTTCCATTCCAGTCTCGTATTGTTCATGGAAAGAAGGATTGTCGGTATGCCTCTGTGTGCGCTCTAATCTCTCTGATTGTATCATCATGGTCTCTTTGCGAGATATATGTAGAAGGGAGCAATATACTGCTTGACTCCTTGGTGAAGGTATGTTCTCGAAACTTCAACAAATGCCCGTGCCGAGCTACTGAGCGTCTCTCTCGCAGAGTCTTCCACTGGAGTTTATCTATTATCTTCGTAACACTTTCGCGATTACTAAATGATCCTGTAATGAAGCGCGTTGCTTTCCATTGGATCTTCTCTCTCTCTTCTATCAACCCTATCTGGTACGGATCCCACACTGCTGAGCAGTATTCAAGCAGTGGGCGAACAAGCGTACTGTAACCTACTTCCTTTGTTTTCGGACTGCATTTCCTTAGGATTCTTCCAATGAATCTCAGTCTGGCATCTGCTTTACCGACGATCAACTTTATATGATAATTCCATTTTAAATCACTCCTAATGCGTACTCCCAAATAATTTATGGAATTAACTGCTTCCAGTTGCTGACCTGCTATATTGTAGCTAAACGATAAAGGATCTTTCTTTCTATGTATTCGCAGCACATTACACTTGTCTGCACCGAGATTCAATTGCCATTCCATGCACCATGCGTCAATTCGCTGCAGATCCTCCTGCATTTCAGTACAATTTTCCATTGCTACAACCTCTCGATATACCACAGCATCATCCGCAAAAAGCCTCAGTGAACTTCCAATGTCATCCACAAGGTCATTTATGTATATTGTGAATAGCAGTGGTCCTACGACGATCCCCTGTGGCACACCTGAAATCACTCTTACTTCGGAAGACTTCTCTCCATTGAGAATGACATGCTGCGTTCTGTTATCTAGGAACTCTTCAATCCAATCACACAATTGGTCTGAGAGTCCATATGCAATTACTTTGTTCATTAAACGACTGTGGGGAACTGTATCGAATGCCTTGCAGAAGTCAAGAAACACGGCATCTACCTGGGAACCCGTGTCTATGGCCCTCTGAGTCTCGTGGACAAATAGCGCGAGCTGGGTTTCACATGATCGTCTTTTTCGAAACCCATGCTGATTCCTACAGAGTAGATTTCTAGTTTCCAGAAAAGTCATTATCCTCTAACATAATACGTGTTCCAAAATTCTACAACTGATCGACGTTAGATTTATAGGTCTGTAGTTCTGCACATCTGTTCGACATCCCTTCTTGAAAACGGGGATGACCTGTGCCCTTTTCCAATCCTTTGGAGCGCTACGCTCTTCTAGAGACCTACGGTACACCACTGCAAGAAGGGGGGCAAGTTCCTTCTGTGTAAAATCGAACTGGTATCCCATCAGGTCCAGTGGGGCCTTTCCTCTTTTGAGCGATTTTAATTGTTTCTCTATCCCTCTGTCGTCTATTTCGACATCCACCATTTTGTCATCTGTGCGACAATCAAGAGAAGGAACTACAGTACAGTCTTCCTCTGTGAAACAGCTTTGGAAGACATTTAGTATTTCGACCTTTAGTCTGTCATCCTCTGTTTCAGTACCATTTTGGTCACAGAGTGTCTGGACATTTTGTTTTGATCCACCTACCGCTTTGACATAAGACCAAAATTTCTTAGGATTTTCTGGCAAGTCAGTACATAGAACTTTACTTTCGAATTCATTGAACGCCTCTCGGATGGCCCTCCTCACATTACATTTCGCTTCGCGTAATTTTTGTTTGTCTACAAGGCGTTGGCTATGTTTATGTTTGCTGTGAAGTTCCCTTTGCTTCCGCAGCAGTTTTCTAACTCGGTTGTTGTACCGCGGTGGCTCTTTTCCATCTCTTATGATCTTGCTTGGAACATACTCATCTAACACATATTGTACGATGGTTTTGAACTTTGTCCATTGATCCTCAACACTATCTGTACCTAAAACAAAACTTTTGTGTTGAGCCGTCAGGTACTCTGAAATCTGCTTTTTGTCACTTTTGCTAAACAGAAAAATCTTCCTACCTTTTTTAATATTCCTATTTATGGCTGAAATCATCGATGCAGTAAACGCTTTATGATCGCTGATTCCCTTTTCTGCGTTAACTATTTCAAATAGTTCGGGTCTGTTTGTCACCAGAAGGTCTAATATGTTATCGCCACAAGTCGGTTCTCTGTTTAACTGCTCAAGGTAGTTTTCAGATAAAGCACTTAAAAAAATTTCACTGGATTCTTTGTCCCTGCCACCCGTTATGAATGTTTGAGTCTCCCAGTCTATATCCTGCAAATTAAAATCTCCACCCAGAACTATAACATGGCGGGGAAATCTACTCTAAATATTTTCCAAATTATCCTTCAGGTGCTCAGCCACAACAGCTGCTGAGCCAGGGGGCCTATAGAGACATCCAATTACCATGTCTGAGCCTGCTTTAACCGTGACCTTCACCCAAATTATTTCACATTTCGGATCTCCGTCAATTTCCTTCGATACTATTGCTCTTCTTATTGCTATAAACACACCTCCCCCTTCACTGTCCAGCCTGTCTCTGCGGTATACATTCCAATCTGAGTTTAGGATTTCATTACTGTTTACGTCTGGTTTCAGCCAACTTTCTGTCCCTAGTACTATATGGGCGTTGTAACTGTTTATTAATGAGAGCAGTTCTGGGACCTTTCTATAGACGCTCCTGCAGTTTACTATTAGCACATTAATATTGTTATTCCCTGTTGCATTTTGCCTACTCCTACCTTGCCGCATCTGAGGAGGCATCTTGTCGGGCCTAGGGAGGGAATTCTCTAACCTAAAAAAGCCACATGTGCACTCCACACGTACTCCGCTACCCTTGTAGCCGCTTCCTGCGTGTAGTGCATGCCTGACCTATTCAGGGGGACCCTACAGTTCTCCACCCGATTGCGGAGGTCGAGCAATATGCACCCCAGATCTCCACAGAATCGTCTGAGCCTCTGGTTTAAGCCTTCTACTCGGCTCCAAACAAAGAGGACAGCAATCGGTTCTGGGAACAATACAAAAAATAGTTAGCTCAGATTCCACCCCGCGAGAGAGGCTTTCTGCCTTCACCAACTCCGCCAACCGCCTGTACGAACTGAGGATGACCTCTGAATCCAGACGGCAGGAGTCACTGGTGCCGACATGAGCAACAATTTGCAGTCGGGTGCACCCAGTGCTCTCTATCGCCGCCGACAGGGCCTACTCCACATCTGCGATGAGACCCCCCGGCAAGCAGACAGAGTGAACACTGGCCGTCTTCCCCGACCTTTCCGCTATTTCCCTAAGGGGCCCCATCACCCACCTAACGTTGGAGCTCCCAATAACTAATAAACCCCTCCCCCCGTGTGCCTGCTCAGACCTTGCTGAAGGAGTGGCCACATGTCCACTCACAGGTAGAGCGAGTGATGCCACACGGCCAGCCTCCACATTGACCCTCCACTTCGTGCGCCGTGAACACCGCTGAACCCGCCACTCTCCTTGGGGAGAGGGTGGCCCAACCACGACCGGTACCCGCGAAGATGTTTCAACAGCAGGGACAGTGGGTGAAGCATGTAACACCTGGGGTGTACCATGCGACGCACCAGACTCCCCACTGCCGTTAAAATCCGAGGCCGCAGCCTGAAGACGGCTGACCGCGGCCATCAACACGTTCAGCTGTTCGCGAACAGTGGCTAGCTCCTCCTGCATCTGTACACAGTAGTCACACATCCTATCCAACCTAAGAAATCAATTTACTGTAGAGTGTTAATTAACTTTTAACTAGACTGCTAATTCACTAAAGGTGGCTGATAGTTGACTAAACTGTGGTTACTAGACACTTCTTGTAGAAAAAAAATGAAAATAGCACCACCTGTCTCTGGACTGTATTGAAAACAAACACTAGCACTAGCACTACTGGCGCTATGGCTGACTAAAGGGACTCTCTCTGACTGTATTCAAAACAAACACGAAATCTATGGAACACTATTACTAGCACTCGACAATTAAATCTTCCTAAAAGCAAAAACATGTGGAAGAAGAAGTGACAAGTAAGAAAAATACAGTTAATACTTAAATTAACATAGCTCACTGCACAACAGACGTGACGCAGACAGCAGTTACGACACTGACCCTACTCAATACTACTTTCCCATCTCACAACCACACTGTCACCTTTCAACCAAACCTACACCTTGGCTACACAGAAAAGTTTGTCTCACCACAGGTCATGATTCCGTATTCACATTTGTTGGCTTCGCCAACTCAAAACCAACCTGTTATCTTTCAGGCTAACCCAGACATCAGGCAATGCTACTAATCAAACTGTCACCAAAATCTACAGTCTAAAAAAATAATCTAGATGCAAAATAAAAATATTTTCACTGTTCTGTCTGTCTGTCTGTCTGTCTGTCTGTCTGTCTGTCCAGGTATGGCATCACATCATTGTTATGTTATGAGTCAAAAGCTTATGTCTGGTATTGGTAGGCTCAGTTCAAATGCAAATTGTGCATCTCAAGGCAAATGATGGATCACTGTACTCAGTAGCAAGGGTGTGCACAGAGCTGATGCTAAATGCTCACTCAGCCAACTTAATGTTTAGACTTCGCTGAACCATATGTCCGTAATCAAGCTGTGGTTGCATGAAACACATTTGGAACTGAAACAAACCAAGCACTGTCTTTTCTTCATGACCTACGGCTAATAGACCATAGGACATACAGTGTGTCAGATCCTGTAGCTGTGGCAATCATATCAAAAGTGAGTTGTAATTTTCTCACCATATTCTTAAAATATCAGCAGCTTTCTTTTGAGAACTGCTTTTGAAGGTGGATTCAGGTAGAGATGTGGCTGCTTGTGATCGTCAGCCACATACCACTGAATAGTGTGTGATGGGAGGAGAGCAGAACAAAATTTCAATGGTGGTGGTGGTTTAGGCTACTCAACAGCATGGCCATTGGTGCCATTACAAAACATGAAATCATGCATTAAGACAAGTCTTCTCTCTCTCAAAAAATCTTACTCTTAGCATGTAGCATGAACACAGTTAGCAAATTTTGAGAGAATGTGTGGCAATATCAATGTTTGATAAGGCAAGCAGAATCACTGCTCCAAGCCAGATTTGAGAATATCCACAGCCTTCTTCCTCAACCCTTAACCCCTGCCAGTGCCAACACTCCTTGTCCTGGCACTGCCTCCAGCTGGGGACTGTCTGAAAAATTACCTCTCATCACTTGGAAGACTACAATTATTTATTTTATTAATCGTATGGCTTTCTGAAACACAGGGAAAAAAAATGGATACGATTGAAGAGCACAACATATACCATTTAAAAGCTTATAAACATCTAGGGCATTTATGCACTCTATCGACTTTGGAGTTGCCAGTGGGAAGTCTTCTGTTCTATCATTGTATGATCTGGTACAGCATTCTTCTGTGATGGTCTGTGGTTCTTCACAATCACAAAGTAGGAATGATTGCTTACCCTATTTGTGTAAAAAATATGCATATCTGCTATGTTGGGTTGTAATTCTGTTTAGTATTGATGTTTTATGAGGCAAGTCAAATCCAGGTGGTTTTTGGGTGTTACACAACATATTATCACTTTGATGCCCAGTCCATTCTTGAGTCTGTGCATTAGTAATGCTGAACATATATTCAACAGTGCCCCTTGCTGTTATTGTCGGTGATCATCTAAAGCAGAGTCTTATGGCCCAATTCATCAACATCTTGATAGATTTTGCTACCCATTATCTTTTGGTACTCATTTGTGAAAGCATTTGTGTGTTGTAGTTTAGGGGCTGGAATGTGGCTTAGTGCTGGCAACAATTCTGTAGATGTTGACTTCGTAACACCAGCAATTATTCTCATGGTGTTCTGTAGTTGGACACCTATCTTTTGTGCACAGGAGTTGTTTAGCCAAACTGGTGCACAATATTCAGCAGCTGAGAAAAGACCCAGAAAAGAAGAACGGAGACGTAATGCAGATGCTCCCCAAGTTGTACTACACAGCTTTTGAATGATGATGTTTCTTGTTTCCACATTTTTGACTGTTTTTGTTAGATGCTCTCTGAAAGAATTCTACAAGGGTTACTCCCAGGTACTTTGGTGTTTTTATTCTAAGTATAGTGCTTTAAAACTGTATGTTGAATTTTCCTCTGGTGAGTTTATTGTTTAGATGCAAAAGGGAAACCTTCATTTTGATGGTGTTTGACATGAGTCTCCATTTGTGAAAGTACATTGCACTGCAAAATTTAAGAATGAGATAAAGTAACATAATATACAAACAACTTGGTAGAAATGAATGAAAATGTGGGAGCATGTTGACAGAGGTCTCTCAGTCATGCACAGAAAGTTGGACATCACGTGGTGCAAGGTCAGCATAACTGTAGTGCCAAATGGGACTAACCCTACAACATGAGGCAGTTGCAGGAAAGGGAAAAGATTGGTTGTTTTAAAAATGGGGGGAGGGGGAGGAAGGGGGAAGGGGACCAAACTGAGAGTTCATCAGTCCCTTGTTCCCTTAAAGTAATTACCCAAGGGAAAGAAGAAAAGAAAGGAGACATACAGCACAATAACAGGAGAAAGGAAGAACCAGAAGAACGACAGAAGGACAACCAAAACTACTATGGACAAAACAGGAAAAGAAAACTAGAGAGAGAAGCAAGAAACAGGTAGAAGGGGTAAAAACAAGAGAGCGGATGACCGTGGCTGGCTGACCATGAGAATAAAAAGGAAAAGCCAGCCACTCTGAGACACATTAAAACATCCACCCTAAAAGCATTAGAGTGCAGAACACAAAGGGACAAAGGACAGGCACTAAAAATTATATAGAATGATAAAACCCACCATCACGTATAAAACATAAAACTAAATTAGCTGATGAGGCTTTGTCAGCTAAAATGAATGGCAATGAGTCCGGTAACTGAAGAGTCCGTCGCAGGGCAGCCAAAGAAGGTCAGCTCACCAAGATATGGGCCACTGTCAGCTGGGTGCCGCACCAACACTGAGGTGGGTCACCACCTAAGAATAAGTATGTCTCCACTACAGTGAGTGGATCGTCATTAAGGTAAAGTTCTGGTTTTGGATGAACGGTACGACACCAACAGAAGTGCATAAAACATGACTTTGCAACCGAAAACTGGAAACCACGGGCTTGAGCCCATGACTGTACCTTGTGGATGGCTCCCTGTAGGCGCCGTTCAGCAACACCAGTACTTGTAGAGCAGTACAATATGCAGAAGACGTCTGTATACAGAGAAGGTCGATGGACAGCCCTGCAGCTGCTGCTAGACCATTAATGGCCACTAAAAAGACACACACACTCAATACAGAGCCCTGCAAGACACCATTCTCCTGGATATGGGGGGGGAACTATGGGAGGCGCCAACTTGGACAGGAGAAGTACGAAGTGACAGGAAATTTTGGATAAAAATCGGGAGCAGGCTTCAGACACACCACTTGTACAATGTTGCAAGGACATGATGTCGCCAGGTGGTGTCACACGCTTTTCGTAAATCAAAAAAGATGGCAACCAGGTGTTAGCATCTGGAAAAGGCTGTTCGGATGGCAGACTCGAGGGACACAACATTATCAGTGGTAGAGCGTCGTCACTGCGAGGGAAAGACCCCATTGCACCAGATCTGGTTGAAGATGACAAGGAGATGTCACTTGTAATCAGATGAGAGATGTTTAATCATCTGACTGTGGATCCGATCTGGCCCAGGAGCTGTGTCGTGGCAATGTGTAAGGGCACTGAGGAGCTCCCACTCTGTAAATGGAGCGTTATAGGATTCACTGTGGCATGTAGTAAACGAGATGACTTTCCCATCCAGCCGCCATTTGAGAGTGCGAAAGGCTGGAGGAGGAGGATGGGGGGGGGGGGGGGGGTAATTCTCTGACACAGAGGCTCAAGCATAGTGCTTAGCAAAGTGATCGGCAATCGCGTTTGTGTCGGTAGAAAACACGCCATTTATGTTAACACCGGGAGGGAACACCTGTTGGGGTCTGGTACCCAGAAACACGTTTCATCTTTTACCCAGACTTGGGAAGGTGACATATGGCACTCAATGGTTGAGACTTATCTCTCCCAACTCTCCTGCTTCCATCATTTGATAAGCTGGCATATGCGCGCATGCAGCCGTTTAAAGGCTATGAGGTGCTCCAGGGAAGGGTGCTGCTTATGCCGCTGTAGAGCTCGCCAACACTCCGTAATTGCTTCAGCGACTTCCAGCGACCATCAAGGGACGCCTTACGCCAGGGGCACCCTAAAGAGTGAGGGATCGTGTTTTCTGCCATAGAAAAAATTGTTGTAGTCAACTACTCAACCATCATATCGATGTTTCCATTTGCGGGAGATTCAACGGTGGCAGCAGAGGTGAATGTTTGTAGTTCGTCTTGTTTAAAGCCCATCTGGACAGGCGTCCATGGGCCTGATGCCAGGGCAGTGACAGGAAGATGGGGAAGTGGTCACTACCATACAGGTCGTCATGTGCTCTCCAGTGGATAGATGGGAGAAGTTCTGGGCTGCAAATTGATAAATCAATGGCCGAGCAACTACCATGAGCCACAATGAAATGTGTGGCAGCCCCAGTACTTAAGAGGCAGAGGTTGAACTGATACAGTAAAGTTTCAACACCTCTGCCTTGGCCAGTAAGCACGGTGCCACCCAACAAGGGGTTATGGGTGTTAAAATCCCTCAAAAGTAGGAAAGATTTACGGAGTTGATCAAGCAGTGCAGTTAATTCATTCAGGAATACTGCACCACCTGGAGGAAGATATACATTGCAGACAATTATTTCCTGTGTCGTCCTTATTCTGACAGCCACAGCTTCAAGAGGGGTGTGAAGGGGCACAATTTCACTACAGACTGAGTTTAGGACAAACGCAAACTTCACCTGACACTCGATTATAGTTGCTGCAGTTCCTGTAGTACCCTTTATAGCCACAGAGGGCAGTGCAGAAAGCAGGTGTAAAGCTTAACAGTTGTAACTCAGGCAGACAGTGGAAAAAACCGCCACAATTCCACTGGAGGATGAAGTCATCGTGAGACTGGGAAGGCATAGAACATTCAATGAGGTAGTTTATGCCTCAAGGTCACTTGCTGCTACCGACTTTTCGCCTGAGCAGTCTACATCCATTGAGTCTGAGGGTCTGGCTAGACCTAGGTCTTCAGCAAACGCCCGACTCTCCACATCATCCGCAGATGCAGAGCTTGTAGGTAGCGGTGGTGTGGGTGGCACCACAATTCCCTTGGTCTTGGGGACATTCTTTTTGGATTTCACTCGCTGCTCCTTGGGTTTCCCTGGCTGGGAGGACTTCACTGATTCAGTCTCCAGGGCTGAGTATGAGTGTGAAGCCCTATGATCAGCTGTTTTTAGGAACTTCAGCCACTGGTGGGTGTCAACTTTCTCACTAGCAGAAACCTGGGAAGGGAGTGACTCAAGGGACCCCTTGCTAGCAAGAGGAGCCAAAGAAGACTTACACTTCTCTGGCGCAGAAGTGGGGACTGATATCCCTGACCGCTGAGGGGGGGGGGGGGGGGGAGGGGTGGTGTTGCTCCAGAAGTAGGTGGTGCAGGAGCAACAGGGAGGGAAGTGCCACCCCCCCCCCACCACCACCACCACCGCCACCACCACCATCAAGGGGGCAGGTATAGTCTTCTAGTTCTGAGAGGCGACAGGAATGTGAGGAACTGATGAGGTGATAACTGTTCTCATAGCGGCAGCATAAGAAAAGGTCATAGCCACAGGATGTAGGCGCTCAAATTTCCTCTTAGCTTTAGTGAAGGTCAGTCCGTCCAGGGTCTTGTATCCCATTATTTTCCTTTCTCGCTGTAAAATCCTGCAGTATGGTGAGCAAGGCGAGTGATGCCTTCCACAGTTGACACAGATGGGGGGCGGGGCATATGGAGTATTTGGATGTGATGGACATCCACAATCTCGACATGTGATGCTGGATGTATAGCGGGAAGACATGGCCGAGCTTCCTGCACTTAAATCACCACTTCGGGGGAGGGATATATGGCTTGACGTCACAGTGTTAGACCATCACCTTGACCTTCTCGGGCAATGTGTCACCCTCGAAGGCCAAGACAAAGGCATCGGTGGCAACCTCCTCATCTTTCGGACCCTGCTGGACGAAGTGAACACCTCGCTGCTCTATACTGGCGTGCAGCTCATCGTCAGACTGCAAGAGAAGGTACCTGTGAATACAATACCCTGGACCATATTTAAGCTCTTATGGGGCGTGATGGTAACAGAAACATCCCCCAACTTGTCACAAGCAAGTAATGCCCGTGACTGTGCAGAGGATGCTGTTTTTATCAAGACTGACCCAGAACGTATTTTGGACAAGCCCTCCACTTCCCCAAACATGTCCTCCAAATGCTCCACAAAAAACTGAGGTTTCATGGACATGAAAGATTTCCCATCAACTCTCGTATATACGAGGTATCTGGGCGAATAAGCTACACTGTCATCCTTAGCCTGGCGTTCCTCCCATGATGTGGCCAGGGAGGGGAACGATTTGGGGTCATATTTCTTAGCATTGGAGCTATACTTTGCCCACTTAGAGACTGCTTGTGGCAGACCACCAGCAAGAGATGACGTACTACGCTTTATGGTGGGTCATCCACCCTAATGCCACCCACTCTGACCAGGTGCCCTCCCCACAGGCATCACCCACCCTCAGTGAGGGCCACGTGGCAGGATGGCCATTGCCAGGACTCTCGCTGCCTCAGGGAGATGGGCATCTACTCCATGGCATATGTGGGGAGTTAACAGCGCAGGCATCAGTAGAGCGATCCTTGTGTTGTCATGGGGCTACAACCAACAGGGTACATGGCGGCCACATCACAACGGACTGCCTACCATGCTGCATATGAGGTGCTACGAAGTCCACGGTCATCGTCGGTGAAGAAAGCGACACTGCATAGTGCATGGTGGAAAACACACCCCGGAAGGTGTCCTCGCCCAAGAGTGGGAGAATGAGCAGGACTGCTATGCCACGACGAGAAACTGGGCTAAAGATCTCAATGCACGAAAGACACAATGCACCATGTAAGGCGGCCTTTCCCAATTGGCTTGCTCTTCGGAAAAATTTAGAAAGATTAAGGTCAAACATGACAGGGTGCCATCACATAAAGGCCAAAATGTGTGAGACTCCTTTTAGTCGCCTCTTATGACATGCAGGTATACCTCTGGCCTATTCTAACTGCCAGACCTGCAGGGGGCAAGTGGGAAAAGACAGTGTGTGTCAATCAGCGAGCAGTTATGGTGCACTGTGCTGGTGTTCTTCGTTACAAAATGGCCCAGAAACAACATGTGGACAACTTCAAAGAGGAAAGAATCATTAGGAGACTGGAAGAAGAGCAATGTGTGATGAAAGTAACCCGAGGCAGTTGACCCTGGTCAACTACAATAGCAGATGACTGCTATGGTTCGTTTGTTTTGTTTTAGGGCGCGAAAAACAACTGAGGGTCACACATGCCCAAGTCGAAACTACAGAACACAAACATAGAGACAAGGGAAACGACTATACATCAGTCCCAATGGAAAGAATAGGATACATCTAAACAAGGCACGTGGAAAAAGGGCTAAGAATGCCACTACACAAAAATGGAGATCTGAAACTAAAAATTAAATGGCCTTCACCATATTGCTTCACCGGATAAAAAGGAAAATGTGGGCGACAGCCCGCGCGTCATTTGTTAAAACAGCTGATAAATCAGATGGGAAACCCAAGATGGAACACAAATTAGTAAAAAAAGGGGCATTCCAGCAGGTAGTGGCGGACAGTTAAAATTTGGGCGCAATGTGTACAAAGTGATGGGGCAGCGCCACTGAGCAAATGACGATGGCTAAAAAGGCAGTGCCCAATATGCAGCCGAGTTAAAATAATCTCCTCTCGGCGGGAGGGCCGAGAGGAGGTTGTCCAAGGCACCTGGAGAGGCTTAATAAGCCGAAGCTTATTCCCGTGAAGGGAGGACCATTGGCGGTGCCAAAGTGACACCACCTTTTGTTGAGTGAGTCTGAGCAGAGGACACAATTGGGAAGGCTGTGTCGCCGGATGTACTCCATTGCCTGATACAAGGCAAAAAGCTCGGCTGTAAATACTGAGAAGTGGGCCGGAAGCCGATATCGAAAGACACGGGTTCCAGTGACAAATGAACACCCAGTCCCACTGTCAGTCCGAGAGCCATCAGTGTTTACAAAGGTACTATCGCCAAGTTCCATGTGAAGGTCGTGAAACTGGAGGCGATAGACTGAGGCTGGAGTAGTGTCCTTAGGAAGCGAATGAAGGTCAAGGTTAACATGGGCGGCTTCACAAAGCCAAGGCGGTGAAGGGTTCACACCCAAGGGGAAAGTTGCAGGCAGTGTGAAGTTAAGCCGCAGTAGCAAGTGGCGAAAGTGGACGCCAGGAGGTAACAGGGAAGAGGGACGAGCCACATATTCATGATCTAAGGAATCATCAAAGAAGGAGGCATAGGAAGGGTGGCCATGCATGACAGACAAATGGCATACATATCTGCTGAGGAGGAAGTCACAGCGGTAGGACAATGGTAGTTCAGCAGCTTCAGCATACAGACTCTCAACCGGGCTGGTGTAAAAGGCACCCGTGGCTCAACAGATGCTGCGATGATTGATAGTGTTGAGATGGCGTGAGAGAGATGGGCGTGCAGATGGATAAACATAGCACCCATAGTCGAGTTTCGAACAGACAAGGGACTGGTACAAACGGAGGAGGGTGGTTCTATCGGCACCCCAAGAAGTACTATTGAGGACACGTAGGACATTGAGGGACTGTGTACAGCGGGCTGCCAGGTAAGAGACATGGGAGGACCAAGAGTGTTTCCTATCAAGCAAGAGACCCAGGAATTTCGTAGTGTCAATTAACGGAAGGGCAACAGGCCCAAGATGGTGGGAGAAATCATTTGCGCCACCAGAAATTCATACAGACAGTTTTGTCATTGGAAGAGTGAAAGCCGTTGGCGATGCTCCAGGAGTGAAGATGATCAAGACAGCACTGAAGACAGTGCTCAGTGAGACAGGTCTGTGGAGAACTGCAATAGATGCAACATCATCAACAAAAAGGGAGCCAGAGACGCCCAGCGGGAGACAGGCCATGATGGGGTTAATGGTGATAGCAATGAGGATGATGCTCAGGACGGAACCCTGAGGCACGCCATTTTCCTGAATAAAGGTGTCTGACAAAGCACAACCCTACGCACCTTGAAAACTCAGTCTTGTACACATGCCCAAAGAAAACAGGGCAGGTGCCCACGGAAGCCCCACGTGTAAAGAGTATGAAGAATACCAGTTCTCCAGCAGGTGTCGTGGGCCTTTTCCAAATTGAAATCAGCCACAGTCTGGGATTTCCACAGAAAACCATTCATGACATGGGTGGACAAAGTAGCAAGATGGTCCACTGCAGAACGCCGCACTCTAAATCCACACTGTGAATTCATGAGTAAACTGTGAGATTTGAGCCACCACATCAGCCGGGCATGAATCATATGTTCCATCATCTTGCAAACAAAGCAGGTAAGAGAGATGGGGCGGTAGCTAGAAGGAAAGTTTTTGTCCTTACTGGGCTTAGGCATGGGTATGACTGTGGCTTCATGCCAGTATCCAGGAGATGTGCGCTCAGCCCAGATGCAGTTGTATGTGTTAAGCAGAAAGTACTTGCCTGCAAGAGAGAGGTGCTGCAACATCTGAATGTGGATAGCATCTGGCCCTGGAGTGGAGGACCAGGATGAACTGAGAGCATGATCTAGCTCCCTCATAGTGAAGGCGGCATTGTAGCACTCACGACTCGGAGAAGAGAAGGGTATCGCCAAAGCCGCCTCCACTCATTTCCTATGGATACAGACAGGGTGATAGTGGGAAGGAATCTAAACTTCCGCAAAATGGCGGCCCAAGGTGTTTGAGATAGCAACAGGATCCACAATGACATCGGCACCTACTGTCAGGCCGGAAATGGGGGAATGGATCTTGGTTCCAGAGAGCTGTTGGAGGTTGGCCCACACAACAGAGGAAGGTGTGAAATTGTTGAAAGAACTAGAGAACGAAATCCAACTAGATCTTTTGCTATCCCGAAGAACTCGACGACACTTTGCAAGCATCTATTTATAATGAATGCAGTTTTCCAGTGTAGAGTGGCGGTTAAAAACTCAGAGAGCATGTCTCTGTGCGCAAATTGCATTGTGGCATGTCTCAGTCCACCAAGGGTTGGTTGGTTGGTTTGTGGGAATGAAGGGACCAAACTACTAGGGCCATCGGTCCCTTTTTCCATGAACTTGAAACACCCGCAAGGAATAAAAACAAACAATGGAGATGACAAGAGACGACACAGGACAAGAAAGACACAGACAGAGACCTTGAAATCACACCGAGTGTGACAGTGGCTGGCCGACCATAGAAATAAAAAAGGAAAAGCCAGCCAACAAGAAACGCACTAAAAACCCCAGTCTAAAATCATAGGCCAAAGGCCAGACTCAACACATAAAAAGGATAAACACTTAGATCAAGCAATAACCCCCCCCCGCACAAATAAAACTCTGAACTAAATCTGCCATCGCAACGTCCTCTGACGAAAGTGCAGGAAGCGTACCAGGCAGTGCAAACGTCTGCCTGAGCGGAGTTAAATGTGGGCAATCCAACAAGATGTGGACCACAGTCAAAGCTGACCCGCAGCGACATAAAGGTGGGTCCTCGGGGCACAATAAATAGCTGTACATCATCCAGGTGTAGCCAATGCACAGCCGGCAGAGGACAACAGTGTCCTAGTGAGAGACTCGCATGGAGGAGCGCCACGCACCGGTAGTCTCCTTGATGGCCCGAAGTTTGTTGGGTGAAGGAAGGGCGCGCCATTCTTCACCCCAGGTGCGAAGTAGCTTCTGCCGCAAAACTGACCTGAGGTCACTCTCTGAAAGGCCAATCTCCAAGGCTGGTGCACTGACAGCCTGTTTGGCCACCGTGTCAACACGTTCATTTCCCGAGATGCCTACATGACCCAGGGTCCACACAAAGACCACATAGTGGCCACAACGGGCAAGAGTATGGAGGGACGCCTGGATAGCCATCACCAGACGAAAGCGAGGGAAACACTGGTCGATAGCTTGTAAGCCACTCAGGGAATCACTACAGATAACGAAGGACTCACCTGAGCAGCAGTGGATATACTCTAGGGCGCGAGAGATGGCGACCAGCTTGGCAGTGAAAACACTGCAGCCAGCCGTCAATGAGTTTTTCATAATGATCCCCCAGAGTAAGAGCATAACCAACATGACCAGCAACCATTGAAATGTCAGAACCTTGAAACGTGGCAAGGATTGATAGAAAGCAGTGGCGGAGGGCCTCAGGAGGGACTGAGTCCTTCGGGCTCTGTGCTCCTTCGGGCTCCATGCCAAATCGGCCGATGGCATGGGCGGGGCACACACCACAGGGGTATACGAAGAGGGGCCCAGAAAAGAAGTGGAAGATGGAAAACCTCAAGCCCGGAGAGAAGGGCTCTGACGCAAACTGCGATTGTACACCCTGACCGGGGCCGCCATTCCAGAAGATGGACAACCGACTGAGGGAACAGGAGACGATAATTGGGATGCCTGGGCAAGCTACAAACATGTGTAGCATAAGCGGCCAGTAATTGTTGGCGCCAGAACTGCAATGGAGGGACACCTGCCTCCACAAGTATGCTGTTGACAGGGCTTGTCCAGAAAGCTCCAGTGGCGAAACAGATCCCGCTGTGAAGGATGGGGTCCAGCAACCACAATGCGGAAGGGGATGCCGAACCATAAGCCAGGCTCCCATAATCTAGATGGGACTGAATTAACACCTGATACGACTGTAGAAGGGTAGACCGATCGGCACCCCAGCTGGTGTGACTCAAGCAACGAAGAGCATCAAGACGCCACGAGCAAGTTTGTTTAAGCTGCCGAATATGAGGTAGCCAAGTCAACCAGGTATCAAAAACCAATCCCAAAAACCAATGTGTCTCCACCACAGCAAGAGGTTCGCCGTCACGATAAAGCCTCGGTTCAGGGTGAACAGTGCGTCGCCGGCAGAAATGCATAACACAGGTCTTGGCAGCCAAAAACTGGAAGCCATGCGCAACAGCCGAAGACTGCGCCTTTCGTATGCCTTCAGCATGTCAAAAAAGATGGCAACCAGATGCCGACGGTGGGCAAAGGCCATATGGATGGCAGACTCCAGGCACACCAGATTATTGGTGGCAGAGCGGCCCTTATGGAACCCACCCTAAGCCAGAAGGAGCCAACTCAACCTCCAGCTCATCATGCATTTGAGCAACTTGCAAAGAACGTTGGTGAGGCTAATGGGGCGGTAGCT
This sequence comes from Schistocerca nitens, assembly GCF_023898315.1. Classification (NCBI taxonomy): domain Eukaryota; kingdom Metazoa; phylum Arthropoda; class Insecta; order Orthoptera; family Acrididae; genus Schistocerca; species Schistocerca nitens. Next base: position 179,557,674 of record NC_064616.1, on the reverse strand, counting down.
GTCCACCCGCAGTGGGTTCTTGCTAGGTTTCAACACGAGGATTACGATGCTTTCCCACTATTGCGACAGGAACTCACCCTCAACCCCGATACGGTTGAAAAGGTCTAGGATGCGTCACTGGCAGTCCACCGAGAGGTGTTAGAGCATCTGATAGTGGATGCAATCTGGCCCAGGAGCCGTACCAGGGCAAGCGGCTAGGGCACTTTGGAATTCTCACTCACTGAATGGAGCACTGTACGATTCAGGGTGGCGTATGTGAAATGAAAGGCTCCAACGTTCCAACCGAACTTTCAGGTAGTGGAAGGCCAGTGGGTAATTCGCAGAAGTGGAGCTATGAGCAAAATGCTCCCCTAAGCCGTTTGCAATTGTATCGGAGTCAGTACAGACTGCTCCATTCAGTGAAAGTGCAGGTACACTGACGGGGCTCCAATAGCCATAGAGTCGCCTAATCTTGGCCCAAACCTGTGATGGAGAGGTATGGAGGCCAATGGTGGAGACATACATTTCCCAGCACTCCTGCTAGCATTGGCGAATTAGGCGGTGGGCTCGCGCAGGAAGCCGTTTGAAGGCAATGAGGTGTTTCAATGAGGGATGCCGCTTGTGATGCTGGAGAGCCCACCTGCAATCTTTAATTGCCTCAGTGATCTCGGGCGACCACCAAGGCACAGTCCTCCGCCGAGGGGACACAGAAGAACAGGGAATGGCAGATTCTGCGGCAGTAATGATACCGGTCGTGACCGAGTGAACCACCGCATCAATGTCATCATTGGAAAGAGGCTCAATAGTGGCAATGGAGGTGAACAAGTCCCAGTCAGCCTTATTCATAGCCCATCTGCAGGGGCGCCCAGGAGAGTGATGCTGTGGAAGTGACAGAAAGTGGTCACTACCGCACAAGTTGTCATGCACACTCCATTGGATAGATGGTAATACATTAGAGCTGCAGATCGAAAGGTCGATGGCTGAGTACGTGTCATGCGCCACACTGAAATGTGTGAAGGCACCATTATTTAAAAGAGAAAGGTCGAGCTGGGCCAATACTTGCTCAACGATGGTGCCTTAGCCTATTGCCAGTCATCCACCCCACAAAAAAAGTGGTGGCAATTGGGCTATCAGTGCAGCCAGGATATGCTGCGGGACATCACCATCCAGTGGAAGATAGAGACTGCAGACAGTAACAGCCTGAGGCGTCCACACCTGAACAGCGACAGCCTCTAAAGGTGTGTGTACAGGGACAGACTCACTGTAAAGGGAGTGAAGGGCGTAGATGCAGAGGCCACCAGATACACTCTCATAAGCTGCCCGGTTCCTATAATAACCCCGATAGCAACGGAGGACAGGGGTTCACATCGCCAGAAACCAAGTTTCCTGAAGAGCAATGCAGAGGAAAGGGTGAAGGCTGAGAAGTTGTCAGAGCTCAGCAAGATGATGGAAAAAAAACCGCTGCAGTTCCACTGGAGAATAAGAGTGTCCATGGCCGAGAAAGCTGTGAAGGGATTGAGGAGGCAGATTACGCCGCTGGGTCACCTGCTGCCACCGATTGAGTACTTGTGCGAGTGACATCCATTGCGTCAGAGTCCGGCAAGATCTAGGTACTCCGCAGACGCCAGAATCTCTACCTCACCCTCAAACGCAGAGCTTCTAGTTGCAGTGAGGTGGGTGCCACCGCAAGTTCCTTCGTCTTAGAGGTCTTCTTATTGGACTTTTCTCGCTGCTCCTTGGGTTTCACTGGCTGGGAGGGCTTCACTGGTTAAGTTTCCGGGATGGAGGAGGATCACGAAGCCCTACAACCAGCTTCTTGTGAGCACTTATGCCACTGCTGAGCGTCATCCTGGAAATCTGGGAGGGAGGGACCCAAGGGATCCCTTGCAAGCGAGAGGATCCGAAGAAGTTGGACGCTTCTCCGGCTTAGAAGCAAAGACGGACGTCCCTGATGGGTGGGGGGGTTGCTCCCGAGGTAGGTGGTGCAGGAGCAACAGGGTGGGTAGTGCCCCCAATGGGCAAGGGGGCATGTGGAGTTGTATGGCTCGGTGAGCCAACTGGAATTCGCTGAACTGAGGGGGCTATCACGGTTGTTGTAGCAGCTGCGTATGAGGAAGTCATTCGCACAGGATGGAGCTGTTCATATTTGCTCTTAGCCTCAGTATAGGTCAGTCAGTTCAGGGTCTTATATTCCATGATTTTCCGCTCTTTCTGTAAGATCCTTCAGTCTGCCGAGCAAGGTGAATGATGGTCTCCGCAGTTTACAGAGATGGGAGGCGGGGCACATGGAGTATTGGGATGTGATCGGCATCCTCAATCTCGACATGTGAGGGTGGTAGTACAGCAGGAAGACATATGGCAGAACTTCCAGCACTTAAAGCACCGTATTGGGGGAGGGATATAGGGCTTGACATCACAGCGGTAGACCATCACCTTGACCTTCTCCGGTAATGTATCTCCCTCGAAGGCCACGATGAACATGCTGGACGTCATGAACACCTCGATGTTTTAATTGGCGCACAGCTCGTCATCAGACTGCAAAAGAATGTCCCTATGGAAAACAATACCCTGGACCATATTTAAACTCTCATGGGGTGTGATGATAACTGAAACACCTCCCAACTTGTCACAAGCAAGTAACCTGCGTGACTGGGCAGAGGACACCATTTTTATTAATACTAACCCAGAGTGCATTTTGGACAAGCCTTCCACCACCCCAAACTTGTTCTCTAAATGCTCTGCGAAGAATTGAGGCTTTGTTGACATGAAAGACTCCCAGTCAGCTCTCGTACAAACTAGGAACCGGGGCGAAAAGTGTCACTGCCATCCTGAGCCTTACACTCCTCCCACAGTGTGGCCAGGGAGGGGAACGATTTGGGATCATATTTCTGAGCGTTGAATTGAGCCCAAGAACGCTCAGAGACTGCTGGCAGATGGCCACCAGCAAGAGATGCTGTACTACGCTTCATTGCGGGTCATCTGCCCTGATGCCACCCACTCCAACCAAGGGCCGTCCCCACAGGCACCACCCAGCCTCAGCAACGGCCACCTGGCAGGATGGCCATTGCCAGGAGTCCCGATGCCCCAGGGAGATAGGCGTCTACTCCTTGGCATACATGGGGAGTTAACAGTGCAGGCATCAGCAGAGCGACCCCTGTGTTGCCAGGGGGCTACAACCAACAGGGTACATGGCGGCCTCACCACAACGGACCAGCTACCGTGCTCGATATTAGGTGCAAGGAAGTATATGGTCGTCGTCTCCGCAAAAAGCAACACTGCAAAGTGCATGGTGGAAATCGCACCCAGGAATGTATCCTCGACCAAGAGATGGAGAACGAGCAGGATGGCAATGCGACAACGAGAAAGCTGGCTAAAGGTCTCAATGCACGATGGACACAATGCACCATGTAAGGCACCCTTCCCCAATTGGCTCGCTCTTCAGAAGAATTTGGAAATATGGAGGTCAAACCTGAAAGGGGACCATCACGTATAGGCCGAAACATTTGAGACTCCTTTTAGTTGCCTCTTACGACAGGTAAGAATACCGCGGGCCTATTCCAACCCCCAAACCTGCAGCGGTCTCCACCAAGGGACTGGGACACGACGTGGTAAAGAGGAATGGAACTTTCTGCAGCAGTAGGGATAGCGTTTGTGAGATAGTCCACCTGGTCATCACAACTGAGGAAATCTTGTTCTGCAAAGGTCACCAGGGAGGAGTAAAGCTGCCAGTCAGCCTTAGTAAGCTATCATTTAGGCATACATACGGATGGGGTAGGAGTTAGCAGACAGAAAGCACACGGGAAATGGTCGCTTGAGTAGACATCAGAAAGAACAGACCACTCAAGACGATGGTCAAGCTGGGCAGTGCAAAAGGATAGGTCCAAATGGCAATAGGTTTGTGAAGAGTCAGAAAGGAAAGTGGGTGCACCAGTTTTAAGGCAGAAGAGGTTGAGTTGGTTTAGAATGTCAGCCAAGAGGGCACCTCTCTGGCAGGTCCTGGAGAACCCCAAAGGGGATGACGCACATTAAAGTCACCGAGTAGCAAAAACAGTGGAGGAAGCTGCCCAATAAGCCGAAGTAAGTCGGCCCTGGTGACATCGAAGGATGGGGGTACATAAATGGCACAGAAGGAGAAAGTCAGGTGGGGAAGGAAGAGGTGAATGGCAACAGCTTGAAGACAGGTAGTCACGGAGATGGGTTGACTATGAAGGTCATCCCGTATAAGCAGCACGATGCCCCCATCAGATGGGATGCCGACCTCAGGGGAAGGTCAAAACGAATCAGTAAGTAATGTGGAAGCTCAAAGCAGTCTTGAGGGCGCAATTTCGTTTCCTGAAGGCAAAGTACAAGGGGATAATGGGATGCTAGAAGCAGCCATAAATCCTCTTTGTGGGAACGAAGGCCGCGAACGTTCCATTGGAGGACAGTCATGAGGAGGAATAGATGTAGGTGTCAACTCAGTGACCCCGAGGGACAGCCAGTGCAGAGTCGCTACTACAGGTCACAGAAGCAGGAGGATCCACACAAGCATTGGCGTGCTTGTGCAGTTGGTCGGTGGAGTCCAACAACGAAAAACAGTTGGTGGTGCGCACCGGTAAGACAAAGGCCGGCCAGGCTAAGCGACCACATGGCGACACCGTCGAGCAGGAACTTCGAGTTGGTGAAGGGAAAGACCGTTTGTCTTTAGCGGGCTTCTTCAAGCCCTTCTGGGTAGAGGAAGACTTGGGTGGTGTTTGGCTGGAGGGACAGAGGAAGTCTTCTCGGGAGTAATTCTTCTGGCCTTTCCTGCCTGCCAGTTGTGTAGTGGGTAGCTTCACCCCTCAAGGCGAGAGTTTGACAGTTTGTTGCACAGTGGGACGGGGGGATGGTGATGCTACCTTGACACTAGACGACTTCACAACCTCAGAGCCAAATTTGAGGTCACATGTCTGTGTACCCATGTCCTTCATGGAGCGAGAGGTAACAAGAACTGAACTATAAGTTCCAGACGGGAGAACACAGGGTTTGCGACTAGCCAGTACCTTGCGAGCTACTGGGTAAGGCACTTTTTCCTTTGCCAGAATCTCTTTAACAGCTCGCTCATCTAGATACACGGGGCAATCCTGGGAGGAACAGCGTGGGCGCCATTGCAGTTGATACAATGGGGAGGAGGCAGCAGACATTCGCCCTCATGTGCATACCTGCCACAGGTTACACATTTGCCCGGGTGTCAACAAGACATTCTAGTGTGATTGAACCGATGACAATCAGATTCAGAGTGTACGGCCAGACTGTGATGATTTTGTAGCCTGCTTTAATCTTTGACAGCAGCACCACCCTGTCACAGGTGAGGAAAAGAGTGTGGGTGGGCACCAAGGAGGAATCGACCTTTTTCATGAGACGAATGACAGTGACACCCTGATCAGAGAGGTAAGGTTGTATTTCAGCCTCGGTTAGACCGTCAAGCAGCCTGGTGTAAATACACCACAGGAAGAATTCAAAGTTCTATGTGCCTCGACACAAACAGGGTAGCCGTGGAGAAGCGAGACAGCAAGTAGTAATTGTGCTTGAGCATCAGAAGTCGTCTCCAAAATCAAAGTGCCATTCTGTAAATGAGAGTAGGATTTCACAGGGCCAGCAATGGCATCAACACCTTTCTGAATAAGAAAGGACTGGGAGTACTTCACGTGCCGAAGGACTGGCCGTCTTCAGTACGTGATACCACAATGAACCGTGGTGCAGTGGGAAGCGTCTTCAAGTTGGTAGCCTCATTATGTTTTTGTTTCATCGACATCGATGGAGAGGATGAGTGACTCATCACGAGGAAATCCCCAAGATTGCCAGCGTCTCCAACGGCATGCTCATTCCAACTGGGGCCCCCCTATACAAGGGGGCACACCCACCTTATGTGATTGTTCACACCTCCAGATCACCTGACAAAAGGACCAATGGGCAATCTGGGAAGGTTACAGCTCAGGCAATCACCCCTCCCTGGGCCTGGCCTGTACCAGGGGGTATACGCGAACGCTATCTGTCGATCCGGGGCTGGGAATTACGTGTTACCCAGTTACCTTTTACATGTTAGACAAGTGGGTTGGCCTTCAGGAGAGAACAGCGAGGAAGAAGAAAAAAGAGGATCCTCAAACATCGAAGCGGAGGAATGAGAGGAGAAGGGAAACAAAGAAAGGAAAAATGAGAAAAAAAGAAAGTTGAGACTGTTTGCAGATCAGCAACAGAATGCAGAACATTCCCAATAATATCCCAGACACGTTCCCCAAGGGAGGGGAAAAAGAATAGCAAGAAGATAGACATGCAGCACGGAAGGGAAAATGTGGTACAATGGCTGGGGCCCTGTGGTAGCCAAGCACGAACTTGCCAAATAGCGGCAAACCCCTGGGAGGAGATGACTGCTATGTTGTGCAAGAGGCACGTGGAACAGTGGGTGCAACTGCGACCACATTCAACAGGACCGCAAGGCATGCAATCTCTCACTCCACAGTGACATGGTAACTGCATGGGGTGGTTCCTTCACCCAGTGACCAGTATGTTGCGTACATTGACACCTGAACATTGGCACCATTGTTTGCAAATGCGCTAAGGACAAATGGACTGGGCTCTCAAGGAGTGACGTCCCATGTCCTCGGATGAGAGCATATTCAGTCTGAGTAGTGATTCTGCATATACCTTCATATTGCAAGAAGTGTGAACACTTAATACACCCAGGAACATTGTTTTGTTGGTGCAGGTGTTATGGTGTGGGGAAGCATAATGTTGCATGGGCATACTGACAGCCAAATCTTTGAACATGTGCATCTTTTCAGGGTAACATTTAGGCCTGACTTCATTTTTGTGGCTGGTCAGCCCATTTTCCTGACTTAAATCCCACTGAGCATGTTTGTATGCATTGGGAGACATATTATAGCACGTCCACATGCACCAATGACCATCCAGCAGTTGTCAACCATGTTGATGGAGGAATGGAATGCCCTGCCACAAGAACTCCTTGCCAACTTTGTGGTCAACATGATAGCATGAAGCAGACCATGTGCTGCTGCCTGTAGTGGACTCACACCCTATTAAGAACCATGTCTTGCCTTTTCTAATGTCCAGGGGACCTCCATAAATCATGACAACTTGAGTGTAGTCACTGTTTCTTTTTTTTTCCTTTTTTTTGTTGAAGTACCCAGTCATCAGTGTATCCAAATTTCCTTAACTTTGTTTCTGGTATTTCTGCAAATGCAGAGGCTAAAGTGGAGCAAGAACTAATCCCTGTTGATGACTGGAAAAATGTTGCCAGGTCAGACGAGTCTCATTTCAAATTTTATCGAGGAGATGGACATGTAGGGGTATGGCGACAACCTCACAAATTCATGGACACTACATGTCAGCAGGGGACTGTTCAAGTTGGTGGAGGCTCTGTAATGGTGTAGGGCATGTGCAGTTGGAGTGATATGGGAACCCTGAAACATCTAGATATGACTGACAGGTGATACGTATGTTAGCATCCTGTCTGATCACCTGCATCCATTCATGTCCATTGTGTATACCGTCCAACTTGGGCAATTAAAGCAAGCCAATGCAACATCCCAAACAACCAGAATTGCTACAGAGTGGCTCCAGGACCACACTTCTGAGTTTAAAAACTTCCACTGGCTACCAAACTCCCCAGACACGAACATTATTGAGCATATGTGGGATGTCTTGCAACATGTTGTTCAGAAGACATCTCCACCCCTTGTACTCGTGTGGATTTATGGTCAACCCTGCTGGATTCATGGTGTCAGTTCCTGACAGCACTAATTCACACATTAGTGAAGCCCATGCCACGTTGTGTTGCGGCTCTTCTGTGTGCTCGCGGGGGCCCTACACGATATTAGGCAGCTGTACCCTTAGCTCTTCAGTGTAATTTTCTTTCATTGTAAAGCACTTTTGTAACACTGCACTAACATCCTTTTGGATATATGATAATTTAGGGCACACAACTGCTTTGTTATTAGAGCCCTCGCTGAATGTGGCTTATGTAGTCTGTGAATTGATGAAAGAAGCCTTTCCTTACAAATAATGTTACTGTGGTAGGGTACCACAGAAATACATTAGTAATTTTTTGAATAGTATGTTATAATTTGAATCTTGGGGGAAGGAAGGGAGGGGGATGAGAGAAAGAGTACTACATGAAATGAAGATTAACTGGATAAAAGCATTGTAACTTTCCACAGACATGTGGCAGGCTGACTGCCAGTATAAAAAAAAAATAGTAAGGAGTAAGCCCCAATGATATGGGAATAAGGCAGAAGACAGCAAGCCTATCAGCAGATCTGCGACCATGATGCACTGACACAAACATTGTTTGTCTAGATTATATCTTATTTCTTCACATGGATTACATGCTTCAGCAGACTGCCATCATCAGGTCTGTCGTAAAAAAGAAAAAACACAGAATAAACATTATTTCGCATATCACTAAAAAGATGTACTCACTAACTGATGAGAGAAACTTGCAGTATAAGGTAAGAGACATACATACCAAAAACTTTCAAAACATCAGTACATCATATTATATAAAACAGAAAATGATCATACAGAGTACAGGTGCACATTTGCCATAACAAAGTCATAGGTGCCACTCTTAACACATAAAAGTGCACTATATTTTATTACAAGATTAACAGGCTAAAACATAAGTAAAATACAAATTACATTAAATATGTATTTTACATTTGGGTTTACATACTTATTAAACAATAAGTAACACATTGATATGGATAAATTCATAGACACAAAACTTTAAACATTAATTTACATAAGGATTACACGAACATGAGACAGCTTTACTATGAAAAGGCATAAAACATTTGTCATACAAAATGAAACAAAATAAGAGACATTAAAAGCACGGAGGGGAAACCAAACAAATTTTAACAAGGAAAGTTGTATTTAGTAGACAGTGTCAAAATAAAATTAAGGGTGAAAAAAGGAAACTAACCGTTACCTACACTTGCGAGTAGCACCTCAATTTGACTCAAGGGCTCAGTGCAGTACAGAAGTACAGATATTTTGTTTTGTACGAAAAACGTTTTATTTCTTTATTGTAAAGGTGTCTCATATTATCTAATCCATACATAAATTCATTTGCTAACTTTTTACAAAGTCTAAGTACATGTATATGAATTAATCTATAGGTATGTATTATTTATTGTTTACTGAAGTTTGAAAACACGAACTTATATTTTGATGAAAATTGTATTTTACTTCTGTTTGAGCATCTTATACTTATATTCAAATTATAGTGCACTTTCTCTGTGTTACAAACACAATGTACAGTTTAATATTTCATCTGTGACATTACCACCAGCATGTTCTTATACCTGGTATGACCGTGTACTACTAGACATAATACAATTTTTCGGTGTGCACATGTCATGTATGTACATTGCAAGTGTCTTTCATCAGTCAGTGAGTATAGCTTCTTTCTTATAATATGTGAAGTAATGTGTATCCCATGTTTATTCCCTTTTGTCTTACGACATACCTGATGATGGCAGTCTGCCGAAATGTGTTAATCATTTGAAGAATTAAAGTGCAATCCACACATAGAATTTTTATGTATGCGAGAGTAAGTCATGTTTCCCCATCAAATTTTAAAACCTGTGGTATATTCACCCAACTGTTGCTCAAAATAGAGCGCATATCTCCAGTCAAACCATTGGATATACTCAGGTCAGTATGCAAACAACTAAGTTACAATACAGTGTCTTCATGATGCAGGAAATAGTCATGTTTGAAAGGGTTACGATTCATATGAGGCTAAACTAAAGAAAATTATCTTAATTTGTCTGAATGATTGGATGGAAACATGCCACTGTTGAGTGGTCCGTTTATACAAACATTCAAAGTTTATTTTACTAGATTTGAGCCACTCTTTTTCACATAACTATGACTGTCCTCTTGCCAGCGACAAACAGCTGCAAGCAGAGCTAGAACCATAAAACCCTGACCTCATTTAACAGTGATCTAACATACCTCAATAGAAACAAGCTGTTTATTTTGAATTAACTGAAGTGTTTGATACCACTTCAACTCAACTACACTGTCAACTATTAGTGTAACGTAGACCTCACGCTACATTACAGATCAGTATGTCACATAACCTACATTCCAAAAACTAATATAGATGGAAAAGAATTATTGTTAGTGTTATGTCCTCTTTCTGTTTGTGTACACATGATGTCATATGTCACCTGATTATGTTATGGGATGAAGCTGACATCTGTTGTCAGCAGGTTCAGCTGATCCTTTATTTTTGTATACTGTTTTTTCTTTTTTTTTTTTTTGGGGGGGGGGGGGGGACAAAATGTTCCGTCTAACCCTATATTAACTCCAATATTAAAATGAGAGAGAGAAAAAGTGTTACACATTTACATGCTCCCATTTACAGGGTGCCCTCCACAATGCACCTCATGCTGGCTTGTGGAGTATCTACGCAGATGTACATAATATACATCTGTAACATGTGCAGTGAACTTACTGATACCAGACATGAACAGATGATATGATGCAGTGAGTGACATTGTACATGCACAGAGCCAAAACAGAATACTTAAAATATTTATTTTACTTCCTTACGCACTAATTTTTGGAAACATAGGGATTGTGACACTGATCTCTCACACATACTGAAATATAGGTTAGAATGAAATAATGCAGTCTGGTTGTGAATTAGTGACGCCAACAAATGTGATTTCTTGTTGCAGCACATATTTTGTGCATATTGTATTTAAGCGAGCGGTTTATGACTGCTAACTTCATGATATCAAATCAAAGCATATGCACGGTGTCAGCAAGGTCAATATTTCCCTTGTAATCTAGTCAGGATATATTACAAATTTTAAAAAATATAAAATAATTGTGCAATCAGGTCCGCACATGTGACTACAGAGGAACTGGAGAGCATTAACTGTAACAGTAATTTTTCAGCTACTGAATGTGTGACACCTATACACATAATCAAGTAGAAGAGACAGGGACTGGAATTGATCAACAATTCAGAATTATGATCTAAATTCATTTCAGGATGAGGATATACAGTCCTGAGCTTAGGGGACTGAAAACCACGAATCAGTGGCAACAGGTAGCATCCCACTGACTGCAATAGCAAAAAGGGTGCATATAAAAACCAATCCATTATGTATTCTCATCTCTTGTACACACTGATTACTGATAGGCACTCCAACACAAACATGGTTTTTTATGAATCCAATGATGAATATGTAATGACAAACTGAGTGACTCCACTGAGCATTTACGGAGCAAAAACACAGTGTGACAGCTACTGGACAAACAAACTTCAATAACTTATTGGGAGGGCTGCAGGAGGAGAGGTCTCTCTGCTGCATGGTGTGTCTAATTTCAAATCTAAAACTAGAGCCTTTACAGACAGTAAAATCTCTCTTCAGTTATTTATAAATGTGGCCTGATTATATAAGGACTACATGTATTCCTCTTCCAGCTAAATCGAGTTATATCCCTAAGTAAATAAGGAACTGACCTACTCAGCAAATAAAACAATCTTAAAATATAGTATCCCAAAAGTGACATATGATAAACACACACTTTGGAGCGGTCTTCCTGCAAAACAAAACAGTGTCCATGGGAAATCACATTTTGAGCTAGACTAGAGCATCACGCCAATATCTGATTCCACAAGTTAGACATGGTTGGGGTATGAAGTTTAGCAGACATTTTCTTGTTTCAGTTTTTGCTCTCTCTCTCTCTCTCTCTCTCTCTCTCTCTCTCTCTCTCTGTGTGTGTGTGTGTGTGTGTGTGTGTGTGTGTGTGTGTGTGTGTGTGTGTGTGTTCTCATCGTGAGTATCCAGTGGCGATAAAACATTTCTTCTTTGTATCCTTAAATATCCTCACCTGAATGATACCCCTTACTCTTACAAATGTAAACTTGTTATCACAACAAAGGTTGCCTCGAAAGCAAAAGTACTTTACTAGGTGTGGTCCACTTTGAAGTGATCTTTGCCTTATTCAATAATCTTTTGGGTATGCATACAGAACAACAATATTTCATCGCCTGAAATTTCATGTGTCAATCGTACAGTAATCTTTGAGGCGAGGCACCTTGAAGACAGCTGTATGGTCAACAGCCAAAAATTGCAAGATGAAATGTTACTGTCCTGGATGCACACCCAAAAGATTATGGAATATTCCATAAAGGCAGACCTACAGTTTACTGTGGATTAAAAACCATGATGCCACTTGGCATTTTTCATATTATAAATCATTGCCAAAGATGAAAAAGCTATACTAGACACACAAAAAATCCAAAAAAGGACTGGAGATCCAATCCTGTATGTTTGGATTTTTAATCTGACACTTACCCACCAACCCACACCCATTTAGTCCATAAATTTAAAAAAAAATGGTCTTAAAAGCTCAGAATTATTCTCTCCATTTTGTTTATGTTATTACTTCTACAGCACCAATGAAATCAGAGCAGATGATCGGCATCTCTTTGCGTTTCCCTATTTTCCCCAGCAATTTCTGCATTAGAGCCAATTCCATGTCATACATGTGAATGTACGCAGTAAAAAAACTGAAGACCCTATATAAGAAGATACAAAGCAGCAGAGGGATGTGGCGAAGTTTGCTTACTGTCATCTCACTCTGACCAGTTATATCCCTAATTTTTTTTTTAAAATGAAGCTTGGGATGACACACTAACCTGTAAGTCACACTGGAAGTTGACAGTTTTTGAGTTGATAAGACAATAAATGTGTCATGGCAAAACTATTTTCTATACATTCCACATTCTGTACTTTATGTCCCTGCTGAAAAACACCCTATTTTCCAACCACTGACCAGTAAGTTCTGTTTCATGGCATTAATAACAATGTCCCTGTCCAAAACCCTCATATTTCCATGGAGGCTCCAATATTTTTGATACTTAAAATATGTGTTATTACATAGCATTATAGTTGTAATGAAGATGCAGAGCTCACGAAAAGCTGTTAACAGTGTCACTTAGCATAACTGACAGTTTGCATGGTATTGTTCACTACTTGTTCAAAAAAGCATTTCCTTACTTGGATCTGTGAATCTGTATTAATAAAATAATATTTACTTAAAAATAAAGACAACTTTAACAGTGTAATCTTAGTATAACAGGTAAAATAAACCAGGGCTTGTAAAGTTGCCAGCTAACATGGTGGTTACATGCCTGGCTACTAATTTCTGTACCTGTTACATCAAGAATTATTATACACTCTTCCTGAAGAGTGGTGCTGCATGCTTTGATTTTAAACAACCTATCAATAGTGGCATGAATAATAATGAATTGTATAAACAATGGCACTAATAACACTATCAACATGGGTCTTGGCATAAGGAACGATAGCATATTGTAAGGGATGGTCTCAAAACTTGGCACATATATTTCACACAGAACAGTAAGACAGGACCTGTCAGCTCCCTTAGTATATGCACTAACATAGCTCAACCTGTTTGTTGTTATCCTCAGATTCCTCAGGTGAGAGTCATAGGCACCTGTCATGAAGGAAGGAAGATCAGGATTCAACATCTCGTTGACATTAAGATAGACTGAGCACCAGCTCTTAATGGTTCAAGGATGTGGAAGGAAATCGTCCATGCTCTTTCAAGGGAACTATCCTGGCATTCTACTGGAGTGATTTAGGGAACTCACGAAAAACCTAGATGCCCATATGCAGCTTCGAACCATTGTCCTCCTGAATATGCCACGCGTGTCCCAATCAGTGTGCCACCTCTATCAGTACTTTTCAATTATTACACCCAGAAGCTTACAAAATTCTCCCAGTTGGGAAGTGTGCTCCTCAGTCCATATGGAGTTTGGATAAAAAGCCAAATGAACATATACTTCCTGTACACATAGCTGTCACATTAAAACTGAAATCTCGTACAACAGGAAATAATAAGAGCTGGCATAGTATTTAGCTTTGTTGGCAGTTACATCACACCATTAGTTCTCCACAATGCCACAGAAAAGAAAGTGGGAACAATTCGCATGTCATGGGCAACTGAAAGAAACGAAACACACAAAGTACAGTGTACTGATGGATCAGCAAAAGAAAATATCTACGAAATCCTAAAAGATGAAGAAGCGGGATGAGGGAATACTATCAAATTGTTGCTCTCAAGGTTAGTTGCATGAATCTCAATCTACGTGCAAACAGTAGTTACGTCAAAATGTGGTGAGATTTGATGGTTACTGTATCAACAAACGCACGAACAATGAAATGTCTCAGATTTATATATGGTAAATTTAACAATCAGTTCCATATATTCTTATAGTGGCCAACGTACAGTTTAACTGCAAGAAGTATTTCTAATTTCTAACCACGAAGAAAAGAGTCATCTATTAGTAGCTGTGCAGTTAGTTAACATATGTCACGGGTAATACGAATATCACGGACTTCCAGAAAATTCCAAAGACATTTCAGACAGTAATGCTCTTATGCCACTGTCTTACATAAGCACAAGGCTATATCATGTTACCTTGAGCGCCCAAAACCACGATTTTCGCCTCGATGGTTTTCATTTTGGAAAGCTGACACACTGCCCTTCAACCTCTGGTTATTGTTAATTGATAACAGTTGTACAACGCAATTACATTTTAACACACACAACACATTTGACATACGGGCACAGTCTTGCCCCTACTGGTAAACAAGTCAATGTCAAAGTTGCCAGTTGATTCGCATCAACGATAATCCATGAGCCAGCGATAATAATTCACAATGGTGGCATCGATGTTATAAGAATTGTAACCTCCTTGTGTGAGACAGCGATGGAAGATACATTTCGGGGCAGACTAGCATCGGGTATTCGGATTACTAGCATGTGAGTTTGGTCGTGCATAAATCCAATAGGTGTCTCTAGGGTCAGTATGCCCACAGCATGTGCCTTTATTTCTATATATATCGCGGGAGGTACCGTGGCTTACTCCTTTCAAATATATACTTTGGTTTTCTTGAAGATATCGATAGATGTCTCTGTTGTCATGGTATCGTCACAGTCTAACCACAGTCTAACATGGTCTAGTCGCGACACTTCGCCTCGATTTTGTTGCCTTCAGCGCCAGCAGTGCTCCAAGCGGCCGGTAGGTTGAACTGCGAGTTCGGCGCGATCGTGAAAGCGAATAGTGATTGTTTATTTTGATTTATACAATGGTTTTTACCATCGGGAACGTTTGTAACGCAATAAATTGCAGCAGCAACAGGCAGAAGACACCACAGCCGTCTTTTTTAGGTTTCCTAAGGATCCTGGGAGGTATATACCATCATGTTACTAAACTGTATCGTCAGGATTCACTTACAAATGTATGTGTATAAATGATGAATGTTTCGTTTTAGGAGCAAAAAAATGGCTAGTTAATAGCAGACGAGAAGACCTTATGAAGAAAGACCCGGTTTACCTGTAGAATAATATTTGGTTTTGTTCGCTACATTTCGAACAAAACCAGTTCATGAACGCAGACAATAACAAACTCGTGTGGAATGCAGTACCCACACTGTTTGACATTCCAAATAAGCCACCTCAACTGACGATGAAGAGGAAACTGCCACAAAGATTCGACAGTCAATATAAAGCTGTAAAACAGTCCTATGACACAGAAGCAGCCAGTTCTACTCTCCATGTATTAGTGCCAGATTCGTGAGAATCGTCAACACAGACCTGCTTTGACGATGAAGTGGTTAGATTAAGTGGAGCTGTTCGTGTCTTACAAAAGCGTGTGAAGTGTCAGAATGTGCAGATCGCTAGGCTTCGAGCGAAACTATTATGGGACAAGGAAAGTGCCTACAGACAGATTGTTTGAAAGTTATTCAAACATTTGGTTTTTCGTGAAATGTAATGTAATCAGCTCATTATAATGTTTTCAGCATATTTCTCCCACTATTTGTCAGTTGCTTGTCCCACTTAGAATAATATAAAGATGAAGGTCCTACTTGTGGCAACAGGCGACAATGACAAACACAGTAGGCCTACAGAACGATAAACGAGCTGTGCATCGCTTTTGCATGTAGAGGTACATGTCTGTGCTTCTTACATGTGAATCTGTGTGTTTATATTCTTTTGATATTAACGTGGTAAGCTGCAATTCTGTCCAATGTCGTAAGTGTTTCTTCACGAATGTGTTGTAGCTTGCCACTCTATTCATGGTTTTTGTCCATACTTGCGCTTATTTTAGAATCATTTTTAGAAACATATATGCCTTCTGATACTACACAAACTCTTGGAGGCAAGAACTCGAATAATTCGGAAATTACGTAAGAAATGGATGCAAACAAACATTATGCTTACGACGCGTCTGACGTTCACCTTACCTGCCGCTTGGAGCGCTAGTGTCGCTCCATCTGTCAAACGGCAACAACTTTTACAGCAGTGAGTGTCGCGACTGTTATGTTAGACTGTGGTATCGTCGTGACTATCATCCTAAACGACGAACTAAAGCATCATTACCCTACGCAGAAGAAAACCGCCCTGCACACTTTAGCCAAAAGGGCTCACAGAATAAGCGATAAGAAACATGTGAAGGGTGAACTACAGAACCTCAAGTCCATTTTTGGTGCTGATGGTTATGGATTGAAACTAGCAGATAAAACTATGGCGAAGAATTAAGGCTATAGGGGAGAGCAGAAGGAAGCACAAAACATCGCTCTATTACCATATGTTCAAGATGTCACTGAACGGGTGGACAAAATTCTCCACTGAACAGGCATCAAGCCGATTTTCCGAAGCAGCAACAGAATAAGAGATTCCCTTCACACAACAAAAGATGCAGTTACCAAACTACATGCTGCTGTAGTTCACGAAATCAGGTGCGAATGCGGATTAGTGCACGTAGGCGAGAAGGGAGGACCCATCAGCACATGATATCTGAACACGAAAGATATATCCAACTATGATAAGACACCAAGTCAGTGGTGGCAGAACAACAGGCTTAGTGTGGCAATCAGATTGATTTTGGCGAAGCTCGTTTGCTGGTGAAACGACCTCTTACTTTCAGGTGGAAGGTTAGAGAGGCAATAGAAATAGCCAGGCGATCCGCTAACATGAACAGAGAAGGCGAGTATCGACTTCCGACGTCTTGGGTGCCAACAATAACAGCACCACGGGACGACAGCTCACATGAAGCAATACACACAGGAGCGCGGGAGACAGCAGCGGCGGCGGAAGGTACATAGAGTACTGGCGCACTTCAGCCGGCGCTAGACTGCAGGAAAACAACGCCACGTTACAACTGCTGCCTAGTTACCCACTCATCAATTTCCACCAATCACAAGTAGTAATGCAAACACCAATCAAATCGTCGGGTCTCTACCAATGAGAAGAAATAATAAAAACACCAATAAAGAACTTCTAACATCCTTTTCCTTCATCTTTAACAGATAACAGCCACGTCTGCAGGTATATAACAAACGAAATTTTCTCATTCAGCATCTTGAGGACTGGATCCCCTCGCTTCCAACTCGGAGGATTACACTGTCTGGGCTACACTCAGAGTGGAATCGATGCATTTGGAAGAACCCCTTGCCCCTGCTGCTGCCGTCTGTGTGCCGGCCGCTACTGCTGTTTGTTTGTCCACCGTCGCCGCTGCCGCCCCCAGCCAGCCAGCCAGCCGTCAGTCCATACATCAGCCACCTCTCTGCAGCCCGGTGCTCGCTGCCACCCGCCCTCCGGTGCTCGCCACCACCACCACTCCCAGCCAAGGATACTGGGCCACCCCTGTTGCCATCATTGTACAGCCGCTGTCCGGAAGGATTCGTCAGACCGACTTCACCATCTGTCGGGGGAGGGGGGCTGCCACCCTGCCCTGTTCGAGTCGTCGCTGCCCCCCACCACCTCGCTGAGGGCTGCCTCATCGTCGCACCTGCTGCTGCCGCCATCACCATAGTCTTCCGTCCCCGCCACTGTCCTCACTGATGCCCCAGTTACTCGTCCCTGCCGCTGTCACCGTTGCTGTCGCCATCACCACCATCACTATCTTCACCCCTACCCCCACTTGCTCACTACCACCATGGCCCACCCTACCACCTTCACCATTTTCACCTCCCCCTCAGCTGCTGCAACCACCATCACATGGAGCTCATCAGCCCGTTCTCCCTTCCCTTCGCAGTCTCCCCTACTCCTGTGCCGTTTTCAGCTGTAACCTCTCCCGACTCTCCTTCACCCTTAGCTGTCACCATCTTCAGAGTTTCTACCACTTACTGCACCACTTACGTCAGCCGCCCAGCCAGCATGGATCTCAGCCTGCCACGCCACAGTTTCTGCCACACCCATGCCCCTACCCCCAGCATCACCTGCCTCTCAGGGTGGACCTGCCCCTCAACACCTCCCCTTCCAACCCATCCCCCAGCCCCCTTCCCAACGTTTCCTATCCAAGAAACCTACTAAACGCCCTGTCCCCACCCTCTCCACAAAGAAAACCCCTGATCCCCTACGACACACCCACCCCCATGGATGCGACCCCATCCCCCACTCCTACATCTCCTTCAACCCACACCTTCATCCTCTCCAATACTGACCCTCAATTCCTCTATGCCTGCACCTTCACCCTTATCATCTGTAAATACTTCCCCAATGGCCCCATCTCCCTTCTCATTCCTTGAAAGAACGTGGTTCTCCTCTCCAAAATCCCATGTATCCAATTTGGCCCACTGGCCACCCTTACCCCCTACAACACCCCTCCTCTCCCCGACAACCTCAACCTCCCTGCCGTCTGCCGACCTTCACTGTCATGATCACGGAGGCTGAGGTGTTGGCGGAACTCAATTCCCATCCCGACATTGAAATTCGCTCAGCGCATTGCACCTTTAATGATGCTGTGCCAACTTACCTTATGCGACTATTCACGGAATCCGCCTCCTCCATCGACCGCCTCCTTACACAGAGAGCCCACATGTATAATAGATGCCATAAAGTTGACCCCTCCCGTTCCCCCCTCCAATCCTATCGCTGCCAACTCTGCCTTAAGTATAACGACCATGTTACTGCTGCTTGCAAGAGTCCCCCTACCTGTTCCCACTGCAAAGATTCCCACTTCCTGAAGAACTGCCCCAACCTCGACTCCCCCCCCCCTCCTGTAATCCTTCTCCTGTCACCCCAGAGCTCACTGTCCCCATCCGCTCTGTAGATGATGCCATCCACCTCAACAACTCGCTCCGCCCTGCCTCTACTGCAGAGGACATCATCTACTTCATCAAAATTGTTCTACAAAACATCCACCCCTTCCTATGCCCCCACACCCTTTCTCAAATCGTCCTTGCTGCCCGTTTCATCTTTCACCTCACCATCTATGCCATCTACTCCCACAACCAGGCCCACTTCACCTTCACCCCCCTCACCACCCTCATCTAAATCTCCCTTACCATGGCCTGACAACATTACAGTATCATTTACCATAATATGCTATGTTCGGATACAGGCTGAGTTGGCATCCCTTCGCTCCCAGCTTCAGGCAGTGTTGGCTTCGGTCATACAGCTTGAGGCTGTTGCCAATGGGCATCACTGTGGGGCCCGGATGGGGGTTTGTCAGAGACGACCAGCTCGTCCCACGCATCCCCCGATCGGACTACGACTGTGGCTGCCCGGGATACTGCCCACATTGAGGCTGATCCCTCACCTGTGGTAGAGTGGGAGGTCGTCTCGAGGTGTGGCAGGGGGCGAAAGACATTCCGGAGGGCTGAATGGAAGGCCTCTTCGGTTTGTCTGACGAACTGGTTTCAGGCACTGTCTCAGGCTGATACTGATCTTTGGCCGGACATGGCTGCTTGTCCTGTTCCAGAGGTTGCCCCTCAGTCTGCCAGATCCAGGCAGTCGCAGAGGGTGGGCTTACTGGTAGTTGGGAGCTCCAACATCAGGCGCGTAATGGGGCCCCTTAGGGATATGGCAGCAAGAGAGGGGAAGAAAACCAATGTGCACTCCGTGTGCATACCGGGGGGAGTCATTCCAGATGTGGAGAGGGTCCTTCCGGATGCCATGAAGGGTACAGGGTGCATCCATCTGCAGGTGGTCGCTAATGTCGGCACCAATGATGTGTGTCGCTATGGATCAGAGGAAATCCTCTCTGGCTTCCGGCGGCTATCTGATTTGGTGAAGACTGCCAATCTCACTAGCGGGATGAAAGCAGATCTCACCATCTGCAGCATCGTCAACAGGACTGACTGGGGACCTTTGGTACAGAGCCGAGTGGAGGGTCTGAATCAGAGGCTGAGACGGTTCTGCAACCGTGTGGGCTGCAGATTCCTCAACTTGCGCCATAGGGTGGTGGGGTTTCGGGTTCCGCTGGATAGGTTAGGAGTCCACTACACGCAGCAAGTGGCTACACGGGTAGCAGGGGTTGTGTGGCGTGGACTGGGCGGTTTTTTAGGTTAGATGGCCTCGGGCAAGTACAGAAAGGGCAACAGCCTCAAAGGGTGCGATGCAAAGTAAGGACATGCGGGGACCAAGCAGCAATCGGTATTGTAATTGTAAACTGTCAAAGCTGCATTGGTAAAGTACCGGAACTTCAAGCGCTAATAGAAAGCACCAAAGCTAAAATCGTTATAGGTACAGAAAGCTGGCTGAAGCCAGAGATAAATTCTGCCGAAATTTTTACAAAGGCACAGACGGTGTTTAGAAAGGATAGATTGCATGCAACCGGTGGTGGCGCTGCTAGTAGTAGTTTATCCTGTAGTGAAGTAGAAGTGGATAGTTCCTGTGAATTATTATGGGTGGAGGTTACACTCAACAACCGAGCTAGGTTAATAGTTGGCTCCTTTTACCGACCACCCGACTCAGCAGCATTAGTGGCAGAACAACTGAGAGAAAATTTGGAATACATTTCACATAAATTTTCTCAGCATGTTATAGTCTTAGGTGGAGATTTCAATTTACCAGATATAGACTGGGACACTCAGATGTTTAGGATGGGTGGTACGGACAGAGCATCTAGTGACATTATACTGAGTGCACTATCCGAAAATTACCTCGAGCAATTAAACAGAGAACCGACTCGTGGAGATAACATCTTGGACCTACTGATAACAAACAGACCCGAACTTTTCGACTCTACAAATGCAGAACAGGGAATCAGTGATCATAAGGCCGTTGCAGCATCCCTGAATATGGAAGTTAATAGGAATATAAGAAAAGGGAGGAAGGTTTACCTGTTTAGCAAGAGTAATAGAAGGCAGATTTCAGACTACCTAACAGATCAAAACGAAAATTTCTGTTCCGACACTGACAATGTTGAGTGTTTATGGAAAAAGTTCAAGGCAATCGTAAAATGCGTTTTAGACAGGTATGTGCCGAGTAAAACTGTGAGGGATGGGAAAAACCCACCGTGGTTCAACAACAAAGTTAGGAAACTACTGCGAAAGCAAAGAGAGCTTCACTCCAAGTTTAAACGCAGCCAAAACCTCTCAGACAAACAGAAGCTAAACGATGTCAAAGTTAGCATAAGGAGGGCTATGCGTGAAGCGTTCAGTGAAATTGAAAGTAAAATTCTATGTACCGACTTGACAGGAAATCCTAGGAAGTTCTGGTCTTACGTTAAATCAGTAAGTGGCTCGAAACAGCATATCCAGACACTCCGGGATGATGATGGCATTGAAACAGAGGATGACACGCATAAAGCTGAAATACTAAACACCTTTTTCCAAAGCTGTTTCACAGAGGAAGATCGCACTGCAGTTCCTTCTCTAAATCCTCGCACAAACAAACAAATGGCTGACATCGAAATAAGTGTCCAAGGAATAGAAAAGCAACTGGAATCACTCAACAAAGGAAAGTCCACTGGACCTGACGGGATACCAATTTGATTCTACACATAGTATGCGAAAGAACTTGCCCCCCTTCTAACAGCTGTGTACTGCAAGTCTCTAGAGGAACGGAAGGTTCCAAATGATTGGAAAAGAGCACAGGTAGTCCCAGTCTTCAAGAAGGGTCGTCGAGCAGATGCGCAAAACTATAGACCTATATCTCTGACGTCGATCTGTTGTAGAATTTTAGAACATGTTTTTTGCTCGCATATCATGTCGTTTTTGGAAACCCAGAGTCTACTCTGTAGGAATCAACATGGATTCCGGAAACAGCGATCGTGTGAGACCCAACTCGCTTTATTTGTTCATGAGACCCAGAAAATATTAGATACAGGCCCCCAGGTAGATGCTATTTTCCTTGACTTCCGGAAGGCGTTCGATACAGTTCCGCACTGTCGCCTGATAAACAAAGTAAGAGCCTACGGAATATCAGACCAGCTGTGTGGCTGGATTGAAGAGATTTTATAAAATAGAACACAGCATGTTGTTATCAATGGAGAGATGTCTACAGACGTTAAGGTAACCTCTGGCGTGCCACAGGGCAGTGTTATGGGACCATTGCTTTTCACAATATACGTATATGAATGACCTAGTAGATAGTGTCGGAAGTTCCATGCGGCTTTTCGCGGATGATGCTGTAGTACACAGAGAAGTTGCAGCATTAGAAAATTGTAGGGAAATGCAGGAAGATCTGCAGCGGATAGGCACTTGGTGCAGGGAGTGGCAACTGACCCTTAACATAGACAAATGTAATGTATTGCGAATACATAGAAAGAAGGATCCTTTATTGTATGATTATATGATAGCAGAACAAACACTGGTAGCAGTTACTTCTGTAAAATATCTGGGAGTATGCGTGCGGAACGATTTGAAGTGGAGTGATGACATAAAATTAATTGTTGGTAAGGCGGGTACCAGGTTGAGATTCATTGGGAGAGTGCTTAGAAAATGTAGTCCAGCAACAAAGGAGGTGGCTTACAAAACACTCATTCGACCTATACTTGAGTATTGCTCATCAGTGTGGGATCCGTACCCGGTCGGGTTGACGGAGGAGATAGAGAAGATCCAAAGAAGAGCAGCGCGTTTCGTCACAGGGTTATTTGGTAACTGTGATAGCGTCACGGAGATGTTTAGCAAACTCAAGTGGCAGACTCTGCAAGAGAGGCGCTCTGCATCGCGGTGTAGCTTGCTCGCCATGTTTCGAGAGGGTGCGTTTCTGGATGAGGTATCGAATATATTGCTTCCCCCTACTTACACCTCCCAAGGAGATCACGAATGTAAAATTAGAGAGATTCGAGCACGCACGGAGGCTCTCAGACAGTCGTTCTTCCCGCAAACCATACGTGACTCGAACAGGAAAGGGTGGTAATGACAGTGGAACGTAAAGTGCCCTCCGCCACACACCACTGGGTGGCTTGCGGAGTATAAATGTAGATGTAGATGTAGATATCTGCTCCCTGCCCATCCACAAACTCCTCTTCCACCACACCGTCAATCGACACTTCGTAGATGCCTCATCCTAAATGAAACCTTCCTTCAACCCTGTCTCTCAGTCTCCTCAGCCCCTTAGACCCTCCATCACACCAATAACCCATACCCCCTAGCACATGGTGGGGTTGCTATCAGCTACCCTATACACCTCCCTGTTCGGCTCCAACCTCTCCTCAACAATCCCACCGAGCATCTAACCCTCAGCCTCTTCTTCCCCACCATTACCGTCAAATGTGCCACCATCTACATCTGCCGTTGCATCCCCATCTCATACGATTTCCTGGACCACATTGACCACCTACGTGGTTGCTGCAGACCTCAATATACACAGCCTTGCTCCTGCTGATCTCCATCGGTGGCATCGTTTTATCACCACCCTCCAGGAAGACCTGGTTCCCCTCCCCCAACACATCCAACTGTATCCAACACCACTCCTGATGTGGTCCTAGCCTCTCCCAACCTTCTTGGGCGCATCACTGGAGAAGTCCTTGACCTAATTGGCAGTGACCAAGCCCCATCCTTCTCATTATCTCTGATGGTCACCATCGCAGACATGCTCCTTGCCCTGAGATTCCTCCTAAAGTTGTCCATGATTACTTCCGCGCAAACTATGATACCTACCAGGACTCCATACACACTCTGGTCGAACGCCACAACCCTACCCTCCAATCTCCCAACAACATCTCCCAAGCTGCTACCTTCCTCCACCAGACCTTGACTGATGGTGTAGCTAGCCATCCACCCTCACCACCCAGCCCTGCCCCCACAGGCCATCCTTCTCCTTCTATCCCTCCATGGGTGTACCTCAGGGCTCTGTCTTCTCTCCTCTCCTCTACCTCCTGTACACAGCAGATATGCCCCAACTCCCTCCCTCCGGTCCACCTAATGCACTATGTTGATGACACCACCTTCCTTACCCTCACTCCTACCCTTCAACAGTCACAACGCCTTCTCCTGAATCACCTTGACTTTTTTGTCACATCGTATAACCAGTAGCTCCTAAAAATCAGTCCTTCAAAGACACAGGCAATCATCGTAGGTCCTACCACTCGCTCCTTCTGGCTCCTAGATTTTTCCCTTACCACTTGTGCCTTTCCTGTCCGCCTGTCCTCGACCCTCACCTACCATGAACTCATCATTGACCATCACCTCACCTGGATCCTCATCTCCACTCTATCCAATCCAAATCTCACAACTGCCTCCGTCGCCTTAATCTCCTCTCTGGTTGGACATGCGGGTTGAACCCCTCTACCATCCTCCACACCTACAAAGCCATATATGCCTCCCATCCACCATGTGGATCCTCTATGACCTGATTTCCCCATCTGCTCCTTTTCCTTGAACATATCCAAGTCCTCTACACCTCCCACAGACTTGAACCCGCCCATCTCCTGGTTGCTCCTCTGCTCTTCAACCCATGCCCACTGCCGTGCCTTCACTGTTGTGTCCCACACACTCTCCACCTCTACACCCTTCATCTCCTTTCCAAAGGTGGCTTCTATCAACTCTCCCTCCTAGATGATGCCCTCTCTCCTCCCATTAATCCCTCCTATCAACTCTGATCCTCATCTCCCCCTCCCTACCTCTGTCCTTTTCCCGGGCTCCCTCTTGACCCCCTCCTTCCATCGTGTTTTCCCCGACTACCCTCTCTTTGCCCCATTCTATCCCCCGAGTCCTTTTGCTTTCCCCTCGTCTGCCTTTCCCACTCCTTCTCACATCCGCCCTGCCCCCTTTTTATGTGTCCTCTCCCTCCATCAGCTCCCCCCGTTTTGCTTTTTCCTCTCCTCCCCCCTTTTTCCCCTCATCTGTCCAGGTACTCACCCCCCTCCCCACATTCGCCTTAGACTGTGGTGTGTCATCTTCATGTCTACTCTATAGTGCAGTGTTTATGTGAGTGTTCAGTGTTATGCATCCACTTTTTTAATTGTTGCAAACAGAAACCAGACTGTCACCATGTTTTTTAATTGTGTCTGTCTACTTACTGTGTGTCTTAATTAGCATCGTCAACCCTGTGTTTTTATATTTTAACTTCCAGAATTTTTTGCCATTTTGCAGGTTTTAAAACGTCACCATTTTATCGCCTGTTTTTATTGTTTGTTATCTTCTGATTACGTTTTTTTAACTCTCTTGTAGGATGAAGATGGCATATCAATCTGTTGCCAGCCCTCCCTCCCCCCCCTTTGCGTGGGAATCAAAATTCAATAATTAATACTCATTCAGAACCCCCTTCCCCTCGCATGAGATGGGGTCGCTATTGGCCACAAAGCAGTAAACAAAAACATCCTGAAGTATGTCACTTGCAATAGTGACCAAAACGTTGGTAGTCTGACATATTGATAATGCGGTTACAAACAAAGGAAAGTTTTATTGATTACATACTGGTTATTTATGTAATGACATTTACTACAAAAATTATATATGGAGAAGTTCCCCCACTGGCAAATAAATGTGATGCTTGTGTGAAGAATGTTCTAATATTATGCACAAAAAATTACAATCCAGTGCCAGGAAAGTAACTTAAACAACTTGTTGCATCATTATTAGAATTATTTCGTACACGTATGTGCTTAACTTGAAGATGTTCTTGTTTGAGAAAGAAGTCTCCTAAAATAACTAGCTTGTAAATTTTCTTTTATGCATTATAAGTGGCTGACAGTGAGACTAAGTCACATTTCAATTCTTTCTCACATAAGTCAGCCTTGTTTATGTTTTTTGTTCTGACAATGTGTGGTAGTTTGTATTTACCACATAATCAATGTGTTTTTAATATTCACCCTCACTTCCGTGTTTCATGCTTAATTTGTAAATGATTGATAATGACAAGTAACAGACAGCGGCGGCTTTACATATAGCCCCATTAGGTACGGGCCTAGGGGTGGCACCTTAAGGGGGACAGCATTTTTTGCTCTATACTCATTTTAACCTTTTACATTTGAAAATAACTGTGCTTACAAACGACAATATTTTTTAATATTGTTAAACAACTTGCCAGTTTATATAAACCTTAAGAACGAAATTCGACAATACAAGCTTGGAAATATACATAGTTTACTTGGTGACTGAATGGAAATCTGGTATCATCTTCATGATTGTTCAAAATATTTTGAAGTAAGCTGTCAGGATGGCAATCTACAATACAATGTTTGAAACGGTATTATTCAGATAATGTTGTCAGTTACTACTTAACCCTACCATATTTTCCCTGTGAAAATACCAGGACCCCTGAAAAGCTGAGATAAGCTAATCAGCAGTTTCTTAAATACTGTAACATGTGTGGGCTCAGTATGTAAAACCTGACTGTACTTAAATTTCTTTTAGAAACTATGGGGCAGCATCAAGTCAACCCTCCGTTACTGTAATTAATGTAAAAGCTCTGTGGTCTTCAATATCTGAGCTTTCATTTAATGTCACCCATTTAACAAAACATGTTGATACTAGGGTTGGGTTGTTTTGGGGAAGGAGACCAGACAGCGAGGTCATCGGTCTCATCGGATTAGGGAAGGACGGGGAAGGAAGTCGGCCGTGCCCTTTGAAAGGAACCATCCCGGCATTTGCCTGGAGCGATTTAGGGAAATCACGGAAAACCTAAATCAGGATGGCCGGACGCGGGATTGAACGTCGTCCTCCCGAATGCGAGTCCAGTGTCTAACCACTACGCCACCTCGCTCGGTGTTGATACTAGGAATGTTTTACATTTTTAAACACGTTTACACGTAAAGAACATAAGCAGAATATCTAATAATGTGTGAAATACACTTCACAACAGTTTAAAAATTTTATTTATTTGTTTACTTTACTAGGCGAAAAAAGAAGAAGAAACCAACTTTAGTTTGTCTCATTTCGTGTGCTGACACCTGCACGATACCGAAGTTCCCATTCTGTTTAATCGAATAGTATGTGGCACCGCAAATTTTATATTAAACTTCTTATTAAGATTTTTATCTTCGAGGAAAGGTTATTTATATATTATATTGGAACAAAAGGTGCATTTGTGTGTAGACATAACAGCAGTGTTCACACTGCATCAACTGCAACACAACATCAGCTGCCAAGCAGACTACTTAAACTTTGTAGTATTTCTTCTCTGCCCACAGAAACCGCCAAAATTTGATAAGAATAAGTGGGATAAGAGTCGATCCAACACACCTTACTGCAAGAAATTGCAAAAATTATTTGCTTTTTAAATTAGAAAGACAGTGTCAAGAATATTCAGAAAATATTTGCGTCCCAGTTAAATTCCGGCGACGCTAGAAACAGAAACCAAAAAAGGGACTGCCCCAATTTCTTTACGAGACGAATTCCAGCTGGCAGATGTGCTTCTACTGTTCACTGACAACAGAGAAACAGGCGACAACGAAATTCAATTATTCCGCATTGTGTTTCTTTCATAGCACAGTTACGTTGAGTGATTCGAGTTGGTCAGTTCATAACTCTGTGTTTAAAGGAAAAATCTTTGTGCTAGTGTGCCATGTTTAAAATAAAAATCTTTGTGCTCATGTGTGGTGTAGTACGATTGGAACTGGACACAGCCTTTCTTTCTTTCCTTTTACAATTTTTTTCTTTTGTTTCGGCTGTTGGTTGACAATTTTGTAAGTGCCTTAACATGAATAACAGTTAAAAAAAGCAAACGTGCTTAATTAAATTGGGTGGTATTTCGGAAATTATCGAAGGAACGGCGAGAAGGAGAAGCCAATGCTCTAAAAACGCTTGGCAGAGTATATCAATTTTTTGCAAAAAATGTTGCTGTTTCAAATTCTGAACGCATCTCTGTAAAAGTACGCATTAATTTCTGATGTATGACACGTTTGCCTCAATTTTTAGATCGTAACACAACTTTTTTATTTTCACTTTCAACGGTTTCGTGTAAAACAACATATTAATAGTGAATGTATAACAAAAATCCGTTGTCTCCTAATCGCTCTACTGTATTTTTAGGCCATAAAAGAAAAGTTATTTTTCTTGTGTTCGTTTCTATTGTCTTTCGACAGAAGAATGTGTTAACACAATGCAGTTTTAAGTTTGTTTTATTCACTGCCGTACACCAAGTACAGTTCAGGAACCATATTACATTTTGATTAAGAGCGTGACTAGACCGTTGACGCTTCCTTCGGAACAACGAATAGCGGAGTACGGAAACAGATCACAGCGCTCCCACCCAAAACGGCAATCGTGAAGTGATCGGGTATAATTATTATTTAAAATATGTTTTTTGGGGGGTGGGGGAGGGGGCGCATATAATATGGTGTGCCTAGGGGCGCAAAATTTTTAAATCCGCCACTGGTCACAGAAGCCGTCAAAGCGTGAAGCTGAGTATCAAAATTTTTGCGGATGGCAGGACGTGAACCAAAATTTCCGCACAAGCATCGTAACTTTGTCTACTCACCCGCTACACAGCAGTGGTTACTAACAATCAGTGGCTTTGTTTGGTCTCATGTGACTATTGAAACTTTTGAATGCTGATTATGCATTCAGTATCAATAAATTGTACCTTTCTGAGAGGTCCTCAGTGTGCTAGTATTTTGGAATAGCATTCATTTACAGGAAATAAATTATAAATTGATTGTAATATAAAACACACCAAATATGAGTTTTATGAAATCCAATATGGCCTCATCCAGGTGCTACAGCCAAAGTATATCTTTGAAAGGAGCGCAGTCACAGTTCCTCTCGTGATGAATATACAAATAAAGGCACGTGTCGACAGCCATTCTAGCAGGTGAAGAGAATCAGCAGCTTCAAAGCAAATTCGCACTGTCATCAGCGAGACGCTAGATGCACCTCGGTAACCCTACTCTGTGTCATCACTATGGCATGTGACATGATAAACGCCAAATAAAGGCCTAAATGCACGTCAGTGTGTGGCCCATATTACACAGTAGCTCTTTGACAATAAACTTTGTCAAGCATTTCGTCAAACTTCTTTGACCAAATTACTTCACTGCAGCTATTAACTGGGCCTGCACACGTTCAATTTCTATTGACCATACGAGTTTGTCAAATCGTCAATATATTGAAGCGACATTACTCCACCAATAATATTGACAAAATGTGTCAGTTGGCAACGTGATTTCACGAGGGTAAGATGTCGAATACTCACAAGAAAGCGTGTGCTGCAATTATATTATCTGTAGCTTACAAGCAACAGAAAGCATCGATAAAGAGAAAATGGGTCAGAGAATGGTTGAAAAAAGGGAGCAACTGGTCACATGTGAATTTACTAGGTGAATTGAGAACCACAGACCTGATAGATTTCATGAACTATTTTCGGATGCGTCCTTTCCCGAGATAAGATAGAGAAGCGAAATACGTTAATGAGGGAGGCAGTTCCAGTCGAAGAGAGACTTGGATTGACTTTGAAATTCCTAGCGACAGGGAGATCATTTGAGTATTTGAAATTTAATGATGTAATGTCAGCAAACACAATCAGCAAAATTTTTGTGGAACACTGTGAAGCACTTATATCTGTCCTACAAGAATATATTCAGATAACAAATACTATTGTCTGTTTACATTCAGCGATAATGTGGTGTGAGTGACATGCATTTTACATACCTAGGTAGTAGCGCACTGGATAAAAGCAGTATAGGCTTGCATACTTCGTACACCTACATACTTAATATACATCAAAATACTCAATATTTTATGACAATACTAGTTTGTCAAACTTTCAGTATATTCAAAGCGACCGCATACTTTCAATAACATTGACAAAAATTGTCAGTTGACAAAGAGTTTTTACAAGGTTTAGATGTCGGACACCCAAAGAAAGTGCATGCTGCAATTATATTAGCTGTAGCTAGCAAGCAAAAGAAAACAACAAGAAAGAGAAAAATGGGTCCGATACTGGTTGAAGAAAGGAACGACTGCTCACACGTTAATTTACTGACTTAAATCAGACTCAAGAACCTGAAGGATTTCATAAATTATGTTCTGATGAGTTCTGCATCGTATGACAAGCTATTAGTGTTGATACGAGACAAAACAGAGAAGCAAAATATGTTAGTGAGAGAGGTAGTCGCATTCGACAAGAGATTAGGAGTAGCTTCGAGATGACAGACAGATTATTCTAATGCTCGAAGTTTAGTTTTGTAATATCAGCAAGCACAGTTATTAAAATTCTATGGAAACCTGTGAAGCGAGAGACCTTTTATCGTAATTGTTTGGGAGTGGAAGCCGAACAGTAAGTAAGTCCCCTGTACAACAGCATATGTTGGTGTGGAGCGCAATGCTTGAAAAGAATGGAAAAATGTGTGTGAAACCATGGATAGCAAGAACAGAAGCTTGAAGTGTTCATCAGAATTTTCTTCGTGAGCTGCAGTGTAAGGACATTAACGACAAAGTAAATTATTTGAGAAGGGGGGAACAAACATTTCAATCTGCCCTCTTTATTGCATACACGTTACTTATTTAAGAACTGCCTTTTCTTTATTTCATTCATCATAATCGAAGTTTTGCAAAGTCTGCTACAGTCATTCATGACTTAAGTAATGAACACTGCACTAGTTACGTATTTTCACATGCTTAAACTGACGCGTTTAGAGAATTTATTCTCCTTATTGAGAGAAAATATTCACATTGGGTACCGTATTTTATGTGGTGTTTGTGTGTTGTCCTGCCTCTCTTGCCCTGCAGGTGCTTTTTATGGTTTACTGCACCGGACAATTTCTATTGTATAATTTTCTGAAACATCATACAGAACACCTGTGTAAATATTTGTAATTGATAATGAGAATAAATTATTGCAAAACAACGTGAAAACCTTGAAAAACTACGTAAATGGTGCAGTGTTCCATTGTTTTTATCATGAATTCTATTTTTTCTAAAAATCGTCTCATAGTCAAGTGAAAATTTTTAGTAACAGGCGAAAGCTGTTCCAGCTTATAATATAGGACTCGAATCCTGTAGTGTACCATTTTACATTTTATTCCAGAAACATGTGAAGCAATACATAAATCACCTAGGAGGAAACACAAGAGTGTATGGTAGCCAACCAGTACTGACAGGTATCCATACGCACTCGCGCTGTGGCTGTCAAAGCGTGCGGACGCTTTGTGCTGACGCTGCCGAAACTAACACTTTGCCTGTGATTTCGTTGCGCACACTCGGGTTCACACAGTTGGCTGCTCGCCTTGTGCGTCCTCGCTCACCAGCATTCTCGGTATTGACATCAGCCTGCCAGGGCCGTTAGGGACTCGGGTGGCAAAATCCACGTGGCATGACCCCCGTATCAAAGGAAGAAAAATTGTCGTCGCTTTCTAAAAAAAGCAAAGTTGTCGTATTGGGGGCCACAACGTGGAGGAGGATCCGAAACGAGAAGATCGCTTTGGCGAGACGCAGGGTGTGGCAGATGACCGTCCAAGGGAGGTTTCCCGGACGGCGGCAGCATTTGACCCGCCACCACCGACGAAGAAGACGAGCGAGAGTGTTGTGCGCTGCCGCCGAACGGACGTGGAAATTTCCGCGAATGTTCGGCGCCGCGCCCTCACACTCTCTGGACGGAGACGACGCACAGAGCCGCCGGTGCCCCTGACAAAAGTAGGAATTTGCCACCGCCATGGCGAGGCTGACCCCTCAGGAGAATTGCAACTACATGCAACGTTCAACGTTTGGCCGTTGGGTACAGTAGAGGACAGGGAGGAGGTACTCTCGAGACTCCGGTCCTCTCGGTACCCGTGGGTCGCGACAGCCAAGCGCACGTCGCAGCTGCCACACCAGCAGTCGCGCCCGCAACAGCCATGCCGGCAACAGAAGCCGCCACGCCCTCGCCAGCGTCCAGTCTGGCAACACCAGACAAGACTGCACAGGCCGAGCAAAACTCGCAGAAGCGGCCAGCTGCGACCGTAGAGGACACTCCCGCCCTCCCAGGCAAGTTCCGGTCGCGCCAGGCGGAAGAAGAGGAAGGTGCACCGCAGGACGACCGCATCGCCGAGGAAACCCGATGAAGAAGGCTTCATCGCGCCCTCCCGGCGCCACACAGCGAGAGCCAGGGCGTTCTAACTGGTGACGCCGGAACAGGTCCAGACCGGTATGCAGATCTGCCGGAAGCAACCGAGACTGGCGAGGACGGGACCACACCGACCATGGCGACGAAACCATTCCGCGGCCCGCCGCCGATCGCTATCCATTGGCGCGAGGGCTATGGTGTGCTGTGAGAGAAGCTCTACTCGGTCGTAAAACCACAAAAGATGATCGCGGGAACTGACAACTACAAGGTTAGAGCAGATGGCATTGAGGACCACGCGAAACTCATGCAGCTCAGCGAAACTGAGAAGTGGCATTGCTTCACGCAGAGTACCGAACAGCTGAAGCAGCTGAAGGTCGTTTTTCGCCACCTGCCACTGAAGATGGAACCGGCGTTCCTACAGCGACAGCTGGAGGAGATCGGCTTCCAGACCCACCACGTCGGCCTGATGAGGTCACCCACAGAGACATGCCCTCGTTCCTAATGGTATTGGTTGACAACATTGACAACCGAAAAATTTTTCCGGTTGACAACATTGCCGACTTAGACGTAAAAGTCGAACCACTCTGTGCGGAAGGCAACGAGCCCAGTGCTTCAACTGCCAGCGCATGGATCACGTGGCTAAATATTGCAGGATTCCTGAGCGCTGCTGCAAGTGCGCCGAGGAGCACCAGCCGCGGGACTGTCCGAAGAAGAAGGAAGACCGGCCGGTGTTGCAACTCAAACGGGGACCACGTCGCCTGCTACCGAGGATGCGCTACATTCGAGCGTGGGAAGCGCGCCAGCCGCTTAAACCCGAGTCGCAGCTTTGCGGACGTCGCCAAGGGGAAGCCGGCTGCCCCCTCCGAGAGGCCAGAACCGCTCGCAGGGGAGGCTGCACTGGCACCGCAGCCGTCGCAGCTGCCTTCGCCGGCGGCACCGCCTGCAGTCGAGGGGGCACACGACTGCGAGGAGGGTTGCCACTCGCGCAGGGCGTTCCCCAGCACGCCACTCCACTGCCGACTATGGGAAATGTCGCGATTGAGTCAAACCTTCCCGAAAGAGCGAAAGAAGACACCACAGAGCTGGGTGCACTTCTGCGGTCGATCAACCAGCTGATGACTCAGCTACCGGTGCTCGTGGGAGCAGTGACGGCGGCCCTCCAGGCCACCACCGGTAGAAGCCAGCCTTAAAATGGATAACGACCATATTTATGGGTTAACCATTTGAACGTTCAACGCTGGGGGCCTCCACTCCCAGCAGGGCGAATTTCACCAGTTCCCACGAAACGAGGCGGTCGACATCTGCCTTGCATAGGAGACCTTCCTCAAACCTGTGGTCAACGTGCGAGTAGCAAATTTTTTCTGCTACCGAGACGACAGAGCCACCCACGGGGGCGGCACTGCCATCTACGTGAAGAAGTCACTGCGCCACCACCGGGTCCAACTGCCGGCGCATAATGCGCTGGATGCCACAGGAGTGGCCGTCAATACCACCGCCATAAAAATTCTTTTTGTGTCGGTGTACCGGCAGCCAGGTAGACCGCTACATAAAGCAGACTTCGATGCCGTGCTGTTGTTGGAGGGGCGAGCTTTCATTGCTGGGGATTTCAATGTGAAACACACCGAGTGAAACTCGCGAACTGTCAACGGCAGCGGGTGCTGCCTCTCCCGCGCTGTTCACCGTAACGGCGCGATCACTGTGGGGCCGTTTGACCTCACGATCTTCCCTGTACGGGGACAACCGGACGTGCTCGCTATCGCTCTTCTCAAGCGCATCGGGCAATTCGCGACCGCCGAGACGCGAGACGACCTGTCCTCCGACCACATTCTGATCATCTTTGGCCTTGACGTGGTCAGAGCTTCTCTCCCAGAGACCCGTCCGAGCTATCGCAGGCTGGATGCCGAGTACTTTTGGACGAAAGTCCTCGAACTCCTCGAGGACGTGCCAAACCCCACAGAGGTAGAGGCAGACGCCGCCCTAGCATTCTTCACCCGAAGAATACTCCGAGCAGCAGATGAAGCCACGCCGAGACACTGACGAGGGCCACGAGACTTCTCGCGTCAGCTACCGCACCCTATTCTGGACGCGATCACCGAGAAGAGCCGACTGTTTCGTGAATGGCAGCTCACTCGCCAACCTGACACAAAGTACTGCTTAAGCCGCATGAGACGGGAAATTAAGGCAGTAATCGAGCAACACCGGAAACAGGAATGGGCAGACCTTGTGTCTATGCTTAATCCTGAGGATGGTAGTGCATGGAGGGTGGTAAAGTCCTTCCTACGCTGGCGACAGCGAATACCGTCCTAACATGTCAGGAACGACTTCTCCAGCA
Organism: Schistocerca nitens; assembly: GCF_023898315.1. NCBI lineage: Eukaryota > Metazoa > Arthropoda > Insecta > Orthoptera > Acrididae > Schistocerca > Schistocerca nitens. The sequence goes on along the minus strand of NC_064616.1, from coordinate 179,523,107 downwards.
ATCTGGACGCGAAAGCTAGTGCTCAGTCAGACACGTTCGCAGCGAACTTGACACCGATGTCCGACGTCATCGACGTGGAGCGCATACGACGGGTCCACGAGCAACTACCAACTTTCTGCGCTGCAAGGGAGGAAGGCAACGTTATCGAGCCGATAATGGAGGAAGAAGTTGCTGTACAGCTTCACTCGCTGCACCCCAAGAAGGCTGGAGGTAGCGATAGCGTCACAAACCTCCTGCTGAAGAACCTTCCACCGGGGTGGAAACTTGCCGATGTTTTCAATGAGATCCTCCGATCAGATGTCTACCCCTCTGTGTGGAAACATGCGGAGGTTGTGACCATCCTGAAATCCGGTAAGGACCCACGCTAGGCATCCAGCTAACGACCCATCAGCCTGCTCCCGTCCCTCTCGAGGGTTTTCGAGAGGCTGTACACGAGAAGACTGACGTTGTATGTCACCCAGGAGGGCATAATCCCGGACGAGCAGTTCGAGTTTCGAGAAGAACATGCCACTTCCCACCAGCTCCTGCGGTGGTAGAACCGGCGATGAGAGCACTAGAAACAAGGGGCAGGGTTCCTCGACGTCTCCCGAGCGTTTGACTTAGTGTGGCACGACGGTCTCTTTTAACAAGGGATACTAACGTCCCACATGACGCTACTGCGGTCGTACCTGTCTGTGCGAACCTTCCACATGAGAGCCGACGATGGTACGTCCACAGACTGGCAGATACGTGCAGGGGTGCCACAGGGGTCGGTACTCGGCCCCTTGCTGTACTCCCTGTACACTGCCGACACCCCAAAAGTGGCAGGAGTTGAACTGGCGCTGTACGCGGATGATACAGCCGTATTCATTTGCAGCACGAACGTCCAAGTGCTGAGAAGCCGCCTCCAACGCGGGTGCGACGGCTTGGACTCATGGGCAACAAAATGGAGGCTGAAATTCAACGCCACGAAGAGCCAGGCAGTTGTCTTCACCCGAAGACTCCTACCGCCAGGGCTTACGCCAGTCAAAATCCGGGGAGAACCTATCCCATGGAGTGGGATGGCGAAATACCTAGGGGTCACCCTAGACCGCAGGCTCGCCTGGAAGCATCACATTTGTGATGTCAAAGGGAGAGCAATAGGACACATTCGCATCCTGTATCCACTGCTAAATCCGCAGTCGACATTGTCATCACAACATGGCATCACGCTATACCTAACATTGGTCCGTCCACTGTTATAGTATGCAGCCGCAGATGCTCACATTGTAATTCTACAGTGGATAAAGAATCGCACCCTGAAGACTGCCATGCATCTCCCGAGGCGCTACTCGACGTGCCAACTCCATGAGGACACCAGGATTCTGCCGCTCTGGGATAGGATCCGTGCCATCACCAGGAAGTTCTGCGAGAAAGTGGGTCACTCCTGCAACCGGCTCGTATGAGGACTGGGCCAACAACCGCACCACAGGCCAACCATGCATTGGCCTGACCTGCTGAAGGATTAAGTCTTATTAATCCCCCAGCAGTGTGTGTTTACTTCTTTTTACAGGTAACCACCAGCAAGGACGAATCAAGAAGAAAGGTAATATCTATTCTCTACCCCTTAGGAACCGCATGAATGACAATTTGTGTCTAAACTGCACCACCTTGAGCTAAGGACAGGCTCTTGTTTTTCAGATTCAGCGTCTGACAGGTACCTACATGCCTCCTCTCATCATCACCCTACACAGAAGAAATCCGTCCTGCATACTCACAGGATCAGAGATAAGGAACATCTAAAGGGTGAACTACAAAGCCTCAAGTTCACTTTTGGTGCTGATGGTTATTGTATGAAACTAACAGATAAAACTTTGGCGACAAAGAATGAAGGCAACAGAGGTGAGCAGAAGGCAGCAACCAGCTTCATTCGAAGTGGTCACACATATAGAAAGAAAGGATATGGAAGGATTTGGAGATGTGAAAAGCCAAGTGTGTTCAGTGTGTACGTAAGTGAAATAAATGTATTTATTTGGACTGTAAATAACCTAACTTAAACTTTTAAAAGAAATTCCTCCGCAAATATAAGTTCATGGTAAACATCTCTCCCTGATTTTGAATCTAGCACCACGTTTGAGAATAGTGTCTACTACCTGAAGAGCAGGTTGATTGTGTATCTCCGCCACACACCGTCGGGTGGCCTGCGGTGTATGGATGTAGATGTAGATGTAAGCGCGCCCCCCCCCCTCCCACAGCCTTCCAATGGGGCGGGGGGGGGGGCGATTAAATAACAATAAATAAAAAAGCAATGATAACTCTCACGCCCGTATTCTCTCAGGTGGCATCAAAATGATGTATATAAGTCAGTTACATTCTCTTTTCAACTGCTATCGAGTTTCATGGTCATCTCGAGTAAGTCGTGCATGCCACAGAACATTTTGAAACGAGTGTGAGCTTAGTGAGAAGTAAGTGTGGCTAGTTGTCTGGTGTACTGTTACATTAACACCATAGCAAAGAAATGGGATTGTGTTTATAGGTTACGAACCAGTGAATGAGTCTAATGGTGTCTCAAGCTATTGGATTTTGCCTGTTTCTTGGCACTGTTTTGATTAATTTGTTTATTCCTCCAAGAAACATTCATGTAGCATAATGTGTACTATACATATACAAAATTAGACGCACTTTGAACACCTAAATAATAAATGCAGTATTACCTTACCAAATTCCAGAAACCATTATGTAGTACCGTAAAAACGAGTGTAAATATTGTCACTGGAAATGAGAAATGGCAATCTGTAGTACAGCACACAGCTCATCTTGGGAAAGAAATACAATTACCTTTTAAGAAGAGAGTCATTGTACGGCAATTCTTTTTTCTTGCTGGTGAACATATGGTTTCAGAGTGGTCGTAATTAAATAACATAGGTTTTTTTAAGAGCTAATTGGCTTTCTAAGAGCTGCTACTTGTTTCAGCATTAAGATATGTTTTATATAGTCTGTTTAAAAATCAGTCGATAGTTGACAGTTCACGCATTGGAGTTGGTTTCCTCCAATCAGAGCATTCAAGGTCACGATCGAACCATTCGCCATTGCAACACTGCCACAACAATTGGCCAGTTGAGTTCCAGTTTCTTGTCTAATACTCTTCCTTGATGTATTTGGACACACACACACAACGATTATAATGAAATACACACATTTCATAACCAAACACTACTGGATACTTCTGCACAAGATGTGATTCAGCGTCACATATACAGTCATCACAATTACAGAGATTCGCACGACATTATGTGAAGAATTTTTGAACGTTGCAATTCATCGTTGCGACTGACTGACTAGAGTCATAAAAATAGATGTTGGTCCTTGTGTTGTAGTGTAGTGTAATGGTTAGTGTATAAACTTTACATATCAAAGATTATAGGTTCGAATCTCATCAAATTAAGCAATTTTTTAAAAAAATTCTTCATCTAATAAAAAATTGATTGTTTATTGTTTTTACTCAGTTAATTGGTTTCATTGTAATTTTTTATTTCTAATTCCTTGACATGTTATATTCATCATCAGTTGACTTTTTCATTTTGTCTTATTTTTCTTCCTATCAGTCTTTTTTTCATCTGGAATCTTCCTGTGTCACCTATAATCTGCAACCAAGTTCCAATACGAACTGCTCATCAGTTGCTAACGCGGCAGCTCGTGAGGCCAATGAGAGCATAGTTTCAAGTAACGAAGGATAGCTAGAAATTACAGTTTGCTTTTAGCGCTCAAACTGAATTTTTTCTGCCTTGAGTTTGCTCCTAGAGGTTAGCTTTAATCGCTGTGAACAAAGCGATCGTGATTTTAGTACTGCCACAGATTGCTGACCGCTGTTTTCTCGTATAAATTGCACATCACGAGATTGTGGTTAACTGTGGACATGACTTTAAAATCAGGACAACAAAACGCGTCTTTTGCCACAGTTCAGTCGTTGATCGTTTTTCCGACATACCTCGTGGTGACCATTTCCAACACTGTTTCGTGTTATACATTAACAGCCTTTGTGAAGTGACCTGTCATGTTTGTGCGCCACCTATAACGGAGCGAGGCCCACGAGAAAGGCAGGCCATGGCGAGTACGTCACAGAACATGACACTGCAGGTCTTACAAGTGCCAGCAGCCGTCTCTGGCAGGGAGCGAGTAACTATTTCAGACAAGTTTAATAATTCTTAAGTGTGCATTTAAATGCATATAAGCTCTCGATAGCTAAAAAAATACAACCAAATAGTCAGTCAATGACAGCTCGAAAACCAATCAACTGAAAAATCTAAGTCAATACAAAGAATACTAATAAAAATCAAAGAGTGAAGCAGATTGCCCATACACTCATCGCCACAGAAAAATGCTCTGTTTCACTGTGGATTCACCATTCTTCTGGCGACTCCCACACCCCCCCTTCCGCTCCCCCAATATACCGGATCTCCGGGAATGTAGGGGTATTTATATTTCACCCGACGTCCAGCTCTCGTGTGTACTGAAAGTGTTGCTTGAACGTCTTCAGCCCCCTGTGCTGGCAGTGACAGTACTACTACCTGTTGTGCGCTGAGAAAGTGTCATCTGTGCCCAGTAGGATGGAAAGTGACACTTGATGTTCAGCATGTACGTCCTTTTCGGTCGGTAACATATGTGCAGGTTTGACCCGTTCCAACGAAACCACTTGGGTCTTCCCATTTTGATCTATACACATGGTTTGTTCATCCTGGGAGAGAACTCTGTAGGGTCCATAATATGGGGGCTCCATCGGTGACTTGACAGTGTCTGTCTGTAGCATCACATGTGTACATGACTGTACATCTTTGGGCACAAACGTAGTTACCGCCCCATGTCTCGAGACAGTGGATGGACGAAGTGTGGCCATCTGCTCGCACACTGTTTGTAGTACATAAGGCAATTTGGTCTGTCGTGCCCTGGTTTGATTAGTCAAGAATTCTGCCGGCAGCCTTAAGGGTTCACCATAAACCGGTTCTGCAGTGGATGCTTCTAAATCCGCTTTTAATGCTGTACAAAGGCCCAACAAAACCAGTGGCAAAGCTGATGACCAAGTTTACGAGTGGCACATTAACACAGCTTTTAACGTTCTATGCAAGCATTCCACCAATCCATTGCTTGTTGGGTGGTAAGTTGTGGTATGATGATGGCGGAAACCACAGAGGTTGGCCAGTTGTGAGAACAGCGTCTATGGTGATGTGAAAAGGGCAGCCAAAACGTGTGATCCTTGATAAATGAAATACCCCTGCCACCGTTTCCGCGGATATGTCCGATAATGGAATCACCTCCGCCCATCTGGTGAAGCTGTCCACTGCAGTGACTAAGTAGAGCTATCCTTCTGAGGCAATAGAAGTCCCACGATATCCAGGTGCACATGTGTGAAACGTTGCATCGTAAGCGGGAAGTCTCCTACTGCTTTGTGCACATGTCGTCCAGCCTTGTCCCTCTGACAATCTAAGCACCTTTTCGCCAAACTACAGCAGTCCTACACAATGGGCCCCACGAATCTGTCCATCATCAGTTTGACGCCGGCGTTTATTCCTAGATGAGCCAGCCCATGTATGTGTACTGTCAAATAATTACGTCGCAATTTCTCAGGTACAAAAGGTCTCAGTTTCCAGTGAGATACGTTGAACCAAACTAGGAAACATTCACCAGTAGGATGTATTTGTTGCAGATATAACCCGGATGTGCTGTCACAACGAAATTTGGCGAGTTGTTGGTCTGTCCCTTGCACAGCAGCTAATTCCTTGTAGTCAGTAGCCTGAGAGATTGATTGCAACTGAGACAGGATATCCACCATGGAATTCTCAGCTCCTTTTATATGCTGTTGGTCTGTCGTGAATTGGGCAATGAATGCAAGATGTCTAAATTGTCACAGTGAGCAGCCATCATTGTTCCTTCTGAAGGCGAAAGTAATTGGCTTGTGGTCTGTGAAAACTGTGAATAGCTTGACGTCCACTTATGACTGGAAATGTCTGACAGCTTCATAAATTGTCAGCAATTCCTTATCGTAAGTGCTCCATTTAACTTGTGACAACGTAAGCTTACGGGGGAAGAAGCCCAGGGGCTGGCAGTGGCCTTCGACATGCTGGTGTAGAGCTGCGTCAATGGCTTGCTGGCTAGCATCCACAACAATTCCCAGTCGCATCTAAGGAACTGGTTGTGCCAACATGAAGACCTTGGTCTTATCGAATGTCATCAATATCTCTGGTGTCCACTGCAAAGGTCGTTTGCCCATTGCATCATTGCCAGCCAGTGCTGACATCAAAGGTGGCCGGATGGCCACTGCATTAGACAGATGTCTGTAAAAATTAAATGCTCCAAGGAACCGGTGTAGTTTATGATAATCGACAGGGTTAGCCTTCTCTTTGATAATGGGAAGTTTATCTTGCAGTTTTTTTTTTGTTTTGTTTGTTTGTTTGGGGTTTAAGGGCGCTCAACTACTGAGGTCATTAGCGCCCAGTCACAATTGTTAGAGCACATAGAATCTAGTAAAACTCAAGGGGGGGGGGGACACCATAAAGTTCTTACAAAGATGCTGATAAAATAAGTGAAAGAGTTAGATGTCTTTGGACAATCCAGTCAAAGTAATGAAACGAAGAACACGAGCAGCTGCTCGAGCGTCATCCGCTAAAATATCCTGTAAAGTAGATGGCAGAGACAGGACAACATGAGATTGACTAAAACGGGGACACGACAAGAAAACATGGCGCACTGTTAATGATTGACCACAAGGGCACTGCGGGGCTGGGTCACCGGAGAGCAGGTAGCGGTGGCTAAACCGGCAATGCCCAATCCGCAACCTGGTCAGAAGGACCTCTTCTCGCCGAGATGGTCGGGAGGAGGTTGTCCAAGCAGTTGGGAACAGTTTTACTGCCCGGAGCTTGTTTCCTTGAAGTGAGCGCCAAGTATCCCACCACAAGGACACAAGCCTCTTACAAACAACCCCACTAACGTCAGATGACAGGACACAATGGGAGGCTGGCCGAGGCAGGAGGACTGCAGCCTTGGCTGCAGCATCAGCAGCCTCATTCCCAGGCACTCCTACATGGCCGGGAACCCACAGAAAGCTGACAGGAGAGCCACCCTCAGCGAAAGAATGGAGGGACTTCTGGATCCGTTGCACCAAGGGATGGACCGGATATGGAGCTCCAAGGCTCTGAAGAGCACTGAGTGAATCAGAGCAGAGTACATACGATGAATGGCGGTGGCGGCGGGCATACTGAATGGCACTGGTCGAGGAGCCGGTATTTAAAGGTGACGGCCCCGACGACAAAGGCACAGCCGACACCATCGTCAGTTTTGGAGCATCAGTGTAAATAAAGGTGTGACTGTCAAGTCACGCACAAAGTTCGACAAACCGTGAGCAATACACTGCAGCCGGAGTACCCTCCTTCGGGAGCGAGCTGAGGTCGAGATAAATATGAACCGGAGCCTGGAGCCAAGGTGGTGTCGGGCTCTCACCCTCTCTGAAGGTGGTAGGGAGGGCAAAATCCAATTGTCGAAGAAGGCAACGAAAGCGGACTCCAGGGGGCAGCAGGGCAGACATATACAACCCATACTGACGGTCGAGAGAATCGGCGAAGAAGGACTGATAAGAGGGGTGGTCGGGCATTGACAACAGCCGGCAGGCATACGGACAAAGCAGTACGTCGCGCCGGTAGGTCAATGGTAATTCGGCAGCTTCAGCATAAAGACTCTCGATGGGACTAGTGTAGAAAGCTACGGTCGCAAGACGTAACCCCCTATGGTGGATGGAGTTGAGACGGCGTAAGAGGGATGGCCGAGCAGATGAGTAGACGAGGCTCCCATAATCCAGCTTTGATCGGACTATGGACCGATACAAGCGAAGCAGGACAGTGCGATCCGCTCCCCAAGATGAACCACTAAGAACTCTGAGGACATTAAGGGAACGTGTACAACGGGCCGCCAAATAAGAGACGTGCGGAGACCAACAAAGTTTCCTGTCCAGTGTGAGCCCTAGAAACTTAGTTGTTTCCACGAATGGGAGAACAATGGGACCGAGATGTAAGGATGGCGGAAGGAACGCATTATATCGCCAAAAGTTGATGCAAACCGTCTTCTCTTCAGAGAACCGGAAGCCATTTGCCACACTCCATGAGTATAGGCTGTCTAGACAACGCTGAAGGCAGCGCTCCAGGAGGCATGTTCGCTGGGCACTGCAGTAGATCGCGAAGTCATCGACAAAAAGAGAGCCTGAGACATTAGGTGGAATGCAATCCATAATTGGATTGATCGCTATGGCAAAAAGGGCTACACTCAAGACGGAGCCCTGAGGCACTCCGTTCTCCTGGAGGAAGACGTTGGACAATACGGAACCCACACGTACCCTAAACTGTCGATCTGTTAAAAAGGAATCAATAAAAAGGGGCAGGCGACCACGTAGACCCCACCTGTACATAGTGCGGAGGATACCTCCTCTCCAACAGGTATCATAAGCCTTCTCCAAATCGAAGAACACGGCGACCGTTTGGCGCTTTCGCAAAAAGTTGTTCATGATGAATGTCGACAAGGTCACAAGGTGGTCAACAGCGGCGCGGCGGCGACGAAAGCCGCATTGAACATTGGTAAGTAGCCGTCGAGATTCAAGAATCTAAACTAACCGAGCGTTAACCATGCGCTCCATCACCTTACAGACACAGCTTGTAAGAGAAATGGGGCGGTAACTAGAATGAAGGTGTCTATCCTTCCCGGGTTTGGGTATAGGAACAACGACGGCGTCACGCCAACGCATGGGGACTTGACCTTCGGTCCAGACGCGATTGTAGGTACGAAGAAGGAAGCTTTTGCCTGCCGGAGGAAGGTGTGCCAGCATCTGAATGTGAATGGCATCTGGCCCCGGAGCAGAGGACCGGGACAGTGCAAGTGCACGTTCGAGTTCCCGCATAGTAAAGGGGGCATTATAAATTTCCAGATTCAGCGAGTGGAAGGAAGGTCGCCGAGCCTCTTCTGCCTCTTTCCTGGGAAGGAAGGCAGGGTGGTAATGGGCGGAGCTTGAAACCTCCGCGAAAAAGCGGCCAAAGGCGTTGGAGATATCCACAGGATCAACAAGGACCTCATCACCTGAAGTCAGGCCAGGTACCGAGGAGTGGGCCTTAATGCCTTAATGCCTGACAGCAAGCGCAGGCCACCCCAGACGACAGAAGAGGGAGTAAAACTGTTAAAGGAGCTGGTGAAAGAGGCCCAACAAGCTTTTTTGCTGTCTTTGATGACTCTACGGCATTGCGCTCTGAGTCGTTTGTATCCAATACAATTCGCCAACGTAGGATGGCGGCGAAACGTGCGTAAAGCACGTCGTCGAGCAAAGATAGCGTCTCGACAAGCCTCATTCCACCAGGGGACGGAAACGCTACGTGAAGAAGAGGCAGTACGAGGAATGGAACGTTCGGCAGCATTGATGATAACAGCCGTGAGGTATTCGACCTGACTGTCACAACTGAGAAAATCGTGGTCCGGAAAGGTCGCCAGGGAGGAGTAAAGTCCCCAGTCAGCTTTCGGTATGTTCCAGATCAAAGGACGTGGGGATGGGGTGTGGTGCAGGAGACGAACGACACAGGGGAAGTGGTCGCTCGAATAGGTGTCAGAAAGGACATACCACTCGAACCGATGGGCAAGAGTGGTAGAACAGATCGAGAGGTCCAAGTGGGAGTAGGTATGAGTAGAGTCCGAGAGGAAAGTCGGGGCGCCAGTATTGAGGCAGACAAGATTGAGATGGTTGAAGACATCCGCCAAGAGGGAGCCTCTTTGACAGGATGCAGGAGAGCCCCAAAGGGAATGATGGGCATTGAAGTCGCCAAACAATAAAAACGGCGGGGGAAGCTGAACAATCAGGTGCATCATGTCAGTCCGACTAACTGCGGATGACGATGGAGTGTAGACGGTACAAACAGAAAAAGTAAAGGCAGAAAGAGTAATACAGACAGCTATTGCTCGGAGTGGGGTGGTCAATGGGAGGGGATGGTAATAGACATCGTCCCGAACGAGCAACATGACCCCACCATGAGCTGGAATACCGTCCACAGGGGGTAGGTCAGACCGCTCCGAGGTATAGTGGGTAAAAGCAATACGGTCAGTTGGGCGCAATTTGGTTTCCTGGAGACCAAGGACGAGCGGACAGTGCAGGCGGAGGAGCAGTTGTAATTCCTCCCGATTAGATCGAATACTTCTTATGTTCCAATGTAACAAAGCCATCGCTAGTCAGAAAGGAGGGGAACGAAACGGGTGAAGAGCTGGTCACCTCGATGGCCGCGGAGGGACAGGTGTCGAGGGAACAACGCTACAGCTGGCGGGAGGCGGATCCTGTTCCATCGAGTCGTCGCCAGCGGTGGCTGCTTTCCTGGGTTGTGTAGGAGGGGCAGCATCATTCGCCGACGAGAGGCCAGCTGAGCGCCTGGCAGCAGAGCGTCCCGGCGAAACTGAGGACGGCCGGGAGCAGCGACTCATGGATGGAGCATCAGACGAAACGCACCGGGGTGGAGAGGGGGATAAATATTTCTTCTTGGAGGCTGTCTTGGAAGTCTGATGAGGCACGGGGATGGTGGGCTGGACCCGAAGAAGGTCCTCACGTGCGGGGTCCGTGTTGGAACGCCGGACCTCGGAAGCCGGATTCCGGAACGTTTCCCCGATGGACGCCTGAGAAGAGGATCGCTTCTCAGGCGGCGGAGGGGGAGGAGGAGGAAGGGTGGCCCCCAGGGCAGAGGGGGCAGGGGCCGCGAGGGAGGAGGATTTGGAAGGGAGGGATTTGGGAGACGGAGGCAAATACCCCGGATGGGGTGAGGAGGTGGAGGGGGGACAGGAGAGGGGTGAGGATACTGTGGAAGGAGTGGACATGACTGAGGCAAACGAAGTTGTCAACGTCACGGGATGGAGGCGGTCATACTTCTTCCTGGCCTCAGAATAAGAGAGACGATCCAAAGTTTTTAATTCTTGAATCTTCTTCTCCTTCCGACATGCGGGGCAGTCTAAAGATCTAGGCGAGTGGATGCCAGGACAATTGACGCACCGAGGTGGTGGAGTGCATGTGTGTTCCTCACGAAGAGGACGTGCGCAATCGCCACGAAGGGGTTCAGCCTCACACCGTGACGACATGTGCCCAAAGCGCAAACACCGAAAGCAGCGCATAGGAGGCGGGACGTAAGGTCGCACGTCGCACCGGTAGCACATCACCTTTACCTTCTCCGTGAGAATGTCCCCCTCGAAGGCGAGGATAAAGGCTCTGGTGTCGATGCGATGGTCTTTGGGGCCGCGCTGAACTCGCCACACGAAATGCACGCCTCGGTGCTCCAGGTTGGCCCTGAGCTCCTCATCAGATTGCAGCAGGAGGTCCCGATGAAAAATAGCCCCCTGCATCCTATTCAGTGCCAGATGCGGGACACTAGACACTGGGATGTCCCCTAGTCGGTCGCACGCCTGTAGCGCCGCCGACTGTGTGGCGGAGGCGGACTTTATAAGAACGGACCCCGAACACATTTTACTGAGAGCCTCGATTTCCCCGAAGATGTCCTCGATGTGCTGGACAAAGAACATGGGCTTGGAGGTGGCGAACGTGTCCCCATCGGTCCGAGAACAGACTAAATAGCGGGGGAAGTACTTCGCCCCAAGCCGGCGGGCCTGTCCTTCCTCCCAGGGAGTGGCCAAGGGGGAAAGGGCATGAGCATGAGAACCAGAACCAGAGACAGTACCTTTCTTTTTAAAAGACTCAGCCGCAGCGCGACCTGATACATATTGACATTTCATCTGCGAAACGTCTGCCCCGATACCACCCACTCCGACCAGGGGCTCTCCCCACGGGCGCCACCCAGCCTCAGCAAGGGCGACCTGGCAGGATGACCGTTGCCGGGAGTCCCGATACCCCAAGGAGACGGGCATCTACTCCTTGGCCAACGTGGGGAGGGTGCCGCTCAGGTATCGGCAGTATGATCCCTGTGTTGTCAGGGGGCTACAACCTAGAGGGTACATGATGACCCCACTACAACGGGCTGGCTACCGTGCTGGATTTCAGGTGCCATCATGATCGTAGGTGCAGATGGGGACGCACTATGGGCGTAACTTGTGCAACCCATCAGGCATTTAGGCCCAATTTGAGGAATAGTGGGTGTGGTTACAACGCCGTTACAATGCTGAGTGCCAAGGTCTTAGTGCACTGAGGACCAGTGATACACCACGTAAGGCGTCCTTCCCCAAAAGGCTCGTACTTCTGTAGAATTTTGAAAAATGGAGGTCAAACCCCAAGGGGGAACATCACATGGAAGGCCGAAACGGTTGAAACTCCTTTTAGTCGCCTCTTATGACAGGCAGGAATACCCCGGGTCTATTCTTACCCCGGACCTGCAGGGGGGTATCTTGCAGTGGGCTAATACTGGTTGGTGTCACTGGGTATCTAAACAACGGCATGTGATGTAAATCTAATCTAATCTAATCTAATCGAAGTAAACACTTTGGTTCATTGGCCAAAATGCCATATGCATCAATGCGTTGGTAAACAGTCTTCAGATGCGGTTTGTGCAATTTCTCGGATGCCAAAAATACCAGGATATCATCAAGGTATATGAAGTAGTACGTTAAACCTCTTACAAGGGAACCTCCCCATCGCCCCCCCCCCCACCCCCCTCAGATTTAGTTATATGTTGGCACAGGGATAGGCCTTGAAAAACTGAACACAGATCAATCGAGAAAACAGGAAGAAGTTGTGTGGAACTATGAAAAAATAAGCAAAATATACAAACTGAGTAGTCCATGCGCAAGGTATGCGACAACAAGGAGTGTGCGAGCTTCGGAGCGCCGTGGTCCCGTGGTTAGCGTGAACAGCTGCGGAACGACAGGTCCTTGGTTCAAGTTTTCTCTCGAATGAAAAGTTTAATTTTTTATTTTCAGACAATTATCAAAGTTCAGGCACTCTCACATACTCAACTTCGCTCTGCAAAATTCCAGGACATGTTCAGATTTGCTTGGACATATGCAGGATTTGACGGTCTACACACGGAAACATTTGAAAACGTAAAAAACATATGTTTTGACAGAGCACAGGGAAAACTGTGAGACTGTGAAACTTTTGCATTCATTTGTTGCAGTTTATGTGACAAATTCATATGTTTTCATCACATTTTTGGGAGTGATTATCACAACCACAAGAAAACCTAAATTGGGCAAGGTAGAAGAATCTTTTTACCCATTCGTCAAGTGTACAAATTAGGTGGGTCGACAACATATTCCTGTCATGTGACGCACATGCCGTCACCAATGTCGTATAGAATATATCAGACGTATTTTCCTGTGGGGGAATCGGTTGACCTATGACCTTGCGATCAAATGTTTTCGGTTCCTATTGGAGAGGCACGTCCTTTCGTCTACTAATCGCACGGTTTTGCGGTGCGGTCGCAAAACACAGACACTAAACTTATTACAGTGAACACAGACATCAATGAATGAACGGACAGATCGTAACTATGCGAAAATAAAGAAAGTAAGATTTTCACTCGAGGGAAAACTCGAACCAAGGACCTCTCGTTCCGCAGCTGCTCACTCTAACCACGGGACCACGGCACTCCTCGGCACACATTGTCCTTGATGTTGCCTATGTTACTCATGGACTACTCAGTTTGTATATTTTGCTTGTTTTTTCATAGTTCCACACAACTTCTTCCTGTTTTCTCGATTGATCTGTGTTAAGTTTTTCAAGGCCTATCCACCGCGTTCATTTATAACTAAATCTGAGGGGTGTGTGATGGGGAGGTTCCCTTGTTAGTACTTCGTCAACAAACAGTTGCCAAGATTGTGCCACATTTTTCAAACCAAATGGGATACAGAGGTATTCGAATAAGCCAAATGGCGTCGTGACAGCCGCCTTCAGTATATCAGCAGGCACTTCCGGTATCTGGTGATACGCTTTCTGGAAAACAATGACACTAAAAATGCTCGCACCTGCCAGTGCGTGTGTAAAACCGCTAATACGTGGCATTGAATAACGATCGGGACTAGTGTGGGTATTGAGTGCCTGGTAGTATCCACATGGTCTCCAGGTCCCGTTTTTCTTCTTTACTAGATGAAGTGGTGATGACCACGGGCTGTCGGATATACAGACGACTGCCGAGCGCAATAGTTCTTCGAATTCTACCTTCGCTATGGCGAAACAATCAGGAGCTAACTGGTGAAGTTGCTGAGATACTGGTTGACCGGGTTAGTCCTGATGTGTTGAACCATGTTGTGCTTAACTGACTGCGCATGTGGCATGGATTCGCAGTTTTCTTATCTGTCATCGAATGTAGGCAGAGAACCTCGCCCTAGGGCGCCTTTAATCTACACCGACTCAAAGGAAGGCCTCGGCACTTGTTCGTGACGTCACGTCAGCTAGGCACGGTGAACGCCAGGTCTGTTGCACGCATACTCATAATGGTGGTGTCTCCCTCTCTGACACAGGAAAATGTGAAACTATTGGCGGTAGTTGACCAACACACATTGTTCTGAGAGATTTCTGCAATCAATAAATTGTGCAATTCATTACACTTCTTAACAAATAGTGTACCCCTGAACTTAAATTTCCACCTGTTTTAAGGATTCCGCTGAACAGCAGTTTCTTGAAGCAATAGGTAAGTTCAATGCAGTATTTTCCCAGTTTTCAATGTCGCGTCGTAAATCTTTGAGGTGCTTCAACAAAGCATCACGCTGATCTGTAGTACTCTGCGTGTTGTGTGGACGCACCGACTCTACGGTAGATGATAATGAACGGTGCTGCATTTACTCGTCTACAACGGAATTCAGTATTCGGGGTCACCATTTTAGCCAACCACAGATTTTTAAAATAATTGAAAAGCCACAATCGCTTCAATATAGTTTACTAGATCGCCGATTTCAGAACTCTGAAGGTGCCATCATCGGATCTGTTAAGGTATAACATAACTGGTTCGAGGGAGGACTTGCATGAGTTAACTATATACATTACAATTATTACAGAACCGCATACCTGAAACGTGGATTAACATTTATAAAACCATATGGACATCATGGCACATGAGGCAGACCATCTGATAAAAATCATTGTCACAACCAATAAAAAATTATAAAAAACTGCTCTCATGGTCGCTCTTTCCATAAAATATAAAACTGAAGTCACCAGATGAAACTACCACTGCTCGCCTAACACCGCTCGGCATCATAACTGCCCTATTCCGCACAGGCTTACCTGCTGTGATTCTAGGGGTACACAACCAGCCACCAGATAGCGCTGTCCAAGCAGTGTACACACAGTCCCAGACTACAACCACTCATTACTATTAAAACACAACATTACTATAACTCCTTGTCACATACCCATGCAAAGACCACATTTGCGCATACATTTCCTGTACATACTATAATCACTATAAAGTACGTCAATTACAAAGTAAAAGCATCTGAGGCACAGACATTATCCATTAGCACTTTACAAAACTACATATCATAATTTACCTTTATTCATATAAGGAAGTTAGGAATATGCACACAGAAAGCTGTTCATAACACGACATAGGTACAATGTGATGAGCGATTAAAACCTGTATGCTGGGCTTTGCCTGTCTAGGCACTATGGTCTTAGGTATTGTAAGTGCTAAAAAAGAACGTATTAACTAGCTATAAAGTCTCTCACCATCTATACATTCGTTGTGAGCAAGGTACAAATCAACTACGAAAACTATGCAGGTCAGTGCATTTTAATGAAGTGTGATCAAATATTGAATGCAAATGAAAAGACTACCATTTACTACATGCATAATGATCAATATGAAGCCAGAAAATGTTTCAAACTATGCTGATTCAGCATGCTTTGATGCCACCTAGTTCCAGACCTCTATCGGTGACATCACAGTCTCCTCAGACTTACAATGTGAAGCCTTGTCCATAGATGGCATTGTGACAACCCAGTTTCTTTAGTATTAAATTTTTTGGCTTCACCAACTCACAATCAAACTGTTACCTTCCAATCTGACCTATACTTTCTTTTCTTTCACGTTTGTTACCTTTGCCAACTAAAAAAAAAAAAAAAAAAAAAAAAAAAACTTTGAAAATATTTACTGATAGGTGACGTGATTGCAACAGAAAAGCTGCTGACCCCATAAGCGCACATTTAGTCTAGGGTAAAGCTGTATAGGTACACTGGAGGCTGGGTTGATGGCTTCTGCAGTTGTGGAGGAGGGGACGGGTTATTGGTATCCTGGTATCTTGGGCCTAGCTACACAGGTTAACTGAAGATTGGGATACTGTAACCTTATGGTGTGGTTTTTATGGTTTTGTTGGTTTTTTAGGCAGTTTTAGTGTTTTGCAGAGTGTTGTGTCTTGAATGGTGATGTTTTTTCATTATAGAAGTTTTAGTTTATTGTTGCCCAGAACCCCCTTTTTCCCACGATTGTCCCGCTAACTTCTTTGTGTTTAGTCAGTGTATTGGTTCTCATGGTATTTGTATTTTTGCAGGTTTTATTATTGATGTTTTGGTTGCCACATTGGATACACTCAAAATAGGGGTTTTCGGCATGGTGATGATGCCATTAGTCAAAGCACTATTTTACAAGCCCAAGTCAGTGCTTAACATTGTTATCAAAAATTTCAAAAAGTTCTTGACCAGTTTTCACACAATAATCTAATAAACATTTCGATGTACATAGGCTACATATTTGCTTAATATACACAATGTTCAGGAATTACTGTCACAAACTTTTAGGACTTGTAGAATGGAGTGAGTAGATAATATTTTGAAATGGAACCTGTGCCCAGAAATGTACCATATCCGTGCTGCAATTGTTTGGAAAGATGTTGGTAATGTAACCACTTTTACAAGTAGTTGATTAGGTGTGACCCACTACATCACTTTTTTTGCAATTCCACTCATTAACAGCCAAAGAATTTGTTCATGTACTCATTGACGGATTCTCTTCAACATGATGCAAAACAGCCTTTTCCAATTTCGATGTGCGGCATCTCCTTGGAGCACCAAATTTATATCTGCCAATGGTGAAGGCACACTTTCTTGAAGCCATTGCATAATTGTTGTGAAAAGGGTGTGAAATGACAACCTAATAAAGATTTGGATGGGCATAGGCTACATATTTTTAATGTATGTGATATATAATATATATAAAGGGAAAACGTTGTCGACAAAAATCTTGGTAAGTTCGTAGATTTATTTCAGATATTTCTACACATTATGCTAATGAACATTAAGACATACATAGGTGATGTATTTTTAAATGTATACAGTGTATTTTTTATGTATATATAATACATAAACGGGAAATATTGTTACAAAAAGAAGTTCTTGGCCAATTTACTTCAGATTTTGACAATACACCTATAAACATTTAAATGACCATAGGCTACATATTTGTTCAAATGAAACTGTTCAGGTTACCTGTTAAAACTGACAGACATGGAAAATGCTGTGTGCACTATGAAAATGTAGGGCTTCATTTTCTTCTTGCAGTCAGTTTCAACTATGTTTGGAAGGCATGTAAACCATTAGACAACTTGTTTCTCACATGTATATTCTTTCTAATTACATATAATTTCAAACAAAAATTGTGTTTACAACAATTTATTGCATTGTTTTCTTCCTCACCATCGGTTTTACAGAAAAAAAGGAAATGTGTATTTATAGCTTATGAGAAGAATACTACGATGGAATTTGAAGTATTCAAAACTTTGTAGCCCTACCAATTCAAATATTAAAACAATGCAAAATACTGTGATTGAAGCTTCACAGATCTAGCAGTTGAAGGTATCTCTTGTACCCATACACCAATGACTGCAGTCAACTTGCCCATTCATTTTAAGTGACTTGCATTCCCAACCAAGGTTTCATTCACAATAACAATGAACAAGGCTTAAGGTCATAGAGGGAAGAGGTGATGATGGACAGAGAGGATATGAGGAAATGGACAGAGAGAAGGGGATGAGTTGATGTACAGAGTGAGGAAGGAGGAGGAGGAGGAGATGGCCAAAGATAGAGGGGTGGAGGAGATTAGGAGGTATATCCAATACCCGTGAAAATTTTAGAACTGCAAAGAATTGCTGGGTTTGCTAGTTTGCAGATAGTTTCAAGTAGCGCTCAACAGTGTAACACCTCTTGTATAATATATAGGTGTCTGTTTTAGCTTTGAGCCGTTACAAAAAGTTTATAATATTGTTTTAGTCCATTAAATAGTATTCTGACTCACACTATAGCTTTCTTTTCCCTGTTGATTCGTAAAAGTTTAAAACTGGTCTCAAGTTCATGTGTATACCTGTTGGCCAGTTACTATTCTCTGATTTTCTTCATATAAAGTACCACATTTACCATCCCTTTAGTAAACACCCACATCTAAGCCTATGCACGTCCTCCACAGTGGAAACAGAAACACATAGTTTTGTATGTAGTTGTTTATTTGTGTAAGCTGCTTTCTATCACACTACTTTGGACAACTGCTGAAATACTCTTATGAATGGAAAATTTCTTAGGACCATGTTAAGGTATCTTTGTGGCTGAATTGGGTTCATCTTTACTTTTAGATATACAGTGTTAGTTCACTACAGCCACATGTCTATAAATGTCAAGAGTCATTTTACTTGTATCTTAAAGTTGGGTCAACTGAATGTTGATTCCACCCATCTGCTTTGACTCATTACTTAACTATGTTGTGTGATGTCATAGTGGCACAGTGTTTTCGAGTTGGGTCATGTTCATGCATATCAAAACTAGTAATGTTGCACAATTTCATAAGTTTTGGTGGTTTGCATGTAGGTGTTGCTCTGTGGTTGGCGAGTATCATGGATACTGGTTTAGCATTGTTGGTTTTGTTAAGTTTTCAATATTAGTTATGTGAGTGAGTTCTGGTTTGTTGTACTGTGGACTTCATTTTAGATAGGGTAAGTGAAGATTTGCACAATTGATGATCTGAGTGTTGGTTTTTGGTACTAAAGGCTTCATTTTAGTTGAGATGGAGGTTAAGTGAAATTTGCAGTATCGATTTTTGAACTTGTGTGTGGGTACACAATACAGAGAACTACCTTTGAGCCATACATGCTTGTAATATGTGGGTCTGCCATCGTAGTGATGTCACATGTCAAAGGAGGTGGGTGG
Source organism: Schistocerca nitens (assembly GCF_023898315.1). Classification (NCBI taxonomy): domain Eukaryota; kingdom Metazoa; phylum Arthropoda; class Insecta; order Orthoptera; family Acrididae; genus Schistocerca; species Schistocerca nitens. The sequence continues at coordinate 179,504,017 of NC_064616.1, read as the reverse complement.
AATTGCAACTTTTGGTGATTCCTTAGTATTACCCAAAGTGTTATGTGCCCTACCCATTATTGGCTTTGTGGAAGCAAATGTGTTGCAAGCTACACTACCTGAGCATGGAAAAATTGTTTAGATGGCCTTCTGTGATTGGTGGTGATGCATTTGAGTACACTTTAGTGACTTTTTGTAGCTCTGTGTTACTGTTTTCATTAATTTTATCAAGAGGTAAGTATTTGTTCATCTTTAATTGTTCTACCTGGCACAATTACATATGCTGACTTAAAACTCTTTTTTGCCTAATTTGTATTCACATAATTGGTGAGATCAGGAATTTTTAAATGCTGAGATAGATTTATAGGTTTTTTCTTTCTTTTCTTTTCTTTTTTGCAATGTGGTAGTAGTTATACCATCACTGTGAGGAAGCAGGAACATTTAAACTCCATTGAAATGAATCAGCAACATGTATGTTTTATTTTAAGGCAGACCATGTGACCTCTAAAAGGAAGATATTATATATTATGGACACAAGAAAGGATGGTTGCCCAGCCATATTTTCTGTGGAAAGCGCTTCTGTCAGAGAGAGATCATCTTGAGATTAAAAAGGAGGTGAGTTTATGCTCTCTTAAAAGTAACTGAAGACCATTTTCATTCATCAGTTGCCTGCATGCAATTTATTGAGTGAATTGAAAACCTCTAAAAGGATATACTAATTTTTTTCTGACACTGTACATAATTTTAAGTACTCTCCTGACATCATCTTACATGTTCATATGTATACTGTGCACCAAGGTCAAGAAGTAGTTTGGAGAGACTGCTGAGAATGATGGGAACTTGTTCTTATGCAGTACTGTCTAGTGTAAATAAAATTACCCAAGGATGTGTTGTGGGTTGTTAAGCAATAGTTTTTGTTTTATTTTATTTTTTGCTAAACATGTTTCTTTTACCTCTGTCAGTCTACCTCAGGGAAACCATTTTATTTTCACAGGTAACACAGTTTGACAATTCTAACGCAAAATACAGCCATCTGGTTTGTAGCGCCAGTTTCTTTGGAACACTTCAGAAACTGATAATCCCCTCTCGGGACCAGTCACAAGAAAAGGAAATTTCTGTTGCCCATAATATGGGTATATAACACCAAAATTTGTTGTAAGGTACATCTAATCTCCAGCAAATTGATTTGTTAAACTGCAGAATGTTTAAGTGTTTTATTGTGTGGTTTTTTTAGACTAGCTATGTCAACACAGTGAGTGTGCTCTTGAAAGTGGCCTGTCACTAATTCAAGAAAGCATTTAATTAATGCCTCCAGTTTGTGAATAATAGTAAATAAATTTTAAACATAGTGAGTATAAAGTTTCTGAATCACTCTTGGAGAACTTTTGACATTATATTATTTACATGTTACTTAAGTAACTGTTTTTGACGAGCTTAATTGAAACCTTTGTATTTTATTACAGGTACTTTTGGCCTAAAGCAAGATATGGGGTCAGTGAAGAATTCACTTAAAAACTATAGAAGGTGCTAAATCAACTGAAAACATACATAAATTGTTGTGTCCATTATCAAAAATGAACTACAGCCATCAAACTTTTGTAACTTCTTGAGAAACAGATGAAATCAAATCCCCCCTTCCCCACATTTTCCTGCTCAGTGCCACGTTAAATTCTCTTGCAAAATTACATATATATGATGAAGAGGCATCACTACTTGAATGTTTGTTTCTATCCTTTAGAATTTAATGGCTGATGGCTCTGAGCACTATGCGACTTAACTTCTGAGGTCATCAGTCACTTAGAACTTAGAACTACTTAAACCCAACTAACCTAATGACATCATGCACATCCATGCCCAAGGCAGGATTCGAACATGCGACTGGAGCGGTCGCTCAGCTCCAGACTGTAGCGCCTAGAATTGCACGGCCACTCCAGCCAACTTTAGAATTTGATGCCACTGCTAATGGAAGGCCACTATCTTTAGGGTTTGGTAACAAATTCTTCACAAAATTTGTCTTCCACCAATTCACTTCATTATACATACTTCATGAAGTCATGTATCCTTCTATGCAGGACTGTCCTTGTCATAAGATTTAATGGAAGAATTTAACTTAAGTTGTCCTAGTAGTTTATTAGAGAGGATTATTGAATATGACCTTCACATGCACTTTTGAGATTTTCAGTCTTACTAGGAAGGAATACAAGTGCCACATTGTTTCATATACCCTGAGATATCAAGGAGATCAGTAATCACATCATAATGCAAAGTTAACTTCTCAATTAGTTTATTTGTATGATGAGTTCAGCATTTTGCAGAAAATAAGTGACCAAAGAGCTATTGTTTCTCAGATAATGGTGACTGCACTGAGCTGACAATATTTGCAAATAGTCCTTAGTATCAATAAAATGACAGTTTTGTTGCCATTTCCAATCTAAAAGTTGCTTTTCACACATTTTAAAATTTGCACAGTATTTTAATCGTAGTAGACAAATGATATTGAGTGCTATACGGAACAGTTTTATACATGTTGACTATCAAGTGAAATGGTACAAAGATATTAAACTAATTGGAAAGATAATATCTACATCATGCTATGCCCTTAAACTTCTATGAGCAGTAGTGTAATATACAGTATATGCAATGATTTTACTTATATTATAGCCAGTAAGATATTCACACTTTGCTATTATGAATTCCATGAATCGATAAACCAGTTCCTGTTTAAAGTACATTATGTTTCATATGCCAGGACAGATTACTTTTCTTATGTCCATAGTGAATAGTCATGGATCAAAATTTTAGGATTGTGATGAATAACCTAACTATCTTTATAAGACAGAAATGTCACACAGATATTAAAAAGCCAGCAGCAGTGCTCACTGCATTGCTGTGCTTAAAATGATGAAAATTTCGACTTCCTTTTGAATGTAATTTAAAGAAAAATATTCATAACTACATCAAAAATAACACATTGTGTATGAGAGAACAAACTTTACATTTTTTTCTGTGAAAGAACCTGGATATTATCTTGTTTTACTGCTGTGCTTCATTTTGTACATAGATATTGGAAAAGTAAGTGGCTGTGAGATAAGACAACATGAGTTAATGTGATTATATACTGTATATATACTACAAATTAACATCAGTTTACATACATAAAAACTGTAAGCAGTTTAAACTGTGTTCAAATCTCACAAAGTACATGCATGGATAAGTATACTTATACTCTTCTTCAGAACTTGTAATAGTTATTCTAGTTAAAAGGGCGAACTGATGTTTATCATTGTTACAGCAGTATGTTCACTGTAGTTCACAGTATCTTCTTTTATATGAGAGAAATAAATTTACCCTGCATCATAATACTCTTCTTATGAATTTACAATAATAATATAGTTAACAATCACAAGGAAGTACACCATTTTTGCAGCATTTTCATGGTATAAAAGCAACTAGCTTCATTAGCTGTTATACAATTTATCATTTATATAATCATCAACACTAGTAAAGTTTATTTAAAAGAAACATTTTTAGAGCCCATTCGTTTTTTGTGTTTTAACTTGCAAAGTTTTTTTCCCCTTTCTAGTAGAGGCCAAGCTTGTCTCAGTTTGGTTTTTGGATATTCACTATGAAGCTTCATTTTCTGTTGCATGTTATATTTACAAACTGTTGCATTCCTATACACTAGTTGGTCTTCAGAGTATATTTTTAATGTAATAAAACTAGTAACTTCCACAGTAAGTAAACAAAGTTATTGGTGGAACTTGCAAGTTCTTCAGTCATGGCTTGTATGAACTAGTAACAGCTGAATTTCAAGTGGTCCATAAAATTCGTTTTTGGACAATAAAGCAAGTTCTGCTACCAGTGAGTGGCCCCAAAAATGATACTTTACCTCAACAGCGATTTCACCTGTGCATAGTATACATTTTTTTGTTTGTTGGGACATGCAGGCAATAAGAATTTTCATACAGTAGCAGATCATACTTCATTTTTTACTGATGATGATCACATGGCTGTCCTTAGGGTCTCATGAATTCATATTCTGAGAAATTTAATGCTGTTTACAGTTTCTCATCATTATGGCAGGGATTAAATGATGTAACCTTAGTGCAGTATGTGAATGTGAAGTTAGTCTTTTCTGCATTAATGATAAGACTGTTTCTGGAGAACTGATCAATGATGTGTGATACATTCTTTGATTTCATTCTCCAGTTCACCTACAGTCTTCCCTCTTAACAGAACATTGGTGTAGTCTGCAAATTTTATACATATTTGGTATGGGCATGCTGATTGTAGGTAGTTTCTAAGGAGAAGGAACAAGAATGTGTCCCTAAGGGGACCCATAACATGTCTAACATTGGAGCTCTAAAGTACCAATTATCTCACCCTCTGTGATTGCCTTGATTTTGCAGGCTGAGAGGTTTCCTCTGAAACATGACAAGTGACTGCATCTGGCTGAGGGACAGTGTCAGTTACAGACAGCATGTGGAAAGTATTTGTCAGACTAACCATGGAGGCCTTATGTTCAGCCCCTTGGGAAGTCTTTCACAGTCTGCCACTCCCTGAGGTGACCTGCCACTCAATGACAGATGAGGGATCAACCTCAATGTGGCTGGCAACCAGAGTGGACCAATTATCAGACTCTTGAGTCAAATTGGACATCAGTTTTAGCACTATGGCTGGTCCACAACAGTGATGGCCATTCACCGCAGCGTCAAGATGTGTAACTGAAGCCAACACAGGCTGGAGCTGAGAGTGAAGTGTCAACAACTGAACTTGCATCACAGTCCCTATCCATACCAAATACAGTGGGAAACTACACTACACAGACAAACAAAGGACTATTGACATGCGCTATGGAACTCTACTGTAGGACTGACAAAAACACAAGAACTGCTCTATTAAATATTAAATTAACATGCAGAAATTCAAGAAACTAAACTACCAAAGCACACAGATGAAACTAAGTAATTTGCTCCTAGTTAGGCACTTGTAAAATGTCACAAAATTGGTTAGTACCCAGTAGCTGCTTGTGTCTCAGCCAGCTGTTGCTGCCTGACTCAGTGGAACGTGTGGTGTTGTTTACGCTTGACTGTGCAGACAATGTACATGAGTAGAATAATGATGATACATGTTTCACAAGTGAAAGTGATACTGAAACAGGTGTTGAGCCCACAGGGAGCCACAAAGCCCATATCCATACAAAATGACTATCATTGTCCAAGGAGGTAGTACTAAACATAGTTATGTACATAGAAGATCACCCACAGCATAGTAAAAACAATTATTAACAGATTTTGATTATCCACAGCAATATGACCATGTAGTGCATAATGTGTTTGAGATAGCAATGGGGTCCACGGTGACATCATCTGCTATGGTCAGGCCTGAAATTGGGGAATAGACATTGGCCCCAGAGAGCTGCTGAAGGTTGGCCCACACAATGGAAGAGAGACTGGAACAGTTGAAAGAACTAGTAAATGGAATCCAGCTAACATTTTTGCTATCCCAAAAAATGCAACGACACTGCAAAAATGCAGTTCACCATTATAGGATGATGGCTAAAAATGTGGAGAGCATCTCTCCGCACGTGAATTGTGTCATGGCATGCCTCAGTCCACTAAGAGACTAGGACATGGCACAGTAAAGATGAAGTGTGAGGAATGGAACATTCTGCAGTGGTAACAATAATGTTTGTAAGGTATCGTATCTGGCCATCACTACTGGAGAAATAATGTTTGGTGAATGTCACCAGGGACGAGTAAAGCCTCCAGTCGGTCTTAGAAAGCTGCCAGTTGGGTTTACTCGTAGGTGAGGTAGGAGTTGACAAATGGATTGCACATGGGAAATGGATGCTTGAGAATGTGTCAGAAAGAATGGGACCACTCTAGATGATAGGCAAGCTTGGCAGTGCAAAACAAGAGGTCAAAATGGGTGGTACTCCAGTGTTAAGGCACATGAGTTCGAGCTGGTTGAGGTGGTCAGCCAAAAGGACACTTCTCAGGCAAGTTCTGGGAGAGCTCCAGAGGGGATGGCATGAATTAAAGCCACTCAGCAGCAGAAAGGGCTGAGTGAGTTGTCTAATAAGGTGGAGAAAGTCTCCGTGGTGACACTGAATGACACAGGGATGTAGACGTTACAAAGATAAAAGGTAAAGTGAGGAAGGAAAATATGGACAACAGCAGTTTGTAGCCAGGTGTTCAGTGAGATGGTTCCCCACAAGGTGGAATGCCATCCTTTGGGGGAAGGTCAAAGCAGACTGGAAAGATATGAATGAGGGCAAAGGTGTCACAAAGATACAACTTTGTTTTCTTGAGATAGAAAACATTTGGATGCAGTGATTCCAAGAGCAGCCATAATTCCTCCTTGTTGGGTCTAAGGCTGTGAACATTCCATTGGAGGACAGTCATGATGGGGAAAGGAGGAAGAGGGAAAAAATGAAGGGTTTCACCTTGACAATTGCCAAGTGCCAGCCTTCGAAGACTCACTGCTAGGAGACGCAGAGACTGGAGGATCCTGTTCCATGAGATTGACAGGTCATTGGCATTCTCTCTGGGTTGGTCTGAGGATTCCACAGTAGAAAAATGGTTGGCAGTATTCACCAGTGAAGTGGAAGTTTGCTGGCTGAGGGTATCACGCGGTGACACCATTGGAGAAGATCTCCAAGTCGGTGAAGAAGAAGAAGACCATTTGTCTTTGTTTGATTTTTTAGAGTATTTGTGATTGGTAGATGAAGAATCAGATGTTTGTTGGCAGGAGGAGTATAAGAAGTCTTCTTTGGAGTGTTCCTTTCACTTTTTCTGGCCTGCAAGTTGTGAAGCATGGGATTTACCCTCTGGGGTAAAGATTTGGTGGCTTAGTGTGCAGCTGGAAGAGGAGGGGGGGGGGGGATGCTACCATGATACTGGGTGATCTGATAACTGCAGTGCTGAATTTGAGATTGCTAGTGTGTGGGGCCATGGCCTTCATGGAATGAGGTGTAGCAAGATCGCTTCTGTAAGTGCCAGATAGAAAAATGCAAGGCTATAAACTGGCCAACAACTTGCGAGCAACAGGGTAAGGTTCTTTTTCCTTCAGTCAAATCTCCTGGACAGCCCACTCATCAAGATACATGGACATTCTCTGGATGAGGCAGTATGGTCTCCATAGCAGTTGATACTGTGGGGAGAAAAAGGAGGCAGTCAGTCAGTCACCCTCTTGAGCATCCCTACGGTAACTGACACATTTGGCAGTGTTATTGCAGGAAATTTGAATGTGGTTGTAACATTGACAATAGTAGCAACACATCATGTTTGGAATGTATGGTCAGATTGTTATGACTTCATAGCCTACTTTGACCTCTGATGGGAGCACTATCCTAGCAAATGTGAGAAAAAGTGTGTTTGTTGGCACCGAGGTTGCATCAAACATTTTCATTACACAATGGACCACAGTGATGCCCTGATCAGAGAGGTAAGTTTGGATTTCTTCCTTGGCCAAACCATGAAGCAGCTGAGTCTAAATAACATCATGTGAAGAATTCAGCATTCAATGGTTCTCAACACAAACAGGATAGCCATGGAGGTGAGAAGCTATAAGCAGTTATTGGGCTTGAAAATCACTATTGGTTTCCAAAATCAAAGTCCCATTATGTAGACAAGGGCAAGATTTCACATGGTTAGCAATTGTATCTTCACCTTTCTGAATAATAAACAGATTAACCTTACAAAGGACTGAATGACCTCCAGTACAAGATATCACGAGGAACTAAGGTGTGACTGGGAGAGTCTTTGAATCTTTATCCTCATTTCATTTACAATTAGTAGACAGACTGAGATAAAGGTAAGAGGCTCATTGCAAAAATATCCCCATGATTGCAGACATCTCTGATGGCGCACTCCTCCTAATTGAGGGCCCCCTCGGAGGGGTGTTCACCTGCCTTAGGTGATTGTTCACACCTCAAGTCACACCTCTCAAACTTCTGAGAAATGGCCAACTTGCTATTTGGGAAGGTCACAGTTCAGACAATCACCCCTCCCTGGGCCTGGCTTGTACCAGGGAGTATGTGCAAACCCTACCTGTCGACCCTGTGGCTGGCTTTCGTGTGTCATCCAGTCAGCTGTTACATGTTAAATGTGTGGGCCAGCCTCCAGCAGCACATGAGGAGGAAGTAGAAACAGAGGAACCTCAAACACCAAAGCAGAATGAGAGTATTGAAATGGAGAATGAAGGAAGAAAGAAGAAAACATGAGGGACGGTTCTGATGCTGGGCTGTCGAAATGTCAGAATACTTAAAAAAAAAAAAAAAAATATCCCAGACTTGTTCACTAAGGGAGGGGAAGAAGGATAGCAGAAGAGCAGACATTCAGTGGGGGAAAAGGAAGAGGTGCTGCAAAGGCTGGAGCTCCATGGTAGCCTTGCATGAACTGAGCAAAGAGTGGTGAGCCCTCTGGTGGTGGTGGTGGTGGACACTTGATACACAAGCAATGCACAATAAATGAAGATTTGTATAGCACATTTCAACAGTAAATGGAAAAGTCAATTAGCTCAAATAATGCAATAAAGAATGACTGAAATAGAACCTACCTTAATTGGTTTTACTGTTGGCTCAGGTCTCGCTGCTGCTATTGTGGTTGTCTACGTGGATCAGCAACTGTTCTATTGCAGGGTGACTGGATGTCCCATTTTTAATGGAACTGTCCTTTTTTTCTACGTTCTGTATCCAAGTGTTCTGCAAAATATTTAACGGGATACCAATGTCCCATTTTTTGTAATCAGCAGTAGCATTACTTTTTTTGCTTCAATTTATGTTTTTATTTATTTTTGCTTCAATTTATGTTTTTATTTATTTTTACATCAATCTAATGTCATAGACATAGTTTAACATTTTCTTCAGTCTTGCTTTGTTTTGAAAGCATAGAGGGAGTAGAGGAGGATTATGTTTGGTGATGGGATAAGGAGAGGTGTGAACAGAAGATTTTCCATCATTGAGTTCAGTACCAGTGGCTTATGCATGAGCTTCATGATCCATATTGATTATTTGCTGCTACAGAAATGATGGATGGATGTAACAAATGAATGATATAAGGCTATCAACATTCAATCACATTTATAGTTAAGCATTATCTATTCAGTGTTAGATGGCATAAATTTGTAGTAGATGCAACCAACATGATGTCTTCAGACTATTAGAGACAACAATGAGAAGTAGACAGCAGTTTCACCACTGGGTTCATCAATCTCGCTTTTATGCACTCCATTGTCTGTTGTTTGCTGCATGTGAAACTAACCCATGTCCATTAATATGGGGAAAAGAAACTGTTCTTTCTTGAAAACCATGAAAGGAGAGTTACTTTTTCGTGAAGGAAACCATGAAGACGAAGGTAAAATGTACAGTGTGTCATTCATTTTTTTCCATTGAAGATGAGGTACATGCTGATATAACACAGCACTTTTAGAGAAAGAAGCACCTGTTGGCAGTTTCTCCAGAAGAAGGGCTGTTTGAGTTCCATACCACAAAACAGTCATTCCTTCTGTTCAGTGGATTGCAGGGCTCTTCTCATCAGCAAAATATTTGAGAAGGGTACAAAAGGGCAGTAACAAACAATGTTTATTAAAAAGTAAACAGTGTTCTCAAAATGAACATTCAAGGAATTGGTTGTGCAGCCCGTGTGCTACACACTGTTGGAGTTCAAACAAGTGCAGACGTTCTTCCCATTGACACAGAAACAACAGTGAATAAAATCTTTCAATATTTTCACACTTACACTGTGCTTGTGGGGGAACTGAAATCATTCTGTGTTTTCATTGATACTGAATACAAACAAGTTCTAGGTAGTATTAAAACTGGATGGTTGGAGAATACAAGTGTTATTGATATGAAGAACCTTTGAAATCTAATTTTTTTCTCAGGATAGGTGTCATATCACAGAAAAAGATTTTTGTGAACCAACAGTCACTTATTTGGCTTCATTTCCCACAAAGCTAATTCGAAATGTTTTCAAATTCAGTACAGATGTTGGAAAGAACCTAGATTTTAGCTACAGAATCAGCTGAGGAGTTAGAGCTGCCTAAACAAAAAAGCCAGTAATAGGAAATTTCGTAAATTTCAAACTTCAGTTATTTCTTCAGTTTTAATTAACTTGGAAAAGGAACATATTTTCACTCAGTCAAAATACAAGATGACTACCTATTTATTTTATGACACTTTTGTGACTTACTTAGAAAAATGGGTTTCTCCATTTAAACCTCTGATGAATGGGAAAAGAGCTACTTTGGAAACAAATAATAGATAATGTGATGTACTCCATACTCTTATAAGTACAGATATTTCACGTAAAAATTGACAGATGCTTGTGCGTTTTGCTCTTGCTGTACATGTACCAGGCACAAATGCTGTTCTGGAAAGGGTATATTCAATTGTGAATTCCCTTTGTATTGATGAGAAAAACCATTTTACCACAGAAACTGTTGAAGTAAAAGACTCATTATCAAGATATTACCTGGATGAAGTTCTACGGTCTCCTACTAACCTGTTCAAGGCTTTTGAAAGTTATTACATCTTCTGATAAGTTCAAAATTAATAGCAGTGTTCTTCACACAGTTGTGTAATTATCTACAGATTTTTGATGTATACATTAGCATTCATCTGTTAGAAATCATTATATCAATTTCTCAATATTTTGAATTATAATTAGTTTAAGGAAGACAATTAATTATCATATGACATAGTGTCATTAAAAGCATGTTTTTAAGTGTCTTGTAAAATATATACTTCTTGTGTATATAAACTTTAATTTTAGTAAAGCAATGCAATCATATTTGCAGAATATTTTCTTTTTGCTTAGTATGCACTTGAATATAACTATACAAACGGCAGAGAAACAAAACTTAACAATTTGCAAATCATTTTGTCAAAAATACTAAATATCAGGGTTGTATGTTTGAATGAACATTGGCTTACAAAGGATAGTATCAAAATCTTAAATAACCTTGATAACTTTTATGTTGCCAGCAGCTTTTGAAGGCGTAATTTAATAAGAGGAGTATCGTGCATACTTGTGGAAAGATCAGTGGAATATACAGCAAGACACGATTTCAATTCCCTTAATGAAGAATGTATATTTGAAAGCTGTAGTGTAGATTTAGGGCAAAATATTGTAATTTTATCTGTGTATAAAATTCCAGGTGCAGAAATACCGAAACATTTTTTATTGAAATTCCAGTGTTTATAGCAAAAACTTCAAAAATAAACCAAGAAGAGAGTGGAAATAACTGCTGATTTCAATATAGATCTAGCCAGTGAAGCCAATAACTCGACAAAATTCATTGATATGATTCAATTATTGGGTTTCAGCGCAAATTTCACTGATTTTACTTGAGCAAACGAAATGTCTGCAACATGTATAAATAATATTTTAACGAATTATACATATAATGAGGCAAATAAATTTTGTCATAACTTTTTGATCATTGTGCTCTGTTTGTGGAGTTACCAGAAACAATAGAACCTTGCTTGGAAAAAAACCTACACCAAATGCCAATTCATCAAAGAAAAAGTGAACTTATTTCATCATAGATTAAATAAGATGGAGTGGAGTGTATTTCACACTCTGGAAAGTTTGCTACTTTCTTAGAAGACTTCCTACACCTTTTTAATGAAACTTTCCCCCTTATTTTACATCCTTAAAAAAAGGAAATAAAGTGGATTACTGAAGGAATAAAAATCTCTAATGCAAGAAAAATATGGCTACACAGGGAAATAAAACATAACAAAAGTCTTGATTTTGTTACCTATGTAAAAAATATAAAAAATACTTTTTAAAAGTCGTAAAGACAGACAAAGAACTGGCAAATAATAGATTTATATTAGATAGTGAAAACGAATCAAAGGCATTATCGTCGGTGATCAAAACTGAAACAGGTGCCACAGGTAGAGGCCATGATGTTTCTGAAATCAAGATAGAGGACAAAAATTATTGTAAACCCTGCTCAAATTGATGAATTATTTAATGAATTCTATATACATGTAAACAAATCCTAAATCAATGTAGAAGACTGCCCAGAAAAGGTGAATTTCTTCAACAGTGAGCAATTTGAAGGTGAATTTTTCAGTACATTTACCAAAACTACTGTAAAAGATATAGAAAATGTGATTCTATCACTAAAAAGTAAAACATCAGCAGGATGGGATGGGATACCAAAAAAAGCATTAAAAACAGTCTCTAACTTAATGGTACATCCACTAACTACAATAGTTAGCTAGTCCCTTCAAGACGGTTATTTTCAAGACACACTGAAGTACACAGTAGTTAAGCCACTATTTAAAAAAGGCACAAAAGAACACGTGAGAAACTATTGCTCAATCTCTCTTCTTCCATTACTATAAAAAATATTTGGAAAGGTAGTCACCACACAAATTTAACAAATTCAAAATTTCATAGAAAAATTTAAAATAATCTCAAGAAATCAGTATTGATTTCAAAATCTGCTATAAATAATTTTGTTGATAAAATTAGCTTCTCTCTAGACAACTCACTGCATGTCACAGGAATTTTTTGTGACCTATCAAAGGCCTTTGATAGTGTGAATTTCTCCTTGCTAATCTGTAAACTGGAAAAGTACGGCATTAGGGGCATGGTATTAGAATGGTTATGTGCTATCTAAGCAACTGAAGACATAAAGTGGTTATATCATCGGAGAGAGGAACTTATACTTAAAAAATGGAAAACCATTGACATGGTGTACCCCAAAGGTTCTGTCTTGGGTCCCATTCTGTGTTTGTTTTACATAAGTGATCTGCCACTTAATATTGAGTGTCACTCAGTTTTATTTGCAGATGAGACATCTGTAATCATTGAAAGTAACAGTACTGATTGAATTCCATAAACTGTATTAAATACTTTAGAAAAAGTAGATACCTGGTTTCATTTAAATGGGTTAACATTAAACATGGAAAAGACTCAAAGCAGTTTAAAACAGAACAAGCAAAATTAAATGATACTCACGTCAGTCACAGAAACCAGGATTTTCAGGAATCTAGCTGTGTGAAATTCCCAGGAATGCAACTAGGTAAAAATCCATCATAGGGATCACATATATAGTACTTTGCAAATAAATTAAATAGCCTAGCATTTGCAATGAGGATATTGTACAATACTACTAGTATGGTCATAAGAAAAGTAGTCTATCACAGATACTTTGAGTCAGTAATAAGATATGGAATTGTATTTTGGGGTAACTCAAACCACGTGTGTCGAATACTAAAACTTCAGAAAACCATTGTTAGAAATATGCACAATGTAGAATGAGGAAATCATGGTGGCCACTCCTAAAAAAATCTAAGTATATTAAGTGTTCCCATACTGTACATATATGAGCTGATTATCTTTCTACACAGTAACCATGATTTATTTGTAGCAAATCATTTTCAACAAGATTACAACACCAGAAATCAAAATAATTTTATGCTGCCCACCCATCGTTTAAAACTTTATGCTCAAACTCCACATTATATAGGTATGAAAATTTTTAACACAGTGAAAGGAAGAGAATTGTTCAGCATAAGTTTAGAAACACTGAAAAAATCCTTACATGAGAAACGAGTGCAGAAATGTTACTATTTGGTAGAATAATTCATAAGTGACAACCTGAAAATTTGAGCAGGAGAGAACAGGTCTTTAGGACTCTTAATTTTTAAAAGTTGGTCACTTTTGGAGAAAAATTATTAATTGCTTAATTAAGTAATTATTCAGTACTGTATATTATATTACTGATATTATAAGGAAAATTGTAAAACAGTTTTTGTTTTGATGAGTCTCCTGTACAACGGCTTGAAATTTTATATTACAAGACAAACTTCTATTTTATATTCGATGTCTCATTTCTTTTGTCCCAATTTTTTGCAAATGTTTCATTTTCTCATGTGGAAAATGATAATGGTGGTGGTGATTGGTTTTTGGGGTACTCAACTGCGTGGTTATCAGTGCCCATACAAATTCCCAATCTTTTCTTAGTCCAGCCTTGCCACTTTCACTTTCATGAATGATGATGAAATGATGAGGACAACACAAACACCCACTCATCTTGAGGCAGGTGAAAATCATCCCTGACCCCAATGGGAACCAAACCTGGGATCCTGTGCTCAGGAAGCGAGAAAGCGACCATGAGACCATGAGCTGCAGACGTGGAAAATATGGTTCTATTGCTATGTCAACACAGTGGACTCTTTGCGCACAACTGTTTTCGAGTTTGTGCACATGACTCACTGAATTCATCCATACACTTTGGGAAACACTTTTCAGGTTTGAGGGACCCAACTGTAAGGTATCTTTTACTTTAAAATTGTTGTTATCCTTTGTTACCTTGTCTAGACAAATGCCCAAATAAGTTCAATGGTGTTCAATTCACAGTGCCCTACAGACAACCACAGAAGTTTAACTTCCTTGGCCATTGACTGCAATATACTTTCCAGAAAGTACTCCTGGACCCTGAAGTGTGGTTGCATGTATTCCAGTAGGCCACCTTTAGTAAATTCCTCATATGAAGTTGCATTAGGTGGAAGCTCTACATTATTGCTTTCCTCTGGTTCAATAATAGAATCCTTTATCCATTTTGTAGATGGATTTCATGATATGGAGCCTGATCTAAAGCAGTTGCATTTCTATTTGGCGATTTTTTGAGACTGCTCGTAAACCAATCTTCACATTCATTTCAGAATGACGACCTGCACCTCCTTTTTGCTCAATAAAACATAAGCCACCATTTTGCCCAATCCCACCTTCATTCCCAATGTGGCACATTATAATCATTTTTTCAGAACCAGATAGTATTTAAATTCCTCCTTTCCAGCCATTACACTCTTTAACACTTCCTGTGTGATAATTGTATATATTTTCTGATGCATAAGGCATTTTTTCTTTTTGCCAACCAAACTTTCTGGAATGATTTGCACCACACCAACTCTCATCAGCGTAATAAATACACTCCTGGAAATTGAAATAAGAACACCGTGAATTCATTGTCCCAGGAAGGGGAAACTTTATTGACACATTCCTGGGGTCAGATACATCACATGATCACACTGACAGAACCACAGGCACATAGACACAGGCAACAGAGCATGCACAATGTCGACACTAGTACAGTGTATATCCACCTTTCGCAGCAATGCAGGCTGCTATTCTCCCATGGAGACGATCGTAGAGATGCTGGATGTAGTCCTGTGGAACGGCTTGCCATGCCATTTCCACCTGGCGCCTCAGTGGGACCAGCGTTCGTGCTGGACGTGCAGACCGCGTGAGACGACGCTTCATCCAGTCCCAAACATGCTCAATGGGGGACAGATCCGGAGATCTTGCTGGCCAGGGTAGTTGACTTACACCTTCTAGAGCACGTTGGGTGGCACGGGATACATGCGGACGTGCATTGTCCTGTTGGAACAGCAAGTTCCCTTGCCGGTCTAGGAATGGTAGAACGATGGGTTCGATGACGGTTTGGATGTACCGTGCACTATTCAGTGTCCCCTCGACGATCACCAGTGGTGTACGGCCAGTGTAGGAGATCGCTCCCCACACCATGATGCCGGGTGTTGGCCCTGTGTGCCTCGGTCGTATGCAGTCCTGATTGTGGCGCTCACCTGCACGGCGCCAAACACGCATACGACCATCATTCGCACCAAGGCAGAAGCGACTCTCATCGCTGAAGACGACATGTCTCCATTCGTCCCTCCATTCACGCCTGTCGCGACACCACTGGAGGCGGGCTGCACGATGTTGGGGCGTGAGCGGAAGACGGCCTAACGGTGTGCGGGACCGTAGCCCAGCTTCATGGAGACGGTTGCGAATGGTCCTCGCCGATACCCCAGGAGCAACAGTGTCCCTAATTTGCTGGGAAGTGGCGGTGCGGTCCCCTACGGCACTGCGTAGGATCCTACGGTCTTGGCGTGCATCCGTGCGTCGCTGCGGTCCGGTCCCAGGTCGACGGGCACGTGCACCTTCCGCGGACCACTGGCGACAACATCGATGTACTGTGGAGACCTCACGCCCCACGTGTTGAGCAATTCGGCGGTACGTCCACCCGGCCTCCCGCATGCCCACTATATGCCCTCGCTCAAAGTCCGTCAACTGCACATACGGTTCACGTCCACGCTGTCGCGGCATGCTACCAGTGTTAAAGACTGCGATGGAGCTCCGTATGCCACGGCAAACTGGCTGACACTGACGGCGGCGGTGCACAAATGCTGCGCAGCTAGCGCCATTCGACGGCCAACACCGACGGCCAACACCGCGGTTCCTGGTGTGTCCGCTGTGCCGTGCGTGTGATCATTGCTTGTACAGCCCTCCCGCAGTGTCCGGAGCAAGTATGGTGGGTCTGACACACCGGTGTCAATGTGTTCTTTTTTCCATTTCCAGGAGTGTAGTTCATACAGTGTTCCATAAAAATTGGTGTGTGCAGTTGCATAAATTCAACTACTACTACTTCTTCTTCTTCTTCTTCTTCTTCTTATATTTCAACTGAATACCCTCTAGCCATCTTCAGAGTGAGCCAAGATGACTGATGCTCCAACACTTGCTCTGTCCTTTTAAACCCATGGACTGAACCACTGCGCATGTGGCCACAGATACACAATGTGCTAGAGACTTTGACTGGTGGCAAAATAAGTATGCCATATGCATGGAATTAGATCTATGGTTGTGCAGTCGATCCACACAGTGATATCGATGTATCAATGAGAGCTGAACTGTCACAATGTCTTTGTGATTTAATTACAGAAATCGCCAGATTCCATGATTTGTTCAAGCTGAAGCCACTATCTCTATTAATTAAATTCATTGCCAATTGAATTTCAATTGCTTCTTTGATTACCGAGTCCTAGAAAGATGAAGTCAAGGCTAGAATTTTATTGTTATCGTACACTATAGAGTGCTCGGTGTTGATACAGTGCTCCACCGCTGCAGATTTATTAGGTTGTAAGGGTTGGGTGTACATGCAGTGCTCTGTGCATGTCTCCTGGACTGTACATTTGTCTCTTCAATGTATGAACAGCCACACTCAGAGGGGATCCTGTAAATCCCAGGCTTCTGAAGCACCAAATCATCTTTAATGGAACATAGTAGTGCTGCTGTCTTTGGTGGTGGGCAAAAAATCACTTTCAGTTTGGCAGGAAAGCCGTGGATTTAAAACTTCCTGTGTCTTATTCTGCTTTTCTTATACCCACTGTTGGTTTCATTTGTAGTGTCTTATGTATCTGCTGTGGAGAGTACCCATTGGCTTCAAAAACTCTTCTCAGGTGTAGAATTTTGTCCTCCAGACTGCTCTCATAAGCAATAATGTGTGCTCTGTGTACCAAAGTTCTGAGTACAATCACCATCTGCAAAAAAGGGTGGCAGCTATTTGTACATAAATATATGTCCATGTGGGTTGGTTTTTGATGCACTGCATGTCTCAAAGTGCCATCATCTTTGTGCCATTGGAACACATCCCAAAATGGTAGGCATCCAACTTTTTCAATTTCCATCATGAACTGAATTTGTCTGTTGATAGAATTCAGATAATTTAAAAATTGTTTTAACTTGTCTTCACCATGGACCCACACTACAAATGTGCCATCAACATACCTCCAAAAACACTGTGGGCTTCAAGCTAATAGAGTCCAGCAACTTCTCCTTGAAGTCCTCCATAGAAAGGTTGGCCACCAAGGGTGACAAAGGACTACCCATGGCGACACCATGAGTGTTCATAAAATTCATTATTGAATAAAAAATATGTTGAGGTCAAAACATGTTCAAATAAATCTGAAATCTTTATTGAAAGTCTTTCCAATGTGAGACAATTATTCCAAAAGAGGAACCTTTGTGAACAATGACACTGCTTTGGAATTGACTAACATATCATATCAGAATTGTTCAGTTTGAGTGATTTCAGTTTGTCAATGAAGTCCACAGAGTTACATATGTGGTGAGTGCATTTCCCCACCAGAGGCCTTAATAAAGATACTAAGCATTTGGCACACACAGTATCAGACACAAAGGAACACCATTCTCATGGATCTCTGGAAGTCCATAAAGCCTTGGAGGAACCGCACCACTTGGTTTCAATTTTTTCACAAGTTGTGGTTGAATTGGGGAGGTGTTCAGAAGCAACGCAGCCTTCCTTGTTTGTGTGGTCTTTACTGATCTTCTGGTATGTGCTGTCCCTCAGTAAACTGTTCATTTTATCATGACAGTCATCACAAGACATTAAAACTGTGGCATTACCTTTAACAGCTCAAAGAACCATCATCTGAGTATTCTGGCAAAGCTTACATAGTGCAGTCCTCTCTGCCACAGATATCTTACTCCTTCATGTGTGAGCCTTCATAACTGCTTGACAAGTTTTGCACCTTATTTCTTCTGCTGATTCCATAGAATGAGGACGAACAGCAACTTCAATGGCACTCATGAAAGCCAGTATTGGTAAAACCTTTTGCACGGTTGCAAAGTTCAATCCTTTACTTGAAGCCATCGTCGTAGCTTCGTCCAAATCTCTATCTGTTATATTAATGATGGAGCATCCAATAACAGTTTCTTGCTGTGAAACTTGCCAGCTTGAGACATCTTCACAGCAAGAAACTGTTATTTGATGCTCCGTCATTAATATGATGGATAAACATTTGGATGATGCAACGATGATGATTTCAAGTGAAGGACTGAACTTTGCACCCACGCCAAAGGTTTTACCAATACTAGCTCTGATCAGTATCATTCAAGAAGCTGTTTGTCCTCTTTCTATGGAATCAGCAGAGGAAATAAGATGCAAAACTTGTCAAGCAGTTACGAAGGCTCGCCCACAAAGGAATAACATATCTGTGGCTGAGAGGGCTGCATTATGTAAGCTTTGCCAGGATACTGAGATGGTGGTTCTTGCAGCTGATAAAGGTAATGCCACTGTTTTAATCTCTCATGATGACTATCATGATAAAATGAACAGATTACTGAGTGACAGCACATACTGGAAGATCAGTAAGGACCACACCAACCAGGCAGTAAGGAAGACTGCTTCACCTCTGAATGCCTCCCCCTTTCCACCAGAAGGTGTGCGAAGATTAAAACCAAGTGGTGCAGATCCTCCAAGGCTTTATGGACTTACAGAGATCCACAGAAATGGTGGTGTTCTGTGTTTGATGCTGAGTAACATCAGCTCTCTAACCTAATATCATGCCAAACACTTAGCATTGATATTAAGGCCTCTGGTGCAAAAATGGACTCGTCACATGCGTAACTCTGTGGTCTTCATTGCCAAACTGAAATCACTCAAACTGAACAATTCTGATATCCAGAATGAGATTTTCTCTCTGCAGCAGAGTGTGCGCCGATATGAAACTTCCTGGTGGATTAAAACTGTGTGCTGGACTGTGACTTGAACTCAGGAACTTTGCCTTTCGTGGGCTAAGCCATGTCTCCACAATGGAGTGCTAGTTCTGCAAGGTATGCAAGAGGACTTCTGTGAGGTTTGGAAGGTAGGAGGCGAGGTACTGGTGGAACTGAGACTGTGAGGATGGGTCGTGAGTCGTGCTTGGGTAGCTCAGTTGGTAGAGCACTTGGCCGTGAAAGGCAAAGGTCCCCGAGTTCGAGCCTCAGTCCGACACACAGTTTTAATCCACCAGGAAGTTTCAATTCTGATATGTTAGTCAGCTATGATGTAGTGTCATTGGAATAATTGTCTCTCATTGGAAAGACTTTCAATAGAGAGATTTCAGATTTTTTAACATGTTTTGACCTTGACATATTTTTTATAGAATAACGAATTTTATGAACAGACTGATGGTGTTTCCATGGGTAGCCCTTTGTCGCCCTTCATGGCCAACTTTTTTATCGAGGATTTTGAGGAGTTTGTAGTGTGGCCCCATGGTGAAAACAAGGTAAAACAATTTTTAAATCATCTGAATTCTATCCAATATCAAATTCAGTTCACAATGGAAATTGAGAAAGTTGGATGCCTTCCATTTTTGGATGTGTTGGTATGGTGCAAAGATGATGGCAATTTGGGATAAACAAGGTTTTGAAAACTGACCCATATGGATTTATATTTATGTGCAAATAGCTGCTACCATCTTTGGCAGACAGTGAGTGTACTCAGAACTCTGGTACACAGAACACACATCATTGCTGATGAAAGCAGTCTGGAGGATAAACTACTACACCTGAGAAGAGTTTTTGAAGCCAATCCACAGCAGATACGTAAGACACTACAAATGAAACCAACAGTGAGTATAAGAAAAACAGAAGAAGACATGGAAAGTTTTAAATCCATGGCTTTCATGTCACCCCTGGGAAGCCTATCATCAAAAATAGGACAGATCCTCAGTAAACACAAAGTGAAAGTGATTTTTCGCCCACCACCAAAGACAGCAGAACTCCTGTGTTCCGTTAAAGATGGTTTGGTGCTTCAGAAGTCTGGGGTTTACAAGATCCCCCGTGAGTGCAGCCGTTCATACATCAGACATACAACATGTACAGTCCAGGAGACATGCACAGAGCACTGCAGGTACACCCAGCTCTTACAACCTAATAAATCTGTGGTGGTGGAGCGCTGTATCGACACTGGGCACTCAATGGTGTACGATAAAGTTGAAATTTTAGCCTCTCCTTCATCTTTCTGGGACTCAGTAGTGAAAGAAGCAATTTAAATTCAGTTGGCAATGAATTTAATTACTAGAAATAGTGGCTTCAGTTTGGACAAATCATGGAATCTGGCAGTTTCTATAATTAAATCACAAAGACATCGTGATGATGCAGCTCACAGTGATACATCGATATCACTCGATCGAATGCGCATCCATAGGTTTAATTCCATTCAAATGTCATCTCTCTTTGCCACCACTCAATGTGTCTGGCGCATTGTGTATCTGTGGTCACATGCGCAGTGGTTCGGTCCATGGGTTTAAAAGGACGGAGCAAGTGCTGGAGCATCTGTCACCTTTGCTCACTCTGAAGATGGATGGACAGTATTCAGCTGAAATATTAGAAGAAGAAGTCAAATTTATGCAGCTTTCACAAAGTTTTATGGAACAGTTCTTGCACCACGAAAATATGAAGATACAGTCCATAAAGCGTTGTGCAAGTGTCTTTTTTTCCCCCCACAAGAACTTGTCTATTTTTCCTGCACAGGTTTTTTCTTGAATTTTTTGTGTCTGAAACCCAATTTTTGAATAGCAAACCAAGAGGTTGTTTCACTTATCAGGAAAATCTTCCACTTCAGTCTTCAACTTTCCCAACATGGCTGCCACTGTTGGAAAGCACTATTCCACAGAAAAGTAGTGGATGTTTCTTCTTATGACTCCCTGTGTCAAACTTCTGTTGCCTGCCAAAACTCTTTTATGGTGATACAATCATGAAGTTCCTCTACATTCTCTCAAAATTTGCTTCACTGTACTTTCACTAATACCAAGATATTCAGAAGTTCTCTTCACTGGCTGCAACACAGAGCTGCTTGTGCCCTGTTCTTCTTCAGCCTCAAAGTAAGCATGTGCCCTGATCAGTATAGACTTTTCACAACTTCATAAATACCCTGATCAGCAGAGACTTTTCACAACTCCATAAATGCACGATTTCACACAAGTACAAGGAAACTAATTATGTTATGAACACTGTCTGTCTCGACTGCAAAACACTGACAGAGCATTGTTTGTCTGATGGGAGCTGCAGTGTAAATGCTGCAACTATGAACAAAGAAGTGGAAATACTGTTCAGAGGTCCAGCAACATAGAACACACAAGCATGCAGTATATACAAATGCAAAAGCAAATAAATTGAAGATGCGATATTAGCTCTTTATGTAGATTTATGTGCACAAAACATAACACCTGTGAAAGGCAACAACAGGGCTTGCATTTACACTTTTTATCTTGTTAATACGTAACACCATTACGCAAACTGAAGCTATCTACGCCTGTCATTATTAGGACAAAATGACTTATTGGAAACCAACTACTATTTGTCTGGAAGCTGAGTATGGTTGTAACTTTAAACTGTGCAAAGTAAATTTTCCTTCTAATTGTGGTCCGACTTATATGGCTCCTCAAATATGACAATCACCAAAAATGGTCAAAAAAACCATGCTTTTTCTTAAATTCCTTTTAAAGGAAAATGTAATATTCATACACCAAATAACAGTAGAAATTTCCACAACTCTGGCAAGATGTTTCAAATTGATGATCCTCATATGATGTGACTAGAACACGAGCTCAAAGTCAGAGGTCAATCATTATGAAATGGTCAATAAGTATTGGTTAAAACAGGGAAGGGACAAGGCTTTTAGGAGTATCCCTGGAAGCCTACAGATAGAGGCAGGTGTTTCAAATACTACTCACATTTATAAATCCTGTTTAATAATTCTCAACTGCAGAAAATGTAAAGCAAAGTTTTATTTATAAAATATGGAAGAAAACATTTCACCTTCAGACATTTAACCTTAATTTTATTTAAGGAGTACAAAGCATTTTCAGCTACAGTGGCTCATCTGTATGTTCTTAACAACAGGACCACTGACAACTGCTATACACAAAATATGTTAATTATAATAAGCAGTCAATTACAATTGTCTGGAGCTCAAAACACTATGATCCTCAAATAAAAATTATTATTGGTGACCCACCTCTGTCTTTTCCTCCCATATTTTATGAAAACAGCACTAACAATGCATAAAATGTCAACTGATATTTTGATTTCCTCTCATTTACAAGCCAGGCAAAAATACATTTCAAATACTAAATGAATTGTTCAGTTGGCAAACAACATGTGCTGTTTAGTCACTTATTTAAAGCTATATGTTGTGTTAATGGCTCTATTTGAACTTTGTTTCTTCCATCATATACCAAAATTTACATTTCACTTCTAACAGATCTCATTGTGTTTGACATATATAAAAAGCCAAGTTTTCTGGAATTACTGGCATATTGTGTACAGACTAACTTAAATAAAACCACTCATAGTTTTAAATACATTACACTATAATTTATGTTTGTGGTTTTGTTCATCTTTGGTACTTGGTACCGTATCTTATTTCCATTTAAAAAAAATAATATTATCAAATATCTCTTAAGAATGTTCATATACAACATAAATAATCTCTCAGCCTGGAAACCAGCGGGCAAAAAAATAAGCTTACTAATAGGAAATTCAATTCCATAAATTTCAAGATTAAGTAAAAGCAAATAATCAAGTGATTTGAATTGAAACTTACATTTCATTAAATTGATCAACGAATAATACAGCTAATATAATTAAAAGGTGTAAGACAACAGCTTCTGATATTTAATCTAGGCTTTTTAAATAGTTTCTTATGAGCTGGGAATGGGCATCTCCTTTTTTCCACACCAAGAAAATTCCAGATTCGCAGTGTCTCATCAGAGCTGGCAGTGGCTGTAAAGGAAATTATATGTAAAGTGTAGGCTATACAGATTGATGTGTAAATGTGGTGCATATCATACTACAGTGTGATAGGAAATAAAACCAAATTAACAGAAAAACAGCTATAATTTCAACATTAATATCACTAAAGTGGAGTCAAATAAAAAGACTTGCACTAGGTGGCCAAACAACCCAAGATGGGGTCACCTGGTTAGTAATGCTGTGTGATCACTTCATGTGTTTTAATATTTAATGTGACAGGCACCACTAATTTTATCAGACTTCATAGTATAAGCACAACTGACTTCCAGAAAGGATAATGTAGAGACTGGTTCCAGCAACAAAATGTTATTTGACTGCTTTTGATAATGTTGCTTGCATTACATAGTTTGAAATCGTGAAGTTACCAAGAGTGAAAGCAACATTGAGTGCATCTGCTCATCCCTTCAGCTAACCATGCCAAATGTATTCATAACCATGCTGACCCTGTGCTGATGTGGCAGAAAAAAAGGGTTAGTCATCATCTGTCAAAATATGTGAACCACCATAGGTGTCTTAGTAATGTAATTTAGGTGTTTCAATATTTTTTTGTAATTAAAGAAGTGTGTTACATTTCAGGCCCAATTTGGAAAACTGAAAAGTGTGGCAAATCACCCAGACTGAAGCTGGAAAGACAAAATTCTCAAAGCTGTAGCATGAACACAATAATAGTGAAGATGGGAAAGGTAAGTGCAGCAAAAATTCTAGGCCTTGACTAAAGAGTATAAGTATATCACTTAAAGAGGTGAATCTACAAGCAAAGGGTAACTGTAATGATTCCAGTTTGCATGATTATTTTAATCTGAATAAGGTTGTCTTTAAAAAATCTAAAGCAAAACAGCCAGCAAAGTGAAACTACACAAATGATTCAAATAACAAACACAAAGCCATTTGGGATACATCCAGACAAACTTCACAAAACTGATGTCAAATAGGAAACACCAGAATCTCCCTAATGTAATGGTCAACAAATGAAAGACATTTCTTATAAATATAGTAAATATTTTTAAAGTGTAGCTACCAGTCATTTAGTTGGTCACTCACCACCAATAAAGTTTTTCCCTCCAAAGTGTATAAGATCAGTGAAATCACTTTTTTTAATGCCTGCATCTTTGTAGGGGGTTATCCTAATTATCAACAATATGAAGAATTTCACCTAATCTGGCCTAAATTGTTTACCTAGCTATGCAATAAAACAGGCTAATAATGAAATAGTAAAACCACTGAAATATAAAAAAAAAACTGTTCTATGAGCACTGGCTTCTTCCCTTAGGCACTCAGAATCTCAAAGTCTGTTCCATTACACAAGGAAGGACATATGCATGAGATGAACAACTGGCAACCAATCTCCAGCCTCCCAACTATACATTAAAAAAAAGAGAGTTATGTATATTTCAGTAATGTCTTTTCTTAAAAAAGTAATTCCCTGCTAATAATGCAGCAAGGCTCACTCCTAGCTGTTCTGTTTATTGAATATCTCCCAGAAAACCTACCATCAACATTACCTGTATTCCATCATTTTTCAGATATGAATCCAGGATATTATTAATTCACATTCCAACCTTTCTGCCAATCTCAGCTTGAATCACTTGTAAGTTTTTAAATCACTATGTACTCTGGAGTAAATGTGATGTTTCATACATAACACTGTTGGTAACAAGAGTGTCAGTCATGGATTAAGTTTGATGCATCTAAAAGTAAAACAAAGCAAGAGAGGCTCAGTGAATCCACAGTTCTTCCAAAGTGTGTTGTTGACAATAATGGGTGGCATAAAGACTTAGAATATTTCTTTTCAGTGTGCAGATGTGAAATGAGGGGTTTCCATGATTTGTTGAGCTGGTAACTGTCATCTCAGTTGAACAGGTTGCCTGCTTTAACATTTCCACAGCTTCCTTTACTACTCAATACAAGTAGGATGAAGTTATGGCCTATATCTTACCTTTCCCATAATCCATGGTATGGCCAGTCTAAATACAGTGTACAGCCACAGCTGATTTATGAGGCTGTAGATGGTGGGTGTATCACAGGTGTTTGATGCAATGCTCTTTTACATTGTTTATTGTTTGTGCTATGTACTGTTTACCACACTCTCATGGAATTTCATACATACCCACCATCTATAAACGCATTTCAACCTCCACAGATCTCAGCAGAGCTTCCATCTTGGCCAGAGGAAGGAAGATCTTGTCTACTTTATGCTGCTTCACTATTATTGCAATGTTTGAAGAAATTTCCACATAAAGTAGAATCTGATAGAGATACAGTAGAAAGAGGTTTAAAAACTTGCAAGTGACTCACCCTGAGAATGGCTGAAAGGTTGTCATCTGAAATACTGGAACACAAATTAAAAATATCCTGGATGCAGGCCCAAACAAAAAGGACAGAATATTTCATTTGCCAGGAAAACTTCAAGAAACACATTACCTTTATTATTTGCTGATGATGCAAATCACAATTCTTGTGACTTTTTCTATGTTAGATTATGGCTGACTTAGATGACAGCAGTGAAAGGCTTCTGTACTGGCTCCATGTGGACCATTGCACTTGGAATCAGTGGAACTTACATTAGTATATTTGTTTTTCTTTGCAAATATTTATTCTATATTTTTGTTTTCTGACATGTTCTACATCCTGGAGTATCTCTGCACTATGGGTCTATTGGTACAAGAAGTTAATCTAGTGCAATCTAATATAATCTCTTAATATGAATAAAACTGCTCAAATGATGACTGCCTATCGAAGATTCATACAACAGCCCAGGAAGTTCTCACACTCATGTTATTCTTGGTACTGAGGAATGGCTGAAACCTGAGGTGGAGAGCTCTGAGATATTTAGCGAGTCATAGAAAGTATATGGGAAACACATATTAGAGGCCACAGGAATGGGAATGTACATTGTAGTTAACAAAAGTATTGTTTCTATTGAGGACGAAGTTGAGTGCAACAGTGAAGTTATCTGGTCACTTATAACAGGTGTGGGTGAAACCAAATTAAGTGGTGGATGTTTTTAATGGTCACCTGATTCTGTAGTGACAGTTCTAGAGTTATTCAAAGAAAGTATACAGCCAGTGGCTTGTAAATACCCAGATTGTGCAATACTAGTTGAGGCGACTTTAACCTACCAAGTATAGACTGGGATGACTATGGATTCATTGCAACAGATAGTTGTGTGAAATACTTTTTCTGAAAACTGTCTTGAGCTGCTAGCTCAACAGCCCATATACAATGGAAATTTCTTAGACCTTGTAGCTACAAATAGGTCAGATCTTATCAACAATCTCAGTGCAGAAATGGGGATTAGCAATCATGATGTCATTATAGCAACTATGGTTATGAAAGTTAATAAATCAGTCAAGAAGGCTAGGAGTGTGTTCCTGCTAGATAGAGCAGATAAGTAGTTGTTCACATCTCACTTCGACAATGAACTGACATCACTTAGTTCCAGTAAGATGGATGTAGAGGAATAATGGCAAAGTTTAAGCAGATTGTAAATTGTGGTGTCGAGAATTATGTGCCTAGTAAGTGGATAAAGAATGAAAAAGAGGCACTATAGTTTAACAACAAAATTCGGAAGATATTGAGGAAGCAGAGGCTGTTGCAATCTCAGCTCAAAAGAGAATGCAAAAATGACAAGCAAAGGTTAGTAGAGATTCACACATCAGTGGAAAGATCTATGCATGAAGCAAACAACAACAACAACAACAACAACAACAACAATAACAATCGTTAGAGCTTAGCAGAAGGTCTGGCAGAGAACCCCGTAAAAATTTTGATCCTGCATAAAATCAGTAAGTGGGTCTAAGGCTTCCATTCAGTCCCTTGTTTGACCAAGCTGGTGCGGCATATGAAGATAGCAAAATGAAAGCCAAAGTCGCAAATTTCATTTTCAAGAAATCATGCACACAAGATACTACCATTTAACCACTGGACAGCCTCCTGCATGGATGACACAATAATAAGTATCCCTGGCCTAGAGAAACAACTGAAAGGTTTCAAAGCAAATCACCAGGTCTGGATGGAATCCCAATTCAATCTACAAAGAGTACTCTAAGGGCATTAGCCCCTTACATAGCCCGCATTTGTAATGACTCTCACACTCAGCACTAAGTTCCAAGTGACTGGATAAAAGCACGGGTATTTCCAGTGTATAAGAAGGGTTATAGAATGTACCCACAAAATTACAGACCAATATCCCTAAATTCAGTTCACTACAGAATCCTTGAACATATTCTGAGTATGAATATATTAAACTTTCTTGATGCAGAGAAGCTTATGTCCATGAATCAGCATGGTTTTTGAAAGCATCGTTCATGCAAAACTCAGATTGCCCTTTTTTGCACATGATATACTGTTAACTATTGATGAAGGGCAGCAGGCAGATTCAATTTTTCTACATTTCCAGAAAGCATTTGATACTGTGCCCCATTGCAGGCTGTTAATGAAGGTATGAGCACATAGAATACATTCACAGATATGCAAGTGGCTGAAAGACTTCTTAAGTAATAGAACCCGGTATCTCATCCTCGATGCAGAGTGTTTATCAGCAACAAGGGTATCATCAGGAGTGCCCCAAGGAAGTGTGATAGGACCACTGTTGTTCTCTACACAGGGTGATGAAAAATTCATGCATGCTGAATTAACAGCATGGGCTTTGATGATTGGCAATCCATCAACACTAACTGCATGTGTTGCAACCACCCCTGTCAGTGTTTAGTGGGTAGCATTTTGGGTTTGCATGCGGGAGCTTGAGGGTTCAGTTTTTGGCAGAGGCGTATTTGTTTTTATTTGCTAAATGTAGTCTGCGTGGTATGGTATCTGGTGTCTTAACTGTCAGAATGATAACAGTGGGTTTTCTACAAAAACATTTGCACACGTGTAGAATGAGCCCAGAAATGTAAGTACAGTTGTTTTCAGTGGTCAGCTTTTAAAGAAACCTTTGCACATTATGGAAGTGAATTGTTTCAGACCACTGCATTTACTAGATTCCAAACCTGTTTTTTGTGTATCCTCTCCCAATGGTGTCATTGCTTAGTACCAACTATTATTCTTGTCACATTCAGGTACATTACATTTCTTTTTCACCTTATGTCACCAGTAGGGCTAGCAACACGCTTTGCAAATAATTTACAAAGTTTGTTACCAGTTGTATGTATCATCATACTGGAACCACTAATTATGCATTTCAACATCGAGTCTGATAAGTGTATGCTGCTTATTAAGTACCTCCATACTTTTATTATTATGATTATTTTTATTATTATTTTTATTATTATTTTTATTATTATTATTAATGGAAATGTGGGAACGTCATGTCCATTATTATTAGCAAAACAGTGAAATTTGAAAATGAACATTTTACAATTAGTAGTGTTGGGATTAATCTACATCTACATCGATACTCCAGAAATCACATTTAAGTGCCTGGCAGAGGGTTCATTGAATCACCTTCACAGTTCTCTATTATTCCAATCTCGTATAGTGTGCAGAAAGAATGAACACCTATATCTTTCCGTATGAGCTCTGATTTCCCTTATTTTATCGCGGTGATCATTCTGCCCAATGTAGGTCAGTGCCAACCAAATATTTACGCATTTGGAGGAGGAAGTTGGTGATTGGAGTTTCATGAGAAGATTCCGTCGCACCGAAAAACGCCTTTCTTTTAATGATTTACAGCCCAAATCCTGTAACATTTCGCGATAATAAAAAACATGCTGCCTTTCTTTGAACTTTTTTGATGTACTCCGTCAGTCCTACCTGGTAAGGATCCCACACCATGCAGCAGTATTCCAAAAGAGGATGGACAAGCATAGTGTAGGCAGTCTCCTTAGTAGGTCTGTTACATTTTCTAAGTGTCCTGCCAATAAAATGCTGCCTTTGGTTAACCTTCCCCACAACATTTTCTATGTGTTCTTTCCAGTTTAAGTTTTTCGTAATTGTAATACCTAGGTATTTAGTTGAAATTACAGCTTTCAGATTAGACTGATTTATCATGTAATCTAAGTTTAAAGAGTTCCTAGTTGTGTGGATGACCTCACACTTTTCGTTATTTAGGGTCAACTGCCACTTTTCGCATCATTCAGATATTTTTTCTAAATTGTTTTGCAGTTTGTTTTGATCTTCTGATGACTTTATTAGTCGATAAACAACAGCATCATCAGCAAACAACAGAAGACAGCTGCTCAGATTGTCTCCCAAATCGTTTAGAGATAAGGAACAGCAAAGGGCCTGTAACAGTACCTTGGGGAATACCAGAAATCACTTCTGTTTTACTCAGTCACTTTCCATCAGTCACTATGAACTGTGACCTCTCTGGCAGGAAATAACAAATCCAGTCACAAACCTGAGACGATATTCCATAATCACGCAATTTCACTACGAGCCTCTTGTGTGGTACAGTGTCAAAAGCCTTCCGGAAATCCAGGAATATGGAATCGATCTAAAATCCCTTGTCAATAGCACTCAGCACTTCATGTGAATAAAGAGCTAGTTGTGTTTCACAGGAACAATGTCTTCTAAACCCATGTTGACTGTGTGTCAATAGACCGTTTCCTTCGAGGTACCGTAATTCATAATGTTCAAACACAATATATGTTCTAAAATCCTGCTGCATATCGACATTAACGATATGGGCCTGTAATTTAGTGGATTACTCCTACTAGCTTTCTTGAATATTGGTGTGACCTGTGCAACTTTCCAGTCTTTGGGTATGGATCTTTCATCAAGAGAACGGTTGTATATGATTGTTACGTATGGAGCTTATGCACCAGCATACTCCGAAAGGAACGTAATTGGTATACAGTCTGGATCAGAAGTCTTGCTTTTATTAAGTGATTTGAGTTGCTTCACTACTCCGAGGATATTTCCTTCTACGTTACTCATGTTGGCAGCTGTTCTTGACTCGAATTCTGGAATATTTACTTCATCTGATTTTGTGAAGGCATTTTGGAAGGCTCTGCTTAGTAAATGTTTTGGCAGCACTGTCTTTGTTAGTATCTCCATTGTTATCATGCAGAGAAGGCATTGATTGTTTCTTGCTGCTAACATACTTCACATATGATCAGAATCTCTTTGGATTTTCTGCCAGGCTTCGAGACAAAGTTTCGTTGTGGAAACTGTTATAGGCATCTCGCATTTAACTCTGCGCTAAATTCCGAGCTTCTGTAAATGATCGATAATCTTGGGGATTTTGCATCTGTTTAAATTTGGCATGTTTGTTTCGTTGTTTCTGCAACAGTGTTATAACCTGTTTTGTGTACCAAGGAGGATCAGCTCCATTGTTTGTTAGTTTATTTGGTATAAACCTCTCAATTGCTGCTGATACTGTTTCTTTGAATTTAAACCACATCTGGTCTACACTTATATTATTAATTTGGAATGAGCATGAATTCTCTCTCAGGAAGGTGTCAAGTGAATTTTTATCTGCTTTTTTGAATAGGTATATTTTTCACTTATTTTTTGAGGATTTGGGATTACAATATTCAATCTCGCTACAACAACCCTGTGTTCACTAATCCCTATATTGGTTTTGATGCTGGTTATTTACTCAGGATTATTAATCATGCAGAACAAACTCTGTAAGAGATAATGCACATTAGGTGGAACAACCTGCTGTGACTAATTATGTGTTTATACTGTATGTGCTGTTCGACAGATAGGGATTAGTTGCTGGTGGAGTAATGTATCCATGACAGACCACATGTTTATTTGTTCACATATATTTTTTTTCTTATGTTATTCTGCAACAGTTAGGCAAACATATGCATATACACACACAATGAATATGTGGATATGCTTCCAGTCCTTGGTGCATCTGATAACTGGGCTAGTGTTACCACTCGTGAATATCCTGCTAGATATCCTGGTCAATGTCATTCAGATGAAAATGTATTTCGTTGTCTGGAGCTTTGCCTCTGGGAGACAGGTTCTCTCCTCCTGCTGTTGTGTGACAGATGTCACCCACAGACTCACTGCACTTCTGCTACTGAGGAAGCTATTCTGATGGTCAACACCAAGAACCCCATTAAAGTAGATGTAGTGTAGCAAGACAACTGCATTTCTTGCAATGCACAGTTGTTGACGTGCTGCACAAGCATGAGGTGCACCCATATCATTATTCTTTAATGCAACACCTGCATCTTGCAGAATGCAATTCTGTGAATGGTTTTAACGACAGGAAACAAACGATGACTTCACAAACACTGTAATATGGTTGAATGAAGAAGTGTTCACTCTTGAGTGTGTCTTTAATATGCAAAATGCCCACCACTGGTGTGATGTTAGCCCATGCCACCCATGATCAAGGATATTAAGTTCACTTTGGCACCAACATCAGGGCAGAAATTCTGGGAGACAGGAATTTGGGCCCTTACATTATTTCCTGACCAGTTGATTGAATGAAAGTATCATGCATTCCCCTCACACTATGTGCCTGTTGCACTGGAAGACATTCCACTTTGTTTTCGGAAGAGGTTATTGTTCCAACATGATGGTGTGCGTCCACATTTTGGAATTAATGTACGAAGGTATTTAGACACAACATTTCCTGGGAAACAGCTCAGATGGGGAGATCCAGTTGTATGGCCTCTGTGTTCACCTAACAGAAATCCTCTGGACTTCCTCCTGTAGTGACACTTGAAGGAGCATGTGCATTCTACTCTGTCAACACATGTGAAAGGAGCTATAGCATATGTTCATGCTGCTTTTGTACCTGTGGATGCATCCATGTTTTGAAGAGTTGTGAGCTGTATAATACAGCAGGTCACAATATCTGGACGTGCATAGCCCGGGTAACTTTGAGCATCTGCTCTGAGGACAACATATTCCTTTGTAAACATAATGTGGTCATTAATATGGAAATTATTATTGTCCCTGGTTGTTAATGTGTTACATCTGAGTGGACATACTGTACACAGTATAAATGTTGTATGTTAGGTCATTTGTTTTAATTGTGTATTTATGACTTGTCTGACCGCATTTTTATGTTCACCATTACAAAATGCTGTACTATATAAATGTTAGATATGTCTGGCTTAAGAAATCTAAACCTACATCTTTGTCTACTTTGGTACCCCACAAGCCAGAGACAGAGACAGCAGTACACTACATACTAATGCTGTGTTCAGACATCACTGGTTTATTTTTCCTATTCATCTGCATTAACTTACTTTTCCACATTTAGGGCTAATTGCCATTCATCACACCAACTGGAAATTTTGTGTAGGTCATCTTGTATCTTCGTAAAAATCACTCAGTTTTGACACCTTACTGTACATGACAGCATCATCAGCAAACAACTACAGATTGCTGCCCACGCTGTCCACCTAATCATTTATGTATATAGAGAACAACAGCAGTCTTATCACACTTTCCTGGGGCACTCCTGACACACTTGTCTATGATGAACACTTGCCATTGAGGACAACATTCTAGGTTCTATAAATTAAGAAGGCTTTGAGCCACTCGCATATCTGTGAACTTATTCCATATGCTCATATGTTTGTTAACACCATACAATGGGGCACAGTGTCAAATGCTTTCTGGAAATCTAGAACTATGGAATCTAGCCTGTTGCTCTTCATCCATAGTTCATAATTAATCACGTGAGAAAATGGCAAGCTGAGTTTCACACAAGCGATGCCTCCTAAAACCATGTTGATTTATGGGAATAATCTTCAGTGTCTCAAGAAAGTTTATTATATGCAAACTGAGAATGTGTTCAACTATTCTGCAGCAA
Organism: Schistocerca nitens; assembly: GCF_023898315.1. Taxonomy (NCBI): domain Eukaryota; kingdom Metazoa; phylum Arthropoda; class Insecta; order Orthoptera; family Acrididae; genus Schistocerca; species Schistocerca nitens. Next base: position 179,470,900 of record NC_064616.1, on the reverse strand, counting down.
ACAGAAGTTAGGAATATTGGCCTGTAATTTTGCAGGTCCATTATTTTACCCTTCTTGTATACTGGGATCCATGAGATCACCAATGTTAAGCGCTGTTGTGTGTGACCGGCACTTGGATGGGTGACCATCCAGCCGCCATGCGCTGTTGCAATTTTTCGGGGTGCAATCAGCCTTACGATGCCAATTGAGGAACTACTCAACTGAATAGTAGCGGCTTCGGTCAAGAATACCATCATAATGACCGGGAGAGTGGTGTGCTGACCACACGACCCTCCTATCCACATCCTCCTCTGAGGATGACACAGCAGTCAGATGGTCCCGGTAGGCCACTCGTGGCCTGAAGATTGAGTGTATACTGGAGTCACCTGCACTTATTTGCAGTCGCTTGGGACTTTGTGCTGGGCAATAGATTTGCAATAAATGCAAGAAAGGAAGGAGCCAATACCGTAACAGTTGAGTGCATGTAGGAAAATACAATATGACACAGACAAAATTTCTAGTTGGTGTGATGAATGGCAGCTAGTTCTAAATGTGAAGCAATTTAAGTTAATGCAGATGTATAGAAAGAACAAACCTGTGATTTTCAGATATGGTATTACTAGTGTCCTGCTTGACACAGTCAAGTCATTTAGAAATCTGGGCATAACACTACAGAGTGATATGAAATGGAATGAGTATGTCAGAACTGTGGTAGGGAAGGTGAATAGCTGGCTTCAGCTTACTGGGAGAATTGTAGGAATGAGTTGTTCACCTGTAAAAGGGATCACATATAGGATGCTGGTGCAACCTATTCTTGACTACTACTTTAGTGTTTGGGATCCATACTAGGTCAGACTGAAGGAAGACATTGAAGCAATTCAGAGACAGGCCACTAGATTCGTTACGGGTAGGTTCGAACAACACGCAAGTGTTACAGAGGTGCTTTGGGAACTCGTGTGGGAATCCCTGGCGAAAACGTGATTCTATTTGAGAAACGCTATTGAGAAAATTTACAGAACCAGTGTTTGAAGCTAGCTGCCACATGATTCTACTGTCGTCAACATACATAGGCAGTAAGAACCATGAAGGCAAGATATGAGAAGTTACGGCTCATACGGAAGCATATAGACAGATGTTTTTCCCTTGGCCTATTTGCGGGTGGAACAGGAAAGGAGATGACTAATAGTGGTACAGGGTACACACTTCCATGCACCATACGATGGCTTGGAGAGTACTGATGTAGATGTAGATTGAATAGTCACAGACAAGTGGCTTTGTGGCTGGATGCTAAAATGTGTAACTATAGATTTGAAGGTCTTGAGCTGGATGACCAGCCAGTCTTACAATATTTATCTGTCACTTTTCACTTCTTTTACCTCTAGCAATGTTTACCAATGTGAAAAAGCTGAGTTGCAGCAAGTTTTGCATTACACTTTAAACTGTAAGTCCCCTCATTACTGGCTGGGTCAGCCAGTTTGAAGATCAGAGAAAGCCAAGGGTATACAACCTCTAATAGGGCCACACATACTACAACAATGTCATGTCAGACCAATCTTCTGGTTGCCAACAGCTTCACCTTTTATTTGGTCATAGACAATGGAGTTATTGAATAGGTTAATGAGAGAATTTCTTGGGATGTGGATGGATAACACTACAGTGGAATATTCCCAGAGACACTGCTGTGCAAAATGAGTGATCTGTGTTATGCTAATAAAGTGCTCAGTCAAATGTTTGACATGACTGTCATTAAAACTCTGTGCTTTGCTCTGGTTAACTGTATCATTTGATATGGCATTTCTTTCTGGTGAAGGGGTGGTGGGTTGTCAAATAAGAAAGTATTTGCCTAACAAAAACCAGTTGTGAAGATCATGAAATGACTGCCTCTATGTAAACCTACCAAACAAATCTTAAACAACTGGTAATCTTACATGACTCTTGCATGTACATATTAGAGTGTTTCATATGTAGGTAAGAATAGCCATCTATTTAAAACAAGTAATGATGTGCATGAACACTAAACCCACAATAATGGCAACATCCATTTAAAAAGCCAAATACTGAGTAAACAGCAGCACAGTGTGAGGCACTTAGCCAGCACACTTTATAATAAATTATTTTCTTACAAGGGTATGTTACCTACTTGTCATCAACTTTGTCCATATTTATAATATATACAGATTATGGCCAGAAATAAAAGTGACAGAAGTGGGGAAAAAAAAAAAATGCACGTTGGGCAAGACATGAGCCAATTATGATAGTATTGTTACCAGGCAGCAATTAGCACAGTGGAAAAAGTACTGAACAGTGGCCTGAGGTTTGAGAGATGAAGTCCCTGTAAGCAAACTTACATTACTTTTAACTGTTGTGCTAATTGCACTGCAATTAAACTGAAATAAGCTCAACATCTGTCTTCTGTTAACTGACTCACAGGGAGGACAAAAATCCACAATTATATGATGAGATTTTTCTAGATTATGAGGGATTGCCATTTTGCATAACTAAAGAGCAATTCCCCCACTTTCTGTGTCACATTCAGTTGTTCTGTGAGTTTGTTGAGTTTGAGTATCACCTTCCTTCAATAAGGCCTACCATTTGTTGCCCTCTAACTTTTTCAGTGGTTTCCCATGCTCATCATTTCTCACATTAAAATCACCACTTTTAATTTTTTGAACCACTTGAAACAGTGTTTTCACAAGAGCACATTTGTTGAAAGCTTTGACAAGCATTCAACGCATTTATGCAGCAGTTTGCTTCAATGACAACAGAAAGCAATTGCTGTAACACAAAACTTGACACGTTTGTGGTTTTGAAACATGCCAATGTAGGGAACTTGTCAGCCATTACAGGAAGCAGCTGGCACTGCAGATGCAGTCTCATGGCCTTACACCGACAGCTAGCACCATCTATAGGGCAATTCTGGTTTCTTACTTCTACACCTGGTATATTACTGAGAGAGAAAAAAAAATCACATCCAAGAAGAGACTGCATGAGAATACATTACTTTGTACATCATCAGCTCTCCTCAGGAATATTTGGAAAAAATGATGCATAATGTGTGGTTTTCTGACAACCTTTTCTGAATGGAAATAAATTTGTTTTTGTATAGGAATTTTAAAACAACCACGTAATCATAAAAATGTGACTTTTATAATTTGTGCAAGATGCTGAGGAAATTATTTTCTTCCCTATTTTCACGATGAATCTCACCACACCACATGTTAACGATTAACTTTAAAATGATAAAAGTATCTCATTTTATATACTGTACAAAGTTCTCATGTAAGCCTCACAATCCCTTCCTGTGACTTTATTTCCAATCCCTAATTGTCCCTCGCATCTCCTCCTATGAAAATATTAATAAATACAATATACTGAACACTATTTCAGCTTCTGTACAGTGAATGTAAATTAATAAATCTTTCTGCATAGAGGCTTGAACCCATGATTCTCTGTTTACCTTTCTGTACTCTTTCTGCAGAACTAACTGCAGACTGGAAACTAAACAACATAAATCGCTCATTCTCCACCCAACTACACAAAAAAATTGTGTTTTTTCTAAATTCTTGGCCATCTGGAGTTTCCACTTCAGTTGCTTTCATTTCTCTCCAATCCCTAGGTACACCATGTGTTTGGACAAAATCAACTATGACAAGAAGGCACAGTCCCCTTGTTAGTCAAAAATTAAAAAAATGTCATTCAGGAAAAAGTCACTAGTATAACACCACAGCATTGTTTTTATTGTGTTGTTGAATTTTTGGAGACCAATTTATGCCACATGTAACTTTAATTATGTGTACAATGCAATAATCTTGAATGTTATGGAGGATAACTTACAATTATTCTTATGTTGACAAATATACTCTATTTTCACTGTATACATAAATTTCAAAAATTGTCTCAAAAAGGTGTATGCTTCTACAATTACTGTAACTTGCATACGAGTGAGATTACAAATTAGCATAAGGATTTACCATCCATAAGCACCCAAAGAAATGGGCATCATTTGATTCCTTTGAATTAGAAATGTGGAAAATTCACTCAGTGTGGCAAGAAAAAGTCAAAGAAAAAAACAGTTATAAAAAGTACCCCTACACAAGTGAAACCAGTGTTCATCAAAAATATAGAATGGAATCACACTTTTCTGTGTAGCATTTCTTGCACCATAACGTATGTGAAATGATTTTGCTAAAATTTTAGTATGTTGCACGTAAGGATAATATGACAGTTAACAAATGAAGATATTAGCATTCTTATTAAAGTGTATTGTGACCTCAAAGAGGCAAAACATGTTGTTTCTTCTTTTTTTAATATCTGTGCCCTAGGCGTTTCACTTGAATTGGTGTCTCTATCCAGCAGGGACAGTACTCAATAAATTGTCATAATCTCACTGACAGCTACGTTGATGTCTCACAGTTCAACTCAGAGTTTGATGCAGGTCAGGTTCAATCCAGTTTGCTTTCATATTTTGTTGACATAGGAAGAACTGACCATTGAAATAAAATAAGAAAAATCAGAACTCATACAGAAAGATTTAGGTGTTAATTTTTCCATGAGTGGTTTGAGGGTGGAACAGTTTAGAAATAGAGTGATTCTATGAACCCTCTGTCAAACACTTAAATGTGAATTACAGAGTAATCTACATCTACATCCATACTCTCCAAGCCACCTGACGGTGTGTGGCAGAGGGTACCTTGAGTACCTCTATTGGTTCTCCCTTCTATTCCAGTCTTGTATTGTTCGTGGAAAAGAAGATTGTCAGTATGACTCTGTGTGGGCTCTAATCTCTCTGATTTTATCCTCATGGTCTCTTCGTGAGATACATGTAGGAGGTAGCAATACACTGCTTGACTCCTCGGTGAAGGTATGTTCTCGAAACTTCAACAAAAGCCCATACCAAGCTACAGAGAGTCTCTTGCAGAGTCTTCTACTGGAGTTTATCTATCATCACGAAGTGTGCTGCCCTCCGTTGGATCTTCTCTCTCTCTTGTATCAACCATATCTGGCACAGATCCCACACCAGTGAGCAGTATCCAAGCAGTGGGCAAATAAGTGTACTGTAACCTAGTTCCTTTGTTCTCGGACTGAATTTCCTTAGCATTCTTCCAATCAATCTCAGTCTGGCATCTGCTTTACTGACGATTAATTTTATATGGTTATTCCAATTTAAATCACTCCTAATGCCTACTCTTGGATAATTTATGGAATTAACTGCTTTCAGTTGCTTACCTGCTATATTGTAGCTAAACGATAAAGGATCTTTCTTTCTATGTATTCGCAGCACATTACACTTGCCTACATTGTGATTCAATTGCCATTCTCTGCACTATGCATCAATTCGTTTCAGATCCTCCAGCATTTCAGTACAATTTTCCATTGTTACAACCTCTCGATATACCACAGCATCATCCGCAAAAAACCTCAGTGAACTTCCAATGTTATACACAAGGTCATTTATATATATTGTGAATAGCAATGGTCCTAAGACACTCCCCTGTGGCACACCTGAAATCACTCTTACTTTGGAAGACTTTTTTCATTGAGAATGACATGCTGCGTTCTGTTATCTAGGAACTCTTCAATCCAATCAAAAAATTGGTCCAATAGTCCATATGCTCTTACTTTGTTCATTAAATGGCTGTGGGGAACTGTATCAAATGCCTTGCAGAAATAATGAAACACAGCATGTACCTGGGAACCCGTGTCTATGGCCCTCCGAGTCTTGTGGACGAATAGCGCGAGCTGGGTTTCACACAATCGTCTTTTTCGAAACCCATGCTGATTCCGACAGAGTAGATTTCTAGTCTCCAGAAAAGTCATTATACTTTAACATAATACATGTTCCAAAATTCTACAACTGATTGACATTAGAGACATAGGTCTATAGTTCTGCACATCTGTCCGACGTCCCTTCTTGAAAACGGGAATGACCTGTGGCCTTTTCCAATCTTTTGGAACACTATGCTCTTCTAGAGGCCTACGGTACACTGCTGCAAGAAGGGGGCAAGTTCCTTTGCATACTCTGTGTAAAACTGAACTGGTATCCCATCAGGTCCAGCGGCCTTTCCTCTTTTGAGCGATTTTAATTGTTTTTGTGTCCCTCTGTCATCTATTTTGATATTTACCATTTTGTCATCTGTGCGACAATCTAGAGAAGGAATTACAGTGCAATCTTCCTCTTTAAAATAGCTTTGGAAAAAGACATTTAGTATTTTGGTCTTTAGTCTGTCATCCTCTGTTTCAGTACCATTTTGGTCACAGAGTGTCTGGACGTTTTGTTTTGATCCACCTACCGCTTTGACATAGGACCAAAATTTCTTAGGAATTTCTGCCAAGTCAGCACATAGAACTTTACTTTCAAATTTGTTGAACGCCTCTCGCATAGCCCTCCTCACACTACATTTCACTTCATGTAATTTTTGTTTGTCTGCAAGGCTTTGGATATGTTTATGTTAACTGTGAAGTTCCCTTTGTTTCTGTAGCAGTTTTCTAACTCTGTTGTTGTACCACGGTGGCTCTTTTCCATCTCTTATGATCTTCCTTGGCACATACTCATCTAATGCATATTGTACGATGGTTTTGAACTTTGTCCACTGATTCTCAACACTATCTGTACTTGAGATAAAACTTTTGTGTTGAGCTGTCAAGTACTCTGAAATCTGCTTTTTGTCACTTTTGCTAAACCAAAAAATCTTCCTACCTTTTTTAGTATTTCTATTTACGGCTGAAATCACCGATGCTGTAACCGCTTTATGATCACTGATTCCCTGTTCTGCGTTAACTGTTTCAAATAGTTCGGGTCTGTGTCACCAGAAGATGTAATATGTTATCACCACGAGTCAGTTTTCTCGTTAACTGCTCAAGGTAGTTTTCTGTTTACCTGCTCAAGGTAGTTTTCTGTTTAACTACTCAAAGTAGTTTTCAGACAATGCACTTAAAAAAATTTCACTGGATTCTTTGTCCCTTGCCACCCATTATAGACTAGGAGACACAAACGTTTATATCTGGTAAATTAAAATCTCCACCCAAAACTGTAACATGGTCAGGAAATCTACTCAAAATATTTTCCAAATTTTCCTTCAGGTGTTCTGCCGCAACTGCTGAGCCAGGAGTCCTATGGACATCAAATTACCATGTTTGAGCTTGTTTTAACCATGACCTTCACCCAAATTATTTCACATTTCGGATCTCCGTCGATTTTGTTCGATATTACTGCACTTTTTATCACTATAAACACACCTCCCCCTTCACTGTCCAGCGTGTCTCTATACATTCCAATCTGAGTTTAGAATTTCATTACTGTTTACATCTGGTTTCAGCCAACTTTCTGTCCCTAGTACTATGACCATTTATTAATGAGAGCAGTTCTGGGACCTTTCTATAGCTGCTCCTGCAGTTTACTATTACCACATTAATATTGTCATTCTCTGTTGCATTTTTCCTACTGCTACCTTGTCGCATCTCAGGAGGCATCTTGTTGGGCCTAGGGAGGGAATTCTCTAACCTAAAAAACTCTTATGTGCACTACCCTTTTAGCCACTTCATGCGTGTAGTGCACATCTGACCTATTCAGGGGGACCCTCCATTTCTCCACCCAATAGCGGAGTTCAAGAAATTTGCACCCCAGATCTCCGCAAAATCATCTGAGCCTATGGTTTAAGCCTTCCACTTGGTTCCAAACCAGAGGACTGCAACTGGTTCTGTGAACGACACTACAAATAGTTAGCTCAGATTCCACCCCACAAGTGAGGCTTTCCACCATGTAGATATAGATGATGTAGCTCTCTGCCCTACATTCTTTGACACAAAAAACCTGACCAACAGACCAACCAACCAGAGGCCCAGTGTGAGCAGGTTGCTGGCATAGTGACAAAGTTAACAACTAGCCATCATTGAATTCCATTAATCTGTACCAGCTGCCAGCACTATAGGGTATAGTAATTTAAGAGCAGCCTACTTCTGTAGGAGCTAGTGGCCTAGTGCTGAATAGGTCATGAAGTTTAGATGTAGAATTCAGTTGTTTGAGTTCACTACACACTAATTTAGTTTGTGCACTACATTTTCTGTGTGTATTAAGTTTCTGTGTCTTGCTGAAGTGCTGTTATAATTTATTTTACTTCTGAAAAGCCATTCATACCAGTTCTGTTCCAAAGGATTTTCGCAAAAGTGCTCTTCATTGACTGTAGCGTACAATACCTTGTTCTCCTGAGCTCTCCCGAGATGTCCCTTCCAAGTAGCAGATGTTGATGACCACTTCGATGTTTTCAGATTGCAGTAGCAACCATTATCAGCCCCATTACCAGGAACTGGACAGTGCTTTTGCAATCAGTAAGCACTTTAAATGATGACTAAATGACAACCTCAGCTTCCAGCAGGTTTTTGTTGTTATACCTCGATGTGGACAGCTGAAAATGCATGCCCCGACCGTGACCGGAACCTGGGATCTTCTGTTTACATGGCAGATGCTCTATCCATCTGAGCCACCAAGGAAACAGATGAATAGCGCGACTGCAGGGACTTATCCCTTGCACGCTTCCCGTGAGACTCACATTCCCAACTGTCCACAATTCTACATATGTATTGTACCTTATAGACATTTGCCCACCCACTCATTACTCGCGCACACTTTGGCGATTCCCGTAAGAGTTTGGGCAACCTGTGCGTATTCGCACAGACGAAGGTCAATGGCTGGGTAACCTTTAACTATATATAGGAAGACAGTAATTAGTTCTCGAAAGAACAGTTACTGTTGATGACCGTGCAGCTTTTTCCTGGAATAAATGATGACTAAATGACAACCCCAGCTGCCGAGGTATAACAACAAAAACCTGTCGGCAGCTGAGGTTGTCATTTAGTCATCATTTATTCCAGGGAAAAGCTGCACGGTCATCAACAGTAACTGTTCTTTCAAGAACTAATTACTGTCTTCCTATATATAGTTAAAGGTTACCCAGCCATTGACCTTCGTCTGTGCGAATGCGCACAGGTTGCCCAAACTCTTAAGGGAATTGCCAAAGCGTGCGCGAGTAATGAGTGGGTGGGCAAATGTCTATAAGGTACAATACATATGTAGAATTGTGGACAGTTGGGAATGTGAGTCTCACGGGAAGCATGCAAGGGATAAGTCCCTGCAGTCACGCTATTCATCTGTGTCCTCGGTGGCTCAGATGGATAGAGCATCTGCCATGTGAGCACAGGGAAAAGCTGCACGGTCATCAACAGTAACTGTTCTTTTGAGAACTAATTACGGTCTTCGTATATATAATAAGCACTTTATTGTATTCAAGTGACATTCCTTCAAGATTGACTGTGGTCAACAAAGAGGATACCATAGTGAAGTGCATATTCAGAGCTAATACATATAATTGTTTCTCATGCAGACTAATGAATTCATCAAGAACTTAAGCTGAGAAGTCGTAATCAACTAGTTTTTATTAAAAATGGTGTATTTTTAATCTCCCTATTATGGAAGCGGTTGGTACTTTTTAATGCGAGTGGCAGAAAATTTCACCATAGTGATGACCATTATTATGACCTTGTCTACAAGTTTATGTAAAAATGAAACATCAACTGTGAACTTTCCTGGAATACCATGAATTTTCAAATTTAACCATGAAATAAATTGTGTCTGAGTGCACTCCTATGTGAGTAGCATTTCAAGTCTAAAGTGACAACACTGAAATATGGTGATGAGAGCAGATATATAAAAAAGCCTCCTTAACGAATCATCAGGAATTTTTGAGTGTTCAATCAAGTTTTATATTTAAGAAAATTAAGTTATATTGTATGATGTGGAAGCAAAAATGTGGATATGCAACTTTTGTAATTCTGGATTTTCAATATTTTTAATGCAAGCTCTATCACAGAGAAATTATACCAGACTGGCACTTCTTTATTGTCTGACTTGCTCTTGTTTGGCTTGTAACTGACAAATAAAACATGAATGTGTCATTGACATACCTTTGAATCTTCTCAACCTATATAGCGAGATAATTTTGGTTTCCCGAAGTAGGTGCCTGTGACTATCTTGCACAGTTTTGAGTTGGGATTTCTAGTAGACTTATGAAGCATATTCACAATTCTATGCCACATGAATAAGTTACTTATTTTGCTAATTCCTACTTTTTGGAGTACCACCTCCCTGCTGTTTATGTCTTATCACAGAGAACACATCCATTAAAAAATCAGTGTTGTTTAGTTTCCATATCCACATTTATATTCTGCAAATCACTGAAGTCCATAGCACATGGTACTTCACAGTGAATCTGTTATTAGGACTGCTTCCCCTTCCATTCCTGTATGGAGTGTGAGGAGAGTGACTGCTAAAAAATCTTTGTGCATGCTACAATTAGTGTAATTTCATCTTTTTGAAGTCCCTACTAGAGCACTGCAGAGGTGTTAAAGTATATTTATTAGGTATTCACTTAATCTGGCTCTTTGAAATCTTTAACTAGGTGTTTGCAGGATAATCGGCACCTACCTTCTTTCAACACTTCTGTGACACTCTTCTGCGAGTCAAATCACCCTGTGACAACTCATGCTGACACTGAAGATGTTCAGCATGCCCTGTTAATCCTATTTGGTATGAGCTCAACACATTTTAGAAATATTCTAAGATGGGACTCTCAAGTGTTATGTAAGTAGTATCCTTCCTAGGCAGATTGGTAGTATACTAGAAAAGGGCAATCAGCCAAAGTCTGCCACCTGAGCCTATGTGATCATTCCATTTCATATTCCTATAAACTGTTACACCCAGGTGTTTGGACAAGTTGGCCAATTCCAGTTGTGGCGCACTGATACTGTAGTCACAGAATACTATTTTTATTTAATTTGGTGAAGTGATCAGTCAAATTTCAGGACATTTAAGGCAAGTTGCCAATCTTTGTGACACCTTGAAATATTATAAAGAACCGACTGAAAATTTGAGGACTTTTTTCAGACAATGCTTCATTGTAAATAAGTATCACCTATGAAGAGCCTGAGGTCACTATTAATACTGTCTGCCAGGTCATTTATATAAAATATGAACTGCAAGGGCCCTGGGGTATGCATGTAGCTGTAGCTACTTCTACTTCTGGCAATGCTTATTCACCCAAAATAACATGCCTAATCATTCCTACCAAGAAATCCTGAATCCAGTCAAAAATTTTACTCGATACCTCATATGACTATTTTTGTACACAAACATTGGTATTAGTACAATACCAATGGGTTTTAGAAGTTGGGAGGTTCTGCATTCACTCAGTTGTCTTTAACCATGGCTTTTAGAATGATATGTGAGAAAAGCACAAGTTGGGTTTCACATAACTCATGTTTTCAAAATCATCACTGTTTGACATGGAGAACTTCATTCTGTTAAAATACTTTAATGTGTGAGTTCTGAAAGTGTTCTAGGATGTTACATAGATGGATGTCAATAAGAATGAATTGTTTATCTTTTCTGCTACCTTCTTGTAGATGAGTGAGAGCTGCATTTTTTCCCAACTACTGGGCACAGTTTTTATTTTATTTTATTTTTTGTTGAAGATAATAACTGGTGAAATTCATGAGATAGTCAACATTCAGAGTAATTTGGAATTCATTGAGTATGTTGTTAGTAAAGGGACAAATTGAAATCAGTATCTCTTATTGAGTCTTATTCAACCACAAATGAAACACTACACCTTGATAAATCTCATATGAATGCTCTGATAGCCCAAAATATACTCCTATTCAGCAACTGGGATGTAAATTAGGGAAAAATGTGCCAATTGTGCAAACCATGCATTTAGCTCAGCTTGGTGGGTGACAGCCAAAGCTAGAATTGGTGACCACTGCATCTAAAAAATAATCCAAGCTAAATGTTAATCCTTTGCCCTAATTCAAAAATGGAGAATAAAAGACAACAGGATATCATTTTATTATTCTGTTTCCCCACCATTGCAGTAGTCTAGTTCGTGTCATTTGTGAAAGGTGGACACTGGGGTCTGTACACAGCAATCCGACAAGCTTGGCTACATTCAAACAGAGCAGCTATGGAAATTTCTGGTTTCCAGTCAGTGTAGATGAGACTTAGTAACATTACAGGAAATATTTGGTAAACTCTGTAATTGTTCACCCATTTGCATGTGTGATGCTGAATTATTTATTCACTTATTACTTATTTATTTACTTATTTATTTAATGGTGCATGCCAATATTAGTGTCTTCAGTGGGCCCCTTCTCATGTCTAACCAGACTTATTTAGTGAGGATATGCCATTATCAAATGTGAGGGATGACCAACAAATGTATGTCAGCAGTACAGGAGGAATGAAGTGTGCAGAAGTAGCTGACTGGTCAAAGGGAGAAGTAGAAATAACCGGGCAAGATTAGAAATTGTGATGGAAGGAAAGGAACATAAATAGGTATGGATGAAAAATAAGGGATGGCTTACAATGTGAGGATGGAGTTACTAGTTCACTGTTGGACACTGGGAAAAATGCTGGAACATGCCAAGATGAGAGATATACCAATGATAACAGATTAGCTTTTCTCTCTTATTGGGTGCATAATGATTTTTGATGAAGTGTAGGATACAGAATAGCTTGTTCCAGAGTCATATGGTTGAAATGGAGAAAGATTTGATGTTCTGCAAAGCTGGATGTATATGATCTGGTATTGTAGTTATGGAATTGTGATCAGCTTCTAATATTTGAGGAGAAATGTTGAAGGTACTAGTGACTAAGAAACCAATCAAGAAAACAGAGCACATAAAAATATTGTCATCGGTCCACTTGCATCCACACCTAATAAGCACTGGAAGGAGTGACATGATCCAGTAACAAAATGCTACACACACATCTTTTTCGAACTTTTATAGTTATCTCAAGTTGTCTGGAATTTTAACTATGGATGGGTGAAATAAAACTGGTCCGGAAGCAGATGATATAAGTTGGGTTGCCTGTCTGAAGGTGCGTGAAATATTTTTTGGACCAGTTTTATTCTACACTGCCTATATTGTGTGTTGCTGAACTAAATCACAGTACCTAAGATCTGGCACGACTCAAGGATGGAGTATTTTTCTGTTTAATTTGTGTTGGAAATATTTTTCCAAATTTTTGGGTTAGCTGTAACAATGTATTCCTTTAATTTAAATGCTCATCCAAGACTATAGAGAGGTATTTTATTATATTTTGATAGGATAACTGGATACCAACAAGAAGTTCTTGTGGAACTGAAAGAAACTGTTCACTTATCAACTTTCAGTTTTATATGACAATGATCTCGCGTGTGTTAGGGCTAAGTTTAAAATACAGATTCTGTGCTCATTGTGACACTGAATCATTCATATCTGATATGACTGCAGCAGTGTTCTTAGGGTTGATGCTTCCACACAACTGGATGCCAAACATGTGAGTAATAGTTACAAGAACATAGCACAGATGAAATACCATTAACATTCAGTGAGAAAAGTAACAGACCAAGTACGAAATATTGGGGGTACTCCAGAGAAAACATTTCTGTAATGACTCCTCTGAACCACAAGAGACTCATTGACACATTTTCAAGGTATCTGTCTAACCACAGCATTGCACTGTTTGAGCAATTCTGTTATTTAATTTTCTTAAGTAATATATCAAAATCAACAGAATCAGAAGCCATGCTGAAATTGGCAGCATTAAAATGATGGCATTACATCTGTCCTTGATATATTGATGATGTTAGTCACTTTGGTTATTACTGTTGCTGTGCTATGACGATTTCAGAAACTTGATTGATTTTTTTATTTTTTTATTTCTTTGATTCAAGATTAATCATCATTCTTATAAGTTACAACTACTCTTACATTTTATATTAGATCTGTCTTGGCTTATGTTGTGGCAATAAAATGCTACATCTCCATCCATAGTCCAATGGCCAAGGGTACCTTGTACCACTATTACTCAGTTCCTTTCCCGTTGCACTCATAAATGGAGCAAGAGAAAAATGACTTGACTAAAAGCCTCCATGTGAGCCCTAATTTCTCTCACTTGATCTCCATGGCCCTTACACAAAACGTATGTTGGCAGCAGTCAGTCTCAAATGCCAGTTCTCTAAATTTGCACAATATTGCAGAAGAAGCATCGTCTTCCCTACAGGGATTCCCATTTGAGTTCATGAAGCATCTCCGTAATATTTGCATGCTTTCAGAACCTACCAGTAAGAAACCTAGTGGCACACCTCTTCACTGCTTTGATGTCTTCCTTTAAGTCAACCTGGTGGGGATTCAAAACACTCAAACAGTACTCAAGAGTGGGTTGCACTAGTGTTCTATACGCTGTCTCCTTTATGGATGAACTATATTTTCCCAAAATTCTCTCAATAAAATGAAGTCAACCTTTCAACTTCCTTAATACCATCCTGATGCCCTCATTCCATTTCTCATTTCTTTGCAATGTTACACTCAGATAATTAATCGAAGTGACTGTGTGAAGCTGCACATTACTAATGCTGTATTCAAATGTTACAGGCTTTTTCTTTCACACTCGTTCACATCAACTTATGTTTTTCCTATATTTGCAGCAAGCTGCCATTCATCATACCATCCAGAAATTGTGTCAAAGTCACCTTATATATTTCTACAGTCTATCAACAACAATTTCTTCCCATGCACCACAACATGATCAGCAAACAGCCATAAATTACTGCTTGTCATGCTGTCAGGTCATTTATGTATATAGAGGATGAGAGCAATCATATTAAACTTCTCTGGGGCACTCCTGACAATACCTTTACCTTTGTCTCTGATTAATGGCAGCTGTTGAGGACCACATACTAGGTTATATTATTTATGAAGTCTTTGAGCCACTCTCACATCTGGAAAGTTAAACCATATGCTCAGACCTTCAATGGGCTGCAGTGGGATATCGAGTCACATTCTTTTTGGAAATCTAGGAATATGGAATCTGCCTGTTGCTCTACATCCATCATTTGTAGGATATCATGAGAGCAATGAGTAAAACCTCAGTTTAGCATGAGCGAAGTTTTCTAAATCCATGACGATTTGTGGACAGAAGCTCCTCTGTCTCAACGAAATTAAATGTGAACTAAGGCAACCATTGTTAAGGATGCTGGCCTTTAATTATGTGGGCCTCCTCTTTTACCTTTCTCACATGGAGGAGTCACCTGCACTTTTTTTTCCATTTGTTTGGGACTTTTCGCTGTGTGGGACATTTGCGATAAATGAACATGAAGGGCCTACACCACAGAGTACACTCTATAAAACCGAATTAGCACTCCATATGGACCTGGAAACTTATTTGTTTTCAACTCTTTCAGTTGCTTCTCTGTGCCACCTATGCTAATTTCTATGTCCTCCATAAGGAACTACAATTGCATTATGGTATGTATGTATGTATGTATGATCCTCCTATGTGAATGTTTTCTTAAACATGATATTTCAACCTTCATATTTCCTTTTCCTGTCTTCTGTTTCCTCCCCAGACTGGTCAAGATGTGACTTGATCGAAGCCTTAGAACCAATTAGGGATTTTTACATATGACCAGAATTTTCACAGCAAGATGTTTCACTAAGGTATGTTGTTGGAAGCTGCTGTATGTTTCACACATTCTCATACGAGCAGTCCCCAGTTGGCTGTATGGTACTATGATCATTTTGGGCACATGCTACAATGCAGAGTTAATTCACAGATCACTGGAGAAACAGTTTTTCAGCTTTTGCTACTGCATCTGCGGACACTGTTTTGCTCTGCAAGTTTGACAGAACTTCTTATAGAAAATGACTTAATATAAATTTCCTCTGTGCACTTTAGCTTAAACACATCAATTTTGTGCACATTTATTTATCTAGCTGACACAGTTCATCTACATCTACATCCATACTCCACAAGGCACCTGACGGTGTGTGGCAGAGGGTACTTTGAGTACCTCTATCGGTTGTCCCTTCTATTCCAGTCCCGTATTGTTCGTGGAAAGAAAGATTGTTGGTATGCCTCTGTGTGGGCTCTAATCTCTCTGATTTTATCCTCATAGTCTCTTTGTGAGATATACATAGGAGGGAGCAGTATACTGCTTGACTCCTCGGTGAAGGTATGTTCTCGAAACTTCAACAAAAGCCCATACCGAGTTGCTGAGAGTCTCTCCTGCAGAGTCTTCCACTGGAGTTTATCTATCATCTCCGTAATGCTTTCACGATTACCAAATGATCCTGTAACGAAGAGCGCTGCTCTCCGCTGGATCTTCTCTCTCTCTTCTGTCAACTATCTGGTACGGATCCCACACCAGTGAGCAATATTCAAGCAGTGGGCGAACAAGTGTACTGTAACCTACTTCCTTTGTTTTCGGATTGCATTCTTGGATTGAAGTTCTGTGATTGTTAACTGTCTAGAGTTTATTTTTGCTATATTTAGTATAGACAGGAACTGTGATTGCTGTGTTCAGATGTGAGCCAACTTGGTCACCCTTCATTCCCAGCTTCAGGCAGTGTGAGCCAAGTTGGTGACCCTGCATTCACAGCTTCAGTCAGTGTTGACTTCAGCAATGCAGCTTGAGGCTGCTGGCAATGTGCATCACTGTGGTGGGTCAGATGTGGTGATATGAGGGACACAGCACATCACATGTGTCCCCTGATCAGTTCATTACTGCGGCTGCCCTGCCTACTGCCTGCTCCAAGGCTGACCCCTCACCCATGGTTGAGTGAGAGGTTATTCCAAGGTGTGACAGGCAGTGAATGACTTTCCAATGTCAAGCGCATTTGGGGACCACTTACGGATATGGCTGTCAAGGAGAGGAAGGAATCAAGTGTGCACTCTACGTGTGTACCAAGAGGAATCATTCCAGGTGTGGAAAGGGTGCTTCTGAAAGCCATCAAGAGCACAGGGTGCAGCAAACTGCAGGTGGCAGCTCAGGTCATTATCAGTGATACCAATGATGTGTGACATATTGGTTTTGGGCTGTTAGAAGAAGTGTTACTTGCAAGATGAAGCCTGAACTCACCATTTGCAGCGTTGTCAACACAACAGACCGTGGTCCTGTGGAGAGCCTTAATCAGAGGCTCATGTAGTTCTGCAAATGTGTAGGCTACAGATTGCTTGACTTGCACCATTGGGTGGTAGAATTCTGGGTTCAGCTTAATAGCTCAGGATCCACTACACAGAGAAAGTGGCTACACAGGTAGTGGGGGCTATGCGGGTAGGACTGGACCATTTTTTAGGTTAAAAGGTCATGGGAAACTATAGAAAAGGTGTCAGTCTAAAAGGGTACAGGGCAAAAACACAAAGGTAGACCTAACAACAATTCATATTGTAGTTGTAAATTATTGTAGCTGCGTTGGAAAAGAACCAGAGCTCCAAGGGCTAATAAAAAGTTCTGAAGCTCAAATCCTTACACGTAAGGAAAGCTGGCTAAAGCTGGAACTAAGTTCAGCTGAAATTTTTACTAAGGATATAACCATGTTCAGATAGGATAAATGAAATACAGTTGGTGGTGGAGTTTTTATTGCTGTCAGTAGTAGTTTACTTTGTAGTAAAACTGAAGTAGACAATTCCAGTGAGTTAGTATGGATAGAGGTTATACTAGACAACTGGAATAAATTAATAATTGGTTACCTTTAATGAATCTGACTCAGACAATACAGTTTCTGAACAGTTTACAGAAAACCTCAGTATGGTTTAAAATAGGTACCCCAGTCATACAATTGAAGTTTCTGGTAACTTCAAGCTACCCTCAATACATTGGCAAAATGCATGTTTAAAGCTGGTAGGCATAAAATGAGATCCAAAATTGTGCTGGATGTTTCTCAGAAAATTGTTTTGAACAATTAGTTCAGGAGCTGACTCAAAGTGTAAATGGTTGTGTAAACATACTTGACCTCTTGGCAACAAATAATCCTGAGCCAATAGGAAGCATCATGATGGATACATGGATTAGTGAGCACAAGGCTGGCCTAGTGAGAATGAATACTGTAACCTCCAAACCCACCAAAAATAAATTTAAAGTGCAGCTGCTTAAAAACATATAAAATTTGCTTGATGCCTTTCTAAGAGTGTCTTCACTCCTGATCTGAATATGTGAGCATAGACAAGTTGTGGTTTGAATTCAAAGAAATAGTATCAATATATGACAGACAGACAGACACACACACACACACACACACACACACACACACACACACACACACACACACACACACACACACACACACACACAAATTAGTAAATGGTGGCACTGATCCCCCATGGTATGCAAAACAGGTCAGAGCACTGTTGCAGAAGCAATGAAAAAAGCAAGCCAAATTTAAATGAATGCAAAATCTCAAAGAATGGTAGAGTTTTACAGAAGCCCAAAATTTAGCATGAACTTCAATGTAAGATGTGTTTAATAGTTTCCCCAACGAAATTTTGTCTCAAAATCTGGAAGAAAACTCAAAGAGATTCTGACCATATGTAAAATATACCAGTTGCAAGATACAATCAATATGCTATTCAATCCCGCTTCAACCGCACATGAGCTACGTGCTGCACAGCCATCATGTTGGAAGTACATCGCCATTCTGTCATGCAGTGAAACATCTTGTAGTAACATCGGTAGAACATTACGTAGGAAATCAGCATACATTGTACCATTTAGATTGCCTTCCTCCCATAATGCCGCACCATACATTAACCCACCAAGGTCACTGATGTTCCACTTGTCACAGCCATCGTGGATTTTCCGTTGCCCAATAGTGCATATTATGCCGGTTTATGTTATCGCTGTTGGTGAATGACGCTTCGTCGCTAAATAGAACACATGCAAAAAAATCTGTCATCATACCGTAATTTCTCTTGTGCCAAGTGGCAGAACTGTACACGATGTTCAAAGTCATCGCCATGCAATTCCTGGGGCATAGAAATATGGTACGGGTGCAACTGATGTTGATGTAGCATTCTCAACACTGAAGTTTTTGAGATTCTCAATTCTCACGCAATTTGGCTGCTACTGATGTGTGGATTAGCTGCGACACTAGCTACAACACCTACTTGGGCATCATTTGTTGCAGGTCATGGTTGACGTTTCACATGAGGCTGAACACTTCCTGTTTCTTTAAATAACTTAACACTTCAGCGAATGGTCCAGACACTTGGATGATATCGTCCAGGATACCGAGCAGCATACATAGCACATGCTTGTTGGGCATTTTGATCACAATAGCCATACGTAATGTATCACGAAGCAAATACCATGTGCACTGGCAGAATGTTACGCGATACCACATACTTACACGTTTGTGACTATTACAGCACCATCTATCACCTAGCAAAAACAGTGGTCCAACTAAAACATTCATATTTCTTTATGTACTACATGAATATGTAATAAAAAATGGGGGTTCCAATTTTTTAAAAATTCAGTTGATATCCGTGTGACCTATGGCAGCGCCATCTAGCGGGCCAGCCACAGTGCCATCTGGTTTCCACCTTCAAGCTAGACAAGTTTTGTTTTTAGTAGTTTTTTTGTTTGACGTTTATTCCGTGAGATATTTGGCCCAGTCACTATCAATGGACCACCCTATATATGGTGTCCATTCTTCCAGAAATATCAAATTCCTTACAGTGACAGCTAAAGAAGGCTATATTCTAAGATATATAAGCAACTGTACTGTGGGTCTCAAATAGGGAATATATCCAGCCAATAGGAACATGTATTGTGAGAACAACTATTAATGACAGAACACAGGCCCTTGAATCTGTCATTTGAATAGAATGTATTCAATGTTATTCTAGGGTGGAATTTCTTGCAGTCATCACAAGCAGTCCGACGAAGATCATAGCTCCACATTGGGGAAAAAAAAAAAAAAAAAAAAAAAAAAAAAAAAAAAAAAAAAAAAAAAGAGAGAGAGAGAGAGAGAGAGAGAGAGAGAGAGAGAGAGAGAGAGAGAGAGAGAGAGAGAGTGTCTATATTCCAGTGTTGAACATAAACATTGCAGGTGATGAAGGAAAACATTTAGATTACTAACTGTCACAAGCAGCCACTGCTCAACCCTAGAGATGTGTGTGTAGGAACAGCCAGATGAGTCCATAATAGGCACTTCAGTGGCATTGATATAGAATCTTACTATACCACTGCTACAGACACTGCTGTGGGGAAGCTACCATCAATCTGCCAACAGGATCCCACTTGATTGAGGAGCAACATTGGTGAACATTAGCAATTCTTTCAAATCCAGACCGGAGGAAAGACACCAAGGAACCCATGGTAAACCACCAATTAGGCAGCAGTCTAGTGTGTGTTGCCACTTGAACAATGCACAATTTGGGAGAAAGTGCTCCAAGAGGACATCATTAAACCTTCAGAAAGTCTGGTCCTCTCCTGTGGTTCTTGTGAAGGAGCAGAACAACACATGGCATTTCTGCATCAATGACCACTGACTGAACGAAATCTCAAAAAAAGATGTCTATCCATTGCTATTCATTGATGATACCCTTGACTGCTTGAAAGGAGCAAAGTATTTCTCAACTGTGGACACACTGTCAGATTACAGGCAAATCAAGCCTGATGAAGCTATATGGGAAAATACTGCCTTAATAACCTTAGACAGCTTCTGTGAGTTCAGCATTATGCCATTTGGACTGTAATGCTCCAGCCAACTTCAAGCATATGATGGACAACCTGCCTCAACAGCTTAAATGGATGGCATACCTTTGCTGTTTAGATGACATTGTCATTTTCTGAAGACGTTTGAAGAACACTTAAGCCACCTGACAACTGAACCAAAGAGTGTTCATACAGCAGGAGGCCTTCTGAATCAAAAAAAGTGCCTATCCACTCACCCAAGGAATAAAAACCTTGCAGAATCTAGTTAATGGAGTTGGAGTCCATCCCAATCCATAGAAAATAAGAGTAGCACAGATTCTCACTCCACAGCACATTCACGATGTGAGAAGTTTCCCAGAACGTGCTCGTACTACTTGATTCAGAAAGGAGTTGCATAGCTAGGCACATCCTTTGCAAGAACTACTGCATAGATATGCCAATTTGATCTGGAATGATGTGCAATAAAGACCTTTCTGTTATTAGGAATTGCTAACATCTTGAGTCCTAGCATTGTGAGACAAGAATGCCAAAACCAAATTTCATGCTGATGCTAGCAGCTATGTGATAAGCATAGTTCTAGGGCAAATTCAGGAAGATGCTGGAAACATGACAGATTATGCTTCCACTGCACTCACGAAGTCCAAGAATAAATAATCTGCAACAGAGTGTGCCTTGCATTTGTTTTGGGCCATCAATTCACAACTGTGATGGACCATTACTCCCTATGCTGGATGACTTGCCTCAAGGATCCATTGAATCAACTGGTGAGATGGCCACTGAGTCTTCAAGAGTACACTGTCATAGTTGTATACAAAACTGAATGCCAACACAAGTATGCAAGCTGCCTTTCAAGGAATCTTAGTGGGCAACACAGCAGCATTCATGAAACTTCATCACTGCATTAAATTATATTGCTGCTGAACAGGGGGATGATCCAACACTGCTGAAAACCATAGAAACATCAAAGAAGGTGGGACCAACCAAAGAAGAATTCCATTTAATAAATGGAACACTGCAGAAGAAGAACTATGATCTAATGGGACAGAAATGGTTGATCATCATCCCGGCTCATCATCAGCCAGCCATCCTGAAGTATTTACAGGCACGTTTAAAGATCAGACTCTCTTGACAATCCACAGTGCTAACAAATAATTTGAAACTCATTTGCTGAATGTGAATTCCTCAACATCTATATTAGGTATTGACATACTATCTCAAAGTGACATGTGAAAATTTCTACAAGACTCGGACTCACACCCAGACTTCCCACTTATCACAAGGTCACTTCAACCACACCTACTATCCATACATGCTCCCTGGACAACCCAAACTTCCACATGTGATGCTGTCTGTCACCAAGTCTGTTCTATCAGACATGCATGTAAGTATTACAAGCTCAGGCAGGCCCATGGCAATAGAATTGGTCTTTATACATCTTTTACCATTCTCCCTGTTGCACGAGTCCAAGTAATGTTGCAAGCAATAGGTAATGAATTCAGTGGACTACAAAATAAGGATGTATATAGTGATACACACAAATGTTTGGTTTGGTCTCAGAAGCATGCATGGATAGCAGGAGTGATTAAGGCAAACAGTCATCATGAATGGGAAATCCAGGTCTGAGTTCCAGTCCTGCACAAATTTTCATGTCACCACTTGGTAGATACCTGTACCTAATACAGCTGATGCCAAGGAATTCATATTTAGTGAATTAATTTCAAATCATCCTGAATTTTTTCCATGGGTCTCCAACAACAGGTCATCTGAGATTTGTGAAGACTCTGGCCATAATCAGACACAGGTCTCACTGGCCTGATCTCTACCAATCCACTGGACACTGAGAGCCACTGTAAGGAGTGCGAGTGACAGAAGCACATGATGTAATCACCTCTGGGGCATCTGATACTAATTACACCTGCAACAGCACCATTCCACTGGACTGGAATCATCTTGGGGGAGGTTTCCAAACTTGACAAACAGGAATCAATGGATAGTAGTATGCAATGACGACCTCATCCACTACGCTGCTATCAGACTGCTGAAACTCTGGAAATTGTAAGGTTAATTGTAGATGACCGTTTTGAAACATGAGCCACTCTGGGTGATGATCTCCAATTGTGGGAACGTTTTCCAGTCCAAATTAGTCTCAGAAGTAATTTCACTTTGCAACACCACCCCCAGGATGACAATTACCTATCACCAACAGAGGTATCATTTCACAGAACACTGACAGATATGCTCTTGATATACTTTGATGTGGAACCAAGAGACTGGGATACAATACTGTCTGTCATGACAGTCACATACAATACACTAAAGCAAGATACTACAGTCCTTTCTGCTCAATGGTCATGAGACCAAAATGACAATGTTCCTGTTTCAACTGGCTGATGCTCAGGATGGATATATGAAACACTGCATTACCAGGACAAAAGAAGCAAGACAGTTGTGTCCCCTAGACACACGGGAGAGGTTGGTTGATTTATTTGGGGGAAGGGACCAACAAGCGAGGTCATTGTTCCCATCTGATTATGGAAGGATGTCGGTCATGCCCTTTCAAAGGAACCAACCCAGCATTTGCTCGAAGTGATTTAGGGAAATCCTATATCAGGATGGCTGGATATGGGTTTGAACAATCATCCTCCCATGAGGAGAAAAGAGCACTGTAACCTGAAGCACTGGCCACTGAGATATAGCTTGGGAGACTCGGTATGGGGTTTTCAACATGTGCAGAAAGTGGGTATATCAGACTTGTTACTAAAATGCTACTCTGGGCTATATTTTATCTTTAATCACTTGTCAGAAGTGACAGATAAAGTCAATGATTATGACCTTTTTTGAATAAGGCAAAATTGCAGAGATGGTATTCGTGTCCTCTACATGAAGCCCTCCTATGGTCCAAAGGTGCAGTTCAATGGTGGAGGCTTTGATGTGGGGGGGGGGGGGGGGGGGCTGCCTTCAATAATAATCATAATGAAAAGGATGTGACAACATGATCAAAATGTGAGGGGCCTCTGGTGTTGTCATATAGAGCACCACAGACAAAATCTTGGATTGTGTAGTCAGTTCCAATGAGAACTTCTGAAACAGTAGGTTGCTGTTACCCAAGAGGGGAAGCACTGCTGATGCAGTATGGCTTAGTAGTTAGCATCACTGGAGGTCAACAGTTCAAATACAATCACCCAAAAATATTTGTTGTTTAGTATTTATTATTTCTAGAAGGTTCTCAAAATTATTTATGTCTAATGTTTGCATATGACGAAAT
Source organism: Schistocerca nitens (assembly GCF_023898315.1). Lineage (NCBI taxonomy): Eukaryota > Metazoa > Arthropoda > Insecta > Orthoptera > Acrididae > Schistocerca > Schistocerca nitens. The sequence goes on along the minus strand of NC_064616.1, from coordinate 179,447,125 downwards.
ATTTGATGTTTGTACAAAAAGCAACACACTCCATCCAGGAGGCAGTTCTGTTCGAAATATTGCAGAAATAAATGAGGTGAGCCATCTTCATTCCCAAAAACTGATGTGTACTGTAGTCTGTAAGAAAACCATGAATCATATGACTGCTTAATCTAGATAGCAGCAGAATTATAATGCTATATGACTATGGTTTGTCACACCCGTGGCACTTCAAGCATACTTTCACTCAGTTCTGTACTGTTTCTTAATCTTCTGGCACACAGCAACTAAGTGAAAAAGTTGTATTTATTCTACATTAAGGTACAATAAGGATATTGTATGAAGTTGATAATGACTGACTGACTGATTAAATGAGGGGGGGGGGGGTTATGGGACCAAACAGTGAGCTCATCAGTCCTGCGATTCCAAACTTTGTCACAGACGAAAGGGTGTCCACTAGAAGTGGACAGATCCAGCCAGTGGTGTCAAATTACAAACTAATAAACACTAAATACACACACGGTAAAAGGCATAAAAGGTGAGACCAAGCTCATAACCTTTACCTTCTCCAGGAGGGTAACCCCCCTTGAGAGCCAGAATGAAGGCACCAGTATTGGTGCAGTTGTCTTTGCGACCCTTCTGCACACATCGAACAAAATGAATGCCGTGCCACTTAAGATTAGCCCAGAGTTCCTCATCTGTCTGCAGGATGAGGTCCCTATGACAAATCACTCCCTGGACCATATTCAGAGATTGGTGAGTCGTAATACACACTAGGGCATTCCAAGATGAGCACAGGCATGTAGAGCTGCAGATTGGGTGGCAGAAGCAGCTTTGATCAACAGGGAGCCCAACCACAACTTACTAAGAGACTCCACTTCCCCAAATTTGTCCTCAATATTCTACACAAGAAACAATGGCTTTGTGGTGGTGAATGTGCCCCATCCATCCTAGTACAGACGAGGTAACGACAGTGTGTTTCATCCCGAGATGGCAGGCCTGGCCCTCCTCCCATGGTGCAGCCATGGAAAGGAAGGTTGTTGGATACTACAAAGCAGCATTCAATGATCCTTCACCATTCAAAGAGGTGACTGACTGAGAACAGCCAGATTTTTTCAGCTTAATATGTTTCGTGTGCCAAGTATCCACCCTGCGACTACCCCTCTGACCTGGGGCTCCCCCCATGGGCACCAAACCAACCACAGCAAGGGCCGTCTGGCATGGTGGCTTTTGCTGGGAGTTCTGATGCTCCATAAAGATAAGCTACCACTCCTTGGCACACATGGGGAGCAAACAGCTCAGGTATCAGTAGTGTGATACCTTTGTTGTCAGATGACTCAGCCATATGGATACATAACAGCCCCACCAAATGGACTGGCTACACATGCTAGTGACTTAGCATGGTGAAAGGGGATTACAGTGGGGGAGAAGAGGGGTGGGGGAGAAGAGGGGTGGGGGAGAAGAGGGGTGGGGGAGAAGAGGGGTGGGGGAGAGGGGGGAATGGGGGGGAGAAGAGGGGGAGAGAAGAGGGGGGAGAAGAGGGGGGAGAAGAGGGGGGAGAAGAGGGGGGAGAAGAGGGGGGAGAAGAGGGGGAGAGAAGAGGGGGGAGAAGAGGGGGGAGAAGAGGGGGAGAGAAGAGGGGGGAGAAGAGGGGGGAGAAGAGGGGGAGAGAAGAGGGGGGAGGGGGAAAGGGGGTGGAGAAGGGGGAAAAGGAAGAGAGTGAGAGAGGGGGGGAGGAAGAGAGGCGGGAGGGGGGGAGGAAGAGAGGCGGGAGGGGGGGAGGAAGAGAGGCGGGAGGGGGGGAGGAAGAGAGGCGGGAGGGGGGGAGGAAGAGAGGCGGGAGGGGGGGAGGAAGAGAGGCGGGAGGGGGGGCGGTATGACGCGGGAGGGGGGGCGGTATGACGCGGAAGGGGGGGGGCGGAGGATGCGGAAGCGGAAGGGGGGGAGGATGCGGAAGGGGGGGAGGATGCGGAAGCGGAAGGGGGGCGGAGAAAGGGGGGCGGAGAAAGGGGGGCGGAGAAAGGGGGGCGGAGAAAGGGGGGCGGAGAAAGGGGGGCGGAGAAAGGGGGGCGGAGAAAGGGGGGCGGAGAAAGGGGGGCGGAGAAAGGGGGGCGGAGAAAGGGGGGCGGAGAAAGGGGGGCGGAGAAAGGGGGGCGGAGAAAGGGGGGCGGAGAAAGGGGGGCGGAGAAAGGGGGGCGGAGAAAGGGGGGCGGAGAAAGGGGGGCGGAGAAAGGGGGGCGGAGAAAGGGGGGCGGAGAAAGGGGGGCGGAGAAAGGGGGGCGGAGAAAGGGGGGCGGAGAAAGGGGGGCGGAGAAAGGGGGGCGGAGAAAGGGGGGCGGAGAAAGGGGGGCGGAGAAAGGGGGGCGGAGAAAGGGGGGCGGAGAAAGGGGGGCGGAGAAAGGGGGGCGGAGAAAGGGGGGCGGAGAAAGGGGGGCGGAGAAAGGGGGGCGGAGAAAGGGGGGCGGAGAAAGGGGGGCGGAGAAAGGGGGGCGGAGAAAGGGGGGCGGAGAAAGGGGGGCGGAGAAAGGGGGGCGGAGAAAGGGGGGCGGAGAAAGGGGGGCGGAGAAAGGGGGGCGGAGAAAGGGGGGCGGAGAAAGGGGGGCGGAGAAAGGGGGGCGGAGAAAGGGGGGCGGAGAAAGGGGGGCGGAGAAAGGGGGGCGGAGAAAGGGGGGCGGAGAAAGGGGGGCGGAGAAAGGGGGGCGGAGAAAGGGGGGCGGAGAAAGGGGGGCGGAGAAAGGGGGGCGGAGAAAGGGGGGCGGAGAAAGGGGGGCGGAGAAAGGGGGGCGGAGAAAGGGGGGCGGAGAAAGGGGGGCGGAGAAAGGGGGGCGGAGAAAGGGGGGCGGAGAAAGGGGGGCGGAGAAAGGGGGGCGGAGAAAGGGGGGCGGAGAAAGGGGGGCGGAGAAAGGGGGGCGGAGAAAGGGGGGCGGAGAAAGGGGGGCGGAGAAAGGGGTGAGAAGAAAGGGGTGAGAAGAAAGGGGTGAGAAGAAAGGGGTGAGAAGAAAGGGGGGAGAAGAAAGGGGTGAGAAGAAAGGGGGGAGAAGAAAGGGGGGAGAAGAAAGGGGGGAGAAGAAAGGGGGGAGAAGAAAGGGGGGAGAAGAAAGGGGGGAGAAGAAAGGGGGGAGAAGAAAGGGGGGAGAAGAAAGGGGGGAGAAGAAAGGGGGGAGAAGAAAGGGGGGAGTAGAAAGGGGGGAGTAGAAAGGGGGGAGTAGAAAGGGGGGAGTAGAAAGGGGGGAGTAGAAAGGGGGGAGTAGAAAGGGGGGAGAAGAAAGGGGGGAGAAGAAAGGGGGGAGAAGAAAGGGGGGAGAAGAAAGGGGGGAGAAGAAAGGGGGGAGAAGAAAGGGGGGAGAAGAAAGGGGGGAGAAGAAAGGGGGGAGAAGAAAGGGGGGAGAAGAAAGGGGGGAGAAGAAAGGGGGGAGAAGAAAGGGGGGAGAAGAAAGGGGGGAGAAGAAAGGGGGGAGAAGAAAGGGGGGAGAAGAAAGGGGGGAGAAGAAAGGGGGGAGAAGAAAGGGGGGAGAAGAAAGGGGGGAGAAGAAAGGGGGGAGAAGAAAGGGGGGAGAAGAAAGGGGGGAGAAGAAAGGGGGGAGAAGAAAGGGGGGAGAAGAAAGGGGGGAGAAGAAAGGGGGGAGAAGAAAGGGGGGAGAAGAAAGGGGGGAGAAGAAAGGGGGGAGAAGAAAGGGGGGAGAAGAAAGGGGGGAGAAGAAAGGGGGGAGAAGAAAGGGGGGAGAAGAAAGGGGGGAGAAGAAAGGGGGGAGAAGAAAGGGGGGAGAAGAAAGGGGGGAGAAGAAAGGGGGGAGAAGAAAGGGGGGAGAAGAAAGGGGGGAGAAGAAAGGGGGGAGAAGAAAGGGGGGAGAAGAAAGGGGGGAGAAGAAAGGGGGGAGAAGAAAGGGGGGAGAAGAAAGGGGGGAGAAGAAAGGGGGGAGAAGAAAGGGGGGAGAAGAAAGGGGGGAGAAGAAAGGGGGGAGAAGAAAGGGGGGAGAAGAAAGGGGGGAGAAGAAAGGGGGGAGAAGAAAGGGGGGAGAAGAAAGGGGGGAGAAGAAAGGGGGGAGAAGAAAGGGGGGAGAAGAAAGGGGGGAGAAGAAAGGGGGGAGAAGAAAGGGGGGAGAAGAAAGGGGGGAGAAGAAAGGGGGGAGAAGAAAGGGGGGAGAAGAAAGGGGGGAGAAGAAAGGGGGGAGAAGAAAGGGGGGAGAAGAAAGGGGGGAGAAGAAAGGGGGGAGAAGAAAGGGGGGAGAAGAAAGGGGGGAGAAGAAAGGGGGGAGAAGAAAGGGGGGAGAAGAAAGGGGGGAGAAGAAAGGGGGGAGAAGAAAGGGGGGAGAAGAAAGGGGGGAGAAGAAAGGGTGGAGAAGAATCCACACTGTAGATGCTTGGGAGGGTATTCTTCCCAAAATGGCTCACACTATAAACAGGAAATTTTGAAGTGGAGGTCAAACCTCAAGCAGGGAACTAAACATGAAAAAAAGGTGAAAGAATCGGCAAAAGGAACAAAATTGCAACCAACACAGGAAATCAGGGAGGATAGATGGAGTTCTGTGGCACCTTTGGTGAAAGAGCACAATGCCACTTGTGTTTTGGAGTACACCATTCAGTGCACACTGTTGAACAAGAGGCACCATAGCAAATGACCCGTGTGTTCACATGTGGGCCCAACAACACTATCAGTCATAATTTTCGTGGGCTCAGGATCATCAAGATTGGACAGTGCATCACTGGAAGCATGTCAGTTCATTGGATGAATCATGTGTTTGGTTCACCAGGATGATGATCATCTCCACAGATGACATCATCCAGGCAAATGGCTGCTTAAAACGTGCACCACGCCACAGATGTAGGCTGGTGGGAGCAGTATTACCCTATGATAGACATTTTCCTATGCTTGCATGGGACCTGTGGTAGTAACTGAAGACACCAAGTCAGCTGCAGACCATCTGCACCCGTTCATGCTTGATGTCTTCCCTGACGGTGGTATCATCTTTCAGCAGCACAACTGTCTATATCTGAAAGCCAGAATCATGCTAGAGTAGTTTGTGGAGCATGATAGTGAAATCACATTGCCATCAAGCACAATCACGCTGTACACAAATTAGCGGCCAGTTATTTATGAGAATTATATGACTTTGCAGCTTGATATGCTTCGTGCGCCAAGTATCCTCCCTGCGACTACCCACTCTGACCTGGGGCTCTCCCCATGGGTGCCAAACCAACCACAGCAAGGGCCGTATGGCATGGTGGTGCCACATAGCTCCACAAGTCTACCAACGAACTGTAGAAGTTACCATAATTTGAGCAGACATGTACCCATCATAACTTGTTGCTAGTACACCTTGCAGAAGTAGTAAGTGGTTGCTCCTGCCTGTAGCTTGACTCATTACATGTCATGAAGTTGCTCCCTAGTTTTGTGATTTATGTATTAATGAACATTGTTGTATTTCATAACATGATACCTAGGAATACCTTGACCATCTATAGCACCTTTTTATGATGAATGATGAAGTGCATGAAGTTGACTTTACAGGCGTGCACCCAGGTTGCTTTGTGGTTTGAACTGTGGCATTCTGTAGCCCTTATTCAGTGATGGTGGTAGATTGTTCATGGCCCTCATGCCAGACTTGATGCTAAAGCCATTAGGAATTTTCCTACCTAGCTAATGGCAACTGGGTCAATTGCAGATAAACCACAAGGTAGTGTGATCTCCAGAAAATGCAGCAGCAGTGAACAGCATCTTCACACAGAGTCCCAGAAAATCAACAAACCAGGCAGCTTTTGAGAGTGGATTCAGCAGGTGCACAGTGCATATTATGTTAAAGAAGGACCTGATCTGGAAACACTGGAGATCCCATTTTGTTCAGGGGTTATCATTGTAGGATTGTGACAAGTGGATGGAGTATGAGGAAATTACACTGTCATGGATTAATGATTGGGAGGATTTGTACAAGAACATTTTTGGAGTGAAGAGGTGGTATATCACATTGGGTAATTCATCAATTGACACAATGGTCATCATTATGCAGAAACAAATCCAGAAATGCCAAGTGAAAGCTCACAAAGTCAACCAAAATTGGCAGTCTGTTGAAGTAGAGCACTACCTCATTTTGCCTGCATCATTCATGAGTGGCTGGATGAATACTTTCCAGGACTTTGGCTGGGATGGCAAAGAGAGATGAACTGTTTAAACATATGCACTCTGGATGAATTAGAGGAGAGGATCCAAGTTGTCCTGAGAAATATACCTGTGACTTCCCAGCATAATGTCATTTGATCAAAGCCACAGGAACATATGTAGGATTGTTGTGTTTTACACAAATTCTCATGGTCCTGAGAACTGACAACTTGTTATGCATGTAAATAGTCATTAGAAAGATTATGGGCATTTAAAACTAGGAGCGACTTCTCATCCACGAGTTACTTCTCCTCAATGAATGAATGAATGAATGCATGAATGAATGAGTTGATATTACCATTTATTATTTGTGACTTAAGAGAGAAATATATGTAAGTATCAATCAATATAAATAGCTAATGTGATCAATATAATAAAATAGATCTGAAGTATTGAACTATTTAGCTTCACTGCATGTATGATGTCTTGGTGTCAGGAATGCACGTTTATGGCACATCTTATTAACTTTTGACAAACAATGTTAAAATCAAAACAAAACTTACCAATGTCATGTCCATCAGGACTCCACAAAAGGTATGGACTATGACAGTGAGTACCTTCCATGTCAAGTTTGTCGACAACCTTAGTAAGACTAGCAAGTACCAATATTTCAGTCTTCCAGACAACATCTGCATCTGGAAAGCAGAAATGCACATAAGAAAACAGTGTATTATGTATCACAAAAATTGAATTAAGAATGTGAACAGTTTTATATCAAAGTATGTTACTACACATGACATATTTTTACTTTATTTAATATGCCATCAAAATGAAATTTAGTGAGATGGTGGAAACCTGCTTGTCAATCCTAGTCTCTCATCAGCAGCCAATTTAACCAACTATATTATCAAAGTATGCCTACAGTACTGAGAAACCTTCAATGTCATGTTTTCATCAAGTAACTCCCATGCACTATTAACAAAAGTTCTCCCATTGGGTATGTGGGAATAACAGCACACGGGTAACACGTCTGGTAGAAGGTCTGTGGAATACCAAATACCAGAATCCCAATTTTGCACAAATTTTTACTGCCATGATGTATTCATTATACTGAAGCTTCAGCATCTCTGAATGGTTTTCACTTTTATCATTGCAATGCATTTTATTTAGCTGATCTTTTCATTTTCTTCAGAAGCATAAAAAACATTTTGAGTACTTACTGCTCTCAGAATAGCTAACAGGAGGAGTAACATGTAATATTTATAATTCATATAAATATCTAAGCAAATGATTCTGAGATGACTCAAGAGAAACAGACATGTAAATTCCATATACTACAGATGACAGCCACTTAAATACTTTGTTTGAATCCTAGATTCCAATTAACATATTAGCTGACTTAATTAGAAGTCTGTCACTTCCAGTAACCATAGCTTCAATCAATCACTTTTAAACAAGAGAACTGAGAATATATTTAGTTCAACAATAGGACTTACACAAACAGTTAAATTACTGATACTATTTAAGAAAAATTCTAAAAACTTTGATTAAAATATGAGATTAATTAAATTACTACCACTGATAGACAACTGTGGGGTGGTTGATCTTTGCTTACCATCTACACTTGTGTATGATCCACAGTCATTAATGATGCAGACAGAAATGTGACACACACACCTTCTAAGCTATTGTACACTTATACAAAAACATAATTGATGGGGGACGGGGCCGGGGCCGGAGGAAGGAGGCGCGGGAGACCCGGCCGGTTGGTTGGTTGGTTGGTTGGTTCGGGTTGAAGGGACCAAACAGCAAGGTCATCAGTCCGTTGTTTCAAATGTGGTCCATTCCGATAGTGTAACATCTCAGTAAAGTCAGAATGATAAAAGGGAAAAGGCTAAAAAATGTAAAAGGGTAGTCATGTTGTCAATGGTAAAAACAAAATGAGGTAAGTCAGCACGAGAGTGAACCCAATGCTATGCTAGAGGCAGGAAATATCCCACCTCTGAAGCAGCAGAGGCATGACCACCTGCGACTTAAAAGGTGCAACCGCTAGAATGTAGAAGTGCATATGGGAAAAGGAGAGTAACCAATCCTAAAAACAATGATAAAAACAGAGTAAAAGGGGAAGAAAAAGAGGATCTCTGCCAGGGAGGGGAGTCGGGCATCTCCAAACACGTCTTACAGTGGGAGATACCCCAACCCTCACTGCCCTGCCCAACACCAGAGAGAGATTAAAAACCTTAAAAATGAGAATAAAAACCACTTTCCTGGAGGAAACCGAGAACCAGGTCGACCATCTGGGAATCATCAGCCAATATCAAAGGTAAAGTGTGGGGGAGTCTGTACTTAGCACACAGAGCCAAAAGAAGGGGGCATTCAACCAAAATGTGGGCTACTGACTGGACGGCTCCACAACCACAAAGTGAGGGTGGCTCATCACACAAAAGAAAACCATGGATCAGCCTGGTATGGCCAATGTGGAGATGACACAGTGTGGTCGAGTCCTGTCGGGAGAGGCAAAAGGAAGAACACTGCGGGCCTGGTGTCACCTTAATCGCACGAAGTTTATTAGACAGGGAAGTAGCCTCCCAAGAGTTGGCGCAAGGATTGTGCGAAGTGGGAGTTGATGTGAAGCCGTAAATCCGCTGCAGGAGGGGTTACAGAAAATGGGGGGTACGTGACTGCTCCCCCAGCCAAATGATCAGCGAGCTCATTACCCAGGATACCCTCATAGACAGTGTCCCAAAGAAGTCAACGGAACAAGCAGCACGGTGAATATCAACGAGATGGTCAATGGCAGAGACCAAGGGATGGTGCAAAAAACACTGGTCAATAGCCAAAAGGCCAGTCATTGAGTCCATACATAACAAAATGCGGTTGTGTTGGGACTGTTTAGTAAAGGTAAGGGCCTGGGAAATTGTCATCAATTCCGCAGTAAACACCCCACATGTAGGTGGCAGCAGATGATTTTCCATTCCAACAGAGGATGTGAAGGCATATCCCACATGATCAGCAGATTTAGAGAATCAGTGTAAAAAACAACAGCATCCTGAAACTCCCATAAAATTCAGCAGAAAAAGGAACGGAACACCATCGGGGGGATGGAATCTTTCGGACCTCGGCAGAGGTCCATCCGAATTCGAGGCCAAGGGACTAACCAAGGGGGGATGGAGGAGAGGGAGCGAGGAAGACAGGACAAAGAAGGACGCTGAAAATCACGGCAAAGAGACCCAAGGCGGAATCCAACCGGTAAACCCGCCCAAGGGCGGGAATCAGGTGGGCGACGTCCATGGTCTTGGAACAGGATAGAATAGGAAGGATGAGTGGGAGAGGAATGGACAGCGAGTGCATAAGACACCAGAAGCTGGGACCGCTAAACAGAAAGGGGGGGGCGGGGGGGGGAGGATCCGAGCTTCAACCAGGAGACTATCAACAGGGCTAGTAGGGAAGGCACCGGTGGCCAAACGGATACCACGATGGTGGACTGGATCCAGCACGTGCAGTGTGGAAGGAGCAGCCGAACCATAAACTTGACAACCATAGTCCAAGCGAAACAGAACTAAAGCATGATATAGATGGAGGAGGGAGTGGTCTGCACCCCAAGAGGAGTGGGCAAGGAAGCGAAGGACATTGAGTTTACAGAAACATCCTTCCTTCAGAAGTCTGATATGGGGTAGCCAAGTGAACTTTTTGTCAAAAAGAAGACCCAGGAAATGAAACTGTGGGACCAGAGGCAATCGTCGTGTATCAAGGTAGAGCTCTGGATCAGGGTGGATCGTAGTACGGCGACAGAAGTGGACCACCCGTGATTTTAAAGGAGAGAATAGAAATCCGTGTGAGAGGGTCCATGCAGAGGCATGCCATATAGCTCCCTGGAGCTGCCACTCTACAGAGACCATCAAAGAGGAACTATCCCAAATGCAGAAATCATACATACAGGGCAGGGGCGACCAAAGGACTGACAGAGAACACAAGTCCATCGATAGCAATGAGGAAAAGGAGTACACTCAAGACAGAACCCTGTGGGATGCCTGTCTCCTGGGTCCATGGAGAACTAAAACAGTACCAACCTGAACCCTGAATGACCAATGCAACAGGAACTGGCAGATAAAAATCTGGAGTGGGCCCTGAAGACCCCACTGATGACATGTAAGTAAGATGTGATGGCGCCAGGCCGTGTCATAGGCCTTGTGAAGGTCAAAAAATACTGCAACCAAATGGCAGAGCTGGGAAAAAGGCTGCCGAACTGCGGATTCCAAGTGAAGTAAATGATCGATCAGAGAACATCCCTCTCAGAAGGCACACTGGCAAAGGGACAATATATCCAGAGATTCGAGGACTCAATTGAGCCTACGGGCTATCATCTGTTGAAGTAACTTGCAAACAACATTGGTCAGACTAATTGGCCAATGGCTGTCAACAAATAGGGGATTCTTATCAGGCTTAAGGACAGGAACCACGATGCTATCCCTCCACTGAGAAGGGAAGTCACCCTGGAGCCAGATATGGTTAAACACCCGGAGAAGATGTTGCCGTTGTGGAGCACCGAGATGTTGAAGCAGTTGGTTATGAAGAGTCCAGGCCAGGGGCCGCATTATGAGAAGAAGAAAGTGCAGAAAGAAATTCCCATTCAGCAGGTGTAAGAGTCCTGTCAGGAGGGAGATAAAGATTGCAAACTGTGACCTCAGAGTCCAGGTGGACCCTAACAGCAACCGGTTTGAATGTAGTTTGAAGAGGAATCCATGTGCTAGCAATGTCTGTACAGACCAATGTACAAACGCCACCAGAAGCCCGCAGGGGTCCAACTCGATTTCGACAGAAAACATGGAACCCAAAGAGGGCCGGTGCGTGATCATCAGTAAAATGAGATTCCTGTAGAACCACACAAGCTGCAGAGTAAGACGAAAGAAGGGATTTCAATTCTGGAAGGTCACAGTAGTATCCATTACAATTCCATTGGATAACCACAGAATGATAATTTAAATGGGGGTTGATCAGGCTAAAGCCAGTCATACCACCGGGTCACCACCTGTCTCCGACAAGGAAGGGGCGACATCCATGAACGGCAGGTCAGAATCTGGTTGTGAAGCCGGGGATGGGACCTCTGGTGACACCAGAGGCTCTTTGTCCCGGGACTTATGTTTCTTCTTCTTTTCTGTTTGAGATCGAGGAGGGCTGTGTGGCATAAAGGAGCCAGCTGCAGCAAGATCGGGAACAGAAGGATCGGGCGATCTGGGAGCCAACAGACTGCAGTTCTCTCGGTCATCGCGTGGCAGCAGACATTTGGCCTGGAAGATGCCGGGAAGGGGCATCCTGGGAGGGGCGCCCTTGACTGGCAGACGCTGAAGGAGTGAGACACTTCTCCGGCTGGAGAGGGGGAGCAGCACCCAGAGGAGAAGGTGTGGGAGCCACAGGGGAGGGGGGGGGGGGAGGAGAGGGGCCCGGGACTGGGCTAAGGAAGAGGGAGGATGGGGTGAAGATGTAACTAAATCATAACTAGATGCCATGGACACAGGGTGAAGACGTGTATGCTTCTTACGAGCCTCTGAAGGTTAAACGATCGAGGAACTTATACTCCTGTATCTTCTTTTCCTTCTTATATACTGGGCAATCTGGTGAACATGGAGAGTGATTGCCATGACAATTAACACACACAGGAGGGGGAACACGCGGACTCCCCTCATGGAGTGGACGTCCACAGTCACCACAGAGAGGGGCCCTGCGAACAGCGGGAAGACGTGTCCAAAACGCAAGCACTTAAAACACCTCATAGGAGGTGGGATGTACAGCTTCACATCACATCAATAAACCATAATCTTTACTTTCTCAGGGAGTATATCCCTTTCAAAGGCCAGGATAAAGGCACCAGTTTTAATGCGATCGTCCTTAGGACCCTTCTGAACACGCCGAACAAAGTGAACACCCCGCCGTCCAAGATTGTCCTGAAGTTCCTCATCAGTTTGAAGGATTAGGTCCCTGTGAAAAATCACACCTTGAACCATATTTAGAGACTGGTGGGGGGTAATGGACACAGGAATTGTGTCAAGATAGGTAGAGGCACGAAGGGCCGCAGACTGGGCAGCTGAAGCAGTTCTGATCAGCAACAAACCCAACCGCATCTTGCTCAGGGAGTCCACTTCGCCAAACTTGTCTTCGATGTGTTCCACAAAGAATAAAGGTTTGGTATTGGTGAAAGTATCCCCATCAGTCCTGGTGCAAACCAGATAGCGGGGGAAAGGCTTTGCCCCTAGCTGATGGGCCTGACCCTCTTCCCAGGGGGTAGCCATGGAAGGGAAGGCCGAAGGGGCAGGAGAAGCAGCACTAGAAGAAATCAGTCCCATGCAGAGAGATGGCCGCAGAAGAATGGCCAGAGTTCTGGACCCGTATGTGTTTCATTTCCATTGTGTCTGCCCTGATACCACCCACTCCAATCAGGGGCTCTCCTCACGGGCGCCACCCAGCCACAGCAAGGGCCGTCTGGCACAGCGGCCATTGCCGGCAGTTTCGATGCTCCAGGATAACGAGCAACCACTCCAAGGCTTGCATCAGGAGGTCACAGCTCAGGTATCAGAAGTGTGATCCCTGTGTGTTCAGGGGGCTCAACCAAAAGGGTACATATTGACCCCACCACACGGGCTGGCTACCGTGCTGCCTATGCACCCTAGCATCAGACAACGACGTGAAAGAAAAGGTGGAATGAACTAGGAGGGCACACGTCGGAGACACTAGGTAAGGTGCTCTTCCCCAAATGGCTCACACTATGGAAGAGAACTTTAGTAATGGAGGTCAAACCCCAGAGGGGACCAGGGAGTGCCAAAAAGAGGAGGTGATTACGCAACACAGCGAAATTGCGAAACCAACATAATCAGGAGGATAGCGGGGGCCAACATAAGCAAGAACACCAAGAGAGGGAGAGGAGAGGGCGAGGGGAAAGGAGCAAGGAGAGGAAAGGAGGGGAAGGGAACACAGCCCTGGAAAGAAGGAAGGCTGCAATAGCTCAGGGCCCTGTGCTTGCCACGCACATATCCACAAAAGAGTTATGGACCCCTGGGAGGCCAGTGGGAGTAGGCGCGGGGGATGGGGTTGGTGGGAGGTGGAGTGGGGGATCTGGTAGGAGGAGGAGTGGGGGATCTTATGGGAGGAGGAGGAGGAGAAGGGGGGGGGATGGGACAGGTCTGGGAGGAGGACGGTGGTCGGGATGGGAAGTTGGAGGAGGGGTGTACAAGGCGGTGGCTTAGTGTACTTTGAGAAAAATTGAACACTTCCTTATGAACTGAAAACAGAAGAAAATATGAAGATGGCCTTTTGATTACTGTGCCTCATGGTTACAAAATCTACTTCTGTTCTTGTAGAACCCACTGTCTGATTTGCTGTGTTCAATGATGAACTGTGTCTGGCTGGTTTCGTTTGTTCTTACTGATAGAGGTACTCAGGGTACCCTCCGCCACACACAGTCAGGTGGCTTGTGGAGTATGGATGTAGATAGCTCTGTAGTGGTGAAGCTGATAGTAAAACCTTACAGTACTTACATATGAACTACACTCCTGGAAATGGAAAAAAGAACACATTGACACCGGTGTGTCAGACCCACCATACTTGCTACGGACACTGCGAGAGGGCTGTACAAGCAATGATCACGCACGGCACAGCGGACACACCAGGAACCGCGGTGTTGGCCGTCGAATGGCGCTAGCTGCGCAGCGTTTGTGCACCGCCGCCGCCAGTGTCAGCCAGTTTGCCGTGGCATACGGAGCTCCATCGCAGTCTTTAACACTGGTAGCATGCCGCGACAGCGTGGACGTGAACCGTATGTGCAGTTGACGGACTTTGAGCGAGGGCGTATAGTGGGCATGTGGGAGGCTGGGTGGACGTACCGCCGAATTGCTCAACACGTGGGGCGTGAGGTCTCCACAGTACATCGATGTTGTCGCCAGTGGTCGGCGGAAGGTGCACGTGCCCGTCGACCTGGGACCGGACCGCAGTGACGCACGGATGCACGCCAAGACCGTAGGATCCTACGCAGTGCCGTAGGGGACCGCACCGCCACTTCCCAGCAAATTAGGGACACTGTTGCTCCTGGGGTATCGGCGAGGACCATTCGCAACCGTCTCCATGAAGCTGGGCTACGGTCCCGCACACCGTTAGGCCGTCTTCCGCTCACGCCCCAACATCGTGCAGCCCGCCTCCAGTGGTGTCGCGACAGGCGTGAATGGAGGGACGAATGGAGACGTGTCGTCTTCAGCGATGAGAGTCGCTTCTGCCTTGGTGCCAATGATGGTCGTATGCGTGTTTGGCGCCGTGCAGGTGAGCGCCACAATCAGGACTGCATACGACCGAGGCACACAGTGCCAACACCCGCCATCATGGTGTGGGGAGCGATCTCCTACACTGGCCGTACACCACTGGTGATCGTCGAGGGGACACTGAATAGTGCACGGTACATCCAAACCGTCATCGAACCCATCGTTCTACCATTCCTAGACCGGCAAGGGAACTTGCTGTTCCAACAGGACAATGCACGTCCGCATGTATCCCGTGCCACCCAACGTGCTCTAGAAGGTGTAAGTCAACTACCCTGGCCAGCAAGATCTCCGGATCTGTCCCCCATTGAGCGTGTTTGGGACTGGATGAAGCGTCGTCTCACGCGGTCTGCACGTCCAGCACGAACGCTGGTCCAACTGAGGTGCCAGGTGGAAATGGCATGGCAAGCCGTTCCACAGGACTACATCCAGCATCTCTACGATCGTCTCCATGGGAGAATAGCAGCCTGCATTGCTGCGAAAGGTGGATATACACTGTACTAGTGCCGACATTGTGCATGCTCTGTTGCCTGTGTCTATGTGCCTGTGGTTCTGTCAGTGTGATCATGTGATATATCTGACCCCAGGAATGTGTCAATAAAGTTTCCCCTTCCTGGGACAATGAATTCACGGTGTTCTTATTTCAATTTCCAGGAGTGTAGTGTACAATAGTAGCCTCTCAAACAGGGCAAGAAGACATACATCATAGGGCTGTGGCCTGTTCAGAGACGACTAAGGAGGACCACATCCCAGCTTTGTGACTGGAAGGAGGTATGCCATGGCAGCAGATGCAATTGTTACCTGCCACTTATGGAAATACGTCTTCCCATTGCTGCATAGCTCTGTACCTCACAATGAGGTGTTAGCATTGCATGGGGATGGCACACTGAATTGACTGAGGATTGCCACACACTTCCTTGGCTGCTGTGTCTGCCCTTCTGCATCCTGCAATACCCAGTAAAAGACACCTCTTTTCCCAGGCTTTGTAGTTGGAGAAGGACCACCTGGACATTCTGGACTACCTTATCTTCTGGGTAAAACATTGTAGAGAATGAAGGGCACTCAGAGAATCAGAGAGGACAAAGAATTTAGCACTATAAGCACGTCTCATCTGCTCCACTGCCCACAATATCACATATAATTCAGGGTAATAGACAGTGAAGTCTTGAAGCAGTCAGATCTTGAAGGGTGTGATCAGGGAAAACAATAAAGGAACCAATGGTATCACCCTGTTTAAATCCATCTGTAAAGACAGCTGCAGAGTTGTGGTGTTCAGTTAAACTGTCACAAAATACTGTATTTAAAATATATACAGGAGCACAACATCTCCTCTACTGCAATAAATCTAAAATTAATTTGGGCTTGTGCAATAATCAGGATGGCTGGCAGTTGAAACCCTGGATTTGGGATTGAACTTGCTCCACACTCAGTGACACCACTACACACTGCATGCAGATCCAAAATAGCCTTACTGCTCATGGACAATTTGAGAAAATACAACCCAGAGGCAGGCAAGCAACTATTTGGTATGCAGGTGAATTCAGAGCTGCAAGGAATGTACATGTCTGATGCACCACGAGGAACTGCCACTGGATTGTGAGTGATGATTCCTCAGCCTCAGCACAGAGACTTGGTAGATAACTGTCCAGTAAGCAAGCGTGGCCGGCCTAAGCCCATTGTTGTGGATAGTGTCAACGTTCTTATAATGATATATAATGGATAGTGTCAACGATCAGTAAGAAGCCCTTGCTCATCCATACGTTCTAAACCCATAGTGTAGCTGTGAATGCACAAAAGGCCTATGAAACTGTACATGCCCTGATTGCTCCTGAAGACCTTGGCTGTGGCACTTTATGAAATGCAGTTCCTTCTGGGTTCTGGCTTTCACGTCTCTCTGGTGTGCTAGCAGTGACAATTTGGAGTAAAAAAATGAGACCCAGAAACCTTACAGAGTCTTTAAAATGTAGAATGGTGTACCTGATATGTAAGTCCCCTAGCCTCTGTACTGCAACTGATGAGTCACTGTTGCAACGCTGAAGGAGGTAAAGAAAACTGCAAAATTGTCTACAAAGAAGGAGCACTGTACAGGACTCCTTATCACAGATGTGATACTGTTTATGGCTATGGCAAAGAGGGTAATACTTAAAACACTGCCCTGAGGGACATCATCATTCTCCTGCCCAAAATGATCTGACAGCCTGTCACCAATTCGTAACCTACAAAACCACTTACGCAGGAAAGACTGTATGAAGAACAGGTGGTGACCACAAAAGCCTCACTGATAGAGTTGTCTAGAATACTGTCTCCAAGTAGCATTATACACCTTACTGATGTCAAAGACTATGTCAAGAAAGTAATTTTCACATACAAAAGCCTGTATAACAGCTGCCTCTAGCAAGGTCAGGTTGTCGATAGTGGACCGAAATCTTCAAAATCCACACATACTGACGACTTACTTGCTTGGTCTCTAACAACCAGACCAAATGACAGTTAACCATTTGCTCCAGGGTCTTTCCCCCACAGCTCGTTAAGGTGGCACTCTGATAACTACTGGGACATTTGTGGCCCTTTCCTGGTTTGTGGAGAGGTATCCAAATTGCCTCTCTCCATGAGTTGGGAAAGCAGCCTGTCTGCTGAATCAAGACTTGCAAGAAGGGTTTCCCATGTTGCTGTTGGCAAATGTTGAATTGGAACATGAGAAATTGCATAAAGGTTGCATATTAAGCAGGAAGAGGCTGCATAAATTTAAAGAAGAGTTTCTTGAGAGATTCAAAGAGAGCATTAGGCAACATATATATACTGAGCAACAGAAACTGCAAAAATAACATAGCACGAATGGCTAAAATATAAATGCAAAGCAGTAGAAGCATGTCAACTATGGGAAATATAGATGCTACCTATAGGAAAATTAGAGAGACTTTTCAAGAAAAGAAGCTTCTTTATAAATACTAAAAGCTCAAGTGACAAATGGTGAACAAAGAAGGGAAGGCTAAAAGGCAGAAGGAATATATAGAAGAGTTATTCAAGGTAAATGAACTTTTGGACGATATTATAGAAAGGGCAGAAAAAAGTAAATGTAGATGAGATGTGTATTGTGAGCAGAATTTGACAGGACACTGAATGATATCACTTGAAACAAGGCACCTGGAAGTAGATGGCATTCACAATTATCGAGATCCTTGGGAGAGCCACCAGTAACAAATCTATTCCATTTGGAGAGTTGTCCGTGTAACAATTCACAACTGAAAAATACTGAAAAGTTACTTACAGATGAATAAAAAAAAAAAAAACTGGTGGAGGCCAACCTCGGGGAATATAAGTTTTGGGTTCTGAAGAGAAATAGGAACATGAAGAAATACTGGTCTTATTCACTTATTTCAGAAGAAAGGCAAACCTAAACTCGCAGCATTTTTAAATGCTTTTGGTAGTGTTTCCTGGAACACATGCTTCGAAATTGTGGAGGTAGCAGGAGAAAAATATAGCTTGTAAACCATGACTGTTTATGGTGTACTACAGTGCTGTAGAGGGAGTCGAGATGAACAGTATGACACAGGACACTTGGGGTCTACCAAGTCAGGGAATTACTGCAAACTGGCCTACAAAAACCACCTAAGCTACAGATCCTGTGTGTCCTGCGAGATTTTCACACAAACTATTAACATGGGGAAAATAAATAGAACCTTTTTTGTAGGAAATTTGACATAGCTTAATTTTATACTGGGATACATTTTCACTAGAGGCCACAGTTTTTTGAATCATTGAAGAGAGAAGTACAAATGTGACCTTCAAACTCACACACACTTCCACTTTCAGTCCTCACCAGTCAGGATCGTAGTACATTGTTCATGGCAATCCCTCCTACTACTGCACAAAGGTTTGTGACTACATAAATTATTGCCTATATTCAACCCTTTCTCTTCATTGACTGAGCTCTTATGCCAATGGCTCACTCATGCATTTACAGATTGTAAAAAAAAATTGACATTGGTGTAAATTTTTCTTTACAATTTTGTGTGTTTCAAAAGCATAAAATTAACAGTTACATCATTTTGTTTTGTCTTTTACTATGAAACTACTGTGCTTGTGGGCATTAAGTTTAAATAAAATTATAAATGTAACTTTTAGCTTAGGTAGTTTTTGTAGGTCGATATTAGGTACTTTCCCAGATTGATAAACCATGACTGTTTGGTATCACATTGGTTGTCTCTACTTCCTCTACACCACTATGGTACACTGTGAACAGTTATTTATACCCTGTATATGAAGCAAAAGTTATATGCAATTTGTATAGAAAACAGACTGTAGTTATAAGTGTCAAAGGACATGACAAGTAAGTAGTAGTTAAGTAGGGAGTAAAACAAGGTTACAGACTGTCCCCAATGTTACTCAGTCTGCACAATGGGCAAGCAGTGAAGTAATGCAAAATGAGATTTGAAAAGGGAATTAAGATTCTGGAAGAAGAAACAAAACTGAGATTTGCCAATGACACTAATCCAGTTAGAGATAACAAACGACTATGAGGAGCAGTTTTAATGAATGTGTAGTGTCTCCAAAAGAGGTCATAAAATGAATATTTGGAGAAGTAAAACAAGGCTAATGGAATGTACTTTAATTAACCAGTGGATGCTAAGCCAGTTGGATTAGGAAATGAGAAAGGAGAAGTACCATAGATGATTGTTGTTATTTGGGTAGCAAAATAACTGGGAATGGTAGGTTGATTTAAAAGAGGGAGGGGGGGGGGGGGCGGGGTGGAAGCGACCAAACTGCAAGGTCATTGGTCCCTTGTTCATGGTAAAATGATTACACAAGAGAAAGAAGAATAGAAAGGAGATGCACAGCACAATAACAGGAGAAAGAAAGAACCAGAAGAAAGAAAGGAGGACAACCAACACTACAATGGACAAAACAGGAAAAGAAAATCACTGAGAGAAGCAAAGAAACAGGTATAAGGGATAAAAGCAAGTGAGCATTTGACTGTGGCTGGCCGACCACAAGAATAAAAGGAAAAGCCAGCCACTCTGTGATACATTAAAACATCCAGCCTAAAAGCATTAGAGTGAAGACCACGAAGGGACAAGGGACATGCGCTAAAACTTATATAGAACGATAAAATTCATCACCATGTATAAAACATAAAACTAAATTATGTTGATGAGGCATTGTCAGCTAAAATTAGTGGCAAGAAGTCCAGTAACTGAAGAGTCCATCTTAGGGCAGCCAAAGGAGGACAGCTTACCAAGATATGGGTCACTGTCAGCCAGGAACCGCACCGACACTGAGGCGGGTCATCACGGTGCAGGAGGTAGCCATGTGTCACCCAAGTGTGGCCAACGCAGAGCCAACAGAGAACAACAGAGTCCCTGCGAGAGGCCTGCGAGGAGATCTTCCACACATTCGTAGTCTTCTTGATGACATGCAGTTTGTTGTGTGTACCAAGGTTATGCAATAGCCACAAAACCTTGTCCATAGTACTGAACACAGGTCAGTTGCAGAGAAGCCAATCTCCGTAAGTGGTTTCTGCATAGCCTGCTTGCGAGCCTGTCAACAAGTTTGTTGCCTGGTATACAGATGTGACTTGGGGTCCAGACAGACACCACAGAATGACTGGGCCGTTCCAGGACACAGATGGACTCTTAGATGGTCGCTACCAAAGGATGATGAGGGTACCACTGGTCGACAGCTTGTAGGCTGCTCAAGGAGTCAGTACACAGGAGAAATGACTCAGCTGGGAATGAGCAGATGTGCTCAAGAGCACTAAATATGGCCGCCAGATCTGCAGTGAAAGCACTGCAGCCATCAGCAAGGAGTGCTATTCAGTATGTCCTCCATGAACATAGGCAAAGCCAACGTGACCATCAGCCATCGAGCCATCAGTGTAAAGCACTTCATGGCCCCGGTACAAGTCGAGAATCGAGAGGAAGTGACAGCAGAGAGTCGCAGGGTTAACTGAGTCCTTAGGGCCATGTGAAAGGTCCAGGCAAAGCCGCAGCCTAGCTGTACACCATGGAGGTTTACTTGAATGGACCTGAAGTATAGGTGGTAAAGGCAAGGACTCCAGTTTGGAAAGAAGGGATCAGACACAAACTGCAATTTGAAGCTCTGACCTGGGCTGCCGATGTGGGAGACGAACAGCCATGGGTGGGAAAAGGAGACGGCGATTCAGATGTGCAGGAGAACTATGAACATGTGAAACATAACTGGCCAGCATTTGTGTACACCTAACCTGCAATGGAGGGACTCTGGCCTCCACCAGGACGCTGGTCACCAGACTCGTCCTGAAAGCTCCTGTCACTAGGCGAATGCCACAGTGGTGCACTGGGTCGAGTAAATGCAATGCTGAGGGTGCTGCCAAACCATAAAGCAGACTCCCATAGTCAATGTGGGGTTGAACAAGGGCTCTGCAGACCTGCAGCAGTGTAGAGCAATCTGCACCCCAGTTGGTGTTGCTCAGGCAGCGGATGGCACTGAGGTGCTGCCAGCACTTCCGCTTAAGCTGGCGAAGGTGAGGGAGCCAAGTGAATCAGTGAATCAGGCGTCGAAAATCAGTCCTAAGCATCGACATGTTTCCACTACAGTGAGTGGATCATCATCAAGGTAAAGACAGAAGTGCATAACACATGACTTTGCGGCCGAAAACTGGAAACTGTGGCCTTGAGCTCATGATTGCACCTTGTGGATGGCTCCCTGTAGGTGTCCCTCAGCAACACCAGTACTGGTGGAGCAGTACAAAATGCAGATGTCGTCTGCATATGGAGAGGGTGAGACGGACGGCCCTACAGCTGCTGATAGATCATTAATGGCCACTAAAAATAGAGAGACACTCAATACAGAGCCCTGTGGGACCCCATTCTCCTGGATATGGGGGGTGGGGGAGGGGGGGGGGAGGGAATTATGGGAGGCACGAACTTGGACATGGAAAGTACAAAGTGACAGGAAATTCTGGATGAAGATCAGGAGCAGGCCTTGGAGACCCCACTCGTATAATGTGGCAAGGTATGATGTCACCAGGTTGTGTCGTGTCATATGCTTTTCATGAATCAAAAAAGACGGCAACGAGGTGTTGGCATCTGGAAAAGGCTGTTCGGATGGCAGACTCGAGGGACACAAGATTATTAGTGGTAGAGTGACCCTGGCAGAAGCCACACTGACATGGAGCCAGTAGGCCACATGACTCCAGGACCAAATGGGGTGTTATAAGATTCACTGTGGCGTGTAGTGGACGAGAGGACATTCCCTTCCAGCTGCCATTTGAGAGTGCGAAAGGCTGGGGTGTGGGGGGTTAGTTCTTCGACGCAGAGGCTCAAGCATAGTGCTCGGCAATTGCATTTGCGTCAGTAGATAACACGCCATTTATGTTAACACCAGGAACACCTGTTTGGATCTGGTACCCGAAAACTGGTTTGTTCTTTGCCCAGACTTGGGAAAGTGAAGTATGGCACCCAATGGTTGAGACTTATCTCTCCCAACACCTGCTTCCGTCATTTGATCAGTTGGCGAACGCAGGCATGGAGCTGTTTAAAGGCTGTGAGGTGCTCCAGGGAAGGGTGCTGTTTATGCCACTGTAGAGCTCGCCAATGCTCCTTAATTGCTTCAGCGACTTCCGGTGACCACCAAGGGACTGCCTTTTGTTGGAGGCACCCTAAAGAGTGAAGGATTGTGTTTTCTGCCGCAGAAACTATTGTTGTTGTCACCCACTCAACCATCACATCCATGTTACCGTGTGGGGGAGATTCAGCGGTGACAGCAGAGGTTTAAGTTTCCCAGTCTGCCTTGTCAAAAGCCTATCTGGGCAGGTGTCCATGGGCCTGATGCCGGGGCAGAGACAAGAAGATGGGGAAGTGGTCACTACCACACAGAGCATCATGTGCTCACCAATGGATAGATGGGAGAAGTCCTGGGCTGCAAATTAATAAATCAATGGCCAAATATTTAAGAGGTTGAACTGAGACAGTAAAGATTTGACATCTCTGCCTTGACCAGTAAGCAGTGCCACCCCACAAGGGGTTATGCATGTGAAAATCTCCCAAAAGTAGGAAAGGTTTAAGTTGATCAGTCAGTGCAGCTAACACATTCAGGTGTACTGCACCATGTGGAGGAAGGTATACATTGCAGACAGTTATTTCCTGCATTGTCCGTTTTCTAAGAGCCACAGATTCAAGAGGGGTTTGAACGGGCACAGTTTCACTACAGACTGAGTTTAGGGCATAAACGCAAACTCCACCTGACACTCTATTATGGTCACTATGGTTCCTGTAATATCCCTTACAGCTGTGGAGGGCAGGGGTCTGCAGTCCCAGGAACCAGGTTTCCTGGAGGGCAATGCAGAAACAGGTGTAAAGCTTAACAGTTGCCGTAGCTCAGCCAGGCAGTGGAAAAAACTGCCGCAATTCCACTGGAGGATGATGTCGTCATGAGCCTGGGAAGGCATTCGAAGAGGCAGTTTATGTCTAAGGTTCACCTGCTGCCACCAACTTATTGCCTGAACAGTCTATATCCATTTTGTCTGAGGGTCTGGCGAGATCTAGGTCCTCACCAGGAGCCACAATATGCAAAATAGGAACTGCAAGTCATCTACCATCAGCTAGTTTTTTAATATGAAATAGCAGGTAAGGTAATATTCTGATCTGGACTCAAAAGTAGGAAGTATAGACACTAAAAGCAGAAGAAGGTAGTTGAAATTTTAGGCTACATAAAATGAAATTGGAAACAAAATCAAATGTAACTTTGGAAAGCTTAATTCTTGGCTTAAGTGGTCACCTTATTGGGAAATAAAAGATGGAAGGAAGGAACTTTTTACAAAGTTGAGTTTTACTGTGCTTCTCTATTCTGTTCTGACTCCAGACTGAGAACCCTATGGCTCTGAAAGCCTGAGACTTTTATGCTTTTTAATGCCAAGGACAGTACCTTGATACACACCTGTTGTACAAAATAAGGTTTCCCAGATCAATGTTACAAATTATCAAATTATCAAATCATTCACTAGAGCAACAGAACACTAAACTTTGAGAAAAATAAATGCCATTGTCTCACCATTTGAGTTACGATTTACTTGCATGCTCACTACAAGTTCAGCAGTAACAGGACTCCAAGTTAAGGCTATAACCTTTGATAGACATCCATCTCCAGCTGTATATTTTGCTACAATACTGACTTTTTCAATGTTGCAAAGATACAAGTCACCTTCACCTGTGATACCTGCTGTTACAATCAGTGATGAATCCCATGGATGCCATGCATATGACTGTACAAAAAAAAGAAATATTTTTGGTTATAGCATTTCAAAACTAATTCCTTTACATTAAATTAAACATATCTGAAGGAAAATTTCTCACTGAATTCTAAGATTCTAATTGCTGAGCATTGCAAGCCTGAGTAATTGTATATTTGTTTCCAGAATCACAATTATGGAAATAATTATAATACTGGAGGTAGAAAGGATTAAGCTTATTTATATGTTCCATAAATTATGTCCCTGGAGATATTGTGGTTGCCACATGAAGTAGTTTTTGCAACCATGGCCACAATCCATATGCTCTTGGGATGTGAGATACATTGTGTGAGATACCATTCTAAAGATTAGCTAAAAAGTTATTGGCAGACCAGGATCAACTCTGTGCTGCTAACATTTTAAAAAAGCAGTCTACATAAGAGATTCCAGCCTTGCTTTAACCCATGAGGCAAATTTAAACATGTCAATAATGATTACTGTTTTGCAGTCACCTAACTGCATTCAGAAAGATTCCAAGAGACAATCAGTGCTCATACCCCCAGTAGAATTGACAGGTGATTCCATTTTGTAAGTTCCTTGCAACTCCACAAAATCATTTTACTTATAGCTAGGCAGCTCTAGAAACAGCGAGGAACTCTGCAGTGTAGGTGACCAAATGTATTCCCACAGCACTGCAGGATTCCAATAGTGTACAGCCTGGAACCCTGTTCTAAACAAGGAAAACAAGAATTTCCAGTGATAGCACCATATCACTGCAGTGGAGGGAACATCTAAATATCAACTTAGATTTGACACCTCACCACAGTAATGGCTTGCAGCATCTGCAACACCAGCATCAGTTGCTGAGTGTGCAGCAGAAGGCCACAGCTCAGTTGCAGCTCTGGACATGCTGTTGGCATTTGCTTGTACTGTTCTAGGACTTGTAT
Source organism: Schistocerca nitens (assembly GCF_023898315.1). Classification (NCBI taxonomy): domain Eukaryota; kingdom Metazoa; phylum Arthropoda; class Insecta; order Orthoptera; family Acrididae; genus Schistocerca; species Schistocerca nitens. The sequence goes on along the minus strand of NC_064616.1, from coordinate 179,422,597 downwards.
CTACATTTCTGAATACGACCTCCACAAAAATACAAACACATAGTGGATGGCAGAAGCTGACACTTGCAGTAGTAAACAGCAGCAGTCACCTGATGATATTGAGCAGCTACACTAGACTTCTTGTGTAATTTATTACAAGATGGTCGATCAGACTTGATAGTTGGACATTCCATAGATTTTCCAGGAAAGTCTAAAGAGTCATAAGATTGTTGAGAGATCTTCAATATGTTTGACAAACAATAAAAACTATGTGCCATGCAATCAACTGTCAGTTATCAAATCTTGCAGCATGGCAGGGAAGTGCGAGAATACAATTACTTCCCACTTAATTTCAAGTTTAGGTAGGTAGAGAGAGAGAGAGAGAGAGAGAGAGAGAGAGAGAGAGAGAGAGAGAGAGAGAGAGAGAGAGACCAAAATATACAATTATAAAATGAAAGATGAAATGCTGCATTTTGTCGTGAATTTTGTTTCACATAAGTAAAACAAATGTCACCATCAACAGGCGTACTATTACAAATGTGATTGACAAGTATCAGAATTAATTGTGTTTGAAAGACAGTTGATTCCTAAATGCTAACAGTGCCCAAGGCATAGGCATCCACAGAAACTTATCTAGGAGTGGACAAGACACTAAAATCACCACTTTTGGTGTAACTCATTATGTGAGTAATTCTTCAGGCTTTTCTAGTGAGGTATTGTCATGTTGACTAGTTGGGTTTCTGCCAGTTATTTGCATCTTTGCTGCACGACATTTCAACTGCATGACTCACAGTCTTCTTCAGGTGCTGTCTGGTGCAGAGAAGATGCAAATAACTGGCAGAAACCCAACTATTTAATCATGATGTGAATTTTAGAACTTTTAATGAATGTCTCAGAAATAAGAAGTGGCAGGATACAAAGTTTTATTTTATCTTAAATGAATGACAGTTATGAACTTTATAGATTTTTTTTGAAACTTAGATTACTTAGACATCTAAAAGACAGGATTATTTGTCAGCACATACGAAGTAAACATTTTTATACTATTAATATATTGACACTGGATCAAATCTCATTTATGCAACAAGAAGTGAAATGAAGCTAGAAAATATACAGTACATATATTTTTACTAGCTGACATGGTGAACTCTGTTCTGCCTTAAAGCCAATAAATAATCAGATTTTAGATGTTAAGTTCAATTTTTTATTAGGAAATACAAATAAAAAAATTAAGTATTTTAATGATTCTTTATTCTTTATGTTTTTTGGTGCATAGCTTCCATTCTTCAATTAAGTACCTTGTGATACACAACATTTTTTGTTTTATTGTCAGGCGCAAGAACAAACAACGCAGATGGTCTTCTGACCCGTGAACATGCCACATATAATTGACCATGTGAAAAACATGGATATTCCAGATTTAAACCACAAAATTTCAAGGATTGGCCTTGTGATTTGTTAATGGTCATGGCAAATGCAAGATGGATCAGAAATTGAACTCTCTTAAACTCAAATGGCATATCGGTTTGGATCATCGGGATCCTCTGAATGAGAACTTCCTCACCTTCAAATTTTCTTTTGAGTATCATCACATAAATAACACTGTTCATCAATTTACTTACCACCAAATGCATACTGTTGCACAGTTTTGATTGGTTTATGTTTCGAAGCATGATAATTATGACGCCAACTTTTAGGCGTAAATAATGCGGTGGTAAGCCAGGCACATCCAAGAAGTTTAAAAATTCAATTGGATAGTTGGTGGCTTCATCTTCATTTGTTACACAGTCAATAGATTTGAATGAATGCATTTTACTAATGATCTCATTCTGAATTATGTAGTTTAGGTCATCTACATCTTTATTCTTAGCCGCTAACAGTCCTTTCATTCGCAATGTTTTGTATCCTTCTTGGATTACGGCTTTGTCAAGAAATATTTGATCATCTTGGTCGCAGAATTGTTACTGATGATTCAAAGAAAATACAAATTATTTCTTTAAATATTTAATTAATGATATATATTGGAACTTAACCATAGACGTTTAGCTGTCATTTGCGTTTTGTAATTCCATGCCAGATGCGTTTTTGTTATACCACGTTTTATAGCAGTTGAATGGTATAAAAAGTAACCTACATCCGTCTCCTGGTTCTAAGCTACCTCTCCACCAATTTTCATCCAAATTGGTCCAGCCGTTCTTGAGTTATAAATAGTGTAACTAACACGACTTTCTTTTATATATATAGATTAAAATACCAATAACATTAAGTTGGGACTGAATGTTAAAAATCTCACAAAGAAAGGAAATCAGGCCGACAGAGAAAACCTTGTTGAATGTCAACAACAACAGCCATCAAAATGGAGAATAAATTTTAAACACATTTATTAGCTTAGATGCCATTTAAAACACTGTTTGCATACAAACTTTCACATCTGACCATGTTGTTGGATTTATTACATTATTTTCCTGCCATAGCTTTTTTAAATCTCAGCTGGAATACTTAACGATTTACATAATACATTTTGAAAGCTACTTTCTATGGGTTGCCCTGATAATCATAACACAGCCAGCCTTAAAACCTGCCTAAGCAACTCTCAAATTATTAGGTATAATCAGCTTTTAACAGCCTAGAGCTGAGACAAAATAGTCGTCCTCTCCCCAATTTGACATGTTACTGTGCAACTATGACAACCTGATTTCAGAATTCTAAAGTCTGCAACTGTATGTTTCACTGTGTTCCACCCCATACAGTTTGAGGAGGACATAAAGAAGATATTGTTATGCTACCACCTTCCCAAGATAGCTCCTTATCCATGATCTTCAGCCTGGCAAGATTGCAAACTGCCTTCCAGATTCTGCTGTCAGTGCTGGGAAGTTGCTGAGTTGGCATGAGAAAAGCCTCTGCTCCAGCACTGGTGAGGAGTATGCTTACCAAACTCCAGTCCCTGATGCTTGCACCATGACCCTGTACATGACGAAGTGGCACAATTTCATAACACTGGGGCAAGCAAGTATAAATAATGGCCGCTCCAGCCGTGCAGTATGTGTTGTCAACTGCTGCCTAAAATGTGAATGCCTTCATGCCAGCCACTGACCCAGTGTGGGTCATTGAGTTTTATCTACAACTAGCAGTCACCTCCACTATCCACTGGTCCTGAAGCTGCCAGGGTCTAAACTTGTACCTTCCAACTGGGGCCTATGTAAGGCTGACATCTACCAACTCCTGGGCACCTCCAAGACATCCTTGGTTCCCAATCCAAACTTGGACGTATCCTGCACATGAGCAACTGCAAGCTGCTACCTCATTGCTGCATCTACACCCTGTAGCATGACTGGCCCACACCTGTGTTGGCTGCCACTAAGTGTCTGGCATTTGACACAGTTGTCCACTTATTGAGGCCTGGCATTTGACACAGTTGTCCACTTATTGAGGTGCTGACACTGCTCCTTTCTGTGACTGATTTCCTGCTTTACATCCTTGTTACTGCCTCACATTACTGCATGCTCTGCTGGGCAAGTACCATCACCCAGAGTCACTGCACACCTCTGGGATTCTATTTAAATTGGCTATATGAATTCTGCTGAATAATTAATTTTTTTACTATTGAATTTATTATTCCACAATTGCCAAGGAAATGGTTCATTGGTTGCCTGAGCAGCAGGTACATTCTCCTGCATCATTCTGACATATTATAGGGTCAATATTGCTTGGACCACATTGACGATAACAACTGGTACCAGAAGTTACAACAAACATGATTGTAGGTCAACAAACATCACAGTGAGTCATGTAGAAACACTGCTATACCTTCAAATATGTGCAATGGCAGGTAAACCTGATTAAATTTTTGAAGGTTAATGAGGGCATAGACTTCAACAAATACAGAGGGAATTTTAGGGATACTTAGGACAGAATGTGTCCTGTTAGATGCATGTAATGTAATGTAATGTAATTTATTGGGGCATAGTTTCCCCAGTACTCAGTTGAGCCCTGTAATGTGCTTCACTTATAGAAGATTTAGGGATTAAGCCAGGGAGTGCAATGAGTGCACATAGTTAATATGTAGGCAGAGAATTGGGGTGGTGGTGGTGGTGGTGGTGGTGGTTACTGGTTTGTGGGGCACTCAACTGCATGGTTATCAGTGAATGTACAAATTCCCAACCTTCGCTCATCCCAATCTCGCCACTTTCATGAATGAGGATGAAATAATGATGACAACACACCCACCCAGTCATTTCGAGGCAGGTGGAAATCCCTGACCCCACTGGGAATCGAACCCAGGATCCCATGCTCGGGAAGCGAGAATGTGACCGTGAGACCACAAGCTGTGGACATTTGTAGGAGGAGGAGGAGGAGATTAGTGTTTAATGTCCCATCTACAATGAGGTCATTCGAGATGGGGCACAAGCTCAGATTAGGGAAGGATGGGAGAGGAAATCAGCTATGTCCTTTCAAAGGAACCATCCTGGCATTTGCATGAACTGATCTAGGGAAATCATGGGATACCTAAATCAGGATGGTCAGATAAAGGATAGAGAATTTGAATTTTATCAAGAATTGTTACAGTAATGTTGAGGTTAACTATCCACATGTTTGTCCAATTGTCAGAGGTTTTACAATTAGTGTATTAAAGGCACACATTGATACTTCTCAGGAAGTGGTTCAGCCTTTCTTTAGATCAGGTAGCTCAGATGAGAGCAGATAATCCAGACTTGCATAGACAGATACTTTGAAGAAGGACAGAGCCTCATGCAGTTTCTTAGTACCTGTCCTAGATGCTACTACTGCTAGCCTAGTTGATCCTTTTTCAAGCAAGGTAGAGGGGATGTAACAGCATTTGTGGATAACCTGTTGACAGCTGTGAAGCTGGGTTGTTGGACAGATGAACAACTGTTGCAAATGGCCAAATTACATTTAACAGGGGATGTGAAAATGTTTGTACTTTATCATGATGGCCTCAGAAATACTCAGAGGTTTGACTTGCTGAGAAGTAGTTTCATACAATGATACAGAAAACAGAGTAACTATGAGTACTATCTCAAGCAGTTAGATAGCATGTCAGAGATACAGGGCAAATCCATTGTAAGCTTATAGATAGAATAAATAATATCAATGTTAATGCCTTTGCATTAATGGACAGTGTCAACAGCAATAAGGTCCTCCTGAAAGAAGCAGAGCAGAGGATATGGGGAACATTTTTATAGGGACTGTCAATCAAAGTATCATGAAAATACCCATGGAATTTTCAAGGGACTTTGCTGGAGCCATTAGACACAGCAACAACTTTAGAAGAAATAGTGGAAAAAGCTGTTTCTCCTGTCATGAACTCAAGTTAACACATGTAATATAAAATGTTACCACTATGGTCATTCAGGCATTTAATGATGAGAATGGGACTGTAGGGAAGTAAATGGCATAAGAGGAATGGGGAAAATGGGAATAACCACCCATTAAATGACAGTGGGTGTCCCAGGATCCACCAGATGGTGCTCCCAGTGAATTTTAACTTATTAGAAACGTATATTGAAGTGAAATTTTGCTTCACTGGTATAGTGGATGACAGGGGGAACAAATTTTTAGGCACACATCTCTGCCAAGTTTGGATTATCAGGGGATTGAGGCAGTTAAACCCTGCATGGTACAGATTATGTTGACCAACTGGTAATGATGTTCATTCACTAGGTACAACAATATTAAATTTTGAGGTGGAAGCAAAACATTTCCAAGATTGTATGGAAGTTCTGCCCTGCATAGGTGATGGTTACTGTGCAATACTATGGTTAAATTATTTGTATCAGCTCAGTGCCAAAATTGACCTTGGACAATGCATAGAACTCTGTGAAACCTTGTTCCATATGGGAAAAACCTGTAAGTGACATATTGCCATGAGGTTCATGTCTCATGAAAAATGAACTAATTAAGCTGCATACAAGACACCAAGAATCAGTTTGCATGATAAAGTACCACAATGTACAGGGAATCAGCTATGGGTGGGCATAGGATCAGTGCTGTCTGTAAACATGTTGTGTGGGGGCTGAGCTACTTGGAGATAATTATGAGTTAGATAAAGTGTGGCGTTTTTGTGGTCAGGAGTATTATTCGCATATATGAGGTAAATGGTGAGCAGGTATTGCCTGTTAGTATTGATAATTTGGGGAGCAAAGATATGGATTTGTCTAACAGATTGTTGGTCACCAATTATTGTGTCTTCAGAGTCCAATTTCTACATTAACTTAGGAGCTACTGCTACTAGGCAGCAAAAAGCACCTATCTCCAGGCTCATTGACACTATTTACCTGGCAGTACACCTTAAAATTGTGGAAATAATTTTCCAGCTTTCTGTGGTTTCATCAAAACCTGTAAGAAGAAGTGGTGGTGGTGGTGGTGGTGGTGGTGGTGGTGGTGGTGGAGGAGGAGGAGGAATCCAGTACTTTGACTTACAAGAGACTGAACTGACTAAGAATTTACATGAGGACATTGGCACAAAGTATCAGGATCAGGAACTCTGCATCACCACCTATCCATCCTTGATGACCAAATAATGGTGATGACTATTTTACTGAACCATTTTGATTTGAACCAGCTTCCTCCAAGTCTGCAGCCAATGTACCTTTTCCTTCATAAGATTTTGTATCCAATATGTGGAAGAACTGCATCTTTGGACCAGAATGGAGCATTCCACATACTTTGAGAAAGCCACACACTGCTTTAGCAGTACAATTCTGCATTTTTACCTACTACACAGAAGAAATGGTTATGAGGTAACATAACAGGTATGTGACTGAATTTAGCACTCCCTAGCAAACAGAAACTGGTTCATTATTTTTAGTGAGTGAGCACCGATACATGTGATAATAGCATTTGGCACACTTCAAGTAAATGCAATTTGGACATAACTGTTCATGATCTGTGCCAGTAAGATTATAGATAATATGAAAGCCTTTGAAACTTCACAGATGGCAGTTATATTAGAAGACATTACAAGGTAAGAATAGCTTTATAAGTGCAAGGAGGCTTTGAAATGATCAATATCCTGTGTAAAAATTATGATGATAGTGAACAGAGCAGATATTGTTTGAGTACATGGTCAATCAGGCACAGTCATTTATAGGGGGTTTCAGCACAGAAGGATTAAAGGTTGAAATGACACACAAATCTAGGCATGACAAGGTCTACAATGGCAAGGGCTACAGGAAAGGAGTGGTGAATCTGAGTCTTAATCTCATTCTGGGAACCTGTGTTCCAATATGAGTAAAACAAAATTACACCCTCCATAATCCAGCCCACAAATACAATGATGGTTAAATTAGAGAAAAGGTATATGGAGGTGTACTCACTGTCATTCAGTCAGATAAAATAGTTCATGGGTGAGCGACCAGAATTCAGTATAAAATATTTTGACAAGTGGCCACCTAGCCACAACCAGATGCACTGATGAACTGACCACATGTGGGCACTTTGCTCTCTTCACCCCTTCCCTCCTGTCTCCCACTATAAACGCCATCCATACCATGAAGCAAAATTGTTTAAAGCAGGACAAAGGCCATTAGATACATTTTTGAAGAGGCTACAGTGCAAAATCAATTGTGCAGTCAGATTAACACATTATGAGGCACTTGAAGAAGCCGTGCAAATGACAGTTTGATCTGTGAAAGAGCTACAGAGACCTCAAATGGGCCATAAACCAGATTATTGTGTGTTCTAAGCTTGCACAGGAACCAGTTAACATGTAAACATGCAACAGGCTACAAATACTCACAAGAAGGAGATTTGATGTTTCATTTGTGGAGGGAGAGGCTACACAATAAGGAGTTTTAGAGAAAGGAATGCCAGGGATATGTTAAACGAGAGAGGGAATGGAAGGGTCACCACTGCTGCTGCCCCCAAGAAGAGGTAGGTTGTTACTGTGATCTACACAGAAGACAGTTTCCAAGATCTGCTTGTTAGCACAATTTACAGTGGACAAAACGTCCATTTTCTAATTGATATAGGGCCCAAATTTCTCCGATGTGGTGCCATGTAGTTAAGGAAAGAAGCTGTAAGCAGCCGGACTGTACCATTAAAAGGTGTTAGTTTCTTGAGAGTAGGTAGAGATGAATATGAGGCCAAAATGCAACTGATAAGGAGCATAGAGGAACACTACGAAGATAAACTAGGGTTGGATTTCCCATCAGTTAACCATGGCTCAAATGGCTCTGAGCACTATGGGACTTAAAATCTGAGATCATCAGTCCCCTAGAATTTATAACTACTTAAACCTAACTAACCTAAGGACACACACACATCCATGCTCGAGGCAGGATTCGAACCTGCGAATGTAGTGGTCGCGTGGTTCCAGACTGAAGCGCCTAGAACCGCTCGGTCACAGCGGCTTCAGTTAACCATGCTCACAGCAATGTAGCAAAAAGAAATCCAATTTGGTCATATTGATTACGGCTTCAATGGGATCTTTAAGAGGCAGACTCAAAGCAATCTCAGCGCCACTGAGGTCATGCGCAAACAGAGTGGTGACCTAAGTATAACATTCCTAGTCAATGTTAATTTGTCAGATGTTGAAAATACCGCTTCAGTTGTAAATTTCTTTTCTTATCACAACTGGTTTCTGGCTCTCATAAGGATGTGCTACCTATGAATGCAGAACAGGGAGTCAAATTTGACAAAGTGAGCACATCCCCCCAGAGACAGGAAAAATTCTGTATGATCATACAAAGTAGGCTTTCATGGCCAGTATTGTCTTCTCTTAAAACATCTGAGCTGTGGTCGATGTATAAAACTTGACCATTGCATTTCATATCTGATTGTGGAAGACCTACTCTGAGGTAAAGCGGCGAAATGCCATTCACTGCTTTACCCCAGAGGACGTCCCCCACAGTCAGAGACGAAATGTCAGGGGAGAGTTTTATACATCGACCATGGTCTATCAGCCCAGAAGCTTTAAGTGAAGAAAATCCTGTATATCAATGTGAAGATACTGAAGTGCCACAGAAGTATTTTGCCATTAACAGAACGATCAGTAAATGGTGACCAGGGGCATTGCTACATAACAAGAACTGTCAGAGTCATTAAGGATGAATCAAGTGGAAAATTACGTGATCCAGTAAGCACTGACAACATGAGTAATGCAGAAGCAGAATTACCATGTGAAACTATTGTGGCTACAGTATCAAACATAGTTTACAAAATGTGATAGAAGTCCCTACCAAGGAGAAATATCTATAGGTAATAAGGTATCGTACCCCAAATGTCACTATGAAAGAGGCAACTGATGAAGCACATGGATCAATTGAACTAGAGCTAGTTACTAAACCAAACCACTTATTGCCAGAGGATCAGGAAATAATTTCACCAGTGCTACTGAGCTACACTGATCTTTTCTTGTAATTGGGATAATCTTGCAGCAATTCTATTAGTTTAACATGGGTTACACACAGGAACAGCAGAACCCATCGCTCCTCAATGATATTATTAAGGTTAGGTTAGGTTAGGTTAGGTTAGGTTAGTGTTGTTTAACGTCCCGTTGACAACGAGGTCATTAGAGACTGAGCGCATGCTCGGGTTAGGGAAGGATGGGGAAGGAAATTGGCCGTGCCCTTTCAAAGGAACCATCCCAGCATTCGCCTGAAACGATTTAGGGAAATCACGGAAAACCTAAATCAGGATGGCTGGAGACGGGATTGAACCATCGTCCTCCCAAATGCGAGTCCAGTGTGCTAACCACTGCACCACCTCACTGGGTAATGATATTATTAAAGACCAACTGGAAGCTGAGGGTCATTGAACCTAGAGTAACATCAGATCCATTCTCATCACCACCCATCATAATTTTGAAGAAGAAATCACCTATTGGAGAATAGACATACAGATTTTGTGCTGATTACCGGAAGCTGAATGCTGCAATGTTACCAGATGTTCGTCCATTACTGGATCTTGTACACACTTTGGATTATCTTGACGCATGCAAAATCCTCTCTGTTTGTGAACTAACCAGCAGGTACAATAAAATGACTGTACATCCAGACTATTATGTGAAATCATCATTCATTATGCCTAGAGTGCGTACAAGTGTAACCATCTTCCTTTCAGTCTTTGGGGTGTGCCAGCAACATTCCCTGTGAATTTATACTGATGATACATTCAGGGGTATGCTGATATAGTGACAATACTGAAAAAAGGAGCAGTTTTTAATTGGAATTCCAAATGTTCACAAGAAATGGAAGCTCTGAAAATAGCTTTGACAACAGCTGCCATAGTGGCTTATCCAGATTTCTCAAAACCCTTCATCCTAGCAACTGATGCTAGCCATTTCACTTTCAGCATGTTTCTTTTGCAGGAAGTTAATGGAGAAGAGCATCTAATTTCACTTGCTTTTCATCTCTTGAACAAGGTTAAGTGCAACTATTCAACAACAGAAAAGAAGTTATATGCACTTGTCTATGGCATAAACTAAAAGCAAAGCTTTTTTTAGAGGGCCAAGAATTCACTGTAGTGATGGATCACTCTGCGTTGAATGGCTACTCAACCTGAGAGATCCCAGTAGTAAATTAACTAGAATGTCTTTGTGGTTGAGTGAGTTTCAGCTAAAGGTAATCCACCAACACAGGAAGTTACACAGCAGTGCATATGGACATAGTATGAAGGTCAGAATACATTTCACAATCAACTAGGGAGAGGAACTAATAAATGTGCAAGAAGCTGACATGCAGTGTCAGTCATGGAAAAATGATCCTAAATTCAAAGTAGTTAATGGGATACTGAGCAAGATTTCTGTTAAAGGAAGCCACATAGTTGTGCCTGAACTACGATTAGAACAAGTTTTAAAAGAATATCTTGAAAGCCCACTCGCAGGACATACTGGCAAAAAGGCAAGTAACCTATGAATAGCACAGCTCTGTTGGTGCCCAAACTAGGAAACAAATGCTTAAAGTTAATTTTCACATTGTGACTTGTGCAACAAATTGAATAATGTGGGCAAAATCACCTCCTTACCCGTATCACCCACAGGCTGCTTTTCTTACATCATTCAGTATGTTTACAGGAAGGGAGAAAAATTATTCTGAAATCCTCTTTAACCTGTAGCACATTTATTAAGTGGATGAGAAATATGAAATTAGCTCAATAAACGTCTTCATTAAATCAACTTTCACTCATATAATATGTCAACATGTTTTGCTGCAGTTGTGTCACTGCTACTGTAAAATAACGGTGGATGGTGAAGTAAAGGGGGTGGAGAGGAGGAGGGAGGAGATTAGTGTTTAACGTCCCGTCGACAACGAGGTCATTAGAGACGGAGCGCAAGCTCGGGTGAGGGAAGGATGGGGAAGGAAATCGGCCGTGCCCTTTCAAAGGAACCATCCCGGCATTCGCCTGAAGCGATTTAGGGAAATCGCGGAAAACCTAAATCAGGATGGCCGGAGACGGGATTGAACCGTCGTCCTCCCGAATGCGAGTCCAGTGTGCTAACCACTGCGCCAAAGGGGGGTGGGGGTTGTGTAGTCTTTAAGACTTCACACGTCCCCTCTCCCCCTCCTATTATCCACTTCCTGGGAATAATAATTGTTTGATAGCATACATTAATGAATATGATGACATGTATCCTCTTCAAATCATCTGAATGTGCGTAACTTTATGCTGATTTGTCACTTGAAATCCTTAAGAAGTGAGAAGTAAGGAGTAAGGAGTAAGAAGCTGGGAACTAATCAGATTCCTTACATAACTTTATGCTGTGTTATAATCAAGAGGCTACAAATGTAGGACCTGCAAGTTTAAGAGACTGAACTTCAGATTTCATGTTTATAGGGTGTTCCAATTCTCATCTTACCAAGTGCCTCTATTCCAGTTTTTGTGCCACTGACAGACTTAACAAATGCAAAGAATTCGTGAGATTTTGAGAAGATCATACAATGTGACAGTACAACATCAGTCATTATTCCATTTAGAAGTTAAGGAGGTACATATTTTTAATTATTTTTCTAGAGCTTGATCTGTTATGTAAATAAACTTTTGTCACAATATTTTCATTGCTTGAGATTATGCTGAGCATGTAATAATTTCTGCTCGTTTTGTAATCATTGGAGTTCTGTAGTCATCTTTGTTACATATGTACCTTGATCATAGATATGTTTCAAGGTGCGTATCTTTCAAGAGATCAAGTCCATCTTAATCACAAACTATTTTTGCCAGTCATGAGTTTCTGAACAGTTTCTGTCAGTGTATTATCAACATTATCAGGATCAAGTGGGGTGCTACATGTTACTAGGTTGGTGCATCTAATTCAGTTGTTCATCAGTGCATATACATAAATTGCTGTCTGTATTTTCCATCAAAGTTAAGTTAACAATTTATTGCAAAAATATTTTCAACAGCCATAAGTGGAATAACTACATCCAATAATTACATACAGGCTGTGGGCCTGGCTCTCATCAACATTAAATTGTTTAGCACTACAAGAGCTGAGAATTTATTGTTGTTACAGTTTGTGATAAAACTTATTTAAATATTGCTATTGTAAGTAGTAATCTGTAATTTCTGAAGCTGGTGAGGAGATCTTATCGCCAGATCTAAGCACAATAGATGAATACTTGAAAACTGGAGACTGATACCAAATCCAATAAAGACGGAAGTCAGCTGCTTTCATCTTAACAAAAGAATGGCTAATGCAAAGTTGAATGTCACTTTTAATGGTCAGGTCCATCATCACCAAGACACTCCAAAATATCTAGGAGTGACTCTTGATAGAACCCTCTCTTACAGGAAGCACATAGAAAACACCACAGCAAATCTGAGATCACGCAATAACATCATACAGATGCTGGGTGGTACCTCATGGGGGGGGTGAGCTAGGACATTGTGATGCGCTGCCTTAGGGCTGGTCTGTTCTGTTGCCAAATACTGTGCTACAGTGTGGCTCAATAGCACACATGTGAGAAAAATTGACATGGCGCTAAATGCAGCAATGAGGACAATAACAGGCTGCATCAAATCATCTCCTCCATACTGGTGCTGGTGACCACCTCTAAGCAACATTGCACCACCAGACCTCCAAAGACAGAATGCCCTCCTCAAGGAATACCAAAAATTACTTAAAATCCCTGAGCTTACAATGCACTATGATGTTCCTGCACTCTGAATGAACTGATTAAAATCTAGGCAGCCATCTGTCCTGCCAGAATCACTACAGGCAGCTACTTTCAGTAACAACACAAAGTGGACAGAAATGTGGAACACTATTGCCCATGAGGAACATCAGACCCTCCAAAGCCCTGACACAAGACCAGCCAGTATGGAACTAATGTGACGTGACTGGAAAACAATCAGATCCACACAGGCCACCTCATCTTCTCAGTGTGGCTGAGGAAATTAACACCAGACAATCCATCACATTGTAACAAGCTGTAATAGAAGAGCCTAACATGGGAACTTTGCAGATTTCTTTGAAGTGACAGAGGCAGCCCTTGAATGGATTGACAAATTAGATATTAATTTATAGGCTTATTTTTCAAATTATGAAATTAATATATTTTTGTAAAATTTTGTAAAACTATGTAATCCAAAATTGCTAGTCGCTGTTCATGTGTAATGCCATATGCTAAATAAATAAATAAATCTATGTATTTTCAAATTTAAGTATTTTATGTTCTCAAATATTTTATAATTCTAAAAGAAATTCTTTATGTGAGTAGTGTTTTGAATGTGTCACAGGTAGTGGTGTTACAGTTCAATTGAAAAAAATCTTATATTTAATATTAGACTTTTTTTACATTACCCGACATGTAGATATGTTTGGAATCTCTAGAACATCATTATCATGAGGCCATCTTGAAATTTTTAATCTTCCACTGAAGCTTGAAATAGCAATCCTATTACCATCAGGTGAAAAGTTCATCGTGTTAATACTAGGCAGCATGTGGCTGAGAAATGAGAGAGTAATTGAGACCCCTGGTACGGTACATACTTCAATAATTCCTTTTGAGCATCCACTGGAAGAAAGCAGAATTAAGTCAACTTGTATACTATAGCAGTTTACCATCATACAACTTTTAAGACTGATAAAAAGTAATTGTCTTCACTAAGTCTGTTTCAGGAATATACTTGTATGAAATACACTTTAATATGTACTTGGAGTAAGAACATACAGATATTTCTAGAACATTAAACAAACACAACCTTGAAGTTTCCTGCAGAAATTAATCCACAAATGACTATAGTACTGGTAGCCATTTATTTACTGATTCAGTAATGCCTCAAATGTTCATTATGTAGTAATTTTCTTTCAACCACTACAATATCACAATAAATTTTATAGATTCTAGAAAACACATTATTCATGTGATACTTGACAAGCATAAACTAGATTAAGAATGTAGTTTTATAGCACTTTCAAGTTTGACATTAACTTCAACTATTTGTTGCATTTAGAGAACAGCTACCTACAACTGAATTTTATGGTTTGTCTAACATACTATTCTGGAAAATGTGGCAGTTTCTGTACAATCAAAACATTTTAACAGTGCTACTCTTGGTCCACCATGAAAATGAAGATTACATGGAAAGAAAGGGGTCAAGTCCAAATTTGATGAAAATGTATTACTGGCATCATGTAGTTCATCAGACATAATTTCAGTTGTGTCAAGTTAGCTGAATGTAATAGGTTCAGTCTCAGAGTTATAGCCAGATACAAATATGGTCTACACTGAGAAAATGGGTCAAGTCCATCCAAAACACGGATGGGGGGAGTTAAATCCTACAAGATATGAATTTCTGATCGGTATTGATTTTTCTGTTTGGTTTTAAGAAAGTGTCATTGTGACACTGTTAAATGCAATGTCATCATTGATTTTTATTTTGTACTATCAAAGTTTAACGATTTCTTCTAACACAGAGCAGACCTGAGGTTAGTTTCTTTCCTTTATTTTATTTTATTTTATTTTATTTTATTGTGAGTTCCATTGATCCTGATAGCAATGGAGTTGCAAAGATATGGAATACATCACTATTTTTACAATGTTAACAATACAGCAGCGCACAATATGGTTAATTCATAACAACACTGATAGTAACAACATGGAACACTAGAAGGAATAAAAATGTATTACACACATCAGAATTAACACTTATGTGTACACATTCAAATTAACAATATCAAAGTACACTACTGGCCATTAAAATTGCTACGCCATGAAGATGATGTGCTACAGACACGAAATTTAACTGACAGGAAGAAGATGCTGTGATATGCAAATGATTAGCTTTTCAGAGCATCCACACAAGGTTGGCGCCGGTGACGACACCTACAATGTGCTGACATGATGAAAGGTTCCAACCGATTTATCATACAAAAACAGCAGTTGCCTGATGAAACGTTGTTGTGATGCCTCGTGTAAGGAGCAGAAATGCATACCATCATGTTTCCAACTTTGATAAAGGTAAGATTGTAGCCTATCGCGATTGCGGTTTATCGTATCGCGACATTGCTGGTCGCTTTGGTCGAGATCCAATGACTGTTAGAAGAATATGGAATCGGTGGGTCCAGGAGGGTAATACGGAATGCTGTGCTGAATCCCAACGGCTTTGTATCACTAGCAGTCGAGATGACAGGCATCTTATCCGCATGGCTGTAATGGATCGTGCAGCCACGTTTTGATCCCCGAGTCAGCAGATTGGGACGTTTGCAAGACAACAACCACCTGCACGAACAGTTTGATGTTGTTTGCAGAAGCATGGACTATCAGCTTGGAGACCATGGCTGTGGTTACCCTTGACACTGCATCACAGACAGGAGCACCTGCGACGGTGTACTCAACGACAAACCTGGGTGCACGAATGGCAAAACGTGATTTTTTCGAATGAATCCAGGTTCTGTTTACAGCATCATGATGGTCGCATCCGTGTTTTGTGATATCGCGGTGAATGCACATTGGAAGTGTGTATTCGTCATCGCCATATTGACATATCACCCGGCGTGATAATATGGGGTGCCATCGGTTACACGTCTCTGTCACCTCTTGTTCGCATTGACGGCACTTTGAACAGTAGATGTTATGTTTCAGATGTGTTATGACCCGTGGATCTACCCTTCATTCGATCCCTGCGAAACCCTACATTTCGGCAGGATAATGCACGACTGCATGTTGCAGGTCCTGTATGGGCCTTTCTGGATACAGAAAATTTTCGACTGCTGCCCTGGCCAGCACATTCTCCAGATCTCTCACCAATTGAAAACGTCTGGTCAATGGTGGCTGAGCAACTGGCTCGTCACAATACGCCAGTCACTACTCTTGATGAACTGTGGTATCGTGTTGAGGCTGCATGGGCGGCTGTACCTGTACACTCCATCCAAGCTCTGTTTGACTCAATGCCCAGGCGTATCAAGGCCATTATTACGGCCAGAGGTGGTTGTTCTGGGTACTGATTTCTCAGGATCTATGCACCCAAATTGCTTGAAAATTTAATCACGTGTCAGTTGTAGTATAATATATTTGTCCAATGAATACCCGTTTATCATCTGCATTTCTTCTTGGTGTAGCAATTTTAATGGCCAGTAGTGTATTTGAGCAACAATATAACACTACAGCAACAAATAGTTTACATTTATGCTTACATTGAATGGTTAACTCAGTTGTATAGTAAAAACTTGCTCCTATGCACTAAAAAATTCACTAACTGAATAGAATGACTTTTGTATTAGGTATTCCTTCAGTTTGCTCTAGAACTTTGGTGGTCTTTAGGTGTGATGGAATTGAATTTTGCGCAACAGCCAGTTGCGGTCTATGTTTTAATTTATAATGGAATATCCAGAAGTAAGCAGCTGTGTTATGTCTAGATAAAGACAGGTCTTTGGTAGACCATCTGAAGTACCTAAAAAACCAACAACTATGTCACAGAAAACAAGAGATCATTGCAACTGCTAGAAGAATTTTACTAATATGCTAATTGATGCAGAAAAGTCCAAACTCTTATCTAATTTCAATCTACTCAGGGACTGGGATATGAAAAAGTTTCACCTGACAGTACTAATCTCTACTGATAATATTCACTGCCAAGGTGTCAGAGAGATGCGACAATAGTTACGTTGCACGAGTGTAAAACTGCATTCAAATAAATTCTTTGTTATGTGACAATAAGTTAAATTAATTCTGCTGCAGTTTCTTGTAATACAGATTGTCATGATACAGAAAGTTGTATTTGAAATTAGATGAACCCTCTTCAGCGAGGCCCACTCTTAAGTTTGATACATGAAAACTGTTTTGTTTTGTTTAATGATACTTGCTTGACTGATGCTAGAAACTGACAAAACTAAACAGCTACTGTGTTCAAAGAGGACATAAACGTGTCTTTAGGCTTTTAGTTTCAAAACCTTTATCAAATCACTGAGAAGCTTTTTGCTGCATAATACTCAAAAACAGTACTTGTTGTGCACTGAAATGCCAAAGAAACTGGTATGGGCATGTGCATTCAAATACAGAGACATCTAAACAGGCAGTGGTCAGTAATGCCTATATAAGACAACAAGTGTCTGGTGCAGTTGTTAGATCAGTTACTGCTGCTATAATGGCAGGTTATCAAGATTTAAGAGAGTTTGAATGTGATGTTACAGACAGCGTATGAGCAATGGGAGACAGCATCTTGGACGGAGTGATAAAGTGGGGATTTTCAAAAACAGCCATTTCACGAGTGTACCGTGAATATCAGAAATGTGGTAAAACTTCAAATCCGATATTGAGGCAGCCGGAAAAAGACCCTGCAAGAACAGGACCAATGATGATGACTGACAAGAATCATGCAACATGACAGAAGTACAACCCTTCCACAAATTCCTGCAGATTTCAATGCTGAGCCATCAACAAGCGTCAGTGTGTGAACCATTCAATGAAACATCACCGATACTGGCTTTCAGAGCTGAAGGTCCACTCGTGTGCCCTTGATGACTGCACAACACAAAGCTTTATGCCTTGCCTGGGCCTGTCAACACTGACATTGGACTGTTGATGATTGGAAACATGTTACCTGGACAGACAAGTCTTATTTCAAACTGAATCGAGCAGATGGATGTGCACGGGTATGGAGACAACCTTGCAAATCCATGGACCCTGCTTGTCAGCGGGGGACTTCCAAGTTGGTGGAGACTCTGTAATGGTCTGGGGCATTTGCAGTTTGAGTGATATGGGTCCTCTGAAAGTTTAGATATGATTCTGACAGGTGACACATACGTTAGCATCCTGTCTGATCACCTGAATCCATTCGTGTCCATTGTACATTCCAATGGTGTTGGGCAATTCCAGCAGGGCAATGTGACAAATCATAGGACCAGAATTGCTACAGAGTGGTTCCAGGAACACTCTTCTGAATTTAAACATTCCCACTGGTCACCAAACTCCCCAGATATGAACATTATTGAGCAATTTGTGATGCCGGCAACATGCTGTTCAGTAGAGATCTCCACCACCTTGTATTCTTACGGATTTCTGGACAGTCATACAAGATTCATGGTAACAATTCCCTCCAGCACTACTTCAAACATTAGTTGAGTCCATGTCACATGTTGTGGCACTTCTGCATGCTTGCAGGGGCCTTACACAATATTAGACAGGTGTACTAGTTTCCTTGGTTCTTCAGTGTAGAATTTAGGGTTATTTTGTGTTTACTTCCCAAAAAATATTAATCTTGTTTCAATTTCAGTGCAAGAAAATGAAATATATTCAGCCATTTTTGAAATTTTTACTTACTTATTTTGCATTATCACTTCTTTTTACTTTTGGCACAACTTAGAAACAATAATAGAAGTGAAACTTCCTGGCAGATTAAAACTGTGTGCCCGACCGAGACTAACTCCAGGCGTGAGTCGTGCTTCGGTAGCTCAGATGGTACAGCACTTGCCCGCGAAAGGCAAAGGTCCCGAGTTCGAGTCTCGGTCGGGCACACAGTTTTAATCTGCCAGGAAGTTTCATATCAGCGCACACTCCGCTGCAGAATGAAAATCTCATTCTGGAATCATAGAAGTCTTCAGATATCTGTATTTCAATGCTTGATTTAGTAGTCTAACATTCAAAAGTGTTAGATATCTATGTTTACAAGAGCTTTAGGCCTTTACTAATTTTCTTGAAGTTATAATAATAAATAATAATAATAATAATAATAATAATAATAAAATACCACCCGCGGACCAAATGACAACCAAAACCCGTGCTGCGTCTGACTTGGAACAAGCGGCAGTATGGTCAGCGTCTGTCCACCAGGAGGTGCGGCTGCAAACATGCTCCAGGAACTTACAATCCCTGGTTCTAAACCACTAGCGAAAGCTAGAAAATAAATAACAAGCAAACATGACTCGTACAAGTAAAGACAAAATTACCCCAGGTGGACAATCCACCCACTGCAAAGTGGCAACCGAGCATTCGGATTCTGGGGAGCTTGGACTTATACGAGAGAGCAAGTCGGAGTGCTCTGGTAAACTACCGCAGAAAACATATACTTACATTGGCACCTTTAACATTCAGACGCTCATTCAAACAGGAAAATTGCACAACCTCACGACAGAATTAACTAAACAGAAAATCCAAATCCTCGCCGTACAAGAAACACGCTTCAGGGACTCAGAAACAGTAGACTATAATAATTACAGAATTTTCAAAAGTGGAACGAACAAGACAATTTGTAAAGGAGCAGCACTATTTGGCATGGCCTTTATTGTGGACAAAAAAGTTCTAGATTCAGTAAAGGATGTAAAACCCATCAACAATCGTCTTATGACAATGAGAATTAAACATGCAAACAAAAACTACACTTTCATCAATGTACATGCACCAACAAATGGGGACAACAAAAAAGAGCCCGAAAAAACGGAAAGATTTTGGGAAGAACTCGAAACAGAGATGTCAAAAATTCCAACAGAGGATGTGAAAATTTTGCTTGGTGACTTCAATGCACAAATTGGCAAGGACCGCAAATATAAGAAGACAGTAGGGGACTACCGCGCACACAAATTTACAAATAAAAATGGTGTACGATTTGTGGAGTTATGCCAACAAAACAATCTCAAAATTATGTCAACCTCATTACGAAAAAAACCCAAAAAACAAAAAACATGGCGATCACCCATCCATCATCTAGGAGAATTCCAGATTGACCACATTGCAATATCATATGAGTACCAAAAAGAAATTCATGATGTACAAGTGCGCAGAGGCGCAAATGTTGATTCAGACCATTACTTAACTAGAATTAAAATTAAATTCACACCTAAAAGGAAATGTAACAGGAGAACACCCGTGATCCCGAAGTTCGACCTACACAGAATTAAAGATTCGAGGATCACAGAAAAATGGGAAGACCAACCTGCAGAAGAGTGGCCAAAATTTCGAACTAAAATCCTCAAAACAGCGAAAGAACTAATCCCACTACGTAAAAAACCAAAACACCCATGGTGGAACCAGGAATGTGAAGACGCTCTAGAAGAGAGAAAAAAAGCGTTTCAAAATTACAATTGCAACAAATCAGAAGAAACCCACAAGAAATTCCTTGAAGTCCGCAAACAAGCATCCAAGATTTTACGGCAAAACAAACGGAAATATGTAAATGACCAACTAAAATCGATAGAAGACAACTTTAAAAATTACAACACACACGATTTCTATAAAACCTTTGCAAACCACATTAAAGGGTACTGTCCACAGAACCTCTGCTTCCGAAAATCAAATGGTAAACTGGCCTTAACAAATAAGGAAAATTGTGAAGAACTAGCGAAATATTTTTCAAAGCTTTTAAACTGTCCAGAACCTAAGGAGAGGTTTCCGAAAATACAACCAGAAACCGTATCAGAAAACTCAGCACCACCAACAAAAGAAGAAATTTATTCACATATCCAGAAGCTTAAAAATAACAAAGCATCAGGTGAAGATGGAATTGTAGCTGAACTCCTGAAAAATTTAGGTCCAAATTCACTCAGAGAAATCACACACATTATCCAAAATATTTGGCAAACCGAAAAAATCCCAGATGACTGGAAGATCGCACTAATTCACCCACTACACAAAAAGGGTGACAAATCAGATGTGAACAACTATAGAGGGATCTCGCTTTTACCAGTCACCTATAAAATTTTGTCAGCCTGTCTCCTGAAGAGAACACAAGAACAACTAGAATCAAAATTATCTGAATACCAAGCAGGATTTAGAACAAACAGGTCATGCCCAGAACAAATTTTTAACCTCAAAACCATAGTCAAAATGCGAGCTCTCAGACAAAAGCCATTAGTATGCACATTTGTAGACTTTAAGAAAGCATACGATTCAATAGATAGACCCTCATTATTTCAAATTTTAGAAGAAAGGGGATTAGATTACAAGACACGAGAACTAATAAAACAAACACTAACTGACACGAAGTCTAAAATAAAATTCATGGGAGAAATTTCGGAGCCCTTCGGCATTCAGACAGGTGTGAGACAAGGCGATGGACTCTCTCCTCTTTTGTTCAACATCGTTCTTGACAAAGTTATGGAGGAATGGGAGAAACAACTACGGAAAAATGAGTGTTGGAAACCAATTTCACTTGGCTTTTCCAAAAACAATCTTTACATTCCATACCTCGCTTTTGCAGATGATCTAGCAATACTAGCGGAGGATGAGCAGACCGCCATTAAACATATTGACACACTCAAAGAATGTGCTGAGAAAGTTGGGCTACAAATCTCATTTGAAAAAACTGAATTCCTATGTTCAAAAGTAGAAATTGCAAGCTTAAAAACAAAATATGGCAAAATCAATAGAATCCCGTATTTTAAGTACCTCGGAGAATACATTGAACCAACAGGCCAAGAAATAGTATCACAGCAAAATCGTTTACAAAAAGTCAAAAAAGCATTCTGGTTAGTCCACAACCTCTACAACAAGAAATCCTTGTCAAGACAAACTAAAATTCGGCATTACAATACCGTCATAAAACCAACAGTCCTCTATGCAAGTGAAACACTAGTACTGAACAGAAAGCGAGAACTCTAAGACATCAAAAAAGAAGAGAGAAAAATCATTAGGAAAATTTTAGGAGCGAGACAGACTAAAGATGGCTACAGACTGCAAACAATCAAAACAACAGAAAAGTTTTCAAACATAGAAATTGATTTTAAGAAAAGGCGACTGAAATTCTTTGGTCATCTTAGCAGATTACCAGAAAACCGTTTGACCAGAAAGCTAATAAATTACGTAACCTCACTTAAAGCTTCAACACCTTGGATGATCGAAGTTAGAAAAGACCTCACCAACGCGGATATAACAGCAACCGATATTTCAGACAGAGATACTTTTAAGCACAAAGTAGAGAAGTGGAAAGTTTTACCAGAGCAACCAAAACAAAAACAGTACAGACCGAAGTGGTCAGAAGAGCGAAAGCAAGCCTTCTCAAAAAGAATGAAGATCTATTGGAGCAACAAGAAGAACCAGAAAAAAAGTTGATTGTCATTTGCTTAATGTCATTTGCTTAATGTCTTCCGTTATTGGGAGAATTCATAAATAATAATAATAATAATAATAATAATAATAATAAACCTACATTATGGACAGGTAGACAATTTAAGAAAATTCTTTCTAGAACAAGCAGAAACTAGCAAAATACACAAAGCAATCACTCATATAAATACATTGGCTACACCACTGCAATTTCATAACCACTTCTACAACCCTTTAGATCACATAACATCAACAGATATGAAGAAAGTAAATTGGAAAAAGAAAACACTACATGGCAAGCACCTGTATCATCCAACACACCCACACATCGATCAAGACTCATCCAACACATGGCTAAGAAAAGGCAATATATACAGTGAGACAGAAGGATTCATGATTGCAATACAGGATCAAACAATAAACACCAGATATTACAGCAAGCATATTATTAAAGATCCCAATACCACAACAGATAAATGCAGACTTTGCAAACAACAAATAGAAACAGTAGATCACATCACAAGTGGATGTACAATACTAGCAAATACAGAATACCCCAGAAGACATGACAATGTAGCAAAAATAATACATCAACAGCTTGCCTTACAACATAAACTTATAAAACAACACGTTCCCACATACAAGTATGCACCACAAAATGTACTGGAGAATGATGAATACAAATTATACTGGAACAGAACCATTATAACAGATAAAAACACCACATAACAAACCTGACATCATACTCACCCCTAAAAAGAAGAAATTAACACAACTAATCGAAATATCCATACCCAATACAACAAACATACAAAAGAAAACAGGAGAAAAAATTGAAAAATACATCCAACTGGCTGAGGAAGTCAAGGACATGTGGCATCAGGATAAAGTTGACATTATACCAATTATACTATCAGCTACAGGAGTCATACCACACAATATCCACCAGTACATCAATGCAATACAGCTACATCCAAACTTATATATACAACTACAGAAATCTGTAATTATTGATACATGTTCAATTACCCGAAAGTTCCTAAATGCAATATAACACATACCGTACAGTTAAAAGGAAGCGACGCTTGATCAAGGTCCGCGTCACTTTCCATTTTTAACCAGACTTAACGTCTGAGAAAGTAAAGAAATAATAATAATAATTTTATTTCCATTTTGTCAATAAGCTTACAGTAGTTTTTTTTTTATTTTTTTTTTCTACCATACCTCACCAAAATGTTCTCCCTTGGATGCCATTCAAGAGCTGCTATTACACAGCCAGTACTGGCTGCACATGCACACCACATTTCTTGGACTTTCTTAAGTGATGTTGCATTCCACACCTGAAAATTTTTATATCAATCTACACACATCAGCAAAATGCCCATATACTTACATCCTTGCTACATTAACAGAAAGTTATAGGACAACATTTTGGCACAGATATATGTGCTACTAACAGTTTTAAAGTAAGCTATACATTGTTTTGAAGGGATAATCTCTAAGTGTTTTTCATCACTGCACACTAGTTTCAAACAATTGGCCCACGTGATTCAGTGGAAGGTTCTTTGTCAGTGTAGGATTTGAGTGATCATCATCTCATGATAATCTACTCAGAAGGCCCACATACCTGAACAAGTTTAATGTATCTTGCATTCTGTCATGTGTACACAGTGTAATTTACCAGATCATAATACCCCTTGAACTCATTGTCTGTAACATGCTTCGCACTAGCGAGTGAAAAAAGTACATATGGCTAGTACTCAGTTGGAGAGGTTGTGTTGTATCAAGAGTTGTTACAGTGTTGTTAAGGTTAACTGCCCTTGTGTTTACCCTATTGTAGTTGTCAGACAGAATCTTTAAAATGATTGAGGCAGTCTCATGGGGGTTACTACTAAGGAACCAACTCAATCTTTATTAGATCAGGTAGCTCAAATGAGAGCAAATGCAGAACCCGGTCCACTTCTTCAGTGCCTCTGATAGATGCTACTGCTTGCAGCCTAGTCAATCATTTTTCAAGCAAGGTAGGAGAGTATGGATTAGCTTTTGTGGTTATTCAGCTGACTGCTGCAAAGCTGGGTTGTTGGACAGATAAACAATTGTTGAAAACGGCCAAACTATGTGTGAAAACTTAATATGTGAAAACATAATATTTTACCATTTTTACATAAGGCATGGGGCATCAATAAAACACAAGGTTAAAGTGGTCTTAGGGTCTACAGCCAAAATCAGGAGTGCATGGTGGAGCACCGGCAGTATACTGTTCTCCTGCAAGCCAGAAAATCTACTCTTGTTAAACACTGTTTTTATTGGTCACCTGATGAATTACAATGAAAGGAAAAGTGTGTCCCATAATTCAAACTTTCTGTACTCAATCATTTAGGAATCAGTGGAAATATAACACAGAACCTTATTTATCAGGATAGTGGTTTCCATTTGAATATTCTTCATTATATGTGGAGCTGACATCATCCTGGAGTTTTATCAAATAAAGACAATCTGATATCGATAATGTGAGCTTCCAACATGGAGGATGCTCAGAGCAACATACAAACTTCAGCAAAAGTGCATGCATTTAAGTAATTCTTCTGTAACACTTCTTGTCAAATGTCAAGAGGACCAATTTCAGTAGACAATATTGTTTCTCCAGAGGGGTGGGATATTGACAGGCTGTAGTGCTGTGATATGTATTGTTGAGAGCTACGTCTACTATCTTAATATCTGGAATCTGTACCATACAGGTCATGCCTATTCAGTTGCATAGTAGCACAAAGCTAGTTCAAGCTTTATGTTCAGACAGTACTTCATGAAAGAATATGTTTGGACCAATGTAACTCTAGTTATTTTGGAGTTGTGCAGTGTACCAGTGTTTTACCTTCCCAGGAAAGGTTTGAACTCCTTTTTTCCATCCTCGCCTGTAATGAAAAACATCTGTGGGTTTTTCAGTGCATTTGGTTTTACTCAGTATCTCCCAGTGTGTAAAGAGGGCTTTTAGGGCTGCTGACAATCTCTCTTCTACTGCCTTAATTTTTTTTCATTGAACAGTGACAATATGATTGTAATCACAGATGAAATTTTGCATCCATTCAGGAAGAGACTGATCATTTATATACATGTTAAATATATATGGCACAAACATAATGTCTTAAGACATGCAACTTTTCTAAAACTCTTATCTGCTTCTCAGACTTTGGAATTCCACAAAGAAACAAAAATGAAAAATTTATAAATAGTGTTAAAATTATGACTAGGATGACTTATCATAATAAGAGCCATCTACTAGTGAGAGTAGACTCAAATTTTACCTATGGACAACGGGATGTTCCATTCAATGATTTATTTTATTTGTATTCAGAAACTTTACTGTTACTGTCCAGAGTTTCTTGGAATTGACTGTACCCCATAGGCACATACATATGGTGCCCATACAACTTTCAAGACATGAACTACTACTTTTTCATCCTGAGACATCTATTGTCCATGATTAATGTCATGAGCAAGGGTTTTGGAAATTCTAAAGTAGTTGCTTTGATGAAAGTTTTTCAAATTTTGCTCCTGTTTTAAGAAGGCTTCCAGTTAGTTAATTCAACTGTTAAGTAGCTAAAGCAGTATCCATTCTCTTGACCATGCAGATAGATTGTGGCAGAGTGTTACTCACACACTAAACCAGACATGGCTCAAACAACAGTAATCTATTCCTTTAGAAAAGATGAAATTTAGTTATTTTACCAGAAGACAAAGGGAAAGCCAAAGTTTTCCTTTTATGTGATGATTATGTATGAAATTCAGTTTTTTATTTAATGACCCAGCTTACCAAAGGTTGTAGAGGATGTACCAAAAAGCCATTACTTTCTGAAAATGCAGTCACTGAGAATATGTTAAAGAAACTTCAGTGTACTGTCACTGTTCCATTGAGATTACATGGCATACATAAAACTTACAAAGAAGCTGTACCATTTCATCCCATTTGCAGCATTATTAGTATACCAAACAACAACAACAACTTCATTAAGTGTATAGTGAGTGTTCTTTGACTTTTGTCTCCAAAAATAAACATCTTATTTGATGGAATTTGTACACCATATGAAATATACTACCCTCTCTTGGATCTACTTGTCAGTTTTGATATTGTTTTTCTTTTTATCTAGGTTCTACTGCATGTACTATGAGAATGCTTGTATAGGACACAGTGAATGGTTTAGGACAGGTGTGTGGAATCACCACCACACTAGGTTAAACTGGAGAAATCTGTGTTGGTGGAGCATTGTTTGATGGAAAGACACAGTATGAAATACAAGACAGGTAAGCAGCTGCTGCTGCTTGCCATTATTAGGACTGTGCTATTAAGGAAGCTACTAAAATCAGGTTGCCTAATGGTAAAGATCTTAGTATTATAAAAGAGGACTTTAAGTAAAGAAAATAAGAGAGTTAAGGTAAGAATCTCTCAGGAAACTTGGGAAGACAGCAAGTTTATTAAAGTTTAGCGTCTCATTAATACAAGTACCACTACAGATGGAGCACAACTTCATGCTAGACAATGGGGAAAGAAATTAGCTGTGTCTTGTTTATGAAATTATTGTGTTCTTTACCAGAAGTGAGCTACAGAGACCATGGGAAACCTGTATCTGGATGATTGCACAGGGGTTTCAACCAAAATAATTCAGAATATAGTGGATCATCTCATAACAGTTATATAGGCCTTTATTTTTAGCCAGAATGCAGGTAGTCAGGATTTAAATATGCCCAAGATTATGGTACAGCCACAAAGTGCCATGAAGTATCTTAATAATGGAAATTACTAGATCGAACAATACATAAAATAAGGGAAAGGCAACGACTCACCTATAGCAGATCACTGCATGGAGGGCAGAAACCTGTAACAGAAAACAGCATTCACTCTAGCTTTTGAGCACTAGCACCTCTTCTTGACATAGTACACACATTCACACACACAACCACAGCGACACCCAAATGCACCCCCCCCCCCCATGGGCAAAGCAAGACTTGCATGTTTCTCTGCTCCACACATCAACCTGCTATAAGTGAGTGGTTGCCTTTCCCTTAATTTATGTAATGTGGTATCTTCAGAATACATAATTCTGACATGGGCATTCCTATCTGTAACTCTGACATTATTGGAAATCTGTGATTGTATGTATCGAAAAGTTCTTATATAATAAAATGTATTAAAATATATTTAATTTAATTAGGATACGTCAAATTTAAGATTGGAGTGTTGACACACAAAAATTATATTTTGAAGCAGCATATTGAATATGCTTTTTTTATACTACTGTCTACAGTTATGCACCTCTGATACACATATAGAAATGTGTCAGAGTTCATTCTCACTCTAGAATTTCCAGAAAACAACGCTGTCATTTGTGTATGTGCAATTGCTCTGTTTACTAAAAACAATCCTGTTGGGAGAACATCCGCAACCGAGCATTATAGCAGAGGTTGAAAATACTACTTCAGTTGTAAATTTCTTTATTTTCACATGACCGGGTTCAGACTGCTATAACCCCATCTTCAGATATCGTAGCTGTGCTGTGATCCCCACCTATGAGCGCGGAACAGGCAGCACACAGCACCTGGTACACGCGGCACTCGGGGATCACAGCACAGCTATGATACCTGAAGATGGGCTTATAACAGTCCAAAACTGGTCGTGTGAAAATAAAGAAATTTACAACTGAAGCGGTATTTTCAACCTCTGTTTACTAGGTTTTCTCCATCGAGTGATTCAAATAACAGTACTTTTATTTTGCTGAATACTTTTCCTAATGAGTTCTGTGGACAGGCTTTCTTAGTCCTTTTCATTTTCTTTCACTAGCATTTAAATGTTGACCACCTACAATAATCAGCAGTAGTGTGGAAGTCTAAGGGCTCAGGGTGTCAAATTGACATCTTAGACAACTGCTGTACTTCAGAACCACTTGCCATATTGATTAATAACGTTTTATAGTTCTTATATGTCCAAATTAATTTCCAAAGTTCATTTGAATGTTTCAGTAATTTATTTGTAATTTCGATGTCATGCTCACAAAAGTCTATGAGGCCTATGCACACCGTTCTTTAAGAATTGCTCCTGCCAGTGCAACATTATCCTGAATGAACAATGTGGGAAAATTATTTAAAAAAAAAAAAAGGCTGATTTAACAATTTCTCTATAACTCTGTAGTTTTATCTCAGAAATATCATCTACGTCCCAGACAGTATTTTCCTGAGCACTCTCAGTTCATGAAGTTTGAGCTGCATTTCAATATTTTGAAAGACTATTGAACGTTTTTTTCTCTTTTCATAACTATGTCAAACAGTTTTTACACCTCTCAATTTTTTTTTTTTTTTAGTTTATTTAAAGGCACTGTAGAGTGGGGGATGCAATTTTATTTTATATTATGTACGACACATCTGTTGAAACTGTAGAGCAAGGTAAGTTCCCATATGATCAACAGTACCCTGTGCCATGTCTAAGTTGCTTTTATTTATTTTTTATTTACACATCAAGTTCCGTAGGACCAAATTGAGGAGCAAATCTCCAGAGTCATGAAACGTGTCAGTACATGAAATTACAACATAAAAGTAATAAAATATAAAAATAAAATGTTTATGAGCCCAAAAAAAGTCAAGCCATAAGTTTACTTAAACACAGTCAACAATACAACAATAATCAGCTTAATTTTTCAAGCAACTCCTCGACAGAATAGAAGAAGTGACCCGTGAGGAGTGGTCACATGGTTTGAGACGCCATGTCACAGATTGCATGGCCCCTCCTGCTGGAGGTTGAAGTCCTTCCTGGGGCATGGGTGTGTGTGTGTGTGTGTGTGTGTGTGTGTGTGTGTGTGTGTGTGTGTGTGTGTGTGTGTGTGTCATTCTTAGCATAAATTAGTTTAAGTAGTGTGTAAGTCTAGAGACCGATGACCTCTGCAGTTTGGTCCCTTAAGAATTCACACACATTTGAACACTTGAACACATGAGGAAACTCTTCCATGTCAATTTGAAAGCATGCAAATTTCTGCTAAGATTTTTGAATTCTTGTGGCAGCTTATTGAAAATGGATACAGTAGTATACTGCACACCTTTCTGCACAAGAGTTAAGGAATTCCGACAAGTATTAACTGGGTGAAAGCTGCTTATTCTTGGGAATAAGGTAATATTGTTAACAAGAAATGACAGTAAGGTTTTTGAGGCCACTGTCATAACATCCAGACTTGAGGACAGGGGTCGACAAGAGGTTCATGAACTTACACCACTTATTGTCCAAACTGCCAATTTCTGAGCCAAAAATATCCTTTTAGAATAGGAAGAGTTACCCCAAAACATAATAGCACATGACATAAGCGAATGGAAATAAGCAAAGTAGACTAATTTTCGTATCTAACAATCATTCACTTCAGATACCATTCGAATAGTAAAAATGGCAGCATTGAGTCTTTGAACAAGATCCTGAATGTGGGCTTTGCATGACAGTTTACTATCTATCTGAACACCTAGAAATTTGAACTGTCCAGTTTCACTAATCATATGTCCATTCTGTGAAATTAAAAAGTCAGGTGTTGTTGAATTGTGTGTTATAAACTATAAAACTGGGTCTTATTGTGATTTAGCGTTAGTTTATTTTCTAAAAGCCATGAACTTACGTCATGAACTACACTATTTGAAATCGAGCCAATGTTGCACACACTATCCTTTACTAACAAGCTAGAGTCATCAGCAAACAGAAATATTTTAGAGTTACTCATAATACTACAGGGCACATCATTTATATAAACAAGGAACATGTGTGGTCCCAACACTGATCCCTGGGGCACCCCCCCCCCCCCCCCCACTTGACCATATCCCACTCCCCATATTCCGTAATGGTCCAACTTCTGGAGCAATATTTTTTGATCAACACAATCAAACGCCTAAGTTAAATAAAAAAAATATGCCTAGTGTTCAAAACCTTTTGTTTAACCCATTGAGTACCTCACAGAGAAAAGAGTTTTTAAATGACATCTAAAGCCAAACTGTACATTTGATAGAAAATCATATGATATAAAATGATAAATTATCCTTGCATACAGAGCCTTTTCAGTAACTTTAGCGAACACTGATGGCATAGAAATAGGTCTAAAATTATCCCTTTCTTCCTTTTTATAAAGTAGCTTTACTACTGAGTACTTTAATCATTAAGGAAACTGACCATTCCTAAAGGAAAAACTACAAATATGGCTAAATACAGGGCTAACATGTGCAGCACAGTACTTTAATATTCTGCTAGGCACTCCATCATATCCATGAGAGTCTTTAGTCTTCAATGATTCAATTATTGACTATCTCCCCCTTGTCTGTATCACAGAGGAGTATTTCAGACATCAATCTCAGAAAGGCATTTGCCAAGAGGGTCATATGATTCCTTGTAGAAACTAAATTTTTATTTAATTCACTAGCAATGCTCAGAAAATAATTGTTAAATACTGTACATATATATGATTTATCAACATTTGAAATATTTTTACTATGAACTGACTTTATACCATTGACCTTGTGCCACTGACCAGACACTTCCTTCACAACTGACGACATGGTTTTAATTTTATCCTGTGAATTAGCTATTCTGTTTTGCATACCACATACTCTTTGCCTTCATAATAACATTTTAAGTACCTTACAGTACTGTAATGGGTTACTGCAGACTGATTGTGATTACTTCTAACCTTTTGATATAATTCCCACTTTGTTCTACATGATATCCTCATCCCATTAGTCGGCCACCTAGGATGTCTTTTACTGCTAATACCCCATTTAGAATGTTCTAATGGAAAGCAACTCTCAAAGAGCATGAGAAATGTATTAAGGAAAGCATTATATTTGTCATCTATGTTTTCGGCACTATAAATATCCTGCCACTCTTGTTCCTTGACGAGGTTTAAAAATCTTGTCTATTGCTGTTGGATTAACTTTCCTACATAGTATGAAATTATATGTGACATTTGTGTGAGTACAAAAGCCTTTTAGTGTTAAAATTTGTGCATCATGGTCTGAAAGGCCATTCACCCTTTTACTAACAGAATGCCAATCTAGTAATGAAGAATCAATAAAAATGTAATAGAGGGAAACATTCCACGTGGGAAAAATATATCTAAAAACAAAAATGATGTGACTTACCGAACGAAAGCGCTGGCAGGTCGATACACACACAAACAAACACAAACACACACACAAAATTCAAGCTTTCGCAACAAACTGTTGCCTCATCAGGAAAGAGGGAAGGAGAGGGAAAGACGAGAGGATGTGGGTTTTAAGGGAGAGTGTAAGGAGTCATTCCAATCCCGGGAGCGGAAAGACTTACCTTTGGGGGAAAAAAGGACGGGTATACACTCGCGCGCGCGCGCCCACACACACACACACACACACACACACACACACACACACACACACACACACACACACACACACACACACACACACACACACACACACACACATATATATATATATATATATCCATCCACACATATACAGACACAAGCAGACATATTTAAAGACAAAGAGTGTCTATGGCTTTGCTACTGTTCCCTTGCATCCTAGTTGGAAAAAACACTGTCTGGATCAGATAATATGCATTTAGGAGATCTACCAACATCCTTTTTCTTGCACTATCATATACAAAATTTATATTGAAGTCACCACATATAACTAATTTCTGGTACTTCCTACAAAGTGAATCAAGAACCCTCTCTAGCTTGAGCAGAAATGCTCTGAAGTTAAAAGTTATGGGACCTATAAACAACAACAACAATTAGAACTTTAGTTTCACTAAATTCAATAATTTCAGAGTCAACATCTAGAAGCAGTTCACTAACTTTATCTGTAATACCTCTTATATTTTGATGAAAGATACTAATTCCTTCTCTACTTGGAAACATGATGTCCTCTGAAGGTGAGCCCTTTGTTAGAGGGACTTCCTGTAAGCAGGTATACCTATCAGCTAACTTCAATCAAAGAAGGTGCAGCTCTAACGCCAACTATGACAGGAATTTTTCCATTTTGCTCAAAGGGATTTTGAGTTACACTATCTGAGAACTACCTATCAACTGTGTTCATACTAGTTTAAATACAAATTTCAATATATTGTCGTTTTGCATTCATTTATATTGAGCCTACTAAAAATACTTCCACAGAGCTATTTCACTAGCCAATATTTTATATTCAATTTTGAAAGGGTCTACTTTATCAATAAGGCATCTGTTTATAAACCTGAGTGGCTTTGTGTGTAAACTGGTTTGGTGTAATACTATGGCTGATATTACTACTGGTGGTCAAAACAGGAGATTTTTCTCATTTTATTTAAGGTATTGATTGGTTGAGGAGATTAAGGTAACAAAATTAGGTTATAAGGTGGTCCATTCACAGAAAAGGCCCTAAAAGAGTAGTGTTCCACCTAATGGTGAAGGCCATCTTCTTGTTATTGCTATTGTATGCAGTGATAGCACAAACAAGGTACCTGAGTTATAACAATGCTTGAAGTTTGGGTAGTTCCATGTTGAATGTAAAATTAGATATTCTTTAAGTACGGGGAACCAATGGGATCCCTCAGTGTTCATCTACAATGAGAGAGGACCCCCCCCCCCCCCCCCCCCCCATGATGTCTGACTACCAGCTAACCATAAATTGCTGTTTTAAAAAAACCATCCCTCGTGACTAATGTACAGAAAGTTGATTCAAGTAAAAGGTAAGGAAGCATAAGCATTTACAAGATCAGAATGGTTAACAAGATAAAATAGATTGATGAAAAATGAACTAGCAGGCAAATGGGGGCAGACACTGTTGACAAGCCCCCAACGCTTGGCATGTAGGAGGAAGCTGGAAGCACCCACACCACACCTGCCCCAGGTTGATCAGGTACAGTCAAAACATCACTGTCAAAAATAAAACCCATTCTTTCAGATGAAACATAAAACATGGCCAACTGCTCTTTTGTCAGTGCCCAGAATCAAGGATAAGAAACCCTTAAGACACTGCACTTGTTGGACTAATGTACACATTCCATTAGATACTAGCTGCTATCAACAAGGCACCATAGCTACACCAACTGCCCAGGGGTGTGATGGAGGGTGGGTAGGGTATATCTCATCACACAGGACAGGTCAGAGGAGTGTGTTCAATACAGAGCCAAGAAAATCGTTGACTCCCTCTGAGATGTGTGGAAGAATGAATACAACACAGTACTGATCTCCTTGAAAACACAGTTTCTTACAAGGGAACCTCCCCATCGCACCCCCCTCAGATTTTGTTATACGTTGGCACAGTGGATACGCCTTGAAAAACTGAACACAGATCAATCGAGAAAACAGGAAGAAGTTGTGTGGAACTATGAAAAAAATAAGCAAAATATACAAACTGAGTAGTCCATGCTCAAGATAGGCAACATTAAGGAAAGTGCCAGTTCAATAGCGCTGTGATCCTGTGGTTAGCGTGAGCAGCTGTGGAGCAAGAGGTCCTTGGTTCGAGTCTTTCCTAGAGTGAAAATTTTAATTTTTTATTTTCAGACAATTATCAAAGTTCAGGTGCACACACACACACACACACACACACACACACACACACACACACACACAATATCAACTTCGCTCTCCAAAATTCCAGGACATGTTCAGATTTGCTTGGACATATGCAGGATTTGACGGTCTACACACGGAAAAATTTGAAAACATTAAAAACATATGTTTTGACAGAGCACAGGGAAAAATGTGCGACTGTGAAACTGTTGCACTCATTTGTTGCAGTTTATGTGACAAACTCTTATGTTTTCATCACTTTTTTGGGAGTGATGATCACATCCACAAGAAAATCTAAATCGGGCAAGGTAGAAGAATCTTTTTACCCATTCGCCAAGTGTACAAGTTAGGTGGGTAGACAACATATTCCTGTCATGTGACGCACATGCCGTCACCAGTGTCATATAGAATATATCAGACGTGTTTTCCTGTGGAGGAATCGGTTGACCTATGACCTTGCGATCAAATGTTTTCGGTTCCCATTGGAGAGGCCCGTCCTTTCGTCTACTAATCACACGGTTTTGCAGTGTGGTTGCAAAACACAGACACTAAACTTATTACAGTGAACAGAGACATCAATGAACGAACGGACAGATCATGACTGTGAAAATAAAGAAATTAAACTTTTCACTCGAGGGAGGACTTGAACCACGGACCTCTCGTTCCACAACTGCTCACACTAACCACGGGACCATGGCGCTCCTGATCTCGCGGTGTCCTTGATGTTACCTATCTTGCACATATGCTACTCAGTTTGTATATTTTGCTTATTTTTTTTCATAGTTCCACACAACTTCTTCCTCTTTTCTTGATTGATCTGTGTTCAGTTTTTCAAGGCCTATCCACTGTGCCAACTTATAACTAAATCTGAGGGGGGAGCGATGGGGAGGTTCCCTTGTTAGATACAATGGTAGTTTACCAATCTTTGTTACAGATATGAATGACAGCCTGTCAGTGACAGATGTATTCACAGGTCATTGCTCAGTACCTCACTGCCAAAGTCAGTAGTAAAGTCACTTCCCTGGCTAGGTGATCAGCCATGTCATTCCCAGGGTTCCAAATATGATTCAGAACCAGAGAAAGACAACCAAGTGGACATTGTGGCTGAAATCATACAGAAGATCATGGATAGTGGATAGTATTGGGTGGTGAGCATGAGGATACCTTCAACTAATAGCCTGCAGAATGAACTAGTCTCTGCATATCGAACTGTTCTATGTTAGTTATTATCTGTAGCCCAAAGTATGTGTGTCTTCGAATGAGGCTAGACCAGGCTGTTTTGTCCTCACAGGAGTGTGGAAAGGAGAGAGAAAGAAGGTTAGTCACTTACTCAGGACAAATTAAAATTAATATTATAAAGTATAATCTTTCACAGTCCATATGCACCTTGAGAGAAGAGGAATACAAAAGGATAAAGTACAAAGAAACAATTAGACTATCACATACAACTGTTTTAGGAGACACATTTGATTTATTAATTATCGGAAGTATTATCTGCATCTGCACAATCTTAGTGTTTGCCTTCTGTTAGTGACAGATAGGAAGGAGGGTGGGAGTTTATGTTATTGGAATTATACATTAATAACACTTGTCAACAGTGGTTTGGGTACAGACAAAGTACACACAAAACTTAATTCTATATTGTAATGTGACATAAAATGTGAAATTAGAAAGTGTCCGTCATGTCAGGATTAAAAGTTATGACCTGCAAGTTATATAACATAGTTGAATTTACTGTATAATTTTAAGTGCTTTGTGTTTGAAAGGAGGGTGATAAAAGTTAGTGCAGTGACTTTTTTGTTCTTATCTTTACTGTTAACTACTTTTTAGATGTAATATATAACATTAGTGTATTTTACATTGTGTATTTAAAACATCCAGTCACATACATTTACTTACTCTTCCTTCTATACTATCTCTAGTCCCTGAATTTTTCTTTTCTTTTTCAGGAACTGATCTGGCTAAGTTCATTCAACAGAAAAGTGTTTTGTAGGTATTGAAAATACAACATGAAGAAATCAAAACTTGGATGTATGAATCATCCCAATTCATTTTGTTATATATGTGGTGAATTCATGACAAGGAAACAAAGTTGACCAATTCCTAAGTTACTGACGACGATGTATCATATACTTCAAATGCCAACTGGGAGATCAGGATAAAGATTGGGCACCTCACATAACTTGCACTAGGTGCAATTCTAAACTAACACAATGGCTGAAAAGAAAAACAGAGCACTTATTTGCCATACCAATGATCTGGTGAGTGCCTCAAAATCGTGTTGATGATTGCTTCTTCTGTTTGACTAATATAACTGGCTTTTCATCAAAGAATGACAAGAATATTAAGTACCCTAACCTGCCCTCAGCAATTAGACTTGTTCCCCACGGTGAAGACCTGCCAGTTCCAACTCCTCCACTAGTGTGGGAAGGAGTTCCTAATTCTGATCATGAATCTACGAACACTGAGGAAGCACAATGTCAATCAAGTGAAGAGGGGCACTTTCCAGAACAAAGATTACATTTAAATTATACAAGCAGACTTGAATGACCTAGTTCACAATTTATACTTATCCAAGGAGCATGCAGAAATTTTATCTTCACATCTTAAGGAATGGAACTTACTTCACGAAGAAACAAGAATTACTCACTTTAGGCAATGTAATCAAGATCTGATGACATATTATGGCCATGTTTGTAGTGATGTAGTATAATTAATGAAAAAGTTAAACATACCATACAATGCTGCTGAGTGGCACTTGTTTACTGATATTTCCAAGACAAGTCTGAAGGCTGTACTACTGCATAATGGTAATACGTTTCCATCTGTACCTGTAGGGTATTCTGTAACTATGAAAGAGAACTACATAAATTTGTCAGAGATATGTGGAGCTATTAACTATAAGGAAGAAAATTGGAAAATACGTGGTGATCTTAAGGTGACTGGTTTACTATCTGGTCGCTAAAGTGGTTTCATAAAGTATTGCTGTTTCCTTTGTTTTTGGAACAGCTGTGCAACAGATAAACATTAAACAGTTGGCACCATGACAGAAATTGGCTCCAGGGAGAGAAAATGTGAAATATGTACCTTTGGTAGATTCTCAAAATGTTTTCCTTCCCCCACTGCATATTAAGCTTGGTCTTAAGAAGACTTTTGTCAAGGGAATGGACACAAATGCTAATGGTTTCATGTATCTATGTGAAGTGTTCCCTGAATTAAGTGACGCCAAACTGAGAGAGAGGATTTTTATTGAACCACAAATTAGGAAGTTAATGCATGATAAGAACTTCGAAGAAAAATTAAGTCAGTTAGAACTTGCAGCATGGCATTCTTTTAAGGATGTCATAGAAGGTTTCCTAGGGAATACAAGAGCAGAAAACAGTGACATATTAGTGGGAACTCTTTTAGAGAACTATAAAAATGTTGGATGCAGAATGTAACTAAAAATGCACTCCCTTCATTCTCATTTAGATTTCTTCCCTACCAATTTGGGAGCAGTTAGTGATGAACATGGAGAAAGGTTCCATCAGGACATTTTGTGAATGGTAAGCTGCTATAAAGGTAGATGGGACCCATAAATGTTAGGTGACTACAGTTGGTTTTTGAAGCGTGAAGGATATATATCTGAAAGAAAGAAGTTGTCATCGAAAAGACTCCACCACCACCACCACCACCACCACCACCACCACCACCACCACCACCACGCAAATGAATGTTGCAATTTTTCTTGTAAAAATGTACATTAGACCCAGAACACTAGAGTAAAATTGTTTTATGGCATTATGTATGTTCTATATTGTCTAAATTTAGTGTAAACCATCCTAGTCTCTGTTGTTAGATATAGGAATTTAAAAATCTCAGTAACAAAAAATTGGAGGGTGATGGCAAAAATTTAACTGCATTTTCAGAGTCAGCAAGTCCAAATTAGTTAGGTCCACAATGTTCTTTGTACCTGAAAAAAAATTTTTTTGTTGTATAGTGTAATTACAACAATGATTCTGATGGATGTTGTTTTGATTTATCCCCATTTCAAATTGTTACATAGAGAAAATGGGTGGCAAGGGGGGTGGAAAGGGGGGGGGGTGATTGACGTGTGTATGTATTAGGTTTCATTGTTCTTGGTGCATGAAATGTGAGTTTCTACTCTTCTCTTCATACATCACAGCTGCTTTCATGGCACATCTTACTTTCTCTCACACAACCACATTGCAGTAGTTGGTCATTTATTTTAGAAAAAAGGTTTTCCAATTCTATTTGAGATATGTAGCCCTCTTCTTTGTATCTTCAGTAGAATCTGTAAGTATACTTTCTTGCTGTGTCTTTGGTGTCTCCTGTTGAGTTCCAAAACAAATTTCTCAACATCTATATCCACTTGCAACAGAAATTCATTGCTATTGAGAAAGGGGTTGTATCTTCAGGTACTATTTTCTCTGTTATCAGTACAGTTGAAGACCATCTCCACATTACATATTAGACTATTTTTGCTTAGGTAGCAGCAGTAGCAACTTTTAAAGTTTTAACATTAAGCAAATAAACCACAGTGGTGGAAAACAGAATTAAAATAAAAACTGCAGGATCATGTATATGCTAGGCCCAGAAACTATTTTAATATTTCTCATTTCTTTTTACAAAGATGTAACTTCTAAACAAAGTTTGGATATGGAACACTAGCTCATTTATAGCACACAGAAAGAATGCCATGTTACATTCATGCAGTCAAGGAAAATTCATTGCCCAAATATTTAGCAGCTTAAGGGAACTACATAAAATCTAAATTGAATTGGATGACTGGACCTTAATCAGCACTGGCTTTGTTCTTTAAGATGCAGTAGTATATAATTGTTTCCAGCATCTACACTAGACATCTATTGCAATGAACTTAATACTGTCATAAAAATAGAATAAAATTCGACAGATCCAAATGTATGTTAATGCCAAAAAGTTTCTCAGATATCTATATTATGTTAGAAATACCGTTTTACCAATTTAATTTGATTACCTGAATACAGGATCTCTCTATTCCTATTGCGAGATGATTACCGTTCTTATTCCACTTCAGTGCTGTGGCAAACATTTCTTGATTTGTTTCGTCAAAAGCTGTAATTTTCTGAATCTCTTTTGATCCATTCCATATAAAAATGGCATCACCCAGTGATGATGCTAAACCATTTTTTCCCCAGTCTAAAGTATTTAAACCTGTAAATAATGACTATTTACTTACATTTAATTGGTGATTTGACTAGATTACAAATTTTAAAATAAATAAGAACATTGATTCACACACAGTTCACATGCTCCTAATAAGTAGGCCTACCAGTTAATAGGTCCTTTTAGACTAAATGAGTATAATGTCACTTAATAATAGAAGTTGCCAAATAGAACAGTAAATTCAGTGAACCATATATATGTGATTTCAAAAAAATCTCAAATGGAAGTTCAAATACAGCCAAGAAATCTAGTTAACTTCAGGATGAACCAGTAATGAATCAATCTCTATACCATACAGTGTAAACAAAGGCAAATAATGAATTCAGTGGCACAATTTCTGCTATGTTTCACAGTTGGGAACATGTTGGAATGCTGACTGATGCTTGCAGAGGGTAACAGCATATTGTAATGGTCAGCAAAGGACTTCCATCTGTTGTCTTGTTTCTGAAGTCCAGAAAAGTTTCTTTGAACACACTATATCAGAGAAATAAGCAACCACCACCTTACATACAGTAGTGTGATGACCAGTGAATAAGCTATAATATGCTGATTTCCAATTAGTATTGTTGAACAATGAAGGTTACATGAGATGTATAATTCTCCTTGTGCATCCATCAGTACACACTTTTCTCACAGATCTGAGTATGTAGCTTTATGGAAACACTCTAGAACTTTTAGTTTTAAAGTTAGAACATTAGGAACAAACACATTGAAACTACCTTTTGTGTATGGTAAGGAAGTGTCATCTTGACACAGTGCAGTGCTGCTTCCTATCTGTTCATAGATCTGAATTTGAGGTTTTCTCATGCTTTACTGCTGCTTAGTCTGTAGTCGGGTTAGAACTATACAACTCATCTCTGATTCACTATACACATTGAAACAAAAGCTTAGTGCTGCAAGTAAGAGAATGAAGCAATATAAAGAATCCAGACAAAGGAGCAAATGGAACAAGAACACAAAAGTTGTAAGAAGGTATCTGAAAGCAGCAAATAAATCACAGATGCTGCCATTCTAGTGCAATCAGCAGATAGGAACATAACACAGTTATGGACTAGATGGATTGCAAAAAATTCTTGATGCTGTTCAACACACATGGCTTATTAAAGTGCTGCAGATTTGTGATACATGCAGTTCAAAGATCAACACATTGTCATCTGCAATGAAACACGGAGACAACAGCTAAAATGCAGCAATAAAAAACAACAGAGCAGATTCAGATCAAAGGAGGCATATTTCAAGAGATCAGCTTAAACCCCTGAAAGCTATATTCAGAACTCAAGTTTCACCAGTTAGATCAGCTGGATTAGGGTGTATTAGCAGAAGCAACAACGGCTTAAGCTATATGTTAACGTTACAGTTTACATGAATGATAAACCATATGCCTTAACATAAAAACAGATTACTCACCTCCTACAAACAATAGAAATGTTTTCTTGTAGTATAAGCTTGTCATTTGGCTTCATAAATGCAGGAGAATAAATATAAGAATGGGAAAGATACAGGCTACCAGAGGCGCTAAGAACTGTAGATACACAAAATATAAGCACATATGAGAGTATGAAAGGAGAAAATATAAAAATGCAGTAGATGAAGCAGGCAAAAAGGAATACAAACGTCTCAAAAA
Organism: Schistocerca nitens; assembly: GCF_023898315.1. Lineage (NCBI taxonomy): Eukaryota > Metazoa > Arthropoda > Insecta > Orthoptera > Acrididae > Schistocerca > Schistocerca nitens. The sequence goes on along the minus strand of NC_064616.1, from coordinate 179,381,804 downwards.
TGAGATCGACAGGAAGTGCAAAATGGCTAAGCAGGGATGGCTAGAGGACAAATGTAAGGATGTAGAGGCTTATCTCACTAGGGGTAAGATAGATACTGCCTACAGGAAAATTAAAGAGACCTTTGTAGAAAAGAGAACCACTTGTATGAATATCAAGAGTTCAAATGGAAACAAAGTTCTAAGCAAAAAAGGGAAAGCAGAAAGGTGGAAGGAGTATAGAGAGGGTCTATACAAGGGCGATGTACTTGAGGACAATATTATGGAAATGGAAGAGGATGTAGATGAAGATGAAATGGGAGATATGATACTGTGTGAAGAGTTTGACAGAGCACTGAAAGACCTGAGTCGAAACAAGGCCCCCGGAGTAGACAACATTCCATTAGAACTGCTGATGGCTTTGGGAGAGCCAGTCCTGACAAAACTCTACCATCTGGTGAGCAAGATGTACGAGACAGGTGAAATACCCTCAGACTTCAAGAAGAATATAATAATTCCAATCCCAAAGAAAGCAGGTGTTGACAGATGTGAAAATTACCAAACTATCAGTTTAATAAGTCACAGCTGCAAAATACTAACGCGAATTCTTTACAGACGAATGGAAAAACTGGTAGAAGCTGACCTTGGGGAAGATCAGTTTGTATTCCGTAGAAATGTGGGAACAAATGAGGCAATACTGACCCTACGACTTATCTTAGAAGAAAGATTAAGAAAAGGCAAACCTATGTTTCTAGCATTTGTAGACTTAGAGAAAGGTTTTGACAATGTTGATTGGAATACTCTCTTTCAAATTCTGAAGGCGGCAGGGGTAAAATACAGGGAGCAAAATGATATTTACAATTTGTACAGAAACCAGATGACAGTTATAAGAGTCGAGCGATATGAAAGGGAAGCAGTGGTCGGGAAGGGAGTGAGACAGGGTTGTAGCCAATCCCCGATGTTTTTCAATCTGTATATTGAGCAAGCACTAAAGGAAACAAAAGAAAAGTTTGGAGTAGGTATTAAAATCCATGGAGAAGAAATAAAAACTTTGAGGTTTGCTGATGACATTGAAATTCTGTCAGAGACAGCAAAGGACTTGGAACAGCAGTTGAACGGAATGGACAGTGTCTTGAAAGGAGGGTATAAGATGAACATCAACAAAAGCAAAACAAGGATAATGGAATGTGGTGAAGTCAGGTGATGCTGAGGGAATTAGATTAGGAAATGAGACACTTAAAGTAGTAAAGGAGTTTTGCTATTTGGGGAACAAAATAACTGATGGTGGTCGAAGTAGAGATGATATAAAATGTAGACTGGCAATGGCAAGGAAAGCGTTTCTGAAGAAGAAAAATTTATTAACATCAAGTATAGATTTAAATGTAAGGAATTCATTTCTGAAAGTATTTATACGGAGTGTAGCCACGTATGGAAGTAAAACATGGACGATAAATAGTTTGGACAAGAAGAGAATATAAGCTTTGAAATGTGGTGCTACAGAAGAATGCTGAAGATTAGATGGGTAGATCACATAACTAATGAGGAGGTATTGAATAGAATTGGGGAGAAGAGGATTTACTGGCACAACTTGACAAGAAGAAGGGATTAGTTAGTAGGACATGTTCCGAGACATCGAGGGATCACCAAATTAGTATTGGATGGCAGCGTGGAGGGAAAAATCGTAGAGGGAGACCAAGAAACAAACACACTAAGCAGATTCAGAAGGATGTAGGTTGCAGTAGGTACTGGGAGATGAAGAAGCTTGCACAGGATAGAGTAGCATGGAGAGCTGCATCAAACCAGTCTCAGGACTGAAGATCACAACAACAACAACAACAACAACAACAACGAGAGTATTGTACGGTAAAACATTTTCAGCAGTACTGACAACACTATGGGAAGGAGAGATTGCTACTCACCATAAAGAGGGGACCCTGAATTGCAGGCAGGCAGGCAGGCAGGCGCACACACACACACACACACACACACACACACACACAGAGAGAGAGAGAGAGAGAGAGAGAGAGAGAGAGAGAGAGAGAGATAGAGATAGATAGATAGATATACTGACTCAGGCAAACAATTCCGGCCTCACCTCAGTGGCCAGAGGCAGTTTGTGTATCTAGTTCTTTGTGCCTCTGGTAGCCTGTATCTTTCGCATGCACGCATGGCCACTTCCTACGTTCAACATCAATATGCAGTAACCACTCACAGGTGGCAGCACTAACAATGGAGTGTATATAAAGCATGTTGGTGGAACACACAAAACAATGCAGTCACTGTTGTAATGTGGAAACAGCAATTTATCTTGTGTCCAAAAGGGCATGTTCATTGGATTTTGGGCCAAGGGTGGAAGCTTTTCCAAAATGACTACATTTGTAAGCTGTTTGTGTTCCACCATGGTTAAAGTATACCATCAATGGTAACACAGTGCTATTCAAAAGCAGTACCAAGGCCACTGTGGTGCACCACAGGCCACAGATGACAGGAGTGACTGATGGCTGCAGAGATGTGTAAGGGTGAATAGATGTGCAACTAACCACCCAGATGAACTAAGGGGCTATCAAAAATCTCTCCTCAACAACGATTCAGTGAACTTGGCCACATATGGGCTTCAGCAGCAGGCACTTGGTTTATGCACCCATCCTGACTGTTGTTCACACTAGTACTGCAACTGGATGATAACTGAGTAGTGACAGGTGGCCATTTCAGATTAATCACATTTTATGCTGCATCAGATAGTTGGCCATAGTTGTGTAAGGCACGAAACATCTGAAAGCAAACACCCTGCAACAATTGTCGATGGGTCCAGGCTGGAGGAGGGTGAGTTATGGTCTGTGACATATCCTTGGTGTTCATATTATTCAGGAAGGCACAACAGATCCACAAAAAATATGCATCTATACCTGGGTTCCATGTCCACTCCTACACGCAGTTTGTCTTTCCTCAGCACGATGGCATCTGCTGGCAGAATAATGTAATGTGTCACACGACTTGCAGGGTGTGTGCACGGTTTGAAGGGCACCAGGATGAGTTTATCATACTCCTGTGGCCACTGAGCTTCCTAGATTCAAACCTAATCAGAAATATGTGGGACCACCTCAGTCAGGCTGTTTGCATCATGGATCTTCAACTGAGAAACCGAGTGCACCTGGCTAAGGCACTGCAGTTGGCATGGCTTCACATTCTTTTTGGTACCTTCCAGGAGCTCACCAACACTCACCCTGCATGTCTCACCGTGGTTCACACTGTAAAAGGTGGTGTAAGCTTTTGACAGGTAGTCATATTAATGTGACTCGACAGTCAGTTACAGTGTACGGCATCCATAAACCTAAATCAGTTGGTGAATGGCTGACCATTCAACATGGGATTTTAAAAAGGGGGAGGGGGTAGTGATTCCTTGGAGCAAATTAAGTCTTCCTCTGAAAATGTACCACCCAAAGTTTTGTTTGAAGTTATATGTTGTATCATTACAACACATATTGTTCCTGATTTAAGTAGCAATGCCTTTGTGGCAACACCACAATATAGACTAGTAAGTTGCTCATTGATGCATGTCTACTATCTGTGAGTGCCACAGATTTTATGGATAGGCCATAGTAAGTTTTTGAAGAAACGGGGCAAATCATTGCGCTCTACATCTATGTCTGCGTCCCTTATTTGGACTGTGTTTTCCAAAAATAAATATAAACTAGACCACTTAGTAACTGATTTGGACATGAAGTACTGCTTAGGTAAACGCCACTTGTAAGTTACTTAGCACAGTCATGCAGGTGTTCTGTATGATTAATATAAACACTATTGCAAAGAAATATTTAAAACAGAACTTTACCTAAATTGTTTCATAATGTACATACTTACAGATACAGAATTGCATGAATGACTTCTTCATAGAAAAAAAAAAGTATACCGAATGCTCTCTTCAGTATGACAAAATACTGCTCTTGTGAATTGATATTAGATTTTCATATTTAGATACATGAAATGTTGGCTGTGTATGCTCTTTATTGGAAGGATCTAAAACCAATTGTAAATGGTCTAAGATGCAAAAACTTCCATTTAAATATACACGTATATTACATATCCAGATAAGAGCTCTCCTTCAGCTACAGTTTTACTTTACATCTCTATTTTCATGTAGCTTTTTAAAATGTAAAATGACAAACCTGTTGTTTCTTCAGTACCGCTACTGGCTTCCTGGAGCTTGTGTGCACGCAGGTCTCTTGACTATTCATATGATTTTGAAACTCAGCCCTGTTGGTTTTTTAACGTTTTGGAACACATTCTGAGTTGATTTCTGAACGAATCACGAGTTGATTTTTGACTGCGTGCATAGTGCATGTGATGTGTCTGCCAGGGGAATCCCCGTCGCATCTAGAAGTAAACATACCCGCAGACAAAAGGTGATGGGGCTGTATGAGCTGAGCCGAATAAAACCAAACGGGTGAATGCCAATAGCTGTTGGCTTATGTGGTTGCAGGGTGCGATTTGTGCTTTTACCAGTGGGGGGGGGGGGGGGGGGGGGGATGTCTTAGGGGGTTAGTAGAATTATATATGTTACTAGCTTGGACCGTGGCGTTACGCATGGTTAAACAGCTATTTATCAATAGATGTTACTGCCGAAACTCACTATTCACGCGTATGCACTGTCAGAAAAGCCATCCTTTGTTATATCTTTAAAAGTACATTATAGGTAAAGCTTATTTACAAAATCATCTACATACAGGTATACGAGGGTAATTCAAAAAGTAGAGGCACATTTGTGAAAAACTGTACTTATTCTGATGATAGAAAACTGAAACATATTAATAGTAAGACTTATTAAAAACTTTCAGTGTTCGGCTCCACAAATTTAAATTATATGTAAAGTTTTACATCCCAGGTTGGGATGCATAAACTAAAACCAGAGGAGGGGATGGTCTGATGCAGAGGGGGGGGTAATCCCCCCATCCCGCCTGCAAATCGCACACTGTGTGGTTGATTCTGTGTATGATAAGCGTTATTATTGTTAACGAAATCCATAGATTCATACTACCAGAGTGGAAATAGACGGTTACGAGCAATAACAGGTAAGCATGACTACATATTATCTTCTCTGTGTATCCAAGAAAATGAAATTTTGACATGAAATTTTTGCCATCTCGCTACACTACAAAGGGCCAGATGTACTGTCCCAGGTTAGCAGCCGCTTAAGTTCTGTTCTCGGAACAGTGTGGAAAACGCATTGTACGAAACGTAATAACGCCTAATCGGAGAGTAAATGCGTGATAACTGAATCGGTGATTTCGGCTGGGCTAGTGGAGTTAACCGGAGAATAAGTTTTGAAAATGTCAGGAATAGTTACAGAATTAGTGATGACAAGAGTGACTGTTAGGACGACGACGGAGAAGAAACGGAGACATCACATAAATTATATGGAAGAATAAGACGGTTCCAAATTTATACAAAAATGTCGACTACCACCACTTTTGGATCTCAGGCTTGAGAAACTGGAGCATATGAATGAAATGTGAAGCTATTTTCTAACATTAAGCTTTTTGCTTGTAGTAGGCCTAATAGACATTTGATATTGGTACTCTTGAATTATATTCTGTCGTGTTATTTATGTAAATGAGGTAGATAAAAATGACCGTCTGTGCCAAAACAGTCTCCCTTATTTGGCGCGTGTTACACTTGCTGCAATATTAGAAAGGCCTATTTCGTTTTAACTACCAGACAGTGAGACAAAATAGACGTAATCAACCAGAGAAACCAAACCAGTATTGGGTACTACTCGTGTTAACAGTTTTTGCAATATTAAACAACTGCGTTTTGGTTTTTCATGTTGCGAAACGTTTGACGAACTTTGGTGACGTAATATATTCTTTTGCTGAAAGGAAAGGACGCCATGTAAAGCTGTAGCAAGATAAGAGAGGAAAAAATGCTGGGACCTAAGGATTGGAGAAATGTGTACTGTCTTGCTTGTCTTTCCTGGTTTCATGTTTCCTATATGTAATTTTATGGCGCACAAAAGGGAAAGTTATTAGCTAATAGGCAATACAGAGTGGAAATTTTCTGAGAGTTCTTATTCTCGCGGTCACATATAATCCCACCCATTACTAATTGTGATTTTTTTAAAGGGGGGTAGAATGTCAAACCGGCTGACTGTGAGCAGGAGAGGCACCTCAGGACATTTTAATCCATTGCCCTGAATATAGGCGTGATTGCTTCCATTACAAGGGAGCAGGAATGGCACCACAGGACATGTTAATTTCCAATGCCCTGAATATAGGTTTGATGGCTTCCATTACAAAATATACACGTTTGAATTCCACAAAGTAAAAGACAGTGACATGCGATAGAAGAATGCTGTGCGGAGAGGCGTGACACTTCACTTTGGCACACTTAAGATCAAATAATATGTCTTACATTTCCTCGAACTTGTAGGTTTTATATATCAAACTCTTGAAAGATGCTGGTTGGTTGGTTTGTTTGTTTGTTTGTGGCATTACAGGGGGCCAGACTGCTTCGGTCATTGGTCCCTTTTTCCAAAACGTAACATCACCCATACAGAATAAAAATGAACAGTGGAAAAGACAACAGACGACACAGGACAAGAAAGACATACAGAGACCAGACAAAAGGAATTAAAATCACACAGAGGGTGACAGTGGTTGGCCGACCATAGAGACAAAAAAAAAGGAAAAGCCAACCACCGAGAAACACACAAAAAGCTCAGTCTAAAATCGTAGGCCAAATGCCAGACTCAACAGAAAAAAGGACAAACACTTAGATTAAGTGATAAAAGCCCCCTGTCCAAATAAAACGCAAAACTAAGCCTGCCATGGCACTGTCATCTGTTAAAAGGGCAGGGAGCGTATCAGGCTGCACAAATGCCTGCCTGAGAACAGCTAAAAGCGGATAGGCCAACAAAATGTGGAGCACCTTCAAAGCCGCCCCGCCGCGATAGAGGCGGGTCCTCACGGATCAGTAAATATCTGTGCATCAGCCGGGTGTGGCCAATGTGGAGCCGACAAAGGATAACTGAGTCCCTGCGAATGGCTCGCATGGATGACTGCCACACAGTCGTCGTCTCCTTGACAGCACGGAGTTTATTATGTGTGGGCAAAATGGTTCAAATGGCTCTGAGCACTATGGGACTTAACTTCTGAGGTCATCAGTCCCCTAGAACTTAGAACTACTTAAACCTAACTAACCCAAGGACATCACACACATCCATGCCCGAGGCAGGATTCGAACCTGCGACCGGAGCGGTCACACGGTTCCAGACTGAAGCGCCTAGACCGCACGGCCACACTGGCCGGTGATGTGTGGGCAGATCGCGCCATTAGTGTCCCAAAGCGCGAAAACTTTGCGGCGTAAGACAGGTCGCAAATCAGTCTCTAGGAGGCCAATGTCCAGAGTTGATTTACTGGTGGCCTGTTTGTCCAGGCCATCAACATGTTCGTTGTCAGAGATGCTGACATGACCAGGGGTCCACACAAAGACCGCAGAGTGGCCGCAACGGGCAAGAGTATGGAGGGACTCCTGGACAGCCATCACCAGACGAGAGCGAGGCAAACACTGGTCGATAGCTCGTAAACTGCTCAGGGACTCGCTACAGAGAATGAAGGACTCACCTGAGCAGGTGCGGATATACTCTAGGGCATGAAAGATGGCGACCAGCTAAGCAGTGAAAACGCTGCAGCCAGCTGGCAATGAGCGTTGTTGGTAATGGTCCCCTAGAGTGAGAGCATAACCGACATGACCAGCAACCATCGAACCGTCAGTGTAAACAATGCCAGAGCCCTGATATGTGGCAAGGATGGAAAGAAAGCGGCGCTGGAAGGCCTCCAGAGGGATTGAGTCTTTTGGGCCCTGTGCCAATTCAAGCCGATGGCAAGGGCGGGGCACACACCACGGGGATGTAGGCAGGGGGGCCCCGGAAAGGAGGTGGAAGAGGGAAAACCCCAAGCCCGGAGAGAAGCTCTCCGATGCAGGCCGCGATCGTACAACCCGACTAGGGCCAATGTCCTGGGAGATGGACGACCGACTGATGGAACAGGAGACAATAATTAGGATGCCCGGGCAAGCTACAAATGTGTAGCATAAGCAGCCAGTAAACGTTGGCGCCGTAACTGCAGTGGAGGGACACCTGCCTCCACAAGTATTCTGTTCACAGGGCGGGTCCGGAAAGCACCAGTGGCAAGTCGAATCCCGCTGTGAAGGATTGGGTCCAGCACCCGCAATGCAGAACGGGATGCTGAACCATAAGCCAGGCTCCCATAATCCAGACGGGACTGGATTAATGCCTGGTAGAGCCGTAAGAGGGTAGATCGGTCGGCGCCCCAGCTGGTGTGGCTCAAGCATCGCAGAGTATTAAGATGCTGCCAACACATCTGTTTAAGCTGCTGAATATGCAGGAGCCAAGTCAACCGGGCATCAAAAACCACACACAGAAATCGATGTGTCTCCACCACAGCAAGAAGGTCGCCGCCAAGATAAAGCCACGCCTCAGGGTGAACAGTGCGTCACCGGCAGAAATGCATAATACAGGTCTTGGCAGCCGAAAACTGGAAGCCATGCACTACAGCCCAAGACTGGGCCTTGTGGATAGCGCCCTGCAGCTGACGTTCAGCAGCTGCAATGCCAATGGAGCTATAGTAGAGGCAGAAGTCGCAGCATACAAGGAAGCTGAGACAGACGTTGCCACCACCGCAGCGAGCCCGTTAATTGCAATTAAAACAGGCAGACACCTTAAGACAGATCCCTGGGGTACCCCGTTCTCCTGAACTCGGGGGGAACTATGGGAGGCCGCGACTTGCACGCGGAAGGTACGATGTGACAGAAAATTTCGTATGAAAATCGGCAGCGGACCCCGAAGACCCCAACCATGAAGCGTAGAGGGGATGTGATGGCGCCATGTCGTATCGTACGCCTTCCGCATGTCAAAAAAGACAGCCATGAGGTGCTGACCGTGGGCAAAGGCCGTACGGATGGCCGACTCCAGGCTCACCAGATTGTCGGCGGCAGAGCGGCCTTTACAGAACCTACCCTGAGACGGAGCCAGAAGGCAACGAGATTCGAGTACCCAACTCAACCACCGGCTCACCATGCATTCGAGTAACTTGCAAAGAACGTTGGTGAGGCTAATGGGGCGGTAGCTGTCCACCTCCAATGGGTCCTTGCCAGGTTTCAAAACGGGGATAACAATGCTCTCCCGCCATTGCGACGGAAACTCACCCTCGTCCCAGATACGGTTGTAAAGGTCGAGGAGGCATCGCTGGCAGTCCACTGAGAGGTGTTTCAGCATCTGGCAGTGGATGTGATCTGGCCTGGGAGCTGTATCAGGGCAAGTGGCTAGGGCACTGTGGAATTCCCAATCACTGAATGGAGCATTGTACGATTCAGGTTGGCGCATGTGAAAAAGGCTCCGACGTTCCAACTGCACTTTCAGGGAGCGGAAGGCCAGTGGGTAACTCACAGAAGTGGAACTGAGAGCAAAATGGTCTGCTAAGCGGTTTGCAAATATGTCGGAGTCAGTATAAACTGCTCCATTCAGTGACAGCACAGGGATGCTGACAGGGATCCGATAGCCATAGAGGCGCCTAATCTTGGCCCAAATCTGCGATGGAGAGAGATGGATGCCAATGGTGGAGACATACCATTCCCAGCACTCCTGCTTGTGTTGGCGAATGATGCGGCGGGCCGCGCACAGAGCCATTTAAAGGCGATGAGGTTTTCTAATGAGGGATGCCGCTTATGACGCTGGAGCACACGCCTACGATCTTTAAACGCCTCGGCGATCGCAGGCGACCACCAAGGCACAGTCCTCTGCTGAGGGGACCCAGAAGAACGGGGAATGGCAGATTCTGCGGCAGTAAAGATGCCGGTGGTGACCGAGTGAACCACCGCATCAATGGCTTCATTAGTTAACGGCACAGGTATCAGCAGAGTGATCCCTGTGTTGTCAGGGGGCTACAACCAACAGGGTACATGGCGGCCCCACCACAATGGATTGGCTACCGCGCTGGATCTTAGGTGCAAAAATGTCCAAGGTGGTCGTCTCAGCAAAAAGCAACACTGCACAGTGCATAGTGGTAATCGCATCCAGGAACGTATCCTCGCCCAAGAGGTGGAAAACGAGCGAGTCAGCATTGCGACGACGAGAAAGCCGGCTAAAGGTCTCAACTCACGATGGATACCGTGCACCATGTAATGCACCCTTCCCCAATTGGCTCGCTCTTCGGAAGAATTTAGAAAGATGGAGGTCAAACCCTAATGGGGACCATCACATTAAAGTCCGAAATAGTTGAGACTCCTTTTAGTCGCCTCTTACGACAGGCAGGAATACCGCGGGCCTATTCAAACCCCAGAACGCGCAGGGGGGTTGAAATATGTGCTGTACAAAATTAACATGTTCTTGAAAATCGATTTTAAAAAAATAACATCCTGTCTCAAACGTTCGAGCGGTGGTCAGGGTTGGGGGGGCGCCTCTAAGCTTTTTCCCCGGTTCGGAAATATCGTAGCTCCCAGTAGGGTTTCGAATGATGCCCTGGTGCAAAGTGAAAGTGCACACAGTTCGTTACTACACACTTAATGTACACAAAATTTCAAACCTTAAAATGTCTCTAGGATACATCACACAGAGCCAAAACGGAATACCAAGAAGTTAACATCAAGACAAATGTACCTCTCTGTGACAGACAATTGTTATCGTCAATCGCTGGACTATTTCCATTGTCTAAGAGACCTGTTTGGGGTACATTTTTCGAACAGCGCCGCCAGGGGGCGTGGTCAGTGTAGATGTAGAGTTGTTTCTCTTCGTCTGTGTCTCTAAAATGACAGATGGCAGCACACATGGCGTACAGCTCTGTATGGCACTCCATTTCTTCTGAAAGTCGGTGAGAAATTGACAAAAATGCTAATGGTTGCCATGTACCATTTAGAAACTGCTAGAGGATTCTGGATGGTGGAAAGAGGATTCTGGATGGTGGAAAGAGGATTCTGGATGGTGGAAAGAGGATTCTGGATGGTGGAAAGAGGATTCTGGATGGTGGAAAGAGGATTCTGGATGGTGGAAAGAGGATTCTGGATGGTGGAAAGAGGATTCTGGATGGTGGAAAGAGGATTCTGGATGGTGGAAAGAGGATTCTGGATGGTGGAAAGAGGATTCTGGATGGTGGAAAGAGGATTCTGGATGGTGGAAAGAGGATTCTGGATGGTGGAAAGTGGATTCTGGATGGTGGAAAGTGGATTCTGGATGGTGGAAAGTGGATTCTGGATGGTGGAAAAAGGATTCTGGATGGTGGAAGTACCTGCTGCAGTGAGAAGCGGTGATGGCTGTACCTCATTCACGTCCTCCCATTTAACTTTGTCGTTTCTATGCTGCTCCTTTATTTGTTCGTGTTCCACTGTATCATTTTGGAGTACGCCAGAACAGAATACAATGAACTTAACAATAAAATGTATCTCTATGTGACAATTGTTTTGCCTATCTTCAGGTCTCTACTGCGGTACTCATTTCGTTTGTCAGCCAAAACGCGTGAAACAAAGTTTGGACAGACGGATGTACTGCTATTATTCATCCATATTACACATGTACATAACTAAATTCACTACTTTTCGAAACAAATTATCAGATTTTGCAAAATAATGACACCCAATTTATGTAAATAAATCATCAAAAGATATTTTCTGTGTAAAAGAATTACTGTTAATACTGATAGAAAGCTCTAATCATATATCGAAAACATTGTATGAACACTGTACTTAATTTCGTCAAATGCCGGTAATTAAGTTATTAAAACATTGTTCATTATGCTTATTTGATGGAAATCCAAGTGATAACATCTTTTTCTGGACACATTGTATGCATGATAGAAATAAGAGAAATTATAACATTTCTGTAAATATGTCAAATTAACTTGATGTGATAAATTTTTAGTTGTAATCTCTAAAAATAGGAATACTAACAATCAAGTAACTTTGAAAATGCGTGTCAGTAGGGTAGTTGTGGAGATCAGGGTTCACTGTTCTGATATTTGCTATGGACCATTGTGTTTGCGTAATAAAATGTTATGCAAAGTATAAAGACGTATCTTTTACTCCATTCACTTAGCATGCTGAACGGATTATGTATCCAAATCCTGTTCTTGTGAAGAGTTCCAGGACATAAAGAAAGAAAAACTTAAATAGGACTGCCCATCTGAAACGTTTATATTTCTGAGTCTTAACTGCAAGCAAGCTTAGACATACTCTTGTTGGCCCAAGCTCTTATGTGGTCGTGGAGTGATATTTGTGGAAGTATCAGGAAGCATGGAACCGAATTTAAGATATAGGTAAAGTTTGATGACCTGAAAGTACACACATTCCAGCTAATCAGAGTCGATAATATGGTATCAAACTATGCTGTGTATTAATTATTTAATGTGGAAATCGATTACAGTAACTACCAAAACAGCGTTACATACAGTTGCATTGAAGGCAATTTCTTGATGGAATTCTACGTCGTTGCTCTGGATTACAGCTTACATGTCTTAAGCGAATTACATTTCAAAATCAGTGTGGCATATATATACTGATGAGCCAAAACATTATGACCACTTGTTTAATAGTTTGTTTGTTCATCTCTGGAACCAAATACATCACCGATTCTGCGTATCGGCAATCCGACAGTTTGTTGGTAGGTTTTTGGAGGTATGTGGCATTAGATATCTAAACACAGATCATGTAATTCGCATAAATAGCGCGCCGCTGATTTGCGTACGTGGTGATGGCGCCCAATAGCGGCCCAGATGGGTAATATAGGATTTAAATCAGGCGAATTTGGTCGCCAAGACATCAACGTGAGTTCACTATAATCCTCAGCAAACCACTGTAGCACGATTCTGGCTCGGAACACGGACAGTTATATTGCTGAAAGATGACATTGACGCCAGGGCACACATTAAGCATGAAGGATGCAGGTGGTTCGCAGCTGTCAGCATGTCGTCGATTACTTCCGCAAATCCCATGCAAGCGCAGGAGGATGTCTCCCACAACATACTGCTCCCACCACCCTACGTACATGGTGCGCTGCACGTTTTGAGCCGCCGTTCACCTCGATGATGGCGTTTGTGGAGGCAACCGTCGACCTGGTGTAGCGAAAAATGTGATTCATCCGAAGAGCCGAGACGTCTTCATTGATCGACTGTCTAATCCTGATTGTCCCGAGCCCACTGAAAACTTAATTCACGATGTCATTTGGTCAACACAGGAGTGGGCTGCTGCTGAGCTGCATGTTCAACAATGTACGATGAACAGTGTGCTCCGAAACACTTGCGCGTGCACCAGCCCTGTGATGATGTAGCAGAGATTCCACAGATCGTCTGTCCTTTAAACACCACGTTCTGTGAAGAGTCGTGGATGTCCAACCATTTAGTGCCTAATTGTATTTTCACTGTCCTCTTTCCGTAGATACTTACGCCAGTAGCTCGTGAACATTCGATCAGCTTCGCTGTTTCCGAGGTACTCGTTCACAGGCTCCGTGTAATAATAATTTGCATTTGTTGAGGGTGTCATGTGACAGGGCGAATCACAATCATCAGAAGCGTTGTACATACATGAAAATATTTTGTTGTAGATGCCGCTTTACCGTGCGAAGTGTTAATGTTCAAACATGAATATGTAGCAGAAAAAAGACATGCACAAGTCGTGCTTTGCAATGCTTAATTGTGACGATCGACTCCTTGTCGAATAGTAAAAGTTTGTCTTTCTTTCTATCGTACATTATAGGGGACGCAGTGATCCTAATCATGTTATAGACAGTAGACAGACTTGCAATTACTCAAAAGGAGATGTTTTCTTACCGCCATGTAGCAAATTCTACCAAATTACTTACGCTTGATTTTTGGTCTATTCTATCACTTTTTATGGGTGGTCACACTTCACTATGGTGATGTGGATATGATAACGAAATTTTAGGTGCAGCCAACAGTACAGTAGTATATCTAAAAAAATTACCTAGTTAACGTTCTCTTCGAATATGTAGGGTAAATACTGTTGCAGAGCAGAATAGTAATTAAGTGTAGGAATAAAATTTTGTTAGAACCAGCTGGGGGCAACACTAAGTGGTACACGTCCGCCAGGTACATATTGTTTGGCATGACCAATGTCAACACTATGCTGAGGTACGTTGAGACAGGGAGCTTATTGTCTCATAACGTGGGTGAGAGGTCTCTAGGGAACACCTGCTTCAGCACTTAGACAACAGTACCGACTGGAAAATGCTCTTCTGTAACAAGGCTACAGGTAGTAACTCCACCTATGGATGACAAGAGGTTTTGAGTTTGCGAGCTTTGCATAAAGGAACGATCTCAAGCCCTCACATTAAACATTGGGCTAGCGAACATTGAAGGCTCAGTAAAGAGGACACACTTTTACCTGAATGATGGTAATGATGCCAGACTAGTACAAAACCCTCACCTTACTTCCACTAACAGTGTTATGTCATTCCATCTGCATCATGGATAGTGATGGAAGGTCAGATCTACTAGTTTCATGAGGCCCTGGTGAATAAAATTAAATATCTGCAACCACTGCTAACTTTGAGTTAGTGAATTGCACTCCTGTCTGTCACAATGGTGACAGACTGAAGACGAGGCCTGGGCTGATCATCTGTGACAGAAGAACTTATCTGTTCATGTGTGACCTGTTCAACTGTGGAGCAGGCCGTCTGTGCCCCCCAATATTTAGCAGTACAAGTACTGCCTTACCGGCTGTATGCTGGGACTGCCTCTCAGGCTGTCTGTGTCACTGTTGGGTCTTCTTCGTGCACACCACATAGTCAACTGACAACAAGGGCACACAGATTTATGAGGCCGAGACTAAGTGTAGCTTCACTAACCAAGAGCTCTGAGGCTTTGACAGACGTCTAGACCCATACTATCAGTAGCAACATGCTGGCCACCTGACCTTCCTATTGTGGGGCAGCAACACTGACATCTAACACCACCTGAGTCTGCATATTCCTTATTGGGTGGCAACATGCCACCCTGCACCTTTGTGCTAAGTAGCGCACGGCAGCTGCTAGGCAGCGCCGGGAAGAAGACAGTGAATGTAAAAGTCTTGCTAATAAATGATTGTTACTTGAATGATGTCATTAGCGTCCCAGCACTTCACAAGACGCCACCATCACACCTCTGCTTGTCTATCCTACACTCACGTAGAAGGCCACATCTGGTGGGCTACAAATCTGGCGTCAGTAAGAGGTCCTCTGATGCCTTGGCGTCTACAACACGTTCTTCCCAAGTTCGACCTGTACCCTTTGAGACTGAACCCTTTTTTTGTTTGCCAAACACAACCTAAAAAACCGTCCAGTCCACACCACACAGACGCCACTACCCATGTAGCCGCATCGTGTGTGTAATGGACGAACTATTTGTCAGAATACAAATCCCCAACATCCTACGGCGCAAGTCGAGGAATCTGCATCCTACATAGTCACAGAACTATCTCAACCTCCAATATCAGACCATCAACTTGGCTCTTTACGAGAGGTCTGAAATCCTGCAAATGGTGAGCACTGCTTTCATCTTGCAAGCAAGACTGGAGCCACTTTAGATAACCGCTCAAAACCAGAGATAATCTCTTCCACTCCAAAGCAACACTCATTTCTAGTACCGTTATGAGCCAGCACCTGCAGCTGGTTGCACCATGAGCCCTTCAATGCATCTGGAAGCACCTGTTCCACATCTAGAATGACTCGACATCGTATGCACACACAGTGCACACTGGCTTTCTTCGCCTCCTTGGCAGCCATGTCACTAAGCGACCCTGTAACACACCTAACATTGCAGCTCTTGACTACCAATAACCCCAGCCTCTGTGACTGACTGGATCTTGCAGGCTGAGAGGTTTCCTCTGAAACAGGACAAGTTACTGCATCTGGCTGAGGGACAGTATCAGCCACAGCCAGCACTTGGAAACTGTTTGTCAGACTAACTGTGGAGGCCTTACGTTCGGTCCTTCCGGGAAGTCTTTCGCAGTCTGCCACTCCCCAAGCCGACCTCCCACTCGACCACAGGTGAGGGGTCAAACTCAATACGAACAGTAATTGTGCTGGCCACCAGTGGGGATCGATCAGCAGACTCTTGAGTCGTGCTGGACATCTTCTGGATTCCCACGCCCGGTCCACAACAGTGATGCCCATCCACTGCACTCTCAAGCTATGTAACCGAAGCCAACAAAGCTTGGAGCTGAGAGCGACGTGTCACCAACTCAGCTTGCATCTGCACACAGCAATCACCATCCCTTTCTATTCTAAAGACGGTGGAAAATTGCACTACACAGACAAACAAACGACTATTGACATGCACTGTGAAACTCAATTGTACACACTGACGAAAAAGGCGAGAGCAGTGGGTAGTAAATTAGATTACCATGCAGAGTAGTAGTAGTAGTAGTAGTAGTAGTAGTAGTAGTAGTAGTAGTAGATGGGTTTTTTGGGCTCACGACAGCAAGGTCTTCAGCGCCCGTTCAGTAACATAGTGAGACGGGTGTCAAGAAAATAACTCGGAACATTTATATAAAACGAACATAAAACACGGGGAACAATCATTGAAAAATATGTGCTCACCCACACCGAAGCGTGGGATGAAGCAGGGCGTCAGCAGTAAAACATGGACAACACAGGAAGGAAATGGTAGAGGGAGCTAAAACAATGTAGCAGATGGAAGTGGCTGGCTGACCGCAAGGAAAAATGAGAGGAGTCAGCCACTCTGCAATACACTAAAACCTCCAGCCTAAAAGTTTAGGCCAGAGTCCAGACACATCACAAAACTTCAAAACCCTAGACACACACGTCTCATCGTTAGCTAAAACACAAGGCAGATCCCCATCAACTTTTGCTTCTGCCCTTGCATCACGGTATAAAATGCAGTCTATTAAAATGTGCCGGACAGAGATGTGCACACCACAGGCATCACAAAACGGAGGATTCTCTCGCCGTAATCAAAAGCTATGTGTGAGAGGACAGTGCCCGATCCGAAGACGTGTGAGGGCCACCTCTTCCCGCCTAAGCAACCGGCAGGAGGAACGCCACGGCCGAGTGGTGGACTTTACCGACCGCAGTTTATTGGCCGTCACCGCCAGCCATTCGTCCTCCCACAACTCCATGCACTTCCTGTGGAGTGCAGCGATGACTGACTGCAAGGGGATAGGACACTGGACCACATCCTGCTCTTTGCAGGCCTCCTTGGCAGCCCGATCAGCCTGTTCATTGCCCCATATGCCGACATGACCAGGCACCCAGCAGAAGGATACCTCTTTGCCCCGCCGTTGGAGCGAGTACAGTTGGTCATGTATCAGCTGGACCATCTCCTCAGTCGAGTATAGGTTCCGCAGTGATTGTAAGGCACTAAGAGAATCGGAGCAGAGAAGAAATCGATCGCCCCGAACACGATGCATCTGCTCCAGTGCCTTCAGGATCGCGTGGAGCTCCGCTGCGAAAACGGTATATTCAGCAGGGAGGCGAATCCGGGTAACATGATCAGGGAACACCACAGAACAGCCAAGGAAATTCTCCTGTTTGGAGCCATCAGTGTAAACGATACTGAAACCGTGATTGGAATGTAAAATCTGGTGTGCCATCTTTCTTAAAATTAGTCAAATCTACAACAAGTTTGGGTCTCCGGAGGAGACAAGGTGGAGATCTGCTCCAACCGCGACGTAAAACACGAAGACCAGCCATAGACATCGCACCGAGGCAATCCTGTGCGCGAATCCCATAGGGCTGCGTCGCACGTTGCCGGTTATGAAACAATCGTGCCAGAGGAGGCTGAGCAACGGTATGGTATGCAGGGGTGTATGGTGTGGACTAAGTTTTATACGCCTGGCGCACTGTAAGTAGCCGTCGACGCATATGAAGTGGCGGTTCACCAGCCTCTGCACAGAGGCTTGGTATGGGGCTAGTTCGGAATGCCCCAGTGGCCAACCGAAGCCCTGCATGGTGCACAACGTCCAACATCTTTAAGTAAGAAGGCCTCGCAGACCCATACACCGTGCACCCATGATCGAGCCGAGATCGCACAAACAGCCTGTAGAACTGGAGCAGACAAGTCCTGTCAGCTCCCCATGTACTGTGGCTAAGACATTTTAAAATACTTAAAGCCTTAAGTGACCGCCGTTTCAGGTCTTTAAGATGAGGTAACCACGTGAGCTTCGAGTCAAAAATGAGCCCCAGAAATCTCACCGTGTCTTTAAAAGTAAGAATAGTGTCCCTCATCCTCAACTCAGGAAAGGTTAAAATCGAACGAGAATGGTTAAAAAGAACACATACAGACTTCTCGGTGGAAAACTTAAAACCACTCTTCTGCGCCCAGTCATCCAAACGCCTAATCGTAAGTTGCAACTGACGAGTTGTCGTTGCAAGGCTTGAAGAAGAGCAAAACAAAGAGAAATCATCCACAAACAAAGAACACTGGACAGGACTTTTCACTATGGACGTAATGCTATTAATAGCGATGGCAAAGAGTCACACTTAAAACGCTACCCTGAGGGACACCGTTCTCCTGAGGAAAGCGATCAGACTGGACGTCACCAATTCGGTATCTAAAATATCGTGGCGAGAGGAAAGACTGAATAAAAAGAGGAAGACAACCACGAAAACCCCATTCGTGAAGCTGCTCCAGGATGAGACGCCTCCAAGTGGTATCGTAGGCCTTCTCGATGTCGAAAAATACACCTAGAAGGTGATGCCGGCGTAGGAAAGCTTTTTGTATAGCCGCCTCCAGGAGGGCAAGGTTATCGAAGGTGGAACGAAACCTCCTGAACCCACACTGAAAGCTACTAAGGAGTTGCCGGGATTGTAACATCCAGACAAGGCGGCGGTTGACCATCCGCTCCAAGGTCTTCCCTATGCAA
The DNA here is from genome assembly GCF_023898315.1 of Schistocerca nitens. Taxonomy (NCBI): domain Eukaryota; kingdom Metazoa; phylum Arthropoda; class Insecta; order Orthoptera; family Acrididae; genus Schistocerca; species Schistocerca nitens. Next base: position 179,362,946 of record NC_064616.1, on the reverse strand, counting down.
CTAGTGAGGGCAACACTACGGTAGCTACTTGGGATCGTGCGATCTTTCCCAGGTTTTAAAAAAGGGATTAAAACTGCCTCACGCCACGCGTCAGGAAAGTGACCCGACGCCCAAACGGCATTAAAAAGTGCGAAGAGGATTTCTCTGTTGCGCATAGTGAGGTGCCATAGAATACTGTAATGGATCCTGTCGTGACCAGGGGATGTGTCACGAGCTCCAGACAATGCAGAATCCAGCTCCCACATACAAAATGGGCAGTTGTAAACTTCATGGGAAGTGGACTGGAAGTCCAGACTACATCTCTCAGCAACGGCTCTATGGCGCTGGAAACCTGGATCCTGACTGGTTGTTGCAGTAAATGTGGCAAAATACGCTGCCATAGTCTGGGCAATGTCTCACGGATCCGTGTGGAGAGTGCCGTTATTCATTACAGCAGCTATGGGGCACCTCCCTCCTCTGCCAGAAATTCTCCTGATGGTCTCCCACACAATGGAACTGTTGGTGGAACGATTAATGGTGTTCAGGAACTGCTGCCATGACCTCTTCTTGCTCTCGCGAATAATGCGGCGACATCTTGCCCTCGCCACCCGAAAGGCTGCAAGATTCTCAGCAGTCGGCCGACACTTGAACCGACGCAGAGCCGCACGCCTGGTCCTGATTGCAGAGCGGCATTCGGCACTCCACCAAGGCACAGGTGGCCTCTTCCGGTGGACTGTGGAATGGATGCTGCAGCGGCGTGGTGGACCGTTTTGGTAATATGATCCACCCACACCTCAACAGTCGCACAGTGTTCGAATTGGGCCAACTGGCTATAAAGTGTCCAGTCAGCTCCACTGAGCACGCATCGTGGTGGTCTCCTTTTGGGGCCCACTCCATCTGGAAGGTGAATCCAGATTGGGAAATGATCACTGCCATGCAAGTCAGCGACCACTTCCCAGTGAGCACCGGCGGCAAGAGCTGGAGAGCAAAGCCAGAGATCAATGGCAGAGAACGACCCAGTCGCTGTGCAGAAATGAGTACTCTGTCCTCCATTGAGCAAGTAGGCAAAGGATGACAGGAGAAGCCTCTCAATTGCTCTACCTCTGGGGCAGGTAATTGCAGAGCCCCAAAGCACATTGTGGGCATTAAAATCACCACAAATAATGAATGGCTGGGGGAGCTGTGTAAGAAGGTCGGTAAGGGCCGCTTCATCAAGTGCATCACGTGGGGGCAAGTAAAGAGAACATACAGTCAATGGATGACGCACGTGCACGTACACAGCGACGGCCTGTAGTCGTCGTAAGTGAGAGAGGCGAGGAGTGGTAGTCCGTCCTGACGAAAATATCTACGCCTCCTCTAACTCACTCTCTCCACGCAGGTCGTCCTTTTTGTGGAGTGTATAGCCTCGTATCTCAGGGGAGTATGATGGATGGAAATAAGTCTCCTGGAGACAGGGACACAGTGGTCTACCCTGAGAAAGTAGACGAAGTTCCTCCACATGCGTCCTGAACCCTTGCAAGTTCCACTGAAGTATGGGAGCCATCTATGATGGGGTAGCACCTTCATCCTATCTCTCCGACGGGGCGGGGAGACCGCAGCAGGTGGAGGGGCAGGCGTGGGGTGAGATGATTGCCCCACACATACATCGTATTCCATCAGCTCTGGGGAAGAGTCAGATGAAGCGTCTCGTAAAACAACATACGCATGGTCAGATGGTTTACCACGGGATTTGACCCGCTGTTGCTGCTGTACAGGAGCTTTCTGTGGTTTGGTGGGCTTTGGGGGAGCTGATGTGGGAGTGGTAACTGGCGCACTGGGCTTGGGAACAGCCTAAGCTGCTGGAGGCGCCAGGGGCTGGCCCAAGTTCGCCACTGTACCTTTGTGTGCCGTTGGAGTAGGGGCTACTGGCTCTGAAACACTGGCTGCGTTGCAAGTGCACTGACAGCTGCAGGTGTTAGTGCCAACACTAACCACCTCAGTCTGCGTTGAGGCATCGACTTTTGGAGTAGACTTCTGAACCAGAGATGCAAAAGATGTAGCAAATGTGGGAGGTTGCATCGACTTATATATCTTCTTGGCCTCACCATATGGGATACGCTGGGATGTTTTTATTTCCTGGACTTTGCGTTCCTCTAAAAATATTCGGCAGTCCCTACTCCAAACAGGGTGGTTTCCAGAGCAATTGATACATCTGGCTGGAGACGAGCAACCAACTCCTTCATGAGCAGCCTTACCACAGGTGCCACAAGTCGCTTCACCTTTACACCCTAAGGTGGTATGCCCAAAACGCTGGCATTTAAAACAGCGCATTGGAGACGGGAAATAAGGCCGCACACTAAGGCGAAGGAAGCCAGCTTTAATATGTTCTGGAAGTTTCGTGCTACAGAAGGTCAGAATAAGAGATTCGGATTTCACAAGATTGCCATCAACCCTCTTCATGATATGTTGAACATCAACGATACCTTCCGGAGCCCACTCACGTTGCAGTTCGTCTTTGGGAATGTCGACTAGATCCCGGCATGTCACAACACCTTTGCTATAATTCAAGGTACTGTGCAGTTCAGTGTCTATGGCATACTCCCCAAGGCATTTAGCAGCTTGCAGGTTAGTGGCTTGCTGGGAAGTGGAAGTTTCCACGAGCAAGGTCCCATTACGCAAACGCTTCACTGATTTTAAGGAGCCACAGATGCCCTCCAGACCCTTTTGTATATAGAAGGGCGAAACCTTCTCAAAACTACCCTCCTTCCGTTTTACAATGAGAAACACATTCTGATTACCAGAATGCATTCTGTTACTAAAGACTTGACTTGTCAAAGATGTGCTGCAGTCAGGGGGACTGAATGCACGAGCCCTCTTCAGAGACTGGGTGTTAGAACCTTCCAGCGGCCCACCCTTTCCGCTGGGAGGAGGAAAAGAGGATTTCGAAGGATCCATCTAGGTCCCACGAGCAGCTAGGGAACTAGAAGTCCACCTAGACAGAGCCCCGCGTGCCTAGGTAAGCCTTATACAATTGGGGTGCGGCAGGTGCCCCAGAGGTTGCCCGCTTGCGACTGTTCCACCCCAACAGCCATGCATCTTATAGGCGCGCAGCACACCGTAAGATTGAGGTGTTTTTATAGAGGTTTACCTTCCTCGCAATCCAGGCGGTCAAGCCAAGATTACCATTCCCCGCAGCACACAACATTCCACCGCCGCACCATACGGTGGTCGCTGAAGCATGTCCGGGGGTTACGGTGACCGGTCCCCAGCTCAGGACCCCGGGGTCGCCAAGCCCGTACTAAGCCTCCCTGGGGGCTTACCATGCAGAGATTCAAAAACTAAGCTACCAAAGCACACAAATGAGACTAAAGAATTGGCTCCTAATTAGGAACTTGCAAAATGTCACAAAATCGGTCACTTTCCGACACGAACTAAAGCGCGAGAACTGTGTCTAGTAAACATATTAAAATACAGGAATTTATAAATTAAAATACCAATGCTCACAGATGAAACTATATAATTCGCTCATACTTAAGAACTTGTAAATTGTCACGAAATGCGTTACTTCCCCGTTGCTGATGCTTCTCTGGTGACGGCTATTGCCCGACTACCAGAACCAATCACTCACTGGCTACTTAGAACTACAGGAAAGTAGATAATAGAGAGGTGGAGCGAATTCCGGAAAGTGGACGAGTTGGAGGGAATTTTGGCAACGCTGATGCCAGCAACTTTTTGTCCAGAACTCCCCTTGCACTCATGCTGACTTCAGTACATAACTTGATGACAAAGAAATACTGAAAGACTGGTAGAATTCTGTGATACCTCCTAGGTAAATCTGATTTTTATATTTCCTGGTATGTCTCCACCGAAACACTGCAATCCCAAAACATTCATTTAAGGAGAATTTCAAATACATCATGTGGCTCTTTCCAAGGAAAATCAAAACGTTATAAATGTAAAGGCAAACAAATAGCTGATTCTCATCACTATTTGTCTCTAAAGCGAAATTTTATCATATGTCATTTCACCGTTCATGTCTGCATTTCCTCAGAGGCACAGAAATGCTTTGGGAAGCTTAGAACAGTGCATCCATGCGTCCTCCCCAGTTGTAAGGATTTTTATTGCAGATACTTACAAGGAATGTGCCAGAGATAAAATAAATTTTGAGTCATTTTAATATTTACTAAATATCAAAGTAGTCATCGCATCGATATTACTTCGCCATATCAATATTGTAACGACAACCAAGAAACGAGATTTGAAAAATATGCGGGAGGCTTAACTTTTAATCTGTGTAATTTTCTTAAATACAGGAGATACAATTTCTCGAGTAAAATAAAAACGGGAGATGGGTTTTTGTTTAAAAACGCAGAATAATACATAAGTTCCCGCAGCTATAATACGGGAAAGTTAGCAACACTAATTGTGATCTAACCCACCCTTTACCTAAGTATGGGAATAAGACAGACCAAAAACTACAGAAGGATTTTCCAGTTGCCAGATACCTACCGAAGTCTGCCAAAAGCTTTTAACTGAAGAGACTAAGCACCAACAAACCATCTAATTGGTGGATATCAGCCAGTATTCGTGAAAGAGGCTGCTCGCAACCACTTCCCACTCTCAAAGTGTTATAAATTCGCAAAGACAAACAGACCTTTTCAGACTTTAAACCCGTAACTATAAATATACACTGTTCAACAGATTAAAAGAATTCAAAGCAGGTAGAAAAACAACATAACCGATAGAAACATATTAACACCACTTAAAAAGTTAAATTCGTGAGCAATATGCGTGAACCTAATTAAGTTCAGGATTCGGACTAGGAGGCGAACTACCCGTAGTGTTCAATCTTGTATTGGAAAACTAATTAGGACAGAGGAGAAAGTAGTAAATGAAGTAACTATTGGCAGACTACGTGAAAATATAATACATTTTCAGTGTTTGGTCTTTGTAGGAGGAGGAACAGATTAGTGTTCAACATCCCTTTTACGAGGTCATTAGAGACGGTGCACAAGCTCTGATCAGTGAAGGAGGGGGGTAGGAAATAAGCCACGCACTTTCAAAGGAACCATTCCGGCATTTGCCTGAAGCAATTTTACAGAAATCCCGGAAAACCTGAATCAGGATAGCCAGACACGAATTTGAACAGTCACTTTCCGAGTGTATTAATCACTACGCCATCTCGCTCGGTTTGGTCTTTGCAGACGACCAAGAAATTCTCCCCAACAATAGCGAAGAATCGAGTCAGTCGCTAGTAAAACTTAATTAAACTGCAGCAAAAACTGAAATGTAAATTCGATACGTAGAAGCTCAGGCAGGGAAGGAACGCCTCGGTATTTACGTTGACAATCATTGTTAACTCAATTAGGTAAAATGTTTTGGGTTCCTAAATTCGGATACAATCGTGAAGCGAAAGGAAATAGAAAAAGCACGCTATCTCCTAGAACATATGAAAGAATCAATAACCCGAAACGCAAAAATAAGACGTTACAATACAGTGATCAAGTATTTATGCTGATCAGAAACATTGACAATTGGAGACAGATCAATAATTTGAATCTAGAAAAGAAAGAAAAATTGTAAGGAAATTTGACAGTGAGTGGAACTTCGATGACCGAGAGATCTCAGGAAATATAACGGCATACTGAGAAAACATTTGTCACAATAGGGAAGGGACGATTAAAATTTTATCACAGTCGCAGAATGATTTTGTGACACGCTAACTAGAAGAATTCTCCGACTTGCCATTTCAATGGAAGTTAAGAACAATTCGTTGCTTGAAACAGGAAAAGATATTCGGGGAACTGGCGTCACAGGTGACATATTAAAGAACAGAGACAATATTTTGCAGAAAATCCTCTGCTTGGAACCAACAGCAACCAGACAGAAGAGCGGAGCTTCAGCGAGAAGATCAGGAAATTTTGGAAGACGTAGACGGCACGCTCATCGCCTAATTCAGAGGTGCCTGTTTGTTGGGGATAATGATGAAAAATATCAGTTTGCAATAAAACGTTCGTAATCCAAAACTGTACTGGAAGGGATCAAATGTGTTATTGATAATGACTATGGTTGTGAAGAATCAAGCAAGTTCTGTAGCAGAACTTATCTAGTAGCATCTGACAAAGGTGTCAAAAATAGGATCTCCGTGAGGTATGTAGCAGTTGAAAGTTCTGTAGGGCTGGAACAAACGAGCATCGCGATCGTTTACTCTGAGGCCACAAAAGTCATTGGCTACAACCTAATATGTTGTGAGACCACCTTTTGCCCAGCGTAGTGCAGCAACTCAACGTGGCATCGACTAAAAAAATCGTCGGGAGTCCGCTGCAGAAATATGCTGCCTATACAGGGTGAAAAGTATTTAAACCGACAAACTTTGGGAGATTGTAGGGGACATCAAAACAAATATTTTCCCTAATGTCGTTTTTTCCTGTGAGGAGTATTTAAACCGGTAGAGGAAGATTTATCTGGCGGCAAATTAATTAAACCAACAAACACTTTTCCATTTATGACCAAGAGACAACACATTAACACAACCCAATTTCAATTAATTAGACACGTAAACAAAGGTTACACCGTCGGATCATGTTCTGTCTGACACGGGCAAAAACCCCAGGAGTATCCTGAATTGCTCCTGCTGCTGCTACTACTACTATCCGTCCAACCAGATCCTCTTCTGATGCAACAAGAGTTTCGTAAACAAGGTTGAGCATCTCTCCCCACACAAAAAAGTCCAGAGGGGACATATCTGGGGATCGAGCAGGCCATGGTACAGGTCCACCTCAGTCAATCGACGTTTCTGGGAACCGTCGGTCCAAGAATCGACGCACACGACGACTGAAATGTGCCGGCGCCCCGTCATGTTGGCACCACATGTGTTGTCTTGTAGGGAGCGGGACGTCTTCCAGCAATTCTGGTAATGCTCTGGTGAGAAAATTGTAATAGTGCCTACCATTTAATGGCCTAGCTAGCAGATGCGGCCCAATTAAACAGTACCCAACAACACTGACCCACACATTAACGAAGAACCGCACTTTATGAGCGCTAGTAACTGTGGCATGTGGATTATTCTCACTCCAAACATGCGAATTGTGCATGTTGAAGACTCCATCACGCACGAACGTTGCTTTATCGGTAAACAACACAGAGAATGGAAATGTAGGATGCATTTCACACTGTTCCAGGTGACACTGCGAAAACTGTGCTCTGGATGGATAATCAACTGGTTCCAGATTGTGGACACGCTGTAAGTGAAGTGGACGTAACAATTGCTCTCGAAGGACTGTTCTTACATTCGTCTGATTTGTCCCCATGTTACGTGCAATTGCACAAGTGCTGATTGAAGGATCCCGCTCCACATACTGCAAAACAGCTTCCTTAAATTGCAGTGTTCTTACCGTGCGGCGGCGTCCCTATCTAGATAATCTGTTAAATGACCCGGTCTCACGCAGACGTTGGTACACTGCAGCAAAGTTCGTATGATGCGGGATACGGCGATTAGGATAAACCCGCTGTACAGGTCGTCCGTTGTGGTGTGCTACGTAGTACGCACCAACCATATCAGTGTACTCACTCCAGGTGTACCGATCCATTAGTAAACAGAGACAATGCACTACTACACTGGTGGACAGCAGATGCCTACAACTGAAGAGCGTAATATGGCCTCCATTGGTTTAAATAATCCTCATAGGAAAAAATGACATTAGGGAAAAGTATTTGTTTTGATGTCCCCTACAACCTCCCAGAGTTTGTCGGTTTAAGGGGCTCCGGAAAGGCTAAAAATCATGAGAAGTTCAATTGTTACTTTTTTGCGTTTTCTGAATCTGCAGACTATTACCTTTTAATAGATATATAATTTATTCAATTCCGAAGACTACAACTACTTTTAAATTTTTTTTGAAATGTGTTCTACATGGGCGTGACCCACTGTGGCGCTGTTAAACTGCTGTCAAATGGTGTTATTATTAACGTCCGTGTTCATCAGGTAGATTTTAGTGATGTGAGATAAAGTATGTGTTGTGGCTAACCTGTGATGGTTCAATATATATCGCTGGTGTGATTGTCGATTGTTTCATGTTTATTTACTCTGTCGTTATCTCGAAAATATTCGTAATTAATTCTGTTTCTTGAGTCTCTGTTTTGTTGAAGTATAATAATGAGTAAAAGTAAAGTTATTAGAAATCCTCTGAAGGCTTTTAAGAAAAGGAGAAATGCTGGAAAGCCAAAGGTATGTGTTATTACTGTAAACAATAAAGACGATGAAAATCCCCAACATAGCTTGTGTCCCAAAGAAGAAGACAGTTGGTGTAAATATAACAAAGGATTGCTAACTGGTGAAGTGTACACTCATAAGCATAGTCTGCCTCATGCAATAATGGAGGTGATAAAACCTATTTTCAGAGACTTAGCAGCACCTGAACTGTTGAAAAAGTGTATTCACGGAAAAACTCAAAACCCCAATGAAAGTGTAAATAGTGTTATATGGTCGAGAATCCCCAAGACTGTATTTGTTGGAATAGAAACACTTCACTTTGGTGTGTATGATGCTGTTGCGACTTTCATTGATGGCAACATTGTAAGGTGCAAGGTATTTAGAAATATGGGAATGAAGATAGGTTCTAACATGGTACGAGCGATGCTTGCTTTAGACAAGGAACGCCTTCGGGCTGCAGACAGGGCTGTAAAGAGTCTAGAAATACAAGCAAGAGTAAACAGGAGGAGGAACAAGAGGAAGCTGGAGGAGGAGTTTGCAGAGGATGAAGATAATCCATCCTTGTCGCTCGATTCCCAAAACTTTTATTTTCTCATACTAATTACATGTTTTCTAAGGATCTTCCAAACATATTTGTTTCAAACTTTCAGTAAATGTTACACAGTACCTTCTGCATAATTTAACACAGCCTTTTTCCAAAAAACTGTATATTTTTGAATATATAAATAAAAAATTGCAAAAAAATGTTGTGAATTTTCATTACAATTAAAAAAAATCTTTAATAACTGAACTAAAATTTTGTAAAATCCCTGTGTTAAGTTGTAGCCCATATTCCAATAAATAATCTGTAAAAAGTTCCACTTCCTACCTCATAATTTGTGAGGAAAGATGTAATTTATAAGCGTTATTTTAACATTGCAAGTATAGGGCGTTCCGGAGCCCCTTAAATACTTTTCACCCTGTATAACCGTCCATAATTGCGAAAGCGTTGCGTTGCAGCATTTTGTGCACTAACTGACCTCTCGATTATGTCACATCAATGTTCGATGGGATTCATATCAGTAATTATCCTGGGGGGCCTAACCATTCGCTCGAATTGCCCAGAATGTCCGTCAAACCTGTGAAACAATTATGCCCCAGTGACATGGCGCACTGTCATTCATAAAAAATTCCATCGTTGTTTGGCAACATGAGGTCTGTGAATAGCTGCAAAGGACCGTCAGATAGCCGAACATAATCATTTCCAGCCAATGATCGGTTCAGTTGGACCAGACGAGCCAGTCCATTCCACGTAAACACTGCCCACACACCATTATGGAGTCACCAACGGCTTGCACAGTGCCTTGTTGACAACTGGTGTCCCTGGCTTCGTGGAGTCTGGGCCACTCTCAATCCGTAACGTCAGCTGTGACCAACTGAAATCGGAACTCATCTGATCAGGCCACGATCTTCCTGTCGTCTAGCCTGTTAAGTGGGTAGTTTGCGCGCGCCTCTTCCACAGTGGGTAATATACGCCAGCGCGCTCGTTCGCGGTGGTGCTGCGCACTGTTCTCACTTTTTCCTTCACGTTTTCATTGTTGAATTTAAATTGATATTGGGTGGAAATGAATAAAATATATTGCAGAGGTTAACAAAACTGTATTTTCACAATATTACATATCGTTTTCAGTGGGAAACATTTTAAAACAAGGTGCTGCACACAAGGAAACTTCGCATTCTGCGCACCAGTATGAAGTCTCTTTGCGAAGGCCTTTTCTCGTACACACCACACACCTCCTTGTTGGTCTTTTCTTCGCTGTGGGTGGCAGAAGGTCTGGAAAATGCCTGCCTGTAAGGCGTGTTGCTTTTGGTGTTCGAGGTGGGCGTCCTACTGATGTCCCTTGATGTGGTGAAGATAGGGTCAACTGTTCACCAAGACTAATCAGGAAGCACATTCTACTTTGTTCGCCACCATGCTTCTTGTACAGAATGTATGCATTGTAGCATGCAATGTCCAACAAGTGGCGGGAAAGCTTCTGATAGTATTTTTTCAGCCTGCTTCTGGCCATCTGGTAGCTTTGTAACTGAGAATCGCATCTATCCACGCCCCCAATATTCTTGTTGTAGTCAACGACAACTTGTGGCTTTTGAACGATTCCCTTCTTCGAGTTTACATTTACAAATGTATCCTCATGGAAGGTGCTGACCATAACAACGTCTCTTTTGTCTTTCCATTTCATTACAATCTGCTTGCCTTTGTACCCTGTTATGTACTCCCCTTTCTTCAGTTTTTTCCTTTTTTACGAAGTCAGGGAACCCCTTCCTGTCTTGCCGCATTGTGCCGACAACATTGGTGTTCTTGCTGGTTACTTTGTGCACCGAATCTGTACTGGTGTACAGATTGTCAAGATAAACACAGTGGCCTTTCCCGAGTAGATCGTGTGCAAGCTCCAAAACAATTCGAGAGGTTATTTTTTCGTCTGGATAGTGGCTAACATAGTGTCCTTTACAGTGTAAAGAATAAAGTCCCATACATACCCGGAACTGCTTTCACAGAGTTCGTACAATTTGATGCCAATACTGCTACGCTTTGATGGAATATATTCCTTCCATCCAAGCCGTCCTTTCCAGAGCAACAATGATTCGTCAACGGTGATGTTCCTTTCTGGCATGTACACTGATCTGAATTTACGCCGCAGATGCTCCATAATGGGGTGAATTTTGAATAGTTTTCTGCTGATAGTGTCTAGTGGATCATATGAGCTATTGTCAGCAAAGTGGAGGAATTTCAATAGAAGATGAAACCGCTTTTCACTCATCACTTTCCTGAAGAAAGGTGTGTCAACTGATTCCGTCTTCGAAAATTACATTTTGTGGTCTGGTTTGTGAAGAATTCCTTGAAGTACAAGCATTCCAATAAGTGTTTTTACCTCGTCGCGTGTAGTATTCTGCCAACTGTGAACCCTGGAGCATGCTGCTGAATTGGGATGAGAAGCTATGAACTGTTCTGCATATAAGTTCGTCGGTTCAGCTATCATTGTGCACAAAGCATCATCCACAAAACACACATAACAAGTCATCACATCGTTTTGTTTTAGAGGCAGAACTGTACCACTATTACCACTGAACAAATATTGAATACTAACTGAACTAGCACGCACAAATTCACTAGGTACCGCCTGCTGCAGTAGTGTCTCGTCGTCAGATGTTTCTGAATCGAAGTCACTTTCACTAGCCTCAACATCTGTATCTTGAAAACTTTCAGAACTGTCACTTTCTAAAAGCAGCTTCTCAATCTCCGAACCTGACGAGAGACTTCTTTTCGCCATTGCAAAAGATCACTCACTAACGCTGCGGTAAACACAGACGAAAAAGGCGCGCTTTTGCGGCTGCTTCACAGGACGCATTTTCTCTACGCGCGCTCGGTGGACAATGTTATAACTAGCCTAGAACACGCCGTGTTGCGTGACAAGAGCCGCCATCTAGTGGACGAAGCTCAACTAATACCACAGAGTCAACGGCAGGCCGATAACTCGTCATTCCCGTGCGCGTCATTTACGACGGCGGCCGAGTTTAGGTTCGTTCTGCGCATCGAACATCACAAAACGGAGTCAGCCAATGAACAGAGAACGACGTTGCCAGAGCTCGACTGCAGTGCAGAGCACGGACGAGTGTCTTCAGTTTTAGAAACGTTCAGTCATAAATAAAATAATTGAACAAAGGCAATGTCTTGATAGCAGACTTTCTTTTATAGAAAGTTTGGAAAAAGCATTCTTTATACCAGTTGCTTCATATTCTATTAATTAATTGAATCAAACAAGCAATAAGTCTCCTAATTCATGCGATAGCAAGGAAAGGTGTTTGTATCATGCTCACTAATCGCTTTTTCGCAATAAAGAACAGCGGTAATTGTTTCTTTCCTATTGTACTTCGACGAAACGTGAGTAATTCATAGTCGTACCAACAGTGTTTGTCGGTATTTTGCGTGCTATTTTAAAATCCTTTAGAAGCTCAATTGCATGGCGAGGTGCGTTAGCGTAATTGTTAAAGTGTTTGGCTGCTAGGCATAAGGACCTGAGTTCGAACCTTGTTCAATGCTTAATTTTTTTTATTTAAAAACAATATCGAATTGTCTTACTTCATGAATTTTATTCGTTTGAATTTAATTTTTTTGAAATTTCTAGTGGCGACTAAAATCGACCATACGGAAAGTATACGCTATGGACTTTTACCTCTGCAAACTGTTCAAAATTTCATGCAATGGTTTACTACATCTAATGCTGCACAATAACTGCGTTGAACATCGAAACAAAATTAAGTCATTCATGGGGGGAAGGTATCAGTCAAAAAGATGTGTAAAAATCAAATTATTGGGCCAAATAGTTTTTGTGAAATGGAATGATAAAGTGTGTGAAAGCAGTCTAAACACCATGTGTCTGCACAGGCGAGCAGTGCAGTGGTGACAAAATCACGCACAGCGCGGAATGCGGGGAGCACCACGTCTCTGTAGCAGCGAAAGGGTTAATGCGGCCGTGGTGGCTTTACTTCATAAACTGCGCGCTTCCCCCTAAACGTAAGTTTGCGAACTATACTATGGCCCTGCTTCTCTTGGCGCGTGCAACTGGCAACGTAGCAATCTCCCGCGTCTGGGCGGGCATCCGCTAACCGCCAAGATAAAAGAATTGAACTATAGCTACTAGCCACAGAACGCAGTGGACGGATATATCCGTCGAACCCACTGTGCAATAGCAGAGAATGGACGGATATATCCATCATGCCCACTTAAAAGGCTAGGGTCCAACCGACATGGTCATGAGCACAGAAGAACTGCAGGCGATGTCATGCTGTTACGAAAGGCACTCGCGTCGGTTGTTTGCTGCCGTTGCCCATTAAGGTCAAATTTTGCCGCACTTTACTAACGGATACGTTCGTCGCACGTCCCACATTGATTTCTGCAGTTATTTCACGCAGTATTGCTTGTCTTCGCACTGAAACTCTACGCAATCGCTGCTGCTCTCGGTCGTTAAGCGGAGGCCAGCGGCCATTGGGTCGTCCGCGGTGAGTGACAGTGCTTGAAATCTGATATTCTCGTCACACTCTTGACCCTGCAAAATACTGAATTCCCGAACGATTTCCGAATTTGAATGTCCCATACGTCTATCTCCAACTACCATTCCGCGTTCAAAGTCTTAATTCCCTTCCTGCTGCCGTAATCACATCGAAAGCCATTTCACATGAACCACCCGAGTCTAAATGACAGCTCCGACAATGCACTGACCTATTATATCTTGCGCATGCGATACTGCCACTATCTGTATACTCGTGTGTGCATATCGTTTGTCACCTGGGCGTACAATAAACTACAGCAAACAGCATCGTAAAGATGTAAAGTGTTAAAGACTGGAAATAGCTGAATGCCGTGTACTATTATATTTGTGAAAGAGGTATGTAAATGACAATCATCAGTTAAGAGAGAATTATTATGAAGTTAGTAAATAACGCTGTCTTTTCATAGTGGGATTCGTAGAACGGTTAAATCAGTTATCGTCTACGTACACCCTGATAAATTATTAGATTTTCGTATATTTTTCTTAGTTTTATTGTGTTTTTGATGCGGGGACAGATTCTAATAGGGTTGCCTAACGATATGTAATACTTTCATATTTAAATATCGTTTTACAATAATTACTGATATGAATATTCAAGTTATTCATAAATATGCAGAAATATATTTTGGTAATATTTGTTTCTTCATTAATTAGATATCTCATGTCAAATCAGTATTGAATTTACAAGCAGCACGATCGTGATAGCAGCACGAAAAATTCATTCGTCGGAAAATTTCCAAGCTGCGGCCTATGGTCAGCTACGGTCCTCGTCGTGTCTAACACATTTTGAATGTGTTAGAACTCACCAACACTTCGTATCTAAAGGAATGGTGTGATTCATTTGTTTGTAAATATTTCCTACCATTCGCCAGAGGCTTCATACCAAGGAATTTTAGAATCCACACCACGACGAGCTGCAGCTATTTTGCGTCCCTGAATTTGGCTAACACAATATTATGTAGGTTATGGATGTTTGGCCTATGTTGCACGTCCGTGCAATTTGTAAGGCGGTGGCCTGTACTGCAAGTATAATTAACTCTAATGTTATACTCAAACTTTCATACGACCATTGGAAGTTTTACACAGGGAAACTTTTCCATTTATTCTGGTTTACGAACTCCTACCAAAATGTCATTAGAGCAAAAATTTTTTGAGGCGCACTACGAACTGGGTGGAAACGGCTGGGTAATTAAATATTCGTGAAGTATTCATACAAGTATTTGCCATAGCAATTAGGAAACGCCATATACAACACACAGTTACGAAATCAAATAGGCTACATAGTGAGAAACTTATCTATTAAGTATTATATAGTTCTTGTAGAAGTTTCTTACTCATGTCAGCGGAGAAGAGTGGCATGTCCAGAACCAGCTCTGGTACAGACAAAAATGGATGTTTTCGAGCCCGGACTGGCCAGTGCGTTTCCTTGAGCTCATATCGTTGTTGTCCACTTGTAATCCTCAAAATGCTTTCATATGGCTCTGGGATATTTAGAATGGTTCTCAGCCGCCTTTTATACTTGTCCTTTTGCTCTTCTTTCAAGTCCTGTTAATGATAAAGTTTTTCTCAACAGGGTATTAAACGTTCTCAGAAATTGTTCAAATGGCTCTGAGCACTATGGGACTCAACTGCTGTGGTCATCAGTCCCCTAGAACTTAGAACTACTTAAACCTAACTAACCTAAGGACATCAACACACATCCATGCCCGAGGCAGGATTCGAACCTGCGACCGTAGCGGTCGCACGGTTCCGGACTGCGCGCCTAGAACCGCGAGACCACCGCGGCCGGCTCTCAGAAATTGTCTGCAATATAAAATGAAAATTGTAAATGTGTCGAATATGAAATTAGTTTATCAAGGTTTAGTTGCGAATGTTGCGTGTAATACATATGAGAAACAATGGTCGGAAAAAACAGTAACATGAACAAAAGCAACTTCCAAAGTAGCATTCTAACATCTACAGGTTGCGGACGCTCAATAAAAGAGGAAACCTGAAACGGAACATTACTTAAATCACTTAATTTCCATAGAGGATAGTGTGTGCTGCTTTAAAAACTGGAAAACTACGGCTCTATACCATTACCGTCACCAGTTTGTTGGTCGTGAATGCACGATCATGATGTAGGTGGAAACAATCAGTTTTGTGTTATATTTTGCATACTAAAATAGTACCTTGGGACGGCTATTATTATTATTATTATTATTATTATTATTATTATTTCTTTCTTGTCTCAGACGTTATGTCTGGTTAAAAATGGAAGGTGACGCGGACCTTGATCAAGCGTCACTTCCTATTAACTGTACGGTATGTGTTATATTGCATTTAGGAACTTTCGGGTAATTGAACAAGTGTCAATAATTACAGATTTCTGTAGTTGTATATATAAGTTTGGATGTAGCTTTATTGCATTGATGTACTGGTGGATATTGTGTGGTATGACTCCTGTAGTTGATAGTATAATTGGTATAATGTCAACTTTATCCTGGTGCCACATGTCCTGGACTTCCTCAGCCAGTTGGATGTATTTTTCAATTTTTTCTCCTGTTTTCTTTTGTATATTTGTTGTACTGGGTATGGATATTTCGATTAGTTGTGTTAATTTCTTCTTTTTATTGGTGAGTATGATGTCAGGTTTGTTATGTGGCGTTGTTTTATCTGTTATAATGGTTCTGTTCCAGTATAATTTGTATTCATCATTCTCCAGTACATCTTGTGGTGCATACTTGTATGTAGGAACTTGTTGTTTTAAAAGTTTATGTTGTAAGGCAAGATGTTGATGTATTATTTTTGCTACATTGTCATGTCTTCTGGGGTATTCTGTATTTGCTAGTATTGTACATCCGCTTGTGATGTGATCTACTGTTTCTATTTGTTGTTTGCAAAGTCTGCATTTATATGTTGTGGTATTGGGATCTTTAACAATTTGCTTGCTGTAATACCTGGTGTTTATTGTTTGATCCTGTATTGCAATCATGAATCCTTCTGTCTCACTGTATATATTGCCTTTTCTTAGCCATGTGTTGGATGCGTCTTGATCGATGTGTGGCTGTGTTAGATGATACGGGTGCTTGCCATGAAGTGTTTTCTTTTTCCAATTTACTTTCTTCGTATCTGTTGATGTTATGTGATCTAAAGGGTTGTAGAAGTGGTTATGAAATTGCAGTGGTGTAGCCGATGTATTTATATGAGTGATTGCCTTGTGTATTTTGCTAGTTTCTGCTCGTTCTAGAAAGAATTTTCTTAAATTGTCTACCTGTCCATAATGTAGGTTTTTTATGTCGATAAATCCCCTTCCTCCTTCCTTTCTGCTTAATGTGAAACTTTCTGTTGCTGAATGTATGTAATGTATTCTATATTTGTGGCATTGTGATCGTGTAAGTGTATTGAGTGCTTCTAGGTCTGTGTTACTCCATTTCACTACTCCAAATGAGTAGGTCAATATTGGTATGGCATAAGTATTTATAGCTTTTGTCTTGTTTCTTGCTGTCAATTCTGTTTTCAGTATTTTTGTTAGTCTTTGTCTATATTTTTCTTTCAGTTCTTCTTTAATATTTGTATTATCTATTCCTATTTTTTGTCTGTATCCTAGATATTTATAGGCATCCGTTTTTTCCATCGCTTCTATGCAGTAGGTGTGGTTATCCAATATGTAATCTTCTTGTTTAGTGTGTTTTCCCTTGACTATGCTTTTCTTCTTACATTTGTCTGTTCCAAAAGCCATATTTATATCATTGCTGAATACTTCTGTTATCTTTAGTAATTGAGTTGTTGATTTGTTGCTGCCAGTAGTTTTAGATCATCCATGTATAGCAAATGTGTGATTTTGTGTGGGTATGTTCCAGTAATATTGTATCCATAATTTGTATTATTTAGCATGTTGGATAGTGGGTTCAGAGCAAGGCAGGACCAGAAAGGACTTAATGAGTCTCCTTGGTATATTCCACGCTTAATCTGTATTGGTCGTGATGTGATATTATTTGAATTTGTTTGGATATTAAGTGTGGTTTTCCAATTTTTCATTACTATGTTTAGGAACTGTATCAATTTAGGATCTACTTTGTGTATTTCCAATATTTGTAGTAACCATGAGTGGGGTACACTGTCAAAAGCTTTTTGGTAATCAATATATGCATAGTGTAGCGACCTTTGTTTAGTTTTAGCTTGATATGTCACCTCTTCATCTATTATCAGTTGCTATTTACATCCTCGTGCTCCTTTGCAACAGCCTTTTTGTTCTTCATTTATAATTTTTTTCTGTGTTGTATGTGTCATTAATTTCTGTTTAATGATTGAAGTTAATATTTTGTATATTGTTGGTAGGCATGTTATGCGGCGATATTTAGCTGGGTTCGCTGTGTCTGCTTGATCTTTAGGTTTCAGATAAGTTATTCCATGTGTAAGTGTATCAGGGAATGTGTATGGGTCTGCAATGTAACTGTTAAATAATTTAGTTAGATGTGAATGTGTTGAGGTGAACTTCTTTAACCAGAAATTTGCTATTTTATCATTTCCAGGGGCTTTCCAATTGTGAGTAGAATTAGTTGCTTGGGTGACTTCATGTTGCAAAATTATCACTTCAGGCATTTGTGGTATCATCATGTATGTGTCTGTTTCTGCTTGTATCCACCGTGCATGCCTGTTATGTTGTACCGGGTTTGACCATATGTTGCTCCAGAAGTGTTCCATGTCGTATGTTTGGTGGATTGTTTATTTTAATGTGTGTGTTATCTATTGTCTGGTAAAATTTCTTTTGGTTTGTGTTGAATGTTTGGTTTTGTTTCCTTCTATTTTCACTTTTTTTGTATCTTCTGAGTCGTTTGGCTAATGCTTGTAATTTCTGCTTCTTTTCGTCTAATTGGTCTGTCGCTTCTTCTTGTGAGATTTTACCTAACCTTTTTCGTTTTTTTCCGAGATTTCATTTCTTATAAATTGTGTTAGCTGTCCGATGTCTTTTCTCAGTTTTTCTATTTTGATCTGTAGCCTGTGTTGCCATGCTGGTTTTGTGGGTTTCTTCTGTGTGTTGGTTGGTTCTGATCTCTGCCTAGTGTGTATATTTAGTGTAGTGAGTGCTCCTATATAAACCAGTAGTTGTAACTCTTACATAGTTGTGTTTTCATTTATTTTGTTGTGTATGATTGTGTTGATAGTTTTTATTGTTGTTTCGACTTGTGGGTTATTTGGTGGTCTATGCAAGAATGGTCTAATGTCTGTATTTGTGTCTTTGTATTCTATATATGTTAGCTGAAATTTTCCTTCTATATCTAACATGTGTGTCACTTCGTGTTCTATTTGTGCTTGTTCTGGTGGCTGACTTAAGATTTCGTTTTCCTCTGATTGTTTAATTGATGCATGTTGTTCTTTCTTTGTTTGCTCTGGGATGTTTGAGTCCATTACTGTATTTTCTTCTTCTTCTGATTGCACATTATTTTGTTCCAGTATTTGTTGTACTTGTTTGGTGTTTTCTAATTCTGACTGGGGTATCCTGTTATTTTTGATTATTACACGGATCTGATCAGCTAGTCGTTGTTCTGTTAAAAATTTTAATTCTGGGTATCTGGTAATAAATGTTGTGTATACTTGTGATCTGTATCCAGTTGTGTTGGTTCCTAGGTTTGTTGCTTATTATTATTATTATTATTATTATTATCATCTTTACTTTCTCAGACGTTAAGTCTGGTGAGGAATGGAGTGACGCGGACCTTTATCAAGCGTCACTTCCTTTTTGCTGTTCGGTATATGTTATATTGCATTTAGGAACTTTCGGGTAATTGAACATGTATCAATAATTACGGATTTCTGTAATTGTATATATATGTTTGGATGTAGCTGTATTGCATTGATGTATTGGTGGATATTGTGAGGTATGACTCCTGTAGTTGATAGTATAATTGGTATGATGTCAACTTTATCCTGATGCCACATGTCTTTGACTTCCTCAGCCAGTTGGATGTATTTTTCAATTTTTTCTCCTGTTTTCTTTTGTATATTTGTTGTATTGGGTATGGATATTTCGATTAGTTGTGTTAATTTCTTCTTTTTATTGGTGAGTATGATGTCAGGTTTGTTATGTGGCGATGTTTTATCTGTTATAATGGTTCTGTTCCAGTATAATTTGTATTCATCATTCTCCAGTACATTTTGTGGTGCATACTTGTATGTAGGAACGTGTTGTTTTATAAGTTTATGTTGTAAGGCAAGCTGTTGATGTATTATTTTAGCGACATTGTCATGTCTTCTGGGGTATTCTGTATTTGCTAGTATTGAACATCCGCTTGTGATGTGATCTACTGTTTCTATTTGTTGTTTACAAAGTCTGCATTTATCTGTTGTGGTATTGGGATCTTTAATAATATGCTTGCTGAAATACCTGGTGTTTATTGTTTGATCCTGTATTGCAATCATGAATCCTTCTGTCTCACTGTATATATTGCCTTTTCTTAGCCATGTGTTGGATGCGTCTTGATCGATGTGTGGCTGTGTTAGATGATATGGGTGCTTGCCATGAAGTGTTTTCTTTTTCCAATTTGCTTTCTTCGTATCTGTTGATGTTATGTGATATAAAGGGTTGTAGAAGTGGTTATGAAATTGCAGTGGTGTAGCCGATGTATTTATATGAGTGATTGCCTTGTGTATTTTGCTAGTTTCTGCTCGTTCTAGAAAGAATTTTCTTAAATTGTCTACCTGTCCATAATGTAGGTTTTTTATGTCGATAAATCCCCTTCCTCCTTCCTTTCTGCTTAATGTGAATCTTTCTGTTGCTGAATGTATGTGATGTATTCTATATTTGTGGCATTGTGATCGTGTAAGTGTATTGAGTGCTTCTAGGTCTGTGTTACTCCATTTCACTACTCCAAATGAGTAGGTCAATATTGGTATGGCATAAGTATTTATAGCTTTTGTCTTGTTTCTTGCTGTCATTTCTGTTTTCAGTATTTTTGTTAGTCTTTGTCTATATTTTTCTTTTAGTTCTTCTTTAATATTTGTATTATCTATTCCTATTTTTTGCCTGTATCCTAGATATTTATAGGCATCCGTTTTTTCCATCGCTTCTATGCAGTCGCTGTTATCCAATATGTAATCTTCTTGTTTAGTGTGTTTTCCCTTGACTATGCTATTTTTCTTACATTTGTCTGTTCCAAAAGCCATACTTATATCATTGCTGAATCCTTCTGTTATCTTTAGTAATTGGTTGAGTTGTTGATTGGTTGCTGCCAGTAGTTTTAGATCATCCATGTATAGCAAATGTGTGATTTTGTGTGGGTATGTTCCAGTAATATTGTATCCATAATTTGTATTGTTTAGCATGTTGGATAGTGGGTTCAGAGCAAGGCAGAACCAGAAAGGACTTAATGAGTCTCCTTGGTATATTCCACGCTTAATCTGTATTGGCTGTGATGTGATATTATTAGAGTTTGTTTGGATATTAAGTGTGGTTTTCCAGTTTTTCATAACTATGTTTAGGAACTGCATCAATTTAGGATCTACTTTGTATATTTCCAATATCTGTAGTAACCATGAGTGGGGTACACTATCAAAAGCTTTTTGGTTATCAATGTATGCGTAGTGTAGTGACCTTTGTTTAGTTTTAGCTTGATATGTCACCTCTGCATCTATTATCAGTTGCTCTTTACATCCTCGTGCTCCTTTGCAACAGCCTTTTTGTTCTTCATTTATAATTTTGTTCTGTGTTGTATGTGTCATTAATTTCTGTGTAATGACTGAAGTTAATATTTTGTAGATTGTTGGTAGGCATGTTATGGGGCGATATTTAGCTGGGTTTGCTGTGTCTGCTTGATCTTTAGGTTTCAGATAGGTTATTCCATGTGTAAGTGTATCAGGGAATGTGTATGGGTCTGCAATGTAACTGTTAAATAATTTAGTTAGATGTGAATGTGTTGAGGTGAACTTCTTTAGCCAGAAATTTGCTATTTTATCATTTCCAGGGGCTTTCCAATTGTGCGTAGAATTAATTGCTCGGGTGACTTCATGTTGCAAAATTATCACTTCAGGCATTTGTGGTATCATCTTGTATGAGTCTGTTTCTGCTTGTATCCACCGTGCATGCCTGTTATGTTGTACCGGGTTTGACCATATGTTGCTCCAGAAGTGTTCCATGTCTGTTATGTTTGGTGGATTGTTTATTTTAATGTGTGTGTTATCTATTGTCTGGTAAAATTTCTTTTGGTTTGTGTTGAATGTTTGGTTTTGTTTCCTTCTATTTTCACTTTTTTTGTATCTTCTAAGTCGTTTGGCCAATGCTTGTAACTTCTGCTTCTTTTCATCTAATTGCTCCATTGCTTCTTGTTGTGAGATTTTACCTAACCTTTTTCGTTTTTTGTCTGATATTTCATTTCTTATAAATTGTGTTAGCTGTCCGATGTCTTTTCTCAGTTTTTCTATTCTGATCTGTAGCCTGTGTTGCCATGCTGGTTTTGTGGGTTTCTTCTGTGTGTTGGTTGGTTCTGATCTCTGCCTAGTGTGTATATTTAGTGTAGTGAGTGCTCCTACATAAACCAGTAGTTGTAACTCTTCCATTGTTGTATTTTCATTTATTTTGTTGTGTATGATTGTGTTGATAGTTGTTATTGTTGTTTCGACTTGTGGGTTATTTGGTGGTCTATGCAAGAATGGTCTAATGTCTGTATTTGTGTCTTTGTATTCTATATATGTCAGCTGAAATTTCTCTTCTATATCTAACATGTGTGTCACTTCGTGTTCTATTTGTGCTTGTTCTGGTGGCTGTCTTAAGATGTCGTTTTCCTCTGATTGTTTAATTGATGTGTGTTGTTCTTTGTTTGTTTGCTCTGGGATGTTTGAGTCCATTACTGTATTTTCTTCTTCTTCTTCTGATTGCACATTATTTTGTTCTAGTATTTGTTGTACTTGTTGTTTGATGTTTTCTAATTCTGACTGGGGTATCCTGTTATTTTTGATTATTACACGGATCTGATCAGCTAGTCGTTGTTCTGTTAAAAATTTTAATTCTGGGTATCTGGTAATAAATGTTGTGTGTACTTGTGATCTGTATCCAGTTGTGTTGGTTCCTAGGTTTGTTGCTTGGTAATAACAGAACATGAGGTGTCGATTAACTTCATCTGACCATCTCATCCTCTGTCTTTGTTTTCCTTCTAGGGTGGTTGCAGGAAGCATATCATGCAAAACACCTCTATTTGGATTTAAATCATTTTCCAGTTGGCTAGCAGTGTCGTTACCATTGTGGGCGGGCATAGGGTTCAAGCGTCGTCCCCGACCATGACGGCGCTTGTCCGAGGCTTCTTTAGTTCTGTCCTGAACCAAGTAATCACACTAAAAGGGGGGTTAGCCCTATTAGTGGTTTGTTCTTTTCGTCGCCTTTTACGACTGGCAGAACATACCGGAGGCCTATTCTTTTCCCGGGCCTCCACGGGTTTTATTATTTTATTATTATTATTATTATTATTATTATTATTATTATCATTATCATCATCATCATCATCATCATCATCATCATTTTGGATGTAGGGTACCCTACATAATGATCATCAGCACCCTGACGAAAAGTCAACATGCCATTCTCATATCCCCATATGCTGAGTAGTTCAAAAGCCTTTAACGTCTGTCTACTTTCCCCAGCACTTTAGGGATGAGGCCTGACAGTTCGCAAAATTTCAGAACCAGTGTATTGTAAGTATTGGCGAGGAGGGTGGGTTGTTCTCCAGCCAAACCGAGGATTGACCTGATGTCAGTATATAAGACACACATAGTCATAATATGCTGAATCTAAAGTGGGACACCACAAACTTCACACAGTGGTGGTGGATCCTACTGTTGGAGGAGGAAATTGTGTTAAAGGGCTATGAGCTAAGCAGAGTCTGGTAAGCAGCACTTCCTTCCATCTGTCAGGTTGGCATGCTGTCTGACCCACCTGTGTGGTCGATTTGAATGACCGCAGTTTCTTTTCCGCCACCTCCAACCATTCAGTTTCCCACTGACACACGATTCATCTATCAAATGAAATGACGACAAATCGACGTACACCTCCATCCAGATATATTTCTTTGACTGCTTTCTCGGTCATGTCGTTTCCCTGTATCCTGATGTGTCCAGATATCCGGCAGAAGTCCTTACCTTGCCACGGTGTGAGAGCTACTGTAAAGTGTCATGGATCAGCTGAATTAACTTCTTTTCCGGATACATTAGGTGGAGCCCGCATCTCGTGGTCGTGCGGTAGCGTTCTCGCTTCCCACGCCCAGGTTCCCGGGTTCGATTCCCGGCGGGGTCAGGGATTTTCTCTGCCTCGAGATGGCTGGGTGTTGTGTGCTGTCCTTAGGTTAGTTAGGTTTAAGTAGTTCTAAGTTCTAGGGGACTTATGACCACAGCAGTTGAGTCCCATAGTGCTCAGAGCCGTTTGAACCATTTTTTTTACATTAGGTGGACTGTTTTTAGCGTACTGAGCGAGTCAGAATAGACGAGAAACCCGTGCTGTGACGCCTCTGAATCCAATCAAGTGCCGTTATAATGCCATATAACTTTGCATCAAAATTTGTCAAGTGTTCCGGAAGGTGTACTTGTGACGCCTCATAAGAGAAAGCAGCTGAACAACCGATAGCATTATTTGCTGGGCTCCATCCGTATAAACGATAAAACTGTGAAAGATACATGAAACTGAAGAAAGCAGTTGTAAAAACGTAATCTAGAGTACAAGTTTTCTTGTAATGTGCCAAGCTTAAAATCATTTTGGACCTCTGAAGACGCCAAGGTGGCAATTTGCTCTATCCTGGCAGTGCATATGGAGGTCTGATATAGCCAGATCCTTGAGAGTCAGTAGTATATGTCCCGAATTGCTTGACTGCATAGAGCCTATTACTGAACAGCCGCACCAAGTTAGGGTGGACTGCCGCACTAAATGCCAATGTCGTGGGCTACACTTATTTCAGGGCCTTTCGAGCCTGAAGGGGACAAAAATGGTTCAAATGGCTCTGAGCACTATGGGACTTAACATCTATGGTCATCAGTCCCCTACAACTTAGAACTACCTAAACCTAACTAACCTAAGGACATCACACAACACCCAGTCATCACGAGGCAGAGAAAATCCCTGACCCCGCCGGGAATCGAACCCGGGAACCCGGGCGTGGGAAGCGAGAACGCTACCGCACGACCACGAGCTGTGGACTGAAGGGGACACCAACGAATCCAGAGTGGTGGTTCACCGCCTTCTTTGACAGACTCTGAACTGGACATTTCAGATAGTGTCCAGTAGATGTCTAAATGCCTTCATGGTGGACAGCATCTAACATCTTTAGGTAGGAAATACAGCCTGATACATAAACAATGCTGCCATAATCTAACCATTGTCTGACAAATGCCATATAAAACTGCAGGAAGCGGGACCTGTCTGCTCCCCACGCTCTTCCACTAGTTAGACGTGGCAGCTTCAATTATAAGTGTTCCAGTATGAACTCGTTTAACACTTTTGAAGGACCTAGTAATACCCTCCTACGCCTTGTGAATATAGAAAGAGCAAACCTTCTCAAACGTTCACTCTGCTGTAACAGATTCATAGTAATAAAGTGAGCAAACTAGTGTCCTGTTATAAATCTGGGGCTACCCCTCTGACACACTGATCAATGGAGCTCTGTTTGCTGGGTAAGTGTAGGTACTACCTGACGGTACACCCGTCTCTTCCGGAGTATATGTGAATTTATGTCGCTCTACAGGAACCCCACGAGCCACTAAGGAAACAAATGTCGACCCAGACAGAGCCCTAGAGCCCTGCATGCCCAAGCAAGCCTTATATAACTGGAAAGGGGGGGGGGGGGGAGGGTTGTGTCCCAGAGGTTGCTCACTAGATACTTCCACCCAACAGCTATTCATCTTATCAGCATGTAGCACACCCTGGAGTTTTTAATGTTTTTTTTATATATAAGTGCGTATTTTCCTCAGGGTTCAGGCGGAGCTTCTTGGAAAAAAAAAAAAACAAAAAGAAAAACCAACCGTTCTTTCCCCAAGTTGTAGTACACTCGTCAGGCCAATCCCGCCGAGGCCTGTCTGGCTTAGGTGACCCTGCCAGTAGCTATACTACCGCCAGCATAGCGTTCAGAGTCATTGAGGCACACAAACACTCTCGTCCGGCGCTGAAGGTGCCTAAGATAAGGCAGTGTCCCCTGAGAGGGTGCCACAAGTATGTTCAGGAACAGGAGGCTATGTGGATGTACTACGTTTCATCCCGTCCTCCCCCCCCCCCCACCCCCTTCCCCTTACTTTCATCATCTTTAACGCTAGCAATAATCACATTCACACGACAAAGATATACAATTGGCACTGCACTGAGGAAATAGCGATTGTTTTCTCAATATTTCATCCTGTTTTACTAACAGCCACAAAAAAAAAGAGGCTCAACTTTCGAATCTTTACGAAAGTCTAGGCAGAGTTGCTAATAATTTAGAGGAAAATTAGTTCTACAGACATGCGCCAAATGTTTCCAGGTGTATTGTTACAGACATTAGAATTAACACAGAAATATTTAAGGAGAACAGAAAGTAAACACTTTGCCAATGAAATCTATCAATATTGCTCATCAAAAGCAGATGGATGGGCTTGAAGAAAATGTGGATTTGCATTTACTGCCTGAAGAAAATCCTCAGACTGGAGTCTCTTTCCAATATAAGTTCTCTGTAATAATGTGATGTTATATTACGCTACACTTTGATATCGAAATGGTGTTTCTGTAGGAGGTTACTTACTCTGACTATATTACCTTTGAAAGCCTTTTGCAAGAAACAATTTCGGTATACCCCCATTACACCACTACCTTTTCAAACTAGTGGCCGTAACTCATGATTAGTGCTGGGCCAAGATATTGTAGCTGGTCACTTCAGACACCATTGTAGTGGGGTCAGGATGGTCCCGAGTGGTGTTCGCCTCATTACAGGCCACAGTGTTGTAGCAGGATGGAAGACATGGTAGCAAGTACAATGAATCAGCTCTTCGGCCTTCAAGGAACCATACAGGCAGCAAGAGTAAGAACAAATTTAACAGAATTCATATAGCAGCCGAAGGGTGTATCTCAAAACTGGGCCAGCATATTCAGAAGTCCAGTAGTGTGCTGTCTGTTTACTATCACTAGCAGTCACTTGAATCATCACCCTCATGGCTGAAGCAATCCCAGCAGCTCGGATTGTAGACAGTGACAAGGACCCCTGTGAGGCGTCAGTCAGTTGAAGCTGCCCACCTGGAAGGAACCAGTACAGCTCTGGACAGTATCAGGACTGGGCACAGCCCTAGACCTGTGCCTAGTGGAGGCAGCATCCAGTAAAAGCTGTGACTGGATGATCCTCATCAGGTCGGCTGGCATGGAGTACTTATCAGGATAGGCTGTGATCAATGACATATTGCACTGCTGGTGAAGGCAGTATGTATGGACACTCAACCCAGCCCTGTTGTGACAAATTCACTTTTGATCTCTTAGACTGTGAAAGTGGTGCAATGCCAGGGCCAGGCATGTTGTGATCAGTCACCCCTACGGCGACCTGGATCTTGTATTGTGTTGCAACAACAATGTTTCAGCCCGGCGGCGGCGGCGACAGTAGAGCTTGACGTGTGGTAACTATACCCCCCCCCCCCTTAGTGTCCAAAGGCAGACTTTCGTCATTTCAGTTCAGCAGCTTCCAGTTTTTGGCAATAAAATGTGGTGGCAGCCGTTTGGTTTCCCTAATCATGAGTTACGGCCACTAGTTTGAAAAGGTAGTGGTGTAATGGGGATATACCGAAATTGTTTCTTGCAAAAGGCTTTCAAAGGTAATATAGTCAGAGTAACCTCCTACAGAAACACCAGTTCGATATCAAAGTGTAGCGTAATATAACATCACATTATCACAGAGAACTTATATTGGAAAGATACTCCAGTCTGAGGATTTTCTTCAGGCAGTAAATGCAAATACCACATTATCTTCATGCCCACCCATCTGCAGGTGAGTTTTGATGAGCAATATTGATAGATTTCATTGGCAGAGTGTTTACTTTCTGTTCTCCTTAAATATTTCTGTACTAACTTCTAATGTCTGTAACAATACACCTGGAAACATTTGGCACATGTCTGTAGAGCTAATTTTCCTCTAAATTATCAACAACTCTGCCTAGACTTTCGTAAAGATTCGAAAGTTGAGCCTCTTTTTTTGTGGCTGTTAGTAAAACAGGATGAAATATTGAGAAAATAATCGCTCTTTCCTCAGTGCAGTGTGAAGCGTATATCTTCGTCGTGTGAAAGTGATTATTGCTAGCGTTAAAGATGATGATGGAAGCAAGGGGGAAGAATGGGATGAAACGTAGTACATCCACATAGCCTCCTGTTCGTCAACATATTTGTGGCACCCTCTCAGAGGACATTGACTGATCTTAGGCACCTTCAGCACTGGGCGAGTGTGTGTGTGTGCCTCAATGACTCTGAGCGCTATGCTGGCGGTACTATAGCAGTATAGCTACTGGCAGGGTCACCTAAGCCAGACAGGCCTCGGCGGATTGGCCTTCCGAGTGTGCTACAACTTGGGGAAAGAACGGCTGGTTTTTTTTTTCCTTTTTTTCCCAAGGCGCTCCACCTGAACCCCGAGGAAAATACGCACGTCTATGTAAAAAATATTGAAAACTTCAGGGTGTGCTACATACTGATCAGATGAATAGCTGTTGGTGTGAATTAGTCGTTAGTGGGCAACCTCTGGGACCCCCTCCCTTCCCCCCTTCCAGTTATATAAGGCTTGCTAGGGCTCTAGGGCTCTGTCTGGGTTGAAATTTGTTTCCTTAGCGGCTCGTGGAGTTCATATATACCGACATAAACTCAGATCTACTCCGGAAGAGACGAATGTACCGCCAGGTAGTGCCTACACTCACCCAACAAACAGAGCTCCGTTGATCAGTGTGCCAGAGTAGTAGCCCCAGATTTATAACATGACCCTAGTTTGCTCACTTGATTACTATGAAACCTCAAATAATACATACGTAACGTTTCGCATTCGCAGCATTGTTTTCGCCTGAGAAAACAAAATACGGTGCATTACTTTCTGGGCAACCCTCGTACAAACCGTGCTGGACGTTCAGGTAGGTATGACGGAATGTGATGACACGCAACCGAATGCGAAACAGCTTGTCGTAGATCTTATCGTGATACTGGCTGTCCTGTAAGGAGTAGCTGCAGGTAGTGCGACAATATGTTTTATAGGCATGGAAAAAACAAACATCCAAAGGCTGAATCCAGTGGTTCCAGGTGGTATGAATTGCAATGTCACATTCTTCAGAAGGGATAATTTGCTCTAAAGGGGCATAATTTTTATACGTAGATCAGGAATCAAGCAAAAGAAAGTTATTTTGATCAGCTATTGGCCAAAAGCAGTGCTCATACCATAGTTGTTTTCTTACGCCCATTTTTCCACTCTTGCTTGTTGTGACGTAAATATTCCATACTCCCCTTGCAAGATCATTCACACGAGAACGAATCGTGTGTGCGGGGGGGGGGGGGGGGGGGGCTGGGCACCTCCAACTTCTCACTGTATAATAACTTTCCAGTCAATTTGCCATCCAGATTAACAATCGGCATAATTGTATTCGAATGCGTTAAGGCATTGATATTACTTGATCTGGATGAACTCTCTTGGTACCCCTAATTTCTAGGGTTCCTTTCATATGCGTTTCTTCCTCAAATCCCTGTTGCTCAGAGTTGTAAATAAATTCCTTACTGACCGATGGGATACGTTTGTTCTCTCACCTACAAATATTCGGGCCGATTCTTTAGTTTACTGTGCATACTTAAGTTGGCGCTCTGTTTGAAATTTTGTTATCTTACGTCCATTCCTGTAGCATTGTTTGAAGTTATAACCCATCCACTGCTTCCCTTGAAATCAATGTAATCTACATGTCGTGCGCAGTTTAATGTGCATAACGTAGGTCACTATCATGCAAATGCTGTAAATTTTATCGAGCATCCTTGTAAGGCACAAACAGCAGTTTTTGTAAAGAGTGCGCGCCTTGTTCTCCTTTGAATATCCATAGTTTTTCTTATGCGCTACAGTGTCATATTGATACAGACTTACTCGAAATCTGTTCATAATTGTTTTATTATGCTGCGGATAGTCTATCATGCGCATAATTATGTTTAGTACCCACTCCATGGACAACGATTGTCCTTTACTACGCTTCACTGGAGATGGGATTTGTAGCTCCCTGTTCGACAATGACATGATGAACATGACTCATCTGTTTCAGTATCAATATCACTTGTTAAGCACGTGTCGTCGTCATTTTACTCTTCATGTTCATTTTCTGCATAGTCGACCGTATACGACACCGCACATTCCACTGACTGACCTTGCAGAAATGCTAATATTTCATCTACCACTTTTTCAAACTGCGAAATTCCTTGGGTTTCTTTCTGTTGAAACGCCTATAACTGCTGTAACGTAATATTTGCGGCAGTTCCCAAAAGATGTTGCTTGACGATATTTAGTCTAATTTTAAATCACCAAGAACACACGCCACTTGGCCTGCTTAAGACTTCTTTATTGACTTTTTCTTAGCAGCTATCCCAAAATCATCACATCTTTGCTACCAAAGAATAAACAAAAAAAATTAATGATAGTACATCATGTTATCAGTAATGAACTATAACTATTAACGGTCTTGGCAACTTCATAAAATATAAAAATTCCATTTAGATTTCATCACTGTTGCCTTTACACGCCAACTTCGGCAACTGTTCTTTTAGAATATAATGCAATGTTTGCTTTGTTGTGCCCTTGCTCTGCTTTTTATCAACGCCACTAGCACTGTTGAGTTACTCTTCGACTAAGCAGCTCAACTACGCTCTGTAGCCTCATGCCGATTTAGACGGTCTAATGATGCCATTGTCTAACATGAATCTAATTCTTGTTTTGGCATCGCCATGCGCTTTGGGTCTAATTGTCTTGTCCTAGAAAACACAGGCGGGCCTTCAGTGGTAATATAGTGTTTGACATGTTTAATTTCGCTAGGTACCAAATTAGGTTTAGCTATGTCTGGATACTGTAACAGTAGATCTGTAAATTTTGTGTTTTGGCTCATTGCATACCACCTGTCCTGCCCCTGTTCCCGTTAGCAGCCAATATTGTGGTTGCATGGTAGACAACATGTGAGGCGTCAAATGCTGTAATCATCTGTGGCCTTTTGCGACCTCGCACTCAAGGGGTTCCCTGTCAGCTTGACTGTGTTTCGCTTCCGCTTGTAAGCAGTATGATTTTCAGGCGTGGGGCAAATTTGTATGACCAATGTGCAGTGTCTGAGATTTATGATCTTTTTTAATTCTTCACTTAGCCAAGGAGTAAGTTTCCTTCTTTCTTTTGTCGTCTTTATCGGAGCCTAGTCATATAGTAAGTTTGTCTTTAAATCCATGAAGTTTTTCGTTTATGTCTGCGGAGGGAATGGAAGACATCCGCCAAACTATGTCTTGCGCCTCAGTTGCAAGTTCAGATAAATTAATGTGTTTGAAGTATCATTAAGTACACTACTACTGACCATTAACATTGCTACACCAAGAAAATGACGTGCTACAGACGTGAAATTTAACCGACAGGAAAAAGATGCTGTGATATGCAACTGATTAGGTTTTCAGAGCATTCACACAAGGTTGGTGCCGGTGACAACACCTACAACGTGCTGACGTGAGGTAAGTTTCCAACCGATTTCTCATACACAAACAGCAGTTGACCGACGTTGCCTGGTGAAACGTTGTTGTGATGCCTCGTGTAAGGAGGAGAAATGCGTACCATCACGTTTCCGACTTTGATAAAGGTCGGATTGTAGCCTATCGCGATTGCGGTTTATCGTATCGCGACATTGCTGCTCGCGTTGGTCGAGATCCAATGACTGTTAGCAGATTATGGAATCGGTGGTTCAGGAGGGTAATACGGAACGCCGTGTTGGATCCCAACAGCCTCTTATCACTAACAGTCGAGATGACAGGCATATTATCCGCACGGCTGTAACGGATCGTGCAGCCACGACTCGATCCCTGAGTCAACATATGGGGACGTTTGAAAGACAACTATCTGCACGAACAGTTCGACGACGTTTGCATCAGCATGGACTATCAGCTCTGAGACCATGGCTGCGGTTACCCTTGTCGCTGCATCACAGACAGGAGCGCCTGTGATGGTGCACTCAACGACGAACCTGGATGCAGGAATGGCAAAACGTCATTTTTTCGGATGAATCCAGGTTCTGTTTACAGCATCATGATGGTCGCATCCGTGTTTGGCGTCATCGCGGTGAACGCACGTTGGAAGCGTGTATTCGTCATCGCCATACTGACGTATCACCCGGTGTGATGGTATGTGGTGCCATTGGATACACCTCTCGATCACCTCTTGTTCGCATTGACGGCACTTTGAACAGTGGCCGTTACATTTCAGATGTGTTACGACCCGTGGCTCTACCCTTCATTCGATCCCTAGCAGGATAATACACGACCACACGTTGCAGGTACTGTACGGGCCTTTCTGGATACAGAAAATGTTCGACTGCTGCCCTGGCCAGCACATTCTCCAGATCTCTCATCAATTGTAAATGTTTGGTCAATGGTGGCCGAGCAACTGGCTCGTCACAATACGCCAGTCACTACTCTTGATGAACTGTGGTATCGTGTTGAAACTGCATGGGCAGCTGTACTTGTACATCCCATCCACGCTCTGTTTGACGCAATGACCAGGCGTATCAAGGCCGTTATTACGGCCAGAGGTGGTTGTTCTGGGTACTGATTTCTCAGGATCTATGCACCCAAATTGCGTGAAAATGTAATCACATGTCAGTTCTAGTATAATATATCTGTCCAATGAATACCCGTTTATCATCTGCATTTCTTCTTGGTGAAGCAATTTTAATGGCCAGTAGTGTAGTAGGTTGCAGGTTCTTTTCGGGACGCACTGGCGAGTACATCATCAAAAGTGTGTCATGGGGACACATGCTAATTGCAGATATTAGAGACGTACAAATTACTCTGTTTGGGGATTTCGTTGCAAATGTATCTATGAGTGTGCCACTACTGTTAGCACGATGGGTAGAAGCAAGCTGAAGGGCTGACATGTGAAGAAGTATCAGCTTTAATTTCGCATTGGAAGGAATAGTCTATAGGAAATATGCATTAGTGTCACCAGCTGTAATTATATGCTGGCATATAGATTCGAGACTCCAAAGAGCAGCTTCTTAAGTAGGAAAGCCTGCCTACTTCAGGATGTTTGTATGGGACATACACCAGGCATTTTCTGTTAAGGGATTTTGTCTCTGTGAACATACACTCCTGGAAATTGAAATAAGAACACCGTGAATTCATTGTCCCAGGAAGGGGAAACTTTATTGACACATTCCTGGGGTCAGATACATCACATGATCACACTGACAGAACCACAGGCACATAGACACAGGCAACAGAGCATGCACAATGTCGGCACTAGTACAGTGTATATCCACCTTTCGCAGCAATGCAGGCTGCTATTCTCCCATGGAGACGATCGTAGAGATGCTGGATGTAGTCCTGTGGAACGGCTTGCCATGCCATTTCCACCTGGCGCCTCAGTTGGACCAGCGTTCGTGCTGGACGTGCAGACCGCGTGAGACGACGCTTCATCCAGTCCCAAACATGCTCAATGGGGGACGGATCCGGAGATCTTGCTGGCCAGGGTAGTTGACTTACACCTTCTAGAGCACGTTGGGTGGCACGGGATACATGCGGACGTGCATTGTCCTGTTGGAACAGCAAGTTCCCTTGCCGGTCTAGGAATGGTAGAACGATGGGTTCGATGACGGTTTGGATGTACCGTGCACTATTCAGTGTCCCCTCGACGATCACCTGTGGTGTACGGCCAGTGTAGGAGATCGCTCCCCACACCATGATGCCGGGTGTTGGCCCTGTGTGCCTCGGTCGTATGCAGTCCTGATTGTGGCGCTCACCTGCACGGCGCCAAACACGCATACGACCATCATTGGCACCAAGGCAGAAGCGACTCTCATCGCTGAAGACGACACGTCTCCATTCGTCCCTCCATTCACGCCTGTCGCGACACCATTGGAGGCGGGCTGCACGATGTTGGGGCGTGAGCGGAAGACGGCCTAACGGTGTGAGGGACCGTAGCCCAGCTTCATGGAGACGGTTGCGAATGGTCCTCGCCGATACCCCAGGAGCAACAGTGTCCCTAATTTGCTGGGAAGTGGCGGTGCGGTCCCCTACGGCACTGCGTAGGATCCTACGGTCTTGGCGTGCATCCGTGCGTCGCTGCGGTCCGGTCCCAGGTCGACGGGAACGTGCACCTTCCGCCGACCACTGGCGCCAACATCGATGTACTGTGGAGACCTCACGCCCCACGTGTTGAGCAATTCGGCGGTACGTCCACCCGGCCTCCCGCATGCCCACTATACGCCCTCGCTCAAAGTCCGTCAACTGCACATACGGTTCACGTCCACGCTATCGCGGCATGCTACCAGTGTTAAAGACTGCGATGGAGCTCCGTATGCCACGGCAAACTGGCTGACACTGACGGCGGCGGTGCACAAATGCTGCGCAGCTAGCGCCATTCGACGGCCAACACCGCGGTTCCTGGTGTGTCCGCTGTGCCGTGCGTGTGATCATTGCTTGTACAGCCCTCTCGCAGTGTCCGGAGCAAGTATGGTGGGTCTGACACACCGGTGTCAATGTGTTCTTTTTTCCATTTCCAGGAGTGTATATTCCACTTCCAGAATGAGATTTTCACTCTGCAGCGGAGTGTGCGCTGATATGAAACTTCCTGGCAGATTAAAACTGTGTGCCCGACCGAGACTCGAACTCGGGACCTTTGCCTTTCGCGGGCAAGTGCTCTACCATCTGAGCTACCGAAGCACGACTCACGCCCGGTCCTCACAGCTTTACTTCTGCCAGTATCTCGTCTCCTACCTTCCAAACTTTACAGAAGCTCTCCCGCGAACCTTGCAGAACTAGCACTCCTGAAAGAAAGGATATTGCGGAGACATGGCTTAGCCACAGCCTGGGGGACGTTTCCAGAATTCTAGAGATAGGTTGGTTGGTTTGTGGGATTAAAGGGACCAGACTGCAATGGTCATTGGTCCCTTTTTCCAAAACTTAAAAACTACCAAACAGAGGGAAAAAACGGATAATAGAGACAACAGACAACACAGGACAAGAAAAACTCAGACGAAGAACAGACATAAATTAAAATCACACGGAGTGTGGCGGTGGTTGGCTGACCATAGAATAAAAAAGGAAAAGCCAACCACCGAGAACACATTAAAAACTGAGTTTAAAACCGTAGGCCAAAGGCCAGAATCAACACAAAACAATAAAATAAAACATAAACACTCATATTAAATGATAAAAAACCCCTGCCTGAATAAAACAGAAAACTAAGCCAGCCATAGCAGGGTCATCAGTTAAAAGGGCAGGGACTGTATCAGGCAGCGCAAATGTCTGCCTGACCACAGCTAAAAGGGGGCAGGCCAACAAAATGTGGGTCACTGTCAAAGCCGCCCCACAGCGACATAGAGGGGGGTCCTCCCGGCGCAGTAAATAACTGTGTGTCAGCCGGGAGTGGCCAATGCGGAGCCGGCAAAGGACTACTGAGTCCCTGTAAGTGGGTCGCAGGGATGACCGCCACACAGCTGTCGTCTCCTTGACAGCACGGACTTTATTACGCATTGTCAGTTCGTGCCATTCATCGTCCCATAGCGCAAAAACTTTTCGGCGTAAGACTGCCCTGAAATCAGTCTCTGGGAGGCCAACATCCAGAGATGGTTGACTGGTGGCCTCTTTCGCCAGGCGGTCAACATGTTCATTGCCAGGGATACCGACATGACTGGGGGTCCACACAAAGACCACAGAGCGGCTGCAACGGGCAAGAGTATGCAGGGACTCCTGGATAGCCATCACCAGACGAGAATGAGGGAAACACTGGTCGAGAGCTCGTAAACCGCTCAGGGAATCGCTACAGATCATGAAGGACTCACCTGAGCAGGAGCGGATATACTCTAGGGCTCGAAAGATGGCGACCAGCTCAGCAGTGTAAACACTGCTGCCAGCCGGCAAGGAACGTTGTTCGGAATGGTCCCCTAGAGTTAGCAGATAACCGGCACGACCAGCAACCATCAAACCGTCAGTGTAAACAACGTCAGAGCCCTGATACGTGTACGCAAAGTGGCCCGGAAAGGAGGTGGAACAGTGAAAACCCGAAGCCCGGAGAGAAGTTCTTTGATGCGGACCGCGATCGTACAACCTGACCGGGGCCGAAGTTCTGGCAGATGGACGACCGATTGCGGGAACAGGAGACGATAGTTTGGATGCCCGGGCAAGCTAAAAACATGGGCAGCATAAGCGGCCAGCAAACGTTGGCGCCATAACCGCAGGGGAGGTACACCAGCCTCAACAAGTACGCTGTCCACAGGGCTGGCCCAGAAGGCACCAGTGGCCAGTCGTATCCTGCTGTGTAGTATTGGGTCCAGCACCCGCAACGCAGATGGGGATGCTGAGCCATAAGCCAGGCTCCCATAATCCAGACGGGACTGGATTAACACCTTGTAGAGCCGTAACAGGGTAGATCGGTCGGCGCCCCAGCTGGTGTGGCTCAAGCATCTCAGAGCATTTAGATGCCTCCAACATGCCTGTTTAAGCTGCCGAATATGAGGCAGCCAAGTCAACCGAGCATCAAAAACTACCCCCAAAAACCTGTGGCTCTCCACCACAGCAAGAAGTTTGTCATCAAGATAAAGCCGCAGCTCAGGATGGACTGTTTGGCGCCGGCAGAAATGCATAACGCTGGTCTTGGCAGCCGAAAAATGAAAACCATGCACTACAGCCCAAGACTGCGCCTTGCGGATAGCGCCCTGTAGCTGACGTTCAACAGCTGCAATGCCAGTAGAGCTGTAGTAAAGGCAGAAGTCGTCAGCATACAGAGAAGCGGAGACAGAATTTCCCACCGCTGCAGCGAGCCTGTTTATTGCGATTAAAAACAGGCAGACACTGAGGACAGATCCCTGTGGTACCCCGTTCTCCTGGACTCGGGAGGAACTATGAGAGGCCGCGACTTGCACGCAGAAGGTACGATACGACAGAAAATTTCGGATAAAGATCGGCAGAGGGCCCCAAAGACCCCATCCATGAAACATAGAAAGTATGTGATGACGCCTTGTCTTATCGTACGCCTTCCGCATGTCGAAAAAGACAGTGACCAGGTGCTGACGGCGGGCAAAGGCAGTACGGATGGCCGACCCCAGACTCACCAGATTGTCGGTGGCAGAGTGACCTTTACGGAACCCACCCTGAGATGTAGCCAGAAGGCCCCGAGATTCGAGTACCCAATTCAAGCGCCTGCTCACCATCCGTTCAAGAAGCTTGCAAAGAACGTTGGTGAGGCTAATGGGGCGGTAGCTGTCCACCTCCAAAGGGCTCTTGCCCGGTTTCAA
Organism: Schistocerca nitens; assembly: GCF_023898315.1. NCBI lineage: Eukaryota > Metazoa > Arthropoda > Insecta > Orthoptera > Acrididae > Schistocerca > Schistocerca nitens. Next base: position 179,326,250 of record NC_064616.1, on the reverse strand, counting down.
AACGGGGATGACAATGCTTTCCCGCCATTGTGACGGAAACTCACCCTCGACCCAGAGACGGTTGTAAAGATCGAGGCGGCGTCGCTTGCAGTCCACTGAAAGGTGTTTCAGCATCTGACAGTGGATGCGATCTGGCCCAGGAGCGGTATCAGGGCAAGCGGTATCAGGGCAAGCGGTATCAGGGCAAGCGGTATCAGGGCACTGTGAAATTCCCACTCACTGAATGGAGCATTGTAGGATTCAGGATGGCGGGTGCGAAAAGAAAGGCTCCGACATTCCATCCGCTCTTTAATGGAGCGGAAGGCCAGTGGGTAATTGGAAGAAGCAGAACTCAGAGCAAAATGCTCTGCCAAGCTGTTGGCAATTTCGTCTGAGTATGTACAAACTGCTCCATTCAGCGAGAGCGCAGATAGCCATAGAGGCGACGTACCTTGGCCCAGACCTGCGATGGAGAGACGTGGAGGCCAATGGTGGACACATACCGCTCCCAGCACTCCTGCTTGCTTCGGCGGATAAGGCGGCGGGCCCGCGCACGCAGCCATTTGAAGGTGATGAGGTGTTCAATGCAGGGATGTCGCCTGTGACGCTGTAGCGCCCGGCGGCGATCTTGAATCGCCTCAGCGATCTCAGGCGACCACCAAGGCACAGTCCTCCTCAAAGGGGACCCAGAAGATCGGGGAATGGAAGATTCCGCGGCAGTAACGATGCCAGTGGTGACCGATTGAACCACCGCATCAATGTCATCACTAGAGAGAGAGAGGCTCAATAGCGGCAGTGGAGGAAAACAAGTCCCAGTCAGCCTTATTCATTGCCCACCTGCAAGGGCGCCCAGAAGACTGACGCTGTGGCAGTGACAGAAAGATCGGAAAGTGGTCACTACCACACAGGTCGTCATGCACTCTCCATTGGACAGATGGTAAGACGCTAGGGCTGCAGATCGAAAGGTCAATGGCAGAGTACGTGCCATGTGCCACACTGAAGTGTGTGAAGGAACCATCATTTAACAGCGAAAGATCGAGCTGTGCCAATAAATGCTCAATGGTTCCACCTCGACCTGTCGCCACTGACCCACCCCACAGAGGGTTATGGGCGTTGAAGTCGCCCAGTAATAAGAAAGGTGGCGGCAATTGGGCTATCAGCACAGCCAGGACATGCTGCGCGACATCACCATCCGGTGGAAGGTAAAGACTGCAGACGGTAACAGCCTGTGGCGTCCACACCCGAACAGCGACAGCCTCTAAAGCGGTTTGTAGACGGATAGACTCGCTGTGAAGAGAGTTAAGGACATATATGCAGACGCCACCAGACACCCTTTCATAAGCTGCCCAGTTCATATAATAACCCCGATAGCCACGGAGGGCGGGGGTTCGCATTGCTGGAAACCAAGTTTCCTGAAGACCAATGCAGAAGAAAGGGTGAAGGCTGATAAGTTGTCGGAGCTCAGCTAGATGGTGGAAGAAACCGCTGCAGTTCCACTGGAGGATGGTATTGTCCATGGCTGAGAAAGGCATGACTGGACTGGGAAGGCAGATTACGCCGCTGGGTCACCTGCTGCCTCCGATGGAGCACCTGTGCAAGTGCTATCCATTGCGTCTGAGGGACGAGCGAGATCGAGGTCCTTAGCGGACGCAAGAATCTCCACCTCATCCTCAGACGCAGAGCGTGTAGGTAGCGGTGGAGTAGGTGCCACTGCAGGTGCCTTGGTCTTACGGGTCTTCAATGTCGTTTTCTCTCCCTGTTCCTTTGGTTGTCGTTGTTGAGAGGGCTTATTGGAGCCAGTCTCTGAGACCGAAGATGATCGCGAAGCTCGACGACCAGCAACCTGTGACTTCTTCAGCCACTGGTTGGTGTCTGCTGTGCCGCTGGTAGGAACCTGGGAAGGGAGTGACCCAAGGGATCCCTTCCGAGCGAGAGAAGCCGAAGAAGACTTACGCTTCTCCGGCTTAGAAGTGGGGACTGGTGTCCCCGTTGGTTTAGTGGGTGCTGCTCCCGAGGTAGATGGTGTGGGAGCAACAGCGAGAGAAGGGGCCCGCATCGTCAAGGGGGCAGGTGAGGTCCTCTGACTGAGAGCTGACTGTTTGTGGTGCAGCTAAAGGAGCTGGAGCAGGAGTGACAGTTGAGGCATAAGATGCCATCATGCGCATGAGATGTAGCCGTTCAAATTTCCGCTTAGCCTCAGTGTAAGTCAGTTGGTCCAAGGTCTTATATTCCATGATTTTGCGTTCTTTCTGTAAGATCCTGCAGTCTGGCGAGCAAGGTGAATGAGGCTCTCCACAGTTGACACAGATGGGAGGCGGAGCACATGGAGTATCGGGATGAGATGGGCGTCCGCAATCTCGACATGTGAGGCTGGAAGTCCAGCGGGAAGACATATGGCTGAACTTCCAGCACTTAAAGCACCGCATCGGGGGAGGGATATAGGGCTTGACGTCACAACGGTAGACCATCACCTTGACCTTCTCTGGTAATGTATCACCCTCAAAGGCCAAGATGAAGGCACCGGTAGCAACCTGATTGTCCCTCGGGCCCCGATGAACGCGCCTGACAAAATGAACACCTCTACGCTCTAAGTTGGCGCGCAGCTCGTCATCAGACTGCAAAAGTAGGTCCCTATGGAAAATAACACCCTGTACCATATTTAAACTCTTATGTGGTGTGATGGTAACGTTAACATCCCCCAACTTGTGACAAGCAAGTAACCTGCTTGACTGGGCGGAGGATGCCGTTTTTATCAAAACTGACCCAGAGCGCATTTTGGACAAGCCCTCTACCTCCCCAAACTTGTCCTCTAAATGCTCTACAAAGAACTGAGGCTTCACAGATACAAAGGATTCCACATCAGCTCTGGTACAGACGAGATACCTGGGCGAATACGTGTCACTGTCATTCATTGCCTTTCGTTCCTCCCATGGTGTGGCCAGGGATGGGAACGATTTGGGGTCATAAACGTTACCTTTAAAATGAGCCCTCGAACGCTTAGAGATTGCTGGTGGCTGGCCACCAGCAAGAGATGATGTGCCACGCTTCATTGCGTGATGCCACCTACTCCGACCAAGGACCCTCCCCATGGGCGCCACCCAGCCACAGCAAGGGCCACCTGGCAGGATGGCCATTGCCGGAAGTCCTGATGCCCCAGGGAGATGGGCATCTACTCCTTGGCATACTTGGGGAGTAAACGGCGCAGGCATCAGTAGAGCGATCCCTGTGTTGTCAGGGGGCTACAACCAACAGGGTGCATGGCGGCCCCACCACAACGGACTGGCTACCGTGCTGGATCTTAGGTGCAAAAATGTATGAGGTCGTCGCCGCAGCGAAAAGCAACACTGCACAGTGCAGTGTGGTAATCGCACCCAGGGACGTATCCTCGCCCAACAGATGGAAAACGAGCTGGACACCATTGCAACGACGAGAAAGCCGGCTAAAGGTCTCAATTCACGACAGATACAGTGCACCATGTAAGGCGCCCTTCCCCAATTGGCTCGCTCTTCGGAACAATTTAGAAAGATGGAGGTCAAACCCGAGAGGGGACCATCACATAAGGCCGAAACATTTGAGACTCCTTTTAGTCGCCTCTTACGACAGGCAGGAATACCGCGGGCCTAGTCTAACCCCCGAACCCGCAGGGGGCAACTAGAGATACTGTCTACCTGAGCATGTAGCATTGAAGAGGAGTCAGTTGAAAAGTTTGAGAATTTTTGGAAGGGACCATATGTAATCTTGAAGGTGTTGTCACTAGTCATCTCTCAAGCTCGAACTGCCATTTACTCAGCTGTAGTTCATGCCAATCATGCAAAGCCATCTTTAGATGGACTGTAGCATCACAATATGAGGAGGATCGACTGGGGGCAGCTCAGCTGTTCCTAAATCCAGGAAGTGAGCATTGCAAGGCTGCAGTCCAGATTTTGCAGCTGAACCATCGCCACACACGAAGCAAACCAGCCCCAGGCACAGGTACCATCTCGATAGATGTATGTAGTGTGAACGAATGCAATGTATGTGTATTTTCAAGCATGTGCTATGTCAGTGTGTTGTGCAAATGTAGAATTGCAGACATTATGTGGAGTTAGATGTTCCACAGAACATATGAACGATTGTTTTATCGAAATGATGTGGAGTAAGTTAGGTAACAGGATACATAGACGTGACCAGTATTAACATTATTGAAAATATTTTTTAGACCTACTAATGCAGCTACGCTTAAAAAAAGGCTTTTCCTCAACAAAATTTTAATTCTACGGGTTACCATAAGAGACACTGGTATTATGTTCACTGTTTAACTCTCTTCCTTAGAACTATTGAACTATATTCATGGTAATTCTAATTTTTGTTATGGCAGTGTATTCCAACCACAGAAAACAGGTGTCTTGTTTGAATCATGATAAGGTATGATAGTTGCAACAAGTACCGTTAAACTTGTGCTTAAGTATAATTTAAATGAAATTCAACAATTCAGTTCTGTTATAAAGCAAACTGATCTACTTCGTTCCATTAAGGAAAACGACCCAGTTTCGGAAATTGAAGCTGTCTTGGCATGCAGAAACGCAGCAAGAGCCTACATTTCCCAATTATGAAAAAGATTAACTTTACTTAAACCTATTGCCATACAAAATCTCGATTAGACACAAACACGTTTGGTTTGATTTTAGACTGTATTTGGTACTTTACGGAGTCAAGATCTATGGGATGGTAAATAGGAAAAAAAATTAATACTTGGACAATCTGTACAAATTTATCTAACCACCCTGATGAAAACTATATTAAGGAATAAACAAAGAAGCATTAAAAACCACGCAACTTGTACTGAACAAGTTGTAGGGAAATGCACTACACATTTCAATAAAATTCGTGGCGCAATGAATGCAACCATCTGCGAGTTCCAAGGATTGTATGCGGTGAGTGCTCACATATATTTAAACACCTTCTCAAAGAATTACTGATTAGTAAGGCTCAATGCTGTTTTGTATCTCTGAATGAGCTCAATCTGCATATGTATAAAGAAGTCTTAAGTTAATTTGCCAGAATCAGCAGTATTCTTAGATAGTAGAGTATACAGCTGTGAGAAAGAACCATCTATGAATAATCTTGCTGGAGATGATTACCCTAGAATTTTGATGCTTTCTTATCAGCTATTTCTCGAAAGATGTTTCGAAGGTATAAATTACTTCAATTCGATCCTGAACATGACATTTACATGTAAAAATTTTGTTATGTCTGAACTACCTTCCATATGTAAAATTAAATGGTAGAAAGTTAATTTTAAATGCTATCCACTGTGAATTCCTGTGATCTTTTGACATGTCTCCTGTATTCACAGCTACTTTTTGTGCAGCTGGAAAGTTTTCACTGTATAGTTTATTTACCAGTTTATTACAATCTCACATACTGACATACGCAAGCCATTCTGTGTGTACCTTTCCCAAGGATAGCAGTTACATATATCCACAATAATCCAGTGACTAGCAGCAATGAATTAAATTTCGCCCAAGCAGCAAACAGGATTTAGTCTTTTGAATCTTCCAGTAACGTTACTACACAATTGTCAATATTGGGTTCTTGTTACTGCTATTAATTTATCTGATGTCAGCAGCATGTCATATACCAAGTTTTTATTTTAGATGCTCACTCGTCCGTACCATCCGATACTGTGTCTGCAAACGAAATTAACGTTGCAGTGCCTTCTCATGTCGCAACTGGCGTAACAATCATGACGACGCCCAGGTATTCGTCGTGAACAATTTTGGGTAGCTCTTCTTTGCAGGGAGTAATTGTAAGCGTTAAAGGCATGCTAGCAACCACTCGCGTAGCTGCCGCTATCTATGGAATCCTGATCAGCTACACCATTGGCACATTAATGTGACCATCTGTCAGAAGCCTAAATAACGATCTTTTGCAGGGCCGACCGTAGCTAGACGTGCAGGAAGAGAATCAATGACGGCATGGAAGGTATCGACTGGGGTGTGGAGCCATGCCAAAGGCCAGCTGCACTAGGTTTCTCAGTTGAGGATTCATGGTGCGAACAGCCCTACCGCAGTGATCCCAGATTCTCGACTGGGTTTAAATAGAGGAGTCTGGTGGCCAAGCGAGTACTGTAAATTCATCCCGACACTTCGAACCGCGCACTTACACTGGAGGCTGTGAGACACTGCACTGAACTGCTGGTATATGCCATGGTGCCCAGAAAAAGGAAACTGTATGCAGGGGTGGACATGGTCCTCAAGGATAGAAGCATACCTGTGTTGATCCGTTGTGCCTTTCAGAATGACGAGATCACCTAGGAACGTCACAGAAGCATTTAAACATTCTCTAGGCCATAATGCTCCCGCCTCCAGGCTGGACCTATATGACGGTTGTTGCAGAATGTTTGATTTCAGTCCGATGGAGCATAAAACGTTGTTCAGCAGAAAAGGCCACCTGTCGCCACTCAATGAACGTCCAGTTGAGGTACCAAGATGCAAATTCCAGCCTTGGTTGTCGAACATCTGTAAGCATGGGTACATGTACCAGCGCCTACTGCGGAGGCCCATACCAAACAACGTTCGCTGAAAAGTAATTGAGCCTATTAGCAGCCACTTGGTTCATCTAGATGATCAATTGCTCAAAGATTGCACATCAATTCGCTCGTACACATCTCCGCTGCTGTCTTTCACCCGTCATCGCCGGCCCATGGTTTACCACACTTGCCTCAGTACCAGTTTAGGATAGCGCAGTTTCGCCGTGCACTTTAACCACGGTGGCACGCGAACAGCTTACAAACTTAGCCGTTTCGGAAATGCTTCCACTCTTGGCCCGCAAGCCAATGATAACTGATGTGTCGGCAGCTGGGCCAACACCTTGTAGATAGAGGTGGCTTAAAAAGGGACGCTGGACTAACGCAGACGGGCGTGAAGTACTGGAACAGGATACGTAATTAATGCTATGAAGAAAAGAACGGAGTTTCTCATATACTTATCTTTAATTTCTTCTTGTACATCTCTATGGTGAACACAAGTGAGACTAATTACAATCACTGTAAGGCTAATGGCGCCTTGCTAGTTCGTAGCCATTAACTTAGCTGAAGGCTATTCTGTCTCTCGGCTAATGAGAGAGAAAGGCTTAGTACGTCTAGTCGCTAGCTCTGTCGTCCATACAACTGGGGCTGAGTTCGAGTCAGTCTCTCGAGACCTGCCTTGTGGTGGCGCTAGGTTTGCGATCACATAGTGGCGACACGCGGGTCCGACATGTACTACAGGACCGCGGCCGATTTAAGCTACCACCTAGGACGTGTGGTGTCTGGCTGTGACACCACAATAACACCCTTTTGGACGTCAGATGAATCGCTTCGTTTCCACAATACGACAATGACTGCAGTGTTTTCCGCGTCCCCCAGCCATGCTTTATATAACATCCACTGCTAGTGCTGCCACCTGACGTCTGTGAGTGGTTACCACACGGGGACGTCGAGCATAAGCGGTGAAAATGTGACTGGACCGTGTACTTAGGCCTGTATGAGGTGACACCTGGCACAGTATACGGCTACCTAGTGCAGTCATCGGCCGCCTGTACACGGTAAACAGACAATGGGGAGACTGTTTAACGAGCGAGGCTCGGACGATGGGTCAATCAGTCTTAAGGCTCACAGTGGCGAGTCTCGATAACTCTAGTTATTCGGTCTAGGGTGACACGCAGTGTTGACTGGTTAAGCGTAGCGTGCAATTTATTATAAACTGTATTAGGGATTAAATTTGTCAATAATTTACTTGGTGTCCGTGTTCATTTATGCTTCTCACGGTCTCAGTGCCTACATCGCCTAATAATTAGCACATGGGGTCCTCAGCCGAGGACAGTCCTTTATATGTGCACCCGCACAGAATCGAACTTCCATAATTTTTGTTGTTCGTAGATGAGGTGTCTTCTGCCGTGATGCGTATTCGACTGGCGAACTAGCTGTGTGTGTGGAGTGATGAACGTACAAGCGCCTCGCTCATCTCAGACTAGCAACGAGGCTTCATCAGCTTGTGGGCTGTGATTGTACGTATCACCCAACAGCATTATCTTTGCTGCCACCTCATTTGATTACGGTACGTTAATTCAGTGGAGATTTATGCCACAGCTGGAGATCGTGCGTCTTGTTTGCGAGAAAGCCGGTTCATAACACTTCGATATTAGTTTGTGTGAACACTTTAACAACAGAGAAGATATTTGGGTTGGTGGAGGAAATCCTGACCTATAACCAACGAGATAGTGGGTGCTGTGGACTTTTTCCCTTTGGTGTTATGTGAGGTTGTATAGAACGTGGCAAATGACGTCCCGTATTTGAAAAGGTAGTTATAAAGAAAGATACAGAGAAAATACTTTTACTTGTGAACAACAAATGCTATGCAATTTTCCGTTAGTTGGTTTTAAAAATTATGTCCAGTAAATGGCGTCCCTTCGTTGTTGACACATTGACTGAGCCTTTCCTGGAAGTTGTCCATACCAGTTCGTGTCATTTCCTGTGGAATGGCAGGGTGATTGCTTCCTCACGCGTTGGCAGGGCTGTGGGACGATGTTTGTACACTTAAACCTTTGAGACATAAGGAAAAAAGAAAAAAATTAGGTGATAAATCGGACGACCTTGGGGGCAAGGCGATGCCTCCTCACGAAGACGTTCAGCAAACAACTATCTCAAACTTCCTGGCAGATAAAAACTGTGTGCCCGACCGAGACTCGAACTCGGGACCTTTGCCTTTCGCGGGCAAGTGCTCTACCATCTGAGCTACCGAAGCACGACTCGCGCCCGGTACTCACAGGAGAGCTTCTGTAAAGTTTGGAAGGCAGGAGACGAGATACTGGCAGAAGTAAAGCTTTGAGTACCGGGCGTGAGTCGTGCTTCGGTAGCTCAGATGGCAGAGCACTTGCCCGCGAAAGGCAAAGGTCCCGAGTTCGAGTCTCGGTCGGGCACACAGTTTTAATCTGCCAGGAAGTTTCATATCAGCGCACACTCCGCTGCAGAGTAAAAATCTCATTCTGGAAACTATCTCAAAATTTATAGAGAACGCCGAGAAGTGTGAGCTGTGGCTCCTTAATGTTGGAATCAGGCTTCTCCCTCTTCATCGTCCCCAACAATCTGGTTTAACTTACGAGTATCACGTGACAGCAATCTGAATTAAGTATTACCGTTACGATACCTTCTTCGAAGAAGAAAAAAAAAAAAAGAAAAACGTCATGGCGCCTGCTGAAAATGGCACGCACGCCACTATCCGCCAATACCTCCTCTACGTCAGTGACCCCACAACAACTCACACATTAGCCTCTCCAAGTAGAGAGATCTTTTCGCTACATACTGTATATGAATCACCAGTGGAAACCACTGGTTAACCGGTTGGTACAGGATTCTAGTTTGATGTCTCATTCTACAAACGGAGATATTTGCATGCATTATCAGATAAATACCTGGGCAGATTCCATCCTTCCACGGTTTCAGGAGAATAATCAATGCTGCTTTCCTCCATGAATTTGGATGTTGTCCTTCAGCCACCACTCTTAGGCGCAGAAGAGTGTCATTGGATGCAGAACATATAATGAACTATTAGTATTCAGCTGCAGTATTGCTAGCCATAGAGGCGGCATAAGGCGTGGCGCCATACAGGAAGGATTTTACTTTTAAATACTACGGTTCTACAGCTGGACGTACATTTTTAACAGAGCCTTGTGGTATACAACTATAAAATTAAGAAGCAGAAATCTTGTGTATACATTTTGTGGCATCAAATGTGTATTAAAAGTGTAAAACACGTCAGTTTTTCTGGAATTCGTCACTGAAATTCATTACTTAATCAGTTTGTAACCTTCATTTCCATTTCCATTTCCCATTCATTTTGTCAGTTATTTACCTCTAAGTGTTTTGCAGGACAACACCCTTGCCTGCGCTGAGTAAGCTATGTCGTTTTACAGACTGGTTAGTTACTTTTTTGAGACGCTGCACACATTGGATGAATTCACGTTGGCAGGCAGGGTATCACTCCACACATTCGACTGATATCTAGCTGTCAGCTTATCCACTGAGTCGTTTGTGTATGAAGATACCACACTTTCACCGATTGCCCCCACGAACCGAAACGTCTGATATATGTATTTAGGACGTTAAGCATTCGGGTAGAAGTTAGTTTGACGCGATTACAGAGAGTTATGCAGTATGCACTGCATGCCCAATAAATCTTAATGTACTACAGAAATTTATAACAGGCCTTAAAAAACCCTACCTAAGTCTGGTTTGTGTCAACAAACTTACACCACGGTAACATGGGACTTACGACGCCGGTGGTTTTCTATTCAGAAACTCTTTCGCCAAACCAGAATTCTGGTATTCCTGACCATTTCCTTTATGCGCTCCCCATTTATTAACACAGAGGAGGCGCATGAAGCTTAAGAATGCTATGAAAGCGTTGAGCACTTCCAACCATATGAAGACGTGGTAAGTGGTTCACCCAAGAACCTACTGCTCGCTTGATTCTGCTCTGGTGTCCGGTAGTGTCCCACATATTTTAACTGCCAGCCGATCTTACTGCAGGCGACCACTAGTATGCTGCCATTTCTAGCAGCGAGCAATGAGGATATAACGCGTACCCACTTTGTTCAGTATTCTGGAGAAGTCTCCTGGTACGGAAATCCTGAATATAACAACAATTCCACTTTCCCCTGATAGGAGATAACGTTCCGTTCCACTTAACACACAAATCATTGACAGGCCTTATAATGCTACCCAAATGCAAAAGTGAAACATTTAGTTTCTGATTAAAACTATTTATGTACAAACATTAATTGGAATACTGTCTTTCAAATTCTGAAGGTGGCAGGGGTAAAATACAGGGAGCGAAAGGCTGTTTACAATTTGTACAGAAAGCAGATGGCAGTTATAAGAGTCGAGGGGCATGAAAGGGAAGCAGTGGTTGGGAAGGGAGTGAGACAGGGTTGTAGCCTCTCCCCGATGCTATTCAATCTGTATATTGAGCAAGCAGTAAAGGAAACAAAAGAAAAATTTGGAGTAGGTATTAAAATCCATGCAGAAGAAATAAAAACTTTGAGGTTCGCCGATGACATTGTAATTCTGTCAGACAGCAAAGGACTTGGAAGAGCAGTTGAACAGAATGGACAGTCTTGAAAGGAGGGTATAAGATGAACATCAACAAAAGCAAAACGAGGATAATAGAACGTGGTCGAATTAAGTCGGGTGATGCTGCATGAATTAGATTAGGAAATGTGACAAAGCAGTAAAGGAGTTTTGCTCTTTGGGGAGCAAAATAACTGATGATGGTCGAAGTAGAGAGGATACAAAATGTAGACTGGCAATGGCAAGAAAAGCGTTTCTGAAGAAGAGAAATTTGTTAACATCGAGTATTGATTTAAATGTCAGAAAGTCGTTTCTGAAAGTATTTGTATGGAGTGTAGCCATGTGTGGAAGTGAAACATGGACGATAAATATTTTAGACAAGAAGAGAATAGAAGCTTTCGAAATGTGGTGCTACAGAAGAATGCTGAAGATTAGATGGGTAGATCACATAACTAATGAGGAGGTATTGAATAGAATTGAGGAGAAGAGGAGTTTTTGGCAGAACTTGGCTAGAAGAAGGGATCGATTGGTAGGACATGTTCTGAGGCATCAAGGAATCACCAATTTAGTACTGGAGGGCAGCGTGGAGGGTAAAAATCGTAGAGGGAGACCAAGAGATGAATACACTAAGCAGATTCAGGAGGATGTAGGCTGCAGTAGGTACTGGGACTGAAGACCACAGCAACAATGTACAGACAAGACATGCATACTTTTACAGTCATAATAAGGTTACTAACGATTGCCTGTGTCTTCTAGTATGGTAACAGACCAGTGACATCGGAGTGTGTCAAGAAACAATGTTTTATTACTTACTATTTATAAAAACTTCTTACCTGAAGGAGTATATCCTTTCTTAGGTGATCTGAAGTTCGTTCGTAGTGATGAATGGACACGCCCGGCCTACGACGACAGCGTACTCCAATAAACCTGTCGGTTGAACAGCGGTCCCACGACTTAACACGTTTCTGAAATACAGTCATGATATTGCTCCTTAAATCTACGGAAATACACTGTGGCAGCTCTCCAGAATGCGAAAGTGGAGAAAAATTTAAGAGACTAGGTTTCTACAAACTTAAGATGCCTATAAACTCAAACGTTATCATTTGGTGTATCACGTTATTTGCTGCATAAAAATTATGTATCACGTTACCCTGCTGCAGTACGGAAGGCAATGCAAATAGTTTCAAAAATGCAAAATACACTATGCAGTTTCTATAGATCTCTAATTCTGCGATTATATTTGGTTTTGTAATGTTACACGAAACTTTTCCTTTCGGGCACGATTTATTTCGCTGCCAGCAGCGTTTTGTGAGTAAATACTAACGTGCTGTTACAGATCCACGAGCAGCCTTGTCGCATTTTCAAGAAGCTTCCTGACAACTGGATATTAGATTACAGAGACAATCCTTAGTACCTAGTGCACGAAAGACTACATTATTAAACTAAAAAAGTCATGATTTGCCGTGGTGGCATCAATGACCCAACTGAGATCATCCGAGTGTGCCTGAGTATAACTTATGAGCTTCGTAGTCTGATGTGCTGGCTGCTTCAACAAGAATTAAGCCTTTCCACAAGATTGTCACGGATTCCAGTGTATCAATGTTCCCGTAAGAGCTTTTACTAGTTAAAAAGGCTTGTACCTTGTGTTCAATCTTTACTTCTTACTATGGCAAACATTTTCAGCGATCAACTGGCGTTGTAAAAAGTGACTAAAATCAGCGAGATCTTCAATCCATTTGATAATTTAACAAGTCAGTTTGATCCTATGCGTTATCATCTGTGATACAGAACTATTTGGGAAGGAGGACGAACGAATACGGCAGGTGCACCTGCCGAAAACAGTTGCGAGCACCCCAGTGGCTTATCCTGCGGGCGGGGACGAGAGGGGAGGAGCAGTTTCTGGATCCGATCGGCATCTCCCCTCCCCCCCCCCCCCCTTCCTCTCCACCCCCCGGTGGAAGAAGGCATACTCCGGAATGGGGAAAAAAGGCGAAACAACAAATTATGGGAACAGGACATATGTGAAAGCATTAAGTGGATGAATACAACATGTATCAAGGCGAACTACCATTCAGTACAGCTAGAGAACCAACCCAGTCTTGAGCAACTGCTGGCTGGTTTGGGAAACAAAGGGACCAAACTAAAGGGTCATCAGCCCCTTTTCCACAGTCAAACAGGTCTCCAGTTAAAAAGAGTCCCAAAAGGAGTTGAGGGAAGTGAAAGGCATAAAACTAACTTCAAATCACACTGAAGGCCAAATCGAAAGAAGCTAACAAACAGGGGAAACGTACACTAAATGGAATAGTGGAAGGTATTAAAATAGTATAGCAGATGGCCTGGGCTGGCTGATCGAAAAATTAAAGGATGAGCCACCACTCTGCAGCACACAAATTTCCAGCCTAAAAGTCAGGGGTAGAGGAACACACATAGGGAAAAGATGAGCACCAAGGCGAACAAACAGCAAAGAAAGAGTGAAAATGGATTAAGCGTGGAGGCCTAGAAGAGGTCAGACGCCCACCCTTAGATTGTGAGATAAACGCCCTCCCCCCCACCCCCACCCCTCACAAATAAAACGTAAAACATCAGCTGTTGAGGCATTGTCTGCCAAAATCATTGGCAGTGTGTCCAGAATGTTAAAAGTCCGCCACAGCGCGGCAGTCGAACAACATGTGAATGGCAGTCATGTGGGAACTATAGTGACACGCAGGTGGGTCCATACAACAGTGGAGGTGACCATGAGTCAGCCACGTATGGCTAATGTGGAGCAGGCAAAGGACAACAGTCTCCGAGAGTGACTTGCATGGATGACCAACACACATTTCTTGTCTCCTTGATATGTAGTTTATTTGGTATACTGAGGGTGCATCATTCAGTACTCTGGGTCACGAAAACTTTACACCAGAAGACTGATCGGAGATCAGTCTCCATCAGGCTGTTCTCCAGAGTAGCCTGTTTGGACATCTTGTCAGCAAGTTCATTGCCTGGGACCCCAACATGTACTGGGGTCCAAATGAAGGACGCTGAACGTCCACTGTTTCTGAGGGCATAAAGTGACTCCTGGGTAGTCATGACCAAAGGATGGCGAGGGAAGTACTGGTGAAGAACTTGTAGGCTGCTTAAGGAGCCACTACAGATGAAGGACTCATTTGCTCATGAGCGCGAGAGATGGTTGGTTGGATTAAAAGAGGGAAAAGGGACCAAACTACGAGGTCATCATCAGTCCCTTGTTCCAAATAAAACAATGCCACAAGTGTGAGAATAAAATAAACGAGACTGAAAACTCAAAACTGAATGAAAGGAAAAATCACAAGAACGATGAAGGGCAACAAACACATAAATGGACAAAAAGGGACAAGGAAACCACAGAAACGCAAGAAAAGGGATGTAGAGATTAAAACAACAAAGTAGATTACCATGGCTGGCTGACCATTAGAATAAAAAAAGGAGAAGCCAGCCACTCTGCAACATTTTAAAACCTCCACCCTAGAAGCACTAGGATGGAGGACACAGAGGGACAAAGGACATACGCTAAAACTTGGATCGAATGATAAAACCCACCCTCACGAATAAAACGTAAAACTAAATCAGCCGATGAGGCGTTGTCTGATAAAATTAGCGGCAATGAGTCCAGTAACCCAAGATTTCGTCGCTGGGCACTCAAAGTGGGACAGTGCACCAGAATATGGACCACTGTCAACTGGGTGGCGCACCAACATTCAGGCAGGTCTTAACAGTACAGGCGGTAACAGTGGGTCGCCAAAGCGTGACCAATGCGGATCCGACAGAGGATAACTGATTCCCTGTGAGAGGCCTGCATGGAAGACTTCCACACATTCATAGTCTCCTTAATGACACACAGTTTAGTGTGCATACTGTTATGCCATCCCATCTCCCAAAGTCGAAAATCCCGGCGGCGTAAGACAGAACACAGATCCGTTTTGGAGATGCCCATCTCCAAAAGCGGTTTCCACAAAGCCTTTTTTTTGGTTTTAGGGCGCAAAACTTCTATGTTCATTAGCGCCCAGCCCGTGACTTAGGAAACAGTAAAAAACCGAAACTTAAAACCAGCAGCAATGGGAACAAAGTCATAAAATTGGAGAAACTAAAAGCAGAAGGAATGCTTAAAAATCCACTACAGAAAGGGGTTGGTTGTCCCCAAAAAAGGCTTCAAATGACTGACGTCATTTCACTGTCACTAATAAACTGGAGAACGCGGTCGGCTGAGCGCGTGTCATCTGCTAAAATCGACGATAGATCAGGCGATAGCTGTAGACGGGAGCGTAACGGATTAAAATAGGGGCATTCAATTCAAAGGTGTCTTACCGTCCACAGCTGAGAGCAGTGGGGACAGAGTGGGGGAGGATCGCCGCTTAAAAGATGTCGATGGCTAAAAA
Source organism: Schistocerca nitens (assembly GCF_023898315.1). Taxonomy (NCBI): domain Eukaryota; kingdom Metazoa; phylum Arthropoda; class Insecta; order Orthoptera; family Acrididae; genus Schistocerca; species Schistocerca nitens. The sequence goes on along the minus strand of NC_064616.1, from coordinate 179,310,788 downwards.
GACAGTGCCCTATCCGGAGTCTAGCTAAAATTACCTCCTCCCGACGACGCGTTCGGGAGGAAGAGGTCCAAGCGCAAGGAAGGGCTTTCACTTCCCGCAATTTATTATGGGGAAGTGTTGACCAATGCGCGTGCCATAAATGAGCAACTTTGCGACAGAAAACGCTCCGTAGATCGGTGAAGGGAATCGGTTGAATAGATGGCCGAGGAAGAGAGACTGCAGCCTTGGCCGCTATATCGGCCGCCTCATTCCCACAGATACCAGCGTGTACCGGGAGCCAGAGGAACGCCACCGAGACGCCCCCCAGGTGGAGCGAGCGCAAACAGTCCTGAATCCGGTGGACCAGAGGGTGCACAGGGTAAAGAGCTTGGAGACTGAGGAGAGAGCTGAGAGAATCTGAGCAGATTACGTACTGTATCCGCTGATGGCGGCGGATGTAGTGGACAGCCTGGAGAACAGCGTAAAGCTCCGCAGTATAAACCGAACACTGGTCGGGAAGCCGAAATTGATTTGGGGTGTCGCCAACAATATAGGCACTCCCTACACCCAACGATGTTTTCGAGCCGTCGGTGTAAATAAATGTGGCGTCCGTCATTTGTGCACATAGAGCCGCAAATGCCCGACGATAAACAAGTGTAGGGGTACCATCCTTGGGAAATCGACAAAGGTCACGGAGCAGGCAGATCCGGGGACGGAGCCAAGGCGGTGCTGTACCCCAAGTTGTCAAGGAGGTTTTAGGAAAGCAGAAGGAAAGAGAATGGAGCAGTTGACGGAAGCGGACTCCCGGGGGTAGTAGGGAGGAGGAGCGGCCTGCATACCCTACATCAAAGGAGGCGTCGAAAAAAAGGTCATGGGCTGGATTAGCAGGCATGGAAGACAGATGGCTAGCATAACGACTCCGAAGGACTGCTCGCCGATTGGACAGCGGAGGTTCAGCAGTCTCAGCATAAAGGCTTTCCACAGGGCTAGTGTAAAAACCTCCAGACACTAAACGTAATCCACGGTGGTGGATAGAGTCGAGACGCCGAAGAATAGACGGCCGAGCAGAGGAGTAGACTATGCTTCCATAATCCAATTTAGAGCGCACTAAGGCGCGATAGAGGCGGAGAAGGACCACTCGGTCCGCTCCCCAGGAGGTACCATTCAGGACACGGAGGGTGTTAAGCGATCGCAGACAGCGAGCCGAAAGATAGGAAACGTGGGAGGACCAACAAAGTTTTCTGTCAAACATTAGACCCAAGAATTTAGCGACGTCTGAAAACGGAAGGTTGACAGGACCTAGATGTAAGAAACTCCTTACGTCGCCAAAAATTAACACAAACGGTCTTACTGGGTGAGAAACGGAAGCCGGTTTCGATGCTCCAAGAGTTGGTTGGTTGGTTTTGGGGAAGGAGACCAGACAGCGTGGTCATCGGTCTCATCGGACTAGGGAAGGATGGGAAAGGAAGTCGGCCGTGCCCTTTCAGAGGAACCATCCCGGCATTTGCCTGGAGTGATTTAGGGAAATCACGGAAAACCTAAATCAGGATGGCCGGACGCGGGATTGAACCGTCGTCCTCCCGAATGCGAGTCCAGTGATGCTCCAGGAGTGGAGGCGATCGAGACATCCTTGAAGGCGTCGTTCAAGAAGGCTGGTCCGTTGAGAGCTGTAGTAGATCGCAAAATCGTCCACAAAGAGGGAGCCCGAGACATCAGGAAGGAGACAATCCATAACTGGATTAATGGCGATGGCCAACAGTACAACACTCAGCACGGAGCACTGGGGTACCCCGTTTTCTTGGGAGAAAGTACGGGAGAGAGTAGTGTTCACCCGCACTCTAAATATGCGCTCTGCCATAAATTCGCGAAGAAAAAGGAGCAGCCGGCCTCGAAAGCCCCAAGAGAACAGTGTGCGGAGGATGCCTGTCCTCCAACAGGTATCGTATGCTCTCTCAAGATCAAAAAATATTGCTACCGTTTGGCGTTTCCGGAGAAAATTGTTCATGATATAAGTGGAGAGAGCAACAAGATGGTCAACTGCAGAACGATGCTTTCGGAATCCGCATTGGGCTGGTGTTAAAAGACTGCGGGATTCCAGCCACCAAGCTAAACGGTAATTCACCATACGCTCCAAAACCTTACATACACTACTCGTGAGAGAAATGGGGCGATAGCTAGAGGGGAGATGTTTGTCCTTTCCAGGTTTCGGAACGGGAACGACAATAGCTTCCCGCCATCGTCTGGGAAACGTACTGTCGGTCCAAATTCGATTATAAAGGCGAAGGAGGTAACGCAGACTATGGGTTGATAAATGCTGCAACATTTGGACATGGATACCATCCGGTCCTGGGGCGGAGGAGCGAGAAGAAGAGAGGGCATGTTGGAGTTCCCGCATGGACAAAACAGTATTGTAGCTTTCGTGATTTTGAGAGGAGAAAGCAAGATGTCGCACTTCCGCTGCACGTTTCTTCGGGAGAAACGCTGGCGGGTAATTTGAAGAGCTCGAAATCTCAGCAAAGTGCTGACCCATTGAGTTAGAAATTGCTACGGGGTCCACTAAGGTATCATGCGCGACAGTGAGCCCAGAGACCGGGGAGAAACTAGGCGCGCCTGAGAACCGTCAAAGCCGACTCCAAACTTCCGAGGAGGGAGTGAAGGTGTTAAATGAGCTAATAAAGAATTTCCAGCTTGCCTTCTTGCTATCGCGGATGACGCGACGGCATCGCGCACGGAGCTGCTTATAGCGGATACAGTTGGCCAAAGTAGGATGCTGACGGAAAATGCGAAGAGCACGTCGCCGCTCACGCATTGCGTCACGGCATGCCTCGTTCCACCAAGGAACTGGGGGGCGCCGGGGAAATTCGGAGGTGCGTGGTATTGAACGTTACGCAGCTGTAAGAATAACGTCGGTAATATATGTGACCTCATCGTCGACGCTGGGAAAGCGACGGTCACCGAATGTCGCTAGAGACGAAAAAAGTGTCCAATCGGCGTGGGCAAACTTCCAGTGTCGCGAGCGCGTATATGGCAGTTGAGGCTGCAGTCTAAGGACACATGGAAAGTGGTCACTCGAGTGTGTATCATCAAGGGCGAACCATTCGAAGCGCCGAGCTAGCGGAACAGTACCGACCGCAAGGTCCAAATGAGAGAAATTTGTCGTGGAGGCAGACAAAAATGTGGGGACCCCAGTGTTGAGGCAAACTAGATCCGCTTGGTGGAAGACGTCTAGCAATAGTGAGCCACGTGGACAAGGATGTGGAGATCCCCAAAGCGGGTGGTGGGCATTGAAGTCCCCAACCAGCAAATAGGGGGGGGGGGGGGTGGAAGCTGACCAAGAAGATGAAGGAGATCAGCTCGTGCCATTGGTGTGGACGATGGAATGTATACGGTACAAAGAGAGAACGTGTATCCAGAAAGGGAAAGACGGATGGCGACAGCTTGGAAGGAACTGTTTAAGGGGATTGGGTTATAATGGAGAGTATCGTGGAGAAGAATCATGAGTCCTCCATGGGCTGGAGTGCCTTCAACAGAGGGGAGTTCATATCGGACGGACTGAAAATGAGGGAGAACAAAGCGGTCATGGGGACACAGCTTTGTTTCCTGAAGACAGAAGATGACCGGCGAGTAGGATCGTAAGAGGATCGACAATTCATCCCGATTGGCTCGAATGCCGCGGATATTCCAGTGGATAATGAACATAGGTTGAACAGAAAATGGAGGAATGTGACCAAGGGTGCTGTCAACTCAACGACTGCTCAGAGCTTGCGACCGACAGCATGGAATGGCATTCAGCCGAAGGCAGAAGATCCTGATCCATAGGTTGGTCAGGAGCAGCTCCTGCCACCAGCGATCGACCGGTTGACTGGCCACCAGCAGTGCGCCTCGGCGACACAGAAGACGGCCGAGGGCGATTTCCGCCAGGTGGTGCTGTAGATGGGACACGCCTTGGCGGAGAAGGAGAGGAACTGGGTTTCTTTGTAGCCTTCTTGGAAGGATGATGTTTAGATGGAGGAGGAACCGATGGTTGGGAAGTTGGGGTACGTAAAAACTCTTCACGAGTATGCTCTTTTTTCGAAGACTTGGTGTCCGACTTTTGGGCTCGAGATTTAGCAGAAACCGATGAAGGGTGAGCCATAGAGTGGGCAGGCGAGAGTGGTGAGGTTGAACGGGCGATCTTTGCGCTGGCCGATCTGACGACCGTGGTACTAAAGGTGAGGTCGCAAGTCTGCGTGGCCGCCTCCTTTGTTGGCTGAGGGGAAGCAAGGACAGTGCTGTATTTTCCTGTCTGAGGCACGGTGGGCTGTCGACTGGCGAATAATTTTCGAGCAGCAAAGGTCGACACCTTTTCCTTCACTCTTATTTCCTGGACGAGTTTTTCGTCCTTAAAAACGGGGCAATCTCGAGAGGAAGCAGCGTGGTCACCCATACAGTTGATGCAGCGAGGGGATGGAGGTGGACAAGCACCCTCATGGGCATCCTTGCCACACGTAACACGTTTGGCCGGATTGGAACAGGACTGGCTGGTGTGATTGAACCGCTGAAATCGATAGAAACGCGTAGGGTTTGGGACGCAAGGGCGAACGGAAATGATCTCATAGCCTGCTTTGATTTTCGATGGGAGTTGAACTTTGTCAAATGTCAAGAAGACAGTGCGGGTTGGAATGATGTTCGTGTCAACCCTTTTCATAACTCTATGAACAGCCATTACACCCTGGTCAGACAGGTAGTGCTGAATTTCTTCGTCAGACAATCCATCGAGGGAGCGTGTATAAACGACTCCACGCAAGGAATTTAAGGTACGGTGCGGTTCCACCCGGACAGGGAAGGTGTGGAGCAGAGAAGTACACAGCAATTTTTGTGCCTGGAGGGCACTGTGTGTTTCTAACAACAGGGTGCCATTCCGTTATCTGGAACAAGACTTTACAGGACCTGCAATTGCGTCGACACCTTTCTGAATAATGAAAGGGTTGACCGTGGAGAAGTCGTGACCTTCGTCAGACCGAGAAACAACAAGGAACTGTGGCAACGATGGAAGAACCGTCTGTGGCTGAGACTCGGTGAACTTACGTTTGTGAGCAGACATAGTGGAAGGTGAGGAAACCATTGCGGAAGAATCCCCCATGATTACCGGCGTCTCCGATGGCGCGCTCCTCCCTTGTGGGGGCCCTCACTGAGGGCACACCCGCCTTAGGTGATTGTTCACACCTCAGGTCACACCTCCCGACAAACGGACGGAGGGACCAATCGGCACTTTCGGAAGGTATCAGCTCGGGTAATCACCCCTCCCTGGGCCTGGCCGTTACCAGGGGGTACGTACGTGTCCTACCTGTCTACCCGGGGCGGGGAATTACGCGTTACCCCGTCACCGGCTACGCATGGAAGTGCGTGGGTCGGCCTTCAGACACGCACAGGGAGGAAAAAAGAGAAAGGGAAAGGAAAGAAGAGGGGGTCTCAAACGCCGCAGCGGAGAAAAGGGCAAAGAGAAGAGGGAAGGAAAAGAAAAGGGCAAAGAGAAGAGGGAAGGACAGAGGAAGGATGAGGACTTGCAAGTGTAGAAAGCAAGGAATTTGGAACAGTTTCGAGCGTCCGTCTCCAGACGTAGGCACAAACCATACTGCCAGAGTGGGAGAAAGGGAAGGAAAGAGCCAGAGGTGAGGGGGGGGGGGGCGAAGATGGGGGACGGGGAAGGATGCGGAAAGGGAAGGAATGCAGCCCGGAAAGGAAGGAGGGCCACATTACCTCGGGGTCCCGTGCTCGCTACGCACGTGTCCACAAAAGTGTTGTGGACCCCCTGGGGGGTCCACATAGCCTGTTTGGCCAGCCTGTCAGCAAGCTCGTTGCCTGAGATTCCGACATGTCCTGGGGTCCTCAAACTCCACTGAACGACAGGACTGTTCCAGGGCATAGATGGTCTCCTGATTTGACGCAACTAAAGAATGCTGAGGGTAGCAATGGACTATAGCTTGTAGGCTGCCCAAGGAGTCAGAACACAGGAGAAATAACACGCCAGGGTATGAGCGGATGTGCTCAAGAGCACGAGATATGACTGCCAGCTCTGCAGTAAAAAAAAAAAAACTGTATCCCTCTAACAAGGAGTGCTGTTCAATATGTCCTCCATGAACATATGCAAAGCCTGTGTGACCATAAGCCATCGAGGGGTGGGTGTAAACCACTTCATGGCCCTGGTACATGTCGAGAGTCGAAAGAAAGTGATAGAGGGCCACAGCATTAACAGAGTCCTAAGGGCCATGTGAGATTTCCAGAAGAATCTGCAGCCTAGGTGTACACCATGGAGGTGTATGTGAATGGATCTCGAGGAGAGGTGTAAACGGGAAGGACTCCAGTTCAGACAGAAGGGACTGGACGCAAACCACAATCCTAAGCCCTGACCTGGGCTGAATGGAAGGACTCGGGCCTCCACCAGGACACTGGTCAAGGGACTCATCCTAAAAGCTCCTGTAGCAAGTCGAACGCCACGTTTGTGCACTGGGTCGAGTAAATGCAGCGCTGAGGGCGCCACCGAACCATAAACCAGACTCCCATAGTCAAGGCAGGGTGGACAAGGGCTCTGTAGAGCTGCAGCAGCGTAGAGCGATCTGCACCCCAGTTGGTGTCGCTCAGGCAGCGGAGGGCGTTGAAGTGCTGCCAGAATTTCCGCTTAATCTGACGAACTTGAGATAACCAAGTCAATCATGCCTCAAAAACAAAAACGAGTCCTAAGAATCGCTACGTCTCCACTACAGTGAGTGGATCATCATTAAGGTTAAGCTATTGTTCTGGATGAACGGTGTGACACTGATATAAATGCATGACATGACTTCTTGGATGAAAACTGGAAGCCAGGGGCTTGAGTCTATGACTGCGTAGGTTGACATATGCACAGGTTGTAGCTTCTCATTTTCTCTTAGCATCAGTGTAGGTCAGTCGGTCCATGGTCTTGTATTACATTATTTTTTTGTCGTTCTGGAGAATCCTGAAATCTGGCGAGCAAGGTGAATAGTGCTCTCTGCAGTTGACACAGTTGGGAGGCGGGGCACATGGAGTATTGGGATGTGAAGGACGTCCACAATCCTGACAGGTGACACTGGAAGTACAGTGGGAAGACATATGGCCTAACTTCTAGCACTTAAAGCACCACAATGGGGGAGGGATATACAGCTTTACGTCACAACGGTAGACCATCACCTTTACCTTCTGAGGTAATGTGTCACCTTCGAAGGCGAAGATGAAGGTACTGTGGGGGGGCAATCTATTTATACCTTCGACCCCGGTGTGATGCGCCGGGCGAAATGGCCATCTCGTCGCTATAAATTGGCGCGCAGCTCATCGTCAGACTCCAAAAGAAGGTCCCTGTAAAATATGATACCCTGGACCATATTTAAGCTCTTATGGGGCGTGATGGAAGTAGAAATATCCCCAGCTAGTCACAGGTGAGTAATGCTGTGACTGGGCAGAGGATGCTGTGTTGATAAAGACCGACCCTGACCGCATTTTGGACGAGTCCTCCGCCTCCCCAAACTTGTCCTCTAAATGCCCCACAAAAAACTGAGGTTTCATTGACAAGAAAGATTCCCCATCAACTCTCATACATACGAGGTACTGGGTGTGTAAGCTTTGCTGCCATCCTTAGCCTGGCGTTGCTCCCATGGTGTGGCGAGGGCTTGGGGGGGGGGGGGGGGGGACGATTTGGGGTCGTACTTCTTAGCATTGAAGTTAAACCATGACCGCTTAGAGACTGCTGGTGTTTGACCACCAGCAAGAGATGATGTACTACACTTCATGGAGTGTTGTCCACCCTGATGCCACCCACTCCAACCAGGGGCCCTCCTCATGGGCATCACCCAGCAGCAGCAAAGGCCACCTGGTAGGATGGACATTGCTGGGAGTCCCAATGCTCAAGAGTGACGAGCATCTACTCCTTGGCATACATGGGCTGTTAACGGTGCAGGCATCAGCAGAGCAATCCGTGTGTGTTCAGGAGGATACAACCAACAATGTACACTCTTTCACATAAAACTCGACTGGCGGCCGGCCGCTGCAGAGGCTAAGTCCGCGCCGATCGCGACATGGGACAAACTGACCAACTCGCTAATTCTCTAAGTCCGGCTATCTGCACAATCTGGCAACACTGTAGACTGCGGCACTTCCTGGAGGAAGTCTTGTCCCATGTTAGACAAAAGGTAGACTATATACGCCTGTGGTCTAGCGGTAGCGTCTATTGTGTTTGTCTACAATGTCTGTGGATCGAGACCAGCTGGCGCAAAAATTTCTTATAGCTTCTTGTCTCTGAATGCTGAAGACGTTAATGTAATGGTAGTGCAGATTCAATCTGTTTGACTTTCTGACACATCGATAACAAAATTTTATCCAGTAACCATTTTGCGGCAGATTTCTCGCAGACTGTCCTCCTCTGGACTCCGTATGCGGCAAACCTCCGTGATCCACTTGCTGGCTACCGGCAGCGGCCGTGGCGACAGCAGCGGCGCTGCACTCCCCCGTTGTTTATCGAAAACGCCTGCTACCGCTCATCGCTTTTGATAATTTAAAACGCTTTATTATTATTATTATTATTATTATTATTATTAAATGTTGCTCCACAGAAAATTTCTACGATTTCCATTTTCGCTCGAAAGCAACGGAGACAGACACCCTGATTAGTAGATGGGTACTGTATCACATTAATCGGCAAGAGCTGAGTATGACCCGAAATTAATTTTATAGACTGGGACGAAATCAAACCACCTCACTACATTCGATGAATTTATAAATGCTTTATACCTCGGTTCTTTTCCTTTCAAAGTCAATTATTTGTGCAAAATTTTGGTCAATATTCGGATGCTTTCGTCAAGCCAGAGTGAGCGTCTGTGGTGTAAAGTGTATTACAGTTTTTGTTTCATTCCTTATGGTAAGTCTATGCGATAAACTGTGTGAATACCTTGCAATTCATGCTCTGTAGCAATACAGGAACACTGAACATTTGGAGTCCCATGTATGGATTCAAAAGGTATTTAACGTCGATCGGAAGTGAAAGTTAAAGTCATCAGATTTAAACCAGAAAAATTTATCGGTTTTGAGGTTTCACAGAACAGAAAGGAATTGCTAACGCTGGTGCCATAACATGTCTACAGTTAAATGCTATTGCAAAAATTTAGAAGAGAGGAACTATATTAATCAACATGTTCACTTCATGAACAACCTCCTTATATGTTAGACCTATATGACGAACAAAGCTCAAATTCGTATCGTTGACAGTCGGTTTGAATCTTTTCAGAAACTATTTTACAGTTAAACACCTTGGCATTTGCAAAGCAGACATCCATGATATTAACATAATTCGAAATTGCACGAATATTTGTGTGTAAAGGCATTCTTCAGATTTCGTATAAGGAATTTTTACTAGCAGTTTGCAACTCCATTAATTAAAATGGAAAATAAAAGGTTGTGTTCAGCGGCTTTCACCGATGTTGGAACTGGCACCTCATAGGACTAGCAACATAACACGTAAGGGAACCACTGAGGTAACGACACACTGGGGGCAACAGGCGGACTATAGTCATTGCGATATTGCCTGATCCTCAAAACGCAACATTAAACACACAAACAGGTGTTATTTATGTGAAGAACGCCGTTCTTAGAATCCAGAAATGAAATATACTTTATAAGTGTCATCTTGCAGTGGATTATATCGTATGAGTCTTCGATGTGAAAAACGAATGCCAAGTGAATTTAGCGAGGCAATTCTGGGCTACACCCGGAAGTAAATGCACTATCACTGTGTTGACAAATACTTGCTACGACGCTGCCAATTCTCAGCTCTCCTACGAGGCAGCTCTTTAGCGAAATGCTTGTGATTGTCCGATACGGTTCTTCAGAGGGGAGACGCGCGCACACGTTTGATTTCTTTGCGGCATTCTCCCCTGATAGTTTCTGACGTCGCCTTGTGGGCTATGTATACATCTGAGGCATTCAATTATCATTAATCCAGAATGATACAAGTTTCAGCTTCTGGCGTGGAAGAACGCTGAGACTCTGACATTATATCATTTCAACGCAGGGAAAGCAAAACGGATGATTCAGTGTTTCTCATTCAGCATAAAGCACGTGAGATAATCTTCCGTAACGTTCATAATCATCTCAAAATACAAACGACGTAAAAATACATCGAAAGCTTATTTGAATTGAATATAATGTAAGATATCAAACGCTTTGCACATCGATGTCGAATGTGTCCACGTGAAATATTTTGCAGCATACATATAGAATGTCATGATTACCACGAGAATGAAGAAATATGTTGGTAGGGATGGAAGCAAGAAGAGGTGCAATCAACAAATATTCGATTCCTTATGGCATTCATTTCATTTGTGATTTATTAAGAGGTAAAGCGGGATATTACTTTCGTTAACACGAAAGATGTTCCGCACATATGGATAATGAGGAAGTCTGCGTCTTCATACGTTTCCTCCTTGAAATCTGTATGCTCTATTATATACTAAGTAGCCAGTTCAATGTTCCCGTAATGTCACCCTCTTTTTTGGCCCCTTAAACGATGAACAGATTCCAAATGCATGTCTCTGCATGAATGTAGTTGTTCGAACCCTTTTCTGCGTTGTTTTCTTGCTTGGAAATCATGAAGCAGACCGCTGTGCTCACCCTCCCTCCCCCCCCCCCCCCCCCCCCCCCGCCTTCGAGGGTTAGGACCCAAAAATAAACCGTTTTTTATACACTGGCATAATTTATTCAGTCAGCATCAGCACAAGACTATCAAACAAAGTCTTCCATTTACAGTTGCAACACACTAACCAGCAGCTGACCCAAGGGTAACGCTCGGTCATGGTCCGAAATTAGCAGCTCTCTGCTACTGTGGCAAAGCCCGTACTACATTTTCGATTCCGGAGCAACAGTTTATCTGATAACACTGTGTTAAATCAACAGGAGTAGTTGCAGAGTTGTGCCACCATATCTGTCCTCCCATTGTCAACTTTATGTATCTCACTTCTCCTGTAGCGTTGATCACGAGGTGCCGAGGTATATGAGTGTATTCTGCATGACGTAACATTCAGTATTCCCTCCTTTCATAGACACTCTTTATGTGCATCGATACCAAATAGGGATGTGAAAACTCTTGCGAGTGAGAGAATGACAATAATAATCGTAACGAGAACAAGCAAATAATGAATGAAGTTTATTGCTATGCAGAACGAGAATGGCTGTGAAAATAAAAACCTGTAAAAATAGGTTGATCGTTGAGTTGGCACAATGATGCAAACTGGAAGTTTTCAGAGAAAAAGGAAAATTCGGTACTTCTCGCTAGTGTAATATGTGAACCAGCAACTACCCTTTCCTTAGATCACGACTCAAGGAGGTCCCCAAGTAGCTACCAGGGCACTGCTGCAATCTGTTCCCTGACATTGTTCTGATGATGGTTAATGCAGATAGTTCCGATTATGAAATACAAAACGTATTGCAGGGTAGTTCCTAGAACCGTAATATTTAATTTGCGATGTAGATGGCACATGAACGTGACGACTATCTAGATTACTCGTCAATGTAAAAAGATAATGTTATGGGAATTGAGCATGTGCCTCAGCACCAATACTGAAAGAGAGTGAATGACTACAGGTGTGCCAAAAACTTTGAAAACGTCTGCCAAGTACCAAAAACAGTAGCAGTATGAAGAAAGCATGGGACAGATCAGAAAGGCCTCACTGCCATCCACAGCCTGTTTGTGTCAGCCCTAGTGGAGCTGCGCTGCCAGACGCCTACCCGATAGCACGTTACACCACTGAAATCTACGAATGAATTGTGTACTTATACTGATCAGCTTCAGTGAAATTTGTTATACATGACTAGAATATCAGGTGTTATGGATAATAGTCCAACACATCGAACTCATATGGTGCATTCACAAAGAAAAATGTAATGTGGGACTACTGAAGAAAAAAGGAAACAATGGGAAAATGCGCTGATGTGCATTTTAATACGTTTTTATATTCATAGGTGCCATAGTTAATACATCAATAAAAACCTCGTTTATTGCTTCAGTAGCTGTTACCGTCTTACTTGACACCTAGATGATGTAAACAACACAAATTCGAGTAGCTGGCTTAATTCTAGTCTCTTCAGGGACTTAGTCTTGTTTTGTTGTTGATGTAAATTGGTATCCGCGAAGAATGCTACTGCCGAAAATCCTGAGAGGTTTACAGAACACACATGATACTGAGGGTTATGAATAGTCTTAGTTCTGACCTTTAGAATAGTAGTTGCCGCGCGGGGTGGTGCACGGTCTGGGGCTCCGTGTCACAGATTTCACGGCTGCTTCCGCCGGAGGTTCTAGTCCTCCCCGGGGCAGGGATGTGTGTCTTTTCCTTAGAATAAGTTAGTTTAAGTTAATGTAAGTAGTTACTACGTCTAGGAACTGATGACCCAAACAGTTTGGTCCCTTAGGCACTAGAACTTAAAAAAGAGCAGTAGCGGAAAGACCTGATAAGGTAAAGCTCTTGCAGAAAAACTGGAACTAATGAAAAAAGCATCTATAGTTATATAAATGGAGCACTTTACTGCAGCATTGCCTTGTTCGCACAGCAGTAAATACTGCCCTTAATCGTAGCTGACGGCCTTTGTGACCGAGCGGTTCTAGGCGCTTCGGTCGGGAACCGCGCTGCTGCTACGGTCGCAGCTTCGAATCCCGCCTCGGGCATGGATGTGTGTGCTGTCCTTAGCTTAGTTGGGCTTAAGTAGTTCTAAGTCTATGGAACTGATGACCTCAGATGTTAAGTCCCATAGTGCTCAGAGCCATAATCCTAGCTGACGTATACAGCTCGCAACGTGAAACACGAGAGTATGGCCACCTTTTGCATGAAGCGACCATTTTGAACTGAAATACGTTTCCTAACTCAAAACCACTTCACTGTAGGCGTTTACTCCGAGCGCGGGGCCGCGTAGACGTGAACAGGTGACGTTAGCGGCCACGGTCGCCTTCGGTAAATGCAACACATTCAGTGAACGAGCACGTGTGAAGTCCGTAGAGAATATCTCCCTTTAAAACAGATTTGTTTCTTCTATATATCCTTGTCAGTGGAAAGACAGAAAAAAGAAGTGTATAGCGAAGGCAAGCAATCGTTTTTAATAAGCGAAGCAGATTAGCTTTACAACCATGCAACAGAGTCTAACAGTTCAACAGACTGCTGCACTGTATTGATCAACTTACACCCCATCTCATCATTACCAAAGCAAAGGAGGACGGTATATTCTGAAAGAAGGCCTACCTGCGTGTTATAACTGGCACCTTAAACTATTTTACCATTCACTCTGTATTATGATCTCCGTCCCAGCAGCCTTCCCTTGTCAATGTAGGTTTTTATCAACAGATATCAGCAAAATATTTTGGAATGTGGAATCCTCCGAATAAACAGCCATTGCAGTTGTTGAATTTTTTTTGTCGAATTTTTTCACAGCATGGAAATTAAGTATTCATACTATTAGTCAGAAGTATTTAATTAATGTGTTAATGGATGATCATTTCTTTACAGAATCATAGCCCGATTCATAATAGCAGAGCCATCCAGAACTGGTTCCAAGGTCAGCAGAGAATAAAACTACTTCCTTTCGTGCCAAAATCACCAGACCTCAACCCCATTGAAAATATGTGGCTGGAGGTTACGGGGTCGTTACCACCTGGGTCAAGGAATTCAGAAACTCTGTGGGAAAATATAGAGAATACATGGTGGGAGATAAACGATCATCATAATCTCTCGAGGAATGTAGCCTTATCACTTCCCCGATACTTTCGATTAATTACAGAAAACGAGGGAGGATGGGTAGGGTACTGAAAGAAAAATAAAGGCCAAACCAGTTGCGAGGTCCTAAAGTGTTCCGGAAACCTACTAAAACTAAATGGTCCCTGTGTATTCTCATTAAATGTGTCACTGCGTGGTTGTTACCCATAGTAACTACTAATTAAATTCTTTACTCAAAGAAATAAATGAACAAATGAATGAGGAACGGGTAAATGTTTGATTCTGAAATGTTAACCACAAATTTGGTACACTGTTAATCACCCGACTGCGTTTAAAGAAAATGCGTAAGTAACCGGAATTGTAACTGGGCCTTCATAATAACTCCTCCGTTCTGTAAGCTATTTCTTTTCATTCTGTCTTACTTTCATTACTCAAAACATAATAACGGTATTACCAGTAACATACAGGATAAAATTGCCTAACAGCTGATCTTGTAACAGCACAAAGATATTTCTACTTCCTTATGGTCTCTTACGAAGATAACCATTTTCTGAAGGATAACCTACAATGCTTGATTCATAACGTCACAGCAACACACACTTATTACCATTGGGCAAAGCAATGATGGTATCTCCACGCGGACCAGTACTAGAAAGATTCTATAACTTCTTCAATCACTGTCTGATCCCAAAAACACCTCATTTATTGACGTGCCTCGACGTTAACTAACTCTCGAGTGGTTGGAAAGTTCGCGTGGTCGCGATTCCGAAATTTACGTTCCCCTCATATTCGTGCGGGGCACGTTATTGAAACTGAAAAAAAAAAAAAACCTCCACAAGTTACCTAGGCTGATATCCTAATTATACCTCGGCACCGTTAAATAATATACCATCCAAAACCTCCCCTCCAAAAGATACTTAAATACACACACACAGAACTTTTCACAATACTTACAGTTCTTGTAGAGCGTGCATAGCATGGCTACACGATGCTTTTTCCCCTTTATTTAATTCAGGAAAGCGATATCACTAATTCCCACGTATCTTTCAAATCCCGTTGTTCTAAGAATTAGCTTCACGTGTAAATTTCTACTGACTCATTTCACAAAATGTGACTTCTTATTCTTTCATACTAAATTAGTAACCTTGGCTTTATCCGTGAATTTCAGAAACTCGTAAAATTACAAATTGAAACACTCTGTTAGCAGTTCGATTAGTTAAATCCACGAGATAATATTTTCCTACACTTTCAGATCAGATTTTGAAAGAAACTAACCAAAATCATAAATTTAAATTGAGCATTACTAAAAGGAATTATGGTAAATCAACACATTCCGACTTATAAACTAACGGTTCCTAGCACTACGTAACCACTCTTCTTCATTTTCTTCATCAACCCTATGTGGTGAGTGCCAGGTCTTTCGGCTATAGTAGTTAGTCACACGAATCCTATTTGTGTCGTACTTGTTTTAAAATTGAATTCCAACACTTTACTGTTCACCGCATTACTCAAACGAAATATCAAATTCTATTAACTTTCAAGTTACTTTTCGTGGTCGCGACATAGTATTCTTACATTCGCCTATCATCTAATGTAGTGAGGTAGTCTGATTTCGTCCCAGTCTATAAAATTAATTTCGGGTTGTACAGATTACAAGGAGTAAACGTATTAAGACGCAGACTTCCTCATTATCCATATGTGCGGCATATCTTGGAGATTAATACAGTACCCATCTAATAATCAGGGCGTTTGTGTCCGTTGCTTTCGAGCGAGAATTGAACTCGTAGAAACTTTCTGTAGAGCAACATTTAATAATAATAAAGCGTTTTAAATCATCAAAAGCGATGAGCGGTAGCAGGTGCTTTCGATACAGAATGGGGGAGTGCAGCGCCGCTGCTGTCGCCACGGGCGCTGCCGGTAGCCAGAAAGTGGATACCGGAGATTTGCCGCATACGGCGTCCAGAGGAGGACAGTCTGCGAGAAATATGCCGCAAAATGGTAACTGGATAAAATTTTGTTATCGGTGTGTCAGAAAGTGAAACAGATTGAATCTGCGCTACCATTACATTAAGGTCTTCAGCATTCAGAGACAAGAAGCTATAAGAAATTTTTGCGCCAGCTGGTCTCGATCCACAGACATTGTAGACAAACAATGGACGCTACCGCTAGACCACAGGCGTATATAGTCTACCTTTTGTCTAACATGGGACAAGACTTCCTCCAGGAAGTGCCGCAGTCTACAGTGTTGCCAGATTGTGCAGATAGCCAGACTTAGAGAATTAGCGATTTGGTCAGTTTATTTGTCCCATGGCGGGATCGGCGCGGACTTATCCTCTGCAGCGGCCGGCCGCCGGTCGAGTTTTATGTCAAAGAGTGTACATGGCGGCCTCACCACAATGGATGGGCTACCGTGCTGGATATCAGGTACAAACGAGCTAAGAAGTCCATTGTCGACAGCGCAGGAAGCCATACTGCACAGAAGATGGAGGAAAATGCTCGCAGGAGGGTGATCTCGCCCAACAGCTGGAGAATGACCTTAAGTGCAGATCCACGTCGATGAAGGATGCGAGAGGTTTCGGCACATGATGGACACTATGCACCATGAAAGGCACCCTTCCATAATTGGCTCGCTCTTCGGGAAAGTTTTGAAAAATGGAGGTCAAACCGTGCAGGGAACCATCACAAAGGCCGAAACACGTGCGACTCATTTTAGTCGCCTCTTACGAGAGGCAGGAATACCTCAGGCCTATTCTAAACCCTGGACCCAGAGGGGGGGGGGGGGGGGGAAGTAGATGTTGCCACTATGTAATGTCAATGTGTTGGATCATCTGGTTGTGGATGGTATCTGGGGGCCTGGGGCTGCATAATGTGAAGTAAGAGCCTACAAGAATTCCCATTCAGTAAAGGGTTCATTATAGGATTCAGATTTTTAGAGGTTGAAACAGAGGAAGATATCTTCAGCTCATCGTTTTTGTGAGAGAAAGGTAGCAGGATACAAAGAGGATGTCGATGCTGTTGCAAAGGTTGTCACGTGGTTTTCTGCAAGGGACGATGGATCAGTACACAGAATACCCTTTAGGATAAGACACTGAGGAGTTGACTGTCGCTGACAGACCAGAAGGCTAGGGAGCTTGGACCTTACCTGCGATGAAGAGGCATACAGCCCCAGGGAGGAGACATAGCTCTCCCAGCATTCCTTTTTACTCTGCTTAATAAAGTAGCGAGCCTTAGCATGGAGATACTTAAAAGTAATAAAGTTGGTCTGTGAAGACCATCTTAAATCGCTGCAGCGCCAGTAGGCGGTCCTGGACAGCAAATGTGACATCCTTGGTCCACCACAGTACCGGTCGATTACGAGAGGGACCTGTGGATTGGGACAGCAGTGCCAGCAGCATGAAGAAGAGTCTCAGAGACGTCTTTCACGACCGCATCAATCTCTACAGAATGCCGAATGTGGGGACCTGTCTGCCTGGGGGCGGCAGGGGAACGATAGAATCACCAAAAAGTGGTCACTGTCACGAAGCCCATTAAGGGGTGGTCAATGTAGCGAAGCCACGTGAGTAGGGGTGGAGATCTTGTGACTGATAGCAGAAATGGTGCCATGAGCGACACTTAAGTGGGTAGGGGAACCGTCATTGAGGAGACAAATCAATGTCTGTAATAAGATGGTCAATTAGAAGATTCCTACTGGGGGTGCTGTGCATTGAAGTCCCTGAGAAGGAGGAATGGGGACAGGACTTGCTGTATTAAGGTTGTCAGGTCAACTTAAGAAAGTGGCCCACCTGGAGGGAGGTAGTCATTGCAAATGGTGATGGCTGAGGTCGTTCACAATCATACTGCTATTGCTTCCAGGTTTGTATGAAGGTGATTGGTTGTTTCAGGGAAGGAGACCAGACAGCGAGGTCATCGGTCTCATCGGATTAGGGAAGGATGGGGAAGGAAGTCGGCCGTGCCCTTTCAAAGGAACCATCTCAGCATTTGCCTGGAGCGATTTAGGGAAATCACGGAAAACCTAAATCAGGATGGCTGGACGCGGGATTGAACCGTCGTCCTCCCGAATGTGAGTCCAGTGTCTAACCACTGCGCCACCTCACTGTCTTGTATGAAGGGGGATCCAGTCACTGATGACATCAGTGCAAAGCAAAGTGCAGACCCTGCCAGACACTATCCTGGGGTAGCACAGTTCCGACAGAATGCCCAATAACCACGAAACGTTGGAGAGTTTTCATCACAGAATTACGTTTGTCGAAGAGCAAGACAGAACACAGAATAAAAGGAAACAAGTTTTATGTCAGGTAAGTGATTGTAATATCTGTTGCAATTCCACTGGATTACTGTGTGGCGAGAACCCCAGTTAGACAAAGCAGCAAAGAGGATGGCATATGATTGGGTCTGTGGGAAATGCTGCATGGCTAGGGCCTCCCGTTGGGTAGACCGTACGCCTGGTCCAAGTCTGAGTTGAGGCCGCTTTGGCGACTTGTGTGTCGATGAGGATGAAATGATAAGGACAACACAACACCCAGTCCCTGAGTGGAGAAAATCTCCAACCCAGCCAGGACTCGAACCCAGGCGGTTAGGTATGACATTCCATCACGCCGACCACTCAGCCACCAGAGGAGGACGGGTCAGTGGTTATCACCAATGAAGATGGAACATCCATAAATAAGATGTTAGACTCAGGTTGCGAAGGGGGAGATTGCAACTCAGGGGACACCAGGTGGGCCTTGTCCTCAGACCTATGTTTCTTTCTCTTTCTCCTCCTCCTCCACCACCACCACCACCACCACCACCACCACCACCACCACCCCCCCCCCCCTGTTTCAGAGATTGAGGAGGGCAGGGCACAGAGGGAGAGCAGGCTTCTGCAAGACCCAGAACTAAAAGAGAGCAGGCAACCTTGGGGCAAACAGATGGTGCATCCCATAGCCGAGTTATAGGTGCAGGCCTTTGGTCTGAGAAAGGCCGGCAGGGTAGGGCTCCTGGGGGGGAGCCCCCCCCATCACTGGTAGGCAGGGAGGGAGAGCAGCACATGGTTGGCAGAGCATGGCAACTGCAGGGGAAGGGGAGGTGAGAGGTGGACAGGGCTGGGGTAAGGAAGAGGTAGTAGGGGGAAAGGATGTATCAGAGGTGAAAGTAGAAGAAATCGACACTGGATGGAGTCAGTCATATTTTTGGCGAGTCTCTGCATAAGATAGAAGATCCAGGAACTTGTCCCCCTGGATCCTCTTTCTTGAAAACTGGCCAGTCTGGTGAGTGTGGAGATGCAGTCATGACAGTTAAAGCGAACAGGTGGCGGAACACAGGGGCTTCCTCATGGAGGGACTTTCCGGTCACCACACTGAGGGTCCACCAAACAGTGGTAAGATACATGCCCAAAAGACAAGTACCAAAAGCACCTCATGGCTGGTGGGATTTACAGCTTCTAATCACATTTGTGACACATAACAGTGACCTTCTCTGGGAGAGTATCCCCTCATCAGCCAAAATAAAGACGTTGGTATCAGTGCAGTTGTCTTTACAACCCTTCTACACATGTCAAACAAAATGAACACCACATCGCTCCAGATTAGCCCAGAGTTTATCAGTTTTCAGGATCAGGTCCCCTATAAAAACATCAGTCCCTGGACTGTATTCAGAGATGAGGAGGTGTGATAGAGACTGGGACGTTACCAAGACGATCCCAAGCACGAAGGCTGCAGATTAGGAGGCAGAAGCAGCTTTGGTCAACAGGGAGCCCAACCCGATCTGACAGACTCCACTTTGCCAAACTTCCCTTCGATATTCTCCACAAAAAAACAGCGGGTTTGTGGCAGTGAATATGTCCCCAGCTGTCCTAGTACAGACCAGGTAGTGGGGAAAGTGTTTCAACTCAAGACGGCGAACTTGGCCCAGGGTGCAGCCAGGGAAGGGGAGGCTGCAGCATGCAATTAAGATTTACCACTTGGAGAGACCGCCAGATTCTTGCTGCGTGGTATACTTAATGCACCAGCATCTGCTCTTATACCACTCACTCCGAGCAGGGGCTTGCCCCATGGGCGCCAGCCAGCCACCGCAAAGGCCGCCTGGAACAGCGGCCATTGCAAGGAGTTCTGATGCTCCAGTAGGACAAGAACAACTCCTTGCCATAAATGGGGAGGGAACACATGAGGTATCAGTAGTGTTGTTAGGTAGCTCAGCCATACGGGTATATAACAGCCCCACCACATGGACTGGCTACACATGCTGATGTGACCTGGGGGGGGGGGGGGGGCGCATAGAGGTGCTACAGCTGCTAAGGAAGAAAGGAAGGATGGGAGGAGAGGAATCCACAGATACTAAGGAGGGGTTTCTTCCCCAAATGGCTCACACTAAAGACGGAAAATATAGATGTGGATTTCAGACCCCAAAGGAGACCAAAAACGCCAAAATGGATGAAAGAACAGCCAAGGGGAAGAAAATCGCAAGGAATACAGGGAACCAGGTAGATAGCCAGGTCGACATAAATAAAAACACAGAGAGGGGAAGGAGAGGGCAGTGAGGTAGGAGCCAGAGTGGTGAAGGAGAGGCACAGTGAAGGAAATGCAGCCTGGGGAGGAAGAATGGTCTGCAATAACTCAGGGCCCCATGTGGACCACACACGAACTTACAAAAGAAGCGCAACCCCCTGCTGGGGATCTCGTAGCAACAAGAAACGCCTCTTAATAGTTGTCACCCGACTCGCATGTCAGAAACGTGACACACACTCCTCTGTTTCATGAAATACAAAACGAGCTCCCTTTTTCCCAACTTCTCGATTTCCTCCATTAAACCTATCTGGTAAGGATCCCATGCCACAAAGCAATACCCCAGAAGAGAATAGACAAGCATAATGTAGGCAGCGCCTTTAGTAGATCTGTTGCACCCCCTAAGCGGTCTTTCAAAAAATGCAGGTTTTGTTGATCTTTTCCACATTTTTTCTGCCTGAAGGTTCCAATTTAAGTGGCTCATAATTGAAATCCTTAGGTATTTAATTGAACCGATAGCCTTTAGATTTGTGTTATTTATCGTGTGACAAACTTAACGGATTTCTTTCAGCACTCGCATGGATTATCTCTCACTTTTTATTGTTTAGAATCAATTGCCACTTTTTGCACCATGCATATCTTGTCTAAATCATTTAGCAATTTATTTTGATCTCGTAATGAATTTACTGGAGGTTATCTCCAAACAATCCAAGGGGGCTGCTCAAATTGTCTTTAAAAACATATTGATTAGAAACAGCAGAGAGTCTATTACATTTTCATGGGAAACGCCAATTATCACATCTGTTGAACTCCACGACATTTCGTCAATTACTACGAACTTTTCCTTTCTGACTGGAAGTCGCACACCTGAGTCGGTACTCCATAGATACGCAGTTTGAATAGTAGTCTCTTATGAGGAGCGGTATCTAAAGTCTTCTGGAAATCTAGAGAGATTGAATCAACTTGACCGCCCCTGTCGATGGCACTGATTACTTCATGTGCATAAAGAGCCAGTTCTCTTTCACAAGAACGATGTTTTCTGAACCGTCCTTAGTACTATTCCTTTGAATTTGAACTCGATATGGTCTACGCTTACAGCGTTACCGTGGAATGAATGGTAACCTCCTCTTAGAAAGGCGTCAAACTAATTTTAATCTGCTTTTTAAATAGATATATTCTGCGTTTATTTTCGGTATATTTGGATGTTATGGTATTCATCTTCCTTCAGTGAGCTTCTGGTTGGTTGGTTGATGATTAAAGGAACCAAACTACAAGGTCATCAGGCCCTTTTTCCTCCAACAGACAGGCCTATGTGACTCTACATCAGAGATGGCTTACTACGCAAAACCCAGGCCTACCAAGGGTCAACACAGGCTAGATAAAGGACAGAAAAGAAGAAGGGAAGGCATTGGGAGAAAAGCAGCAAGGTGCCCCATCTAGAGAGCAGCTGGAAGTCCCCAAAGGCAGATTGGAATGAGGGGACATACAGCCTCCGTCTCCCTGCACTTACCATAGGTACTCCACTCAGGAACTGCCTAGGAAAGACCAGAAAAAGAGAACCACAGACAAAAGAGAAACAAGTAAAACAGACCATGCAAAAGGGGAGGGGAAGAGTAAAAGAGCAGGTAGGATGGGGGCTGGGATAGACCACCAGGCCCAGACATCAACAGTCCAATCAGGGCAGACGGTCACACAGTGTTTTCTGCCAACCCCTCAATCAGCTGGTAAGGTTAAGTGGTCCTCTCTTAAAGAGAGTAGTAAAAGCCCCCTTCAAGTATAAAATGTAAAACTAAGTCAGCTGCTAAGGCGTCATCTCCTAACACTGGGGATTACGAGTCAGGGAGATTAGGGGTATGTCACAGGGCGTCTAGGTTCGGACAGCCCAGCATAATGAGGACCTCTGTCAAATGGAAACCACAACTATAATGAGGAGGGTCCTCGCGACAGAATCAGCTGAGTGTGGCTCATGTGGAGCCAGCAAAGGAGGGCAGAGTCCTTGCAAGAGGCCTGTATGGATGACCAGAAATACGTAGCCTCCTTTATCACCCATAGTTTGTTGAAAGAGTGAGCCATTATGCATTCCATATCCATAAAACTTGATAGCATAATACTGATCGGAGGTCTGTTTCCAGAATCCTAGTCTCAAGAGCTGGCTTACTTGTAAACAATTTGGCCATGCTATCAGTGAGTTAATTCCCCAGGATCACAACATGGCCCAGCGTCCAGACAAAGGTCTCTGAACAACCATATTGTTCAACTGCATAAGGGAATCCTGGATAGCCATGACCAAGTGATGGCGAGGGTAACACTGGTCGAGACCTTACAAACTGCTGAAGGAGTCGCTGAAGATGAGAAAGCCGCCCGCCCATCCACCACCACCACCACCACCACCACCACCACCACCACCACCACCACCACCACCACCACCACCACCACCACCACCACCACCACCACCGCGAGAGAGGTGCTCAAGAGCACGAAAGATGGCTATCAACTCCACAGTAAAAACACTAGAACCATCCAGCAAGCAGCACAGTTCATTATATCCAGCACTATAAGCAAATCCTGCATGACCAGCAACCATCGAACCATCAGTATAGGCTACTTCTCGACATCCGCCAAGAATGGATAAAAATTGGTGACAGAGGGCCTTGGGATAGACAGAGTCTTTTAGATCTTGAGATAGGTCGAGACAAAGCTGTGGCCATGGGATGCACCAGAGTGGGCCCAGAACGGAGGTGGTAGATGAAATAACTGGAGTTCACAGAAGTGGGAGCAGACATGGATTGCAATTGTATTCCTGGTTCTTTTTTTGTTTTGGTTTTAGGGCGCAAAACTGCTATGGTCATTAGCGCCCAGTCCGTGACTTAGGAAACAGTAAAAAACCGAAAATGGAAACCAGCAGCAATGGGAACGAAACTCAAAAAATTGGAGAAACTAAAAGCAGAAGGAAGGCTTAAAAATTCACTACAGAAAGGGGTTGGTTGTCCCAAAAACAAACTTCAAATGACTGACGTCATTTCACTGGTACTAATAAACTCGAGAACGCGATCGGCCGAGCGCGTGTCATCTGCTAAAATCGACGATAGATCAGGCGATAGCTGTAGACGGGAGCGTAACGGATTAAAAAAGGGGCACTCAATTAAAAGGTGTCTTACCGTCCACAGCTGCGAGCAGTGGGGACAGAGTGGGGGAGGATCGCCGCTTAAAAGATGTCGATGGCTAAAAAGACAGTGCCCTATCCGGAGTCTAGTTAAAATTACCTCCTCCCGACGACGCGTTCGGGAGGAAGAGGTCCAAGCACAAGGAAGAGCTTTCACGTCCCGCAATTTATTATGGGGTAGTGTCGACCAATGTGCGTGCCATAAAAGAACAACACGACGACATAAAACGCTCCGCAGATCGGCGAAGGGACTCGATCGAATAGCTGGCCGAAGAAGAGAGACTGCAGCCTTGGCCGCTATATTGGCCGCCTCATTTCCACAGATACCAACGTGTCCCGGGAGCCGGAGGAACGCCACCGAGACGCCCCCCAGGTGGAGCAAGCACAGACAGTCCTGAATCCGGTGGACCAGAGGGTGGACAGGGTAGAGAGCTTGGAGACTGAGGAGAAAGCTGAGAGAATCTGAACAGATAACATACTGTATCCGCTGATGGCGGATGTAGTGGACAGACTGGAGAACAGCGTAAAGCTCCGCAGTATAAACAGAACACTGGTCGGGAAGCCGAAATTGATTTGGGGTGTCGCCAACAATATAGGCACTCCCTACACCAAACGATGTTTTTGAGTAATCAGTGTAAATAAATGTGGCTTCCTTCATTTGTGCACATATAGCAGAAAATGCCCGACGATAAACAAGTGAAGGGGTACCATCCTTGGGAAACTGACAAAGGTCACGGAGCAGGCAGATCCGGGGACGGAGCCAAGGCGGTGCTGTACCCCAAGTTGTCAAAAAGGTTCTAGGAAAGCGGAAGGAAAGAGAATGGAGCAGTTGACAGAAGCGGACTCCCGGTGGTAGTAGGGAGGAGGGGCGGCCTGTATACCCTACATCAAAGGAGGCGTCGAAAAAGATGTCATGTGCTGGATTAGCAGGCATGGAAGACAGATGGCTAGCATAACGACTCCGAAGGACTGCTCGCCGATTAGACAGCGGAAGTTCAGCAGTCTCAGCATAAAGGCTTTCCACAGGGATGGTGTAAAAAGCTCCAGACACTAAACGTAATCTACGGTGGTGGATAGAGTCGAGACGCCGAAGAACAGACGGCCGAGCAGAGAAGTAGACTATGCTTCCATAGTCCAATTTCGAGCGCGCTATGATGCGATAGAGGCGGAGGAGGACCACTCGGTCCGCTACCCAGGAGGTACCATTCAGGACACGGATGGTGTTGAGGGATCGCAGACAGCGAGCCGAAAGATACGAAACGTGGGAGGACCAGCACAGTTTTCTGTCAAACATAAGACCCAAGAATTTAGCGACGTCCGAAAACGGAAGTTGACAGGTTTTAGATGTAAGGAGGGTGGAAGAAACTCCTTACGTCGCCAAAAATTAACACAAACAGTCTTACTGGGAGAAAAACGGAAGCCGGTTTCGATGCTCCAAGAGTGAAGGCGATTGAGGCATCCTTGAAGACGTCGTTCAAAAAGGCTGGTCCGTTGAGAGCTGCAGTAGATCGGAAAATCGTCCACAAAGAGGGAGCCCGAGACATCAGGAAGGAGGCAATCCATAATTGGATTTACGTCAATGGCAAACAGTACAAAACTTAGCACGGAGCCCTGGGGTACCCCGTTTTCTTGGGAGAAAGTACGGGAGAGTGTAGTGTTCACCCGCACTCTAAATATGCGCTCCGCCATAAATTCGCGAAGAAAACGGGGCAGCCGACCTCGAAAGCCCCAAGAGGACAGTGTGCAGAGGATGCCTGTCCTCCAACAGGTATCGTATGCTCTCTCCAGATCAAAAAATATTGCTACTATTTGGCGTTTCCGGAGAAAATTGTTCATGATGTAAGTGGAGAGAGCAACAAAATGGTCAACTGCAGAACGGTGCTTTCGGAACCCGCATTAGGCAGGTGTTAAAAGACTGCGGGACTCCAGCCACCAAGCTAAACGGCAATTCACCATACGCTCCAAAACCTTACAGACACTACTCGTGAGAGAAATGGGGCGATAGCTAGAGGGGAGATGTTTGTCCTTTCCAGGTTTCGGAACAGGAACGACGATAGCTTCCCACCATCGTCTGGGAAAAGTACTGTCGGTCCAAATTCGATTATAAAGACGAAGGAGGAAACGCAGACTATGGGTTGATAAATGCAGCAACATTTGGATGTGGACACCATCCGGTCCTGGGGCGGAGGAGCGAGAAGAAGAGTGCATGTTGGAGTTCCCGCATGGAGAAAACAGTATTTCGCGATTTTGAGAGGAGAAAGCAAGAGGTCGCACTTCCGCTGCACGTTTCTTCGGGAGAAACGCTGGCGGGTAATTTGAAGAGCTCGAAATCTCAGCAAAGTGCTGACCCAGTGAGTTAGAAATTGCGACGGAGTCCACTAATGTATCATGAGCGACAGTAAGCCCAGAGACCGGGGAGAAACAAGGCGCGCCTGAGAACCGTCAAAGCCGACTCCAAACTTCCTAGGAGGGAGTGAAGGTGTTAAATGAGCTAATAAAGAATTTCCAGCTTGCCTTCTTGCTATCGCGGATGACGCGACGGCATCGCGCACGGAACTGCTTATAGCGGATACAGTTGGCCGAAGTAGGATGGTGGCGAAAAACGCGAAGAGCACGTCGCCGCTCACGTATTGCGTCACGGCATGCCTCGTTCCACCAAGGAAGTGGGGGGCGCCGGTGCAATTCGGAGGTGCGTGGTACGTGGTACGTTCCGCAGCTGTAAGAATAACGTCGGTAATATGTGTGACCTCATCGTCGACGCTAGGAAAGTGACGGTCATCGAATGTCGCTAGAGACGAAAAAAGTGTCCAATTGGCTTGGGCAAACTTCCAGTGTCGCGGGCGTATATATGGCAGTTGAGGCTGCAGTCTAAGGACACATGGAAAGTGGTCACTCGAGTGTGTATCATCAAGAGCGAACCATTCGAAGCGCCGAGCTAGCGGAACAGTACCGACCGAAAGGTCCACACGAGAGAAATTTGTCGTGGAGGCAGACAAAAATGTAGGCACCCCAGTGTTGAGGCAAACTAGATCCACTTGGTGGAAGACGTCTAGCAATAGTGAGCCACGTGGACAAGGATGTGGAGATCCCCAAAGCGGGTGGTGGGCATTGAAGTCCCCAACCAGCAAATAGGGGGGGTGGAAGCTGACCAAGAAGATGAAGGAGATCAGCTCGTGCCATTGGTGTGGACGATGGAATGTATACAGTACAAAGAGAAAAGGTATATCCAGAAAGGGAAAGACGGACAGCGACAGCTTGGAAGGAAGTGTTTAAGGGGATTGGGTGATAATGTAGACTATCATGGAGAAGAATCATGAGTCCTCCATGGGCTGGAGTGCATTCAACAGAAGGGAGATCAAATCGGACGGACTGAAAATGGGGGAAAACAAAGCAGTCATGGGAACGCAGCTTTGTTTCCTGAAGACAGAAGATGACCGGCGAGTAGGATCGTAAGAGAATCGACAATTCATCCCGATTGGCTCGAATGCCGCGGATATTCCAGTAGATAATGGACATAGGGTGAACAGAAAATGGAGGAATGTGACCAAGGGTTGCCGTCAACTCAACGACTGCTCAGAGCTTGCGACCGACACCATGGAATGGCATTCAGCCGAAGGCAGAAGATCTTGATCCATAGGTTGGTCAGGAGCAGCTCTTGCCACCAGCGATCGGCCGGTTGATCGGCCGCTAGCAGTGCGCCTCGGCGACACAGAAGACGGCCGAGGGCGATTTCCGCCAGGTGGTGCAGTAGATGGGACACGCCTTGGCGGAGAAGGAGAGGAACTGGGTTTCTTTGTAGCCTTCTTGGAAGGATGATGTTTAGATGGAGGAGGAACCGATGGTTGGGAAGTTGGGGTACATAAAAAATCTTCACGAGTATGCTTTTTTTTTTTCGAAGTCTTGGTGTCTGACTTTTAGGCTCGAGATCTAACAGAACCCGAAGAAGGGTGAGCCATAGAGTGGGCAGGCGAGAGTGGGGAGGTTGAACGGGCGATCTTTGCGCTGGCCGATCTGACGACTGTGGCACTAAAGGTGAGGTCGCAAGTCTGCGTGGCCGCCTCCTTTGTTGGCCGAGGAGAAGTAAGGACAGTGCTGTATTTTCCTGTCTGAGGCACTGTGGGCTGTCGACTGGCGAATAATTTTCGAGCAGCAAAGGTCGACACCTTTTCCTTCACTCTGATTTCCTGGATGAGCTTTTCGTCTTTAAAAACGGGGCAATCTCGAGAGGAAGCAGCGTTGTCACCCTTACAGATGCAGCGAGGGGATGGAGGTGGACAAGCACCCTCATGGGCATCCTTGCCACACGTAACATATTTCGCTGGATTGGACCAGGACTGGCTGGTGTGATTGAACCGCTGACACCGATAGCAACGCGTAGGGTTTGGGACGTAAGGGCAAACGGAAATGATCTCATAGCCTGCTTTGATTTTCGATGGGAGTTGAACTTTGTCAAATGTCAAGAAGACAGTGCGGGTTGGAATGATGTTCGTGTCAACCCTTTTCATAACTCTATGAACAGCCATTACGCCCTGGTCAGACAGGTAGTGCTGAATTTCTTCGTCAGACAATCCATCGAGGGAGTGTGTATAAATGACTCCACGCAAGTAATTTAAAGTGCAGTGTGCTTCAACCGGGACAGGGAAGGTGTGGAGCAGTGAAGTACGCAGCAATTTTTATGCCTGGAGGGCACTGACTGTTTCTAACAACAAGCTGCCATTCTGTAATCTGGAACAAGACTTTACAGGACCTGCAATTGCGTCGACACCTTTCTGAATAATGAAAGGGTTGACCGTGGAGAAGTCGTGACCTTCGTCAGATCGAGAAACAACAAGGAACTGTGGCAATGATGGAAGAACTGTCTGTGGCTGAGACTCAGTGAACTTACGCTTGTGAGCAGACATAGTGGAAGGTGAGGAAACCATTGCGGAAGAATCCCCCATGATTACCGGCGTCTCCAATGGCGCGCTCCTCCCTTGTGGGGGCCCTCTCTGAGGGCACTCCCGCCTTAGGTGATTGTTCACACCTCAGGTCACACCTCCCGACAAACGGACGGAGGGACCAATCGGCATTTTTGGGAAGGTATCAGCTTGGGTAATCACCCCTCCCGGGCCTGGCCATTACCAGGGGTTATGTACGTGTCCTACCTGTCTACCCGGGACGGGGAATTACGCGTTACCCCGTCACCGGCTACACACAAAAATGCGTGGGTCGGCCTTCAGACACGCACAGGGAGGAAGAAGGAGAAAGGGAAAAACGGAGAAAGGGAAAAACAAAGAAAGGGAAAGGACAGAAGAGAGGTCTCAAACGCCGCAGCGGAGAAAAGGGTAAAGAGAGGAGGTAAGGAAAAGAGAAGGACAAAGGAAGGATGAAGACATACAAGCAGAGAAGGCGAAGAATGCGTTACATTTACGAGTGTCCGTCTTCGGACGTAGGCACAAACCATACTCCCAGAGGGGGAGAAAGGGAAGGAAAGAGCCAGTGGTGAGGGGAGGGCGGGGGGGCGAAGATGGATGTTAGGGAAGGATGCGGAAAAGGAAGGTATGCAGCCCGGAAAGGAAGGAGGGCCACATTAGCTCGGGGTCCCGTCCTCGCTATGCACATATCCACAAAAGAGTTGTGGACCCCCTGGGGGGTTTTCCGGGTTCTGGGCTCCCATTGTGGGAGATGAATTTCTGTGCTTGGAAAGAGGAGACGACTTATGGGAGTGGTGAACATGGGTTGCCTAACTGTCAAGCTGTTGTTGGCGTCTGGCTTAAAATGAAGGGACCCCAGCCTCCCTGAGTAAGGTGTTCACAGTGCTAATTCGAATGTCTCCTGTCACAACTCTGTGGTGCATTGGATCCAGTGTCCTCAGCGCTGAAGGTGATGCTGAACCACTTACCAGACTCCCACAGTAAAGATGGGGTTGTATGAGAGCTTTGTAAAGCTGCAGAAGCATGATGCATTCTGCACCCCAGCTGGTGTTCTGGCAGCGAAGTGTATTAAGTGCAGCCAACACATTCGCTTAAGCTGGCGAAGATGGGGAATCCACACCAACCGAGAATCTAAGACCAGTCTTAGGAAGGGATAAGTCTCCACCACATTTAGTAGTTGGCCATTGAAGTAAAGTTCTGGTTGTGAGTGAGAGGCACGATGTTGATAGAAGTGAATGAAACGAGTCTGTGGCTGAAAACCGAAAACCACCGTGAGGCCCCATGCTTGCGCCTTTTGTATGGCATATTCCAGTCAACATTCAGCGATGCCAGCACTAGAGGAGCAATAGTAGAGGCAAAAGTCGTCAGTATACATGAAGAATGATACTGAGGACCTCACAGCTGCTATTATATCATTGGTTGTGTCTATGGAGAGCGGGAAACTCAGTATAAAGCCCTGCAGGATCCCACTGTCTTGGATATGGGGAGAACTGTGGGAAGCATAAATTTGAATCTGGAAAATACAATGAGCAAGAAATTCTGAATAAAAATCGGGAGCAGACCCCGCAGACCCCACTTATTTAAAGTAGCGAGGATGATGTGTCACCATGTGATATCATAAGCTTTTTGCAAGTTGTAGAAGACTGCTATAAGGTGTTGACGTTGGGCAAAAGCTGCTTGGATGGCAGACTATAGGAAAACCAGATTACCATTGGTGGAACAGCCTTGGCGGAAACCACACCGGGACAGAGCCAGAAGACCCTGAGACCCAAGGAGTCAACACAGCTGCCAGCTCACCATGCATTCAAGGAACTTACAGAGAACACTGATGAGACTTAGTGGGCGATAACTGTCCATCTCTGGAGGGTGCTTACTGGTTCCGGTACTGAGACGATGAGGCTTCCTCGTCATTGCGATGTGAACTCGCCCTCGCTCTAATTGTGGTTAAATATGGCAAGGATATGACGCTTACAATCCACCAGTATGTGCATCATATGGTTTTGGATGCAGCCTGGCCCTGGGGCTGTATCAAGGCAGTGGGCTAGGACAGTGACGAATTCCCACTCGCTGCATGGAGCATAATATGGCTCCAGGTGGCGTGTAGTAAAATGTCATTGCTTTTGCTTTCCTCCAGCCACTGCTTTAGGACATGAAAGGCAGGTTGATAATTCTCAGA
Source organism: Schistocerca nitens (assembly GCF_023898315.1). Classification (NCBI taxonomy): domain Eukaryota; kingdom Metazoa; phylum Arthropoda; class Insecta; order Orthoptera; family Acrididae; genus Schistocerca; species Schistocerca nitens. Next base: position 179,280,336 of record NC_064616.1, on the reverse strand, counting down.
CACAGAGGCTCGAGTGAAATGAGAGCAAACTGTTCGGCGACTGCATCTGGGTCAGTGTAGGCAGCAACATTCAGGCTAATACCAGGTACACCTGCAGGTGTTCATAAAGACGTCTGATCTTTGCCAGAACCTGCAGGGGAGAGATACGATGTATGATGGTTGAAACGTACTGTTCCTAGCGTTCTAGCTTCCGACGTTTTATTAGATGGTGGACCCAGGCAGAGAGCTGCTTGAAGGCAGTGAGGTGCTCCATCGATGGGTGCTGCCTATGGCATTGGGAGCCGACCTACGATCTCTAATGGCTGCCATTTCTGAAGATCGCCAAGATACTGTCTATCCTCTGCGGCAGTCCTGAGGAACAAGTGATCGCTAAATCAGGTGACAAAAAGTGGCTGAAGTTGTTTTCTGGACTGCCTCATCGGTATCTCCACGTGGCAAGGAGCCAAGGGAGACAGCATAGGCGAAAACACCCCAGTCAGCACTTATGAGCCCATCTGGGCAGACGTCCTGGCGAGTTTTGCTGAGGCATGGACAGGAAGATCGAGAAGTGGCCATTACCACACTGGTCATCATGTACCCTCCAGTACGTGGATGAGAGAAGTCAAGGACTGCAAATGAAGAGTTCAATGACAGAAAGTTCCGTGTATCACACTGAATTGTGTTTATTCAAGAGACAAAGGTCAAGTTATGTCAGTAAACTGAAATCTTCACTGTGGCCAGTGATCATTGTTTCACCCCACCAAGGGTTATGGGCGCTGAAATCACCAAAAACTAGGAACGGTAGGAGGAGCTGAGAAACCAATGCAAACAATACGTTTTGAGACACTTCACCATCAGGATAGAGGTAAACATTGCATATGCTAATATCCTGAAGTGTCCTTAGATCCAAACAGCCACAGCCTCTAAAGGTGTTTTAAGAGGCAGAAGTTCGCTATATAGATTGTCTTGAACATATGCGAAAACCACTGCCTGACACCGTCATAGGTAACACGATTCTTATAATATTCCCAGTATCCACGAACGGTCTGAGTCCATATTGCTGGAAACCAAGTGTCCTGAAAGGCAATGGAGAAGGGAGAGGAAGTGTTTAAAATGTCGTAGCTCAGCCAGGTGGTCTAAAAGAAAACCGCTCCAGTTCCACCAGAAAACAATGTTGTCAATGTAATATGAGGCCATGAAGTGACCAATGAGGCAGGTCGCCTGCTGCCACTGGTTTAGAGGTTATGGCATCAACACGCATACATCCTAGGTTTCATTGTGTGGTACTACCTGGTGCCTGGAGGACCGCCAGAATAACCACCTCAGTGACGAGTGGACAGGTGGGCTGTGCTGGCATGAGGACCACCTCAATGTCGTCCTTTTTAGAGGACATTGTCTCTCCTTAGAGGATTTTGATGATTGCGAGGGCTTCACTGAATCAGTTCCAGGGTAAGATGATCTGCGACAGCCTTTGACCAGCAGCCTGTGGCTCCTTCAGTCAGTGGCTGGTGTCCAGAAACATCGGAAGAAAGTATCCCGAGGGACGCCTTCCTGGTGAGAGAAGCTGGAAGAAGGTGATTTTTTTGGCTTGGAACTGGGGAGGAATGTCCCTGATGGGTGGGAAGCCATTGATCCCTAAGTAGGCATGGGGTAAGCAGCAAGAGGGAGCCCCCAACCATCTCAGACTGGGGGTCAGGCATGGTTGAGCAGCCCTGAGTTCCCACTGTAGGAGGTGTAATGGGCAGCAACACTGTCTCCAAAGGGGGTGATGTCGTAGCTGCAGCATATGACATTGTTTGACGTGCTGGATGGAACTGTTCCTGCTACTTCTTGGCCTCTTGATGAGTTTTCTCAGAGTCTTGTGTTATTCTATTGTCTTCTCTATCTGATAAACAGTGCTCTCTGGTGAACAGGGAGAATGGTGCTTTCCACAGTTGACACAGATGGGGGTAAGGGCACAAGGACCATTCGCCTGTAACGAATTTCAGACACTTCAAGTACCGCATTGGATTTTGTGGAGGGAGGAGATATACAGTTTCACAATGCATTGGTAATACCACCTTCACCTTATGAGGCACTGACTCGCCCACTCAAAGGCACCAGTAGCGACCCTATTGTCCTTCCCTTCCCCCCCCCCCCCCCCCCCCACAATGTTGGTGACAAAGTGTACGCCCCATTGTTCCAAGTTGCCACCCAGCTCGTCAACAGATTTTAAGAGCAAGTCTCTGTGGAAAATGATACCCTGAACAAAATTTGCATCGTTATGGGGAGTGACAGTCACTGGAATGTCACCCAGCTTGTTACAAGTGAGTAGCGCCCGTGACTGGTCAGAGGATGGCGTTTTGATCATAAATGACCCACTTTTCGTTTTGGAGGTGGCTGCTACTTCCCCAAACTTGTCTTCTAAGTCCTCCATAAACAATAAGAGCTTTGTGGCGAAGAAGAAATCACCATCAGTCCATGTACTGCCACACATTCTGAACGGGGGTCCTCCCATGGGCGCCACCGAGCCTTAGAAACGGCTACATGACCAGTTATCCGTTGCTCAGAGGCCCCAGTCACGAAAGGCACATACTCCTTGGCATACATGGGGAGGTTTCAGCTCGGGCACGAACAGTCCGATGCCTGTGTGGTCAGGGGGCTACCACCGTGCAGGTACTTAATGACTGCCCCACAACGGGATGGCTACCATGCTGGGTTTTGGGTTTATTACCTCATTATAGGGAAGTGTGCAAAGATGGAAAGGCAAGAAGATGGAGCATATACCACATTGGGCGACCTTTCCTGCACAATCCTCGCCTCTGGAGGATTTTGAAATTTTGTGGTGGAATGCCCATTGCGACTGAAGCCGTATTAGAAGGTCACTGTGGAAGGGAGAAATGGTTCAAATGGCTCTGAACACTATGGAACCCAACTTCTGAGATCATCAGGCCCCTAGAACTTAGAACTACTTAAACCTAAATAACCTAAGGACATCACACACATCCATGCCCGAGGCAGGATTCGAATCTGCGACCGTAGCAGTCGCGCGGTTTCAGACTGAAGCGCCTAGAACCGCTCGGCCACAGCAGCGGGCTGGAAGGAAGAAACTCAGATTTATTGAGGCCACACTTTTCTTGACTCAAAACCTGAAGGAAGGCGAAACGTACGTAAGGGTTTTGGTTTTGTTTTGTTTTAGGGGCCATACGAGCCCGTATCAGAACCTTAGAACACTAATACGAAAAAGGAGTTAAAAGCATTTACACACCAAGCTCAACCGATGGAAGGAAAGACAAATAGGACTTCAGCTTGGAGGAAGGTCCACAAAACACACTGTAGAGACAACGGAGGCCCCGAACTACAGATTAATGTCCTTTGCCATGTTGCTACGACGGATTAAACGTAAAACGCGGTCGACAGCCCGCGCGTCGTTCGCTAGAACGGACGATAACGCAGACGCTAAACATACATTAGAATGTAAGTGGTTAAAAAAAGGGGCAGTCGGTCAGGAAATGGCGAACAGTTAAAGGTTGATGATGAGCACAAAGTGGCGGGGAATCACCACTTAACAAATGGTGATGGCTAAAACGGCAATGCCTAATACGCAAGCGGCCAAACAACCGGGAGAGGTTTAATTCCCCGGAGCTTGTTCTCATAAAGGGAAGACCAGTGGTGATGCTAAAGTGACACCGCTTTCTGACAGATAGCAACTCTCAGATCATCAGAAGGAATGTAAGAACTAGCATGCCGAGGTAGGACTGCAGCCTTGGCAGCAGCATCAGCAGCCGCGTCTCCCGTCCGACCGACGTGACAAGGAAACCACGTAAACATCACAGTGGCTCCCTCAGGAGTGAGCAAGTGGAAGCTTTCCTGGACCCGTTGCACTAAGGGATGGTCTGTGTACAGCATACAGAGGCTCTGAAGGGTACAGAGAGAATTAGAGCAGATGACAATTGCAAAGCATGTGTCACCGGATGTACTGCGTGGCCTGATACAGGGCGAAGAGTTCTGCTACAAATGCTGAGCAGTGTTGCAGAAGACGATACCGAAAATGTTCGGTGCCAATGATCAAGGCACACCGACACCCGTCGTTAGTCCGACAAGCATCAGTGTCCACCTTCAGATCTGCAAAAGGAGGAACCGAAAATGCTAGGATACAGCAACTAACATAACAGCACACGCAATTATATCCAAGATTTGCAATACAAGGAGGAACAACACACCTATGCTTACATCATTACGCATGAAGAATAAACTTACATAAACTGACAGTTATGTTTATGTAAGTTCGTTATTCTCAATATACTATGCACAGCAAATTGTGTGTGATGTTTAACATGTGTGGGACTGCACAAATGGACCATAGGAAAAAGTTAGCAGAAACACATACGTCAAAGACATTAGGAAGAAGTGGCTTAGTACACAGAGAGAAACGCACTTGAAAGTGGGAATTATTTTCCGAAACGTGTTGTGTAAAATATGATTTAAAGAAAATCGTGACTGGTAGCAGAAAAGTTATTTATAAACAAACTTTACATAGTTTTTATTTTCAAAAGAAGCATCCGACTTTAGGGCATACGTTTTACATTTATTATATTTAACAAATGTTCAATATGCCCTCTATCAGACGCACAACGAACGTCCAGACGATAGTCAAACATGTGCCATACTTTTTGGAGTCTATCTGGATTTTACTGAATTAATTGTCGTTGCAATGTGGTGTCTTACTTCACCAAAGGTTGCTGGATTAGGAGGCATATGGAATGTATTACAAATCCAGGAAGTTTCATATCAGCGCACACTCCGCTGCAGAGTGAAAATCTCATTCTGGAAACATTCCCCAGGCTGTGGCTAAGCCATGTCTCCGCAGTATCCTTTCTTTCAGGAGTGCTAGTTCTGCAAGGTTCGCAGGAGAGCTTCTGTAAAGTTTGGAAGGTAGGAGACGAGATACTGGCAGAAGTAAAGCTGTGAGGAACGGGCGTGAGTCGTGCTTCGGTGGCTCAGATGGTAGAGCACTTGCCCGCGAAAGGCAAAGGTCCCGAGTTCGAGTCTCGGTCGGTGCACACAGTTTTAATCTGCCAGGAAGTTTCAATCCAAAAATTGAAAGACCAGGAGACCGTTGAGGCCAATGGAACAATACGAGAAGCAAACATCATTTACGACCGATCTATCAGTGAGGTATCTCAATTATTAAATGCTCTTACAGGCAGGCGGCAATCCGGTCTCGCTCCGTTTTGCGGAAAAATTGAAGTCCCGCAGCTTCGAAAAAAGCTGGACGAACGAATGAGCTGGCACCAGGAAGATCCATACCAGCAACTGCATGAAACGGCAGTTTCTAACTGGCGCCAAGGTAAACAGTTTTGCTGTTTTAAGCTCAAATTTACCCCTAATTTCTATATCCATGCAAAAATTAAACTTTTTTAAATACTCTGTAGGTTGTTTCAAGCGAATGTGTAGCTTTTTGCCAAATAATACTTCATTTACGATTTGCGAATATGCTGGACTACAATCGCGCATTTTCTCATCATGGTTAATGCTGTGCTTTCAGGTTACCAGCCAAGTTGTTGATTCCATTTTTATGCACAATGTTTCAACAACCGACTCAGTCGTCGTCTTCAAGGCCCTACTCGCTGTCTGGACTCACAAGGAAACGTCAGTGTCTCATATTTTACGGAGAAAAAGCACGCTTGCGGGATATTAGTCACAGCAATCGATCCCGCGCGAAAATTTGGGCCATACTCCTGTTAACACGCAGTTATCACCTTCTGAATGTACAACTTTTAAACATTCCCGCGCACCAGTTGTCATTAACTCCGCCCCACTGCAGCTGTGGAACACCCGAGCGCGAAGTATTGTACATCGGAGTGACAACCAGCTACCTACTATTCATGAGGGATGTTGAAGGCAGGTAAGGGGGGGGGGGGGGGGAGGGAGGGAACTTCTGTCCAACGTGTTTGGAAATCTTGTACGAGAACGGTCACGTTATGCTACACGAAAAATAGTAAGTAGTAAGAGTACGCAATGTCAACCTCGAGCACATGTACGTTCAATATTATTTTAACAATATTCTCCTGTTGCTATTCTGCAGCGACATACAGGGCGAGGCAGGTAAGACAGGCCTCCCAAAATATATCTAAAATGAATGAATATATAAATAAATCGAGGAGTGGTTTTCACCAAGTTATAGCGGACAATATGACGAATTTCTTGACGTCCGCAAGTAATTCTTATCGTTTGTAGTCGCCGAATTAGGTCACTGACCTTTTCCTAGTGGAGCCAAATACTTATTTCTGTGGCATTTTAAAGGTTTTTCTAAAAGAAATTGAACGACGTGGCATATATGGAAGTTCATCAAATAGTATAAATATAACAGCGGCGCAAACCACTGTCGCTCCGTCAGGAGAAGACGTTCCATATGAAGAGGGAGGGAGGAATGGACAGAGAGAAAGAGGAGGTGTGCAATGTGTGACATTCGAGTATACAGCTGAAACCATGGATAAAAAGCTTGTATCAAAAAAGAATTAACTTATAGATACACATGTAACAGCTTAAACGCCAACACACCAAACAGAAACGTTACAAACCAAACTCCTTTTAAGGTAAATCTTAACTATAATAATAAATTGCACATTTCAGTATTCAAGTTGTGTGCCGAGTGAGAAATGACCACACCGATGTTATGAACAATGTTCACTCTGTTCCGAGGTGTTTCACACGGAGACTCACGGTACAATAAAAAATTTTCTTGCCGAAACAAGTGCAGCAATGTGCGCTTGTTTTCTATTTCCTGTGTTTAAAACACTTCCACTGAGAAAGTATCTTATGTTTAGCCTAACTGTGATGGATATAATGTCGCTACATTTTCTTTTATTCGTGCATTATACATATCAGTAGTGCTATATACTGTGTTCGTGTGTTTTCAATGTTTCAGACCTGTTTGACATCGAAGTTTTGTTTTAGTTATGTAACTAATTTACTTTTCAGCAGTGTTATGTAATGTGTTCATGTTTCCACTTAGTAGTGTTCTTATTATCAAAATGTCATGTCCTAGATAAATAACTGATCTACTTATGTATGTTTCACTCACAATGTAAACGACATATTTGTGATTTCCCTTCCAATCATGTACCGAGCGGGGTAGCTATTCCAGCCTTAAGTACTGGACTGACATTCCGGAGGACAGGAGTTTATTCCCTGTCCGCCATTCGGTTTTCCATGGTTTCTCCAGGTTGCTAATGCTGGGCTGGTTCCTTTGATTAGACCATGGCCGACTTTCTGCTCTATTCTTACCTTAACTTATAGTATTTTGTTAGTTATTTTATAAGTAAATATTGTTTCTGTAATGATTAGCATGTGTTGTACCACATGGTCTATGAAGGAATAAACAAAAATAAATAAATAGATCATAAGAGTCGCGATCACCCAGAAGGGCACTGGTCACTGTCAGGTGACGTCCTGTGGTTGTTGCAGCCAACTCAAGCTGTGGAGCAGAACTTGCAACAAGCTGGGAGGACAGGCATGAACTCTTTTGCGGAATTTTTCTTTAAGTTTTCATCACTAGTAGCCCAGCAAGTGAAAAATTATCTCTGTGCTTGCATCAGACATACTTTTATAAATTCCTGGAGGAAGTGTCTTCAGCTCGAACTGTTCTGGTGTTATAATTGCTAGGGATCTAGAGCTAAACATCGCGCGGAGTCAACATTAAGTTGAGAGTACGAACAGATTCGATTTTTTAAAGGGCATAATCAAGGAGTTTGCTCGAACTCTCAACTTAGTGTTTACTCCACGCGAAATTTGCCACTAGACTCCTAGCAATTATAACAACGGAACAGTTCCAGTTGAAGACAGACTTCCTGCAGGAACTTTTGGCATTCTACAGTGTTGGCATTTCGTCCAGAAGGCCGGCCTTCGGCTTCAAGGGACAGCCGAATTTATTGCCTCCTAAAATGAATGACTCGGACTTAGTCTCTATAGCTGCTGGTTAATAGGCAGGATCTGTGCAAAAAGTACCTAGAATTATAGCTTAGCAACTCTGTCGCTATTAGGATAATTGGCATGAATTATAGCAAGGAATTTACAGAGCCTAATTTTAAATCTAACCGCATTTTCGCAACTTGCTCGTGTGCGGTAAACTATCATTGCCACAGGACACTTTTACGTGATCCACACTTAAGCTACTAATCAGTATCGGTTTTTATTGGATGGTGTTACGTGAGCTGTATCGTGTACGATGCAATAGTGCTAATTATTAGCACTAGGCAAAGCTGAAAGTTCAAGCTGTTCAAACAGAATTTTACAACTTTTTCCAAGTTTAATATGAAGGGAACAGTAAAATTCGAAGGCTTTATTCATTTTCTAATGTTCCACTTATGTATAGAAAACTAGTGAAGTTTTGTAACAGCGAGGAACTATGCAATTATGAAACTTCAATTCGGATAGCACTGTCTTATCAAGTTCATAAACTAGAGTGGCTTAGGTTCTGTTGGAGTACACAACTGTTACAGTTTACTTTGAGTGCACCCGATTATGACCGTGTCTCGCCACTGTTTTTGGAGACTGACCAGCAGCTCGCACATCCCCTTCCCCACTTCCGCTTTACAGTCTTGCATCTACATCATTACTCATATTCACAATAAAGTGCCGGGCAGAGGGTTCAATGAACCACCTTCAAGCTGTCTCTCTACCGCTCCACTCTCGAACGGCACGCGGGAAAAACGAGCACTTAAATTTTTTCCGTGCGAGCCCTAATTTCTCTTATTTTATCGTGATGATCATTTCTCCCTATGTAGGTGGGTGCCAACAGAATGGTTTTGCAATCGGAGGAGAAAACTGGTGATTGAAATTTCATGAGAAGATCCCGTCGCAACGAAAAACGCCTCTGTTTCAATTATTGCCACTCCAATTCACATATCATGTCTGTGACACTATCTCCCCTATTTCTCGATGATACAAAACGAGCTGCCCTTTGTACTGTTTCGATGTCATCCGTCAGTCCCACCTGATGCGGATACCACACCTCACGGCAATACTCCAGAATAGGGCGGACAGGCGTGGTGTAAGCAGTCTCTTTAGTGGACCTGTTGCACCTTCTAAGTGTTCTGCCAATGAATCGCCGTCTTTGGTTTGCTCTACCCACAATATTATGAGATCGTTCCAATTTAGGTTATTTGTAATTGTAATCCATAAGTATTTAGTTGAATTTACAGCCTTCGGATTTGTGTGACTTATCACGTAATCGAAATTTAGCTAATTTCTTTTAGTACTCATGTGAATAACATCACACATTTCCTTATTCAGGGTCAATTGCCACTTTTCGCACCACACACATATCTTATCTAAATTATTTTGCAAGTCGTTTTGATCTGATGACTTTACAAGACGGTAAATGACATCTGCAAGCAATCTAAGACGGTTACTCAGATTGTCTCCTACGTTGTTAATATAGATCAGGAACAATAGAGCGCCTATAAGTCTTCCTTGGGGAACGCCGGATATTACTTCTGTTTTACTCGATAACTTTCCGTCTATTACTACGAACTGTGATCTTTCTGACAGGAAATCACGAATCCAGTCGCACGACTGAGGCGATACTCCGTAGGCACGCAGTTTGGTTAGAAGACGTTTGTGAGGAACGGTGTCTAAAGCCTTCTGGAAATCTAAAAATATGGAATCAATTTGACATCCCCTGTCCATAGCATTTATTACTTCATGAGTATAAAGAGCTAGTTGTGTTTCACAAGAACGATATTTTCTGAATCCGTGCTGACTATATGTCAATAAATCGTTTTCTTCGAGGTACTTGTATATAATTGCTAAATATGGAGCTATTTTATCAGCACACACAGAGGAACCTGACTGGTATACAATCTGGACCGGAGGCCTCGCCTTTATTAAGTGATTTAAGCTGCTTCGCTACTTCGAGGATGTCTACTTTATGTTTCTCATCTTGGCAGTTGTTCCTGATTGGAATTCAGGAATATTTACTTCGTCGTCTTTGGTGAAGGAGTTTCGGAAAACCGTGTTTAGTAACTCTGCTTTAGTGGCACTGTCATCAGTGACTTCACCGTTGTTATCGCGCAGTGAAGATATTGATTGCGTCTTGCCACGTGTGTGGTTTATGTATGACCAGAATCTCTTTAGGTTTTCTTCCAGATTTCGAGACAATTTCGTTGTCGAGATTATTTAAAGCATCTCGCATTGAAGTACGCGCCATAATTCGAACTTCTGTAAAACTTTGCCAATCTTGGGGATTTTGCGTTCTTTTAAATTTGGCACGCTTTTTTCGTTGCTTCTGCAACAACGATCTGGCCCGTTTTGTGTACCATGGGGGATCAGTACCATCACTTATTAATTTATGTGGTATATATCTCTCAATTGCTGTCGATACTATCTCTCTGAACACATTCCACAACATTTCTACACTTACATGATCAGATCGGAAGGAGTGAAGACGGTCTCTTAAAAAGGCGTTAAGAGCATTTTATCAGCTTTTTAAAATAGATATACTTTGCGTTTCTTTTTGATGGTTGTAGGTGTTACGGTATTCAGCCTAGTAGCAACTTCCTTGTGGTCGCTAATCCCTGAATTCGTCACAATACTCACTATTTCTCCAGAATTATTTGTTGCTAAAAGGTCAAGTATGCTTTCGCAACCATTTACGCTTCGAGTGGGCTCAAGAACTAATTGTTCAAAATAATTTTCTGAGAAAGCATTCAGTACAATTTCGGATGACGTTTTATGCCTGCCGCCGGCTTTAAACGTTTAATTTTTTCAGCATATCGAGGGTAGATTGCTTTCTATTAGAGCTTGGAGCTCTGCTTCTTTCCCAACACAGCTACGACAATTTATAACTACAATACCAATCGTTTCTACAACTACCTTACTTTGTATTACCTGCCCACTTTTAGACGGACGTCCGTTCTGCGGTTCCCTGAGACACTCTAACCTAAAAAAACCGCCCAGTCCCTTCCCTTGGTAACAAAAGTAATTCACAGTTGCTTAACGGAAGGGCTTTCGTTCGCAAGATTAGCTTCACAGATCGCGCCAAAGTTGCCTGGACATGCTAACGTGGTAATGGTAAGCGTTATGTACTGCCCCTTCCACACGTACGAGGGTTACGTAATCTCCCCCCTTACACACACACACACACACACACACACACACACACACACACACACACACACACACACACACACACACACACACACGTTACAGATCAGTGACACTTCAAGGTTTCGAATCGACACGCACCAACCAAAGCGATGGTTCAAGATAGAACATTGCTGCTTGTAGCGAAAACCTAAGAATATTTTTATTGAACAGCAAATTAAGAGAGATTGAAATAAATACGATTTGACGTCCCATTGACGACTATCTCACTAAATATGGAGCAAAAGCTCTCGATGGGGGAAGATAACCAGCTGAGCCCATTCAAAGGAACCATACCAGCAAATGCCTTAAGCGATTTAAGGAAATCCCTGAAATCTATGGTAGCTGGACGGGAATTTTAAGCGCTATCCTTCCAAATAGCAGTTCAGTGTTCACAACTGAGCCACCTAGCTCGATTTTATTAAAGACTGCATGTTATAGATACGAATATTCTTAGAGATCCGAAGCTGTCAAATCTTGTCCTAATATGACCGGAGTTTGGAAGTATGTTCATCAGCTTTTATAATGGCATAGCAGATGAATAATTCACAAGTTTCTGTAACAAGTCGCGAACCGAGAATGCTGACACTATTAAATATAGCGAAATCTACTGGCTGAGTCTTGCAGTTAGGACTGAAGAGATCTGAGGAGCGAGTACTAGGGCGAAACTTAGGGGTATGCAGTTTATCGTAGAAAAAGGGTCTAGAACCTGAGAACCATTGCTTTAGATGAATTTCTTTATTGTACCAGGGACCACCTGAAAGTACTATGAATTTTTTTTAAGTAAATTAGATCGAAGGTCATGACCCAGGATCAGTTTCGAACCAAGCTGAATACTTACACTCTTTAATAAAACTATATACAAAAATGGTTCAAATGGCTCTGAGCACTATGGGACTCAACTGCTGTGGTTATCAGTCCCCTAGAACTTAGAACTACTTAAACCTAACTAACCTAAGGACATCACACACATCCATGCCCGAGGCAGGATTCGAACCTGCGGCCGTTGCGCTCGCTCGGTTCCAGACAAGCGCCTGGAACCGCTCGGTCACACCAGCCGGCTTTTGGTAAGACAGTTTGGGGAGCTCATATATAGCTGTTTAAAATTAAATGATGTTACGGGGAAAGAAGTGATCGTACTTGGCTGCCATTCGTGTGATGTTTACTCCTTTCGACGAGTTAAGAAGCTCCAGACAAAGTTGCAAAATCTGTCAGGCACTTCTCGATACACTTCGAGAACTCCATCAGAGCTGATAGAGTACATAATCAGTGTGCACGTGTGGGCAGGAAGATCATTTTTCCAGTGTGCTTGCTGCACAGAATCTGTTTTCCCGTCTGTGATGAATACCATGAAACGCACAGAAAACTGGCCCATTTACCCCTTTTACATGGGGCTCCCAAAACTGGATTTCGTAAACCGATTTCTCAATACCGCTTCCGGGTATTCATGTAAACGCTTCAAAATCGATTCTGGGAATTTGTTTCAAGTGGCTTTTTGTGCAGTGAAGGATAACTAAAAATATTAGACTGAAGCTGTTTTCACCTCGACTGACGAGAAATAGTGCTGACTAAAACAGCTGTTTTCCAGGGGCATATTTAACTGGGCTAGCTAATCGGCATCAGATCTTAACATGTAAACACGACAGCGAAAGCGGTTTTCGATATTCGGTTTTAGTCTTTCGGAAGATGTGTCGCATGTAGACTTAATGTGTTTTCGAGACAGTAGTTGCAGCATTACTTCGTTAACGTTTTTGGTCACTTAACTTTCAGATTTGTTAAAAACGGAAAATTATTTAGAAAAACAACTGTCAGCGCTGAGGATCAAATATACCTCAAATTTCTTAGAAAATTACCACCACCTTCGTAACAATGTTTTATTTACAATACATTAATTTCGTGGGAGTTTCCATCTTCTCATAGTAAAGAAAATATCGGTAGAACTGCATCTTAGAACCCAAGCGCACGGAATTTAATCAGGACGAAGGTGTTACACCATTCCCCACCTCACTTGTCAAACCGTTTCCTCTTCAATGTTTGCAAACTACTGAAATCACATTCTTAGATTTCTTGAAAACTATTAGCTTTTGGAGACATGTAGAAACGAATGATCCTTACTTTAGAGGATCTTAACGATCACATTTCACCCGAAACATACCCTCCGACTAGTAAGTTAAAGATCATCAAAATCTATGTATCGCAGGGCGTGGCTGGTTATTAGATCATCTACTCCACTGACTCAAACACGTGGCGTCCAAATAAAATTTGACTTTGCAAAAAACAGAATGAGGATTGCAAGAAATCTGTCAAATTTTACGATATATGTGAAAAAGTTACGTGCTACGGCGTATAACTGAATCCGTAGGAAGACTAATATAGATAACACTGACTTTGAAAGATTCCTCTGTGCGTGATAAACTTAACTGTCGACGTATTCCGTAAATCAGTAAAAATTCGGGAAATAACTTTTCTTTGGTACGAAGTATCAGTTAAATAGGAAGGTATGTAGGAAGAATTATGCTTTGTTTCAAGTTGCCAACATACAAAACAGCAAAACTGCGTCTTTCTCACCGAGAAGATGGTTGATTTGGGGGAGGGGACCAAACAGCGAAGTCATCGGTCCCATCGGATGAGGGAAGGAGAAGGAAATCGGCCGTGCCTTTTCAAAAGAACAATCCCGGCATTTGCCTGAAGCGATTTAGGGAAATCATGGAAAACCTTTATCAGGACGGCGGGACGCGGGTTTGAACAGTCGTCCTCACGAATGCGAGTGCAGTGGGCTAAACACTGCGCCACCTCCCTCCGTCGCCGAGACTAAGTGATGTATTATCACATTACACATGACGTGCCTAATATATGAAGCTTTAGTGCTAAACATTTATGAATGTTTGAAACAGATGTACGGGCTTTACCAATGATATCAAGTAAGAACAGGTGAAATAGCAAAATAAAGTTTAAGACTGTAACGAGGTATACAGTAATAAAGTTAACCTAAATGAAAGAAACAGTTCTTACTTTGTTGTCGTAAAGCTTAACTACATCCACTTTCCCCATTGTCTTTCACTGTGTAAGGAAGCAATCCAAACAAATACACGACGTCCGAACAGGACAGTGTACCTCAGTGGACTGTCTAGTTCTTCCTCCAAAGATGGTCGTACAGAAAAACATTTGTCACAGCAAAGTGCTTTGGCAGTGAAATGACGTGAACGAAAATTGATTATTCTACGACAGGGGAATAGACGGCTCTCTTAGTTTAATTGCATATTAGATTTTAGGTTTTCTCAGTATAAGGAATATTTTGAGTTCTTCAGTAATTAGATGGATATAATTCAGTTGCTTATTAGATTTTAGGTTTTCTCGGTATAAGGAATATTTTGAGTTCTTCAGTAATTAGATGGATATAATTCAAAGTTAAATTTATCTTTGCGCATTCAGAAGTAACGTTCATGGCATCCTTTGTCACAATACTGACAAGCAGTCACGTAGATAGTCCGACTTCACAGGATGTTCATTGTAAATAAAATTTAAAAGCCCTGTCGAATTTTGCAATTTTCAGCTTGCCACACGTATTTGAAACCTATAATTACTAATTTTCATTTCTTGAGGAAGCATACCTCCTACCACAAACATTTATGGAAAAATTTCCCTCTGCCAGTTATATTATTAACAATTTGATGTACCATCCACCTAATTCCTTTTTCGTTTTCTTCACTGTCTATTTCAGACTCAGAGCCATTTCACTGGCTATTTCAGATTTCCAAGAAGAGGGAATCTGACAGTACGAATCTGCGCGCGCGAAAAGCCAACAACTGGTAGGAAGAATTGATAATGGATAAATTTTCGGATAAGACCTTTCCAAAGTTGAGAAGAGGGTATGAAGCGTATGGGGATAGAGAGCAGGAAGGCCTTGTTGGTAGAGTTGAAACTGCAGTCTGACGGCAGACTATTCGTTCTATAGTTTGTGGACTGGCCACTTTTACCCGCTCGTTCTTTCCTAATTGACAGCCGTAACTGTCATGAGGTTTTGCGGGGTGGACGCAGTGCGCTTTTCCTAAGAATGTTTGTGTCTCCAACATCTCTCTCGTATTGAATGTCCAAACTTCATTACAGTTTTTCGATGTTTTGTTTCCGCGATCACGTGTAAGGTGCGCTCCCCCGCAGGAACTAAATTCAAAAGTAAAGAGAACCACTTTCAGTCTATTGGAGCCTGTCGCATTTTTCAGTAATTACGGTTGTTGGGTAGGCATGGAATGATAAAGGAAAGTATTATAACTTATTTTTCAGTTTTCTAAATAAAGTATATATTGCACATTGGCAAAACAACATGGTCTCATAGCAGATTGCCAGTTTATCAAAAAAATATTTCAAATGGCTCTGAGCACTATGGGACTTAACTTCTAAGGTCATCAGTCCCCTAGAACTTAGAACTAATTAAACCTAACTAACCTAAGGACATCACACACATCCATGCCCGAGGCAGGATTCGAACCTGCGACAGTAGCGGTCACGCGGTTCCAGACTGTAGCGCCTAGAACCGCTCGGCCACCCTGGCCGGCGCCAGTTTATCAGTAACAGTTGATCAATCTGGCCTTTCGATTAGTTCCTTCTTTGCACCTATACGATAACATCCGTCCGTCGCCAATGTTCATATAGTCACCGCCAGACCGAGGATATTGCGTACTGAGTAACGATCGTCATGATACTGTGACCTGATGCTGCACATAACTGTCACTGATACATGCAAATATCTGACTTTCAAGCTACTGAAGTCAAAGTGGCGTGAGGAAACCGTATTTTGTGAACGTATCACGTGATAATGCACTGAAGAGCCAAAGAAACTGGTACAACAGCTTAATATCGTCTAGGGTCCCCGTGAGCACGCAGAAGTGCTGCAACACGACGTGGCATGGACTTGACTAATGTCTGAAGTAGTGCTGGAGGGAACTGTCACCATGAATCGTGCAGGGCTGTCCATAAATCAGTAAGAGTACGAGGGGGTGCAGATCTCTTCTGACCAGTACGTTGCAAGGCATCCCAGATATGCTCCATAACGTTCATGTCTGGGGGGTTTGGTAGCCAGCGGAAATGTTTAAACTCAGAAGAATGTTCCTGGAGCCACTCTGTAGCAATTATGGACGTATGAGGTGTCGCATTGCCCTTCTGGAATTGCCCAACTCTGTCGGAATTCACAGTGGACATGAATGGATTCAGGTGATCAGACAAGATGCTAACGTACGTGTCACCTGTCAGTGTCGTATCTAAACGTTTCAGAGGTCCCATATCGCTCCAACTGCACAAGCCGCCCAGCATTACACAGTCTCCATCATCTTGAACAGTCCCCAGCAGACATGCTGGGTTCATGGATTCTTGAGTTTGCCTCCATACTTGTGCATGTCCATCCGCTCGATACAATTTGAAACGAGACTCGTCCGACCAGGTAACATGTTTCCAGTCATCAACAGTCCAATGTCGGTGCTGACGGGCCCACGCGAGGCGTAAAGCTTTGTGTCATGCAGTCATCAAGGATACACGAGTGGGCCTTCTGCTCCGAAAGCCCATATCGATGATGTTTCGTTGAATGGTTCGCACGCTGATGGCCCAGCTTTGAAATCTGCAACAATTTGCAGAAGGGTTGTACTTCTGTCACGTTGAACGATTCTCTTCAGTCGTTGTCGGTCCCGTTCTTGTAGGATCTTTTTCCGGCCGTAGCGAAGTCGGAGATTTGATGTTTAACCGGATTCCTGATATTAACGGTACACTCGTTAAATGGTTGTATGATAAAATTCCCACGTCATCGCCACCTCGGAGATGCTGCATCCCATCGCTAGTGGCCCCTTTATAACACCACGTTCAAACTCACATAAATCTTGATAACCTGCCATTGTAGCGGCAGTAACCGATCTAAGAACTGCGCCAGACACTCGTCTTACAGAGGCGTTACCGACCGCAGCACCGTATTCTGCCTGTTAACATATCTCTGTATTTGAATACGCATGCCTGTACTAGTTTCTTTGGCGCTTCAGTGTAGATGAACTTCAAATATAACAAAGAAAATATTAGTGCGGAGAAGTTCACAATATCGAACCAGAGACTCGTGTTAGCAGAATGTTTCGATTTAAGCCAGTAGATTATTGATGAGAATGTCTTGTTAAGCCTCCTCAAGTTATATAAGTTACGTAGCGAAAGAAGTTTAGACGTCCCACTGTAGCGCTGTACATAACCTCAGCCGATTCGTCAGGGGGTACGCAACTTCATGTACCATATATCAAAGTCATAGCGCGTCTCCAAAGAGAATTCATTGAAATACATGAAATGTACTCGCAGTTGCGAATACGAACAACCATCAGCCGTATAAAGTAATGACGACAATGAAAACTTTGTGCCGGACCGAGACTCGAACCCAGCTCTCCCTCTTTACGGGACAAGTCGCTGTAATCGCTTTGGCTATCCGCGCACGACGCAGAACCAGCAACTGCCTTCGAGGGCGAACGGCAGTCATTTCGATTCGCGACTATCAACATCAATAACATCCGGTCGCGCTCGAAGCTGTCATTGCTACGCGACAACTTTATGCGGCCGACGTTGACGTAGCCTTATTGCAGGAGGTATACGTTCTTGGCTTCGAGGACATCTCCGGATACACGGCATGCATATTACACGTGTCGGATGCGGGCAGTGGCGTCGCAATATTTCTCAAAGAAGGTTTAATAGCCACCGATATACGATGCCTACCGAATGCTAGGGGCATGGCACTTACTGTTCAAGGGATACACCTCGTCAGCGTCCGGTACCAGGAAGATGCGTAAACGTTCAATATTCTTTATGTAGTATTCCGCCTAGTGGCAGGTCCACGTCTTCGTACGGAGAATTTCTGATTCCACTGTTCCCTGTCTTCAGCTTCTTCCTTCAGTCAGTTGTATCTCCTTCCATCTTTCATGTCGTCCAGATGTTGAATTCTTCTTCCTCGACCTGCGTTTCCTCTGAGTTTCCCTTCGATGACATCATGTATAAGTCACTTGTGTCTAAGTACATGTCCAATCCAGTTGGCCTTTCTCTGAAGAACTGTACGCAGAATATTTCTCTTCTCTCCTACTCTTCGCAGTACATCGTCATGTATGCGATCTGTCCACTTAATATTTTCCATTCTCCTCCAGCATCACATTTCAAAGCTCACTAAGTATTTTTTCTCCTTCTTTCTCATGGTCCATGTCTCTGCTCCATACAGTGCAATGCTCCAAATGTAGCACTTTATCAGTTTTTTCCTCAGTGCCAAACTCAACTTGCTGGTTAGCAGAGGCCTCTTCTTGTTGAAAGCAGCTTTGGCCATGGCGATTCTTGCTCGGATTTCGTTGGTGCAGCGGGCATCCTTTGTGATAAAACTTCCCAGGCACTTGAACTGATTCACATTTTCCAGTTCCCGATTTCACTATTCTTTACTGAGGAATTAACACAATTATGCCAAGGCAGGATAGGTGATATGGTGATCAGGGACGATTTTAATTGTACACAATCTGCCAAGGACCAAATCCCCCCGCATTCACCGTGCCAAACATTCGACGCCGTCGTTGGCGAGCTCGGTTTGGTGGACACTTGGGACATCATCTGTGCGTATTTTATTTTATTTAATCGTATGGCTAGGGCCCCCCGTCGGGCAGACAGTTCGCCGGGTGCCGGTCTTTCAATTTGACGCCACTTCGGCGGCTTGCAGTCGATGAGGATGATAGGATGTTGATGAGGACAGCACAACACCCAGTCCCTGGGCAGAGAAAATCCCCCGACCCAGCCGGAAATCGAACTCGGGCCCAGAGGATTGACAATCCGTCACGCTGACCATTCAGCTACCGGGGGCAATCATCTGTGGTGATAGACTGGGTTTCAAGCACTTCACGGAACATTTGTCTAGCAGAATTTATAGGGTATATGCCTCACGCTGTCTCAGGGATGCGGTCACGGCCGTCGAGTTGTGGCCAGCAGTATTTACTGATCACACTGCTTACATCTGTACCATCAATCTTCGACGCCAACAAGTGTGGCGCAGCAGCAGCACGTGGAAATTTAACACAGCTCACCTGACCTCACTTCCATATGTCGTCGTTCATGAAAAGTGTACTGAAGCTCATAATACTGACTTTCAATTAAAATGTCCTCCTCCTATACGGGAATTACATAATGTGTAAAAGTGCAGGTTGTGACGCATGAATGACGACACATGGAAGTGTGGATTTGGCCGTGAGTCGCGTACGGATAGTCATAGGGATTAAGGAATGGTTCAAAATGGATCTGAGCACTATGGGACTTAACTTCTGTGGCCATCAGTCTCCTAGAACGTAGAACTACTTAAACCTAACTAACCTAAGGACATCACACACATCCATGCCCGAGGCAGGATTCGAACCTGCGACCGAAGCGGTCGCGCGGTTCCAGACTGTAGCGCCTAGAACCGCTCAGTCACCCCGGCCGGCAAGATTAAGGAGAACGCTCGCATAAAGCGGGAAATCCGTTTTCCAGTCCCGGTCCGGCACAAACTTCCATTGTAGTCATTCCATTATACAGCTGATGGTTGTCCATATTCGCACTTGCGAGTGCTTTTCATGTAGTTCATGACGGCTGCAGCAAGGGAACGTTGCGTCGTATTTCTTAACAATACAAGCATTGAAATATCGTAGAATTCAATGAGTCTGGAAAGTTTTACAAGAATTAAATGCGCCTAAGGCCACTGTTTTTGTGCACTGTAAACGTCAGGAAAGAACAACGACCAATAACTGCACTGATATATTGAAGGTGTTAAATGGAAGGATATGCCAATCATGTAAACTATTGCAGAGAGCTACCACTGCAGCTCAGGCAGTCAGTGTCAGAAGGATGTGTGAAGGGGCAAAATTTTCGTATTTTTACTGCTGCCCAGAAGAAAACCGAATATATTACGTGGCCGAGGTTCACGAAAACAAGGCCTTCATTTAAACTTCTTGGGATTTTAAAACTCTGTACTGGACCGAGACTCTAACCCGGAACTTTGCTTTCACAGGCAATACTCTTACTGACGGAGCTATAGAGGCACCACTCACAACCATTCCTAGCAGCTTCGGTTCTGTCTGTAGCTCTCTCTTACATTGGGAGCTTCACAGAAGCTCTCCTGCACATCTGCAAACTGTTTTAATCTGCTACGAAGTTTAAAAAAAAATACTCTCTCCTCTGCAGTGTGAAAGCTTAATTTTGGAAACAATCGCTCGCTTCTGGATAAGCTATTTCTCCACAATAATGTTTCCACCAGGAGTACTAGTCCAGCAGGTTTACAGGAGACCTTCTTTGAAGTTTGGAAAGTAGAAGAGAGATACTGGCAGAACCGAACTGGGGCGCACTGAGCTGTGATAGCGGGTTGTGAGCCGTGCCTGTATTGCTCAGTCCATAACAGGATTGCTTCAGAGCGATGTGGTTTCTGGTTCGAGTCCCTTTCAGGCACACAGTTTTATTCTGTCAAAATGGTTTACAATGGCGCATACACTGCTGCAAAGTGAAAAACACCTAATGGAAGTGCCGTGATTGATCAGTGGGAGGAGGTTTTATGGAGCAATGAGTCTCGATAGACGCTGTGACACTCAGGTGGGTAGGTGTAGTTCTGGCATTCTCCTGGCGAACGGTATTTACTAGAGAGGGTTAGCAGGATAGCAAAACCTACTCGCATATTGTAGTAGACAGCGCGCTTGGCCGGCCGCTGTGGCCGAGGGGCTCTAGGTGCTTCAGTCCGGAACCACGCGGCTGCTACGGCTGCAGGTTCGACTCCTGCCTCAGGCATGGATGTGTGTCCTGTCCTTAGGTTAGTTAGGGTTAAGTAGTTCTAAATCTAGGGGACTAATAACCTCAGATGTTAAGTCCCACGGTGCTTAGAGCCATTTGAACCATATGAACAGCGCGCTTGTTTGCGAGAGGGAAATGCGAGTCATCCCCACATCGAATCCGTTCAGTGGATTACTGTCCGTGACTGATGCACTGGCCATCATGAGTGTCGTTTTTAGGCTGCTTCCCACGCTCGTTTAGACAAATGCTGGACTGGTCCCCAATTTCAGTCTGAGAAAATACGATATGCAGACAGTTAAAATACGACCACACACAGAAAGAAGTTTACACAGTTCACAGACTCGACTTTTCTACCTTAGATCATAGACGACTGCCGTCAACAGGGTACGCATTCGGCTTCAAAGTTAGATAAAAATAGAGGCCCGCCCGCTTGGCCGTGCGGTCTAACGCACGGATTTCCGGGCGGGGAGGAGCGCCTGGTCCCCGGCACGAATCCGCCCGGTGGTGAACCGGCCAGTCTGTGGATGGTTTTTAGGCGGTTTTCCATCTGCCTCGGCGAATGCGGGCTGGTTCCCCTTCTTCCGCCTCAGTTACACCATGTCGGGGATTGCTGCACAAACAAGTTCTCGACGTACGCGTACACCACCATTTACTCTACCACGATAACATAGGGGTTACACTCGTCTGGTGTAAGACGTTCCCTGGGGGGGTCCACCAGGGGCCGAACCGCACAATAACCCTGGGTTCGGTGTGGGGCAGCGTAGGGATGAAGTGGACTGCGATAGTCGTCGTGGGGTTGTGGACCACTGCGGCTGCGGCGGGAACGGAGCCTCTCCGTCGTTTCTAGGTCCCCGGTTAACATACAATACAATACAATAGATAAAAATAAAGCTACCAAATCCTGAGTGCAGTGAAAACCGTACTAGACGGGATTAACGTCAACGAAAATAAGAGGTTGTGGTGACAGCGAAATTCGTTGAAGGTAGTCTGATGGTTGGATGCTGTCTTTTTTTCTGATTTGAACTCGGACAGTTCCTTTGACTGGTTGCATTATAGAAGAAGATGTAAGGCTATGTGCAAACATTTCTGAAAATCGCATGCTTTGCACGCTATGCCAACACTTTAGAATCAGATTTTTCTGTTTTAGCTTGATAATACCACTATCTATAAATAGAGTACCATTGTACCACAGGTTGTAGGTGCTTTTATTGATTGGGTCTGCTAAAAGCTGTGACTTGACGTAAATCGAAAATCGTTACTATGAACCAAACTGTTGGTTACATGTCAGATGAGCTCAAAATCGTAACCACAGCTATTTATCACCTGATAAATTTCTGCCTTTAATATATCAGAAAGAAATGAAAGGTCTTTCCTGAAAATCTACATATATATATGTAAAGTCCCCACCGCATTTTTATGTTTGTATATTACTGCTGTTCTCAAGAAATACCATAGGGATTTCGATACGGTGTTCAGTAACAGAGACTGATTCGCAAGGAAGGTTTGTGAATCACTAAGCCGGCTTCTGTGATCGAGCTGTTCTAGGAGCTTCAGTCCGGAACCGCGCAGCTGCTACGATCGCAGATTCGAATCCTGCCTCGGGAATGGATGTGTATGATATCCTTAGGTTAGTTCGGCTTAAGTAGTTCTAAGTCTAGGGGACTGATGACCTCAGATGTGAAGTCCCATGGTACTTAGTGTTAGAACCATTTGAAACATTTTGAATCACTATACAAGCACATAACTGAAAGTCCCCCGCCGCGACTTTCTGTATCTACGTGAACTAGAGTATGTTTTCAGTAATAGACAGACTGACTTACGAGGAAGGTTGTGCATATAATTTATAATTATAGTCATGATAAGTGTATTGTTATCTGTTCCACGTTTAATTGGCCTTTGGGCTGACATCTAGTGGCAACGATAGGAGTTACTAGCCGGTAAGCAACAGAGGAGGCGGTATCTGGCGGGAAAAGCAGTAAAGTAAACAGCAGCCGCAACTCCGGAGCGCAGATAAGTTTGACCAGAATCTACAAACCTGTATATATCTTCTGTACATATTATAAATTAAAATCTCTCGCCGCATTTCTCTGTTTGTATGTGAAGGAATTATTGCAGGCATTTAGATGCGGTTTTCACTTATAGATAAACTTATTCAAGAGGAAGATTTGTGCATATACTTTATTACCACTACGCCGGACTAATCGTCTTACCATAGATATTTAGTGATACGGGACTGATGACCCTGTCTCCCCCTCCCGGATGATGCCCTCTCTCCCTCCATTTATCCTTCCTATCAACTCTGATCCTCACTCCCCCTCCTTTCCTCTGTCCTTTCCCTGGGCTCCCTCTTCCCCCCCCCTTCCGTCCTGTTTTCTCCCCACTAAACCTCTCCCTACCTCCCTTCTCCCCCCCCCCCCAGTCCTTTTGTATTCCCCTCCTCTGCCTCCCCCACTCCCTGTCGCGTCTGCCCCCCACCCCTCTTCTGGGTCCTCATCCTCCATCAGCTCCTTTCCCGGTTCCCCCCTTCGCTTTTACTCTCCTTTCCCCCCTTTTTTTTGTTTTCCCATCTTCTGTCCAGTTTCCCCCCACCTGCTCTCGACTGTGGTGTCACATTTGCCAACTTTTTAGTGCAGTGTTCCAGTGACTATTCAGTGTTGTTTGTCTTTCTCGTGTTGCGAACAGAAACCATGCTGTCGCTAGGTGTGAATTTTATGTCTTTTGCGAACAGAATCCAGACTGTCGCCGTGTTTTTTTAATTGTCTATTGTTTTCCCTGTCTGCTTCGTATGTATTTTTATTAGCATCATCATCCCTCTGTTGTTGTTTTAAGTTCCACGATTTCTTTTCGCCTTGTTACTCTCTAAGTCTCCGATTTTATCGCCTGTTTTGTTATTATTTGTTCTCTTGATCTTTGTCTCAAAATCTGTCGGCTGAAGAGCGACATACTAAGCTGCTGCCAGCCCGCTCCCTTCGGGGGGAATTGAAATTCAATGAAGGAAAAAAAAAAATGACCCTGTAGTTTGGTTCCTTTATCCCTCAAACCAACCAACTTAGTGCTACAGCCCCATCGGGTCGCTCGTAGAAGCTGTAGGAGTATCAAAAGGGGATCTCTTATGGTATTATTTGCATGACTGTTGTATGAGCAACGAACAGTAATTGATGTACAGAGACTTTTGGCCATATAGTCTACGTTTAATATGTGAAATGTCTGGCATTCTGAATTTCCAAAGAAAAATATCACTTTCCTTGTTTATAATAACAAATTAATACGTACTCTAAGTATCACTCATTGGGTGTTGCCTTGTTGCGATGTAGCTTCAGGGCCGCGCGGGATTAGCCGAGCGATCTAAAGACGCTGCAGTCATGGACTGTGTGGCTGATCCCGACGGAGGTTCGAGTCCTCCCTCGGGCATGGGTGTGTGTGTTTGTCCTTAGGATAATTTAGGTTAAGTAGTGTGTAAGCTTAGGGACTGATGACTTTAGCATTTAAGTCCCATAAGATTTCACACACATTTGAACATTTTGTAGGTTCAGGAGTATGCTGAAGAGGTACAGTATTTCTACTTTTCACAGCTTCTGTGAGGGTACAGCTGAGCTTTCGACATATCTCTGTTCATGTCAGAATTATCCACATAAGTTGGACTGGTTAAGAGTCGGATCACTCCACATGGGCTCATAATCGTTTAATGAAAAGTGTCATGCAACGGATAACTAATAGGACAGGAGTGGTCCTAGCAAACATGAAACATGCGTGTTTCATCTCACAAAAGATAAAAAACAGGGTGACGAACTATCTATGAAATTAAACAGCGGTTCACATTAATCCCTGTTAATTACGAAGTTCCCTGCTAACATACATGAATAACAAAATATTACTGGATCTGTTCGATCGCAAGAAATGCAGAGGATAAGAAAATTAGCAATTGTTGACATAGGACAATACTAATCCAACACTTAAATGTCCTGTTAAAGACTGGATAGTTTAAGTGAATGGGATAAAACTATTTTACACACTAATTATGGGAAGATATATCCGCTGTGTACATACAGTGATTGCCTGAATCCGCCAGAAGAATAAAAAACTACACGTGCAAGTAACATTGCTGATCGAGTCATAAATGAGCCTTTAGTCACTCGAGAAAAGTATTAGGTTCGCAAAATGTTTGTGCAACACATGGTAATTCTCATATCCTCTTCGTCCAAGCTACGATTTGTCACCGCATTCAGCACTCAGTTGCACGGAGAGTAGTGAACGTCGTGATCCGCTGCAGACTGCAACACATCAGCTCTCTGTCGGATCTCCAATGATATATGGCTCTGAGCACTATGGGACTTATCATCTATGGTCATAAGTCCCCTAGAACTTAGAACTACTTAAACCTAACTAACCTAAGGACATCACACAACACCCAGTCATCACGAGGCAGAGAAAATCCCTGACCCCGCCGGGAATCGAACCCGGGAACCCGGGCGCGGGAAGCTAGAACGCTACCGCACGACCACGAGCTGCGGACCCAATGATATATGTTTTCTCTCATATCCCAGTCCGAGGTGCTTTCCTCGCAGACCCCAGAGGAAGTGCTCTCCACTGTATGCCAAACTGAAGTGTCTTCTAAACTGACACCGAGTTCGTTCTCCTCTCTACAGGTCCGCAGAATTCCCGTGTTCCAACGAAAAGGGTTCTGCAAAATGCTGCCCAATGGCGTTTTTGTTAACAAGACGACTATCTACCCTCCTAACAAAAGTTTTACAACGTTAACCAATCACCACGCACCTGTGTCCGCAGTTCTGAAACCGTTTTGAGATACTTCCCCAGTCCTCAGCTAAGTTTTCCACATCAACCGATACACTCGTCTCCATTTCTCGGATGCAGGCCTCCTGACTTCTCCTGCATTTTTTCTTTTACATTAATCATTGAGGAGTCCACTTACAACTTTTTAGGGCAGAGGTTGTTCACCCCACCAAAGACGATGCAGGGAAGTCTGCTCATAGGTTTATAAAGAGAAAAGAAACTGTCTACATCCCAGGTCTGTCACCCGCGCAAGTGCAGATGTACCGTACGTCACGCTACGTTATACGATTTCTGCGAATGTAGCCCTGGACACCATTATCACGCAGGGTGCATTATGTGACGAACTACAGGAACAGTACTCAGAGACGCCAGTAGCACAGAATAGAGGGTATGCAGAAAGAAAAGTTGTGAGCGGCTCCTTTGAATTGTATGAAGTCAGGCGCTGCGCTCGACGCCTTACTGAAACCGAATGAACGCGAAACGATAGCTACGGCCCGAAATGGACATTCTTACGATACAGAACTATTCTAACCGCGACTAAATGAAAATTTTACGAAAGGAAACGCTAATGAAACAAGGTGTGATAAATCTTTAGATAAAAACTTATCACATCTACATCTACATCTACATACATACTCCGCCATCTACCACACGGTGCGTGGCGGAGGGTACCTCGTACCACAACTAGCATGTTCTCTCCCTGTTCCACTCCCAAACAGAACGAGAGAAAAATGACTGCCTATATGCCTGTGTACGAGCCCTAATCTCTCTTATCTTATCTTTGTGGTCTTTCCGTGAAATGTAAGTTGGCGGCAGTAAAATTGTACTGCAGTCAGCTTCAAATGCTGGTTCTCTAAATTTCCTCAGTAGCGATTCACGAAAAGAACGCCTCCTATCCCCTAGAGACTCCCACCCGAGTTCCTGAAGCATTTCCGTAACACTCGCGTGATGATGAAACCTACCAGTAACAAATCTAGCAGCCCGCCTCTGAATTGCTTCTATGTCCTCCTTCAATCCGACCTGATAGGGATCCCAAACGCTCGAGCAGTACTCAAGAATAGGTCGTATTAGTGTTTTATAAGCGGTCTCCTTTACAGATGAACCACATCTTCCCAAAATTCTACCAATGAACCAAAGACGACTATCTGCCTTCCCCACAACTGCCATTACATGTTTGTCCCACTTCATATCGCCCTGCAATGTTACGCCCAAATATTTAATCGACGTGACTCTGTCAAGCGCTACACTACTAATGGAGTATTCAAACATTACAGGATTTTTTTTCCTATTCATCTGCATTAATTTACGTTTATCTATATTTAGAGTTAGCTGACATTCTTTACACCAATCGCAAATCCTGTCCAAGTCATCTTGTATCCTCCTACAGTCACTCAACGACGACACCTTCCCGTACACCACAGCATCATCAGCAAACAGCCGCACATTGCTATCCACCCTATCACATGGGCTTTTATATTGATTACTGTTCACATGTACAAACTGTGTAACTGTCATTGCTGTGAACTTCAGATGACACTGAATCTACATTGTTTTGTAAATATCGGTTCTTTCCTTGCAGCAGTTTTTTTTCTCCCGAATTTTTCTTTTCTGGGACTGTGAACAAATTCACTTCCAACAGAAACAACTGTTACTGAACACGTTACAGAAGTTTCAGGGTACGCACCAGTGCTGAAATTTTCATTCATGTTTTCAACAGGAACGTAAAGCATAGGCATTACTTTAATGAAGCCAGTAGGCCGATTAAAATTTAAATATTTATTCTCCTGTCCTTTTCATGCCTTTTATGGTTTAAAAAAATGGCTCTGAGCACTATGGGACTTAACTTCTGAGGTCATCAGTCCCCTAGAAATTAGAACTACTTAAACCTAACTAACCTAAGGACATCACACACATCCATGCCCGAGGCAGGATTCGAACCTGCGACCGTAGCGGTCGCGCGGCTCCAGACTGTAGCGCCTAGACCCTCTCGGCCACTTCGGCCGGCCATGCCTTTTGTGAAAATATTCATAAATACAATATATTAAACACTATTTCTGTTTCTTTTGCAGTAAAGGAACGTAAAAGTTGAAAGATAAAATAGTTTCCACAGACGGACTCAAACCTGCAACCCTTATCATAACGTTTCACTCACTTTTCCCTATGACACGCACTGCTTCCTGCTGATGGTACCATAAATTGCTCATCTTTCGCCCCAGCCGCGCCAAAAATGCTATTTTCTTTAAAACATCTGGTCAATGGCTCTAAGCACTGTGGGACTTAACATGTGAGGTCATCAGTCCCTTAGAACGTAGAACTACTTAAACCTAACTAACCTAAGGACATCACACACATCCATGCCCGAGGCAGGACTCGAACCTGCGACCGTAGCAATCGCGCAGTTCCGGACTGAAGCGCCTAGAACCGCTCGGCCACTCCGGCCGGCAAACATCTGGTCACCTGGAGCTCCCACTTCTGTCTCTTTTATTTCCGACAGAGCTCTGTGTATAACATAAATGTGGATGAAATCGGTGTTGAGGACTAAACGCGTGCCCTTTGTGAGCTGCAGGCTACTTGTGCGTGGCGCGCTCATGCAGTGCGCTCAAATAAAATATTTTAACTTCTATTTTCTCCGTATTAACTGAGATTGGCTTTCCTTCCAATCTTAAAAACAATTACGATATGTTAATTACATTTAGTAGGCGGCCGGTGTGGCCGAGCAGTTCTAGGCGCTTCAGTCTGGAACCGCGCGACCGTTACGGTCGCAGGTTCGAATCCTGCCTCGGGCATGGATGTGTGTGACGTCCTTAGGTTAGTTAGGTTTAAGTAGTTCTAAGTTCTACGGGACTGATGACCTCAGATGTTAAGTCCCATTGTGCTCAGAGCCATTTGAACCAAGCCAATTACATTTAGTATACAGCAACGTGCACTTAGAATGACCCAAACGTAAAGTAGCTAGCGACCACATTTATCACTGCAAACCTTTCAAACTTTGTGCACAGAGTCCATAGAAATTAAGTATGAGAATGACTATTCCCCATAACAAAAACACAGATACTTCATCATGAAGCTGTGATATGGAGCTATAAGACTCGAAAGAGATTAATTTTATATGCTGATTATTTTCCTCAGGATCGAATGAGAGATCGACGTGCAAATGTGAAAGAAGTCATTTTAACTTTTTAGAGGAAAAGGAGCACCTCTACCGATAAACTGACCACAGAAGTAGATGTACGTTTGACTCATTTACATACAGTATTTTTTACAGTTTAGTTAGTTTTTACTGTTTACAGCAAGAAAATCGGTAAAACTCATTTTTTCGTATATTGCTGTCAGTCGCTTCGTTACTTTCCTGTGTGGTCTTTCCACTTACTACTGCTCATTATATGTTAAGTTTTACAGGACATCAAAGAACTGTTTACTTGTAGGTAAGCCCAGTAGCTAAAATTCACAATTAATAAAATAAACAAAACGTATCCGTTCGCCTCTGGCTTCAAACTCATATGTTTACTTGGTTTCAATAGAGCAATCTTCACGCACGTTGTAAGTAGGCTGTTTAGGTTTTTATGTTGGTAACGCCACGTAGCGCTCTGTATGAAAATCACTGACTGTGCTGTGTGCAGTCTGTGGCTGGTTGGCATTGTTGGAATATTCACTATTGTAGTGTTGGGCAGCTGGATGTGAACAGCGCGTAGCTTTGCGCAGTTGGAGGAGAGCCGCCAACAGTGGTGGATGTGGGGACAGAGATGCTAGAGTTTTGTTAGCGGACGATATGGACGTGTGTCCGTCAGAAAGAGGAAATTTGTAAGACTGGATTTCAGCAACTGACTTTTGAACATTGCCGGCCGGAGTGGCCGAGCGGTTCTAGGTGCCACAGACTGGATCCGCAAGACCGCTACGGTCGCAGGTTCGAACCTGCCTCGGGCATCGATGTGTGTGATGTCCTTTTAGGTTTAAGTAGTTCTAAGTTATAGGGGACTGATGACCTCAGAAGTTAAGTCCCATAGTGCTCAGAACCATTTTTTGAACATTATTAAGGTAAATACACTCCTGGAAATGGAAAAAAGAACACATTGACACCGGTGTGTCAGACCCACCATACTTGCTCCGGACACTGCGAGAGGGCTGTACAAGCAATGATCACACGCACGGCACAGCGGACACACCAGGAACCGCGGTGTTGGCCGTCGAATGGCGCTAGCTGCGCAGCATTTGTGCATCGCCGCCGTCAGTGTCAGCCAGTTTGCCGTGGCATACGGAGCTCCATCGCAGTCTTTAACACTGGTAGCATGCCGCGACAGCGTGGACGTGAACCGTATGTGCAGTTGACGGACTTTGAGCGAGGGCGTATAGTGGGCATGCGGGAGGCCGGGTGGACGTACCGCCGAATTGCTCAACACGTGGGGCGTGAGGTCTCCACAGTACATCGATGTTGTCGCCAGTGGTCGGCGGAAGGTGCACGTGCCCGTCGACCTGGGACCGGACCGCAGCGACGCACGGATGCACGCCAAGACCGTAGGATCCTACGCAGTGCCGTAGGGGACCGCACCGCCACTTCCCAGCAAATTAGGGACACTGTTGCTCCTGGGGTATCGGCGAGGACCATTCGCAACCGTCTCCATGAAGCTGGGCTACGGTCCCGCACACCGTTAGGCCGTCTTCCGCTCACGCCCCAACATCGTGCAGCCCGCCTCCAGTGGTGTCGCGACAGGCGTGAATGGAGGGACGAATGGAGACGTGTCGTCTTCAGCGATGAGAGTCGCTTCTGCCTTGGTGCCAATGATGGTCGTATGCGTGTTTGGCGCCGTGCAGGTGAGCGCCACAATCAGGACTGCATACGACCGAGGCACACAGGGCCAACACCCGGCATCATGGTGTGGGGAGCGATCTCCTACACTGGCCGTACACCACTGGTGATCGTCGAGGGGACACTGAATAGTGCACGGTACATCCAAACCGTCATCGAACCCATCGTTCTACCATTCCTAGACCGGCAAGGGAACTTGCTGTTCCAACAGGACAATGCACGTCCGCATGTATCCCGTGCCACCCAACGTGCTCTAGAAGGTGTAAGTCAACTACCCTGGCCAGCAAGATCTCCGGATCTGTTCCCCATTGAGCATGTTTGGGACTGGATGAAGCGTCGTCTCACGCGGTCTGCACGTCCAGCACGAACGCTGGTCCAACTGAGGCGCCAGGTGGAAATGGCATGGCAAGCCGTTCCACAGGACTACATCCAGCATCTCTACGATCGTCTCCATGGGAGAATAGCAGCCTGCATTGCTGCGAAAGATGGATATACACTGTACTAGTGCCGACATTGTGCATGCTCTGTTGCCTGTGTCTATGTGCCTGTGGTTCTGTCAGTGTGATCATGTGATGTATCTGACCCCAGGAATGTGTCAATAAAGTTTCCCCTTCCTGGGACAATGAATTCACGGTGTTCTTATTTCAATTTCCAGGAGTGTACATTGTTTGTTCTCTATCAAAATCTTTCATTTGCTAACTATGCCTATCAGTAGTTAGTACTTTCCGTAGTTGGAATCTTATATTTAGCTCGCAGTATTGGCGCTCGGTATATTGCAGTAGTTCGAGTAACGAAGATTTTTGTGAGATAAGTGATTCATGAAAGGTATAGGTTATTGTTAGTCAGGGCCATTCTTTTTTAGGGGTTATTGAAAGTCAGATTGCGTTGCGCTAAGAAAATATTGTGTGTCAGTTTAGTGATGATCAGAATAAGTAAAGAGAGAAATGTCTGAGTACGTTCAGTTTTGCTCAGCTGTTTGAAAATCAAACAATGTAAGAGGTTTGCTAGCACAGTCATTTATAATTTTTCTAAGGGGACGTTTCAATGTGCACTAAATTTTGGGGCATGGATTTCAGCTGAGTTTCCATTCTGTATACTGTCTATTCTGTGCCAATACTAACGGTGCCTGGGTCACTGTCCGTTACATGTCGTCAGTGGTCATCTCGTCTTTTTCCCCTGTGCTTCCCCCTCAGGGGGGTCAGTCCCGGAACCGTGCGACTGCTACGGTCGCAGGTTCGAATCCTGCCTCGGGCATGGATGTGTGTGATGTCCTTAGGTTAGTTAAGTTTAAGTAGTTCTAAGTTCTAGGGGACTGATGACCTCAGATGTTAAGTCCCATAGTGCTCAGAGCCATTTGAACCATTTTTGGGGTCAGTCCGAATACTAACAAGGTGAGACCACGACGATGGGATCACGGATTCACTTCAAACTTTGTACACCTTAAGTAGGCCATTCAAACAACTTGATGTGCAAGTAGGAATCTACATCTACATCTACATCCATACTCCGCAAGCCACCTGACGGTGTGTGGCGGAGGGTACCTTGAGTACCTCTATCGGTTCTCCCTTCTATTCCAGTCTTGTATTGTTAGTGGAAAGAAGGATTGTCGGTATGCTTGTGTGTGGGCTCTAATCCCTCTGATTTTATCGTCATGGTCTCTTCACGAGATATACGTAGGAGGGAGCAATATACTGCTTGACTCTTCGGTGAAGGTATGTTCTCGAAACTTTAACAAAAGCCCGTACCGAGCTACTGAGCGTCTCTCCTGCAGAGTCTTCCACCGAAGTTTATCTATCATCTCCGTAACGCTTTCGCGATTACTAAATGATCCTGTAACGAAGCGCGCTGCTCTCCGTTGGATCTTCTCTATCTCTTCTATCAACCCTATCTGGTACGGATCCCACACTGTTGAGCAGTATTCAAGCAGTGGGCGAACAAGCGTACCATAACCTACTTCCTTTGTTTTCGGATTGCATTTCCTTAGGATTCTTCCAATGAATCTCAGTCTGGCATCTGCTTTACCGACGATCAACTTTATATGATCATTCCAAAGGAAGATGCACTACTCTGGCAATTGCGGGAAAATCGCAAGAGAAATTTTACGCGTCTATTAGGTAATTGATGTATCTATGCGAAGGAGTTGGCCATAAGAAATCGTTCTGGTCATGAGGTCAGCGTTCGCGCATAGCAAGAGGTGAGTGGACGAGGAGGCGGTTCGAATCCTGCACTTGGCCGTCAGCGACGGAGCGGCGAGGGCGTGTGCTTATCGTCCCGCCGCACTAGTGGCGTACGCGAGTTTGTTTACTTCCCGCGAGCGCTAGTCTCTTACTCCAAGTTCATTGAGGTAAGATGGCGGACTCCTCTAAGATGAGCACTATCAAGATTACGTTCCAAGCCGAATATCCAGGACCGCCAGCATATAAAGTAGAACGTTTTTGCGTGATAAACTACGTCTAGATCCACAGGACATCACTGGTATTAACTGTGCTGTCGGCAAACTCCAGTTTAGGCACTCAGATGGACATATCGACGCTGTTACCGTTGAACATGCAGACCTAGGCCTGAGGACCCTCCGGGTATTCGAGTTACCTTTCGAGGTACCCGCCGAGTCCGTAATCTTCACTCTTAAGCCGTAATGGACTGTCATTAGTCAGATGGCTGACAAGTGTCAGACTTTTACAGCGTATCCAGTACTCAAAGGAGTAAGACAAGTAAAAAAAAATCGAACTCACGAAGCATGTTCCTTCATACTTAAACATTGCTGGTTGTCGTGCAGTTATCGTGGTTCAAATGGCTCTGAGCACTATGGGACTTAACATCTGTCGCCTAGAACTTAGAACTACTTAAACTTAAATAACCTAAGGACATCACACACATCGCCGGCCGGAGTGGCCGTGCGGTTCTAGGCGCTACAGTCTGGAACCGAGCGACCGCTACGGTCGCAGGTTCGAATCGTGCCTCGGGCATGAATGTGTGTGATGTCCTGAGGTTAGTTAAGTTTAATTAGTTCTAAGTTCTAGGCGACTGTTGACCTCAGAAGTTAAGTCGCATAGTGCTCAAAGCCATTTGAGCCATCACACACATTCGAACCTGCAGTTATCGTGTACGACGGACAACCATGGATATGCTCAGGATGTGGACAGGAGATCATGTTCGCTCTGATTGTTTGCAGAGGCGGATCACCCAGATTCCACCAGGAGAAACGGTATAACATGTTCTTCCTTCGATACTACCAATTACTTATGCACAAGTGAGGGCATCTACGCCGGGCGGAGTGGCCGAGCGGTTCTAGGCGCTTCAGTCTGGAACCGCGTGACCTCTACGGTCGCAGGTTCGAATCCTGCCTCGGGCATGGATGTGTGTGATGTCCTTAGGTTAATTAGGTTTAAGTAGTTCTAAGTTCTAGGGGATTGATGACCTCAGATGTTAAGTCCCATAGTGCTCAGAGCCATTGGAACAATTTTTTTGGGGGGCATCTACGACGTCTGGCTCACAAGTGACGGCTCCTACGACGTATGGCAGTGGGAATCGGGAAGGGCACATACTGCCCGCTCACTGCAGAAGGAGTCGGCAGATAAACCCGAACAGCAACTGCCACCGCACAACCAACGGCTGGATGTTGAATGTTGATCCACGAGTCGTGTCAACCCAAGCTTTGCTCTCGGAAGGCGCAGAGGAGTCGGATCTGCACTCACATTCTGACACGGAGACGCGCGTTCGGAAGAAGCGTTCGCCCCGTAAGCACACGAAATGCCGACAGACGCCGTCTGACGACTGTCTCTTGCGGACGTATACACACGATCGTACTGATTTCGACAGTGTCGTGGACGCTGCTGCTATGGAAGCGTCGATCGACACTGCTCCCTGTTTAGGAACTCAGACAATGGATTCCTCTTCTTCTGGAGACCCGTTCGGAGATGGAGGGAGCGATGGAAAACCGTCGCAACCGCGAGGAATCACGACAATGGCCTCTTTGGT
This sequence comes from Schistocerca nitens, assembly GCF_023898315.1. Lineage (NCBI taxonomy): Eukaryota > Metazoa > Arthropoda > Insecta > Orthoptera > Acrididae > Schistocerca > Schistocerca nitens. The sequence goes on along the minus strand of NC_064616.1, from coordinate 179,245,865 downwards.
AGCCGATGAACCACACAGACAGCCTCTCTCCGGTGACTCGTGGGCGAACGACGTGGAAGACGACACTTCGGCGGTCACATCACTTGCAGAAAAGAGGGAGTTACACAATTTCCCCCATCTCCTGCGGACACCGTTGTAATAGAGACGACAGGGTGGCGTTGGGGTGACCAAACCCGTCGCCACTGCGTACACTGATGACTGCCGCTGCCTTCGAGGGCGAACGACAGTCATATAGATTCGCGACTGTCTACATCAATAATATCCAGTCGCGCGAAGCTGTCATTGTTCCACGACACCTTTATGCGGGCAACATTGACGTGCCCTTACTGCAGGATGTATACGTTCTTGGCATCCAGAACAACTCCATATTCGCGACATGCATATCACACGCGTCGAATACGGGCAGTGGCGTCGCAATACTTCTCAAAGAAGGTTTAATAGTCACCGATATACGGTACGTAGCGAATTCCAGGGGCATGGCACTTACGGTTCAAGGGATACACCTCGTCAATGTTTACGCAGCGTCCGGTAGCAGCAAGAGGCGTGAACGTTCACTACTCGTTATTGAGGAATTAACACAATTATGACTCTGAGCACATCAGTCCCCTAGAACGTAGAACTACTTAAACCTAACTAACCTAAGGACACCACACACATCCATGCCCGAGGCAGGACTCGAACCTGCGATCGAAGCGGTCGCGCGGTTCCGGACTGTAGCGCCTAGAACCGCACGGCCACTCCGGCCGGCAACACAATTATGCCAAGGCAGGATAGGTGATATGGTGATCCGGGACGATTTTAACTGTACACAATCTGCCAAGGACCAAATCCCCCCAGCATTTACCATGCCTAGCACTCGGCGCCGTCGTTCGCGAGCTCGGTTTGGTGGACACTTAGGACATCATCTTTGCTGATAGGGTTTCACGCACTTTACGGAACATTTGTCTAGTATACCTGCCGCTCTCTGAGGGATGCGGTCACGGCAGCCGACTTGTGGCCAGCAGTATTTACTGACCACACGTCTTATATCTGTACCACCAGGCTTCGACGCCAAGTGTGGCGCAGCCGCAGCCCGTGGAAATTTATAACCGCTCACCTGACCTCACCGGAATGTCAAGCGGCAGTGGGTGACATGTGGAGACTGTGCCTACGACGACGAGGAACGTATACGTCTGCTTTACAGTGGAGGCTGGACTGTGCCAAGCCGAACCTTTGACATACTTTGAAGACGTTCAGTAGGGAAGCTGCGGCATGGAGTCGCAGCACTATAGAGTTCTATTACGTCATCCTCCGGGAGTTTTCCACTATGCCCCCATCATCGAGCTGCCAGATGACTGTGAATCGAGCAAAAGCTACGATTGTGACGTTGGTTCATCAACACCTGAAAGAGACAATCATTCTTACACGTCAAGCAGTCGGAATCGCCAGTGAACGGCCTTCCACATACCATTTAGCCATGGAAAGAAAGCGCAGATGCAGCACACTGGTCCATGAGGTGACGACAGAAGATGGCGTCCGTCACGTCACACAAAGATACATAAGTAATGCATACTTTATCCATTTTTCTCACCTGTACGTTGTAATATTTCTGGCTTATTCAGCCATCATATTAGGCTCCAGGAAGCTATTCCCAGGGCAGTGGAGATGCAAGAAGCATAGAGATGACGCAATGTGGGATGAGGTACCGGTGACAGATGTTAGATTCGGTACCATTCCCGTGAGAAAGACCGCCTGCATGATGCTGCTGCTCTGTGATTGGCTGCTGTGTTCGGCGGTAGGGCGCCAAAACGTTAAAGTTTAGTTGCTATTATTAATTAAACCTGTCATCCAAACTACTTCATTTTTTTAAATAAACATCTCCCAACAGCCAGCTATCAATCAGTCATTTCAAAATTATTGAAATAAAAGTATTACTAAAACAAAAGACTGACGATATTACTGCCGATGCACTTCGGTGGCGTTCGGGTCACGCCTTACTGGCTTGGCGCGTGAAGTGTCTCGGGCAGTCTGGCTCTCCAGTTCTGACCGTTCCAGTAGACAGACATGTTGTCTGTTATAGCAGTATTTGTTTCGTGCAATTTTATTTACTACAGTTCCGACCGTCGCTAGGTACAGACATGTTGTCTGTAATAGTAGTATTTGATTCATGTAATTTTATTCTCCAGTTCTGACGGTTCCACTAGACAGACATGTTATCTGTGGCAGGATGTATTTCATGTTATTTTAGCCAGATATAATGACTGTGGAAAGATATGTTCAATACGTTGTGATCAAGAATAGTTTCTCGTGTCTATATCAATAAAAACGCGAGTGGCATCCCAAATGAGTTATAGTTTATTCATAGCAGCAGTTCCTTGCGAAGTTAATTTCAGCCTCAAAAAAAAGAATCCACGACCTATGTGCTGTTTTCTGCGCTGGGGACATCATCATCATGAAGACAGCAGGTTAGTGAAGTGTGCAAGAACTTATGTATTCTACACAGGGCAGTGGGAACAACTAGGCACCTCACGTGTACTGCATGCACAGTACAAATGTGCTCAGTGACACGTCATCTGCAGTAATGCAGAGGAGGTAAAGAAGGATGAAAGTATTAACACTATCTCACTTTTATTCCTTTTTTCTTGCCGTAACGTGGAGAAGAGATCTGATCATTATCACTGTCGCTGGTTTGACGCACGCCGCGGTGAGTTACTCGGGAGCTCCAACAGGAATTGCTAGAACCAGTGACTGAAGAAATGTTGGATGCCATAGGAAAAGGGGCAACCAGTAAGTTACTAGGGCCGGATAGGTTACCCTCGGAGTTTTATAGAACGTTCCAGAGACTTTGGTGCCCTATTGGACTACTATATGTCAAGAGCTCATGACACCATAAGTACAACTTCCAGCTGCCTTTGTGGAAGGTATCATCATCCCAATTCGTAAACCTCGCAAAGGATCACATATTACGGACTACCGACCATTAACTTTGTTGAACTGTGATATGAAAATCATCACGCGTCTACTGGCAGCTCGAATTTGGCGTACGACGTTTCGCGTCCAATCGAGGGGTGGGACGCATAATATCGGCGCTGCCTGCGCTGCAACAGGGGCTTGATTTCCCTCGCTAAGGTGCCTCGTGTACCGGCACCGTGGGCTGCGATAGACTTCAGTCAAGCATTTGATCGCGTCAATCATATGTAATAACCGGCTGTTCTTCAGAATATGCATTACCGGTGCTTTCTTCGAGGTGGTACTCCGTCTCCTACGTGGCGCAACATCGAGACTGCTTGTCTACGGTAGACTTTTTTTTTAGTTATGGTTTTTAGGGCGCAAAACTGCTACGGTCATTAGCGCCTATCTGTGGCTTAGGGAAAGGTAAAAAAAAATGGGAAATCAGCAGCAACTCAAATAGTGGGGAAACTGAAAAACAGGAGGAAAACTTAGAAAACCAATATAGAATTGGGGGAGGGGGGGGGGTTGTTTTCCCCAAAAAGAGCTTCAAATGACCGACGTCACCTCACTGACACTAATAAACTCGAGGACGCGATCGGCTGAGCGCGTGTCATCTGCTAAACTGGAAGATATATCAGGCGACAGCTGTAGACGGGCGCGTAGCGGAGTAAAAAAGGGGCACTCAAGTAAAAGGTGTCTCACCATCCACAGTTGAGAGCAGTGGGGACAAAGCAGGGGAGGATCGCCACTTAAAAGATATCCATGGCTAAAAAGACAGTGCACTATCCGGAGTCTAGTTAAAATTACCTCAACAACGGTAGACTGTCGAACACCTTCCAAATTCCCCGCTCTGTTAGACACGGATGCCAATTATCGACAACATTTTACGCTTTAGAATTAGAACCTTAATTATACGGTCTGCGACAACGTCTCACGGGTTTGTCTCTTGGTGGCTTCGTTTTCAGGTGCACTGCGTATACAGATGAACAAATGTTAACTCTTCGTGACGAACATGATGTACACAGAGCCTTGGACTGGTTAGCCACTTATGGTGAAGCTTCGAGGAGCCGCGTAAATGTACATAAGTCGATGGCCTTCGATATTCGTACTGAGATAACACCTGCGAGCGTCGCTCCATTGAGACTGTGTGGTAAAATTTGCTGTCTTGGTATCGACTTCACGGACGATATCTCATGCATGACAACCCTTAATTATTGGAGCCTCTTGCAACACATCTGTGCTGGACTTATGGATCATCGTCTCTGTTCTTTAGACCTTCATCAACGGACCGAGTTTATTAATGTCTAGGACTGAAGACAACAACAACAACAACATCAGGCATCACGAATTACGCATGTAGCGCAAACACTACCGATACCTAAACACATAGCTCGAAGCATCATGGCGGCATTCGTTTCATTTTGTCAGCACTGGAATGATATTTAAGTTTCGATACGACTCTCTCACTCTTCCTAAAGAATGGGGCGGACTTGGGCTTGTCAGTGTTCATGTTCGAGTAGTGTCTCTATACGTTAGATGCACCTCAAGCTTTGGCGGCGATACCCGACCAGCCTCATGGGCTTATTGATGGAGGCTCTGGCACCATCTTCCCTTGACCCTCCGGTGGAGCTTGCTGAGATTCCGGTGCCATTTTCCTACTCTGGGAGGTTTTATCTGGAGTATAGCTACTTAAGGGACGTTCTTCCGTTCTCTCGCTTACCAATGGCGGATGACGTCTATCGCTGCCGGTCGTCTAACGTCATCGAACTGACATGTCGTACCGTGCACTGGAACGTAGTATGGCGCATTGTCAACGCGATAACTCTAGATTCAGACGTACGTTCGACCTGTTACTTAACGGTCGACAGAACACACTGGAGAGAGCCTCCATAGGATGCATCTTGCAGATTCGCCTTTGTGTGTGAACTGCAACGTCCAGGATATAGACGAACACCGGCTCCATTGTGAGCCAGAGGAATGGATCTGATATTTTGTGTGTCAAATTTTGGCTCTCTTTTTACGAGTGTCATCCTCTTATGTCGATTCCCGCAGTCTCCTCTACCCGGACGCTGTTTATTACCCGAGGACGAAACACAACGCTGTCACGTGGATCAGAGGTCACGCGATTTATTATTCATTTGGAGGTGTTTTCATAGAACTCGCGGATTTCTGGAACTATTTAAACGATCGTCATTATGTTACTGTGAAGAACCCTAAGTACAGTCAGTACTTTTCGAACTTCTTGCGGAGCGTCTTCCACGATCCGCCCCGTAGCTGGATTGTTGATCGCAGGAGATAAATTTATACATTCACACGCAGGAAATTCAGGCATATAACGATAACTACACGACATTGAGAGAAGACATTCCGTGAAGATGGGGCGGCGGAGTCCGTGAAGTACCGAGGCCGCATGTGCGTGTTACAGAAGTGTTGTGTTTTGTTTTCTTTTTTTTTTTCAGAGAATAGTCTTGCAAAGGCGGATTTATTTTTTGTCAGTAAATAAATGAATGTCCTCCTGTGGCCATTTACCCCTTCCATATGCTCCTTTTTGCCGACAGAGACATCGCTCATAAAATGCCCTCTGCCTACTTTGTCCCCGACTCCATTCACTCTATTCCTTTATCCTATGGAAAAAAATCCTGCAAACATACATTTTTTAATCTATATTTTTTTATCACTGGTCTCATTATTTAATTTATATGACAGTTGAGAGGTAATACAATGAAAAAAAACTCGTACATTTTCATGAAGTTATAGTGAATTTCGTACGTTATTTGACTAATTACTATTTTTAATTAAATTTTCACGGACGAGAGACAGGCTTGGAAAGCCTTGATAAACAATGATGCGAATTAATTTATTCCGCAATATAGTAAGTCACAACGTGTCAGACCACAAGAGTAATGTACACACATCAAAAAAAGTTTAGCTACCTAAGGATTACGGCTCGGAGGAACCCTGACAGCCAAGCCACCATGTTGAATAATGCTTTTCGTGCAGCCACAGGACGTCGTGTTAAGACTCAAACTTAGACAATAGGTTGCATGATGCGCAACTTCACTCCCGACGTCCATGGCGAGGTCCATCTTTGCAACCACAACACCATGCAGCGAGGTACAGATGGGCCCAACAACATGCCGAATGGACCACTCAGGATAGGCATCACATTCTCTTCACCGATGAGTGTCGCATATGCCTTCAACCAGACAATCGTTGGAGACGTGTTCGGAGGCAACCCGGTCGGGCTGAACGCCTTAGACACATTGTCCGGCGAGTTCAGCAAGGTGGAGGTTCCCTGCTGTTTTGGGGTGCCATATGTGCGGCCGACGTACGCCGCTGGTGCTAATGGAAGGCACCCTAAAGTCTGTAAGATACGTGAATGCCATCCTCCGACCGATAGTGCAACCATATCGGCAGCGTATTGGCGAGGCGTTCGTCTACGTGGACGACAGTTTGCGCCCCCATCATGCACATCTTGTGAATGACTGTCTTCAGGATAACGACATCGCTCGACTAGAGTGGCCAGCATGTTCTCCAGATATGAACCCGATCGAACATGCCTGGGATAGATTGAAAAGGGCTGTTTATGGACGACGTGACCTACCAACCTCTCTGAGGGATCTACGCCGAATCGTCGTTCAGGAGTGAGACAATCTGGACCAACAGTGCCTTGATGAACTTGTGGATATTATGTCACGATGAATACAGGTATGCATCATCACAAGAGTCCGTGGTACTGGGTATTAAAGGTACTGGAGTATACAGAAACCTGGGCCACCTCCTCTGAAGGTTTGCTGTATGGTGGTACAACACGCAATGTGTGGCTTTCATGAGCAATAAAATGGGCGAAAATGATGTTTATGTTGATCTCTATTCCAGTTTTCTGTACAGCTTCCGGAACTCTCGGAACCGAGATGATGATAAACTTGTTTTGATGTTTGTGCAATTACTCGTCTAATGTGCTCTCGACATCACACGTTGCAGGATGGTATTTGTCATACAGACACGGAAAACGTAAATTGAAACTCCATGAATGCAGTTTTCCCGCATGTACAGGGAGTGTCTATAGTTTCTAAGGAAAAACACACCTCGTTGACATTTTTAAAAATGTCACTTCCTTCCGATAGTATAGATTAAAAATTTCGTTCGAGTGTGAGCCGAACCTGTGCCTCACACATGTTCGTCTTATGTAGCTCGACAGTAACCACTTAACTACCACGAACCTTAACAATCAGTATCTGCACACAAATAGATAAGCCATATAATAGACGCGTATAACTCCTCTTACCATGTGACCACCACGAACTCTAACGTTCAGCACCTACGCACAGATACATAAGCCAAGTTATAAGATGCGTAAAACTTCTCTTACGATTTTCATGGAATTGCCAGAGTAGTGCACCTCTACTTGCACATTATGTTGTTTTAATGGCATACTAAAGGTGTACAAAGTTTGAAGTAAATCTGTGATGGCAACGTTTTGGCCTCCTCTTATATGTCAGTGGCCTGATACATGGCACCCAGCACGCTAATGACTACACAACAGCCACTAGGAAAAAGAACGAATATAAAAGTAGATGGCTTAATCCTGACAATCACTGACATTACTTATTGCAAGCATTAACTATTTTGTTAGTTGAATGGGAACAGAATTAAGATAATAATGACTTTAAATTAATTACGAATAGCACATAATAATAATAATGGCGTGTAACGAGGGTCTCCCGTCGGGTAGACCGCTCGCCTAGTGAAAGTCTTTCGATTTGACGCCACTTCGGCGACTTGCGCGTCGATGGGGATGAAATGATGCTGATTAGGACAACACCACACCCAGTCCCTGAGCGGAGAAAATCTCCGACCCAACCGGGAATCGAACCCGGGCCCTTAGAATTGACAGCCTGTCGCGCTGACCACTCAGCTACCGGGGGCGGACAATAGCACAGGGGACGTGCCAGTTCAGCAAAGGACTGACACGTATAACTTCTATTAGCAGTTGCTGTTTGAAGCAAACACAGTACCTAAAGCACGTCCTGGAACATGACTCTTAATTGTGGACACATCAGGCTACAATGGGCGCACGAATGATGTGTTCGCTTTTATCAAATCACATTGTCGGAAAAGTAACGCTGATCATTTGAATTATCTGACTGGGACATTCAAGTGCGCATTTTGATGCGACATGATGAACGAAAAGCCAGAATCATAGCAAAGTATTTTTAGGGCTTAATCTTCGGTTAACGTCAGTGCAAATGATTGAAGTTTTCAATAGCAGCTGCCATGTTTGGAAAGGCGGAGAAAGAAACAAAATCATTCCCATTCTTCAACACAGTTGCAATATCTCAGTGCGTTATAAGAGTTGGCCTGAATCTGAGACCGAGCGAGGTGACGCAGTGGTTAGCTATACTTGACTAGCATTCAGGAGGTGTGAGGTTTCATATACTCGTGCGGTCCCTTTGGATTAGGTTCTACGTGGATCCCAATGTCGATTAAGACGAATGCTAAATGACATCTTTCAAATGAAAATGACCGAGCTGATTTCTTTCTCCATCCCGGTCTTATGAGAGCTTGTGTTGCCTCTAATCAAATTAGGATGACCTTCCTTATATTTAATGTTTTTCATTTCTGTCTGTAGCCACATTTCAGCTTATAATGATAACCGATTTTAAAACATCTTCAGATCTGTTAAAACAAACAAAAGAAATGCCAGTTTTATCTTACATAACTAATCTTAAATACGCATGTGATGAATATAAAGATGTACCTGTTGTATAAAGAGTAGCCAAATGAAAGCGAAACACAAGGAAAAAATGTAAGTAAACTGATTATTATTTCAAAAGTAATTGCCGTAACTGTTAATACATTTATTTGTTTGTGAGGCAATGTGGTCTTGCCATCATGGAAAAGTGTTTGCAGTTGCCTACGGAACCATGATTGAACACAGCGTGCATATCTGTCCAAAGCAAAACCACGGCTACGAATGGCCTTCTTCAGCGCTACAGAAATATGGAAATCGCATGAGGGAGATGGAGACTGTGTGTTCGCTTCCCAGCGAAACTTCCGCAGCGTAGTCAAAACAACCTGCCAACAAAATGCCCGTTCATATTTTGCCAAGGTTGTTTCGACTACTTGTATGAATGAATGGTGTCAGTTCTTTGAGGCATGTCGGACAGAACAGACATCACGAATTCATATAATTGATTCGCCTCGATGGGCAATGAATACAGTACCTTCAGTGCGGATGCACATTTACGTTCAACCTCCAGTGGGAATCTAAAATTAGTGAACAAGGAGGACATGAACGGGAACTATGAGTCGGTCGGGGAGCGTGCTGAGATAGTCCGTGCATCTGCGGTAAGCACTGTGTCTGGGTTGCGCAGTGGTTACCGCAACTGCGTAGTAAGCAGGAGATTCCGTTATATGCGAGTGCAGGCTTTCTCGGCGAATTTCATATATGAAGTCTTCACGGGTTGTCAGCCGAGTAGCATCGTCGTCTCGTAGCAACGTTTCGACGGAATGCGTCTCCATCATCTTCAGGCGAAGTGTCGGGATATCACTGGCTGGCGGCTCCTTTTTGACTTTCCTCACTGTGAGGAAGTTCGAGTGGAAGTTTGTGGCCTGTTGGCCTTTACCCTCCTAAAGATCTTGTTGAAACTTGTTTCTGGACTGTTTGGTTATATCTGGAACTGGCGAGGAGTGCCGAAAATCTATTTCTTGTTCTTGTCGATGTGACGCTTTTTTCTTTTTCTTCTTACTAGTGACAGGAATGTTCCTCGGAGTTGGCTTCATACGTAACGTATTCCGTCTTGAGTTGTTCTCCGTAAACCAGAGAAATGAATACACAATGCAGCTGCAGAGTAGTAAAGATAGGGTAGGAATTAATCAGCTCATAATCCTCCCTGGAAAGTCCTACAAGGCCTTCTGGATAACTAACTGGTTGATGTGGGGGTGGCGGTTTTGGATGGTTTGGTGGGACAAAAGGATAGGGATTATCGTGGTGGGGGTATGTACCATCTCGAAGCGAACTGGCACTCTTCTTCATTACAGAACTTGCGCTGTACAAGTCCGGAAGCGGGAGGAATGGTGCTTCTTCCCACTCTTCTTCCTCTTGTACAGCTGCTTCGGTGTCCTTTGGCTGTGTCGCCTCCCCTTCGGCAGGCTCGTCGGTTTGCGTGGCCACCGTAGCGTCTGGGTGGCGGTGTCTTCTCTGGTGGCGGAGTCTTCTTTGGCCGAGCGAAGTTCCTGCGTCAGCACAGCAATCTGACGCCGAGCCTCGCCCAGTCCCGCCAACATGGCCGCCCTGTCTTCCGCCATGGCGGATTTGAAGGCGGACATGGCTTCTTGTACGCCTGTAGAGGACGTCTTCTGTACAAGAGACCACCTCTTCATGTTTGGTGGTCACTTGCTTCTGCGTCTTCATCTTCTCCGGTCCGCGCCAATTCCTGTTGTATGCGCAGGAACGGACGTTCGCCGCGTGTGCGCCGCCGCAGTTGACGCAGGTACGAGGGGTGTCCTTCTTCTTGCAGTAGCGTGAGTCATGTGCTTGCGCACACTTCGTGCACGCAACTGCGCCGCTGCAGTGCTTGGCGACGTGGCCAAGCCTTTGGCAGCGGAAGCACTGTGCTACGGTCTTCTTCTTCTTGTTGCCGGACGTTCCTGCTAGCGTGAGCAGCAACTCCGCTAGGGCTGCAGCTTTGCGTCCCCTTGCGCGTCCAGACACCTTGAAGCAGCAACAGTGACAGCAGCGATGCGTACCTCTCCGCAGCCTGAGCGGGTCCTCCGACGTCAAAGATCGCGAGAATTCTCAATAAACATGAAGACCGTTTTCCGCGCAGCAGGAAAAATCAAAGACCTTCTCAGTTCAACCAAGGATCCACTAGATCTGACGGGACCAGGTGTGTGCAAGATCGGATGCGAATGTGGGATGCAATATATAGGACAGACGCAGGACTGCATTTCACAGCGCCGCAGTGAACACATTAGGCATGTACGCTTGGGTCAGACCAACAAATCTGCTGTGGCGGAGCATAGTATTGACGAGAAGCACACCTTCGATTTCGAGGACACAAAGAAAATATACAGTACAAACGGATTTTGGGACTCAGTAATCAAAGTGTCCATAGAAATACGGTTACACGACAACCTAATCAACCGCGACAGTGGCTACCATCTCAGCACAGCCTGGGAGCCTGCAATCAGGAAAATCAGAGAAGAACGTTCCGTTCCACCGAGGGCCGCGGACGGATCAGACAGAGACGGACGTCGGGACTCGAACCCCGCGCACGCGTCCCCCCCCCCCCCCTCCACAACCACCGGCCGATCCAGGAGCATCGGGCGATTCCACGGGCGTGTGATTGGCCGGCCGCGGGAAGCGGGGAGCGGTCCAGCAGAGATATAAGCCCGCGACCGACGATATCCCGACACCATTCCCGCTCACGCTGCGGTGAGTTACGTATAGCTGATTGTCGCTGTTGCTACTCGAGATGTCGGGACGCGGAAGGGGACGCAAAGCGGCTGCCTTGGCGGAGTTGCTGCTCACGCTAGCAGGAACGTCCGGGAAGAAGAAGAGGAAGACTGCAGCGCAGTGCTTTCGCTGCCAAAAGCTTGGCCACGTCGCCAAGCACTGCAGCGGAGCAGTTGCGTGCTTGAAGTGTGCGCAAGCACACGACACACGCGACTGCAAAAAGCAGAAGGACGCCCCCTGTACCTGCGCCAACTGCGGCGGCGCACACGCGGCCAACGCCCGTTCCTGCGCCTACAGAAGAAATTGGCGCGGACCGGAGAAGAAGACGCAGAAGCAAGTGACCACCACACACGAAGAGGTGGTCACTTGTACAGAAGATGTCGTCACCAGGCGCCTTAACGACGCCGTACAAGGAGCCATGTCCGCCTTCAAATCCGCCATGGCGGAAGAGAGGGCGGCCATGCTGGCGGAACTGGGCGAGGCCCGGCGTCAGATTGCTGTGCTGACGCAGGAGCTTCGCTCCGCCAAAGCAGCTTCCGCCACAACAGAAGACACCGCCACCCAGACGACCCCTCCACGTGAGAAGGAGTTCGCGACGGTGGCCACGCAGACCGACGAGCCCGCCGAAGGGGAGGCGACACAGCACAAGACGGACACCGAAGCAGCAGCGCAAGAAGAAGAGTGCGAAGAAGTCCCATTCCTCCCGCTTCCTGATATGTACAGCGCAAGCGCTGTAACGAAGAAGATCGCTGCATCGCTTCGCGATGGTAGATACCCCCACCACGACAACCCTTATCCTTTCGTTCCACCTAACCATCCTAAACCTCCACTCCCACATCACCCACTTGGGTATCCAGAAGGCCTTCTTGGTCTTTCTAGGGAGGAATTCAATCTGATTGATTCCTACCCTATCTTCACAGAGTGGCAAATGCGCTGTATCGTCATTGCTCTGGTCAACGGAGAATATGATAAAGCAGGATGCATTACGCACAGTATCCCAACCGAGGGAGAGCCCTTAGCAACAAGCAAGAAGAAGAAGAAAAATCGACATATCGTCAAATTCAAGAAATAGGTCACCGGCACTCCTTGCCAGTACAGATCCAACCACCAGTACAGACAGAAGACTCTACAAAATTCCCAGGGGAGTAAAGGCCAACAGGCCACAAACTTCCACACGAACCTCCTCACAGTGAGGAAGTCATAAAAGGAGCAGCAGCAGCAGCAGATCCCGACACCTCTTGGATTCCCCATAGGTGATCTGCACGCCACAGCTGAAACTCCACTCCTGAGAGAGCGTTTCCAAGATCTGGCAAGGGCCTTCTATGAAGGTTCTTCCAGATCAGGAAACGCCCTCATCCACTCCCTAGGTCGGTATGACATGTCCCGCGACAAGCACAAGGGCACCATGACGATCTTCGACGATTAAGTCGAAGAGAAAATCTCAGCACCCAATCCCTTAATCCTGTTCCTTCTTATATAATGCCAATCATCTCGCCTACCTCAGGCAAGTACCAGACACAAACAGAACAATCATCACATATCACAGACACCAAAAAACTACAGAAATAATCACACACACACGTACACAGGGGAATAAAAGCCGAAAGGCTACAAACTCCCCCTCACACTTCCCCAAAGAGGGGAAAATAAAAGATGAGAGCAGCAGCGATATCCCGACACTTCGCCTGAAGATGATGGAGACGCATTCCATCGAAACGTTGCTACGAGACGACGATGCTACTCGGCTGACAACCCGTGAAGACTTCATATATAGGAGATTCCGTGTTCGAGTTCCGGTGTGGCACACGTTTTCAAACGTCACCATTAATTTCACACAAAGTCCCGATGCAGTTAATATCACGAGTTCCTTATCTTTCCTTTCTCCAACCTCCACCTTCAATTTACATAATACTTTTCCACTACGCTGCAGGAGTTTTGCTCAGGAGTCCTTGCACATCTTCCGTACAATCTCTATCTCTCCCCATGCGAGTTCCATGTTTTTGGAGCTGTATGATAAGTATGTAACAGTCAACCGATTGCAACAAAATTTTATCAGGTTTCGAAACCGACTATGTGTGTCTTCATCAGAAAATCCATACTTACCTTAAAAGATTATAAACAAACATTAATATAGAGAAAAACTAAGGTATAAACAGTTTTTATTCCGAACAGATTTATAAGAAGACTGCGCTCATGTGTAGCAACTGTCGACCACAGTTAAGAGCAATAATGCTGTCATCACATAAAGATACACCCTTAAGAAGTTAATGTTAAAACCACACAAAACAGAAGTAATTAAAACTGACATAAAATTACAGTTACATGGTGTAGCGCAGTGTTCACCGCTAAGGACTGCAAGAGGAAATAGTCACTGCAGGTGACATCAGACTAAGACGCTCACATGCAAAGGATGAGAACTTTTGTACCTTTCTTTCCTAAGAGATCTTCTTTGTATTTAACAGAAACTGCTCGTCCTGTCTATGCTGTTTAATGGGCTGGACATGGGTCACAGCTAATGTTATGGATACCTGAATTTTGTAAGGTTGAATGCGGTGGTTTCAAATTGCGAATAAGATTATTTTTTGACACTAATGTTAACAGAAAATGCTTTGTTACAATGGCATTTGTTTTGGAGGAGACGCTGACTCAGTAAGATATAGGTCCTACATACGGTATAGAATTTTTTTTCTTTTCATTGAGTTCGTTATTGGGAGAAGTGCCGAGAGCGGTAATTCTGTTAGTTTTTTATCTTTGAAAATATTAACCGCTACGGTTTGCTGCCATAGTATTGATCAAATTAATCTCAGCTTCGAGATGTTCACCAAATAAGGTACAGCTCTATGGATGGTAGAATGAAATAAGGCCTTTTTTGTCAGACTGGGAGTGTGCTGAACAAGAGGGAATTATTTGATCAGTGCAGCTTTCTTTGCGAAAAATATTGAAAAAAAATTGTTGTCAACTATTGTTAATGCTAAATCTAAATAATTTAACAGACGGAATTCGTTTTCGTGAAGATCACTGAAAATTTTGAACAGGTGATCAATGCCGTTATTTGGCCCTCTGTAAATAACGAAAATGCCGTCTACATATTTCGAGTACAAAAGACAACCCAGAGTAGCCGTGGTGTCCTCGCGTAGCTCGAAAAAACTGTGAAGTTTTTTGGGGACAGGTCCTATTGAATGACGTAAACGAGATAGTGGCGTCACAGCTTCAGTGTGAATATTTTAAAAAAAAGTTCTACTAAGGAATTTATGAATAAGTCTGCAAGAATACCAGCTAACGGATTACCCTCTGCTTGACCGTCGGATTGCTTTCCATTGAAATCGAAATAATAATATTTTACTACAAATTCATTAGATCAGTAATCTGCTCGTCAGAAACCTCTTTTTTAAAAGGACGTAAATTTTTTCTGCAGTATCCAAAGTAGTTTGTACTGGTGTAAAAATTTTGAAAATCGAACGGAAGCAACTTAGTATTTTGATCACAATTTAAGTTTTACATTTTACTAACGAGATTTTTACTATTAGAAACTGAATCATTATTTTGAAATAAATGAATTTTTTTAACTTATAGCGAAGAAACTTTGCTACGTTGTGGGAAGCAGTATTCATACTATTCGTAATCGGGTGAATTGGATGATCTATTCTGTACACTTTAGACTGCGAACGTAACTTTGGAGGTTGAGGTTTCATGTTAATTAATTGTCTTTCAAGAAAGAGATTAAGCCAAAATTTTGCATCGCTAATAGTGGATCTAATTTCTCTTGGCAAAGCTGGAGCAGTGTCCTCGTGTAGCTGGCCGTTGTGGCCGAGCGGTTGTAGGCGCTTCAGTCCGGAACCGCGCTGCTGTTACGGTCGCAGGTTCGAATCCTGCCTCGGGCATGGCTGTGTGTGATGCCCTTAGGTTAGTTAGGATTAAGTAGTTATAAGTCTAGGGGACTGATGACCTCAGACGTTAAGTCCCATAGTGCTTAGAGCCATTTGAACCATTTGAGTGTCCTCATGTAGCTCGAAAATATTGTTTTCCACAAAAAACTGTAAGGTTTTCATTACGTACTCTTATTTGGTAATAATGAATAAGGCGGTGCGTTTATCGTATTTCGTTGTTAATGCTTAATTTTCCTTAAGATTTGCACTAATGGCTTCAATTACTATTTTGTCACCATTAACTGTACTTTGAAAATTATCTAAATTTTTTCTTACAACATTGTACATATGATGAGCTATTCTGGTCTGTTGAGAATTTTCCATTTTTATGTTATCGATATTAGTTTTGTGATGTACTATCATATTTTCTACACATTTTGGTCAGACAAAGTAGGCATAACGGAAGAGACTGTCACAAGTCACATTTCGAATACATCTTCCGTAGTTCTTTTCCTTCCCCATGAACCATGGACCTTGCCGTTGGTGGGGAGGCTTGCGTGCCTCAGCGATACAGATGGCCGTACCGTAGGTGCACCCACAACGGAGGGGTACCTGTTGAGAGGCCAGACAAACGTGTGGTTCCTGAAGAGGGGCAGCAGCCTTTTCAGTAGTTGCAGGGGCAACAGTCTGGATGATTGACTGACCTGGCCTTGCAACATTAACCAAAACGGCCTTGCTGTGCTGGTACTGCGAACGGCTGAAAGCAAGGGGAAACTACGGCCGTAATTTTTCCCGAGGGCATGCAGCTTTACTGTATGGATAAATGATGATGGCGTCCTCTTGGGTAAAATATTCCGGAGGTAAAATAGTCCCCCATTCGGATCTCCGGGTGGGGACTACTCAAGAGGACGTCATTATCAGGAGAAAGAAAACTGGCGTTCTACGGATCGGAGCGAGGAATGTCAGATCCCTTAACCGGGCAGGTAGATTAGAAAATTTAAAAAGGGAAATGGATAGGTTAAAGTTAGATATAGTGGGAATTAGTGAAGTTTGGTGGCAGGAGGAACAAGACTTTTGGTCAGGTGAATACAGGGTTATAAACACAAAATCAAATAGGGGTAATGCAGGAGTAGATTTAATAATGAATTTAAAAAATAGTAGTGCGGGTAAGCTACTACAAACAGCATAGTGAACGGATTATTGTGGCCAAGATAGACACGAAGCCCACGCCTACTACAGTAGTACAAGTTTATATGCCAACTAGCTCTGCAGATGATGAAGAAATCAAAGAAATGTATGACGAGGTAAAAGAAATTATTCAGGTGGTGAAGGGAGACGAAAATTTAATAGCCATGGGTGACTGGAATTCGAGAGTAGGAAAAGGGAGAGAAGGAAACATAGTAGGAGAATATGGATTGGGGCTAAGAAATGAGAGAGGAAGCCGCCTGATAGAGTTTTGCACAAAGCATAACTTAATCATAGCTAACACTTGGTTCAAGAATCATGCAAGAAGGTTGTATACATGGAAGAATCCTGGAGATACTAGAAGGTATCAGATAGATTATATAATGGTAAGACAGAGATTTAGGAACCAGGTTTTAAATTGTAAGACATTTCCAGAGGCAGATGTGGACTCTGACCACAATCTATTGGTTATGAACTGTAGATTAAAACTGAAGAAACTGCAAAAAGGTGGGAATTTAAGGCGATGGGACCTGGATAAACTGACTAAACCAGAGGTTGTACAGAGTTTCAGGGAGAGCATAAGGGAACAATTGACAGGAATGGGGGAAAGAAGTACAGTAGAAGAAGAATGGGTAGCTCTGAGCGATGCAGTAGTGAAGGCAGCAGAGGATCAAGTAGGTAAAAAGACTAGAGCTAGTAGAAATCCTTGGGTAACAGAATAAATATTGAATTTAATTGATGAAAGGAGAAAATATAAAAATGCAGTAAATGAAGCAGGCAAAAAGGAATACAAACGTCTCAAAAATGAGATCGACAGGAAGTTCAAAATGGCTAAGCAGGAATGGCTAGAGGACAAATGTATGGATGCAGAGGCGTACATCACTAGGGATAAGATAGATACTGCCTACAGGAAAATTAAAGAGACCTTTGGAGAAAGAGAACCACTTGCATGAATATCAAGAGCACAGATGGAAACTAAGTTCTAAGCAAAGAAGGGAAAGCAGAAAGGTGGAAGGAGTAAACAGAGGGTCTATACAAGGGCGATGTTCTTGAGGACAATATTATGGAAATGGAAGAGGATGTAGATGAATATAAAATGGGAGATATGATACTGCGTGAAGAGTTTGGCAGACCACTGAAAGACCTAAGTCGGGACATGACCCCGGGAGTAGACAACATTCCATTAGAACTACTGATAGCCATGGGAGAGCCAGCTCAGACAAAACTCTACCACCTGGTGAGCAAGGTGTATGAGACAAGCGCAATAACTTCAGACTTCAAGAAGAATATAATAACTCCAATCCCAAAGAAAGCAGCTGTTGACAGATGTGAAAATTACCGAACTATCAGTTTAATAAGCCACGGCTGCAAAATACTAACACGAATACTTTATATACGAATGGAAAAACTGGTAGATGCCGACCTGGGGAATGATCAGTTTGGTTCCGTAGAAATGTTAGAACACGTGAGGCAATACTGACCTTACGACTGATCTTAGAAGAAAGATTAAGGAAAGGCAAACCTACGTTTCTAGCTTTTGTAGACTTAGAGAAAGCTTTTGATAATGTTGACTGGAATACTCTCTTTCAAATTCTAAAGCTGGCAGGGGTAAAATACAGGGTGCGAAAGGCTGTTTACAATTTGTACAGAAACCAGATGGCAGTTATAAGAGTCGAGGGGCATGAAAGGGAAGCAGTGGTTGGTTATTCAATCTGTATATTGAGCAAGCAGTAAAGGAAACAAAAGAAAAATTCGGAGTAGGTATTAAAATCCATGGAGAAGAATTAAAAACTTTGAGGTTCGCCGATGACAATGTAATTCTATCAGAGACAGCAAAGGACTTGGAAGAGCAGTTGAACGGAATGGACAGTGTCTTCAAAGGAGGATATAAGATGAACATCAACAGAAGCAGAACGAGGATAATGGAATGTAGTCGAATTAAGTCGGGTGATGCTGAGGGAATTAGATTAAGAAATGAGGCACTTAAAGTAGTAAAGGAGTTTTGCTATTTGGGGAGCAAAATAACTGATGATGGTCGAAGTAGAGAAGATATAAAAAGTAGACTAGCAATGGCAAGGAAAGCGTTTCTGAAGAAGAGAAATTTGTTAACATCGAGTATAGATTTAAGTGTCAGGAAGTCGTTTCTGAAAGTATTTGTATGGAGTGTAGCCATGTATGGGA
Organism: Schistocerca nitens; assembly: GCF_023898315.1. Lineage (NCBI taxonomy): Eukaryota > Metazoa > Arthropoda > Insecta > Orthoptera > Acrididae > Schistocerca > Schistocerca nitens. Next base: position 179,227,241 of record NC_064616.1, on the reverse strand, counting down.
GCGAAACATGGACGATAAATAGTTTGGACAAGAAGAGAATAGAAGCTTTGAAATGTGGTGCTACAGAATAATGCTGAAGATTAGATGGGTAGACCACATAACTAATGATGAAGTATTGAATAGAATTGGGGAGAAGAGGAGTATGTGGCACAACTTGACAAAAAGAAGGGACCGGTTAGTAGGACATGTTCTGAGGCATCAAGGGATCACAAATTTAGCATTGGAGGGCAGCGTGGATGGTAAAAATCGTAGAGGGAGACCAAGAGATGAATACACTAAGCAGATTCAGAAGGATGTGGGTTGCAGTAAGTACTGGGAGATGAAGAAGCTTGCACAGGATAGAGTAGCATGGAGAGCTGCATCAAACCAGTCTCAGGACTGAAGACCACCACAACAACAGTTCTGCATACCAGTGTGCTCTCTCTGCAAGAAGATAATACGTGTAGCGTGCTGTTTAACTCCTCTTCAGGGCTGGCCCCGACTCGCTGGACGGGTCCTGTCGGCTGATGTGAACGAGACAGTGGCGTCATAGCTTCAGCGTGCATATGACGGCATGTCTTTATAATGCCCAGAAAAAGGTATGCATCTGAAATTCGGTTTATTCATTGTGTAAGTGTCTGTCTGCTTATTCTTTTTTCGATTATGAAGATCTTCCAGTAAAAATGGGCTCTAAATTGCATACCTTAAGGGCTATGCGAGCGTGTTCAGTACAAGACGTTTTTCACAGTTATAAAGATGAGCAACTGCTCACAGCTCTTAAGGTATGCACTTTAGAGCTCGTGTTTACTGGAAACTTGTTGTTGTTTTGGTCCATACCACATCTTTCAAAAGTATGGAAAGAAAAGAGCTTGTAGTAGGTCCACTGTCAAAGGTCCCAGGAAGATTTTTTTAAAAGAGTAAACCGCCATTTGACTGTGTATTATTATGTTTACCTTTTGTAATATCCAGATTTCGGCTTTTATGCCATTATCAAGTACACTGCTAACAGTTGTTCTACTTGTACCACTTATTTTTAGCGTTGTACTTTATAGTATCATAGAAGCCGAAATCTGTATAGTACAAAAGTTAAATGTGAGAATACAAAAGCGGTTTACTCTTTTAAAAATAATTGTATGACTGTGTCTCAACGCCATCAAAAACCTTTCATCAAAAAGATTGTCGCATATAACATTCAACTCAGTCGTTTGCGGATGAGAGCCCCTTACCTCAAACTATTGTTACATTTACCCTTCTCGATCATCCCTGAAAGTTTGCAACATCATCACGAAATCACCCTGTGTATTACAAGGCCACAACCGCCAGTGCCTGAGATGGGGACCTATCCATTCATATATAAATTTTCTACCCATTGTTTTTTCTTACTCTTCTGTGGTTAAATTTCTCCAGTTTTCTGCATCTTTCATATCTTTCAGATTAAGCAGTAATATGTCCTATAAACCACTAGTACAACAGTTATTCCTTACACTATTGTTGTGCTTACTATATTGGCTTAATTGTATATTATTTTATTGTTATGACTATGACTGCCAGTTGAAAATTAATTGAATGTACATTCTGTCATAGTGTCTGACAACAAACCATAAAGTTCTTACGATAAATAAATAGATAAATAAATAATAAGTAAGTGGGGATGTCGGACTTGGAGCGATTGGGATACGACATGGCCATCCTGAACCAAATTTTCGAACACTAAAGCGACACATTTGTGACCAGATGAAACATGTTACGTCACGCAAATAACAGAGAAAATTGTAATTTCGCCAACTTGTTAATTTTCTTTCCATACATAGCAATCCGGTACATTTACCTTCTTGAGAACTGCTGTCTGTCAGTTAATATGGAAAAAGCACGAAAAATCAATCATCCTCTTTTGAGCGAGAGATGGTTTATTAAAATTGGATGAAAATTTACGATAACAATATTTTGATGATAACTGCCATATTACTGTCTGTCGTCGTACAGCGAGTTCGATACATTCCAAAGCCTGCTATGAACGACTCCTCTAGCGGCCGGTAAGCCACTGGACGGCTGCAAAACACTTCGAGTCGTGCTGTGTTGATGTCTCTACCTCATGTAAGGTACATTTCTCTAGGTGCGACTATCGCTGTTGTTCAACTAGTATCGTTGAACGAGTAAACTTTGAACGATAATCGATGGTTACCATTTTGCTGGGAACATCTGCGATTTGTTGATTTTTAAGCAGGCTCGTGTTTCTATTCGCAGTCACAGCATTCTAGCGAAGTTCGATAAAATGAGTTTAAAGTTCAGTAAGCGTAAAAGAGTGTTACTTAAAAGCCTTTTGATTGATGAGATGGAAGAAAATGGTTCAAATGGCTCTGAGCACTATGGGACTTAACTTCTGAGGTCATCAGTCCCCTAGAACTTAGAACTACTTAAACCTAACTAACCTAAGGACATCACACATATCCATGCCCGAGGCAGGATTCGAACCTGCGACCGTAGCGGTCACGCGGTTCCAGACTGTAGAGCCTAGAACCGCTCGGCCACCCCGGCCGGCTGAGATGGAAGAAGACGAAACACTTTTCCTGATGTGCGGGACGAAAAGAGCCAAAATACACCTTATGTCTGAGTTAAAAAATGAAGAGGTACTGTATCGAATATTGATCATCACTCATTTGCGTGAGAATAACAAGTTTACCGAATTTTTCCATCTTTATGTTGGACAGTTTGACTTATTTCTAGGATTAATCGAAGATGATTTTTACAAATAATCGTACAATACAAATTTTTACCTTGTAACACTGGAATGAAAACTTGCTATTACCCTGAGGCAAGTAGAACTGCTGTTTATACTCTGTAATTTTATTGTCCTGCAGTTTAAAACTTACACTGATTCATAAAGAAAAAACTAGGATAATAAAAAACAATGTATATCGAACAAATTTATTGAAAGATAAACTTCTAGATTACAAATTGTAGGAAGCAAAAAATTTTACAGGCGTTAATTTATGTAAGACCTCATCCCCAACGGCAAAATTTTTCAGAAATGCAGAAGGAATGTGAGTCTGAAAGAAGTAAATGAGCTCTTAGTGTAGAGCTTTGATGTGTATAATCTGTTTCAGAACTTGGCGCAACAGCAGCTGAAGCAGCTGCCGAGCGAACGAGCATAGAAGTCTGCCGCAGTGTGCTACCACCTGGTGGCACTGATGTACACTTCTAGTTTAGTGGCAATGGCTAGCTGTGCACATTGTTTACCAAATCCATATGTATTTGGCAATTACGTAACGCGAGTTGCGCATGCTCAACAGCTCCTTAAAACGTGCACAACTGAAGGCGTGCTCGCGACCCTGATCCCAAATTTCACGAAGTTTACAGGAGCAGTAGCGCGGTAGACTTAAGTACCGTACGCAACATAGATTGCAGCATCCATGTTACGTTTAACAGCATTCAAAGAAAAATAACCAATAAATCCGCAAGGTGTCGAAAGTTAGGGTGTTCACGTGCTCTTGTGCTCTTACACAACAACCACCACTGATAATAACATACGTTACCGTTACCCGCAATCAGCAAGCATAGAAACTAAAGTAACGGGACATATATCGCGCAAGGGGTCTATTTCGTTCGCTTTTTCCTCTAATCATTCGTAAAACTCTCACTAGGTGGTGGTACGTTACCGTACTCTGGTGCACTCTGGCGAGACATCAGCAAACTTATTCCAGTGGTGTATAGAATAGTCTAAAACACTATCAAAACAATAGTACTAAACAATAATAGTAAACGTCGATTAAAGATGTATCAGAGCGTAATAGAGATATACAGAGACAGGGACTCGACAGCAAAGTTTCAGAAACTCTGTTCGTTCCCTTTTGATGTAAACAGTGGAACATGAGAATCAGTGTGCGATTTGCAGGGGGGATGGGGGGGATTTCCCCCCCTCTGCATCAGACCATCCCCTCCTCTGGTTTTAGTTTATGTATCCCAACCTGGGATGTTTATTTCCCACGCACTGGAGTAAAACTTGACATATAATGTAAATTTGTGGAGCCGAACACTGGAAGTTTTTAATAAGTCTTACTATTAACACTATTAATATGTTTCAGTTTTCTATCATCAGAATAAGTACAACTGTTCACAAATGTGCTTCTACGTTTTGAATTCCCCTCGTATATCTGTACCCGCATGTAGATGATTTTGTAAATAAGCTTTACCTATAATGTACTTTTAAAGATATAACAAGGGATGGCTTTTCTGATAATGCATACGTGTCTATAGTGAGTTTCGGCATTAACATCTATTTATAAATAGCTGTTTAACCATGCGTAACACCACGGTCCAAGCTAGTAACATATATAATTCTACTAACCCCCTAAGACATTCCCCCCCCCCCCCCCCCTCCCCACTGGTAGAAGCACAAATCGCACCCTGATGAGAATTGTGTGCAGGTTGGTAGAACACCCTTAAGCTGTAACATTAGAGTCTTCAGGACTTCCATTAGTGCTGTACTCCGAGGAAATCATGCCCCCGAACCTCTGCCACACAGAGCTAAGCGAGATTTTAAGGCGCAGCCTTAAGACTGGTTACTACCTATTCGAGAAACATCGCGGGACATCACATATCAACATTTCCAAATACGTTGATCGGCGTTATTTAAATCCCTGTGGGAGATATAAGAAATGCGTTCTGATAATTTAAATTTTGTAATACGTTATTGAGACATTTATTTTAATATATATTTTGGTGCGGGTCCGCCTCAGAGTCTTTAATTATGAGCCGTGGCTGGTCCAAACCCAAACAGAAAAGGAACTTCCGACTGTAATATCACATCCAACGAATTTAACTGTAGTTCAACACATTCAGCCAAATAACGTTCATCAGGCATTTTCTAGGTCTACACAACATTAATCAATAATCATCGTGGACCTAGACTTCATACATTGCATTCTACTTCTCCACAAACGAATGACGGCATCATTTGCTCAGTTCCAAACGGTTTCACGTAGTAGTTATTGTAATCAATTTGCGGGCAGCCGTAAGACCATGAAAAACAAAGTTCTGTTGTTTCTAAACCGATCGATTTGTAGTTAACCTCTCTACTGGATAAATAGTGGAAATCTTCACCAATAAATGATAAGGATATTTGACGACTGGTTCATATAGTACAATCCCAGTCAGTTAATTTATTATATCTATAAAGTGATTATACAATTTTGTCATTTCTTGAATCTTACACTTCACACTATCATCGCCAAAAATGGAGATGGGTAAATGTAACTCTCGAGAAAAGTCTTTCAGGCTATTCCGCAACTTCTTGGTTCCAACTACCATAAGTCGTTCGAACTCTATCATTTCTCTTCGTTGACTCTATCTGACAGTTATAAGTCTACACGTACATGGTAGAAATCTCTCGACCAGGTTCACAAATGACGATGATATCAATGACCTTTTTTATGGGTTATGATGGTTCATTTTGAACAGGAACGTAATTCACGGACCATCATTATCTGATGATTAGGTTTGTTTGTACGATTTTTAAGAATCTGTATCACATATAAGTGTAGAAACTGGAATACCGTGCGATCATAAAATTTATTGTTTGAACAGAAAATCGTCCAGAGTCGGTGAAGATACGTAAAGAGTTTTAATCGTTATTTTCAACAGTTAGGTAATGAGTGATCTGATTCAGACCTGGTGTATTTTTCTTTAAAATGATTCTTATCAAGTATGTAGCAAAACGGCAACAGTGGATGTAGCAGACGATACAGACTTTAAAAAATTGCTATGATACTCGGGCTGAGAGACCCCGAAGGATAGGTTCAGTCACCTAATCGGAAAGTATTTTCTTCTCCGCCACGAAATGGCCCCATTTCTTCGCGGTGTGTGAGACTTGTGTCTTAAGTGTGGGTGACTGTACTAGATACGTGTATTGTGTGGTGCCATGTTTGTGTTGTGTGATAATGAAAGAAGGCCCCGGCATCAGCTTGCTACTCTTGAATAGCAACATGGGGGCCTCCGGACATGTACCCACCATTAACAGCGTCATATGCTCTCACTTCATGAGACACTGCATAGAGGTTGGGAATTTAATTTTGGTGATTGGTACAATGTCTAGTGATCATAAACTTGACCCCACCGCCTCTACTCCCCTTGTCGCCCAAATACTAGGGATGAAAATGTCTTCCATGATCAAAATTCGAATTGGCTACCACCGCATAGGCGTCCGTTCCCGACATCGAATGTGAAGGCGGCTGGTGTAGGAAATAGCTGAAGTCAAGCATATCAGCAGAATGCATATCTGCGTTTTACACGAAACATTATCTGTGAGAAAACTTTATGTTAAGAGGTACAAAGTTTCGAGCGTTTGAAACAGGCTCCAGACGATTTCCTTCATTCATTTCCTGCTGTGGATGAAACGCGGGCTCGCCGTTTTAGTGAAGAACCGAAACAGCAATGCAAAAGCGATTCTTCTTCTTGATAACTTTACAAAGAATAAATTAACAGCTAGTGAGTTTTACACATCTCTTGAAAAGACGTTAAGAGTGTAAAAGAAAACCTTAGCAAGGTGGCGCAATGAGTAAACCATGATTTCTTATAGTTGTCAGTAATACTGAACAAAACATTTAATTTTTAATAGGGAATCTGACTTTACACAACAAATGCCATATTCATGGTTTCACGTTCAGAACCCTTCTTATATATCTACATAACTTTAAAAAGTATATTGTGACCGAAAATCAACGACAGTTAACTAAATTTTATTTATTTTTTAATTTTTTTGTGATGCTCATAATATACCGCTTCACTGAGTGTAAACATTACGAAAAGTGCGTTGGTGTTGCGATGATTGTACCAGAAGATATTTTCGTATTCTGCAACTTACTTATACATCACAACTTATTTAAAAGAATGTTGGTAATAAAAGGTAAACACATTTAACGAAATTTGTTTCTTTTTTACTACTTTGATGGCGGGTACAAACTACCCCCTTCCCCCCTTGGCATTACACGTTGTGGAAAATGTGTTGGTACTGCTAGTGTTAAGGCCGTGGACAGGCACTGAAGGGGAGCGGCTTTCAAGTCCACTTCCGGCGTCAAGACAGCCAGATTTAGGTTTCCCAGGGCTTCGATGTATGGATTTAGGTGAGTACCAGGGTGGTACTTTGAAAAGCGCAGGTCAGTTTCCTTCGCCATTCTGCGACTAGCTGGATTTTTGATCCACCTCTAATAGCTTCCTCGTTAACGTAACGTTACATTCTAATCATTCTTACATGCATTTTGGAAAAGTTTGGCCCTCGCAAGAAAGTGCACTTGGTCAAAAAAATGGTTCAAATGGCTCTGAGCACTATGGGACTTAATTTCTGAGGTCAGAACTTAAAACTAACCTAAGGACATCACACACATCCATGCCCGAGGCAGGATTCGAACCTGCAACCGTAGCGCCTAGCCGGCCGAAGTGGCCGTGCGGTTAAAGGCGCTGCAGTCTGGAACCGCAAGACCGCTACGGTCGCAGGTTCGAATCCTGCCTCGGGCATGGATGTTTGTGATGTCCTTAGGTTAGTTAGGTTTAACTAGTTCTAAGTTCTAGGGGACTAATGACCTCAGCAGTTGAGTCCCATAGTGCTCAGAGCCATTTGAACCATTTTTTTCGTAGCGCCTAGAAACGCTCGGCCACCCGACCGGCAATGAATGTTTTAGTTCGACCACTTTTTTCGCTTTGCCGGCGCACCTGGTCATAAATATACTTTTTGTCGATGGGAAAACTAAGTGGCTACATGTACGATTTACTGGAACATTCACACAGTTCGTCAGAGTTTACATTCTCTGACTTTTACCTGTTCCCACAGCTAAGGGTGCTTCTATCTATTGAACTGAGTGAAGAGGTTATGGTAAGCGTTCAAGAGTTTTGCAAAGGTTCCAGACCACACTTCAGGGATGGAAAAACACTGGACTAAGTGAACTGACCTATATGGAGAATACGTCAAAGAATTAGAGCAATTTTGATGTGACAACAAAGTCTGACACTGTCGGGCATAGCTGCTGTAGGGCAAAAACAACTGACTGAAAAAGAAATACCGCACAGGAAGAGGATTTAGCACCGTAATATCAAACCGTTAGGGAATTCAGTATTCTAAGATCCGCAGTATCAAGAGTGGTCTGAGAATATCAGATTTAAGGCATTACCTCTCACGATCCAGAGCAGCGGCGATTGTGCAGAGTTGTCAGTGCTAACAGACAAGCAATACTGCGTGAAGTAACCGCAGAAATCATTATGCGACGTACGACGAGTGTATCCGTTAGGACAGTGCGACGAAATTAGGCATTAATGGGCTATGGCGACAGACGACCGACGCGAATGGCTTTGCGAACAACACGTCATCTGTAACGTCCCCTTAGAAAATTTAATTAATTACTGTGCTGATAATCCTCTCACATTATTTGATTTTCAAACAGCTGAGCAGAACTGAACGCACTCAGACATTTCGCTCTTTACCTATTCTGATCAACACCAAACTGACACACAATATTTTTTTAGTGCAACGCAATCTGACTTTCAATAATCCCTACAAAAGAATGGCCCTGACTAACATTAACCCATACCTTTCACAAATCACTTACCTCACAAAAATCTTCGTTACTCGAACTACTGCAATACAGCGAGCGCCACAACTGCCAGCTAAATAAAAGATTCAAACTACGGAAGGCACTAACTACTGATAGGCATAGTTAGCAAATGAAAGATTTTAATAGAGAACAAACAATGTATTTACCTTAACAGTGTTGAAAAATCATAATATACATAGCAGTTCATGACATCCAGTCTTACAAATTTCAAAACTCCGCCATTTCTCTCCCCACATCCACCACTGCTGGCGGCTCACCTCCAACTGCCCAACACTACAATGGCAGACAACAATGCAAACTAGCCACAGACGGCACACAGCACAGCCAGTGATTTTCATACAGAGCGCTACGTGGCGTTACCAATAAGAAAGCCTAAACAGCCTACTTACACATCTCCTGCAGTGCCTCTCCTGGGCTCGTGACAATATCGGTTGGACCCTAGACGACTGGAAAACCGTGGTCTGGTCCGATTTTAGTTGGTAAGAGCTGAGGATAATGTTCAAATGCGGCGCAGACCTCACGAAGCCACTGACCCAAGTTATCAACAAGGCACTGTGGAAGCTGGTCGCGGCTCCATAATGGTGTGGACTGTGTTTATATGGAATGGAGTGGGCCTCCTGGTCCAACTGCTACTTGGAAACCATTTACAGCCATTCATAGACTTCATGTTCCCAACTAAGGATTGAATTTCTATGGCTGCAAAAGCGCCATGCCATTGGGCCACAACTGTTCGCTATCGGTGAGAAGGACATTCTGGACAGTTCAAGCACATGATTCGGCCACCCAGATCACCCAACACGAATTCCACCCAACGTTTATGGAACATAATGAAGAGGTCAGTTGACGCACTAAATCTTGCACTGACAACACTTTCGCAATTATGGACGAATATAGAGTCAACACGGTTCAATATTTCTGCAAGGAACCTCCAACGCCCTGTTGAGACCATGCCACGTCGAGTTGTTGCACTACGCCGGGCAAAAGGAAGTCCGACACGATACTGGAGGTTATCCCAGGACTTTCGGCACCTCAATGTAGACTGACGCCACAGCTTACATACTAATAGCTAGCCAACGCCTGTGATATGTCGCATGAAAGTGATGCAAAGATGAATTACACACAAAGTGGTTTTACACCCTCTGCTATTTCCATCCATTTCAAGTAAAGCCACACGTGAATGTAGATGTTGTTTGTTGTTGTCTTCAGTCCTGAGACAGGTTTGATGCAACTCTCCATGCTACTCTATCCTGTGCAAGCTTATTCATCTCCCAGTACTTACTGCAACCCACATCCTTCTGAATCTGCTTAGTGTATTCATCTCTTGGTCTCCCTATAAGATTTTGACCCTCCACGCTGCCTTGATACCTCAGAACATGTGCTACCGACCGGTCCCTTCTTCTTGTCAAGTTGTGCCAGAAGCTCCTCTTCTCCCCAATTCTATTCAATACCTCCTCATTAGTTATGTGATCTACCCATCTAATCTTCAGCATTCTTCTGTAGTACCACATTTCGATAGCTTCTATTCTCTTCTTGTCCAAACTATTTATCGTCCATGTTTCACTTCCATACATGGCTACACTCCATACAAATACTTTCAGAAACGACTTCCTGACACTTTTGTTGATGTTCATCTTATATCCTCCTTTCAAGACACTGTCCATTCCGTTCAACTGCTCTTCCAAGTCCTTTGCTGTCTTTGACAGAATTACAATGTCATCGGCGAACCTCAACGTTTCTATTTCTTCTCCATGGACCTTAATACCTACTCCGAATTTTTCTTTTGTTTCCTTTACTGCTTGCTCAATATACAGATTGAATAACATCGGGGAGAGGCTACAACCCTGTCTCACTCCCTTCCGAACTGCTGCTTCCCTTTCATGCCCCTCGACTCTTATACGTAACTGCCATCTGGTTTCTGTACAAATTGTAAATGTATGAAATTTAAATTGTAAATGTATGAATGTAGATAGGGAGGTCCCAAAAGGTATTTTATACTCGATAAATTGAGAATTTTTACTTATTTCCGTGCACTGACCTTTTTCTATCAATCCAACCTTATAGCAGTCCCAGAGTGGTGAGCAGTGCTCAAGAATGGGTCGACTAGTGTTTTGTAAGCTATTTCTTTTGTGGATGATTTAGATTTCCTTAAGGTTCTTCGAATAAATCTCAACTTAGCATCTGCTATTCTGACAACTAGTTTTAAGTATTGTTTCCACTTTTGGTCACTGTAGACGTTATTCGCTCGTATTTTACTGCTTTCATTAATTTATCGTAAGTAATGTAATCTATCAGCAATGAATATCTTCGCTTATTTGTGCGCGATGAGTTACATTTCTTTATATTCCGAATCTCTGTATCAATCGTCGATTCTCCACAGATCTTCCTGTATATCGCTACATTCTTCTGACGCTACAACCTTCCTGTAGATAACAGCACCGTCCGTGATTATTCTCACGGAGCAACCGACGGTATCCACCACATCAATTATGTCATGTAAACAGTAAAGTCCCTAGGACGCTCCCTAGGGGTACTCCCAAAGATAACCTTTATAGTTGTCGATTTTGCCACATTAGGAACGACATGTTGAGTTCCATCTACTATGATCTACATCTACATAAATACTCCGGAAGCCAGCCTATGATGCTTGGCGGAGTGTATCCTGTTCCAATACTAATCTTTTCCTTCCCTGTTCTACTCGCAAACAGAGCGAGCCCTATTCTGTCTAACCTTTATTTTATGGCCCTTACGCGAAATGTACGATAGCGGTACCAGAATCGTTCTGCAGTCAGCCTCAAGCGCCGGTTCTCTAAATTGTATCAATAGTGTTTCTCGAAAAGAATGTCGCCTTTCCTCCAGAGATTCCCATTTGAGTTCCCGAAGCATATCCGTAATATTTGCCTGTTGTTCGAATGTACCGGTAACAAATCCAGCAGCGCGCCTGTGAATTGCTTCGATGTCTTCCTTTAATCCGACGTGGTGCGGTTCCCAAACACTGGAACAGTACTCAACAATGGATCGCACTAGAGTCGCAAATTCTCCCAATAAACCGAAGTCGACCATGCATTCCCTACTACAATCCTTACATGCTCATTACATTTCATTTTGCTTCGCAACGTTACGCCCAGATATTTAATCGATGTCACTGTGTCATTCAGCACACTACTATTGCTGTACTCGAACATTATGGGTTTGGTTTTCCTACTCATCTGCACTGACTTACATTTTTCTGCATTTAGAGCTAGCTTCCATTCATCACACCAACTGGAAATTTTGTATAATTCAGCCTGTGTCCTCCTAGAATCACTCAACGATGACACCTTCCCGTACACCACAGCATCATCAGCAAACAGCTACAGATGGTTGCTCATCTTGTCCGTCAGATCATTTACTACGTAGGCCATATAGAGAATAGCAGCAGTCCTACCACACTTCCCTGGGGCACTCCTGGCAATAGGTCCAGATGAACACTAACCGTCGATGATAACATGATGAGTGTTGTTACTTACGAAGTCTTTAAGTCATTCACATATCTGTGACCCTATTCCGTATGCTTGTGCTTTCGTTCGCAGGATATTATGTGATAAGCTGAGCTTTGCAAGAGCGACGCTTTCCAATACCATACTTATTTGTGGACAGAAGCTTTTCCCTGTTGAGGTTATTTATTATAGTCTAACTGTACAAATGTCACCTGCCCTTTTTTCCAATCGCTTGGGGCTTTGCGCTGGGCGAGAGATTCGCCATAAATGCAAGCTAAGTAAGGCGCCAATGTTGTACTCTTTGTAAAACCGAAGTGGGATTCCATCAGGACCTGGTAACTTATTTACTTTCGACTTTTTCAGTTGTTTATCTACGCCATGGATGCTTATTACTATGACCTACATACGGGAGTCTATGCGATCGATGTTCGGAATCCTGTCGTGAGCCTCGTCCGATACTGCTAAGCTCGTAGTTTCTTCACTAAACGATACTGAAATGAATGCCTTCCTGAAGTCAACGATCACGGCATCACCTTAGCTGTCATTATCTACGCGTTGTTGATCAGAGCGAACTAAATTTCGCAATATCTCTGTTTTCTAAATTCATGGTTCAAATGGCTCTGAGCACTATGGGACTTAACCCCATCTGAGGTCATCCGTCCCCTAGACCTTAGAACTACTTAAACCTAACTAACCTAAGGACATCATACACATCCACGCCCGAGGCAGGATTTGAACCTGCCACCGTAGCTGTCGCGCGGTTCCAGATTGAAGCGCCTAGAACGGCTCGGCCACACCGGCCGGCTCTAAATCCACGTTTATTCACATAGAGAAAATTTTCGTTCTCTAAAATGCGTGTGCATAAAAAAAGTATCATTATTCAACAGCAGACTGTCTTTGGCGATATAGGCTTATATTTATGTACCATCAGTTAAGCAGCTAGCCTGCAATGTGTGACACAGTTGACTACAGAGTAGAATTTAGTGGATGGCATAAGTGTTTTGGAACGCACCCGTTCGTCACAGTGCCCTGTGAATGAAACTTCAAAACAGATGACTAGCATATGTGACGTTGTTGACCCAACGACCTCCTGAGTTATTATTGTAATTGCTACGGAAACATGATCAGCCTGTATAATAACATAAACGTGTTGCCTGTTCAGGTCAAGCACCCTTCGCGTTACATCATGTGATCGATCTTGTACGGTTAATCAGTCTTCGAGGAGAACACTTGTTCGACGTGCACTGTGTCATCAAAAGTATCGGGAAGCCTGTTTGTGAGCATTAACATCAGATGTGTTAGGCCTTCACCATTATGACGGCTAGAACTCTATCGAGGACACTTTCAACAAGTTGTCTGAATGTATGTAGAAGAATGGTAGCCCATTTTTTCTCAAGAGACGTAGCCAAAGAAGCTAGTAGTATTGGTGGCTGGGGTCTGGAGCGAAGTCAACGTTCTAACCCATCTCAAAGATGTTCCATTAGGTTTCGGTGGGGACTCTGGGCAGGCCAGTCAACTTCAGGAATTTTATTGTCCACAAACAACTGCCTCACAGATGCTTCTTAATGACACGATGCATAATCGTTCCTGAACAGTTCCTCTACTTTGTGCAGTAGACAATAGAGTAAAATTTGTTCATATTCTTCCACGTTCAACGTTTTGTTAAGCGTAGTAAGAGACAGACAGCCTAACAACGTAAAACGCTTCCAAACCGTAAGACCACCTCCTTCGTGAGTAGACTGCTTTAGCAGCTTCTCGCTCATCCCTGGCTCACTTGCTCACTCACCTAGTTCCATCGCTTTTGAGCCAGAACTTATCCAGAACCTACTAAACCAATCTATTATAATCCAATTTTCAGGTCTAACTCACATTTTTTTCACAAAAGGTGAACAATATAAAACCAAATTTAATATCGTTTCATAAAAGGTGAACGAAAGAAAATACAATTTAATATTTTTTTACACACATCAAAAAACGTTTTGCATCACCTCGGTTCCGAGAGTTCTGGAACCTGTAGAGAAAATTGGAATAGAGATCAACATAAACATCTTTTCCACCCTTTATACTGCTCATAAAAACCACCCATTGCATGTTGTGCCACTATACAGCGAGACCTTCAGAGGTGGTGGTCCAGATTGCTGTACACACCGGTACCTCAATACCCAGTAGCACGTCCTCTTGCCGTGATGTATTCCTGTATTCGTCGTGGCATACTATCCACAAGTTCATAAAGACACTGTTGCTCCAGATTGTCCCACTCCTCAACGGCGATTCGGCGTAGATCCCTCAGAGTGGTTGATGGATCACGTCGTCCATAAACAGCTCTTTTCAACCCATCCCAGGCATGTTCGATAGGGTTCATGTCTGGGGAACATGCTGGACACACTAGTCGAGCGATGTTGTTATCCTGAAGGAAGATTTAGATTTTTTCTCTATTTTATCCCCAACTGTATAAGCAAACATTTTTGCTCTCAGACTACAAAATTCTTCCATTATTTTTCCATTGCATTCATGTTTCATTTTTCCTACAACTTTTGTGTTAACTTGTGGAATACCATAAATATTATTTTAAGGATAATCACTAGTATCAAATTTATCAATAATTGTTTTCATGTTTTCATAGAAATCTACAGTTTTTATATTGTAGATATAACTGTCCTTATCTTGAGAATACAGTTCAATATTTTCTCATAAAAATGGTTCAAACGGCTCTGGGCACTATGGGACTTAACTGCTGAGGTCATCAGTCCCCTAGAACTTAGAACTACTTAAACCTAACTAACCTAAGGACATCATACACATCCATGCCCGAGGCAGGATTCGAAACTGCGACCGTAGCGGTCGCGGAGTTCCAGGCTTTAGCGCCTACAACCGCTCGGCCACACCGGCCGGCATTTTCACATATTTCAGTTTCAATATTCTATAGTGGAAATCATAAATCAGTTCTTTAGATAAATCAAGTATACTCATACCAACATGGATTGGTTCATTACATGTGATTTTTGTCTTATTCATATGAATAGCAGCAAGATATTCATTAAATATAGCTGTTGCTTTTAAATTTGGCTTTGCGATTAATTTATCCCTCCCCCCCCCCCCCCCCCCCTTAATGAACCATGGACCCTGCCGTTGCTGGGGACGGTTGCGTAGCTCAGTGATACAGACGGCCGTACCGTAGGTGCAACCACAACGGAGGGATATCTGTTGAGAGGCCAGACAAACGTGTGGTTCCTGAATAGGGGCAGCAGCCTTTTCAGTAGTTGCAGGGGCAACAGTCTGGATGATTGACTGATCTGGCCTTGCAACACTAACCAAAACGGCCTTGCTGTGCTGGTACTGCGAACGGCTGAAAGCCACGAGAAACTACAACCGTAATTTTTCCCGAGGGCATGCAGCTTTACTGTATGATTAAAATATGATGGCATCCTCTTGGGTAAAATATTCCGAAGCTAAAATAGTCCCCCATTCGGATCTCCTGGAGGGGACTACTCAAGAGGACGTTGTTATCAGGAGAAAGAAACCTGGCGTTCTACGGGTCGGATCGTGGAATGTCAGATCCTTTAATCGGGCAGGTAGGTTAGAAAATTTAAAAAGGGAAATGGATAGGTTAAAGTTAGATGTAGTGGGAATTAGTGAAGTTCGGTGGCAGGAGGAGCAAGACTTTTGGTCAGGTGAATACAGGGTTACAAATACAAAATTAAATAGGGCTAATGCAGGAGTAGGTTTAATAATGAATAAAAAAAAAATAGGAGTGCGGGTAAGCTGCTACAAACAGCATAGTGAACGCATTATTGTGGCCAAGATAGACACGAAGCCCACGCCTACTACAGTGGTACACATTTATATGCCAACTAGCTCTGCAGATGACGAAGAAATTGAAGAAATGTATGATGAGATAAAAAAAAAATTATTCAGATAGTGAAGGGAAACGAAATTTTAATAGTCATGGGTGACTGGAATTCGATAGTGGAAGAAGGAAGAGAACGAAACGTAGTAGGTGAATATGGAATGGGGGTAAGGAATGAAAGAGGAAGCCGCCTGGTAGAATTTTGCACAGAGCATATCTTAATCATAGCTAACACTTGGCTTAAGAATCATGCAAGAAGGTTGTATACATGGAAGAAGCTTGGGGATACTGGAAGGTTTCAGATAGATAAATAATGGTAAGACAGAGATTTAGGAACCAGGTTTTAAATTGGGCAGATGTGGACTCTGACCACAATGTATTCGTTATGAATTGTATATTAAAACTGAAGAAACTGCAAAAAGGTGGGAATTTAAGGAGATGGGACCTGGATAAACTGAAAGAACCAGAGGTTGTAGAGAGTTTCAGGGAAAGAATCAGGGAACGATTGACAAGAGTGGGGGAAAGAAATACAGTAGATCAAGAATGGGTAGCTTTGAGAGATGAAATAGTAAAGGCAGCAGAGGATCAAACAGGTAAAAAGACTAGGGCTAGTAGAAATCCTTGGGTAACAGAAGAAATATTGAATTTAATTGAT
This sequence comes from Schistocerca nitens, assembly GCF_023898315.1. Lineage (NCBI taxonomy): Eukaryota > Metazoa > Arthropoda > Insecta > Orthoptera > Acrididae > Schistocerca > Schistocerca nitens. Next base: position 179,210,684 of record NC_064616.1, on the reverse strand, counting down.
GAAAGGAGAAAATATAAAAATGCAGTAAATGAAGCAGGCAAAAAGGAATACAAACGTCTCAAAAATGAGATCGACAGGAAGTGCAAAATGGCTAAGCAGGAATGGCTAGAGGACAAATGTATGGATGCAGAGGCGTATATCACTAGGGGTAAGATAGATACTGCCTACAGGAAAATTAAAGAGACCTTTGGAGAAAGAGAACCACTTGCATGAATATCAGGAGCACAGATGGAAACTCAATTCTAAGCAAAGAAGGGAAAGCAGAAAGGTGGAAGGAGTATACAGAGGGTCTATACAAGGGCGATGTTCTTGAGGACAATATTATGGAAATGGAAGAGGATGTAGATGAATATAAAATGGGAGATATGATACTGCGTGAAGAGTTTGGCAGAGCACTGAAAGACCTAAGTCGGGACAAGAACCCGGGAGTAGTCAACATTCCATTAGAACTACTGATAGCCATGGGAGAGCCAGCTCAGACAAAACGCTACCACCTGGTGAGCAAGATGTATGAGACCGGCGAAATACCCTCAGATTTCAAGAAGAATATAATAATTCCAATCCCAAAGAAAGCAGGTCTTGACAAATGCGAAAATTATCAAACTACCGGTTTGATAAGTAACTGCTGCAAAATACTAACGCGAATTCTTTACAGACGAATGGAAAAAGTAGTAGAGACCGACCTCGGGAAAGATCAGTTTGGTTCCGCAGAAATGTTGGAACACGTGAGGCAATACTGACCCTACGACTTATCTTAGAAGCTAGATTAAGGAAAGGCAAATCTACGTTTCTAGCATTTGTAGTCTTAGAGAAAGCTCTTGACAATGTTGACTGGAATACACTCTTTCAAATTCTGAAGGTGGCAGGGGTAAAATACAGGCTATTTACAATTTGTACAGAAACCAGATGGCAGTTATAAGAGTCGAGGGGCATGAAAGGGAAGCAGTGGTTGGGAAGGGAGTGAGACAGGGTTGTACCCTCTCCCCAGTGTTATTCAATCTGTATATTGAGCAAGCAGTGAAGGAAACAAAAGAAAAATTTGGAGTAGGTATTAAAATCCATGGAGAAGAAATAAAACTTTGAGGTTCGCCGATGACATTGTAATTCTGTCAGAGACAGCAAAGGACTTGGAAGAGCAGTTGAACGGAATGGATGGTGTTTTGTAAGGAGGATATAAGATGAACATCAACAAAAGCAAAACAAGGACAATGGAATGTAGTCGAATTAAATCGAGTGATGCTGAGGGAATTAGATTAGGAAATGAGACACGTAAAGTGGTAAAGGAGTTTTGCTATTTGGGGAGCAAAATAACTGATGATGGTCGAAGTAGAGAGGATATAAAATGTAGACTGGCAGTGGCAAGGAAAGCGTTTCTGAAGAAGAGAAATTTGTTAACATCGAATATAGATTTAAGTGTCAGGAAGTCGTTTCTGAAAGTATTTGTATGGAGTGTAGCCATGTATGGAAGTGAAACATGGACGATAACTATTTTGGACAAGAAGAGAATAGAAGCTTTTGAAATGTGGTGCTACAGAAGAATGCTGAAGATTAGATGGGTGGATCATATAACTAATGAGGAGGTACTGAATAGGATTGCGGAAAGGAGAAGTTTGTGGCACAACTTGACTAGAAGAAGGGATCGGATGGTAGGACAGGCTCCAGGCATCAAGGGATCACCAATTTAGTATTGGAGGGCAGCGTGGAGGGTAATAATCCTAGAGGGAGACCAAGAGGTGAATACACTAAGCAGATTCAGAAGGATGTAGATTGCAGTAGTTAGTGGGAGATGAAGAAGCTTGCACAGGATAGAGTAGCATGGAGAGCTGCATCAAACCACTCTCAAGACTGAAGACCACAACACATATTGAGCAAGTAGTAAAGGAATCAAAAGAAAAGTTCGGAGTAGGAATTAAAATACATGGAGAAGAAATAAAAACTTTGAGGTTCACCGATGACATTGTAATTCTGTCAGAGCCAGCATAGGACGTGGAAGAACAGTTGAATGGAATTGACAGTGTCTTGAAAGGAGGATATAAAATTAACATCAACAAAAGCAAAACGGGGATAATAGAATATAGTCGAATGAAATCGGGCGATGCTGAGGGAATTAGATTAGGAAATGAGACCCTTAAAGTAGTAAATGTGTTTTGCTATTTGGGGAGCAAAATAACTGATGATGTTCGAAGTACATCTACATCTACATCTACATTTATACTCCGCAAGCCACCCAACGGTGTGTGGCGGAGGGCACTTTACGTGCCACTGTCATTACCTCCCTTTCCTGTTCCAGTCGCGTATGGTTCGCGGGAAGAACGACTGTCTGAAAGCCTCCGTGCGCGCTCTAATCTCTCTAACTTTGCATTCGTGATCTCCTCGGGAGGTATAAGTAGGGGGAAGCAATATATTCGATACCTCATCCAGAAACGCACCCTCTCGAAACCTGGCGAGCAAGCTACACCGCGATCCAGAGCGCCTCTCTTGCAGATTCTGCCACTTGAGTTTATTAAACATCTCCGTAACGCTATCACGGTTACCAAATAACGCTGTGACGAAACGCGCCGCTCTTCTTTGGATCTTCTCTATTTCCTCCGTCAATCCGATCTGGTACGGATCCCACATTGATGAGCAATACTCAAGTATAGGTCGAACGAGTGTTTTGTAAGCCACCTCCTTTGTTGATGGACTACATTTTCTAAGCACTCTCCCAATGAATCTCAACCTGGTACCCGCCTTACCAACAATTAATTTTATATGATCATTCCACTTCAAATCGTTCCGCACGCATACTCCCAGATATTTTACAGAAGTAACTGCTACCAGTGTTTCTTCCACTATCATATAATCATACAATAAAGGATCCTTCTTTCTATGTATTCGCAATACATTACATTTGTCTATGTTAAGGGACAGTTGCCACTCCCTGCACCAAGTGCCTATCCGCTGCAGATCTTCCTGCATTTCGCTACAATTTTCTAATGCTGCAACTTCTCTGTATACTACAGCATCATCCGCGAAAATCCGCATGGAACTTCCGACACTATCTACTAGGTCATTTATATATATTGTGAAAAGCAATGGTCCCATAACACTCCCCTGTGGCACGCCAGAGGTTACTTTAACGTCTGTAGACGTCTCTCCATTGATAACAACATGCTGTGTTCTGTTTGCTAAAAACTCTTCAATCCAGCCACACAGCTGGTCTGATATTCCGTAGGCTCTTACTTTGTTTATCAGGCGACAGTGCGGAACTGTATCGAACGCCTTCCCGAAGTCAAGAAAAATAGCATCTACCTGGGAGCCTGTATCTAATATTTTCTGGGTCTCATGAACAAATAAAGCGAGTTGGGTCTCACACGATAGCTGTTTCCGGAATCCATGTTGATTCCTACATAGTAGCTTCTGGGTTTCCAAAAACGACATGATACTCGAGCAAAAAACATGTTCTAAAATTCTACAACAGATCGACGTCAGAGATATAGGTCTATAGTTTTGCGCATCTGCTCGACGACCCTTCTTGAAGACTGGGACTACCTGTGCTCTTTTCCAATCATTTGGAACCCTCCGTTCCTCTAGAGACTTGCGGTACACGGCTGTTAGAAGGGGGGCAAGTTCTTTCGCGTACTCTGTGTAGAATCGAATTGGTATCCCGTCAGGTCCAGTGGACTTTCCTCTGTTGAGTGATTCCAGTTGCTTTTCTATTCCTTTGACACTTATTTCGATGTCAGAGAGGATATAAAATGTAGACTGGTAATGGCAAGGAAAGCTTTTCTGAAGAAGAGAAATTTGTTAACATGGAGTAGAGGTTTAAATGTCAGGAAGTCTTTTCTGAAAGTATTTGCGTGGAGTGTAGCCATGTATGTAAGTGAAACATGGACGAAAAATAGTTTGGACAAGAAGAGAATAGAATCTTTCGACATATTGTGCTACAGAAGAACTCTGAAGATTAGAATGATAGATCACGTAATTAATGAGGAGGTACTGCATAGAATTGGGGAGAAGAGAAATTTGTGGCACAACGTGACTAGAAGAAGGATGCAAGATGCAGTAGGTACTGGGAGATGAAGAGGCTTGCACAGGATAGAGTAGCATGGAGAGCTGCACCAAACCAGTCTCTGGACTGAAGACCACAACAACAACATTAATTTATCACATTTTTACATTTTTCTCCATCTGACACTAATTTTGTATCAACTCTGTTTCTAATATTTTCCACTGTCTTGCCAAATACTGAATTATTCATAAGTTTGTAGAAATCTTTTTCAGAATCATTTTTGGCTTTACTTCCCATTTCTGTATTTAAATCCATATACGTCTTCAACCAATCGAATTGTTTAAATTTTGAAACTATGTATTTTTTTAAAATTTTTTTCCTAATGATAAATACTGTTTAAGATTTCTGTAATGAACTACATATTTATTTTTGTTTCCTAAAGTAGTTAACAATTTGGTTTGTTTAGTTACGGGCACAATTTTATTTTCAGCTAATGGTAAATCTTTATACAAATCATATAATGCGTCTGGGGACATCTAAATATACTTCAAAATGACATACAATTTTTGCAGTATCTGAAATTTCACTTATTTTTGTAGTATCAAAAGAATCTGGATCACCCCATTCAAATCCTCCATATGTTAAATACTGACTTATACCATATCCATATAAATTATCTCATCTAAATATGCTAGATAATTCGATGTCTTTTAAATACCAAAATCCTTCATATTTTTATTGTTTGCTTTAATGCATATTTTACAGCACTGTGATATTTCTCCTCTTACTCGTTATTCAAAAAATAAAATCATATCATACTCATGTACAAATCTAATTTAACAGTTGTCATTTTCGACATTGCATCCCAAGATAATCCTGGTGCAGTAAAATACCAAGATGGATCTAAATCATACGCTTTTATACAAATTTTTCTAAAATTTTCAGATACCTCAGGCAATAACAATATATCAGTTTTGAGATATAGGTCGTGATATTCACCAAGATTTTGAGTATTACATTTTTTCCACACAATTTTTGCATGTTAATAATCTTCATTACCTATTTCGCAGTCATTCAGCTTATTATAAAATTTTTCTTTTGCTAGCAGTTGTGTCTCTTCAAATTTTTTTTAAGACTCCACGCAAACACATGGATATACGTTTTTTCTGACCACTACATGAAAGAACTCATCTGGGAAAAATTTTCTAATGTTTTTCATTTAATCTCTCTTCAAATAAGATGGAGGTTTATCAAGTGAAGAAGCCATAAATTTAAATCAGTCAATAAATCTCATTTTTAAACTTCCTGTTCTCTTACCAAAAATAATATATCTATCTTCGTTGTTTGGTATTAAATCTGTATCTTTTTCACCATAACCAAGTTCTTTCACAAACATATGCGAATCATATCCTGATAAATTATGTAAATAAATTCGTCGGTGAGTAGAAATAGGTAAGGCGCGCGATCTATCTGAGCTTGACTGAGGGCAGATTGTGATGGCCCAGAGGCTCGGCACTAGCATTTCGGAAACTGTATGACTTTTCGGGTGTTCAAGGAACGCTGTAGTGAGTGCCTTCAACACTTGGCGAAACCAAGGTGAGACCACGTCATACGTCGTGGCGTTGGTCAGCCACCACTCATTACAGATGTCGGATGTTGCAGACTGGCTAGACTGCCAACTCAGGAGAGGCGGGGAACTTTGGCAGAACTAACATCAGATTTTAATGCTGGGCAGAACACAAGTGTGCCCGAACACACAAAGCACCGAACTTTTCTAACGGTGGGCCTCCACAGCCGACGACCCTAGTATGTGCCAATGTTAACAGCAAGACATTGGCAACTACGACTGAAATGGCATGTGACCATCGGCACTGGACGCTGGTGCAGTGGTAGAGCGTTGCATAGTCTAATAAATTCGGATACTTTCTTCGCTATGCCGATGGGAGGACGTGAATCCGTCGTCTTCAAGGGGAACAAGTCCTTGTCACCTGTACTGCAGGATGGAGATCAGCCGGTGATGGCTCCCTTATGCTCTGGGGGACATTCACGTGGGCATCTATGGGTCCACTAGAGCTCGTGCGAGGCACAATGACGGCCTAGCAGTATCGTATGCTGGTTGCAGACCACGTACAACCCTTCATGATGATCATGTTTCCTGACGGCAGTGGCATCTTCCAACAAGATAGTGCGCCATGTCACAAGGCCAGGACTGTGATGCAGTGGTTCGAGCACGTATTGACGAGTTCCAATTGATATGCTGGCCCCCAATTCACCAGATCTGAATTCGACCGAACACATCTGGGCTACGATTGAACGTGGTGTCAGAGTTTATAGACCCCATCCCGGAATTTACGGGAATTAGGTGAGTTGTGTGTGCAGGAGTGGTGCTAACTCCCTCTAGCGACCTATCAAGGCCTCCTAGCTTCCATGTTATGACGCGTCGCCGCTGTTATCCGTGCCAAACGTGGACATACCGGCTATTAAGTAGGTGGTCATAACGTTCTGGAAGATCGGTGTAGGCTACATTGTTCACTCGGCCGTGGAGGATCGCACAGTTACGTCACGTATTTCGAGTCAGTAAACGGGTTTGTTTGCAGCAAAGGTAGGGATCCACATGGACAGTGCAGCGACGTCTGAAGCCCCATGGACTGTCGGCTGGGAGAACATTGTTGTGGCTTTCGTTGGCACGGCAACAGCGAGACGCGCGCCGATAGTGATGCGCCCAACGACAGCACAGGACACCACATCGTCTTTTGAAACGAGCCCCTGTTCTGCGTTTTAGAGTTCGGTGGACGTATCCGTGTTTGAAGGGTCCAAGGAGGACGAACGTTACCAGATTTCATTCTTAATCGTCATATGGGCTTAGCAACCGACTTGATGCTATGGGATGCCATTGAATGCACAACGCTATAACCTGTGGTTCGCAAAGCTGGTAATTTGGACAGCAGGCGTAACATTTCTGGCAGGTGGCTGTGCCCTGTCCTCGAGGTCTTCTTTACCTTATCTGTCAGCAATATAATTCATGACCGTATTTTCCTGTGCTGTCCCGACCTACCTCGATACAGATAGTGTTTGTCTTTTGCTATGCCGATAACGTTCTCCAGAACAATATATTTACAAGTATCCAACTTTTTTAAAAATTGATATATGATAAAAAGCACTGAAGTATTGTTAGTTGTTATGCAGTTAAGTAACATAATCAGTAGATAATTACAATGATCGTGGAGTATTTTGTGTCACATACCATAGATCAGGACAAGCCACAAGATCAGTACGTCACGGAACAAAATCAGACTTATGGTATCAATAGGTTCAACTAGCCCAACCATGCACACCGATTAGGAATACTGCGTGGGGCACCAGCTGTACACTCGCGTCCAGCAGATCAGCAAATCTGCTATTGCTGAACCCTGCAATTCTACTGGAAATTCGATAGAGTATAATGAAACTGAAATTTTGTCCCGTACATTGAAGTTCTGGGGCTCTGTCTTCAAGGCATTAGTGCAAATACAGTTGTCTGAAGACCTGATCTACCGGAGCGGTGATTTCCAGTTAATTACCGCATGGAATTCTATATTGGGAAACTTCGTGCATTGCTTAACCGATACCTTTGTACTAGTTTATCTAACGCAGGTGACCGATCTCATATCGATAGTGCGAGATTTGACCACAGATGGTGTTCGGAGCAACGAACCGATTCACAGCAGAAGCGCATGCTCTTAACCAACGCATGCGCAGGGACTTCGCGAATAAAACATAGGGATGACGGTTATCGCTGAAACAACAGCTTTTCGGTTTTGACTGATTTTTCGTCTCCATTTTAATGTGACTGTTAAATCTTCTCAAAATAACCCGTTTATGAAATAACCGATATTCGATTTTTTATTGCTGTTATTTCCAGTAATGAACGAAGACTTCGAATAAAGATTGAAAAATTCTAATGAATCTGAAGGAGTAAGAGATCTCGATCGATATTGGGTTGAGGCTGTGACAGAAGTCGGTCTCAGTGTCTCCAGCAAAGATGGCAGAAGTGATGGAGACGGGCGCATCGGCGGCAAAAGCGAAAGGTCACAAGTTCATGACTTTCCTGCATCGTCACTTTTGGATGGTATCCGTTTCTTTCCCTGAAGTAAGCACGGCATTAAGGATTCAGTTATTATCCAAAAAAAGTTACAGCTCGTAAATCACATTTACCCTGTCATTAAAAGAACATTGTCGATGTTTTCTCCTTATTTTGTCACAAGCTTTTTTGTGTTTTTAATCTTTTAAAGCAAACAGAACATTGTACTTCATTGATACCACACTTCGTAAAATACTTCCAAACTAAGGATATGCCTGTTGTGTACATAGTTCCGCGTAGTCAGCGCGTACACAACTTTCCCACTAGAGCGCGCCCCGCTAAGCACAACAGCGCAGGCGCAGCGCTCGTCCGTCTCCGCACTACGAGATGGCGCTGCCATAAAGACGGACCAAATTCTGCTTCCGCCCATCCGCGTATTAATATGTAATGCAGCCAATGAGATTGGTGCTAACGTAGAACCTTTTCTCCTCGCGGATCACACTCGCGCAGTGATACCTGAACGCGCGAGGTATAACGAGTGTACAGACCTCCGAATAGTCAGTCTGCATTAGTCTATAGTCAAGTTTCAGTCTGCGCCTAATAAGATTTTCATATTCCTGTACACAGCCATGAAGAGAAATGTATAGAGACTTTGTCAAGTATCAGAGATTTGTGAGAATAAGATTAACGTACCAAGACCAAAGGAACTTCAGATTGTCAATTGTAAATAGCATCCAGAACCAAGTTAAGTTATTTTTATGCTTGTTATTATTTTAATAAATGTGTGTGAAAATTAATCAAGTTCTGTTTAAAGTGAGTCACCGTCAATCTGCTACTCTAAGCGTGCAAGTGGCATTTCTATCATCTGACCTAACGGCAGAAGATAAACACGCCACGATAAGACCACGAGACATATTGCTGACACTCGCCTACTTCGTTAGAGCGACAAGTCAAATAATCTGATGGTGTGTGTACCGAAGGTCTTACAGTACGCACACCACAATGCCATTTTACAATACAACTAATGTCCGAGGACGGCAGTGAGAAACTACCGTACAGATCAGGTGTCGCCAAGTATTGGACACTGCACTTACACGTCTACACAGCTACAGATACAAACTCCCTGAGAAGTGCCGTACCGCTTCCTATGTCATATGTTTATTGCTCGTTTCTAACTGACGGCGTTGTTATTAAAATAGCACCGACCACTTTTCCCATTTTCTATAACAACCCATTATTTGAAATCAAAGGAAATTTTATCAATAATCATTACTCATTTTTAAAAATGTTTTATTTAAAAGAGAAAAAATTTAGCACGACTGCTATAGCCAGTTGACACGCCGGTTTTTTTTTACCCTGTTATTAATTAAAATGAAAACCTGCTACAACCGAGACAAAACAAATACCAAAACTAACCGAATTAAAAACCAGTGCTGGTATCAACCGGCAGGTTTTTCCCATCCCTAGTACACCATGCACGCGATGTTGGTGTATGAAAGAGAGCAGCTCAGTGTATAGACCTGAAGTTAGTCAGAACACTCTATACCGAAAAATGGTTTCAACAGCTCTTCATAAATTTTAAGAAACAAAACGTATTGTATTCGTAAAACAATTGATACGTTTCGCATGATTGCAAAGATATCTTAATTTCGTCCAATTAACACGCTAATAAATAACTGTCCATCTCACCAACAAAATTGAGCCCTGTAATGGCTTTGAATGGTGCATCAGCGCAGCACACGTAAGCGAATTCCGCCTCTCTGATCGTGGTTGATAACGTGTGGAAGAGCTCGATCACCGGGTGAGGTGGCGCAGTGATACACACACTGGGCTCACATCCGTGAGGACGACGGTTCAAACCTGCGTCCAGCTATCCTGATTTAAGTTTCCCGTGGTTTCCCTAAATCGCTTCAGGCAGATACCGGGATGGTTTCTTTGAAAGGGCACGGTCGACTTTCTTTCCCATCTTTCCCTAATCCGATGGGACCGATGACATCGCCATTTGGTCCGCTCCCCGTAAACCAATCAAATAAGAGCTCGATCCTGAGTTAGCCAGTTCGAATAATGGTATTTGTTCACCAGAGTTTGGAGAACAGAGGGAGCGGAGGTGCCAGCATAGAGTTCCTGACCATAAGATGGTGTGCAAGTGCTCCGGCTTGAAGTCGTAAGCAGACATTGAGCTCGTGGTGCTCTGATCTGTGCGAGAGGAGTATTTTACGTTACTGCGTAGGACTTCCACTCATCGAGTCACGTTGTACACAGTACAGACAACCTCTGATTTGTACACCTATTCGTCACAGTCATCTGCATTAAATGGTTACGTTTCTGAAATTAAGAGCGATGTATTTCGCCAGCGGATCGTCTGGTAAGCGCGAGAGTGATATGGAGATGCTCAAGAAACACAAATGGCAGAAGCAACAAGAGATGTGTTATGCATCATGAAGAAGTTCGCAGTTGAAAACCTGAGAGCGTACGTTCAAGGAAGAGCCAGGCTACATATTACCTCCTCTCACATAGGTTTGGCGAATTGGCTACGACGATAAATTCAGAGAAAGTACATCTCAAACGGAGTTTTACTGACAGTAATTCTTCCCCTGCATGATTCACGAGTGGAAATGGGAAGGGACGAATGGTAATGGTACTAAAAGTACTCTAGGCCACAAAAAAGTAAGTTGGTTGTGTAGTGTACATGAAGGCAGTGAAGTCTCTGATGTGCAACTTGTTCGATGTTGCATGGATGTCCAACATACTGATCGTGGGAAGGGCATCCGACCTCCCTCTGCCACTAACATAGCCAAATCCAATACTCATGGAGTTGGGCGACCATCCCTCATTACAGATGTCGGACGTCGTAGGCTGGGCAAACTGGTAAAACAGGTCACGTGGCGAACTGTGGCGGAACTAACATCAAACTTTAATGATGGGCAGAGTAGAAGTGTGTCTGAACACACAGTGCACCGAACGATGGGCCTTCGCAGACGACGAACCATGTATGTGCCAATGTTAACACACGACATTGGCAAGTACGACTGAAATGGGCACGTGACCATGTGCACGTTGGCACAGTGGCAGAGCGCTGCATGGCCTGATAAATCCTGATACTTTCTCCATCATGCCGATGGTAGGGTGCGAATCTGTCGTCTCCTTGAAACATGTGTTGCAGGCCGGAGGCAAGCTGGTGGTGTCTCCATTATGCTCTGCGGAACATTCACGTGGGCATCCACGTACTCAGTGGAGCTCGTGCAAGGCACAATGACGGCCAAGCGTCATCGTACACTGGTAGCAGACCACGTGCACCCCTTCACATCGATCATGTTTCTCGATGGCAGTGCCATTTTTCAGCAAGATAATGCGCCATGGCACAAGGCCCGGAGTGTGATAGAGCGGTTCGAGGAACACAGTGGCGAGTTCCGGTTGATGTGCTGGTCTACCAACTCGCCAGATCTGAACCCGATCGGCCGGCAGTTGTGGCCGAGCGGTTCTAGGTGCTTCAGACCGGAACCGCGCTGCTGCTACGGTCGCAGGTTCGAATCCTGCCTCTGGCATGGATGTGTTGAAAGGTGGGTACACTGAGCCACAGCGCCAGAGATCGCTAGAGAGCATTGTTCCGCCGCCTCCACTGGCACAGTGATTATTGAGATGTCGTAGTGGTCAGTGCTTGTCCAGGACTCGTAGTAGTCAGTTCGTGTTGAGATGTGCTAGTAGGGAGTGCTTGCTGAGATGTGATACTGAAAAGTTCTTGTTGAGATGTGGTAATAGCGAGTCGGTGTGGAGATATATTGTAATGATTAGAGTGATTTTGGTCAATATATGAAGGTAACGAAACTTGATTTATTTTTCATTATTTCCATGTTTTAAATAATGCGTCATTACAGGTTCAGTCAACAAAACATCTGGCTTGTGTTCTTGTATTAGAGTGTAATTCTGGTTTTCTTGAGTAATTATGGTATTTTTATTTTCTTTAATTAATTCAGTATAAATGATATTTAAAATTTCTTGTGTTATTGAAGAAGAACCGTGCCAGATGCGTACGTTGAGTCATACTTCCACACACAGAACAGTTACACTTGTGCTTTGGTTTCGTAGGTTTTATAGTTGCTGGGGACTTAATTAATTAATTGTGTTAATGAAAATTTCCATTTCATTCTTTGTTGTTGTTCTATGCAGTCAGATAGCGTAATAATAACAGTCAGGGCCAACCGTTACGAGACTTCGTAATCGGACAGACAGCTACTAAAGCAAAAAAAAAATAAAATTATTTGCATTCAACATTTTATTAAGCCCCCATGCACGTTTTCTTTTTTTTTTTTTTTTTTTTTCCGTTACCTTCATATATTGACCAAAATCACTCTAATCATTACAATATATCTCCACACCGACTCGCTATTACCACATCTCAACAAGAACTTTTCAGTATCACATCTCAGCAAGCACTCCCTACTAGCACATCTCAACACGAACTGACTACTACGAGTCCTGGACAAGCACTGACCACTACGACATCTCAATAATCACTGTGCCAGTGGAGGCGGCGGAACAATGCTCTCTAGCGATCTCTGGCGCTGTGGCTCAGTGTACCCACCTTTCAGTGTGTGATGTCACTAGGTTAGTTAGGTTTAAATAGTTCTAAGTCGAGGGAACCGAAGACCTCAGATGTCACATAGTGCTTAGAGCCGTTTGAACCACCTTTTTTAACCCGATCGAACACGTCTGGGGTGTGATTGAACGTGGTGTCAGAGTTCATAGTCCCCTTCCCCGGAATTTACGGGAATTAGATGACTTGTGTGCTCAGATTTGGTGCCAACTCTCCCTAGCGACCTGCCAAGGTGTCATTACTTCCATGCCACGACGGCTCGGCGCTGTTATCGCTGTCAAAGGTGGACATACCGGCTATTGGCTGGGTGGTCATGTAGTTGTGGTTGATCAGTGTATAACGTCATTTTGATATTAATGTTAGCACTAAAAGTCGACTGCATTCATCATTCAAAGCCAGTCGGTTCAGCCGGCCGGAGTGGCCGTGCGTTTCTAGGCGCTACAGTCTAGAACCGGGCGACCGCTACGGTTCGAATCCTGCCTCGAGCATGGATGTGTGTGATGTCCTTCGGTTAGTCAGGTTCTAAGTTCTAGGCGACTGATGACCTCAGAAGTTAAGTCGCATAATGCTCAGAGCCATTTGAACCAGTCGGCTCAATAGTGTATTTTTGAGTAATGCACTATTATTCACGGTTATGTTTTTTTCGGCGCATCGTTTGTTGCATTTTTTATGTTAGGAAATGTATGTAAGAAGTAAACATTACAACGTCTGAAATGTCTGCGTGTGCTTATTAGTTGGATGAGGTAACTGTGTAGAAGCTTTAAAGCCCGAGTTTATAACTGTCTAAACACTTTAACGACAGCTGTGTTTTCATCTGTTCCTCTTTATATATTTGAAATCTCATTTACATCACTGTCCAAACAGAAGAAGCCATTTCTTTATTCACAGCACATCCGGTGCTCGCTGCGGGTATTTATTATTATCGGGCTGTTGACGCTCCTTATTCGCTTGTAACGGGCCCGCCGCCTTGATCGCACTTTAGCGCCGATTTTCTATTCGATGGACGCGCTCTCCCCGTCTGTAAAATCGCATATCTTACTGTTCACAGCTGCTGATGGCGTGAGTGTTTGCTTTTCTGACTTCATTGACTTTTAAATTTAATTAAGGGTAAATGTTCGAAAGAAAAGTCTCGCGGGCGAAGGAAGAAGAGGAAATACAAATCGCAAAACATTTCCAGCGAGAACAAATAATTCAGTTACGACTAATAGTTGTCTCCGAGACTGTAACGTTTTCAATTTCGGGAATCGGATTCTGCGGAGCGGATCGGGACGAGTCGCTGCAAAGGGGAAGGGAACTGCTGGCCCACTTTACGAGATTGCTGTTCGCAACACTCTGCGTCAGATCATTCCACTGTCTTATTATAAATAACTGCCCTCTTTCTCTCTGCGCCAGCCTCTCCAGTAAACTGGACAACACTGAAACGGCCGTGCACGATACGGCTAACTTCCAAATTTTGTCTGTGACTTCTCTGTGCACTGCGTCACTAAAGCGTAACGCAGCTTATCCGTAATAAGGACATTTGTAGTCGTTTGCACTCGTGCGTTCCTAATCCGGCAGATTTTTCCACTTGAACTCACATTGAGCTCCAGCAGTATTACTCGACAAAGCAAACTGTAGCCCCGGCTGTAGCGATATCTAACTTGATCACGTGAGGAGGTAAAGCCACGTTCCAGTTCAGTGCAAATGCACGCTGTTTCCTCGAAGTGCAAGCGGGAAACTGGATGGAGGAGTGGTCTTTGCGAGCAGTGGTAACACCTTGTTATTAATATCGCGCGGTTAAAATAAAGAGCAGCAACTCACAGAGGTCCAGTGTGAGCTGTAATTATCGTATGGCAGCGAAACTTGATAGATATTGTAATGCGGTAATGTGGAACCGATTTACGCTGGAAAAAAGTAATTCCAATTTTGGCCATCAGGTGCAAATCTGGTACTGTGAATGCGATAAAGACATATAGAAATGTTTCCATATATAATGGCTTACAACGGGACTTTGTCTGAAAAGGTCAAACAAGTGAGAAAGACATAATTTTGATTCTATTATTAACCGCTGCTGACACAGTTTGTTCAATATGAGCACTGGAGACGTCGATAAGATGCTGTACAGCGACATATTTTCATCTGGTAGACAAAATTTGAACTAATTATTTTCAGCGTAAATCGGTTCTGCATTATTTCATTATCACATCTGCCAAGTTTCGCTGCCATACGATAATTACATCCCACACTAGACCTCTGTGAGCGGCAGCACTTTAATTACGAACACCCGGTATCAAAGTTCCTGTCGATGAGAAAGAGAAAAGGACGACTGTGGCACGAAGAGGCTGACAGAAAATGCTTACAACATGTTGAAATTAAGTAACTCGGTGGTGTGAAAATTGTGGTGGGAGGCACACGATGACGTGTGGAGCGCGATTCGAGCATCTGCCCATAAAAGTAGACACAACGTGTACATAACAAACACTGCATTTAGGATATGCCTAAATGTACTATTATACGGCAATTTCAGCGGTACTATGAAGAATATAAGGATACATGAACTACGCGACAGTCTCACAGCTTTTGTTTCATGTAAGTAGATTTCAGGAATAACAAATCAGCGGTTGGAAAAAACACTCTTCGTCTAGGGTGCGTGTGTCAAATATGCCTGTTTAAATGAGTATTAAAGTATTAGAATTTAAAACGCCAGTGGTTTACATCTACAAGACATAAATGCTGTGAAATTTATAGTATGTGAAAATTAATATCGAACAGATGTGCCAATCAGCGATTAATTACCAAAATACTTGTAATGCGTGACTGCGCTCCATCTGTACGTACGCTGTTATCTCTGTCTCTTCCTTAGGTGCAAACACTACGGTGCTGATATTTTGTCGATGTTTATACAGCAGATATTTCATTCACAATGGAGCATTCCTTGGTGTAAGTAAACGATCTTGATGAAACTTGGCGGGCAAGCATAGAGTTCAAAGTAATGCAATATGTATTTTTTCGTTTTTGCCCAATTTCACTTTTAAGGGGTAAAACGCACCCCGAAAGGTAATTTGGCATATTAGGTTTAGAGCGAATATCTTCCAAACCGTGATATACAAAAAATGTGTTTCTTTTAAAAGTTGAAATGTAATTAATGTTCTTGAAAACTGTATAATCAACTTTTGTAATAATTTGAAATTTGTCAAGAAAAGACTCAGCACCATTGATTAATTTTGAAAAATGAAAACTTTGGCTACCACATTAATTACTGAAGCTCTTACGTCACATCCATCAATCTGTAATAAAGCTGGTTTCTGAAGTACCGCTTTTAGAAAATAAGATTTACACAACGTGCTGTCTGAGTACTTTCAACATATCTAACTAAAATATTTAAATTTTATTATTATTCTAATTATTTAGTTTGCTTAATTTCGCTTTGTGTTTTAAATTATTTTATCTTTTAAATTCATTATCTTGTTTTTTTAGTTAACCGTTTCATATACGTATATTTTGTTTAATTGAAAACAATAAGTAACTCAGAATTATGATACAAAATCGCTATAATAATGATGATCTGTAAAGAAATGCTGAAACCATAACGTTTATTTTACACTGTGCATATAAAATGAACGAAATTGCTACACAAAATACATTCGAAGGACAACAAAATACAAAAAATTCAGCAGGGTTCTCAAATTATGGAGGGAGATCTTCTAAATATCCTTATTTGTACCAAGTATAATCCAGCACATTGGAAAAATTTGATGAAAAGATAACTGATTACGTACTAGTGACCGCAGCTTGATTATATTATTTATCAAGTGGCGATTGCCATCATAATCATTCAGCAGAACTAGATCTGAAAATCTTTTCCCAAAGTTCTTCCACCCCGAAAGCCGTATTCGTCCAATGACTGTACCTCTCCCGACGAGCATTTTGGGATCACCGGATGAACAAGTTCTTTGTCTCCAAGTACGACGATAAAACATTCTTTCATATTAACTACTCTAAGAATCTAACAGTAATGCAGATTTTTCTCCCGTAATGGGAAAGAAAATTCCTGTCAAATTTCTTTTGACGTCGTCAGACATTAGTTTACAGATTTCGATGCAGTCACAAGAACGTTTGGGGCTTTTTAAAAAGAGAATCTCTCCACTGAGTTTCTTTTAAAACTATGAAATTGGGGTTGGTTAGCGAGAAAGAAACGTTTTGAGTCTCATACCTGAGGACAAAGAACTTGTTCATCTGGTGATCAAAAAGGCTCGACAGGAGAGATACAGCCGGTGGACGCGCACGACTTTTCGTGTCGGAAGAACTTTGTGAGAAGATTTTCTGATATAGTTCTGCTCAATGTTTATGAAGTCAATCGCCACTTGAGAAACAATACAATAAAATTGCAGTCACCAGTATCTAATCAGTTCTCTTCGTCAGCGTTTTCCAATGTACTGAATTATGCCTGGTACAAATAATGATATTTAAAGGATCTGTCACGACATTTTGAAACCATGCTGAATTTTGTTTTACGATGTGTTGTCCGCCGTGTGTATTATGTGAAGAAATTTCGTTCATTTTGAAAAGAAATGTTATGTTTTAAACATTTGTTTACAAATTACCGTAATTGCAATAATTTTCTATCATAATAATGGGTTATTTATTTATTTTCAATTAAAAAGATATGCGTATGTGAAACGTTTAATTAAAAAACAAAACAAAAAAGGAATGTAAATGTAAAATAACAATTTAAAACATAAAATAAAAGAATGTAAAATAAATAATTAGAATAAAAATAACATTAAGATATTTTAATTGTTGAAGGTACCCCCCCGTCAGCACGTTGTGTACAGCTTAATCCCTAAACACTGTTTTTCAGAAACCAGCTGTATTACACATGGATGGATGTGGTGTGTGAGCTTCTTTAATCAATACTGTAACCAAAGATTTCATTTTTCAAAATTAATTAATGCTGGTGGAGCAATTTGCAAAATTTCAGAAGATCATAAAACTTGATTATACAGTTTTCAAGAGCGCTCCTTACATTTTAACTTTTATATGAAAAACGTTTTTTATATAGCATGATCTCGAAGATATTCGCTCTAAACCTAATATGCCAGATTTCCTTTTCGGGTTGTGCTTTACCCCTTAAAAGTGAAATTGGCGAAAACGAAAAAAATACGTATTGCATTATTTTGGCGCCTCTACATCAAGATCGTTTATTTACACCTGTGAATGTCCTGTTATCAGTCTCAACCAAGACGATGGTTCACTTGTTTGAGCGTCGAACAACATTGGCTGTAGGTGCAGTTACAATAACTACAACTAATCTTTTTTTTCGTTATTTATTTACAAACCATTATTACGTTAGCGAGGACAATCATTTATCTTCAGACAGAGACAGCTTGAACATGCGGTTAATACTCAAGTTAAGTAACTCGAAATAACAGTCCACAGCTCGTGGTATAGTGGCTAGTGTTGCTACCTCTGGATCACGGGGTCCCGGGTTCGATTCCCGGCCCGGTTGGGGATTTTCTCTGCACGAGGACTGGGTGTTTGTGTTGACCTCATCAGTTCATCATCATCATCATCATCAACGTTCGTGACAGTGGCTAGATTGGACCGTTTAAAAATTGGACTGTGTAAAAATTGAGACTTTGTTCGGGTGCTGATGATCCCGCAGTTGAGCGCCCCACAAACCAAACATCATCATCATCATCGAAGTAACAGCCGTCCCACGGCATAAATATACGGTGGCATTTGTAATCGGGGAGAAAGTGGTAAGGAAAACAATATACACTTTTCAGGAAACTTACATGTCATTGTTTGACGCAGTTATAGACACAAGTGACAGCAATACAGGAATAATAACGCTGCATTTCTTCGCTTTGCCGAGGTAGTCATATGTACAGCATAGCAAGATGTAATCCTTTCGGTGGAGCATCAACCACAATCGTTTTGTTAGTATCTTGAAAACGACCGATTGCTGCCTGCTATTGACTGTTGTCCAAGCACGGCCATAACTTCCTCGCCAAAAATAAAAAAAAGGTCATTATTGCGGAAAACCTAAGCCAGTCGAGATTTTGAGGTCAACCAATAGACACAGAGTTTAAGTTTCACACGCAATCGAGTTTTGCCTCCACCGACGACAGCCGTAGCTCTCTGAAGCCATACACAAAATGACAGACGACTCGCGAATTAACTCTAAACAACCGGTCAGATCTACCGACGTCGATTTATGTATAGTTACCTGTATGTTGAGACTATATGTCACAAGTATCTGGTACATTATGATACAAAAAGACAAAGCCGCCGGGACGGCGAAAGACTGGTGCTCTACAGAATTACTAGAGACGTTTACTGTTGTCAGTCAGCGCCAAGAATCTCTCACTTGTTCTGTTGCCTTCTCTACCAGTACATGTGCCTACTTTACAGATCTGTACTGAATGTATGGAAATGTCCCTTACAAACTAGTAGAATGTGTTAGAGCGCTGGGTAGACGATGTTTTGTATCGTAAACCGTATCCGGAGAACAAACATGTAAAACAATGTGTTCCACTCTCGCATCTGCTGGGTCAAACAGCAATAGTTGCTTGCTGTTATTCTGGTAATTATTAATCCTGCAAGTAAATAATCATTGTGATGTCGATGCCCAAAGTTAGGGACAGACTAAATCCACAGCAGCCACATTCTAGAATTGTTGCCTCTTCTTTTACTAATGGCACGTACCCTGTTGCACTGCTACGCCGGAGTATAGCACTCAACATTGGTACCTCATTGGTTACTTATGTAACAATTGTCAGAGTCACAGTAAATCTTTATCATTCTTCCGACCACACAACATGGGAGAGTAGGATGTATATGTTGCTGTATGTCGGAAACAGATCGTCTGAGTACATGTTCATAATCAGCTTAAACAGTCTAAAAAAATAGACTACGTTTCTTGCTTCCTCAATACCAATGACAATCAGAAAATATAGACGGCTCTCTGCATTGTGATACGTCATCTACAGGTGACAGGGTTAGCGTCAGTTTCTCCTTTACAACTGCAAGTCAAAGAGCAGTGAAAGTTGTTCATGATCTGATAGGTATTAATATGCAGCCTAACCAGAACATGTCTGCGAGTCGCTTTCCGACGTTCGTGTACGCCAATTCCGATGTGGCTCTTGTATTCCGGCTGTTGTACTCTATCCACAGAGGTGAATGTACAGCTTCACTCTAACGCGATTCCATCTCGACGTACAGATTTTTCGTAGTTACCCTTAAATAATGCTACTGATGCAAGTTCAGAAAAGTCGTCACTAACGATTTCATTATCCACTGGACATTAACCTTGAATAAACTGACAACCTGTTTTCTTGAATGAATACGCATGACGGCGACCATCACAAGTATTATATTTTTTACCAAGCAAGCTGGCACAGGTGTCAGCACACTGAAATCACTTTCGGAAGGACCAGGGTTCAAAATTCCCCCCGACCATCCTACTTTACGTTTTCCGTACATGTCGCTATTTCAATTTTAGCTTCTTTGTTTATCTATAAGGATAAATTTCATGTTAATAAATTACTTACACTATTATTGCAAACGGAAAGAGGAGGAGCTATTTCAACACATTGAATCTCCTCTGTCATTTATATCTGCTTTAATTGTTGAGCACTGTTCACAATAACTTGCACCTTTTTGAATTACTATCTGTAGTTAATATCTGTATTTGAAGAGCGTTGCTGAAATCATCTATTCATTTCATAGAAGTTTAAGTATGATGATTACTTATGACGCGAACTATCGACTTCGGTTTGCGAGTAAATTCGATCCTGGGCTGATGCCAAGATCGTTTTCCTGGCACTTTACACGTCTTTCACCAGTGGAATCGCTTTCTACACGTGAAACCAATGACTAGAGCCGTGATTTGCATACCGAAATAAATTGTAGACCCACAGAAAACTGGATATGAGAACGGGATTTCAGATCAGAGAAAAGCGCACCATTTCTAACAAAAGAGTGTGGTTGAAAGGTACGTAAGACTCCTTCGTTACGAATCAGTAAACTTAACTTACGTCACTTCAAACAAAGCAACGCGATTTGGCGTTACAAGGACCATTTCTTCGTATCTTAAACTAAACTACAGGGAAAGGGGTGGACGGAAGTCAGTGACCGTGCACGACAAATGTTCAGTACGATTAGATATGCTGGAACATTCGAGGAAAGTGTTTTCTCGGATTCAAAGGAAATTCTTCTTGTCAATTGCCTTGCAAAGAGTAAAACATTAACTGTAGAATAATACTCAATGCTTCAGTCCGAGAATTACGTAAAAAGAGGAGTGGATTGAAAAAAAAGTATTTGTACAGATCAGTTCACCGGCCTACAATGGTGCTTCAGCAATAAAAAAACTAAGGGTTTTGAAGTACAGATTTTTGGAACATAAATCCTATTCACCAGATTTGGCACCCTCTGATTTTGATTAAATCTCATTTCTTAAGAAACTAGTCGCTGTAAAATGCTTTGAATCCCTTGTTGAGGTGATACTAACTTGTAGACATTGTAGTTTATTATTTGAGGGATGGAAATTATTCACTGGAAAACATTCAAGAAAGTGCATGGATCTAACAGGGAACGGTATATTTCACTCCTACACCTTGAGATATTTCATATTTTGTGTAGTTCACGAGTTAATAAAGTATGCTGTTATCTAAGGAACTTTCCTTGTTGTGTTAGTTTGCACATACTCTCAAGCAGAGTATGCATTAAACAATTTACGCGATATAAGAGCACAGTAATTGTGTCTTACTGACAATAACTGCGTTGGCGCGCACGAAGAAAAGAATTTGGCTCTGAGCACTATGCGACTAAACTTCTGAGGTCATCAGTCGCCTAGAACTTGAACTAATTAAACCTAACTAACCTAAGGACATCACACACATCCATGCCCGAGGCAGGATTCGAACCTGCGGCCGTAGCGGTTGCCCGGCTCCAGACTGTAGCGCCTAGAACCGCACGGCCACTCCGGTCAGCGAAAAGAATTTCACGAAAAGTAAAGTGCATATGTAATCGGAAGATGTTTATGCCTAATAATGCTCGTTATTACTAGATAGCAATCAGTAACGTCGTACGTGTACTTTAATACTAATACTGTACATTCCCCCACGTTGCGTAGTTCCTTTACGACTCCCTAGCTGATCTTCAAGGAATAAATTGCTCCTCTACGTCTAAAAAAAAAATAATAATAATAATAAAGAGCAAAGAGCACTAGTCGATCACTGTAGTTCATAAGACTACACGTTTGATTGTTGCAGGTATCAGACATTTATTAAAAATCTGAAGGCCGGTATGTAAAACGAGAAATTTACGGCGAATTGATTTTGGAAACCACAAAAAATCTAGATGTGATTTGAACCCAGCTCCTCTCTAACGCGACTCCAGGGTGTTAACCACTGCGCCAACGCACAAGAAAAAAAAAAAAAAAACAAAAAAAAACGAATCATCAAACTATTTCTAGTCACCACTGATTTTAAAATCTCTTTCTCTCTCTCTCTTCCTTTTTATGAAAGCTCCCTCTGCGTTCTGCAGTAGCACCACCTTACATGTACTAGAAACTCGTCATTTAGTCAACTTGTACATCAGCAATAAATATGAATTCTCAGTACCAATACTCCGTCTCTAGGAGTATGTAACTATACTTGCAAAGCGGTACTCGGACTCAAGAGACTCGATTTTGGGAGAAAATAAAATCTGTGTATTACGAGTGCTTTTCGTTTTGTATAGTTTCTGAACATTGAGTTTCTGAACATTGAGCAAGCTGTACAGTGTTGATCGATCATTTTGCTTGAATAATGAGAGAGAAGCAGTTCTTTTTGCAGATGATAGTGATATTATTATAAAGGCCGAATAAGGAAGTATCAACATAGAAAAAAGTAAATTAGGTCTTATAAAAGTTCTTAAATTTTTTTTACAAGTGGTCTAGCTTTTAACAACACTAAAAACACTGCTTCTTCAATTTTACTCGTATATGAACAGGACAGAAAGTTCTTGGGTGTGTATACTGATGAATACTTGAACTGAAGGAGCTACATACTTGGGTTCCTAGAACATTAAGTTTCAGAAGTTTTTACCAGAAGAATAATTGGCAATTTTTGAACAATGAAAGTCAGTGAATCGAAGAGTTTTTGCCTATTTTCATTCGTTGATTACCTGTGGGACAATATTTTGGAGAGATTCAGTGCGTAGAGAGAAAGTGTTCATTGCGCAAGAGAAAGTAATCAGAATTATGTCTCCCCATTCATACACGTATATGCTATAAATATCTATTAAAATGTTAAGATTATTAATAACAGCCTCACGATACATTTCTTCAGCAATGAAACTTGCTGGCAACACTGAGTTTGAGCCTGAAGGTAGTAAAATACTAGAAAGAAAAATAATCCCCCCTACACTTTAACGAATCTAACTTTGGCTTGAAAAGGACTGGAATGCACAGCTATAAAATTCTTCGGCAGCTTACTGACAGAAATAAAATGTGCGACCGCCAGCAGTAGTCTTCCGAAAATGTAAATCGACTACCCCTTTTATACTGTATTGTGGAAAAATTCTTGAGTAGATATAAGCAGTCAATTAGAAACAGAGTTCCCGAGTAAGCAGCCATATAAATATATTTCCCTATAGACGTGAGTGCAATTTATGCTAATTGTACACCTCCCAGGTCACAGTGTGCATCCTCTGTATATGGTCTACGGATTACTTTAAAAACTCAAACTAGGCTTTTTCTAATCATCAGAACCATCATAATGCGAGCTACACTCTTTTGTATTTTCAGAATTAGGGAACGACAGGTGGGGAGCAGAAATAATTCTCTAAAAATGAGGCAGATTTCCTGTTATTACTGCGAGAAATTCACGCGAATGAGATATTTACGACGTCGTATTTCATTCTTCGACAACGCGGATATGCGTGGAAAAGTTCCTTTTTATCGAGTAGAAACTTGAAGCGATATGAAGTCCGATCACGGACGCACATTTATTACCGTAGCCGGGATCCTACTAGTGCGCGTTTTTCTGTTTTCCCGCGACGTTTGTCACATTGTGACGAGACGCGACCTAATGTAGCCTGCAATGCCACCGCCCTTTTGCGTTCAGCATTTCCGGGAGAGCGATCGTGAACATGAGTGAGGTTCACAATTCTTGGGATGTCGTTCACGAACGCGGGGCCCGCTGCGGCAAGAGACACTGATTGGGATGGGACCGTCTTGCTCCGTCACGATTGGCCACCGGCAAATTACTTGATACCTATACTCGTCTCTGTCGCTCCGCCTCTGATTGGTTCTCATCAACTGTGCCTGCAACCCCTCCCCTCGCAGCCAATACTCATGCAATCAACGAAGCAACCAGCGAGGCAGAAAACATTGTAATCATGGCAAAGCGCTTCCAGAATCGGAATTCCCCAAGTGTTCTCCGCCGGCGCGCAGTCGAGGTGGCGTATCGCTGACGACTAATTTTTGGGTCAATATGTATTTATATCCGCATTTCACGGGTACTTTATCTCACTGTCAGACTTCGAAAAACCGTCTCCGCAGAATTTATGAAGTCTGAGGCTATTTTTCGGAGCAGAACGCACGCACAGTTTCTCAAGCTCCTAAATGACAATGTAATCAATAGCCGCCAGTCTTTAGAAATGACGTGAATTAAGTATTAACAAAATACTTAGCCCTTTATCTAAGGAGAATAAGAGACAATAAGAGCCGTAACTACGTAACTCGGAATGTAACACTATTGAATACTAAAGTACGGATAGAACTTCTGCAATTTCATTATCAATAATATTCTCTGTTGTGAAATAGTTTTAGTTATTATATTTTACTGTGAGATGTATAAATTATATTGCTGTTTCAAGCTGCAGTGTGGCGATCGTGTTTACTGTTTCTGGTACCTTAAATGAGAGATCACGATGTAATTATTCGAATTACGCAAATTATCTCTACATTTTGAAATGTTTTCATGACGCACTATTACTGTACGTGTGCATACGTATATTTGAACTTGTGCGATTGGCCGATAATACAAACATTGTCTAATGCTAAAAAGATGGCCGTGGCTAAAATATTAATTTCATCGTAATTTAATTTTACCAGTTGACTCGTTTTTATCCAAGACAGCAAAGACGTACAGAAATTTGAAAGTGTTTCAGGACTTGAAACTATATAAGCGTCTGTCAAAGATCGCATATCACAGAGTCTCATGTGGAAATTTTATTGTATACGAGCAATAAGATAAAGCTGTCTTCAACCCTATGGGTAGTATCAACATTTCAATGCTTTACTAGGCGCATTTCAATCGGAAACGGTGTGCCCAGTTTATTGACGTCTCCTAAACACAGTCCAAGGTGACATTTTCACTTAATAAAAATCATCGCCAAAGGCAAAAAAGCGATGAGTGGCAAAAACTGTCCGAAGCCAAGGAGTGAGCTCCGAGCCACTGGTTTGGTAATCTGACACATTGTGATCGAGTCACACAAAGGTAATACGAGCACAATAAACAAAATATCTTATCCATTTTGTCATCTCCACTATATCGGTTAAAAGGCAAGAACTTCCAACCCTATTTCCAAGATCATGAAATCAATTCCAAAAATTATGCTATCTACATCTACATGACTACTCGACAATTTACACTTAAATATTTGACAGAGGGTTCAACGATCATTTTCAGCCTCTTTCTCTGCTCTTCCATTCTCAAATTGAAAGTGGAAAAATGAATATCTAAATCTTTCCCTGTGATGTCTGATTTCTCTTTTTTATCATGATTATCATTTCTCCTCACATAGATGAGTGTCAACAAAATATTTTGGCATCAGGAGGAGAATGTTCGTTATTGCAGTTTCATGAAAAATCCTCGGCGCAACGCCTTTGTTTTAATGATTGCCATCCTAATTCGCTTATCATATGAAGACATGCGCGGAAAAACGGGTTAATCCTCAAATGTAAAAGCTTAGAGATAAGTGTTGCCATCTACTGCTGGGTACGGGAACTATCAAAACTGACATTAGTCTCACCCCTAAATATCACTTAGGGGTGAGACCAATCTCAATTCTGGTAGTTCCCGTACCCAGAAACAGTTGGTAACACTTATTTCTAAGCTTTTACATTTGAGGGTTAGCCCGTTTTTCCGCGCAGGTCTTCATATCTTTGACACTCTCTACTCTGTGATGCGATAACACAAAATTAGCTGTCAGTCTTTGAACTGTAGCGGTGTCCTCCGTCAGTCCTTTCTAGTAAAGACCCCAAACCGCACAGCAGTCCTCAAGAGAAGGAGGGACAACCGTAGTGTAGGCAGTGTCTTCAGTGGATTTCTTGCATCTTTGCAGTGTTCTGCCAATAAATGACAGTACTGATGGTTCCAATTTAAGACGTTCGTGACTTGAATCGAAAACCTTTAAGTTTGTTTGATATCTAAGTGGAATTTAACGGAAATTTGAAGTACTCATATGAGGACCTCACACTTGTCATTGTTCAGTGACAACTGCCTCTCTTAGCACCATGTAGATATTTTGAGTAAGTAATTTTGTAACTGATTTTGAACGTGTGATGGTTTTCCCAGATAGTATAGACACCTGCAAACAGGTTAAGTGGACTGATCGGATTTTCTCCTAAGTCCTTTATATAGATCGAGAACACCACAGGGCTTATAACGCTTCCTTTGGGAAACCGAGTTATAACTTCGGTTTCACTAGATAACTTCCTATCAGTTATTATGAACTATGACGTTTCAGACAGGAAATGACGAATCCAATCACATAGTTGAGACAATGCTCCATAGAAACGCATTTTGCTAATATTGCGCTTGTGAGGAGTGTCAAAAGCCTTCTGGTAATCAAAAAATATGGAATCAGCTTGAGATCTCTCTACAGTACTAATTTTTTAGTGTGAATAAAGAGCCAGTTGTGTTTCACAAGTACGATATTTCCTCCATCTATGGCGGTTGTGAGTCAAAAGGTCGTTATGTTAAAAGTATTTCATAATGTTGGAACACAATATGTGTTCCATTTTTGAACGTGCATTCGATACAGTTTTACATTTTAACCACATAGAAAACAATTTCATAGTGGAATATCCTCAACCCTATGGATATCATCAAAACATGATGCAGAAAATATAGGCATACTGCTATAAAAATGACCCTAATATATGTTAAAAGAACGAACAGGTTTTGCCAGCCACACATATTTTAGTAATTTGAAATACTTACATTGGAACGCAACGATAAAGTACAGTGGTTCACATTAAAAGCATAGCACATTCTCCGTTGTTTTTCTTTGTTTTTGGTTTCCAAACTTTAATGAACAACCTTTTCATCACAGGCATAAAATTTTCCACGAACTCATTCCGCTTAGGGTCAAGAGAAAGGGTATAAAAAGAAAATTACGTCTTCAGACGGACACACAGAGCCCAGAACATACACAGTATTACAATAAGGATGTGTCAATAAAGGCAGTATTTATTATCCCCCTGTGAACTTATTAGTATTTTATTTTCACAATATCTGATCAAAAACTTTTGCAAACTCCTTCTCAGTTGCCGCTGTCCGCCTCTGGAACAAACTGCTCCTTACCTTCCGCAAAGTTCAATCTCCTGCTGCTTTTAAGAAGAAGCTGAAGCATTTCCTACTATCATCCTGATAAAGTTCTCCACAAAACTGATGTACAAGGCCAATCCTCTCATCCGTCATATAGCAAAGCTAGCGTCTCCTATCTTGCTCCTGAGATGCCTTCCTCTTCATCTATCTCTATTAGCCACGCAATCTTCTTTTCCTTTGTATTTCCTTAATTATGTTTCATCATGTCTCTCTATTCTTCTCCTCCCGTCACCATGAGTCTCCCTCATACTCGCTGCTGCCAGCACTCCTATCTAAAATCTGTCTCTTCATTAATGTCTAATTATAACAGTACTTGTGATTTAAGAATATAAACTCTATATGTATGTATTTTTCCAGGTGTACCTTTCAAATTGTTTATTTCACTTTTTATACTAGATGTAGTTTAACATGCCTACTAAAACATATGAATGTAAAATAAGTAGAATGCCTGGTTAGATGTAAGAGAGGGCCTGATGGCCCTAATCTTGCCAGGTTAAATAAATCAATAAATAAAATAAAATAAATAAAATAAAAGTATCTGGACATTAATGTGGGGCGTCTGGTCGTCTATGGAGGAGTGGCAGCCCGTTCTTCCTCGAGAGCCGACACGGGAGTAGGTAATGATGTTAGATGCTGGGATCTGAAGCGAAATTGACTCCCGAAGTCATCACAAAGGTCTTCCGTTGAGTTCAAGTTGGGACTCTGGACAGGCTAGATCATTTCAGAAATGTTATTATTCACAAACCTTTGCCTCGCAGCTGCTGCTTTATTACAGGGTGCATTGTCACACTGACATGAGCAGTCATCGTCTCCGAACTGTTCCTCTACTACACGCAGTACACAATGCTGTAAAATGCGTCATTATCCCTCCACATCTAGCGTTTTATTAAGCGCAATAACAGGACCACACCTCAACCAAGAAGCACACCCACATACCATAACAGCAACTCTCCATACTTCACTTTTGGCACTACGCATTACAGTTGGTACGATTATACAGGCATTCACCAAACCCAAACCCTTCATCGGATTAAGCACTCTGTCTTCAGGTCATCCGACCGCTTTGTCATCCTCAGTTGAGGATGTGGGTAGGAGGGGCGTGTGGCCAGCACACCGCTCTCCCGGTCGTTATGATGGTCTTCTGTGACCGTAGCCGCTACTATTCGGTCGAGTAGCTCCTCAGTTGGCATCACGAGGCTGAGTGCACCCCGAAAAATGGCAACAGCGCATGACGGCCCAGACGGTCACCCATCCAAGTGCCGGCCACGCCCGACAGCGCTTAACTTCGGTGATCTGACGGGAACCGGTGTATCCATTGTGTCAAGGCCGTTGCTCTTCATCGGATTGCCACACGATATAACGATTCGTCACTTGAAATCACTTTTTTCCAGACATCCACTGTCCGGTATGCTCGATAGTCCTAGTTCGTTAGTATATGAGATCTGCCATGTATTGAATTATTTAGAGGTGTTCCTTCGTGTTTCCGCTTCGGAATCACATCACCAACAGTCGACTTGAGTATCTTGAGAAGGGTTGAAATCTCCCTGATGGATTTGTTTCTCTGGTGATATACAATGTTTAGTCGACGTTCGAAGGCACTAAGCTCTCCTGAATGACCCATCCTGCTGTTACTGGTCCTCTACTGACGACACAATACTCCTCGCCTCCTTTTACATTGTCAGTTCTACCTCTCGTGACATCTAATGGTCAGTTCCAAATTACAAAGGGGTGTCCGAATACTTTAGATCAGATACTGCATATATTGATGTATTATCATTGATGTGAATGCAAAATAACTACTTCTTTCTAAAATCTAGGGTTGAAATGAAAAAGAAGGACCGTGGGAGGTGACACCGTAGTGAGGGCGCTGGACTCGCATTCGGCAGGAATGGGGCTCAAATCCGTGTCTGGTCGTCCAGCTTTTGGATTCAGACGGTTTCTTTAAGTCACAGACGGCAAATACGGGGTGGTGCCTTAAAAAGATCACTGCCTAATTCTTTCCTTATCGTCCTCTAATCCGAGTAAGCCCTCCGTCTCCAATGTCCTTCTCGAGAATCGGAAAATACCACTGCCGTCCGATGTGACCGAGGTGTTCTAGGCGCTTCAGTCTGGAACCGCCCGACCGCTAAGATCGCAGGTTCGTATCCTGCTTCGGGCATGGATGTGTGTGATGTTCTTATGTTAGTTAGGTTTAAGTAGTTCTAAGTTCTAGGGAACTGATGACCTCAGATGTTAAGTCCCATAGTGCTCAGAGCCATTTGAACTATTTATTTGTTTTTTTTTTTTTTTGTTTGAAAATACCACTCTTCTTCTTTCGCTACGGGCTCTGTAAGAAAACAGATAGTCCCTTTAAGGATTGTATTTTTCTTCTTACTTTCCCAGAACCTCTTCCCCCTTTCTCTTCTTTTCTCACGATCTTCTCCCGAGATCCGCAATATTCTCTTCTCTTGTCTGCTCTATGAGTGACTCTATTCTTTTCCTGTATCCTTCTCTGTCGTTGTCCTCTGACATTTTGGTCGGTATGTGCTTGCTTCGTCAGTTTTCCTTCCCTCCCTCCGTGATCTTCAATTCCGACGAGTCCTACGTAAGTTTAACCGTCCACTACGTTCTTGTCTTTCCTGTTGTTACACCCGTTAATCCCCGTTCACTTTTGGTCATTCTATCCATATTCATCTCGATTGAATGCCCCACAGTCTGATTTCTCATGATATTGTCCTCATGCTTCTGTACAGTCCTTCATTACGTCTTCGCACTCATTTCTCATCAGTATTTTTCTCTTTTCTCTCTGTGGTTGCTTTACACCATATCTTCCTAGTGTTTTCGTTCAGCCACATACAGTACCACATTCCTCAACGTTGCCTTCCAGTGCCTGATCTCTGTATCTGTAGATATATAAATTTTATTTTGCACGGAATGTTTAGCTAAACAGTTCCTCTCAATGATTTCATGAACCATTGAGGATGTCATAATTATATTTTCATCTAGATGAATAGTGAGGAAGTCCTCACTACAATATGTATGGTTTCTTTCCATAGCTTTAATAGTAACACATTCATCTATATCAACTTTACTCTTTCAAGTGGAACTAAGACCTTTCTGCTGCTGGTATTGTACTTCTACAAGGGCCGAATTCAACAGCGTTTCATTCTTCAAAATCATATTACTAGTTCCACATTAATTTCAATAATTATAGCTTAGGATTTATTTGTTTTGATCACGAAACCAATCGCTGTCTTATGCGGTGCAGGCCTGCCGCCATCTTGAAAAAATAAGGTAAATGTCCAAGTAAAATTTTGAAACAAGCTTTATTCTGATTTTCAGAGGCGATTCCTTGGTGATACGATGTGACTCGGAAATTTAAATGACAACAGTACAGCTTCTGGAAGCGCAACAGGAATTTCATTGAAAAATTTCTAAAGGAAACAGTTTAACAAATCTTAACCAGGAATACTGTTGCTTTGATTAACAGAAGTGAATTGAGCATCATCTTGTAGAGAAAACTCATGCAAGAGAAATATGTTTGCCATCTTTACAATCTGAAACTAAGCACCCAGGTCAAGAACTTTTTAAACCTGATAAACAATGACGAAATTTATGTAGAGAGACTGATCTGATGACGTCGCTACTTCGAACTGCGTACACCAGTAAACTATACGTTGTAGAGTTAATTGGTAGCTGTAAATATTACGAAAAACAGCAAAAGAGTGCGTGGAGAAGTAAGGCAAGTCCATTTCCTACTCGAACAAATCCGTTAAACTGGAACAGACACCGTGAAGAAACCCAGTAATGGTACACATACATTAAGTCATGTTGGTTGATTGATTCGGGGAAGGGGATCAAACAGCGAGGTCATTGGTCCAATCGGATTAGGGAAGGATGGGGATGGAAGTCTGCTGTGCCATTTCAAAGGAACCATCCCGACATTTGCCTGAAATGATTTACTGAAATCACGAAAAGCCTAAATAACGATGAGCGGATATGGGTTTGAACCGACGTCCCCCTCGCTCATTTATTATATGTTCAACCAAAGGAAACCTTTTAATAAAATGAACAGAGGAATGCAGACTGTGATAGAAATATATTATAAAATTGAAAAAGATTTATTACCGGATAGATAGCCCCGTGTGATCGAGTACATCTCGCCTCAAGTCACACACAAAATTATCAGTTGTTTAGTTACTGAAGAGAGCCAAAAATTAATTCAATGAAAGCGTTCTTCCTGCTTTTAGTTATGTGAGAGAGAGGTTGAATGCCACCGGTGGTCACCGATACTTTAATCGTAACACGATATATCCCTCTACTTGGGCATATGGTTCTGAAATGAACACAAAAAATGATGATTTGAACAACTATGTAGTGCGAGAATTTTCTCTGTATAAACTTGACTAGAAAGCAACAAGATTTGCAAGAAATGAAACTGATAAATCCGCGAAATGTACAGATGAAGCCACCTCACCCAGATATATGAGGCACCATGTTGAAGCAACAGATCTGTATCCTCGTCCGTACAATACAAAAAATAACATCAAAGTGGCTTCATGTGGCGACCATGTTGTCTGAAACTGAAATGTTTGCGACTAGCATTCTGATTGAATACTTCAATACAAAGTACCTGAGTTCCCCGAGACATACCAAGCTAGGCTGCTCAGAGATGTTTGCGGCTGGCAGTTGGTTACTCATAGAAGCTTACGATACTTTGGAAAAACAGCTGACTGGTGAGGCGCGCATTTGTGCACTTATGAAACGGGAGAAGCTACTGTCACTCGAATCTTACGGAGAAGTGACTTCAAAATGGCGTGTCACTCGGTGCGACCACCAAAGTCGACAGCAGCTGATACAAGAAGTTGCGAGTGACACTAATTTCTTCTCTGTGCAGTGGAACCTCCGAAATCGCAACAGAAACAAACAGCTAAATATTTTAGACAGAATAATTGACATTGCTGGTCGTTTCGCTCGCAGCAGATTTATCTTTCCTTTTTTAGTCGGACTAAAGGCACAAAATTGAATAGGCGTTTTATCGGGAGAATGTGCTCTTATATGTAAATATAATCGAAGAACATGTTTCTATTACATTAATACTAAGACTCCCAGAATATTTACAAATGCAAAAATGAAAAAATTAGCACATAGCATGACACGGACGTATTACCTTCCACTCCATAACACAATGTCTCTAACCGTAACACCACACTGAACTTATGCACTATTAGCATTGTTAACATTCATCAAAGGATCTCCTAAAGCATTCACCACCAAAGTGTCATTAACTGACGTTTCGTTATAACAAGTCGTACAAAGACTGACGATTTCTTCAATACGCCGTTGCCTTGTAACGGCAGACTGTCACAGTACACAAGTTATACTACAAAAATAACTAAATGAGACCAAATGCAATATGCCATCTCCATTGTCGTTCTTTTGTCGACCGCCATCGACTTTGGTGGTCGCATCGAGTGACACAACATTTTGAAGTCACTTCAGAATTGATGAACACTAACTTCTCTGCATATAAAACATCTCAGTGCGGGAAGAGCCGATGTGTTTCATCGCTCCCTCTCTTGTCTTAAGTAATTGTGGAGAATGGTTTCCACATTCTACATGATCGGAAACATTCCAACAGTTGTTTTATTTGTCATTCCCTATATGATGTTAATATATTTTGAATAAAATATGTAGATAAATGGGCAAGTAAGTACCTAGCATATAGTCTAACAGTAAAAATAATCAGTTGTAGCAGTTTGCAAAAAAACTATTAAAAAGAAATTTGACAGGCAGACAAGGTGATATATATATATATATATTTGGTCCTGTATATTCCAGGACTGTATGAAAATCACTAGAGTTGCTTCTCTTACTAGCCCAGACATACAAAAAAAGCTTGCAGGGGACTTCAGTTTATAGACACATCAAAAAAAGGTTAGCATCACCTCGGTTCCGAGAGTTCCGGATCCTGTACCGAAAATTGGACTAGAGATCAACATAAACATCATTTCCGCCCTTTTTATTGCTCATGAAAGCCACACATTGCATGTTGTACCACCATACAGCGAGATCTTCAGAAGTGTTGGTCCAGATTGCTGTACACACCGGTATCTCTGATACCCAGTAGCACGTCCTCTTGCATTGATGCATGCCTGTATTCGTTGTGCCATACCAGCCACAAGTTCATCAAGGCATTGTTGGTCCGTATTGTCCCACTCCTCAGCGGCCACGTCGTACATAAACAGCCCTTTTCAATCTGTCAAAGGCATGTTCGATAGGGTTCATGTCTGGAGAACATGCTGGCCACTCTAGTCGAGCGTTGTTGTTATCCTGAAGGAAGTCATTCAGAAGATGTGCACGATGGGGGCGCGAATTGTCGTCCATGAAGACGAACGCCTCTCCAATATGCTGCCGATATGCTTGCACTATCGGTCGGAGGATGGCATTCACGAATCGTACAGCCGTCACGGCGCCTTCCATGACCACCAAAGGTTTACGTCGACCCCACATAATGCCACCCGAAAACAGCAGGGAACCTCCAGGCGTGTGTCTAAGGCGTTCAGCGTGACCGGGTTGCCTCCAAACACGTCTCCGACGATTGTGTGGTTGAAGGCATATGCGACACTCATCGGTGAAGAAAATGTGATGCCAATCCTGAGCGGTCCATTCGGCATGTTGTTGGACAGTTCCTGCCTCCCTGTACCTCCTCCATGTCCGAACAACGTCGCCTTGGTTCATTCCTAGACGTCTGGACACTTCCCTTGTTGAGAGCCCTTCCTGGCACAAAGTAGCAATGCGGACGCGATCGAACCACGACATTGACCATCTAGGCATTGTTGATCTACAGACTACACGAGCCGTGTACTTCCCTCCTGGTGGAATGGCTGGAACTAATCGGCTGTTGGACCCCTCCATATAATAGCCGCTGCTCATATATGGTTGTTCACATCTTTGAGCGGGTTTAGTGACATCTCTGAGCAGTCAAAGGGACTGTGTCTGTGATACAATATTCACAGTCAATGTCTGTCTTCAGGCGTTCTGGGAACTGTTCTGATACAAAACTTTTTTTGATGTATGTTTATGTAGAGAGAGAAGATTTAAGAAATTTTTTTCATTACCAATTAAAACATGACTGCAACTTACATTTCATGTTTGCATGCAGTAATGCTCGTCTGTTATGCTTTCGACGGATAACGAATGCAGTGTATAAGCAAATAGCATAAGATATTTTTGATATGATAGTATTACAATTTAACAAGTTTCAGAATTTTTACTTTGCCTGTGCTTTGAAACCTTGCGTATTGCCAAAATTCATGATTCTAAGTCAACGGGAAGCACCCTATAGGTTTTCATGAGTATCAAAATATATGACATAAATGGCTGTTTCTTTTGACTGCATTGCCTAAAAACTTACGATTTTTGCACCACCAATGGACTATAAGGTTCAGTATGTGACATAAATCTGAACTTGGTTCGCCAAACTGTTCCAGAGCAAAAAAGGTCAGGCAGACAGACAGACGGACTGACAACGAAATGATGCTATAAGGGTTCCGTTTTTACAGACTGGGGCACGGAGCTCTAAAAATGATAACTGTAAAATATTTATGTCTGTTAAGCAGACAAAATGGATGCACAGGTTTTTCAAATTGGTCAAATGGCTCTAAGCACTATGGGACTTAACATCTGAGGTCATCAGTCCCTTAGACTTAGAACTACGTAAACCTAACTAACCTAAGAACATCACACACATCCGTTCCAGAGGCTGGATTCGAACCTGCGACCGTAGCAGCAGCGTGGTTCCGGAGGCGGTTACAGTTTATATGATATTCGTTAGTAAACGAATAATAATATTATTAAAATCCGCGTCTTTTGGGCAGACTAGGTGGGACAACACATTCTGTCCAGTTCAGAAAAGCATGAATTGATACAAAAAATGATATTACAATATGCAAGTCTGTTAGGCAGAAAAATGGGTATCTAATTACACTGTGTTTCACTGACAGAGAAGAAAAGGCATTGCTGTATTACACACGCATAAATTCAGTTAGAAACATAGATACTAGCACTCACTGAGGATTAAGGCTCCGTGTGGCAAGGGATATCACCAGATTTGGTTGCTGGAAAAAATAATTTTTGGTGGGCTGTCGAAGGACTTGTTGATGGTGATAAGTATGTTAGAGATCAGTCGAGCAGAACAGTAATCTGGCGTCTAAATAGACCCATGTTGTTGGCAGGTTTGAGAGTGCTTGAGTCACAGAGATGCCATCATGCCACGCTCTGCATTGGCAGTCCCAAAACCATCCATTAGAAGTGTCATCCCCCATTGTGACCAGTGACACCTAACCTCCCTATGTCACAACTCAACAGTGCGTGATGTCAGTACCAAGGGGAGCCAGATTAGTACGTTACACAGCCAGTTGCAGATGCGTTGCATCGTTCCTGATCATGCAAAATTCGAGCCTTCATACCCAAATTCATTCGATGACACCTGTGAATAAGAAGATGAAAAAGTAGTTAGTAGAGAACAATATGACATGCTAGACTGCAAGTTAATCCAGACTCAAAGGTATCAGCATCATCACAAACCATGGGAACACATGCTTCATACATCAATAGCATCTGCAAATATCCCTTAATCTGTTATGAAATCAGTATGTAACACTCTTTTAGGCAAATGCACAAAACAGGTAAGGATTCCACACAAGGGTTTATCACTGTGGAAGAAAAATACTAATGCAGTAGTAACACTGTCAATGCATCTGGCAAGTATCATGTTACCGTTCAATGAAAGAGAAAAGTTTACTTTCCGGTACTGACAAGGGAACCTCCCCATCGCACCCCCCTCAGATTTAGTTATAATTTGGCACAGTGGATAGGCCTTGAAAAACTGAACACAGATCAAGCGAGAAAACAGGAAGAAGTTATGTGGAACTATGAAAAAATAAGCAAAATATACAAACTGAGTAGTCCATGGGCAACATAGGCAACATAGGCAACATCAAGGACAATGTGGGTACGCTAACGCCGCGGTCCCGTGGTTAGCGTGAGCAGCTGCGGAGCGAGAGGTCCTTAGTTCAAATCTTCCCTAAAGCGAAAAGTTTACTGACTTTATTTTTGCACAGTTATGATCTGCCCGTTCGTTCATGGGCGTCTCTGTTCACTGTAATAAGTTTAGTGTCTGTGTTTTGCGACCGCACCTCAAAACCGTGCGATTAGTAGACGAAATGACGTGACTCTCCAATGGGAACCGAAAACATTTGATCCAGGAAAACACGTCTGATATATTCTATTCGACACTGGTGACGGCATGTGCGTCACATGACAGGAATATGTTGTCGACCCACCTAACCTGCACACTTGGCGTATCGGTAAAAAGATTCTTCTACCTTGCCCGATTTAGGTTTTCTTGTGGATGTGATAATCACTCCCAAAAAAGTGATGAAAACATAAGAGTTGTAAGTAGGCTGTTTATGTTTTCTTATTGGTAACGTTACGTAGCGCTCTGTATGAAAATCACTGGCTGTGCTGTGTGCAGTCTGTGGCTAGTTTGCATTGTTGTCTGCCATTGTAGTGTTGGGCAGCGGCATCTGGATGTTAACAGCGCGTAGCGTTGCGCAGTTGGAGGTGAGCCGCCAGCAGTGGTGGATGTGGGGAGAGAGATGGCGGAGTTTGGAAATTTGTAAGACTGGATGTCATGATCTGTTATGTATATTATGATCTTTCAACACTATTAAGGTAAATAAATTGTTTGTTCTCTACTAAAATCTTTCATTTCCTAACTATGCCTATCAGTAGTTAGTGCCTTCCGTAGTTTGAATCTTTTATTTAGCTGGCAGTAGTGGCGCTCGCTGTTTTGCAGTAGTTCGAGTAACGAAGATTTTTGGTGAGGTAAGTGATTTGTGAAAGGTACAGGTTAATGTTAGTCAGGGCCACTCTTTTGTAGGGATTTTTGAAAGTCAGATTGCGTTGCGCTAAAAATATTGTGTGTCAGTTTAAGCACAGTCGTATATAATTGTTCAAAGGGGACGTTTCATATGTCGACCCTTAGCCTTGTAGTTTGTGTAATTAGTGTAGCTTTTGTTTATTGCTAGCGCGTAGTTGTAGAGAGAATCTCCTTTGTAGTTGCAGTCTTTCATTGTTGTACAGTAAAGCAGTTGTGGCATGCATGTAGATTTGCACCAAGTATTTCGCAGCTGCGCTTGCAATTAACTAGATATTATTTTCAGTGCTGTGTTAATGTGTTTTCTTATTTTTGCTCTTCAAATTGTGCTTTTCTGTGTTATCGTGTGAAATATTGTGACAATAATGGCGTGTGAAAAACGTAACACTAGGCTCCAAAGTAAACTGAGAAATAATAGTGACGACGAGCGTAGCTTACCAGCACCACTGTGTAATGAATTAACAGACATTCAAAGTAGTAATTTGGTAATTGTGCATAGGGAAATGGAGCGGGCGGCAAATAATGGCCTAGACAGTGAAACAATTAGTGAACAGGGAAGCATTATCGATCGATCGGTCGGCGACAGCTCGCCTCAGGAATCCGAAATGACAGGACACAGTCTTGCAAATACTGTAGATTCAGGTTTTGGGGCCTCGCCGTTTTCTCAAATAAGTCAAAACACATTTTCTGCTTGTCAAAATGTGAATGCTGCCGGTGCAAATGCACTGCCGAAATGCATAGAGGAACAGATTCCAGACACTAATACATTATTACTGCAATTAAAAACAAAAGCAGAGACAAACACAGCAACAGTTAGACACAATGAACAAAATCTTCAAAAGTTAGACACGATGGAAGAAAATCTTCAAAAGTTAGACACAATGGAACAACACCAGAGGCAAACACAGCAACAGTTAGACGCAGTGGAACAAAAGCTTCAAAAGTTAGACTCAGTGGAACATAAGCTTGAACAAACACGTGAAGATTTTACTACTGAGTTACATAACATTGAATAGAAATGTCAAAAAGTCTGTAATGACGTAAAAACACAAATTTGTGAGCATTTTCAACCTATTTTTTCGCGGCATGAAAATGCATTACAGAATCACGAAGCAGCCATAAAAGAACTGCAAACTATTGTTCATGAAAATCATGAGACCTTGCAAGCTAAAATTGACTCAGTTGCATCTACCGATTCGGTTACGCAACTTGCAAAAACTCAGGAAAACTTAAAGAACACAGTAGATACTCTGAAAATTGGTTCAGAAAGACACATGGAGGAAATTAGTTCATTATCAGAGAAAGTAGTTGAACTTTCGGATCAGCTAAATAAAAGATTCAAACTACGGAAGGCACTAACTACTGATAGGCATAGTTAGGAAATGAAAGATTTTAGTAGAGAACAAACAATTTATTTACCTTAATAGTGTTGAAAGATCATAATATACATAACAGATCATGACATCCAGTCTTACAAATTTCCAAACTCCGCCATCTCTCTCCCCACATCCACCACTGCTGGCGGCTCACCTCCAACTGCGCAACGCTACGCGCTGTTAACATCCAGATGCCGCTGCCCAACACTACAATGGCAGACAACAATGCAAACTAGCCACAGACTGCACACAGCACAGCCAGTGATTTTCATACAGAGCGCTACGTAACGTTGCCAATAAGAAAACATAAACATCCTACTTACAGAGTGTGTTACATAAACTCCAACAAATGAAAGCAACAGTTTCACAGTCGCACAGTTTTCTCTGTGCTGTGTCAAAACATATGTTTTCAACGTTTTCAAATTTTTCCGTGTGTAGACCGTCAAATCCTGCATATGTCCAAGCAAATCTGAACATGTCCTGGAATTTTGGAGAGCGAAGTTGATTATGTGTGAGTGCCTGAACTCTGATAATTGTCTGAAAAAAAAATAAAAATATTCACTCGAGGGAAGACTTGAACCCAGGACCTCTCATCCAACAGCTGCTCGCGCTAACCACGGGACCACGGCGCTGCTAAGCTCAGGTCTACTTTGATGTGGCATATGTTGCCCATGGACTACTCAGTTTGTATATTTTGCTTATTTTTTTCTTAGTTCCACATAACTTCTTCCTGTTTTCTCGATTGATCTGTGTTCAGTTTTTCAAGGCCTATCCACTGTGCCAACTTAAAACTAAATCTGAGGGGGGTGCGATGGGAAGGTTCCCTTGTGAGATTCACCCTTACCTGAAGATAACAGTACAGTCTTCCATACGTGACCTATTTCCTCTTGAGTGAAATACACATCACTTCGAGACAATATGTTAAATAAATCACAACAAGGGACACGTCAAAAGTCATCCATCTGCAGATCCACCAATTCGAGAAGATGAGAAGAATTATGACGCAGTGATCTGAACGTTGATAGAAGAAAGGACAAATAGGATTTGCTCTGCCTTGTTCATCCGAAACCAGAAGTATCGTTTAGCATAATACGTTTCTGACTTCTTATGCTATTCATAACTCTTTCGAAAAAAATATACGAAATTAGTCAATACGGTCACCATGTGCGTGCTCATCATGAAAAGCTTCACATTTAATATGTGAAGTAGTTCTTATGACATTTCAGTCCTTTGTGTCTCCAACTACAATGTACTTGGGTGTGCTACTCGCCTCAGTACGGACCAACGTGCAAAGTAAATAATTTATGATTCAGCAAGGGTCAGCCATTTCATAATTTGTGTGAGCTTACCAACACTTTCTGTCCCGTTATATAGGTTCTGGCCACACTTACTACTTCTTCTCTCCTCTTGAGCATCTCCACGGGCTGCTTTTTGTTGGTCGGCACCAGATTTATCACGTCACTGTGCTGTACTCTTCAATATGGGAAAAAGACATAAGCTTCAGGATGCTTAATTTTCAGTACAAGTACTCGTGTAGGAATGAAGCAGACTCATTAGGCAACCCACTAATAACTTGCTGAAAACTGTTGAGCTACGATGATGATGACAATAAAGGCGACTTAGCTTTACTAATTCTTTCATCTCACACACTGACGGATTCGACACAGGATGGAATGTTCAAATACAAACAGTCTTAATCTTCTCTCCAAGTAGTTCTCCAATGCTATGAACATAATTGTGTACCGTTGTTAGAGGATGGTACTGACCGTGCGAATGACCAATTTAAGGACATACTTTATAAAAGTATAAGATATCCCTGACAGGTAAGCCCGCATCTCGTGGTCGTGCGGTAGCGTTCTCGCTTCCCACGCCCGGGTTCCCGGGTTCGATTCCCGGCGGGGTCAGGGATTTTCTCTGCCTCGTGATGGCTGGGTGTTGTGTGCTGTCCTTAGGTTAGTTAGGTTTAAGTAGTTCTAAGTTCTAGGGGACTTATGACTATAGCAGTTGAGTCCCATAGTGCTCAGAGCCATTTGAGCCAAGCCTGACAGATAAATTCAACTACAGCTTGCCTCTTCACCTCTAAAATTTTTCTGAGGATTGTTTTTTTCATTTTCATCTGTTGCGAAGGTAGTACCAGCCAAGAATGAACTCCTTCATACCACTGAAATACAGTTCCGCTCAACACAGACACCTGATTCCCAGCGTCAAGAACACAAGATAGTACAACACCATTAACATCAATAGATTTGACAGGATGGTGATATTCATCCACCAAAACTTCCCCCATAGCTTCAAAATCACAAAATCAAAATATTCACTTGTTCCACTTCTTCATCTGTTCCTCTGATAGACTACGACATTTCCTGGCATGCAGGCTATCCGTTCATTGATGTTTCATGGGTCAGATGATCGAACTTCTTCGATGTAATGTGGCGAGACTACTGTCAGCTCTCACCCCATGCACATGATTTGCATATTTGTGACTGAACCTTTGTCCGTTCCATTCACATCTTCGTCCCATAAAATTCCTATGATGATTTCGGTCTAGAAATCTGTTTCGTTTTCGCCAGTTACCATTGCCACATGGATGTCCTCGAGGTTCATTGTACTCGACACGAGTATGATCTGAAAGAAACGAAAGTGATTCAAACATGAAACCCATAGATTAAGCCAAGAGCATACAGTGATCTCACCCAGATATACGAGGCAGCATGTCGAAACCACATGTGTGTTTTCTCATCCATGCAACACAAAAACTAGCACCAGAGAGACTTCTTGTTGCAGCCATGTTGTCTCAAACTGAAATCTTCGAAGCGAGCACTCTGATTGGCTCCTGCAGTCAGAAGTCCTCGAGTTCTGCGAAACATACCACGCTAGGCGGCTCAGAGATAGTTTACGGCAGTTAGCCAGATATAGCAGCTTATTGTGACACTCTGGAAAAACAGACGACTGGCCCGCTTGTGCGCGTATGAAACTGTCCGACATGGAAGGAGCCGATGTGTTTCACGGGAATATCGTGATTTTGTATCAAAATAAGGAAATACGAGACGTTGAAATGAGAAAACAGAGTTGCACCGTTACGATA
The DNA here is from genome assembly GCF_023898315.1 of Schistocerca nitens. Lineage (NCBI taxonomy): Eukaryota > Metazoa > Arthropoda > Insecta > Orthoptera > Acrididae > Schistocerca > Schistocerca nitens. The sequence continues at coordinate 179,169,071 of NC_064616.1, read as the reverse complement.
CCAGTATAAACAGGATGCAGAGGAAATGGAGTTTTCATTAGTCCGTGTCGTTCAGGTGAGTCGAGTGGCGGTTAGTGTGAAAAAATAAGTCTTTAAAAAATCAAGAGGAAGTAGGAAGTAGATATGTTACTTATTTACGGAAAATACAGAATGAACACGAAGAAAACAGTTTAGTTGTACGCGAAAATGTATCCCAGTAGCTGGTGTCAAATGGTTCAAATGGGTCTGAGCACTATGGGACTTAACAGCTGAGGTCATCAGTCCCCTAGAACTTAGAACTACTTAAACCTAACTAACCTAAGGACGTCACGCACATCCACGCCCGAGGCAGGATTCGAACCTGCGACCGTAGCGGTCGCGCGGTTCCAGACTGAAGCGCCTAGAGCCACTCGGCCACTGCGGCCGGCTAGCCGGTGTCCAACAAGAATCACAATTCAGCGCAGGCGCAATAAATTGTTACCAGAAGAGCGCTGAAATACTACAGAGTGTAAGAAGCAGCCCTGTAACGAGCGGAGCGAACAAAATAGACGTTCTTGTAACTGTTGCTCATAATCCACACATTTCCCTAAGGAAATTGCCTATTGATCTAGAATAACTCTGCGCTGCATTGTTCACATTTTGCGTGCAAGCAGCTTTCACCCATATCATCTATCATTTCGCCAGTAGATTAACCGGTGAGACTGCAGAAGATGCATGGAATACTGTCGGTCAGTTCTGATACGACACCAGGAGAATAGTTTCTTTCTTTAAAGAATCCTCTTTAGCGAAGAATCGACAATTACAAATCATGTAGAGCTAAATGTAAGAAATGCAGTATTGGAGCGTTTACAATCCGCACTGGTTGAGGCAGGCTGAACATCAGAGGCAGTGGAGTGTGAACGTTTGCTGCGGGGTTATTGGAGACTACGTGATTGGTTCTTACTTCGTGAAAGAAACCGTAACGGATGAAAGCTACGCACAATTTCTTACCGAAGCTCTACCGACTTTACTAGGGGAATTACCACTTTAAATATGTGGTTGTGTGTGCTATCAACACAGTGGGTGTACGGCTCATTACTTGCTTGTGACTGTGAAAGCGCGCACCCAGCGCTTACCTCGTCGCTAGATAGTATGTGTAGGAATTACCAGCTGGCCTGCATGTTCGCCCACTTTGTCAATCCTGGGTTTTTCCTCTAGGTTAAATTCAAAGTTAAAGTCTGTGCAGAAGTCCCGACGAGCCAAGGGATATAAAACATCACATTGTTTCAGCATGCGTAATGATCTCGAAGGAATCTCTCCATTTTGTCCAGAAGTCCATGTAGCAGCGACTGCAACCGTGTATTGCAGTATACGGTGGGCATATCGAACACTTGATGACCTAAATGAAATTTTGAGGAAGTGTCTATTGTCCACATTATTTTGTGATTTCTTGCCTGTTACTGAAGCCCATGTAATTTTGCGATGTAAGGGTACATGTTGACATTAAACTCATGACACGAAGGTATTATTTAATAGTCTTTATACCTAGATCTCTTGATTTACAAATCCATACAATTTTTGACGCGCACCTTTCCGTCAAGGATCTGGCAGAAACAAGACAACTTTTTCTTTTTTTTTAAGGAAAAGTCCAGACAAGTTCTAATAAATTTAATACTCTTTGCTCTTTACGACAGCTGTTTCGGCTTTATTGTTGCTCTCAAGTAACCTACGATTATAACATTGTGAGACTGATACATATATCGTCTTTGTCCAAGTGAATAATTATACATTGTTACTTTCGTCTAGTTTGATTTGACGTCCATATTGCGTATATAGTAAACTGTCACTGTCTAATTCGTAGTGATTACGTGACATGTAGTAATTATAAACGTGTGGAATACGTTTTGACACTTATCTGATTGTACGTTTCATTAAAGTTCGATTTGGCATTTATTTGACAGTTATTTTGCTATGATGCTGTATGTTCACAAAGTACAATTAGCTAAGCAACGATAATGTTATGTTTCATCGAATGGATGTCACTGTGACTTTGGTCTGGGCGTGTTTTTTTATCCATGTGTATATTCCTTTCCAAGTTCTAGAGTGTCAATAAAATTTTCATAATGATATTTACCTTTAAAGTCTGTGTTCTCGTTTTGTATATCACATAATTCTTCAAGTATGTTCGTAGTGACTCCATTCCGGTCTTCTGTGTAGTATTTGTAATGCAGTTTCAATTTTCTAGGTTGTGTGATATTAAAAGAAATTAGATTGATTATTGTCACTGTTTCTGGTGTGTTTTTTGAATCTGATGCGAAAATTTCGTCCTGTTCGTCCGAAATAGAAATTATTACAATCGTCACTAGCGATTTTATGTGGACAACAGAACATACTCAGACCAAAGATATAATTCACAGCAAAATGCAGTCAGTGAGATATAACACTGTCGTAGCTAAGCTAATTATATTTTTTATTACATAACATCATAGTAAATGAATTGTTAAATAAGAGTTAAACCGTACTTTAAAGCGAACGAACCACATTAAGAAGAGAAATAGCGATATTCACATATACAGATTCCAGTAGTGTCGCGTACACAGGGTGTAAAATTGCAGCGCATTGGCGGACCAATCATTTGTACGCCGGTGATTCTTGTGAAGAGGTTTCCGACGTGATTATGACCGCACGACGGGAGTTAGCACACTTTGAACACAGAATAGTAGTTAGGACTAGACGCATGGGACATTCCATTTTAGGAATCGGTAGGTAATTCAATGTTTGGAGATCCACAATGTCACGAGAGTGCCGAGAAACCAAATTTCAGACATTACCTCTGACCGTGGACAACGCAGTGGCCGACGCTCTTCACTTAACGACCGAGAGCAGTGGCGTTTGCATAGAATTGTCAGTGCTAACAGACAAGCAACACTGCATGAAATAACCGCAGTAATCAATTTTGGACGACGAACGTATCCTTTAGGACAATGCGTCGAAATTTGGCGTTAATGGGCTATGGCAGCAGACGACTGATGCGAGTGCCTTTGCTAACAATGCATCGCCTGCAGCACCTCTCTTGGGCTCGTGACTATACTGGTTGGACCCTAGACGACTGGAAAACCGTGGTCTGGCCAGATGAGTCCCAATATTAGCTGTCAAGAGCTGATGGTAGGTTTCGAGTATGGCGCAGACCCCATGAAGCCATGAACCCAAATTGTCACCAAGGCACTGTGCAAGATGGTGGTTGCTCCATAAAGATGTGGGCTGTGGTTAAATGGGATGGATTGGGTCCTCTGGTCCATCTGAACTGATCGTTGACTATAAATGGTTATGTTCGGCTACTTGGCGACTATTTGCAGCCCTCATGAACTTCATGTTCTCAAACCACAATGTCATGTCACTGGCTCAGGAACGTTTCAAACTGGTCTGAAGTACACTGTGGGCAGTTCGAACGAATGCTAGGGCCACCCAGATCACCCGATTTGAATCCAACCGAACATTTATGGGACATAATCGAGAGGTATGTTCTTTCACAACATCCTGCACCGGAAACACTTTTGCACTTATGGACTGCTATAGATACAGGGTGGCTCAGGATTTCTACAGAAGAATTCCAGCGTCTTGTTGAGTCCATACCATGTCGAGCTACTGCACTATTCCGGGCAGAAGGAGGTCCGACATGATATTAGGAGGTATCAAAAATGGCTCTGAGCACTATGGGACTCAACTGCTGAGGTCATTAGTCCCCTAGAACTTAGAACTAGTTAAACCTACCTAACCTAAGGACATCACAAACATCCATGCCCGAGGCAGGATTCGAACCTGCGACCGTAGCGGTCTTGCGGTTCCAGACTGCAGCGCCTTTAACCGCACGGCCACTTCGGCCGGCTTAGGAGGTATCCCATGACTTTTGTTACCTTAATGTATCAAATGAGTGTCAAAATGTATTCTGTACGTTTATAATTTTATAATTGCTACATGTCATGAAATCACTACGAATTACACAATGACAGTTTACTTAAGATGCAATATAAACGTCAAATCAAACTGGACGTGAATACCAATGTATAATTCCAATGTATAAATATTCACATGGACAAGTATCATGATGCATAGAGTGTCACCTATGCTATAATCGCAGATTACGTGAAAATGGCAATAAGGCCGAAACAGTGACGTAAAGAATAAAGAATATTAAACTTACTGAAGCCAGACTGGACCACTCCTTTTCAAAGTGTCATACTGTGCCGTGTACTATGCTGTGGGCCCAATCGAGCGAGAAAAAAGAAAGAAAAGGAGCAGTATTGTTATAGTTAACTGGGAATCATCTCTGGATGCCACGTTCTTGGCATTCCAGTTAGTCTGCCGGTCCAACTACGAGTAGTCAAGTAGTCTTAAATTAATATTTTCTCCACTATCCCGCTTTTGTAAGTAGATTCTCTAAGCGCCCTCAAGCCGGAGAGCCACGTCAGCCTGACGGGACACTTCCGTGTAACAACATCAACTTCCGCATGAGACAGCAACCGGTTTTATGTTCAAAATAGATAAATTCCATGCTCCAAACATTTTAATTTCTGCGAAACTGCCAATCACATTTTGAAGAATGAAACACCGTTGCTTTTGTGTCTTTCACAACTACGGTGCTAACAGCAGAAATAATTATCATTTCATTTGAAAAAACGCAGTTGATACCGGTATCTCTGTAATTAATATGTATATGAAAAGAGATTATACGTCATTTAGTGAGAACTTTTTCGTAATTCATTTACGTGAAAACAGAAGTACATGAACTGTTCATGAAGAACCTGAGGTGAATAAATGGTTCAAATGGCTCTGAACACTAAGGGACTCAACATCTGTGGTCATCAGTCCCCTTTAACTTAGAACTACTTAAACCTAACTAACCTAAGGACATCACACACATCCATGCCCGAGACAGGATTCGAACCTGCGACCGTAGCGGTCACGCGGCTCCAGACTGACGCGCCTAGAACCGCACTGCCACACTGGCCGGCTGAGGTGAATAGCTTAGCTGAACCTCCCTGTATATTTATGGTCGTACAGAAGTCTGATCTTATCTTCTTCATCCTCTCTACTACTTCCTCATTACTTCTGTTTTTTCTGGTATATAAAAAGCTTGTCCAGAAAGTAAGCTCCGATCAATCACGAAATGGAAACTACATTGAAAATTAGAAATGTTTTATTTGCGACAGTTGGCTCCACCTTCCAACTACTTCTCTACATAGTGGCCACTCCAGCTAGGACATCTGTCGCACCGTTATACCAACTTTCCAATACCCTCGTCATAGAAGGCAGCCGCCTGTGCTTCCCGCCAATTCTCTGCGCTCATCTATAGCTCGTTGTCTGTGCGAAAACGTTGTCTTCATAGCCAGTAGCTAATGTGAGCAGAGATGAAACACAGAGGGAGCCAGTTACCGGCTGTAGTGCGGGTGATCAGCTTCCCATCGAAAACGCTGCAGGAGCATTTTCATTGCCCCTGCAGATTGCGATCGAGAATTGTCACGAAGTAGAAACCGTATGACAGTTCTGTAATGTGGGCTGCATAACATCAGGCGAAATCTCTCAACAGGACCTCATACTTGGTGGGAGACACTATTTTCTACGCATCTTTATGTGCTCACCATGCGCTCAGAACACAAAAGAGCGAAGTGATGCAACAGACAGGGATACTAGAGACACTATCTAACACATATGTGCAAAGATTTATTAGATTTTCACAGTGGTTTCCATTTCTTGGCCGATCGGAGCTTACTTTGCGAATATCCCTCGTATATTCTCCCAGGTACTTAAATTTGTCCGCCTTTTGCACTGTGTCTTCTGGTGTTTTAGAATCCGCAGCGGCATTCAGAGTTTTTGGCTTAAATCTAATGAACTTATTTACAAATGAGATTTTTTATCTCAATACTGATGACATATGCTCTACGAGAAACTAGCCGTTGTGGCCGAGCCGTTCTAGGCGCTTCAGTCTGGAACCACGCGACCGTTACGGTCACAGGTTCGAATCCTGCCTCGGGTATGGATGTGTGTGATGTCCTTAGGTTAGTTAGTTTTCAGTTCTAGGGGCTGATGACCTCAGATGTCAAGTCCCATAGTGCTCAGAGCCAGTTGAACCATTTGAACCCTACGACAAGAACATTAAATACAATATCTACTGAAAACCACAGACGAAAGTATATGTTAACCTAAAATGCTGCAAATGAATTCTTCAAAAAGTAGTAATAATCATTGTAATTCCGTTGAGCAATAGCAGTAACAAAATAATATAATATCTGCAGTAATAGTGTTTACTTTCAGTTCCCATGAAAGGACTGATTCAGTAATTTGTCTAACATTTATGGTACATATTTCATTTGATTACACGGAGGTCTTTAATATTTGTAACAATTTAGTCAACATGAAGTCTATTGTGAGTCATGAGCTAAGACATAAAATGTCCCAGCTTGCATTGTTGCCGTGTTCTCCCTCCCCAACCTGCTTACAGTTTTTCCATATTTCTGATGGAGAAAAAATCCAAAATTTCAACAATGTTAGTAAGAAATATGAAAATGATGGAAAATTCGAAAAAAATAACTCTTATAAGCAAAAATGGTGGAAAAAGTGGAGGTATGTGGGAAACGAACCCGCCTGGTTCATTTTATAGATCTGTCTATTATTTTGACAAGTAAGGCTCTCTAACAAATGGTTCAAATGGCTCTGAGCACTATGGGACTCAACTGCTGAGGTCATTAGTCCCCTAGAACTTAGAACTAGTTAAACCTAACTAACCTAAGGACATCACAAACATCCATGCCCGAGGCAGGATTCGAACCTGCGACCGTAGCGGTCTTGCGGTTCCAGACTGCAGCGCCTTTAACCGCACGGCCACTTCGGCCGGCCACTCTCTAACACTTCCACTACAATTGCAGGAATACTTTGAAGGCCATCGCATTTTTTATCAAGCGCAAGGATATTAAGAATTCAGAACTTGTTATCGTGGATACCTTTGCAACCTTTCACGCAGATGAAGAACATGTAACACTTATTCTTTTTCTTGCGCATGACATGGTTACTAAGGGATTTGGCATGGTCAATTTAAGGGGTGACTAGATGCCCTTCCTGTCGCCACCCCATTATCTCTCGGGACAGAATATGTGTACTCCAAGTGCTGTATGTAGTTTTATTCATGTGGAAGTGAACGAAAGTTTTTCTAAATGTTTACGAAATCGTGTAACTGATTCGGGACTTGGGTGCCAGCTCGGTATTCACCTGGTGAGATGTGGGAAACCGCCCAAAAACCACATCTAGACTGGCTGGCACACAGCAGCTATAATCGTGGCCAGGAGCTGGCGGCAGTCGTCACTGGAAGCCGCTCAGAAAACTTGTGTTGTACATGAGACTTTGACAGGAACAGCAAATTGAAACTTATTAGCTTGCTGATCTGGAATGGTTTTTGATAAGCCGTGTACAATTTGGCAAGGACAAGTAACCAAAGTCTCCTTCGGACAAAGGAGGTAGAGGTTCTGCAGACGCTAGGTGCCAATTGCAGGAGCCGCTGACAGTGGAAATACCTTGCGAGCTTTCAGTGTGTTCTCCTCTTAGCCTACGTAAACATTTGTAATCAAACGTCCCTTCATTTTATGCCAACAGCTGAATTATATGGACTCATATGTTTTATTAGGCGTCCAGTGCACCCCCCTCAGATTTAGTTATAAGTTGGCACATTGGATAGGCCTTGAAAAACTGAACACAGATCAATCGAGAAAACAGGAAGAAGTTGTGTGGGACTATGAAAAAAATAAGCAAAATATACAAACTGAGTAGTCGCGCAAGATAGGCAACATCAAGGATAGACTCTGGTCAGGAGCGCCGTTGTCCCGTGGTTAGCACGAGCGGCTGCGAATCGAGATGTCCTTGGTTCAAGTCTTCCCTCGAGTGAAAAGTTTAATTTTTTATTTTTAGACAATTATTATCTGTCCGTCCGTTCGTCCGATGCGAGGTAACTGCGCCGTAGTATGGGGACGCTACACCTAAAGGGAAAAATTTGAAAACGTTAAAAACATATGTTTTGCACAGCACAGGGAAAACTGTGCGACTGTGAAACTGTTGCATTCATTTGTTGCAGTTTATGTGACAAACTCTTATGTTTTCATCACTTTTTTGGGAGTGATTATCACATCCACAAGAAAACCTAAATCGGGCAAGGTAGAAGAATCATTTTACCCATTCGCCAAGTGGACACGCTAGGTGGGTCGACAACATATTCCTGTCATGTGACGCACATGCCGTCACCAGTATCGTATAGAGTATATCAGACGTGTTTTCCTGTGGAGGAATCGGTTGACCTATGACCCTGCGATCAAATGTTTTCGGTTCCCATAGGAGAGGCACGTCCTTTCGTCTACTAATCTCACGGTTTTGCGGTGCGGTCGCAAAACACAGACACTAAACTTATTGCAGTGAACAGAGACGTCAATGAACGAACGGACAGATCATAACTTTGCGAAAATAAAGAAGGTAAACTTTTCACTCGAGGGAGGACTTGAACCAATGACCTCTCGTTCCGCAGCTCCTCGCGCTAACCACGAGACTACTGCACTCCTGGGCTAACACTGTCCTAGATGTTGCCTATCTTTCACATGGACTACTCAGTTTGTATATTTGCTTATTTTTTTCATAGTTCCACACAACTTCTTCCTGTTTTCTCGATTGATCTGTGTTCAGTTTTTCAAGGCCTATCCACTGTGCCAACTAAATCTGAGGGGGTTCCCTTGTAAGTTGTTCACAGGACCTGGTGGCACTGCCGTACGCACCTGCCGACTTCGGCTCGGAGTCGCTAATGGGACTCAGCCCCACAACACTTGCCGCCAGCCGACTGCTGTCCGAGGGCAGTGGTTCATATTCCTTGCACAGCAGCCTTCGCGTTCCGTCACAGTGACGTGAGCGTGGCGAGGGGCCGTCGAGCGTACATGACGCCTAGGGAAGAAGCGTACACCGCGCTCGCGAAGCCGAGGGGCCGCCTCGCAGCACACCTCGACGTCGGCGCCAGTGGTCTGCAGTGGCTGCCAGACTCAGCAACGTGAGGCGACAGGTCAGCAGCACCAGCGGAAGCTGCCGCCTGTTCTTCGGCTTTAGTCACGGGCAACATACGCTGCGTTTTCCTTGATGATATACCTGAACTACCGCTTTGATATGATAATGACCCTGCATCGATCTAGCGTTATTGCCTTGGCCGCTGTTGTGTTGCCTTAAGTAAGGCTGCTAAACCCAGACGCCGTGGGATGTCGGCACTTTCTCCCACTGGGGACACCATCGTATTAGAATGTAACATGTTTCCTGTTGAAACATTCATAGTATTAGTTTTAAATGACTCCTTACTATCTACAAGGGTTGCCCAGAATGTAATGGACCGCATTTCTTTTCTTCAACAATTCATCTGGTCATACATAAAGCACACCAGTGGCAGGACACAATCAATACCTTCACTGCGCGCTAACAACGGTGAAGTCACTGATGACAGTGCCACTAAAGCAGAGTTATTAAACACGGATTTCCGAAATTCCTTCACCAAAGAAGACGAAGCAAATATTCCTGAATTCCAATCAAGAACAACTGCCAAGATGAGAAACATAGAAGTAGATATCCTCGGTGTAACAAAGAAGCTTAAATCACTTAATAAAGGCAAGGCCTCCTGTCCAGATTGTGTACCAGCTAGGTTCCTCTCAGAGTATACTGATAAAATAGCTCATATTTAGCAATTATATACAACCAAAAATGGTTCAAATAGCCCTGAGCACTATGGGACTTAACTTCTGAGGTCATTAGTCCTTATAACTTAGAACTACTAAACCTAACTAACCCAAGGACATCACACACATCCATGCCCTGGGCAGGATTCGAACCTGCGACTGTAGCGGTCGCGCGGCTCCAGACTGTAGTGCCTAGAACCGCTCGGCCACCTTGGCCGGCTATATACAACCACTCGCTCACAGAAACATACGTACCTAAAGACTGGAAAATTGCTCAAGTCACACCAATACCCAAAAAGGGATGTAGGACTAATCCGCTGAATTACAGGCCTGTATCACTAACGTCGATTTGCAGTAGGGTTTTAGAACATATATTGTATTCGAACATTATGAAGTACCTCGAAGAAAACGATTTATTGACATATAGTCAGCACGGATTCAGAAAATATCGTTCTTGTGAAACACTACTAGCTCTTTATACTCATGAAGTAATAAGTGCTATCGACAGGGTATGTCAAATTAATTCCATATTTTCAGATTTTCAGAAGGCTTTCGACACCGTTCCTCACAAGCGTCTTCTAATCAAACTGCGTCCCTACGGAGTATCGCCTCAGTTGTGCGACTGGATTCGTGATTTCCTGTCAGAAAGGTCACAGTTCGTAGTAACAGACGGAAAGTCATTGAGTAAAACAGAAGTAATATCCAGCGTTCCCCAAGGAAGTGTTATAGGCCCTCTATTGTTCCTGATCTATATTAACGACGTAGGAGACAATCTGAGTAGCCGTCTTAGATTGTTTGCAGATGATGTCATTTACCGTCTTGTAAAGTCATCAGATGATCAAAACGACTTGCAAAATAATTTAGATAAGATATCTGTATGGTGAGAAAAGTGGCAATTGACCCTGAATAAGGATAAGTGTGAAGTTATTCACTTGAGTAATAAAAGAAATCCGCTAAATTTCGATTACGCGATAAGTCACACAAATCTGAAGGCTGTAAATTCAACTAAATACTTAGGGATTACAATTACAAATAACCTAAACTGGAACGATCACATAGATAATATTGCGGGTAGAGCAAACCAAAGACTGCGATTCACTGGCAGAAAACTTACAAGGTGCAACAGGTCTACCAAAGAGACTGCTTAAGTAAACTTGTCCGCCCTGTTCTGGAGTACTGCTGTGCGGTGTGGGATCCGCTTCAGGTGGGACTGACGGATGACATCGAAAAAGTACAAAGAAGGGCAGCTCGTTTTGTACTATCGCGAAATAGGGGAGATAGTGTCACAGACATGATACGTGAATTGGAGTGGCAATCATTAAAACAAAGGCGTTTTTTGTTGCGACGGGATCTTCTCATGAAATTTCAATCACCAGTTTTCTCCTCCGATTGCGAAAACATTCTGTTGGCACCCACCTACATAGGGAGAAATGATCATCACGATAAAATAAGAGAAATTAGGGCTCGCACGGAAAAATTTAAGTGCTCGTTTTTCCCGCGTGCCGTTCGAGAGTGGAAAGGTAGAGAGACAGCATGAAGGTGGTTCATTGAACCCTCTGCCAGGCACTTTATTGTGAATAGCAGAGTAATCACGTAAATGTAGATGTAGATTATTGAACATAATGAGAATTACACACACGAAAGAATGGTGTTTCATCTACACACCCTATTTTTCCACGTAATCTCCATCACCTTCTACGGCCTTCTTCCAGCACGAAACGAGGGCGTGTGTGCCTTGTCGGTACCAATCCTTGTCCTGGTGGCGAAACCAGCGATTCACGGTGTGAATTATCTCCTCATCGTCCTCAAATGTTTCCTCGAGTCGTAATGCGTCTGTCCTCGCAAATGACATCAGCTCGCTGCAACGTGTCAGGTGTGACAGTCGTAGATGGTGTGCCCGACCGCTGCAAATCGTGGAGCTCCGCCGAACCGCCTTCTGACGAGCTCACCCTGCGTGCCCAGCGACTAACTGTACTTCTGTCGACAGCAGATGTTCCATAAACGTTGCACAATTGTTTGTGAATATTCCCCACAGTTTCTTTCTCTGCAGTGAGAAATTCAGTGACGGCACGTTGCTCGTAACGCACATCACCTTCAGACGCCATTTTGAAACTGTCCTGCAGCTACGCTATCTGTCGGAAGTGATGGAAATTTAGCACGCTCACTCAGGAGACTTCAAATCATACATACGTAACGTTTCGCACTCGTAGCATTGTTTTCAGCTGAGAAAAAAAAAAGATGCATTACTTTCTGGGCAAACTTTATATATGTTGCACTATCTGATCAAAAGTATCCGGACACTCCTAAGTAATGGTTCATTGATCAACCGATGTTACGAGTGGCAGATCCGCCCGCATAAAAAGAGCCTTTCCTCGAACGGATACGGAACCTCTACACCTCCCACAAACTTGATCCCCCTCACCCACTTGTCTCTCCCATCCTCTCCCACCCCAATCCACTGCCACGCCTGCATTCCCACATCCCACCCGCTCTCCATCTCTCCACTCTCCATACCCTCGCCCACAGTGGCTTCCACCAACTCCCCCTCCCTGATGATGCCCTCATCCCCTCCATCTACCCCTCCTACCAACTTTTACCCTCCTCTACCACACCCTGTGTTTTTTCCCAAGGGCACCCTCTCTCCCTTCTCTCCCTCTTCCCTTCCTCCCTCCCTCCTCCCCCCCGGGTTTCCCCTACCCCCTACCTTCTTTCCTCCCCCTCCCATCTCCTCTGCCACTGGCATCTACACTCTCCCCTCTCCCTCCTCTCCCACCTTTTCCCCTTTTTGGCAGGTCCCCGGACTCGTACACGTATAGAGAACTTTCGCGCGCCAGAGATCATCGCCAAGTGTTTGTCTGTGCCGCCGTGTTCGTGTTCCAGGGTTCCAGTGTTTCATCGTTTGTGCTCCATCGTTCGCGTGTGTCGCCTCCGTCGTCTCTGTGCGTGTCCACGTTTCTGAACGTTTTTATTTTGGACACTGCGCCCGTGAACTGTTCCATGTGCTTTAATTTTGTATGTCTACGTTTGTATATCTACCATGTCTGTTTTTCGATTGTCTCCTTTTGTATCATTAGTCATATCTGGCCGAAGAGCGGCGTAGTATGCCGCTGCTGGCCTACCTGTATCAGGTGTGAAAATGACAATAATGATAAAAAAATTGTGTTGTCAGTAGAGAAGCCGTAACTACAGAATGGATCAATTAGGAGAGCTCGGTGACATCGAACGTGGACTAGTCATTGTTTGTCACTTTAATAACAAATTCATCAGGCGTAGTATAAAGTTGCCCAAGTGGACTGTTGGTGATATGACTGGCAAGTGAAAACGCAAAGGAACAATCACATCTAAACGAAGACCAGGCAGACGTCATGTTCTGACGGACAAGGACCGTCGAGCGTTGTTGAGGGTGGCTGTGAAAATCACATGAAACAAGCGGAAGGAATCACTCGCGAGTTGCGAAGTACTACCAACAGTCCAGCTAGGACAATGTGCCCAGGGAGTTTAAAATAATGATTTATAGTGGTCAAGAAGCTCGTCATAACGCACACTTTTCTGCGGTCAGTGCTAAGCGACGCTTGAGGTGATGTAAAGAGCGACACGACTGGACAGAGAATGAATGGAAGTTAGTAATTTCGAATGATGAATCGCGCTGTATCATGCGGCATTCCGATGGAATGGTTTGGGTTTAGCGAACGCCTGGAGAACGTCATCTGCCATAATGTATAGCAGCAACAGTGAAATACTGTGGAGGTGGTGTTACGGTATGGGTGTGTGTTTCGTCGTTATGGTGTGGTCCCCATATAACGCTTAAGAAAACGCTATATGTGGAAGGATATGAACACATTTTAGAGCATTGTGTACTCCGTATAGTAGAGGAAAAGTTCGGAGACGGCTGTATCAGCATGACAATGCACGCCTGTCATAAAGCAGAATCTTTGAGACAGTGGTTTGCAGATCTTGTGACCAGGCGAAACTACCAGGGTTGGAACTTAAGTAGTGGCAACTATTTATTCACAACCGATACAAAAGAGTTACATGTTTGCACCTGTTACTGTCCTTCAGAGTAGTTACCAGCGTTGTGTAGAACCTGTTCCCAGCGATGTGGAAGGCGTAGTATACCGTTAGCAGAGCCTGTTCTGTTGGTGGTGCGAATGGAGCGGTCTACTGCCTGTCGAATCTTTTGAACAGTTCTGAAGTGAATTCCACGAAGTGGTTCCTTAATCTTCGGAATCAAATCAGTCACAAGGACTTAGGTCCAGGGAGTATGGTGGATGACACAGTACTTCCCAGTCCCATCGACCGAACAGAGCAGCCACAGCTTGCGCTGTGTGCGCTCGCGCATTGTCGTGCAAAATGATGGGTGGGTTGCACAGAAAGTGTCGCCGCTTCTTTCGCAAAGGTGGTCGCAGGTGACGCTCCAAAAACGAACAGTAATACTGTGCACTGACGGTCTGCCGTGGAGGAACGTAATGCGTTAGAATAACAGTATCACAATCGTACACGAGGATCACCATAACTTTCACCATACTGGGGCTCTGACGCACTTTCGACTTTCGCGGCGACCCATAATAACGCCATTCGTTGGATTGGCGTTTCAGTTTTGGCTCATACGATGTGGCCTCTGTCTCATCCAGTGTTACGATACGGCGTAAGAAAGCCTCTCCTTTGCACTCATAGCCGTCCAAGTGCGTATGAGCACCGTCGCAACGCATCCATTTCTGAATTTCCGTCAAGTCATGCGGAACCCATCGTGATGCAATTTTTCGCATGCCCAGGCGTTCCTACAGGATGCGAAGCACAGACGAATACGCTAATCCGGTTTCGTGGGCGAGCTCACGAATCGCATGGCGTCGATCACTGTCCACTAACGCGGCAACAGCATACACTTCTTCTTCAGAGACGCTAGGACGACCTGGCTGATGCATATCCGCCAGTTTTCCGACCTTCGTTGAAGGCTTTTACCCAATGTGCGACTGTTCTGTACGGCAATGCCGATTCCCCGCACGCCTCTTGAAGACTTTGATGACACTGTCGTGCTGTACGACTTCTGGCACATTCAATCTTGATCCAACTCCGTTGTTCCTGTTTCGAAAACATAGTGACACTGTTACGTTAGACCGCTCGCTCACAAGTGACTGTGTTTCTCTCGATTGTGTGCACGCCATTGACGTGGGACGGGCGAGTCCATTTGCTCGGGGGTAAGGTAGGTACGTCAACAGCGTGTGCTGTTAGCGAAAATAGTAGATTCCATTGCATAGTGTCTCCACAACGGTGTTGCCACTATTTAAGTTCCAACCTACGTACTTTCTTCCGGTCACAATTGCGGTTTCTTTGATAGATCTGTGAGGAGGCTCATCATACATCGTACTAGAACACATGAAATAGCCGTTCACTTTATTACATAAATGAACAAAAGATTTACTTAGCTTCGACTCACTTCTTTGCTACGAGAGTACTGAATAATTTACAACTGTTATGAACTAGCAAAGCTTCAATCGATGCGCTAATTACAAACTATTCTCTTGAAGTACAATTTTGAATATTGACTAAAGCATTTATATTCCTGAAACTTCAAGAACCCTGTCCTACTCGATGTTATCGACAGCTGGGGTGTCGAACTGGGAAGAGCTCGTCCTAGCTCAGCTCTATATTGACCTCCGGTGCGAGGGCACTGCTGTACTGGGGGAGAGGCGTGGTCTTCTGGAGCACCTCCCACACGACGTCGTGGACTACAGCGAGCCGTCACCAACGTCTGAGGTATCGATTCGCGCTGTCGACTTTGATGTGGCAGTGCGATTTCTGGACGATACCACATTGAATAATAACATTCCTGAAATGAACTGACCTGCTCAGAGTTTCAACAAAAACGCAATGGAGTGTCTTTGGGATGCGTAAGAACGTCGACATCGCTCCAGAACCAAACGTGCAACATCACTTCCTTATCTGGTTTCGCAACTTGAGGAAGAATGGGCTGCCTTTCCTCCGCAGGCATTCAGGCACCACAATGAAAGTGTCCCGAGCAGAGTTCAAGCTGACACAAAGGCGAGGGATGGACACACTCCATATTAATCCCCACTATCATGTGTTCGGATACTTTCGATGAATTAGTGTATCATTTACGAAACTGGAAGACTACTGGAATGAAAAATTTTATGGAGTTGCACTGTATATGTGCAAAGAAAATTACTACAAAGTTGTGGGGTTCAATTTCCGGTCAGTCGTAGGCCTTGTATCTGTCGTTTACCTCTTCTTCCGTTTCTGCTAATGTTTTTAATGTGAATAGAGTGTGGGTCCTCCAATAACTGCCTGGTAGTCCAAAAATTGGAGGAAGGCTACGACATATCACTTCCAATAGGATCGTGCATAGTAAAGCAATATGATGTTCAAACCAAAATTCAGGTTTGTTGTGTACATAGTTCCGCGTAGTCAGCGCGTACACAACTTTCCCACTAGAGCGCGCCCCGCTAAGCACAACAGCGCAGGCGCAGCGCTCGTCCATCTCCGCACTACGAGACGGCGCTGCCTTAGAGATGGACCAAATTCTGCTTCCGCCGATCCGCGTATTAATATGTAATGCAGCCAATGAGATTGCTGCTAACGTAGAACCTTTTCTCCTCGCGGACCACACTCGCGCAGTGACACCTGAACGCGCGAGGTATTATAACGAGTGTACAGACCTCCGATTAGTCAGTCTGCATTTATCTGCACCTGTCTGTACCAGTCTACATTAGTCTGTACCAGTCTATAGTCAAGTTTCAGAGTCAAGTTTCAGTCTGCGCCTAATAAGATTACCATATTCCTGTACATAGCCAAGAAGATAAATGTAGAGACACTTTGTCAAGTATCAGAGATGTGTGAGAATAAGATTAACGTACCAAGGCCAAAGGAACTTCAGATTGTCAATTGTAAATAGCATCCAGAATCAAGTTAAGTAATGTTTATGCTTGTTATTATTTTAATAAATGTGTGTGAAAATTAATCAAGTTCTGTTTAAAGTTGGTCACCGTCAATCTGCTACTCTAAGCGTGCAAGTGGCATTTCTATCGTCTGACCTAATGGCAGAAGATAAACACGCCACGATAAGACCACGAGACATATTGCTGACACTCGCCTACTTCGTTAGAGCGACAAGTCAAATAATCTGATGGTGTGTGTACCGAAGGTCTTACAGTACGCACACCACAAGGTTGATGACACTTTTATCTGTTTTCCTACTCTGCAACGAAATATGTTCTTTGCGTCTTTCTCTCTGCTTTGATGCATTGTGGAATTAAGCAACTGGAGAATATGCCGCTGCAATTTAATAACGTCATCGAATAATGCACTGAACATTGTAAGCGCAATAATATATTCGTTTCAAATTTTTTTCATCCGTGACATCGTCGTTACGTATTCTAGGCTTTGAAATGCGTTCAGTTTAATGTTTTTGTAGATAACATATAAAATTTCTACATAGTTTTGATGTTACGGGTAGTGTTGCCTGATTCGAGCGAGATGGCCGCGATCACAGATTGGGCTCCTCGTTGAAACCCTAATGCAGTGCAGCGCTCGTTGCTCGTTAGAGTTCTCTGAAAAGTTTCTGCCAGTTTATACAACGTAGAAGAGGAGGGGGAAGGAAAGGGATTAGAGAGTAGTCACGCTGACATTGAGGTCATTAAAGAGGAAACACAAGCTGTGTTGGACAAGGATGGCGGTATAAATTGGCAGTACTTTAGTTGCGGATACTACTCCGGTAATCGCTTGAAGTAATCTGAGAAAACCAAGGAGTTCTAAATTAGAGTGGCGTGATACATATTAGAATCCCACTCGTTGCAAGTAAGAGGCCGCAGTCACAATCACTGTTACTTATCCGACGGTCCGATGAAGGTGCATGTGCACCAGTCTAAAATTTCTGTAACTGGTTATATTATTTAATTTACCTGCTAAACTACTGTGTTTAATGATCTCACAATCTCTCTCAGTTGTAGGGGCAGAGCAGATGCTTGCGTTACATTCATACTGTCTTCCGCTATAAGCAGTTCCGAACATGCACTTACTACGTATTTACGGCATTAACAAGGATTTCTTAATGTTATGGGTGTGATGGTATAAACGTTTCTGAGCGCATAAGTTCAGAGCTATTTTCTGAAGCACTTTCAAAAAAAAAAAAAAAAAATGGTTCAAATGGCTCTGAGCACTATGGGACTTAACATCTGAAGTCATCAGTCCCCTAGAACTTAGACCTACTTAAACCTAACCAACCTAAGGATATCACACACATCCATGCCCGAAGCAGGATTCGAACCTGCGACCGTAGCGGTCTCGCGGATCCAGACTGTAGCGCCTAGAACCGCACGGCCACTCCGGCCGGCTGAAGCACTTTACTCGGTTTCGTTCTTGAGATTGTGATATAGCTAAAATTACCGACATAATATGCGTTTGTTCCTAACAATTGGAACTTGCATCAGGATAACAAAAAATTGCTGCTTGGACTAAGATGGAGATGATGGCAACGAAATTTTGTTTTATTATGTAAGATGATAACACAAGCCAAGTGTTAGCTTAATTTGCGGAATAATTTTATTTATAAATCTTTTTGAAGTAGTAGTGTTGTGTGTTAAGCGCGTGAACTTGAATTCGACTCCGTTAATTCTATAACTCTCTTCAAGATAATCAGTGTGAAGGATGACCCCATACTGCAATCACAAACTGCAATGAGAAGTGGGTTCACCACCTAACGTTAAAAGCGGTGCCTAGAAGGTGGTGGACTAATATTTAAAAAAAATAGACGATACAAATTTCATCTATTTCAACGTTTATGGAGAGTGTTTTCTCGGATACAAAGGAAAGTTTCTTATTAAATACTATGCAGAAGGTAAATCAGTGACTATTAAAAGCTGGGGTAGACTTTTCGACCACCTGGAGGAAAAAATACGAGTTAATAGGTCTGGATCGCAATAGGTTAAAATCATGTTTCGGCTTGACAACGCGTCTGCCAACAAAGGCACGTTGGTTTCACTCTGCGAAAAGTTACTGATATGAAGTACTAAACGTTATGACATCCATATTAATCACTGCCTTTAGCAATCTTTGATTTCCACGACCTATGAAATTTTTGGCCGCGATGCATTTTGAGCCCAACATAAGTATCAAGGTAGCCATAGATAAGTATTTTAGATATTTTCGAAAACAAAACTCACTGGAATAGCTTTGACGAACTGCAATGACCTAAAGGAGGACCACATTAAAAGATAAGTGAATTTATGACCTAAGAGGCACACTCTTTTACCAGCAGGTCAAAACATGTGGTTTTATGAAAGTACTTAAAATAATTCTCAGTTAAAAAAAGTATCCTCGTTGACGAACGCGTGCTTTTCTGGAGAATAGAGGGTGATATCTAATAAGAATGGAAGATATAGTTTTTTTTTTAATTCGCAGTAGGCGTCACAAGAAACTAGACATCATCTAGGGCACTGTTGTGTTCACAATGTGAGTTCCGAAGGGAAGTTTCGGTTTCAGTTCGTACTGTGACTGAACAAGACTCGGTTTTCTGGACTGCATTTGAGCGGCTGACCAACCTTGGGTAGCGCGATATACGTGAGATTATCGTTAGTACATGTGGAGACAAGTACAAACCAAAGGAACAAAAATAAATGCTTCACTTTCATTTGAAGATAAATTGTAAACATTTCGAGCAAAAGAGAAGTACCACAGGATCTCGAATTCTTTTTGCTGGGACGATGTGTGCAATCTCACGTCTGATGTTGGATAATATAAAAAAAGAAAAAAATTGCATTGGGAATTGAAAAACAAATTATGAAGCATTCTGTCACGAGGAACGGTTTCCTGCAAGACCAAACGCTCGCTGTCCGCTGTCTGCGGCACGTAGGAATCGACGCAGCCTTTAGGCTGGAGGGCCTTGGCTCAAACAGACAACACTCCAGACGTCAAAATAAGTGACTTTCATTTGCTTCCAATTGTTTCCAAAGTTAAAGGACTGCGTTGATATAAAACCTTTTGCCGAAGTCGATGTGGTTCGAGAGTTTCTGATGACTATCTGAGAGAACAGACAGAACTCTTGAAGCGGCTGAGTAAAGGCCTACCTGTAACCCTGTGTATTGATCCACAAACAGCCCAACAGGAACCTGGAGTAACGTGTTTCCGTTGTACTATGATCAAATAAGATCATTGCGCTGAACACGGTGCAGAAGTATGGAATAGTCACTTAGGAGTGGGGCCGCATTGTTTACTGGAAGTAGGGAGCAGGGAGACTAGACTCATCATGTTCTTACAGTCGGCTATAGCAGAGGTATGTTATAGGATAATGGGTATAATCCATGAATCACACGACCACCAAGACACTGCTACAATTTGCTTTTCTTAGACGCTACTGCTGTCTGGAAAAGTACATTTCCCGATGAATCGTAATGACTTCTCACTCGCCTCCATTCATTCGTTCGTAAATGAGTGCCGTCCTTCGATCGTCCTGACGCGAATAGCGCCTAATTTCAACTCATTTCACCTCAAACGGTGTTTCGGGAAAAATAAAACGTGCTAGCAGCGCTAGAGTATGCTGTCGATACGGACATCGGATTTCATTTACAAATTATGCATTTACAGATACATCCTGATGTGAAAGTTCTTGTTTGCTTCTCTCTCAAAATGAGCTCTTGCATTTTGTGAAAATATCTTGAAGGAACTATAAATAAAGAGGTCATGTTCCACAATGAATAGACAAACGTATTTACAAGTAAAGTAGGAAATGCGGCTTCTCTATTTCTGAAGTAGAAGACGGCGGAGCTGTAAACGAGGTTACTTAATCAGTAATGTAATTCGTTCAATTAGGCCAACTGACAATATAAAGCGAATAGACAATGAAGAAATAAGTGCCTTGAGAATCATGTGTTAAATAGATCGCTTCTTCTTCTTCTTCCTCTTCTTTTTCTTCTTCTTCTTCTTCTTCTTCTTCTTCTTCTTCTTCTTCTTCTTCTTCTGTCTAAATGCCTATCCCTGTTGTCGACCTCATTCCTTACATGTAATGGAGCAACTGTTGACCCATCTCATGGGTGGTCTTTGGGGTAATCGTTTCCCCTGCGGTCGTTCGCGTTTCCAAATTTTAGCTTGTCTCTTGGGGTCCATCCTTTCCACATGATCCTTCCAATTTCTTTTTCTTGTCTTCAACCATTTACTTCTATCTTGTATTCCACACTGTTTCTTATCGATACATTTGTTCATTTTGTTCCACATGGTTACTCCTTGGATCTGTCTAAGTGGCCGAGCGGTTCTAGGCGCTACAATCTGGAACCGCGCGACTGCTACAGTCGCAGGTTCGAATCCTGCCTCGGGAATGGATGTGTCTGATGTCCTTAGGTTAGTTAGGTTTAAGTAATTCTAAGTTCTAGGAGACTGATGGCCTCAGAAGTTAAGTCCCATAGTGGTCAGAGCAATTTTTTTCTGTCTTAGTGCCTTCATTTCCACAGCCGTTATCTTTTGTTTTACCTTCTACGTTTCAACTCCAGGAAGCATCTTTTTTTATATTTTTTTTATTTTCCCTCAGTTGTCATACATTTGTTTCTCCATACAGTGTTTTGCAGGCATCCAGCTACCTTTATTGTCATTATCAATTGGTTTTTTACTTCTACGGATAGGTCTTTATAGTTGGTAATAACAGTCTCTAGATAAAGCTCATCACTTGTTCAATTGATACACCATCTACCTGTAATTTACATCATACAGGTGTTTTTTATATTTCATATTCTTAGCTTCAGTATTCGAAATTAAACTGTCACGGAAACTGAAGGAGAAAATACATGACAACTGTTTCCATTCAGATGTGATCTATGCCGGCCGGTGTGGCCGAGCGGTTCTAGGCGCTTCAGTCTGGAACCGCGCGACCGCTACGGTCGCAGGTTCGAATCCTGCCTCGGGTATGGATGTGTGTGATGTCCTTAGGTTAGTTAGGTTCAAGTAGTTCTAAGTTCTAGGGGACTGGTGATCTCAGATGTTAAGTCCCATAGTGCTCAGAGCCATTTGAACCATTTGTGATCTATGACAGAGTGACATGAAATTCAGATGTGCGAAAAGTCCATAGATTAAGAGTTACATGACAGGAAATGGAAAGAAACGTGTTAAGACTGACAAGAAAAGCCAGAAAAATAGATGAATGGGTAATAAAAGTAAAATGAAGTAACTGAAGAAGTGCAGCAACCAGCCATTTTCCTGCCCTCTGCTTCCAATGACGCTTTTATAGTTTCCCCCTATCTTCAAATGGCTTAATGCTGTTACATATACAAGGTGAGCATAAAGTCGGTCCCTGATTACAAAAATTTATTTCTAATGAACTGCGCTAGATGCAGCTATGTGGTTTACTGCAAATAAAGTTTTTTTAAAAAAAATTTTTTCATGTATACACTTCCACGTTAGAGCTCCATGATCAGCCATGCTCGGGACGTCCTGTCACAGCCACTACTCCATATGCTGAATCGTGCGCCTGCCATTATTCGTGCCGACCGGCGCATCAAAACTCGCCAATTGGCTCTACAGCTGTCGGTCAGCATTGGAAGGGCGTCTGCAATGATCAAGACTCTCGAATATTCAAAGAGATGCTCACGATGGGTTCCACGAATGCTCACAGCGGATCACAATATTGAAAGAAAGGCCTTTTCATCTAAATTTCTGGAGTGTTTTGAGCCCGACGGAGAGGCGTTTCTGTCACGTATCATTACGGGGGACGAAAGCTGGGTTCACCACTTTGCGCCGGAAACAAAAAGGCAGTCCATGGAGTGTCATCATCCTCGTTCACCACAAAAGAAGAGATTCAAGACAATATCCTCTACTGGAAAAGTGATGGTGACAGCCTTCTGGGATTGTGATGGCTTCATTCTCGTGGATATGATGCCAAGAAGGGCAACAATCACTTCAGAGGCATACCTGAAGATTCTGAATAAACTCAAGAACCTTTTTCGACGCGCTCTATCGGACAAGAATGCAGCAGAAATCTTGTTCCAACACGATAATACACGCCCACACACAAGTCTGAGGACCCGGGAATACATCGCCAAATTGGGTTGGACATCATTGCGTCATCCACCCTACAGTCCAGACCTTGCGCCCTCGGACTTCCATCTCTTTGGGCCGCTTAAAGATTCTTTAGCAGGAACACACTTTGAAGATGATGAGAGTATCAGTCATGCAGTGAAAACATGGCTACGCCTACAAGACAAGAGGTTTTACCAGCAGGGGATACATGCTCTTCCACAACGTTGGTGTAGGGCTATAGAATGTGATGGAGACTACGTAGAAAAATAGGACATGGACAAGACATATTGATGTATATTGTCACCAAATTCTGATTCTTAACAATAAATATGTTCTGAGAAAAAAAAGCGAGGCAGTACTTATTGAACGGCCCTCGTAAATCAGAAACTCAAGACAACCAGTCACCTTGATTATATTTTTTACTTGCGTTGGGTTTCAGAGGTTTTCATCCATCATCATGTGTCAAATCATGTGTATAGTTCAGGTGCATACCTGTGGAAAACCGGCGATGAAACAGAACACCTGATCTGCCACTCTTTTCCGTGACTGTCTTTACAAATGTAAATAAGTAACACAAGGTAACTAGTCACTTTTTTTAAATTTACTACGCTCTTAGTGGGTGTTTGGTTCATGTGCATATTTGGTTTAGTGACTGGTTGCATTGCATTTATAAGAGGGGCGTTCAGTAAGTAATGCAACATATTTCTCTTCCCCGATACAGTCCCTATCGTTTCATGAAGTTCCGATGGGGGGCAGTGCTACACTTAACCTTCAAAGTGGCGTCTGTAAGGGAGGTGCGTTTCAAACAGAGAGCTGTCATTCAGTTTCTTTTGGCGGAAAACCAGAGCATCGCAGATATTCATAGGCGCTTGCAGAATATCTACGGAGACCTGACAGTGAACAAAAGTACGGTGAGTCGTTGGGCGAGGCATCTGTCATCACCTCAAGTTGCTCAAACCTGTCCGATTCCCGCATGCCGGCCGGCCGCACGCATCTTTGACACTTACAATGTATTCGTAGCCACAAAAATGTAAACGGACTTCTCCTTCTCCATGACAACACAAGGCGTCACGCAAGTCTACGCACCTGAGAGAAGCTCACCGAACTTCAATGGACTATTGTTCCTACAACCCGATCTCGCATCTCCCATTTCCAACTGTTTGGCTCAATGAAGGATCTACTCCGCGGGAAGCAGTACGTAAATAATGTGGAGGTTACTGATGCAGTAAGACGTTTGCTTAGACGTCGACCATTAGAGTGGTACCATGCGGGCATACAGGACCTCCCAATAAGGTGGCGTAAGGACGTCGCACTGAACGAAGATCATGTTGAAAAATAGAGCTGTAACGAGAAGAGGAGGAGATGGAAGGAACATGTAGACCGTATGACTGAAAAAAGGTGCCCGGTAGAGGCTCTAAATTATAAATGCACTGTAAGAAGAAATGTGGGAAGACTACAGGGTGAAAAGTATTTAAACTGACAAACTCTGGAAGGTTGTAGGGGACATAAAAACAAAAATTTTTCCCTAATGTTATTTTTTCCTATGAGGAGTATTTAAACCGGTAGAGGAAGATTTCTCTGGCGGCAAATTAATTAAACTAACAAACACTTTTCCATTTTTTTATGACCAAGAGACAACAACTACGTAGCAGATACGCCCCAGTTAAACAGTGTCCAACAACACGGACCCACACATTAACGAAGAACCGCACTTGATGAGCGCTAGTAACTGTGGCGTGTGGGTTATCCTCACTCCAAACATGCGAATTGTGCATGTTGAAGACTCCATCACGCCCGATCGTTGCTTCATCGATAAACAACACAGAGGATGGAAATTTAGGATGCATTTCACAGTGTTCCAGGTACCACTGCGAAAACTGTGCTCTGGGTGGATAATCAACTGGTTCCAGGTTGTGGACACGCTGTAAGTGAAATGGACGTAACAACTGCTCTCGAAGGACTGTTCTTACATTCGTCTGATTCGTCCCCATGTGACGTGCAATTGCACGAATGCTGATTGAAGGATCTCGCTCCACATGCTGCAAGACAGCTTCATCAAATTGCAGCTTTCTTACCGTGCGACGGCATCCCTGTCCAGGTAATCTACTAAATGACCTGTTCTCACGCAGACGTTGGTACACAGCATCAAAGGTCGTATCATGCGAATACGGCGATTAGGATATTGTTGTTGATAAACCCGCTGTGCAGCTCGTCCGTTGTGGTGCGCTATGTAGTACGCACCAACCATATCAGTGTGCTCACTCCAAGTGTATCACTCCATTAGTAAACAGAGACAATGCGCTACTACACTGGTGGACAGCAGTTGCCTACAACTGAAGATCGTAATACGGCCTCTATCAACTGAAGAGCGTAATACGGCCTCCAACGGTTTGAATAATCCTCGTAGGAAAAAATCACATTGGGGAAAAATATTTGTTTTGATGTCCGCTACAACCTGCCAGAGTTTGTCGGTTTAAATACTTTTCTTCCTGTATGTAAGAGATAGGTACCGTTAACAGGCAAGTCGGCCGCGGTGGCCGTGCGGTTCTAACAAGGGAACCTCCCCATCGCACCCCCCTCAGATTTAGTTATAAGTTGGCACAGTGGACAGGCCTTGAAAAACTGAACACAGATCAATCGAGAAAACAGGAGGAAGTTGTGTTGAACTATGGAAAAAATAAGCAAAATATACAAACTGAGTAGTCCATGTGCAAGATAGGTAACATCAAGGATAATGTCAGTTCAGGAGCGGTGTGGTCCCGTGGTTAGCGTGAGTAACTGCGGAACGAGAGGTCCTTGGTTTAAGTCTTCCCTCGAGTGAAAAGTTCACTTTATTTATTTTCGCAAAGTTATGATCTGTCCGTTGGCTCATTGATGTCTCTGTTCACTGTAATAAGTTTATTGTCTGTGTTTTGCGACCGCACCGCAAAACCGTGCGATTAGTAGACGAAAGGACGTGCCTCTCCAATGGGAACCGAAAACATTTGATCGTAAGGTCATAGGTCAACCGATTCCTCCACAGGAAAACACGTCTGATATATTCTATACGACACTGGTGACGGCATGTGCGTCACATGACAGGAATATGTTGTCGACCCACCTAACTTGTACACTTGGCGAATGGGTAAAAAGATTCTTCTACCTTGCCCGATTTAGGTTTTCTTGTGGATGTGATAATCACTCCCAAAAAAGTTACGGAAACATAAGAGTTTGTCACATAAACTGCAACAAATGAATGCAACAGTTTCACAGTCGCACAGTTTTCCCTGTGCTCTGTCAAAACATATGTTTTTAACGTTTTCCAATTTTTTCCGTGTGTAGACCCTCAAATCCTGCATATGTCCAAGCAAATCTGAATATGTTCTGGAATTTTGGAGAGCGAAGTTGATTATGTGTGGGTACCTGAACTTTGATAATTGACACACGTTAATTGTCTGAAAATAAAAAGTTAAACTGTTTACTCGAGGGAAGACTTGAACTAAGGACCTCTCGAACCGCAGTTGAGAGGGGACCACGGCGCTCCTGAGCTCACAGTATCCTTGATGTTGCCTATGTTGCGCATGGACTACTCAGTTTGTATATTTTGCTAATTTTTTTCATAGTTCCACAAAACTTCTTCCTGTTTTCTCGATTGATCTGTGTTCAGTTTTTCAAGGCCTATTAACTGTGCCAACTTATAACTAAATCTGAGGGGGGTGCGATGGGGAGGTTCCCTTGTAAGCGCTTCAGTCCGGAACCGCGCGACTGTTACGGTCGCAGGTTCGAATCCTGCCTCGGGTATGGATGTGTGTGATATGCTTAGGTTAGTTAGGTTTAAGTAGTTCTAAGTTCTAGGGGCCGGCCGGAGTGGCCGTGCGGTTCTAGGCGCTACAGTCTGGAACCGAGCGACCGCTACGGTCGCAGGTTCGAATCCTGCCTCGGGCATGGATGTGTGTGGTGTCCTTAGGTTAGTTAGGTTTAATTAGTTCTAAGTTCTAGGCGACTGATGACCTCAGGAGTTAAGTCGCATAGTGCTCAGAGCCATTTGAACCATTTTTAAGTTCTAGGGGACCGATGACCTAAGATGTTAAGTCCCATAGTGCTCAGAGTCATTTTGTAACAGGCAATTTGCTTAATACGCGAAGTGAAGAAGAAGAAGTAGAACCACCAGAAGAGTGGGGAATCCTGAATAAAACGAAATTGCTTTCAGAAAAATAATGTGTTGCATTACTTATTGAATGGCCCCCGCATTTTAGAAGTCAGGAAAAGAGGCAGCCAAACATGTGGATGTGTAAAACAAAACAGTGACAGCTCTCTCAGAAGAGTACAGGCGTTTGTTCTGGTTGTATTCCATTCGTGAATGGAGCGGTGAGACATCTTAATACCCCATAGAGTAAAAATACTCTCAGTGACGTACTTTATAGTGATTTGCAGAAAGTAGAAGTAATTTTAGACGAATGGGGTAAAGAAGAGGACGACTGTCAGTGGCAGTACGGAGAGAAGCCTACAGCAGTGGATGAAAAATGAATGACGTCGATGACGATTGGACAGCGCATAGAGGCTAATAATGGCGGCGTGTATTTTGCGGCACTGCAAAGAAGCGGGCTGTGGCCGATTAGCATGTGCGGAGGCTGCAAGAAGTGGGCAGCGGCGGCTGTGTCGGCTAATTGCAGCCATCATCCGGCGGCGTATTGTTGGAGCGCTCCCCTAATTAGCGCTAACCTTGTTTCCAAGACGGGCGCCCCGGGCCCGCCTCCTAACAGCATTAGCCGCTGACGAGCCGGGACTCCGGGGAGCGCAGCGGCCGCTGTTTGCTCTGCGCTCCTTCCCTCCCGGCTTGCACACCCAATAACGGCCTCTCTTTTTCGCTCATCACGCCGGCATAAATGGCCGCCGACATTTAATTCAATCGCGACGCTCCGGAAACAATTTTTTAAATGTGTTTTAATTTTTCGAAATAAGAGCTCGCGGCGAGGTGTGTTTTTGCGCGCGAGCGTACGAGTTCCGGCGTTCCCGGCGAAGGCGAACGCGCGCGCGCGCGCGCACGTGTGCGCCAGTGTGTGTGTGTGTGTGTGTGTGTGTGTGCGGGCAGGGGCGAGCGAACGGTTGTGCGGAAATTAATAAATAAACAGAGCCGAAACTTTCTTCTTAAGTGTGTGCGTACGCGCGAGCGCTGGCGGGTGACGTGGAGTGTCGGAGGGTGGGTTGGGGCTGTCAGAGCAGGGCTCTGCGCGCTGTTTCCCCAGCCAGGCGTACCATCTGCCGCTTCTCTCGCGTCTTACCGCCGCGCCGAAAATTATACAACTGTCTGAGAATTTGCAGTCGGACCGGATTTTTAAAGAGCGCTTTATTTTCTTCTATCCCTTACGCGGTGTACGCTATTTATCGAGGCTCAGTACCGGCAGTATGCACCACCCGTCAAACGCAGTAAGCATAGCGCCATACCAACTACTGTACACTAACTTCCTAAGCGTTACCTATGGTTGGGAAAATTTTCCAAAATTATCGATATACAGGGTGATTCAAAAATAGCTGTGCAGACTTCATGGACTATGCATGAAAATAACACGAGGCGTGTTTTTTAAGTAAGTTTTTTTAAGTAAGAGCGACAACACGTCGAGCACGTCACTGTCTTCGTCTACACGAGCATTATTTTGTTCATGTTCTGGGGTAAATGTGCAGTACGTAATTGTGCTGAATTTCGGCTCCCTTCGTGTCGTTACTTTCTAAGAAGAATTAATTTTGTGTTGATTTTGTTGCACTTTTGATCCCTACTGTATTACGTAACTCTGAAATAAAGCAATTTCAGAAAAAAAGCACCAAATAAATAACACAAAAGAATTAGGACGGATCGGAAATTTTCTTCGTCCTTTTAAACGGAACGCATGCAACTAGATTACCATAAAAATAACACAAACAAAGCAGTTCCGCATGTCAAGCTGACACGTCACTTACATTATTCAACAACAATTACTGAAAACAATATTTCATTCATATCACCGCCATATGCGTTCCTATCAGAGATATTTTCATCTTTGCCCTTTTAAATCATAAAAGTCCTAGTATTCTTTGATTTGTTCATGGCATCGAAATGAGGGTATTGAGAAATGATACTAGGCAAAGGGAGATTTTTTTTTTGCAGTTGGTTAATGTAGCTTACTTTTTTGTCCTGTCAGATACAAAATCTACCATTAATTTTTGTAAATGAGTATATGTACAGCTTCCACAACGTTCCGGACGTTCAAGTTTTTGGTGAAACTTTTAAAAAAAATGGCGGAAAATGTGAAGGCACTAAATTGTCGGCTAAGTGCTGTTTCGTCGTCATTGCCATGTAAAAGTTGCACAACGGTGTCATGGTAGCAGCCGTGGGTATCACTAGTATCACATTTACCTTCCTTTTCTGTATTCTGTAAGAAGAATCACAATGTTAAGAAGCATCTTGCTACGATACTTTTCCTTTCAAGAGCTCTGACATGTTATCAGGAGAAGTACATCATTTTCTTGAAGAAAATATTAGTTTCTTTAATATCTCCGTAAATGTCAACTTTGGAGTATTGACCAAACGGAAAAAAATATTCACCGCTTTGCATATTATTACATACCAAAGACTTAGCTTCGATGCATGAATCCGTTTATGAAATCTTGTAAGTGTCCATGCATTTAGCTTACTGTCATAGTGCTGACACTGTAGATCCAATGTTGCCACTTACTGTAGGTTTTCATTCCAATTACTGGTTTCATTATCAAGAGGTTTCGGAAGTCTTCAGTCTATATTATATTGGAAATAAAGAAGTAATTGGCTGGTCTGTAGTGTAATTTTGTTGTTAGTGAACGGAAAGGTAAAGTAAGATAATCGACAGGGAGTGCTGAAAGTAATTTTTGTCTTTATGTTTATTCCACACAACTATAAGCAATGTGGGCCAATCAACTGAGAAGATGACTGAAAGCCTATTTAATGGGACTAAATATTACTACTTAGGTAAATACTCAATGAAATAAACTGACTGGTTGCAACTATCCTGGTTTTTACCATAGTACTAGCAGATTACCCCGCAATGTCCAGGCAAGTTTTTATTCCAGTCTACTTTTATTCCATCTCCTTCCCCCTTCCTCTGTCTATCCCCCACTCCCCCCTCTCTTTCCATCTTTCCATCTCACTCCTCTCCTCATCCCTCCTCCTAATCCCTCCTCCCTTCTTTCTCTCGATGTGCTCCTCCCCCTCTCTCTTCTCTTTTCATCTCCTCTTCCCACTCTCTTTTTCCATCTCCCCTCCACCCTCTCTCTGTCCATCTTCTCCTACACCCTCTCACTTTCCATCTTCTCCTTTTTCCTTTCTCCCCCCCCATTCCTCCACTCCCAGGTCTGTCTGTCTGTCTCCTCCTTCCCCTTGTCCCCCATGTTAACACCACCATCCAGATGGGAGACTGCTGGTTCCATTTTGTTGTAGACACTAGTAGTTCGCGCGCATACCGCAACGAGTGCGTGCGTCGTGTACCGGTATGCCTCGGGAACAACTGTGCTCAGTTTCAGCTCTGTAGCTAAACTGTACGGTTCTGTTCTGTGCTTTCAAAGCGTTTAAGACTATGAACTCGCCCGCCGCGTGTGAGGTTCGCTCAGTGATACGGTTTTTGTCAGCAAGGAACCTGTCTGCTACTGAAATTCATCGACAGCTTTGCGAAGTGTACGGTGATACTGTTATGAGTGAAAGCAAAGTGCGTAAGTGGGTACGAGAATTCAAAGATGGCCGTGACAACGTCCATGATAAGGACCGCTCCGGTCGCCCTTCTTTGATTACAGACGATTTGGTGGCTTCAGTTGAAGCGAGGATCCGTGAGAGCAGGTACTTCACAATAACAGGTTTCTCAAAGGAATTTCCTGACGTGTCGAGAGCTGTGCTTTACAACGTTGTTTATGAACAACTAAAGTTTAGGAAACTGTGCTCCCGTTGGGTCCCGAAACTCCTACTGTGGAAAAAGGTGGCGTCTTCTTGAGTCAGATCGTAACTGGAGACGAAACATGGGTTTCGCATATCATGCCCGAATCGAAGCAACAGAGCATGAAATGGAGACACACACACTCGCCTGTAAAGGGGAAGGCCAAACAGACTCTGTCCCAGCGCAAAATCATGGCGTCATTGTTTTGGGATAGGCATGGTGTTTTGTTGGTCGACTTCATGTAACGAGGAACCATTATCAATGCAGAAGCATACTGCCAAACCCTGAGAAAGCTACACAGAGCGATTCAAAACAAAAGACGCGGCATGCTGACAAAGGGAATTGTCCTTTTCCATGACAATGCAAGACCTCACACTGCAGGTCAGACCCACGATTTATTGGACAGTTTTGGCTAGGAAGTTTTAGACCACCCACCCTACAGTCCTTACCTTGCGCCGAGCGATTACCATCTGTTCCTGCACCTCAAACAACTATTTTAAAATTGGTTGAGAGGTATGATATGTGTTTGAACAAACTTGGCAACTATGTCGAAAAATAGAGTGAAGTATGTACTTTCCGAAAATAAATTTACTTTTTTGAAGTAACCTTTCGTTGTGTACTTATGTTCAAACGGACCTTACTTAAAAAACACGCCTCGTATATAATTTTGCAAGTACATCGATTGATATATGTGGATACTGTCTGCGAAACGAGTTCCAAATAGAGTTTGTGGTAAAGATGTAATACATTAAAACGTCATGCATGATGCAGCAGTTTTTCACAAATCTCAGTGTTTATGACGTTATATCTCCTGAGCTACGTGTCGTACAATGGTACGTGTTTGCTAGCACTTAATGTGAATACTGTCTACAAGAATGTTGCAGAAAAAGTTAGTAGTAAAGAAGTAATAAATTAAAAGGTTATGCCTGACGTGGCAGTTTCGCTGCATGACCAGTGAAAATGTAGTAAGCGATACACTTTTCTCTTTTCATTATTTTGTGGGGGGAGGGGACAAGCGAGCAAGAAAATGTCTCGAAAAGGTATGAAATTATATGGAAAGTTGGTTGCAAGCCACTAACTGCTCTTATTCTCAAACACTGGATGAATATACACTAGCTATTTGCGCATCGTGAAATACGCTTCTTTTTAACGTCTACCCTTTTGAGAGGTAGGCGATTCCTACCTCTATAGTGATCATTCGAGACTGTAAGTGATAAGTTTGTTTGAAATCGATCCCGTCGTATAGTGGGAGGTATGGAACATACATACACACATACACTTTTATATTATGTATGGATAAATAAAGATAACTTCCTATATACATACTCCGCAAGCCACCGTATGGTGTGCTGGCGGAGGGTACCTTGTAAGACCACAAGTCATTTCCTTTCCTGGTCCACTCGCAAATACAGTGAGGGGGAAACGACTGTCTATATGCCTCCGGACGAGTTCTAATTTCTCTTATTTTCGTGGTTATTACAAGAAACATACGTTAGCGGCAGTACAATCGTTTTGCATTTGCCTTCAAATTTTCTTAATAATGTCCCTGTAAAAGAACGTCACCTTCCCTTCAGGGGTTCCCACTTGACTTCCCGAAACATCTCCGTAAGACTTGAGTGTTGTTTGAACCTACCGACATCAGATTTGGCAGCCTACCTGTGAATTGCTTCGATGTCTTCCTTTAATCCGACACGTTGGGGATCACAAACACTCAAGCAATATTGAAGAATGAATCGCACTAGTGTTCTATAAGCGGTCTCCTTTACAGATGAATCGCACTTTCCTAAATTTCTCCCAATACACACTAGTCGATCATTCTCCTTTCCTACTACACTCCTTACATACTCGTACAGACCTGCCATCAAGTGCCTTCTTTTTATGGGGCAGCGCAAAATTTAAGGCGTACCGGACGAAACCTCGCACACTGGAAGAACTGATTGTGGTACTTATCAGCAATATCCTACGTGATTTCCTCCAGAGGACTGTGGATTCAATACCCGGCCGTTTGAGACGATTGGTCGACGTTACATGCGCCTACATTGAATTTTAAAGTACAGTATGCATTCACATTCTTATACAGGATGTAACAAAAATGTACGGCACAATTTGCAGGACACTTTCCTCACACGTATACGAAGAAATTATGTTATTGGAACATGGGTTTGGAAACATTCTCTTTCCATGTTACAGGTCATTTTCTCCAGCACATCAATCATGGGAAACACACAAGAACAGAACGTTAGAATCATAGGAATCATGGGGAACATGCACCCTTGGTGACATCTGGTTACGTTATGCACCACTAGTGTTTTGTTTTCCATGCCCCTGTTGCCATGCCCACATCTCGTGGTCGTGCGGTAGCGTTCTCGCTTCCCACGCCCGGGTTCCCGGGTTCGATTCCCGGCGGGGTCAGGGATTTTCTCTGCCTCGTGATGGCTGGGTGTTGTGTGCTGTCCTTAGGTTAGTTAGGTTTAAGTAGTTCTAAGTTCTAGGGGACTGATGACCATAGATGTTAAGTCCCATAGTGCTCAGAGCCATTTGAACCATTTTTTTGAACCCTGTTGCCATGCGACGTACGTCATTGCTTGTTTACAGGTAACAACTGTTCCAGCGATCAGTACTACCGTTGCAAGCACACGGGTTACTACGTAGAGTTAATCCCAGACTTGGCTCGTTCAATTGCAGTGTACACGAATGCAGAGATGACAGATGCCCTTTTCATGGATTAGCTGACTGCAGCGTTCGTACCGGGAGAGATTCCCAGGACGAAGATGCTCCAACAGGGAAACGTTTGAAGCCATTGATCGTCGACTTAGGGAACATAGGGCATTTAAACCTGCTACTCGCGACCGGGTGAGGCCTAGTACGACGATGACACCACAATGGGAGGCGGCAATTCTTCATGCAGCTGACGAACCTAGTGTCGGTACAAGACACGTAGCTGCAACACTGAATGTTGACCACGTGGCTGTCTGGCGGACTTATGCATGTATCAATGCCCACGGAGGGCACACTGAACATATTCTGCGAGAAAGAGTTGCATGTGGTATGAGAATGCGTTCTGTTCCTGTGTGTTTCCCACGATTAATGAGTTGGAGAATGAGTTGTCACATGGAAGCAAAAAGTTTCCAGGCCCATGTTCATATAACATAATTTCTTCTTCTACGTGTGAGGAATGTGTCCTCCAGTTTGTGCCGTACATTTTTGTTACACCCCGTATACAATGTATGCATGATAGTAATTTCAATAGATTAGCACTGTGAATGTAGAATTTATTCGCCTGTTTCAATACTTAGTTACATATCAAGCACCCGGTATAGTTTATGCAAGATTAGTGCGGTTGGACTTCAAGATGACTTAAAAGATTCTTCGTAAAACATTATGTTCACGAAGTAA
The DNA here is from genome assembly GCF_023898315.1 of Schistocerca nitens. Taxonomy (NCBI): domain Eukaryota; kingdom Metazoa; phylum Arthropoda; class Insecta; order Orthoptera; family Acrididae; genus Schistocerca; species Schistocerca nitens. The sequence goes on along the minus strand of NC_064616.1, from coordinate 179,135,047 downwards.
AAAGTTTAAAATTTATTTACATTTAAAAATTAATATAACCGTTATCGTAGTCATGTAAATCTAAAAATGGTGAAGATAGAAATAATTCGTAGGCTATTATAACCAAACATCATAAACGAAAATAATTTACACTTTTTACTTAAACTGATCATACCATTGCACATAAGAGACACAGAAGTCGAATATTAAATATCACTAACCTTACATTATATTATATTATTAGTAATGTAAACATAAGTTCATTATTCTCCGAAATTCTACGGTGTAGAAGAGTTGACCACCACCGATATGTCCTTCACGGTTCTTTTAACACGTGCTGTATTTGTAGCTGAACTTTTTTTTGTTGCTAGCAAACTGAAGAAAATGTGTATTCGTTAATAATGGACAAATGTTTCACCCAATTTAAGTTGGGTGGCGTTGTTCTGTAAAGTGTTCTTACTCCTAGTACTGTTTTTCAAATATATTCGTGCAGTGTGTTATACAGTCGACGAACCGAACTGTCAGATACAATATATGCAAGTATCTTAAATCTGAGAAGTATTGATATATTTAATTGTTTTTCTGTTTATTTAATGGAACGTACGTTGCCCTCGACGGCGAGTGTTAATCGGAGATAAGGGTATAGTCAGGAGTGTCCATTGAAGTGTAATAGCACTGCTGTCATTCTCTATGTAAAACTTCCTGGCAGATTAAAACTGTGTGCGGAGCGAGATTCAAACTCGGGACATTTGCCTTCCACGGGCAAGTGCTCTACCAACTGAGCTACCCAAGCACAACTCACGCCCCGTCCTCACAGCTTTACTTCCGTTAGTACCTCGTCTCCTACCTTCGAGTCTCGGTCCGGCACACAGTTTTAATCTGCCAGGAAGTTTCACATCAGCGCACACTCCGCTGCAGAGTGAAAATCTCATTCTGTATTCTCTATGTAGCCTACATACACGATCTGACGGGCAAGGTGAGCAGCGATCTGCGGCTGTTTGCTGATGATGCTGTGGTGTACAGGAAGGGGTCGTCGTTGAGTGACTGTAAGAGGATACAGGCTGAATTATACAGAATTCCTGTTTGATGTAATGAATTGCAGCTGTCTCTAAATGTGAAAAAAATGAAGATAATGCAGATGAGAAGGGAAAAAATCCCTTAATATTCGATGATAGCACGACCAGGTCCGCGTATTCCCACGAAAAGTCCTAGAAACTTCTCATTCAACTACGTACGTATGACATTTCCTAAGTGAAATTGTGCGCTATCTTGCATAAAAATAATGTCTTCCATGTTATCACATGCAGATACTGTGGGGCAGACGTAATTTTCAAGCATCTGCAGGTTGCGTTCTGCGTCCATTGTGTCACGCAGGGTAAATGACCCAACAACATTTGTGGTAGTCATTCCACACCACGTGGTCACCTTTGAGCGAGACTTCATCTGCTCCACCGTAACACCAGGTTATTTTTCCGCACAGAAATGGCCGCTGTGTCGATTGGTAAAGCCTTCCAGGTGTAATACGGCCTCGTATCTCCAGAGGATGTTAAACAGCCGAGGCCAGTCTTCGTTCCCACTCAGCATCGATTCACCATAATCCATTCTACACTCGCCGTGTTGCGGTGTCAGCTATAGCACACGATGAGCTTTCCATGTTCGATAGTTAAATTCTTTATGCAAAATCTGACATACCGGGCATGTTGTGAGACCTCTTTCACGTGCTGTCTCGTGTGTTGATTTCGAATGACTGCGTACAAACATTTCCTGCACAAACGCCATTTTATCATCAGATTGAGAAAGGATGGGTGACCAGTTTTTCAAGCATAATTTGAGACTGCGATCAATAACTTTCTATGACAACTCTTTATTGTTTCTGGAAGAAGTGTGGCATTCACTTAATTCGCAGAACGCCACCATCTCTGAATGAGGACGAGGGAATTCGACACTTCATAATGTGTGGCAACATGTGCTCGCTGTTGAACGGTCAGGAAATCGGCAATATTTTCAATTACTGTTTGCGGCTTCTCTCAAGGCAACCCTATGTATTGCAGAAAATGTAAATGCCGGCGTTCGCGGGGGAGGGTGGGGGGGGGAGTGGAAGGGGACGGGGGTGGCAGATTAATAGGGGTATTGAGGGGCGGCCCGTTCCGGGCCTCTAGTCCTGGGGAGGGGGGTGAGGTCTCTAGGGTCTCGAGATCTAGAGGCCCCTCCCAGGATCAGACCATTTTGAATGAATTCCCAAACAGTGTCAAAATGTGTACAGTAAATAAGAGGCACTTCGAGGCCCCATACTATGCAAAATATAAACATAGGTACCTACTTAACTATTATCAGGCTATGGCAATTGTCAATGGCTGTTTTTAGAATTTTGTAAAACGTTGTATGAAACTTAGAAACTGTTGAATGATAACCAGTTGCCTGTTAGACGCCATTATTCTACATGAGACGTTTTTGGTACCTAGACCAAACACATAGGTGTACTACCAGTAAAGTCAAAAATACGTGATTAAGTGCAGTGAAGTGTTTACCAGTGATTTATTAATTTTTTAACCAAAGTATTACACTCTAAAAAATAACTTTTTCAAACTTTGTGCGTAATTATTATGCATTCTGTTTTATGAATATGAAAATCCAACTAGACGTTCTCGAGGATACGTCAAAAGACAATCAACAGCAGCTAGAATGTGCCATTGCGCTGCTAAAGGGTCGAGGTTATGATGATACCGCGTCAGTGTCAGGCATACATGGACGAGTGCAACGAAAAATAGAGAAATCAGTCCCAAAGCTCTGTTCAGTACTTGTGCTAATCTTTCGACAAATATTTGAGGAGTTTATGTGTTGTGTCACCTGTTTTGGAACTGTAGAGCAGGTACGTTCATTCTTCTCGTCTTCTATGTATAGATGGGAATAGCTTGTAGAAAAAACAGTCAAAAGTTTGAAACGACTGCCTGATACTCGCAGGAGTGATCATTACAATTCGGCTGAAGTGATAAAAGAAAACGTGAAAATAATTGCGAGCACTTCGAAAGATATGCGAGTTCAATCCAAGGGAAACCTTGATACTAGATCTGCAGCGAGCTGGCTCCTTTCAGCTATATGTAATTTTATCTTTTTGACCTACATCAACTTTTGCCACACGATACTAGATGAAACAAATTTAATCCAACAATATCTACCGTATGAGATTTTCACTATGCAGCGGAGTGTGCGCTGATATGAAACTTCCTAGAAGATTAAAATTGTGGGCCGGACCGAGACTCGAACTCGGGACCTTTGCCTTTCGCAGGTAAGTGCTTTACCGTCTGAGCTACCCAAACACGACTCACCACCCCTCCTACCAGCTTCAATTCTGCCAGTACCTCGTCTCCTACTTTCCAAACTTCACAGAAGCTCTTCTTCTATGAGTGCTAGTTCTGTAAGGTTCGCAGAAGAGCTTCTGTGAAGTTTGGAAAGTAGGAGACGAGGTACTGTCAGAATTGAAACTGTGAGGACGGGTCACGAGTCGTGCTTGGGTAGCTCAGATGGTAGAGCACTTGCTCGCGAAAAGCAAAGGTCCCGAGTTCGAGTCTCGGTCCGGCACACAGTTTTAATCTGCTAGGAAGTTTCAATATCTACAGTATCAAAAAATGACTTTGCATAAATCACTCCCCAAATTACAAAACCTGAATGTGATTTCAGTGACGGAACGAACTACAATTATAGACAATGCTGTAATTGATGAAAAAAGAATTGTGCTTGAAGCTTCAGATGCAGCTCTGGCGGTAGCACTGGTAGAAATTTGTGATGAGTTTGATAAGGAGCTGCGCTGCGAGAAATAAAAAGGTATCACAGGCATCTACGTGCAGCCGATACTAGTGTGGACGTTGCTGCTAGAAGCACAGCCCGAAAAATCTTTCAGTTTATAATTCAGTTGGACAATTGTGATTCATTACCTATTCATCAATTATAATCCTGTACTTCTTGACCATATGTGTCTCAGTCTCATCGTGTTAGAGAATTTTTTCTAAACTGAATTTAATAAACAATCATCTTCAAACTACCATGAATCAAGAACGACTAGATAATCTGTCGGATTTATCAGCTGGTAAGGTTTCAAATGAAGTATATTTTAACGACGTTATTGAGAATTTCAGTACATTAAAGACACAAAAACATATATTAAAATAATATCAATAGTAACTACTGTCTCGCACTAATATACGAAACTAGTTGATATTTTAGTTGTACGAGCTTTGTTTTCAGACATATAAAATAAAATGTAATTTAATTATTTTATTCTTTATCATTTCTTTGCACTCTATCTGATGGTTGCTATGCTAAATCCTGATTCGTTTTCTTTATCTCTCATCTATTCCTTTAAGTATGTGTATTACAATAACTACAGCGTAGATTACACATATTCAAAATACTTGAGGTTTTTGGTCAGCCATTATATCGATATTAGTCATTTTTTGGGAAAGATACACTGCAAATACATCAGTTTCTGCCAGATATTTGCAGCTGTATCGGCGCCAATTTGGCAACAGGGGATCGGAGCCAGCTGACGCATGCCCCCATTGTGAGTACAGAAATTCAAACATTAGTTAATGGCCTATACTTAGACTCTATTTCCATTATGATTCCAGCGATATCAAAACTTCTACAAACATTTTATAATACCTAGTTACCTTCCTGTATATTCAATGTTAAATTTTTCTTATGTGTCTCTCATTCAACACGATCTCCCCTTATGGGTCTACATAATGGGCAATATATCCAACGTTATCTATTGTAAGGAGTTATATCAATGAGGACCTAAGTTTCATCCCATGCCTAAACATTATGATAAAATTAACTACAGTGATAGATGGAAACGGTAATGCAGAGTCAAAATCGTGAACACTATCTGTCTCTGGAAAGTATGTTTATTTGTGGGATTTTGAAAACAACTTACTATTAACAACAATAAAGTTCATTGCATTCAAATACTCAAATAAAATATTACAGTGGACTTGTGGACTTAACCGGTTCAGCAACTGAAATATTTTATGCTGCTTATTGGCTGCAGTAAACTTTATTCCTATGGGGAATGCGGTGATTAGCCAAAATATTATGACTTCTGCCAACGGCGAGGTTGAATGCCGCCTGATGGCATTGTGGTCACTTCACGCTGTGAGCAAAGTTCAAATGGTTCAAATGGCTCTGAGCACTATGGGACTTAACATCTGAGGTCATCAGTCCCCTAGAACTTAGAACTACTTAAACCTAACTAACCTAAGGACATCACACACATCCATGTTCAAGGCAGGATTCGAAGCTGCGACCGTAGCGGTCGCGCGGTTCAGACTGAAGCGCCTAGAACCGCTCGGCCACACAGGCCGCCAAGAGCAAAATATATAAGCCAATGGGCTCATCCACTAACTTAAAGTACTTTGACAAAGGGCTCGTTGCTATAGCCCGCCGCCTGCCAACGAACTTCTCGGAAACGACAATAGTGGTGGGCTGTTCGCTTGCTGCTGACGTGACCGTCTATGTAATACGAGGTGTGGCTAGAAAAAAACCGGACTAGTACTGGTGAAACAATAAAACCAATGCAATAAGGCTGAAAGTCGCGTGGCCTGTCACGTGACTCTCGCTCCGCCTACTGCTCGAGTTTCATCTGCCTCCTGCACTCAGTCTGCCCGTGGCGTCTGTTTTAAGTAGTTGACGTTCTGTCTGTGCGTCGGAACATGTTGAGTGTACAGAAAGAACAGCGTGTTAACATCAAATTTTGTTTCAAACTAGGAAAATCTGCAAGTGAAACGTTTGTAATGTTACAACAAGTGTACGGCGATGATTGTTTATCGCGAACACAAGTGTTTGAGTGGTTTAAACGATTTAAAGATGGCCGCGAAGACACCAGTGATGACACTCGCACTGGCAGACCATTGTCAGCAAAAACTGATGCAAACATTGAAAAAATCGGTAAACTTGTTCGACACTTTCCTTGTCAACTCCTGTTAACTCAGACACTGCCCTGATTGTTAAACGGCGATCTTGTCGAACAAGTTTGCCGATTTTTTCAATGTTTGCATCAGTTTTTGCTGACAATGGTCTGCCAGTGCGATTGTCATCACTGGTGTCTTCGCGGCCATCTTTAAATCGTTTAAACCACTCAAACACTTGTGTTCGCGATAAACAATCATCGCCGTACACTTGTTGTAACATTACAAACGTTTCACTTGCAGATTTTCCTAGTTTGAAACAAAATTTGATGTTAACACGCTGTTCTTTCTGTACACTCAACATGTTCCGACGCACAGACAAAACGTCAACTACTTAAAACAGACGCCACGGGCAGACTGAGTGCAGGAGGCAGATGAAACTCGAGCAGTAGGCGGAGCGAGAGTCACGTGACAGGCCACGCGACTTTCAGCCTTATTGCATTGGTTTTATTGTTTCACCAGTACTAGTCCGGTTTTTTTCTTGCCACACCTCGTATAGTTGAAGGATGGTGAAACGAAGAGTAGGCGATAACGTGCTGAACGTACAGTAATCATCAAGGAAGGTAGAAGCAGGTGGCTTGCTTGCCGTGTACAGCAGGAAAGGCAGCGATTGATGGTAGATCTGACGACAAAGTACAATGATGGTGCAGGCAGAAGTGTATCGGAGCAGACCGTTTAGCGCGCATTGTTGAACGTGAGGCGCCGCAGCAGACGATCCCAACGTGTTTCCATGTTGTCTCAACGACATTGTCAGTTACGATTGCATTCGGCACGCGATCGTTAAGATTGGACGGGGACTCAATACAATCACATTTCTTGCTACGTCAGGTCGGTGATCGTGTCCGGATTCACCGTCATCCAGGACAGTGGAAACATGTACCACGTGATGGACGCAGGCCGGTGCAGACAGTATTATGCCTTTGGGGAGGAGGGACTCAGCTTTCACGGGACCTGTGGCAGTAATCGAAGGCAACTTGATTGCTGCGGATTTCGTGAACATTATTATGAACCATCTCCATCGCTTCATGTTTGATGTCTTCGCCAACGGCGATGGCATCTTCCTCCGGATAACCCTCCGTGTCACAGGCCACAATCGTGCTACAGTGGTTTCAGGAGCATCTTAGTGAACTCACGTTACTGTCTTGGCCACCAAATTCACCTCATCGGAATCAAATGGAATATACTTGGGACATTATCGGACGCCAGCTCCACGCCCCAGGACCAGCAGCACTGCATTTTCGGAAAATGCGTAACCTGCGCGTACAATTTGCTACTACTTAGCCCTGGAAACCTACGAAGTCTCTCATTTCTGTTGTAACAGAAAATCTCTGTATCTCACAAAAATGTTTGTATGTATGTTCAACATCACCTCTTAAGCTACTGCCGGCCATTGTGGCCGAGCGGTTGTAGGCGCTTCACTCCGGACCCGCGCGACCGCTATGGTCGTAGGTTCGAATCCTGCCTAGGGCATGGATGTGTGTGATGTCCTTAGGTTAGTCAGGTTTAAGTAGTTCTAAGTTCTAGGGGACTGATGAACTCAGATGTTAAGTCTCATAGTGCTCAGTCATTTGAACCATTCTTAAGCTACTGGATCGATTTCAACCAACTCATGCAGCACCTGAGAATGAGAACACTTACAGCGAGTTGTAACAAAATTTAGTTGTAATTTCAGACGTTTATCCCCCCCCCCCTCCTCCTTCATAAAACGACGAAAGGAGAAAAGTTTATCGTAGTGTACTTTTTTTCCCTGTTCATGAAGTAAAACTGCGGCATCAGGCCCGATGTATTAATTTATTACTTCTTTACTCCTGACGCTATTCGTAGCTCATTTCACAGACAGTATCCACGTATATGAGAGTTTGGCGTCACTGGCCGGGAGGCCCCTTGCGGGTCATGTCCGGCCGCCCTGGTAGAGGTCGTATTACATTCGACGCCACATTGGGCGACCTGAGCGCCGGATGGGGATGAAATCATGATGAAGACAAAACAACACCCAATCCCTGCGAGGAGAAAATTCCCCGACCCAGCCGGGAATCGAACCCGGAGCCGTAGGACGGCAATCCGTCACGCTGACCACTCATATATTTTTTTTTTTTAAATCTCATTTTGTTCGTTGCATCTGTTCGGGGCGGACGTCATAAGACATCCGTTTAAGTTCGTTGTTGATCGATTAGCTCAGTTTTTTTATTGCAGAGGGCAGGTAACCCTCTGACCGAACACGCTGAGTTACCGTGCCGGCTACTCAGCTATCGGGGCGGGCAATATCCAAGTAAATCTCTCATGGTACCTGCAAAATTGTATCGTTGTACAACACGTACTTCAGGAGATGTGACGTCATAAAACTGAGCTGCATGAAAAACTACCTCAACTTAAAACGGAGCACAGCCAGTGTTTGAGAATGAGAACAGTTAACGACTTTAAACATAATATTAAAAAAAATCTCTTACATACTTAACGTCAAATATTTAACACATTAATTCATTTGCAAAGTAATCAGAAGTTCGAAGGTGTTTTATAAATGGGATTTTGATTCTTTAAATAGTCGGGGATTTACTGACTATTTACTATCTGGAAAGGAATATCGTGGAGTTAAGAACCACCTACATCCCATAGGGCTATGAATCGAAAGAAGGTGACAGTGAAGCGTAACTCAGGAACATAGGGAGCAACTTCATCCAAATTTGTTAGGTACATGACTTATTATTAGTATAAAGATACGGTGGGAGTAAGATTCCCCACTACTACTATAGATGGGTGTATAGATGATAAGGAATGACGTCACAATGTTCGCATACGACCTGTTGGCATTTATTTCCCTTTATACAATTGACGTTGAATACTTTTAAAAGTACTAAGTGCAATTTGTCTATTTGAGCTGTACAGTGTATCAATCAGGTCGCTAGAATGAGCTGTGCAGCCGGTGGGATTAGCCGAGGGGGTCTCAGGTGGTGCAGTCATGGGCTGTGCGGCTGGTCCCGGCGGAGGTTCGAGTCCTCCCTCGAGCATGGGTGTGTGTGTTTGTCCTTAGGATAATTTAGGTTAAGTAGTGTGTAAGCTTAGGGACTGATGACCTTAGCAGTTAAGTCCCATAAGATTTCACACACATTTGAACATTTTTTTGAGCTGTGCAGCGATTTTTGTCAACGCATATGGGGACCTAAGATCAGGCCGCGGGGATGAATACCACAGATAAATTTTACATTCTCTCTGGAATCATATGGTGTAAAACAGCAGAGAAACAGACATACATGTGCACAGTATATGTATCACATACACGTACGTTGAACATTTCCTAAGGGTCTAGATCGATTTTAGCCAAACATGGTACATATATTACTTAATATCTGGAGAGAAATACTGTTGGGGTTAAAATAACCAACCACACATTGGGGTTGGGGTGGCGTGTCAACGAGTTGATGGACAGAGAAGGAGGGTAGGAGACGATGGACAGAGAGAGAGGGAATGAGGAGATGGACTGAGAGAGGGGTAGGAGGAGATAGGTAGAGAGTGGGTAGAGGAGAAGATAAACTAATAGAAGATTAGAATAAATAAATACTCGGACAACACTGGATTTCTCAGCTGGTAGATTTTAAAGATCGGCGATAATATGATCACAACAGCTGGTAATGTTGTATATACACACATCAAAAAAAGGTTTGCAACACACCGGTTCCCAGAACTGAAGATAGACGTTGACTGTGGATATTGTATCACAGACACAGTCCCTTTGACTGTTCAGAGATGTCCCTAAACCCGCCCAAAGATGTAAACAACCATGCATGAAGCGCCTGGTGGAATGACTGGAACTGATCGACTGCCGGACCCTCTCCGTAGACGGTCTGACTGCCCATCAGTTCCAGTCATTCCACCAGGAAGGAGGTACACGGCTCGTGTTGTCTGTAGTTCAGCCATGCCTAGACGGTTAATGCCGCGGTTCGATCGCGTCCGCGTCGTTACTTTGTGCCAGGAAGGGCTCTCAACAAGGAAAGTTGTAAGTAGCGTGAATAAAAGGACGCTATGTGCAAGAAGCATGAAGCGCCCTTTGAATGTATCCTGATAGCTAAAAGAGCCACGCGCACTTTGAATAAGAAAATGCTATTTGACACTGAAATCAATATAAAAGATAGGGTCGCCACCAACTCTAGCCACACGACAAAGAAGAGGTAGCACTGAGTCGGAAAATTACTTAATTTATTAATAAGAAAAACTCACAAAAAAACATTCATTGTAAAGTCATTGATAAAGAATGGGATGTAGTTATTAATATGATCCAGGCATTCTTCCCGTGAATCAAATATTGAGTAAAGTAAAGAGGGCGTGAACACCATACGTAAGTGCAGCCTGCAGCAAGATTCGTGAAAACACGATCTATTCCAGAGCATTTGTTTCAGATAAAAAAAAGGGGCACTAATCACTACACCTGTGCACATGGAAACGCTATAGGTGGGCCAACAAGGAAAACTACAAGGTAAATGGGGAAGGTAACGGCGACGTAACATCGGTACACAAGATAAGATTGAAGGCAAAATTATTTATTCCTTAAAACATTGATGTAGTGCATCTATAGACTGCTGTTGCATGCTAACTATGTACAATTGCTTGTGAAATACTACACGTTTCATGACAGACTCGCGTGCCCACTCGGTCCGCGGAGACAATTTCTATGGACCGTGGCCAAATTTTAATCACATGTGACAAAGAAAATTCACAAATACACAAAAATTACCAAGATCCGGAAAAGATTAGAAGCATACACACACAGTTGTAGGCACATAAACATTCACACTGAACCGAGGGAACTTCAACATATGCAACTCCTTTGTGCTGCGTTCCTCTCACGGATCAAAGTCAAGACTGCATTGGGAATCAAACTGAAAGTCTACAAAAGCCTTGCATTCCCTGCTGCAACCCAGCAAATAAATCTTTATAAGACGAAATTCGAGACCAAAAGCTAAAAGCTCCCCTCTCTATGTGACAACGCGCCACGCGGTCAGTCCAACTCACCCTTCTTCGACTGGAGCACAGCTGTGTACGCTTCCCGTACCGGCGGCAGACTGCCTCCCGCTTCTCCAGCCTCTTCCACGCTCCGCGTGGACCGGAAAACCCCAGGATGCCATTTCCGCCACCAACCTAACGCAGGTGGATTTCTCACAAGTAGCGGAAACCTCTTTGCCGACTTGACCACTACGAGAGTTGGCAATGAAAGGTGGCTACAGGACCCTTTCATCACCCCAAACGTCCCGGAGAAGACTGTGCCGCGAATTTTCTCGCCATGCTAGGAGATTCGCCAACAGTCTTCGAAACAAACATACCCTAACGAGTAACAATTGCAACAGTAAACAGCAGCAAAAAGGAGTTGATTAATCTCTTATATCCAAGTGAGCTTTATCTGACCTTAGTCAATAATTGTGACGTCATGCGGTCCGCAAAGCAAACAGAACAAATTAAATTAAGCGTGATATACTACGCTAACATCATGCCATCTGACCTACTACGACCACAACCATGAGATATTATTTTAAAATTGCTTTAACCAACTATCAAAAGTTAACATAGAGACATAGGTGAACAGGTACAATATATATATAAATATATAAACAAATACAACGATGCAAAATCATTATCACGAACCAAAGCAGTATCATCTGGTGCTGACATATATAAAAACATGCAAGTGAAAGTGCAAAATACAATATTCACAACAAATACAGTGATACAAAATCATTAATGAACCCAGTGGTATGACAGCTGGTAAATAATTACCTATGGAAAATAAGACATGAGTACAAAAACACATCCAGAAATCAACTCGTTGACACGCTGTCATTTTTCAGTTTCGCCACATGGTTGTTTCACTGGGTATTCTCTTTAGGTGCTGGGGTGGGCGTCTCTTCTAAAGGCGACTTGGAGGATAAGCTACTAGGGGACCACAACACTGAACTGGGGAGTTCGCAGCGGCGTTGATTGTAACGTCCGTTGTAACCCAGGTTCTTCATCCTAGACAGCACCCCGCGACGTTGCCTCGTGCCCGTTTCCACCCTCTGCGTCCATACTGTGGGATGGTTCGGCGTTGCAGATTTGCAGGACATCGCCACTTGTGGGCCCTGCCTCATCATCGAGAAGGCGGCTTGGCGGTCGTCGTCCGTGTGTTGTGGAGGAATGTGTTTTACCGACACACGCCCCCGTCTCCTGTCGTGTCAATGGGGAGACACGCGCTCTTCTGCGTCGCATCGAGGTCGACGTAAACTCGTGCGGGTGTCGGGCTTGAGACCCGCTTATCACCTCTTTGCACCGTCTCAGCTGATGCGTCAGTGGTGGGACCCGCGTCCCTCCGGGCAGTGGGCGTTACCTCACCGCAGCAGCCGTCTGGACTAGCGGCGCTCAGGGATCGGCGGCCTCGCCTGGTGTGCGTCATACTTTCCCTTTCGCTTGTCAGATGACTAGCGCATGGGGTGGAACGCCGGCCATCAGCTGGCGCTGCCGTGGTGACACGCCTGCGGGCTCCGGTGTGAGCCTGCGCCTGGGGGAAGACCAGCACCCCCTCCCCTCTGACGGGGAAACAGCTGTGACCGCTCGCCGCATCACTGCTTCGCCGTTGATACCAGGGTTCGGCAACGCCTGCCGGTGGACCAAGCCCTGTGCTTTCTGATGCGGAGGCTCCCTAGGCGGCCTTGCACCCACTTAAGAACTGCGCTCACAGGGATCGTTACAAAATATCATGTGTACAGATTACCACAAAATCTTCGGAGTTTCTCACTCCTGATCAATACATGGAATAGTGCCCAAAATTAACTTTACAAAAAGGGCCTTCTTAACATTACTAATAAAAAAAACAATGAAGAAAATTAAATAACCAATATTCAAACAAACAAAAAAATCCTTTTTATAAAATATAGTTCCAGCATTACATCTGCTGTCAATCATTCAGGGTAGATCTTGTACAAGGTTTGGTCAGGATTTGGATAGGATTTGGCGCCGCTGCTAGCTACAGACACAAAACTCTACCTGCTCCTAACTACGCTCTCACACACAATCTACACAGCTCGTACTAGTCACCATCACCATATAGCCCGACTACAATTCCCACATATAAACAAAATCTTCCTTTCAACACCAATACCCATATCGTTGTTCATTGACTGCTCCTCCAAGGTTTGCAGAACATGTTTGCTGATCTGTGAAAAATTTCCGAGACTTCTTTTCTATGGACATTGCATAATAAAAGTTATGATTAATGAGACACAGAAGGTTCATTCAAGTCACATCTGGAATGGTAAATGTTTCAACATCTATTCATCAGACTAATGCAAAAGGTCAGTGGGCATAAAAATGAAAATAAAAATCATCCTATCCTATTAGCAAACACATAAACACTTCGTCCTATAAGTACATAAAAAAATATTGTCAAAAGAAATCCATTGTCCAGGGCCATGAGTACCCAACTTACTGCTATCATAAGATACTCATAATGATTACACACTTACTCACAACATGTCCCCAGGGGTCCTCACCTACCGTCATGTTATTTTAGCTTGGAGGTAGTCGCATTGATTCTCTATTAAATATCAAGCTGCTTGAGTTTATAAGCTGTTTCCATATACATCTTCTGGGGTTTCACACCCTGGTGTCCTCAACCGTACCTAGTAGTATGTGACGGCAAGTTACACTTTCCAAATATCTTATAAGATGGCAACTCTGAAAATCAAACACTATTAATCTCCCTTCATACACAAGTCCTTCACCTACAAGTCACCAAGTTGCTTCATTAACATCGCAGTACATTTGAAAAATCTCACTGAATCATGCTCACCTAAGGGGAATAAGAACACTAAAACTGTAATTTATCATCAAGAATTACCTTACGACCATTGACTCGCCACGCCAACACACCCGATACCTTTTCAGTCATCAAAGAATGAAAGCCATCTTACTGTAATAGGAAACGCTTCATATGAGCCTCATAATCATTCACATTCAGATGTTTTGAAACTGCACAACACTACTCCTTTCTGCTGACAAGAAGAAATAACTACACACATATTGGGGGACCCTTTACAATACACAGAAAATATACACTTTAATTTTAATCACACCAGTGTGAATCAAAACATTGGAAAATATGCACTGTAATTTTACTCACAAAAGAATGAGTGCGAAAAAGCATATGGGCAATACGTCATTCCGACCTCCGAGGGGCAAGATCTTCTGCTTCTTATTCAATGTAAGGTTTTACGTTGGAGATGTGGTGCAGGCCCTTCGACTTTCGAGAGCGGAGTGTTTCTACTTCAAGCGCATTCGGATGTGGAATCCGCTTGATTATGTACGGCCCGTTGAATAAGAAGAAGAACTTCTTTGACAACCCAACCCGTTTATTAGAGAGCTTGTGCGAGCGTACAAGTACTTTCTGGCCCACGTGAAAAGTTATATTCCGCACCTTCTTTTTGTAGGTTCTTATCCGAGCCTCGGCGGCACTCTTTATATTTTTCAGGGCAAGCTCCACAATTGCAGATCTTCGTAACCTGGGTTCTACTGGCCAGGGAACCACCTCTTTTATTTTACTCGGAGGCTCCTTGTTTTTCAGTACCAGAATCGGTGGCAACGTCGTCGAGGAATTTGGCAACTCATTTAGTATGTTCTGGAAACCGGCTAGTTTCGTGTCCCACGTCTGATGGTCACGGTGGCAGTATAACCTACACAATTTTCCAACCTCCTTCATCCACCTTTCACAAGGATTTGCTGAAGGGCAGAAAAGGGAGATAAAGATCGGTTTCACTCGCTTTCTCCGAAGCATATGCTCCCAGTGACGTGAGCTGAATTGTGGCCCGTTGTCCGAAATCACACGCTTCACAGTGCCAACCTCCCGTAAGAAGTGATTTGCGAACGCGGCAGCTACTGCCTTCCCGGTGGCCCTACGCAGCGGGGTGAGGCAGACGAATTTTGACGTCAGCTCTACTGCCACAAAAATGTACGCAAATCCGTTCCTAGAACGCACTAGCGGACCGAATAGATCTACTGCTGCGAGATCCCTGAGTTTATTGGGAACGATCGGGTGTATTGGTGCGGCAAACGACACAGTGGGCGGCTTGGCTTGCTGACAGGGCTTGCATACCCTAATTACTTTACGTATACGCCGAAGCATATTATTAAAGTAACAGGTTTCCCGCAGCTTCTCCAAGCATTTCCTCGCACCAAAGTGACCGTAGCTCAAATGCACGTACCACACGAGCTTGTTCACCAGTTCCTCCGGAATCGCTAACAGCCACCTGGAGTCATCCAGAGCTCGCCTCTTAAATAGGATGCCATTCCGGGTAATATAATACTGCCTGATGGCCGCGTGGGATTTATCATGCCATTTCTCTTTGATGTCACGCAAGACTTCGTCCTTGTCTTGTTCCGCCCCGATATTGCCTAGTGACGTAGTGACAAAATTCTCGAATGCCACATTTTGGAGGTATAACACACTGAAATTGTTTTCATCAATAGCGTTATCCTCAGCATGGGTGAGCCCGATAGGCATCCGAGATAGAGCATCACCAATGATGTTCTTGTGCCCCGGAATGTACTCTATCGTGAAGTGGTATTCCTGGAGGAACACCGTCCACCGTCCGAGTCTACCGTGATTGATTTTGGCGCTCATTAGGAATTGTAGTGCTCGGTGGTCACTGTACACCCTGGTCGTGCGCCCGAACAAATAGGAACGGAATTTCTTGAATGCCCAGACAATCGCCAGGGCTTCAAGCTCCGTGACAGAGTAGTTCCGTTCACTCCGCGAGAGCACACGGCTGGCGAACGAGATAGTTTTCCAGGTGGACGGGTCCTTTCCACCATCCGTCTGGAACAACACCGCTCCTAGCCCCGTCAGTGAACTATCTGTCATCAGGCAAAACTCCTGATTCAAATCCGGATGGGCGAGCAATGGAGCGTTAACGAGTGCATTCTTTAATTCGTCAAAGTCGCTCTGTGCTTGTTCGTCCCACATCCAAACGGTGTTCTTACCCGTCAGTGCACATAAACGAGGGGTGGACAAAACATTGAGATTTATAAATCTCTTGTAGAAATTGCAAAGCCCCAAATAACCCCTGAGCTGACGCTTTGACGTGGGCGTTGCGCACTACGCAATTGCTGAAATTTTTTCGGGATCCGGATGAATTCCATCCGCCGACACAATATGACCCAGAAACTTTATGCTTTCACGCCCGAACTGGGATTTGTCCAGATTCACGGTCACCCCCGCTTTCTCGAATACTTCGAGCAATCGATTTAGAACCCGGTTGTGTTCCTCCCATGACTTCTCTGCAATTAGAATGTCGTCCACATACACAGTTACGCGGGCTCTTAAGTCGTCAGGTAGTATGCTATTCAGGCCTCTTATGAAGGCGGCTGAAGAAACATTCAACCCGAAAGGGAGACGTTTAAACTGGTAGCAGCTCCCATAGCAGAGGAAGGCAGTGTATTGCCTGCAAGACGAATCGAGCATAATTTGCCAATAGCTGTTTCGGAGGTCAACGGATGACAAAACTTTCACGCCATGAAACCTTTGCAGCAGTTCCTCCAATCCTTCTGGTCTATCTGTCTCAGACATGATTACCGTATTTATTTGCCGCGAGTCCAACACCAAACGCACGGACTTGTCCCGCTTTGACACAACGAGTAATGGCGAGTTGTATGAACTCCTAGCTCGCTCTATTATACCCTGCTCCAGCATCCTACTTATTTCGGCTTCCACATTGCTCTTGTGCACCAGTGGGATGGGGTAGGGCTTAACAAAGAAAGGAAGATGCTCGCGCACCGTAAAGCGGTACAGAAATCCATCAATTGCCCCCGGTGAATCCGAAAATACTCGGGAATGGCTTCTCAGAACGCGACACAGTTCCATACGATTCGCTTCCGAGGCTCCCGCACCAGGAATACACCTTTTCACCGCGCTCGTGAAAACATCGTTCCTACCATACTCATTAGGTTGTGAATCTAGGTCACTAATCAGATTGACCAAAACCTCCTGCCCAGGTCGCGACTCAGTCCTAACGTGAAATTTCAGACAGCTCACCTCAGACTCCTTGCGCAAAACACATTCCTCGAAAATTAGACTGACAGGGTTGCTCCCGGCAATGATAGTCATAACACCGCCAGCCACGTCGATTACGGCGCGGTGGGCATTCATGGAGTCAGTCCCCAATATCATCGCCACGCTCATCAGCGGCATCACAAAAAAATTGAATTCAAACTCATGTCCTTGACAGACGAAGTTTACTCGAGTCTGAACTTTAATTTTAACACTTTTTCCATATATCGCGCCCCTGACTGTAGTTCCTCTCACCTGGAAAGTTGGCCAACTCCCCGTTTCCTCAGACTTCCGAAACGCCGCCTCACTAATCAGCGAAAAGGGGCTGCCTGTATCGAGTACACATCTAAGACTGACTCCCCGAATGTAAACAGACACGACTGGGTTTACCGCGGGCACACCAATACTGTGGTCCTCCCTCAACAAATCTTCCCTAATATCGTCTTCCTCTATCAAATGCACATCAATATCACTGGTCCTCATTAAGTTGTCGCCAACCGAGTCAGCCGCTAGTCATTGATCCCTTTGATTAGGGTCATGTGGCGGATTGTGACGCGGGTTTGCGGGACGAATTTCAACACCCAATGGCGGACCACCCGTACTGTTTACAGCACCCCTGTTGTCGCTTGTTCGATAATTATTTTGTGGTCGGTTGCGACTACCGTTCCTAGGTCCGCTATAATTGCTCCAATATCTCTGCTCATTACCATATCTTCTAAACTCCCAGGGGTGTCTTTGATTTACTCTCGGCGAATGATGACGATTGGCATCGTTCGTTCTGCCCGCGTTCCGTGAGGAATCGCGACGCTGCCAACGCTCGCGCGCCCTGTAACTCTGAGGCGACCCTTTACGTCTGGAGTGCCACCTGTCTCTACGGCTGCGGCTTCGCTCGCGCGGCCGCTGCTCGTAGGCGCTCTGACCGTAATTCTGCGTGGTGCCATTCGCATCGCACTCAAGCTCTAAAAGGAAATTGCGAAACCCCTCTACTTCATCCTTACATCGTCCTGCAAGGATAACGTGCCGCAACTGCATTGGAAACTTTCCCAGGCAAATACGAATAATTTCTGCAGGTCCATAAGGATCGTCGAGATGTTCATTCGCCTGCAGCATGTGCTCGAACATCTGCACAGGGCTGGAGAATTTTGACCTGTTTAACTCTGGTAGCATAATGAGTCCGTGTTTTACACGACTTTGCGCTGCCACTGACCAATATATCGACAGAAATTGTTTACGAAACTCCCCAACAGTGTAGCAATTGCGTGCAATTGACCTCATCCGCGCCGCTGGCTCACCTTCGAGGTAGCCGCACATATACTCTATTTTGTGCGCACTGGGCCACGTAGGAGGGAGGGAGAACTCGAACTGCTGTAACCAGGCCCGCGGGTGAATCCCCGTAGCCGAGTTACGGAAGACTTCAAACTTCCTCACGGTCAGAAAATGTTTAAAGTCAAATTCGTGAGTTTCCCTTGGCGAACGTTCCTGAGGGGATCCGCGCCGTTCCCACCTGGTACGAGATCCGTGATCATGACGATGATCAAATTCGCCATCGTTCCCGGAATCATCGTCGGAATAATGGCCCTTTCGTTCATTTCTTTCAACTTCATGGGCCTTTAACCCTTTTAGGTGAAGTTCTAAATGGGCCATGCGCTCACATATTCCCTCGGTAGCCCCTCCTTGTTGTATTTTTATTTCACACTGTCCACGCGGACATTTCGTTATCGACCGTATTTCGTCTGCATACGCTGATGACGAGGTAATCGTTTCCCTATTATTGTCAGACTTACGCGCCACTGCGTCTGAGATCCTGGCTATTTCTTCTCGCATCTCTCGGTGGGCCGTGTCTTGTTTTGTTTGCGTAAGCCCTTGCTCTCGCTCGAGAGCTATTATCGCCTGGCTGAGGGTTTCTACCTGCGCGCTAAGGTGGACCGGGCACTTAGCCGCAGTGTCCTCTATTCGGGACACAAGAGCCGCGTGGTCACTCTGGCATTGTTCTGCTAACGCGCGGAGATCCCTGGCGGAATTTCGTCCTACTCGGGACTCAAGAGCCGCTTGTTCACTCTGGCATTGTTCTGCTAGTATACGTATATTCCCTTTCTTCTTGCTCCATCACCTGCTTGCTAATGACTTGGTGCACCTCTTCTAAGGCGGAGATGCGTTGGTCAATGATCGCCAGTTTCTCCCCAACACCCTGTACTATTTCACTAGTCAATCTTTTATTCGCTTCCTCGATATGCCTCCTATTTTCTTCTGCTTGTTTTTTATTCACTTCCTCGATATGTCTCCTATTACTGTCTAGTAATTGTCGTAGCATAGCCTGTAATGAATTTGCATCTATCGAATGATTCGAAATCACGACGGCGGGCTCAGGATGGACAACACTTGTACTTGCGTTTTCCGCGTTTCGTTCCTGGTCGGACTCGACGTTTTGACCTCGTCCTTGTTCAGGGTTATTGTCTGGCAGGTTTTTCCGATCGCGGCTCCCTGAACAGCTACGCGTCTCCATCATAAGGATAGTTACTCCGTGCTCCAAAATACAACAAGAATAATGCCAAAGTCTCCTAATGGACTCACAGTCCCCACAAAGCACCCAAGATTTACTATATGACACCGATACACGCCACAGGACAAGAGTCAACCCACACTTGTAACACAATTGAATACTAAATCACAATATCTATACAGTAATACATATACAAGATAAAACATGTAAGAAAATGCACACCTATATCATAAATTCACGTAAATTCTGTATCACAGAAAGACAATATACCAATTAGCACATCCAACCGAAAATAACTAATCCTCACTGCGCATCAGAAGATCTCTGGTTTACCGAAATCCGTGAGCAGGGTAAGCCATGTGTAAGTAGCGTGAATAAAAGGACGCTATGTGCAAGAAGCATGAAGCGCCCTTTGAATGTATCCTGATAGCTAAAAGAGCCACGCGCACTTTGAATAAGAAAATGCTATTTGACACTGAAATCAATATAAAAGATAGGGTCGCCACCAACTCTAGCCACACGACAAAGAAGAGGTAGCACTGAGTCGGAAAATTACTTAATTTATTAATAAGAAAAACTCACAAAAAAACATTCATTGTAAAGTCATTGATAAAGAATGGGATGTAGTTATTAATATGATCCAGGCATTCTTCCCGTGAATCAAATATTGAGTAAAGTAAAGAGGGCGTGAACACCATACGTAAGTGCAGCCTGCAGCAAGATTCGTGAAAACACGATCTATTCCAGAGCATTTGTTTCAGATAAAAAAAAGGGGCACTAATCACTACACCTGTGCACATGGAAACGCTATAGGTGGGCCAACAAGGAAAACTACAAGGTAAATGGGGAAGGTAACGGCGACGTAACATCGGTACACAAGATAAGATTGAAGGCAAAATTATTTATTCCTTAAAACATTGATGTAGTGCATCTATAGACTGCTGTTGCATGCTAACTATGTACAATTGCTTGTGAAATACTACACGTTTCATGACAGACTCGCGTGCCCACTCGGTCCGCGGAGACAATTTCTATGGACCGTGGCCAAATTTTAATCACATGTGACAAAGAAAATTCACAAATACACAAAAATTACCAAGATCCGGAAAAGATTAGAAGCATACACACACAGTTGTAGGCACATAAACATTCACACTGAACCGAGGGCACTTCAACATATGCAACTCCTTTGTGCTGCGTTCCTCTCACGGATCAAAGTCAAGACTGCATTGGGAATCAAACTGAAAGTCTACAAAAGCCTTGCATTCCCTGCTGCAACCCAGCAAATAAATCTTTATAAGACGAAATTCGAGACCAAAAGCTAAAAGCTCCCCTCTCTATGTGACAACGCGCCACGCGGTCAGTCCAACTCACCCTTCTTCGACTGGAGCACAGCTGTGTACGCTTCCCGTACCGGCGGCAGACTGCCTCCCGCTTCTCCAGCCTCTTCCACGCTCCGCGTGGACCGGAAAACCCCAGGATGCCATTTCCGCCACCAACCTAACGCAGGTGGATTTCTCACAAGTAGCAGAAACCTCTCTGCCGACTTGACCACTACGAGAGTTGGCAATGAAAGGTGGCTACAGGACCCTTTCAAAGTGTCCAGGCGTCTCGGAGTGAACCAAAGCGATGTTGTTCGGACATGGAGGAGATACAGGGGGAGAGCAACTGTCGATGACATGCCTCGTTCAGGTCGCCCAAGGGCTACTAACGCAGTGGATGACCTATACCTTCGGATTGTGGCTCTGAGGAACCCTGACAGCAACGCCACCATATTGAATAATGCTTTTCGTGCGGCCACAGGACGTCGTGTTATGACTCAAACTGTGCGCAATAGGCTGCATGATGCACAAATTCACTCCCGACGTCTATCGCGAGATTCATCTTTGCAACCACGACACCATGCAGCACAGTACAGATGGGTCCAACAACATGCTGAATGGACCGCTCAGGATTGGCATCACGTTCTCTTCACCGATGAAGGTCGCATATGCCTTCAACCAGACAACAGTCGGAGACGTGTCTGGAGGCAACCCGATCACGCTGAACGCCTTAGACACACTATCCAGCGAGTGCAGGAAAGTGGAGGTTCCCTGATGTTTCGGGGTGGCATTATGTGGGGCCGACATAACACCGCTGGTGGTCATGCAAGACGCCGTAACGGCTGTACGATACTTGAATACCATCCTACGACCGCTAGAGAAACCATATCGGAAGCATATTGGAGCGGCATTCGTCTTCATGGACGACAATTCACGCCCCCATCGTGCACATCTTGTGAATGACTTCTTTCAGGATAACGACATCGCTAGAGTGTCCAGCCATGAACCCTATCGAACATGCCTGGGATGGGTTGAAAAGAGCTGTTTATGAACGACGTGACCCACCAACCACTTTGAGGGATATACGTCGAATCGCCGTTGAGGAGTGGGACAATCTGGACCAACACTGCCTTGATGAACTTGTGGATAGTATCCCACGACGAATACAGGCATGCATCAATGTAAGAGGACGTGCTGCTGGGTATTAGAGGTACCGGTGTTTACAACAATCTGGACCACGACCTCTAAAGGTCTCGCTTTATTTTGGTGGTACAACATGGAATGTGTGGTTTTCATGAACAATAAAAAGGGCAGAAATGATGTTTATGTTTATCTCTATTCCAGTTTTATGTATAGGTTCCAGAACTCTCGGAACCGAGGTGATGAAAAACTGTTTTTGATGTTTGTATGTGTATTGTGTAACTGGCTTAGGAGGCTTCAAGAAATCTGTAAATAAATCTAGAATAAGATTCGATGCCACTCACAAATGACTTGGTAATATTCAGTGAATTTTATCCATAACGGATGCTATTGAGCTCCGTGACTGTTCCTTTATAGGGAAAGTGATAGCGGATCTTATTCTGCATCCTGTAAAACAAAAGTCATTGAGTTCAGCGTCATCAATTATCGATAAGATTTACTTAAATCTATAAACATTTGCCTCTTAAATTGTAGAATGACTGTTGTAACATCTGCTTTCTCTTCACATAAGGAAGATGGTAGTTACGATAAAAGAGCTACAGCATCTTCACAAACTACATATCATTACATTAACAAGCGTAGTGCATGTTTCTACACTCCTGGAAATTGAAATAAGAACACCGTGAATTCATTGTCCCAGGAAGGGGAAACTTTATTGACACATTCCTGGGGTCAGATACATCACATGATCACACTGACAGAACCACAGGCACATAGACACAGGCAACAGAGCATGCACAATGTCGGCACTAGTACAGTGTATATCCACCTTTCGCAGCAATGCAGGCTGCTATTCTCCCATGGAGACGATCGTAGAGATGCTGGATGTAGTCCTGTGGAACGGCTTGCCATGCCATTTCCACCTGGCGCCTCAGTTGGACCAGCGTTCGTGCTGGACGTGCAGACCGCGTGAGACGACGCTTCATCCAGTCCCAAACATGCTCAATGGGGGACAGATCCGGAGATGTTGCTGGCCAGGGTAGTTGACTTACACCTTCTAGAGCACGTTGGGTGGCACGGGATACATGCGGACGTGCATTGTCCTGTTGGAACAGCAAGTTCCCTTGCCGGTCTAGGAATGGTAGAACGATGGGTTCGATGACGGTTTGGATGTACCGTGCACTATTCAGTGTCCCCTCGACGATCACCAGTGGTGTACGGCCAGTGTAGGAGATCGCTCCCCACACCATGATGCCGGGTGTTGGCCCTGTGTGCCTCGGTCGTATGCAGTCCTGATTGTGGCGCTCACCTGCACGGCGCCAAACACGCATACGACCATCATTGGCACCAAGGCAGAAGCGACTCTCATCGCTGAAGACGACACGTCTCCATTCGTCCCTCCATTCACGCCTGTCGCGACACCACTGGAGGCGGGCTGCACGATGTTGGGGCGTGAGCGGAAGACGGCCTAACGGTGTGCGGGACCGTAGCCCAGCTTCATGGAGACGGTTGCGAATGGTCCTCGCCGATACCCCAGGAGCAACAGTGTCCCTAATTTGCTGGGAAGTGGCGGTGCGGTCCCCTACCTACGGCACTGCGTAGGATCCTACGGTCTTGGCGTGCATCCGTGCGTCGCTGCGGTCCGGTCCCAGGTCGACGGGCACGTGCACCTTCCGCCGACCACTGGCGACAACATCGATGTACTGTGGAGACTTCACGCCCCACGTGTTGAGAAATTCGGCGGTACGTCCACCCGGCCTCTCGCATGCCCACTATACGCCCTCGCTCAAAGTCCGTCAACTGCACATACGGTTCACGTCCACGCTGTCGCGGCATGCTACCAGTGTTAAAGACTGCGATGGAGCTCCGGATGCCACGGCAAACTGGCCGACACTGACGGCGGCGGTGCACAAATGCTGCGCAGCTAGCGCCATTCGACGGCCAACACCGCGGTTCCTGGTGTGTCCGCTGTGCCGTGCGTGTGGTCATTGCTTGTACAGCCCTCTCGCAGTGTCCGGAGCAAGTATGGTGGGTCTGACACACCGGTGTCAATGTGTTCTTTTTTCCATTTCCAGGAGTGTATAATGTGACCATACTCTACGGAACGGGAAATTAACCAGATGTTGTAGTATTTTACTACAGATTTCTGGTGTTGCGGCTGTTCTGTAGACTACAGTATCATCCGGAGACACTCTCACAGAACGTTCCACGTTATCCACCACATCATTTATACAGGGTATATCATAATTAATGGCATAAATGCATTCATTTGAATGTGCGCAATGCTAGAAGCAAGAAAAATCTCAGTAACAAGGGCTCTAAAACGCATTCCTTAAGAGCTATGAGTACTTCCTCATCTTCGATACCGTGAAACAAATCTCTTCTACTGCAGGTAGTATGGCTCAAAACATGAATAAATGTCAAACAAACATGGGCTCGAATGGGCGTGCCTTAAGAGCTATGAGCACTTGTTCAGTAGAAGAGACGTATTTCACGGTAGCGAAGATGAAGACGTGCTCAGAGCTCTTCAGAAGGTCATGTTTACTAAGGTATTTTTGCTTCTGGTATCGTGTACTTTCAATTGTATGCGTCTACGACATTAATTATGATACACCCTGTATACATGGTGAATAGTAACAACCTGTAACTTTACTTTGCGGTACATCTGATTACAGTAGAGCATCAGTTGGCCGAATTTCGGTGAACCGAAACATCGATTAAGCGGAAGGGTCCCAGTAAGCAAATTTAAATTTGCACGCCATCCACTTCCGCTACAGACATCTATTTTTTTGGCGCTGCAGCTCCCTTCCTCACGGTGCCAGCAACGAGCAATCACGTGCTTCACCTCGAGCCTCTAGTCACCACGCGTCAGCTCTAGCTGTACAGTTCGCAATACCGAATAAACATAAATTCTTTATTATCAGTGTTTTCGATAAACTTAAAGTAATAGACCGATTGAAGAACGTTGTTAGAGGCTCAAGTTTAGCTATAAAATACACTACTCGCCGTTAAAATTGCTACGCCACGAAGATGACGTGCTACAGACGCGAAATTTAAGCGACAGGAAGAAGATGCTGTGATATGCAAATGAGTAGCTTTTCAGAGCATTCACACAAGGTTGGCGCCGGTGGTGACACCTACAACGTGCTGACATGAGGGAAGTTTCCAACCGATTTCTCATACACAAACAGCAATTCACTGGCGTTGCCTGGTGAAACGTTGTTGGAATGCCTCGTGTAAGGAGGTCGGATTGTAGCCTATCGTGATTGCGGTTTATCGTATCGCAACATTGCTCCTCGCGTTGGTCGAGATCCAATGACTGTTAGCAGAATATGGAATCGGTGGGTTTAGGAGGGTAATACGGAACGTCGTGCTGGATCCCAACGGCCCCGTATCACTAGCAGTCGAGATGACAGGCATCTTATCCGCATGGCTGTAACGGATCGTGCAGCCACGTCTCGATCCCTGAGTCAACAGATGGGGACGTTTGCAAGGCAACAACCATCTGCACGAACAGTTCGACGACGTTTGCAGTATAATATATTTGTCCAATGAATACCCGTTTATCATCTGCATTTCTTCTTGGTGTAGCAATTTTAATGGCCAGTAGTGTATGTATTTGACCATGTAACAATATTAGATATTAAAAAGAACAGTAATTGCATTACAAAATTTGTGAGTCGACTTGACAGCGAAGACGGAACCTTACACAGTAAAGCGTTGAAAATGGAAGAAAAGCGGAATTTAGGCACTGCAGTTTACACATGGTTCATACAGCTACATACCAGCAAAGGGCAGACAATAGCTGTCCCTTTGATTTGCGATAAAAAATGAAATGATCGTATGGCATAGTTGGCCGGAAGGTCCCAAGTACAAGTCTTATTTCAGTCGGCGTCACATTGGATGACTTGCGGCCGATGATGAGGATGAAATGATAATGGGGGCAACACAGCACCCAGCTCACGAGTGGAGAAAATCTCCAACCCGGCCGGGAATCGAACACAGGCGCAGTGCATGGGATGCAAGCACGTTAGCACCCAGCTAAGCAGGCCGATTGATTTGCGATAAAGCGCTTGAAACAAATAAGAAATTTGGGAGGGGGGGGGGGTTGTGAGGTAATGATGATTTGACAGCGACTACTAGCTGGCTTTGCGTTTCGGATCCAGGCATGGAGTTAGGGAATTGGGCAGTCAAGGTGAAAAACTGGCAGCTAAATCTGAAGCAGCTAAACATTTTAAAGAGTCTTAAAACTGATTGGCAAGGAGGGCTATAACAGAACCACTGTGAATAATGTAGGCGAAACTGTATTGGAAGAAAATGTAAAAAAAAGACCCTAGTTTCCAAGAAAGAAATGTCAGCACCTGGTTATAAGGCAAGGAAATCACGTATCACTGCTATGGTATGCGGAAATGTTACCAAGAACACATAGGCGTCCTTTGCTGATCGTAAGAATGCTTAAGAATCTGCGGTGTTTCAGAAGACTTAAGAAATTTCCGGTGACCTTGTAACAGAAGTATCGATTGTAAGTAGGTTATACTATGTAACTATATGTATGTGAGTATGAAGTGGTTGTTCTTTACTAATTAAGGTCATTGGTTTGTGAGAGGAAATTTAAAGTTTGTTACGTATATATTGTAAAAGCTAAAGGATGTTTAAAATTAATGGAATTTTATAATACATGTCTATTCACAAAGGAAAATCTGTATATTGGATGCTGGTTCATGCTTAGGTAATTTGTATTGCAAAGTATAAAAGCTGTAGTGAACCCCCCTCCGCTACGGAAGTGGCTTGGCGCACGGTAAAAGGTGGTTGTGGCGGTCGATCTAGGCGGCTACTTGGTGGGAACGCTACGCAGTCAGTGGCTAGCCTTTGTACGGTAAACATCGAGGGTGCCAAGTGAGGCATTTGGAAGCCATTTATATTAAAATATGCCGCGGATGTGGTTTCGGCTGTTGCATGGTGCTCTTGGTATTATGGAAAGGCTCTAAAACGAGAAAAATCCGTCACCAAGAGTGTGAGACCAGTTAGCCGCCACGTTGTTTGTCACCAGTATTTCGCCACTGCTCCGCCAGTTTCAAGAACACAGATATGTGTTATAGCATGGACCAGTATATTTGTGTGAGTGTTTTTTCAATAATAGTTCAAATCCTATAATGGTTCTGAGCACTATGGGACCTAACAGCTATGGTCATCAGTCCCCTAGAACTACTTAAACCTAACTAACCTAAGGACATCACACAACACTCAGTCATCACGAGGCAGAGAAAATCCCCGACCCCGCCGGGAATCGAACACGAGCTGCGGACTCAAATCCTATAAACCTGTGTTTGAACCTTAAAGTTATCCTAATCATGAACCGATGCAGGATCCCTTCCTAAATGCGTAGAAACTGATTATCCTGTTTCTAACTAAATAGTGATTTGGTTTCGTATTAAATGTGCAAAAGTTCAGTGTCAAAAGATGTAAATGTTTCTATCTAAAATACCTGCTTCTGAGGTGAAAAAGGCACATAAATTGAACTTAAATTAAACGTAAATTTGTATTGATTGTTACCATGAACTATTTTCTGAGGTTTATTGAGCTTTGTGTTTGAGTAATTTGATTTAAAGGATGAAAATATAAACTATTTCAATTGGGGTTAGGAATCAATAATAGTGAATTGCACTTTGATTTTGAAATAATCACAGAGTTGCCTAGACAGACAGTATCAGTTTATGGGCCCATTGTAGTTTTTCTCATACTAGACAGATAATTGGGATATTTGTTGTTGCTAAAGAAATCTGATGCATTCCCACAAATGCGAATATAAGAAGTGTCTATTTAGTATTATTTAATTTCAGTTGTGGTATTCATATGTTAGTAAGTCAGAACTCTTTTCATGTCCAACTTTAGTCTAGTGTTTCATATAGAAATATCACAGTGCTGTGTTGATTAATGATTGCAGTAGTAACTATTATTATTAAGAAGGAAGTACCATTTATCTTCCTATGATTACTGATTTGTGAAAATGGTAACTCCTGCTACTTTCAGCTTAGTTCGCCCTGTAGTCGTGGGTATCCAGTGCACTATTCAAAGGGAGTGTTAATGAAAGTCACTTTAGCTACTCATATTCAATTTCCTTGAACATAATGTTTCAAATTATTATGGCGAATTAGACTGGCGACCGTTTGTTATTTCATTTGTATTCACTTCTCTACTTTCATTACCCCCCAAAGTAAAGCCTGTTAAGTTTTCTATTAATTGCCAATGGTACGAAATTACTGTCCGACACCCTCTATCCATTATGAAAACACACTGTCAAAACATCAAAAATCCTCCCAAAGGGTAACGCTAGTTTGTGTTAGTGTTATATTTGACGAAAACTTGCAGAAGAGCGTTATAACCTCAAGAATCAAAAGAATTCATGAATGGATACAAACATTTTTACAGAATGGTATGACACTGTATTTATCTCTAAACTCAAAAAGCATCAACACACAATTGGTAATTCTGGAAATATTTTGTTGTTGATTGATAACGTGCAAGTCATCCTCAAATCTCTCGATGGAAAGAGAAAATGGCAAGGTTTAAGTTGAAGCTTCCTGGCAGATCAAAACTGTGTGCCGGACCGAGACTCGAACTCGGAAACATTCCCAAGGCTGTGGCTAAGCCATGTCTCCGCAATATCCTTTCTTTCAGGAGTGCTAGTTCTGCAAGGATCGCAGGAGAGCTTCTGTAAAGTTTGGAAGGTAGGAGACGAGGTACTGGCAGTCTGGCCTTAGCTGTCGCAGCGGTCGCACGCTCCTCAAGTTTGCTCCGTGAACGTTCAGTGTTTACGCCAGTGTTTTCGAGTGCTCGTTTATTGACGTTTTGCACGTGAATTAAGCGTTATCAATTGAGCATTTTGTCTTCGTCGTGTCATCTTTGTACGTAGTGCTGTTGGGATTTCGGCGTTGTCCGAGATTTCTTCGCTGCAGAACACCATGGCAAACTCCGTGAGAAAAAACACCGTGATTTTCACCTTCGACAAGTACACCCGTCGAGTACAGCCCTCTGCACTTGAAATACACGACTGGATTACCGAGGTAATTGGCCTTCATTCTGAATCTGTTCATACCATACAGCTAGACTCTGATGAATACTTCATTTATGTAAAGTTCAACGATTCCGTGAATGTAGACCGCTTTCTGGCAAAATTTGGTTATGAAATGGAATTTATACACCGTGATGGTACTAAAAGTACTGTAAAACTCCGGAATTCCGAGTCTGTAATTAGGAATGTTAGGGTTTTGAATATTCCCATAGAAGTAGACAACTCGAAAATTAAAGATGTCCTTTCAAAATATGGGGTTGTCAGGCAAATAGTCAACGAAAGGTGGGCTTCGCATTTCAAGCTGCAGTGCTTTAACGGCATTCGCTCCGTGGAGATGGAAGTGAAGGCAAACATTCCCTCCCACATCTTTGTTGACGGGCACAAGGCGCATGTTATGTACTCAGGGCAAACCCCTACATGTCATGTATGTAACGAGTCTGGCCACCTCCGTCAGGACTGCCCTCGCCGTGTTTTTGTGCTCACAAATAACCTTACGCAACGCCGGAAATTAACACTCAACGATTTGTTGCCAGCCAGTAATACAACAGAGCCGGCGGCTGTCGTGGATCCTGTTACTACCTCTGAAAAACTTTCCGTCTTTAAAACGTGCATTAACTGCTGAAATTCCGTCCCGTGACAGCGAGATTCCCACTAAAAAGCGTCCTCTAGAGGACACTGAAAAAAATGTTGATGAGGACTCTTCCTGTGAAACACCCGTTGCCAGGAGACCGAAGCCCAGTCCTGAAGATCTGTTGGAAGTGGAAAAAGGAGATGGACTGCAGGTCGATGTGGCTCCCACTTCCGCACAAGGACTTATACCGCCACGAACAGATAGTGACGCAGCTGGTAGTGACCTTTCACGGAAATGTGACCCTGAGCCTGAGGTCACGACTGAAATAACCGCATCAAGTGCACAGCCCATACAGTGCGAACAGTACGAGGAAGTAACAAGTAAACAACCTGCTGACTCTGAAGCGCAACGCCGCGCCGAAGGAGGAAATAAACAAGCATCACCGCCTCGCCAGCAAGACAGCACAACAGACACCACGCCGGAACCAAATATTGACGACTCGCAAGCCACGGCCGTTGCCCCATTCAGCCACCGCCGGCGGCAGCGACCGACACCGGGTCTTGCTGTCACGCGTCATCAAGCGAAAGCCACACCAGAGAAAAAAGACATCAAGAAAAAGAATATTAAATATGAAGTAATCAGGGCCAACACTGACGAGGAGAAAGAGAATGGCCACAGTGACTTATAGCAATGCATTGTCGGGATTTCAGGATACTTTTCTTCTCAAGCTCTTTGTTTAAAAGCAGTGCAAAGTTTTCTAGGAATTAAGTACATGTAATGGGCACACAGCTTGTAAAGATCGTGCCTTGTAGGGAAGCACGTTGCTGCTATAATCATACCGATCCTCATCCCAAATAGCTTCTTATGGTATGTCTGTGATGCAAGCTTATAGCATCACTACTATTAACATTAATAAAATACAGTCACCCTTGAAATTGGCAGCACTAAAAGAATTCTTGTACCAGTCCGGGACAGATATCGCGTTGCTACAAGAAGTTGTGATAACGGAATTTCGGATCCCAGGCTTTTTTGAAATTGTAAATGTTTCTACGGAAGCCAATATCGGTACAGCCATTCTTATAAGGGAAGGCATTCCGGTGACTGAAATCGAACGACTAGAATCAGGAAGAGCCATAGGCATAAAAATATTCGATGTGACAGTGCTTAACCTTTACGCCCCATCAGGAAATTCCCACAAATTGGATCGTGCGAAGTTTTTTCAAGATGAACTGATTTATTTATTGAGGAAAAATCCGTGTTCTCTTATACTAGGTGGAGATTTTAACTGTGTTTTAAACCAGAAAGATCAACAACCCAACTTCAACTACTCGCCACAGTTAAAAAAGTTAGTAAGTGATCTACACCTTAAGGATGTGTGGGAACTTCAGCACCCGACGTCAGTCGGGTTCACGTATATAACCAGCCACTCCCGCAGCAGACTAGATAGAATTTACGTGTCACCAAATTTGCAAAATTATTTATTAAACGTTGAAACTATTCCCGTGTATTTTAGCGATCACAGTACACTTTTAACTTGCTTTAATTTAAGTGTACAGCCAACCCGTCGATTCAGAGGCCAATGGAATTTAAATATCTCTGTTTTAACTGACGAAGAACTAGAACAGGAAATAAGAGTAGCGTGGACTATGTGCCTCCGCACAGTAGACAAGCACCCAACAGTCATTGACTGGTGGACTAGGAGGGCTAAACCAAGGCTGCGGAAAGTTGTCATGCAGTATAGTGCAGCGAGGCACAGGGAGTTGAGGAATACAATGGAGTTTTACTATAAAGTTTTAAGAGACTTATATCAACAGGCCCATGATGACGTAATTCGTCTGAATGATATCAAAAAAATAAAAGCCAAGTTATTAAGCATTAAACGGCAACAGATGGAGGGACTCAAAATTAAATCGAAAGCCACATCAGTCGTAGCAGATGAAACAGCTTCTCTGTATCACTTGGTGCGGCATGCTAAAAACAGACGTCTAACTTTAATTGATGAAGTCCAGACGCATACTGGTACGAGGCTCACATGCCAGAAACAAATACTGGACGAAGTCCACAGGTACTATGAAACCTTATATGCCCCTACCACAGTGGAAGATGCAGCTTTCGAGGACTTTCTCACTATTTTAGATCCACAATTGTCGGGAACAGACAACGCTGACATCCTGTCACCTATTACTAAAGATGAAGTGCATGAGGCAGTGCGTAACTCACCTCTCAAAAAATCTCCGGGACTTGATGGCTTCCCTGTGGAGTTTTATGCCCGCTACTGGCCTATAATTGGGGACAAGATCACTTCCATGGCAAATGAGGTCCTGAACGGAAAACCGGTCCCTGCAGAGTTTAAGGAAAGTAAAATAGTACTGATTCCTAAGAGTAAAGGCAAAACCAACTTAAACAATTTTCGGCCTCTTTCGCTACTAAATTCTGATTACAAAATAATTTCGCGTATTATCAACAAAAGACTCTCTGCCTTTTCCAACAAAATATTGAGTCATCATCAATCTTGTTCTCCGACCAGAACGATATTCGAAAGTCTATCTGCATACAGAGACGTCATTGCAATTACCTCAGTGACAAGTATAAAATGTGCGTTAATCTTTATAGATTTCAACAAAGCTTTTGACCGCGTTAGTCATAGATACCTCTTTGCGACGCTGTCAAGAATGGCTTTCCACCCCCAGATTGTGAACATGCTAAGGAATATTGCAACAGGTATAAATGCGAAAATAGCAATCAATGGCCAAACATCTAAACCCATACAGATAAGGCGAGGGGTTCCACAGGGCAGTCCCTTATCTATGTTTTTATTTTCTGTATCTTTAGAGCCCTTCCTCCGCACTGTCCACGCAAGATTAACAGGCATAACATCGAGTGGAGAGAAAACTGTCATACGAGCTTATGCTGATGACGTGGGCGTTGTAATAAGAAATAAGGAGGATACAGTTACACTGGAAAGAGAAATCCAAAGGTATTGTCTAGCGTCGGGAGCGACAGCAAATGAAAACAAAAGTCAAATATTGAATCTACGGGGCCTAGATCACCTTCGACTGGCATGGGCAAAACAAAACAACAAACATAAAACTTTGGGAATAACCTTAATGGCATGTCCGATGAGGATGGCTGCTTTTAACTGGACGGAAACTAGGAGGAAAGTTCATGGTGCTGTAATGGAGAACATACATCGAACTATGGACCTGGTGCAAAAAGTCAGATTCATCAACTCCTGCGTATTGTCTAAAGCGTATTTCACTGCGCAGGTATTTCCAATCCCTAAACTAGTAGCGAAAGGGATCATGTCCACTGTTACCAATTATTTATGGAGAGGAGACATATTCAGGGTTGGTGCGACTACCGTTATACTGGATGTCAGAAACGGGGGCCTCGGTTTGGTGAATATTCGCAATAAAGCGTCTGCTCTGTTCCTCAAACGGACTTTCCATATACTCAGAGAACTTCCACAATGTAGAACCGCAAAGCTCTTTGAGGCTGTGACACCCCATAGCCTGCAAGCACCGATTGATGTGCGAAGAATTAATGCCCGTCTGCAGTATGTGAGGAACTTTTTCCTCGAAGCAAGTTATCTTAGTGACGAAATCGGAAGCAACACACGTATCACAGCGCGCGACATCATACTTGAAAGGAAGTTAAATGAGGGTAGAAACACAATTGAAACGAAATTCCCAAATTGTGACTGGAAAGCTGTATGGCGGAACATCAACTATGCCGGGCTATCTACAGACGCTATTTCCGCATGGTACAAAACAGTTAATAATGTCATCAGCACTAACGAGAGACTATATGGGATCGGTTTAAACCAGACACACCTTTGTGGAAAATGCAATCTGGTGGATACACTCAGCCACAGATTCACCTGTGGCGGCAATGTGAATAACTGGAATTGGATCAGGCAACAAATCGCCTTTCTCACCAGATCCTCGACGGAATATATAACGCCATCGCTCCTCCTGAGACCAGACATGACATACTTTCCGAAATTAAAAACCAACGCCATTAGCTGGTTATTGGGAAAATATGTTAGTTATGTCATCCACACACTTGGGTCGGACAACGAGATAGAATTCCGCGTTTACATGAAGTGTGAATATGCAAAAATCAGCACGTATCGCAACCACAAGAAGCACTACGGCAACATGCTGAAGATCATTTTTGAAAGATTTTTTTTTTCTTTATTGAATTTCAATTCCCCCCGAAGGGGGCGGGCTGGCAGCAGCTTACTACGCCGCTCTTCAGCCTACAGAAGTTGTGTTAAAAAGATGAAGATAAGAAAAAAATAACAGTTGGCGACAAAATCGGTGATTTAAAGGTAAAATGGCAGAAAATTCTAGAACTTAAAACATAAAACACAGGGTTGATGATACTAAGAAAATACACAAGAAGCAGAAAAATAACAGACGGACAGTTAAAAAACACGGCGACCGTCTGGTTTCTGTTCGCAAAATATAAAATGCACACCCAGCGACAGCATGATTTCTGTTCGCATCACTGTGGAAGGACGCACAACACTGAACACTCACTTAAACACGGCACTAAAAAGTGGGCACAAACATGACATACCACAGCCGAGAGCAGGTGGGGGGGGGGGGGGGAAACAGGACAGATGACGGAGAAATAAAAAAGGGGGGGAAGGAGAGTTTTGAAAGAATGGGTGTTGGTTAAATATGTGGAACCACTACAACACCTTGAACGAGAACGAACAGAAGAAAATTAAAAGTCACTTGGTTTCTTATTATTATTTACTATTAACT
This sequence comes from Schistocerca nitens, assembly GCF_023898315.1. Lineage (NCBI taxonomy): Eukaryota > Metazoa > Arthropoda > Insecta > Orthoptera > Acrididae > Schistocerca > Schistocerca nitens. The sequence continues at coordinate 179,100,663 of NC_064616.1, read as the reverse complement.
TGCTTCCGGAAACCTTTTTTTTTAAATTCAGTTTCTACTTAGAGAAGAGGTTTCTTTGTCTTTCTTGCATCGGAAAATGGAAATATTGTGTTAAGATTTCTGCACACTTAGTGCTATGACCCAACAGGGAACATGAAAAAGTGGTGGGAGGGGTTTGGGCCTCGACGCACTGACAGTGCCGTGAACAGACCCCACTACTAGTGCGGCGTGTACCACGCCCTGACCATCCTAAAAATACAAATAAATAAATAAATAAATAAATAAATAAAAAATAAAAAATAAAAAGAAAATAAAAGTGGTTAATAAAAATTGGATTGCTGGGAAAAAAGGATGGATAAAAAAGTGGATAGAGAAAAAAAAGCGTGTTCGGTCAGAGCGTTACGTGCCCTCTGTAATAAAAAAAACTGAGTCAATCGATCAACAACGAACATAAATGGATGTCTTACGACGTCCGCCCCGAGGAGATGCAACGAACAAAAGCGAACAAAATGAGATTTAGAAAAAGAAAAAAAAATAAAGAAAAAGTTGGTAGAGCACTTGCCCGCGAGAGGCAAAGGTCCCGAGTTCGAATCTCGGTCCGGCCCACTGTTTTTAATCTGCCAGGAAGTTTCATATCAGCGCACACTCCGCTGCAGAGTGAAAATCTCATTCAAGGTTAAAGTTGTTTGTTTTCTCCTAAATTTACTTCAGTCCACCAACCGACAGATCAAGAGACCGCTGAAAGCTTCAAACTGTATTATAGAAAGGCATTGGTGCATATAGTTCTGGTTGGGGAAGGGCGTGAAAAAACAATTCAGGAAGTATACACCGGAATTAATTTGAAGGGCGCTGTGTAAATAGCAGCAGAAGCTTGAGATACTGTGAAGGGCACCACTGAGGCAGAAGGCTGGAACACTCCCGATGGGCTTATCACTGCAACTGAAGACTCACAAAATACACAATTTATATCGCAACTAGCTGGGCTGATTAAAGAATCTTCATGATATGAATGCTGTGGCCAGGAAAACATTCAAGACTGGAATGTGATGCCAATGACCCTGGTTAACCAATTATTGACGGATGACGAAGTCATTGCTGTTATGATCGACGACCAAGACCCTTGCGACGAAGAAGATCCTAACGTCAACCATACTGTAAAAGAACCATACACCGTGGAAGCATTTCACTGTCTTGAGATGGCTATTAAGCGGTCTGCAAAATAACGAGATTATGATGTTGTCCAATTGCTGTGTTCAAGACATGTGCAAGCTTTAGCGGCAGAAAAAGCACGTCCCAGCTCAGAAGCAAACGTCAATTTTGGACTTTTTTTCACACACATAGGCCTACTTTAGTAGTAAATGGCTACTTTATGTAAGGTATGCACAATATTTGTAATACATATAAAATGTATGCAACATTTTTTTTAATACACATATCCATTTCTTTGTTTCATATTGCTTCCAGGATAGTGGCACTTCTTTTTCTTAAATTACAGGTTATCCGAAAAAATCAATTATTCGAACACCCCTAGTCCCGAGACGTTTCGGATAATCGATGCTCTACTGTATTTCGCCCCTTTAAGAACGGCGTGGCGATTCCTGTCTCCTAGAAAGCTGTGAAAAGAGCCACAGAGATGATTTCAAATTCTGATCAGATGTTGTATAAAAAGGTCCATTGCTAACAGGTCGGTTCGTAATCATTCAGTAATTTATATCAGATATTTTCAGTGTAGCAGCTAATGTGGTATTATAAATTATGACACTGAAAAATATTACTGGGTGCCAGCGAATTGTGAACCTTGTACTCCCTCCGTCTTTTTGTCGCGTTTAACATAACGTTGACAACGGACTGGTTCGTGCAGGGATAAGAACAGATTTGGAACTATTTCAGAAAAGCTATGTTGGGGTTGTCAGACCGGAATTGAAGTATATTTTTCCATAAAGTGTTCCGTCATGCCAGCACTTAACTCCGTGCATACGCGACAACATTCACGGAACCATTTGACTACAAGTTAATGCAGGAAACGGAAATACTTTGCATCACGATGAAAGCAAATATGATAAATTTATTATAGTTTAAATTACTCTATTGATGATTTGCCAAATGGTATATCACTCCCTTAACCGAGTAATTTCAGTTGTCAGAGAAACAGAGCATTAATTCACAGTATAATTTCAGTTAAAATATACTAACGTCGGGTTCTCTTGTTTCATGCTGTACTTACTGATCTTCATTTGGTTTCATCACTAGCAATGTGTTTATTTTATGATTTAGAGGATATTACTATTTCCGTATTTCACACTTCCTACTGTAAGAGCCTCACCCAGTTGATGATTTTTTTTCTTTTCCTCATCTCTCTGTCGCACTCTTCTCTCCGTCTTACATGGTTTTTCCTCGCATTGTCATTTACGAGTCACGTATGACCGTTAACCACACCCACCTATAACTGCTCATTACATTTAAGACATTTTATGTGCGTATTTCTAGACTGAGAGATACGTTTTTAACTTGTCTGTAGCATTCCTTTTCGTGACTGCCCTTCGTCGTTACTATATTACTTTTAAATTATGGTCTTGTTCTTTCGGTTTGTCCTCCGTCATTATTAGACTGACTCTTAGTTCATGGAACCCTTTGCCATATGACTCGCCGGCCGCTGTGGACGAACGGTTCTAGACGCTTCAGTCTGGAACCGCGCTGCTGTTACGGTCGCAGATTCGAATCCTGCCTCGGGCATGGATGTGTGTGATGTCCTTAGGTTAGTTAGGTTTAAGTAGTTCTAAGTTCTAGGGGACTGATGACCTCAGAAGTTAAGTCCCATAGTGCTTAGAGCCATTTGAACCACATGCCTCTTCCGGCGACACAGACTTGGGACACTGTAATTCTGAAATAACAAATCTTAGATTTCATTTATTTTCTTTTCCTCAAATCATTAGTGATCCTAATAACCTTGCCATAGTGAGCTCACTCAAAGCACAGCTTTTATTTGACTTTAATAACAGTAGAACGTGATAATGATGGTGCACGATGGGGAACTCTTGGCAGTTTCAATTGTATTCAGTGAAAGGGCAGGAAAAATGCGTCACCCAGTTCTCACAAGCAAGAACACTCGTGCATTACCTGTCCGCATGTTATATTTCTTGTTCATCACATTTTGTTGCAATTCTTGAAAATATAAATAAATTCTTCCTTGAAAGTGTCTCAGGGATGCAGCTGGACTGACTGGTCGCAATGGAAGGAATTTTCGCAGCGTAATGTGCCATCAGCATGCTACTGCTATTCCACAACGGCCAATGGGTCCACCTGAAAGCCATAAAGCCTTTCAAGAACTATATTCGCCGAGAATATCTACTAACACACAAAGCCAGATTCGTTTGATGTCGAACGATAACTACTATGTGACGGTAAATACTTCTCTTTAAACTGCCCGCCGAAGCAAACATACTAACTAATTATCAACCGGAAACAGAAAAGGATACGGTACTGCTGACGGTGGTGTAGTTGTGCGTCGCATATTCGGAAGCAAGCATCGCACGTACTGGCCTGGTGCGTGAAGTTTTCGCTGCTGCTAGCAGATGGCTCCAGCAGTCGCCTGTACAATACACCGACTACAGAGCAAACAGTAATTGATCCACCACGATCTGTCCGTAATTTGGTTATTAGTCTTTCACCTGAACCATCGATGCTATTTTTCATTTTTTCACTTATATGTGTATGATCGTATGGCATATGGTTTAACTTCGCAACATTATTAGTAAAGTACTTTGAGGCCGAAGAAGTACAGTGGGAAGTCGACAATCAACGGACGGGGAGGAGATGGAGACTTCTTCGGAAAATTGTTTTTCAAATTGTATAAAAAGTTTCTAGCCTTTTTCTATATTTAGTATCTCTGTAATACCTTTCTCTCTACATATTTATGCCAATGCATTATGTTACCGATTGTCACTTTAAATGGCGAAATTCCAATGTGCTGAAAAAACACTCGAAGGTGGAGTACAGTAGTGTACCACATTTAAGTCACACTTAAGACAAGAACGAAGAGATTTGATATTAGTAATTCAGAAAACATGTCAGTACCAATCAAAGCAGGGACTGCATAAAATCATATGAGATACATAGAAGGGCGGTCCAAGGGAAATGAACTTGAAGACAGTATTATAGAGAGGTAATAGTAATTAGAAAAAGATGATATAGGAGATATGATACTGCGAGAAGAACTTGGCGGAACACTGAAAGGCCCAAATCGAAACAAGGATACCCGCAACGGACAACATTCTTGCCGAATTATTAAGATATTCGGGAGAACATACCATAGCAAAACTATTCCGCCTTGTATGCAAGGTATATGAAAAGATGAAATGCCTTCATACTTCCAGAAGAATATAAGCCTAACTTCAAAGGAGAAAAATGCTGACAAATGTGAACCTTACCAATCTCTCAGTCTAACAACTCGTGGTAGCAAAATAATGAGAGAAATTATTTATAAAAGAATGAAAAAGAAATTGGCGGAAGCCGATTTCGGGGAAGATCAGTTCGAGTTGCGGACAAATGTACGGCAAACGATCGTTTATATCGTCTGTAGATTTATGGATTGCTTTTAACCAGAATACACACAGTTGAACGGCATGGATAGTGTCTTGAAGAGAGGTTATAAGACGAATATCGACAAAAGCAAGGGTAATGGAGTATGCCGAAATAAATCGTTCGGTGTAGATGGAATTATATCAGTAAAAGAGACGCTAAAAGTAATATATGAATTTTAATATTTGGGCAGCGACATTACTGATGGTGGGCGACGTAGAAAAGATATAAAATACAGACTGGTAATAGTAAGAAAAGGATTTCTCGAAAAGGTAAATTTGTTAATATGAGATATAAATTTTAACCTTAGGAAGTATTTTTTGAAGGTTTTTATCTGGAATGTAGCCTTGTATGGAAGTGAAAAGTGGACGATAAGCAATTCAGACATGAAGCTTTTGAAATGCGATGCTACAGAGGAATGCTGAAGGCTGGATGGGTACTTCGAATAACTAATGTGGGGGTACTGAGTCGAACTGAGTAAAAAGTAAAAAATGACAAAACTTGATTAAAGAATGGTTCGGTTTGTAGGGCACATTCTGTGGCATCAAGAAATTGTCAGTATGCTAGTGGAGGGGCGTGTGGGGACAAAAAATTGCAATGAGAGACCAGGGTTCAAATATAGAAAGCAGGTTCAAATGGATGTTGGTTGCAGTACTTATATAGTGATGAATAGGCTTGCACAGGACAGACTAGGGTAGAGAGCTGCATCAAACAAGTATTCGAACTGAAAACCACATCAAAAACAACACTATTTTCCTTTGGAGTTCAGTAGTTTCACAGCACCTCAGGAAGGAGAGTAAATGCCATAATTTTCTAGGGATATCATGCATATTTTTTACATTGCTGTCACTGGTGACAAAGTTTATATTGATTTTTGTAAAATTTTTAATGGTTCAAATGGCTCTGAGCACTATGGGACTCAACATCTTAGGTCATAAGTCCCCTAGAACTTAGAACTACTTAAACCTAACTAACCTAAGGACATCACACACACCCATGCCCGAGGCAGGATTCGAACCTGCGACCGTAGCAGTCCCGCGGTTCCGGACTGCAGCGCAAATTATTTAATGGACCATACATAAACCTTATATTATAACTTGTGAGGGGTAGCTTCACTCTTACGTTACTGTACCAAGATAAACGTAAATAAACAAATCTAGACGTTAATGGACAAGGAGAAAATGTACGGGAGATATAATGCGATACATAATCAACACAGTGTCCTTGAGGGTGTACAGTATATAACGCCTAGCTACATAATACGATGTTCTAATCTTAAACTTCTTATTCGTTATCACGTATACAAAGTTTCATTGGGCCATATAGTATTACATATTGATAATATATGTATTAATAAGAATATGCATGAGCGAGATACGTTAGCTGGCTGTACGACTGTTCAACAAATGACCGTTAAATAATAGAAATATTCACACATCGACCGTTGCAATTAATGAACAGGTAAGTGACCAGAGGTTTACTAGCTGGAGTACCCAGGTATGTATTTATTCCAATCTTCTATTAGTCCATCTCCTCCTTCAACCTCTCGCTGTCCATCTCCCCTTCCTACCATCTCCTACTCTTTCCTATTTCTCACCACCTCCTCCTCTCCCCTCTCTCTGTCTATGTCCTCATCTTTTCTTTCCCTGACAATTTCCTCTAGCCGCTTCTCTGTTCGTCTTCTCCCCCTCCCTCTCTTTCCATCTCCTCCTCCCACTTCTCAGTCCGTCGCCTTCTTTCCCACTACCTTGTGATGTACCTTTTGCATATCTTGCTTTTATGTTTTAGTTTTCTTTAAAGGCAAAGAGAAAAAGTGAAGCGGTAGCCCAGCGTAGAGCCTGCGCCTACCGTCAGGTATTTTTGATTTTCAAATGTTAAAAAACGTAAGATTTTTTTTTGCTCTGCCTCGGTAAGAGGAAGGACTCGCTCTCTGCTAATGAACGAGGGTAGACGCACGTTATTTTAGGGCGTAATCAGCGGCAACCATTTTGATTATGCGAATACGTGAAAAGACTATTTTTTGATGTGTCAAGAAATAATACGTACATTCGTATTTCGTTAGTGAAAAAGTGATTTATTATTCCAAGTAATTCTGTAATAAGAACTGAAGCCCACCTGTGTACTTCGGAGTTATCACGAAGATCCAATTACCATATCATGGACATGGTCAAGATTTTGTTGGAGGATACGGCGATCGGACGTAGTATTATTAATTGGTAAGCGTAAATCTACAGCAAGAGGAAGACTATTTCGTCCAGGCAGAACTAATAAGAGCTCATTTACAGGCATAGCCCGGCTTATTGTGCTTGTCCGAGCGCCGAAACATTAATCTCATTAATTCCATATATCAAAACGTATTTTTATTATATCTTTTTATTATATTATAACATCCACCCAAGTCCCTCTAAGTAAATCTCTTCTTCCCCTCTCTCCATTCATCTCCTCCACCCCCTCTCTCTATTCACCTCCTCCTTCCCCTCTGTCCGCAGATCGTGGTCTGGTGGCTAGCGTTGCTGCCTCAGGATCACGGGGTCCCGGGTTCGATTCCAGGCCGTGTTGGGGATTTTCTCTGGGTGTTTGTGTTGTCCTCATCATTTCGCCATCATCATCATCATTCGTGATAGTGGCTAGATTGGACTGCGTGAAAAATTGGAGTGTGAAAAAGTTGGGACTTTGTACGGGCGCTAATGACCGTGCAGTTGAGCGCCCCACGAACCAAACATCATCATCCTTCCCATCTCTCTGTCCATCTCCTACTCTTTTCTTTCTCTGCCCATTTCTCCCTCCACCTTCCTTGTCCATCTCGTCTTCCCCTGAATCTGTGCCCATCATCTCCTTCCTCCTCTCTGTCTGTCCTTTTCCTTCTCCCCCTTCTCGCACCACGCTATCACCCCAAACCCAATGGAAGGTTGCCGGTTCTTAACCCCACAGAATTTATTTCCTGATAGTAAGTAATATGTGTACCAGGTTTGGTTGAAATCGATCCAGGGACCTAAGAGGAACTTTTTATCCGTGGCTTTGCCCACCTGCGCTCTTGTCACATACATGTGACATATATTTAACATTTGAAGCCATTTTGACTATTTTTCGGCCGTTACTGTTTCAAGAAATATGTAAAGGTTTTTTTAATTTACCGCTTCAAAAGTGACATCGCCTCTTACTAAGTTTTCTCTTCTTCCACAGGATGACCACAACATTTACCAAAAGACTATGTAACATCAGTATGACCTTACTTTAAAGTTGTTTTTGTAATGCCATTTAGCCTCAAGACGATGGATTCCCTCGAAACATGTCGCTAAATAAATAAGTAATACAATAGTTGACAAAGTTTGTGACTGGTAATTTAAAAAAAAACCTTTACATATACAGGGTGATCAAAAAGTCAGTATAAATTTGAAAACTGAATAAATCACGAAATAATGTAGATAGAGATGTACAAATTGACACACATGCTTGGAATGACATGGGATTTTTTTAGAACAAAAAAAAATACAAAAGTTCAAAAAATGTCCGACAGATGGCCCTTCATCTGATCAGAATAGCAATAATTAGCATAACAAAGTAAGACAAAGCAAAGATGATGTTCTTTACAGTAAATGCTCAATATGTCCACCATCATTCCTCAACAATAGCTGTAGTCGAGGAATAATGTTGTGAACATCACTGTGAAGCATGTCCGGAGTTATGGTGAGGCATTGGCGTCGGATGTTGTCTTTCAGCATCCCTGGAAATGTCGGTCGATCACGATACACTTGCGACTTCAGGTAACCCCAAAGCAAATAATCGCACGGACTGAGGTCCTGGGACCTGGGAGGTCAAGCATGACGAAAGTGGCGGCTGAGCACACGATCATCACCAAACGACACACGCAAGAGATCTTTCACGCGTCTAGCAATATAGGGTGTTTTTTTTTGGGTCTAATAAAACACCATGTCATTCGAAGCATGTGTGTCAATTTTTACCTCTCTGTCTACATTATTCCGTGGTTTATTAAGTTTTCAGATTTATACTGACTTTTTAATCACCCGGTATATTTAACATGTTTCACACATTTTTGTACACATATTTTACCTGTATCTCTTGCGAATTTCGCCCTACAGTTTCGATTTTATGTACCGCTTTATGTCTATGACGTTATATCTCCTGAACAATGTGCCATATAATGATTTAATTTTGTAGGTACATCGAATGGTATATGTTGATACTGTCTGCAAAGTGAGTTCAGAACATAGTTAGTAGTAGAAGTTATAAACTAAAACGTGAAGCATGATGCGTCAATGTTTCACGCATCTCAGTGTTTGTGACGTTATATCTCCTGAACTCTGTGTCGTAAAATGATGTATTTTTGCTAGTACATGCAGTGATATATGTGAACACTGTCTGCAAAGGTGTTGCAAATAGATTTGGTAGTAAAGAAGCAATAAATTAAAAGGTCATACCGGATGCGGCACTTTCACAGCATGAACATTTTGTGGGAGTGGGAGCAGGAAAAAGTCTTGTAAAGGAATGAAATACGTGTAAAGTTGGTTCAAAATCATTAAGTGCTCTCATTCTTAAATACTGGATGAAGATGGTCGGGCTATTTGCACGTCGTGAGCTACACTTATTTTTCACCCCGATCCCTTTGAGCGGCAAGTGATTCCTACCCCTACAGTGGTCATTCCAGATTGTAAGTCATAGGTGTACCAGGTTTGGTTGAAATCGATCCGATGGTTTAGCAGGACTTGTGGAACGTACAACGGCTTTTATGGCATGTACAGATTTCTGTATTTTCGCTTATCAGACCCGACCTTCTTCAAATTTTCATTGGCCTGTTGGTATGGTATGGTATACAGCCAACCACATACTTGAATTGTAATGTATGTTAACCGGGGGCCTAGAAACGACGGAGAGGCTCTGTCCCCGCCGCAGCCGCAGCGGTCCATAACGCCACGACGACTACCGCAGTCCACTTCACTCTTCCGACGCCCCACACCGAACCATTCTTTGAGGGATATTGTGCGGTTCGGCCGCCGGTGCCCCTCCCCCCCCCCCCCCAGGGAACGTCTCACACCAGACGAGTGTAACCCCTATGTATGTGTGGTAGAGTAATGGTGGTGAACGCGTACGTGGATAACTTGTTTGCGCAGCAATCGCCGACGTAAGTGTAGCTGAGGCAGAATAAGGGGAACAAGCCTGCATCCGCTGAGGCAGATGGAAAACCGCCTAAAAACCATCCACAGACTGGCCGGTTCACCGGACCTCGACACAAGTCCGCCGGGCGGATTCGTGCCGGGGACCAGGCGCTCCTTCCCAATCCGGAAAGCCGTGCATTAGACCGCACGGCTAACCGGGCGGGCAACCACATACTTACTCCATGACTCGACATCGTTACCTCCAAAAGAAGTGCTGGCTACCACGATAGCTGAGTCATGCCGGCAACGTAATTCAGCGTGTTCGGTCAGAAGGTTAGCTGCCCTCTCCAATAAAGAAACTGAGTTAATGGATGAACGATGAACTTAAACAAGCGTCATGGGACGTCCGCCCGGAACAAATAGAACGAACAGTACCGAATAAAATGAGATCAACAAAAAAAAGTCGTCAGCGTAGATGGGTGCAATGCGAAGGACCAAGGCTCGATACCCGGTACCAGAAAGGATTTTTTTGTTGATGGAAGGATTTGTACGGGGTGCACTCTGCATCCTGATTGCAATTGAAGAGCTACTTGACCAAGTACTAGCAGCTTCACGGTTTGGAAAATCTGCAAAGCGCTGTAAGGCACAGGATAAGACGGCGGCCGATAGACATCCATTGAGCCTTCATGGCATGGACGAGAATATCTTTAAATGGAGGGCTACAGCACTAGCGTATATTGAGAACCTTACTGCTAAGTCTGGTGCGAAGAATTAGCTACTAGTTATTTCACCTCTATTAAATTTTCTGTTGTTTTCAAGTCTAGAATACGGGAGTTTCGAAAGAAATGTTAGAATTATCTGGTCGGTACCACTGCCTTCAGGTTCGTCACAATGAAACTATGAATTTCTGTTTATAACTCGTCCTCGGACAGCCATCTATTTGACTCTATAGCGGGTAAAGTTCAAAGTGAAACTTCCGTTCTGATGGTGTGGAATCTCGTCATTCTTCTTATACAGCTGAGCGAAGCTGGCTGAATGGAACGCATGAAGACAGGTTCAATGGATTGCTGTTCTCATCTGCAGTTAAAACATGTTCTAGTTCTTTTATAGGTTACTATACCCATTAGCGCGATTCGTACCGTATTAATTGATAGATGCTTCCTTCTTATGTTGGGTCATAGGACACTGGTATGCCATGGTTGTTCTTATATAACTCCGCAAGTTGGAAAATTCTGAGCTGAATCGTAGGGTGGTACCAATGTTAGATGACAATGCTGGAACATCAAAGGCAGTGATAGAGTAGAAATGTATTGCTGTAAAGCTATTACAGCCACCGACAATCAAAAACGTCATGAAGATGAACGAAACCTTGCAACGACAGGAATAGTGAGGTTTCTTTCATTTGACAATTTTTTTTTAAATTGTGGCATGTTTCTTCCTGTTGGATTCAGCGTTTATTCAACTTTTAACACTTGTATTGTAACAGGGACTTGTCGTACTGTTCGATACATGTATAGCTCGATAATAGCCACTAACAGTTTCAGCATTGCCTGTAATTATGTGGTTCTCTCTTTTCTGTTTTTTTCTCGAGGTGATTATATTAGACCAACCCCACCATTTCACCAGGAAATTATTTCACAGAAGGGAGGAGAGCAACTGAGTGTTGTGTGGGGACACGTTATCGATCCCTGACGAGGGGAGGAGGTGGGCTGGAGCCAGATAACGTGGCATCCACGTGATATTTCGTACCGCTGAAGGCAGCTCTCCCTGCACGGAGGCTGCGTGCCCTGCTATAGATCCCCATACTCGTCACCTAAGAGGTTTGTGCACTCACAGCCAGGGTATGCAGCAAATAATATCCAGAGAACAGTACCACTGCCGTTGCGGCAACAGTACCTCCCTCTGGCGGGAAATGGATGGTATGGATGAAATAGCCCCTACTATTGGAGCCATACACTGCGGGATGTATGTTCATAGGTTCATTACCCCTCTTATGTATTTATTTGACACCGCGTACAAAGTTTATGCAAGAATAGTGAACAAAAAGTTAAAGGTACATCTGAGAGTTTATTAGGCGAAGAACAAATGGGATTTCGGAGGGGCAGGTCAACAAAAATTGCAGTATTTATAATAGAATAAATAATAGAATAACAGAGTATAGTAGGGAAACCTATTTAGTGTTCATTGATTTTATTAAGGCGTTCGATAATGTTGATAGAGAGAAACTGTGGAGAATTATGAGGGAAAGAGGATATCCAAACATCTAATAAACTTTTTAAACAATCTGTACAAGCACACAGCTGTAATTTCGGATATAAATGGCACTTTAACACAGCCTATAGCCACAAACGAAGGAGTAAGGCAAGGATGTAGCACTTCGCCCACTTTTTTTTTTACATTTATTTACATGACGCAATTCGGAAATGGAACGAGATTTTTAACGGTACAATTAAGATTAACAGTAATCGCCACTAGACTGTCTTTTATATGCAGACAACGCCACACTGCTGGCGGATAATGAAGATTACCTACAAAGGGAAATGAATTTATTAGATAAGGTTTTTGAAGAGTATCATTTGACGAATTCAGAAAAGAAGGCAAAATCAATGGCTTTCAAAGGGAAATATACTGTGCGAACAAAAATTGTGATCAACAATAGAACACTAGAAGAGGTCAAACATTTCAAGTATTTAGGTTGTGACATCACATATGAGTATGACGAAGACATAGAGAAGAAATTAGCAAAGTTTGGGAACATATGCGGAACAATGAGCAGCTATCTATAAAATGAAACGAGGAAAGAAACAAGATTGAAATGTCATAATACACTGGTACTTCTAATGTTTGTTTACGGAAGTGAATCGTGGGTTATAAGTAAACGTCAAAAAAGTATCATACAAACAACGGAGATGTGACTTCTGAGAACAGTAAAGGGATGCACAATAGCTGACAAATATCTAAATTTCGAAATTAGGGAAGAGCAGAAAATAATTAACATCCTCAATAAAATACAAGAAAATAGAAGAAACTGGACTGAACATCTCGGATGAATGAGTGGAGAAAGATTACCACTCCAGATAAGAAGATTTACGCCAGTTGCGGGAAAAAGTCAACGAAGACCGAGGAAGCGATTGGTACCATAACAGGAAAAAAAAAATAAATAAATAAATAAATAAAAATAAAGACCTAACGCTTAAAGTGAATATGGGGATGATGTCTTTTTTCTCAAAGGGATCAATTGCCTATTTATCTCTCTATTGATCACCCTTATGTACAAAAGTAAATTTAGCTTAGTTATCTACATGTTCTATAGGTCATAATTGCGACCTTTTCCTTTGGAAGCACACTCATTACGAATGGAAGACTTGGGTCTGAATAACTGAACATCTGGTTCTGATTTGGTCTTTCTATGGATCCCGCGGATATACAAGATGATTTTGAACAATGGGGCATGCTGCGAGACATGTTTTCTGGGAGATAAGGGCTACACAGCGTCACAGAACCTACGCCTAGCAATGTATAGTTCCGATGCTAGAGAACACTGCAGGGGACGACACACTGTCGCGGTACTCTGCCTAAGGGTGATTTACATATTATTATTACAGTTATTATTATCAGCATTAATAGCAACATCAGATCGCCATGCACAATGGCGTTGCTCAAGGGTAATTTAGACGAAATTATGAGCTAAGAATTATTTTGAAAGGAATTACCAGATGTCATTGTAAAGGAGCATCTTCTGTGTCATCTTGTAACGCCGGAAATGCATATCCTCCTATTTCCATCTATTGTACCATAATTTTTTCCTTATTTTGTTACCTGAAGATATAACATTTCTGTGTCTTTATATATTGTAATTGTTTTAATATTTGTATATATATATATATATATATATATATATATATATATATATATATATATATATATTTATGCATTTATGTCGATGTATAATTGGTTTGTTTTGTAAATATTATTTGTATTTTACGCTGGGTCTTGCCTAGGGAAAACTATGCTATCGAACGAATACATCGATAGGTCGTGTGAAGAACGAAAGTGTGTAGGATCTTTGGTAGGGTTAACTCTGCCGCGTGGAGCGCGGGCAGCGAGTGAGAATCTGGTTGGAGTAGTGCGATTGAGCAGGTGTGTTGTGTGACGCTCCCGCAAGTTTCCGGGCTTTCGGGGTTTGGCAGCATGTAATTGCGATCGACTGGCTATGGTAGTTTCTAGCACGGTGTCGCGGACGGGAAGCATTAGCTGGCACACATCAAGAGCCCGTTTCGCCTGGTGACCGTGTCGAGAAGAAGGCGCGCCAGCATCCAGCTTCTGCAACAGCGACGGCCGACAATGAGTGACTGTCGCCACCTCCTCGATCGCCGACTTCAAACCTTCAATCAACCAACAAGGAAGACTAAAAGCACGTAAAGTTACAGAACTGTATGGCAGACCTCAGCTTTTAAAATTGTTGCATCACAAAATTACAGCAACTTAGCATGAACCTTTGTTGCTCATTGCCCAAATTGCATTGCCAAGCAGGGTCCCTTCCTTTTCCGAAATGAACCCGAGTGTCGTTGAAATTCAAACGCCAGCATTAAAATAATATAATTCAATTTCACTGCTTTAATTTCAAAGTTCAGTTAAAGTATTTATAGCTGGCTACAATATTTAGATTATACGAGCACAAATTAAGAGTGCGAGTTTTGTTAGCATATTTTAGCTTACCTGTGACTGCAGCTCAGCTTGGTACGTACTAAATTTTACTATTGTTAATTGTTCAGAATCATATAATTCAAGTTCGAAGTTAAATCTCTTATTTCTAAATCGTGGAGAGTCAAGTTGCTTTTGAAATGATTGTTGAGGTAGTCCAAGACTAACCGTATTTTACTGAATTTCGATGTGCTTCAGAAAGAAAGCTCACTATTAACTTCAGTCACTAAATTAACTTTCGATTTTTCGGTTTTATTAATTCTTTTGCTAAATTAAGTCAGAGTGTAGCGAAATTTATTACTTCTGACAAACTTTCAGTTTTCACACTACACATGTCAACCTTCAGTTGCCACGCTTCTAGTGCTAATTATATGTGTAATAACCTTTCTTTTTCAGTTACTATAGTAATTGTCCTTAGGACTGGCGACCGTAATTTCCCCCAAATCTCAAATATCTAATTACCGCTAGTTAACTGTTAACGTAACGGCCGCACATTTACTTTCTTTCTTAACTTTACCCCTTTTCAAAATTAATTTCCACCAGTTTCATTTGCATTTTTCCTTTCATTTAGATGTAACCCTTTCCTCCCTCTTTACCGACAGATTAACTTCGGTGACGATTGCTTTCCCAAATTTCCATTAGGTACACGCGGTTTAATTTTTCACTATCATTAAGGTCGATAAGTGAGGGGGAGGTTACAACCTCAAACGCTGTAATCATTTATGGGCTTTAATTAAAGAATTGTTGTAGCCACGCTGGATATGCCGTACAGTCTGGTGTAGCCTTTCATCTGTGCGCCGAAATAGTAACGGCGGAAACAATATCGCAAATGAGGGCAGCGTATCACCGTGTGACCATATGTGTCCCCAGATAAACGACTGGCGGAAAAAATGGCGCCATTCTTCTCTGATGCAGACAGGTTGTATCTCTTTTTTAATTAACGGCGAAGTGAGCTTGCACATGATTTAATCAGCAACATTCAGATTTAGACTAGAATTACGGGCAATCTAATAAGAGCAGGATTGAGTGACAGGGTGAGCCTAGGCGTGCGCCGCTGACGAGCCGTAATGAAAGCCGTTATCAGCTGGACGGCCAGCGCGGCCGGTCCTGCCGTATGATGAGCTACCAACTGTTTTTAAAGCAAACATCAATTTCATTAAGTTACGGTTTCGAGTGCTTTTGCGAAATGTTGCCTTTTGGCGCAGGGATTATTTTGTGTATCCGCGACACGTCCACAGCAGATCCAGCATAGATACTGAGTCAATCGTAAACTGGAGAGTCAGAAGAGATGACACGAGTGTAAAGCGACGGACTTTTAACCTGCTGGGCCGTAGTTTGAATGCGATACTGTGCCCTCTTGTTAAGTTCATGGTGTTAAAGACTTATTCCTGTCATAGATTCCTAGTTGTAGCCGAATTAGAGGAGATTTAATAGTTATAGAAACATACAGTGTGTTAGGGATATAAGTAGAGATATTTCTGTTGATGACTGTGGATAGTGTACTAAGCAACATTATATCAGTATTGAATTTCAGAATGAGATTTTCACTCTGCAGCGGAGTGTGCGCTGATATGAAACTTCTTGGCAGATTAAAACTGTGTGCCGGACCGAGACTTTCAGGAGTGCTGGTTCTGCAAGGTTCGCAGGAGAGCTTCTGTAAAGTTTGGAAGGTAGGAGACGAGGTACTGGCAGAAGTAAAGCTGTGAGGACGGGGCGTGAGTCGTGCTTGGGTAGCTCAGTTGGTAGAGCACTTGCCCGAGAAAGGCAAAGGTCCCGAGTTCGAGTCTCGGTCAGGCACGCAGTTTTAATCTGCCGGGAAGTTTCAGTATCGAATTTATTTGCAGACCAATAATTGTAGCTATTACGAGTAGTATGTTTATATGTTGGTTAGTATCTCCAAGTACCTGTGGCATAACTAAACCATTAATGTTTATTTTCCCCTGGGCAGCAGGTCAGGTGTTGAAGCATGGATGCATGGTCGCAAAACGAATTGTCTATACTGATAGGAGTAGTCCACTTCGCTGTGAAGTTATGACCGTGTAGAAAACATCAGGTAGTAAATTAAGTGCTGTGTTTGCGAGAAGACTTAAATGCAGCGAAAAAGCAACTAGCGACGCTGAAGTGTGTACATATTAAGGTGGCAATTATCAAAATATTTGTATCTATACCCTTAACACCCCATCAGTCGAGAAATATTTCTTTCCTATGTTGCAAGGAGTAAATCAACTCACTTTTTAACCCTATGTCTAATATTGATGCTTCTGTCACAGTAAACTACAAAAACTACTCAATATGGCGATAAGCATGTTCGTTTCTGGACATACGTCTCTGTGTTAAACATTACCTAACAAAATTCTCTACAACTTCTAAGTGTGTAATAGAAAATGTGAAAACATCTGAAGGTGTAAGGGTCTTCCCTTGTAGTCTCGGCACAGTCTGGCTCCAAAGCCTCTCAAAGCATGAATGGATGGAGCGGACATGCCACAAGATTCCATACTTGGCCCGTTCCTTTTCAATAAGCATCAGTTATTTACAATAGCATATAACAGAAGAAGCTCTATATATGTAGAAAAATTTAGTTAAGGCTTTAAGAATGGACGCTGCGTAACCTTATAGTATTTTATTTAGTTGTGTACGGACTACATCACAAAGAATATAGCAACGGAAAAAAAGCCAAGTACATAATTTAAAATGCAAATAGGTGGGTCTATATAAAAACTTACTAGTACAATACAGAAACACATAATCAAAATATGAGACATATCATATTTTGCTCATCCAGTATTCGGTGCAGGCTAGAGCTGTCTCGGATAATTCATGAGGTCTTCTTGGGTGGACTCTCTGCGTGCAGCCTCTAATGGGCAATTTAGAAGGTGTTCCACTGTAAGTGTTTCACCACACTCAAACTTGTCAGTGTCTGTGTAGCCACACCTTTTCATGAGTTGTATTGCTCGCTCCGTGCCCGTACGAAATGTCTTCAACGTTTTCCAGTGTCGCACGTCTAGGTGACCCTGGTGTAGAGATTCTTCTGTGATAAGGGCTCCTGGATATTCTTCTTGCCATAATGATTTTATAGAAGTTCCAGTTGGTTGTAGTGAGTATATGAAACTTCGTCTACATTTAAGCGTTTTCGGGATGGGTTGATAACTGTGTAGCTGGTGAAGCTGGTCATTAATCCGTTTGTTCCTTTCTTTCAAGCTCAGGAATGATCTTCTGACGTTTGGTTGGCCAATAAGAGATAATGAATATAAATGGTACACTCTAGTAGGTCTCAGGCAGCCAGTTATCTTCCTGCAGGTATTGTTTAGGAGTGCATCTATTTTTCAGTGTAACGAGATCTTTCCCGAACTCAGCTACCGAAAAGCAAATGGCGAGTGCCGTGGTACGGAGTACGTTGACGTCGGCGCTACACGTTGCAGATATCTGTATGTTCAGTATGTCATTATGTGTTTGTATTTTAGCTTTTGTTTCCTCAATATATTACTTATATATTAGGGTTCTGTCGGAAGTGATGCTCAGATAGGATGGACGGGGACAGTTGTTCAGGCGCGTACCATTACAAAAGATGTGAAGCTTCTTTCCTACCTCCCACTTGTTAAGGTGAAAGAGACCCACTTGCTTTTTACTGAGGTTTGATTAGATGATTACATCATTAGTAGTTTGTGAGCATTGTGAGGTCGTCGCTCAGGCCATTTTCAATTTCATTTAAAAGGTTTTGCTTGGTACGCAACTGCCCTATCATCTGCGTAAGTAAAAGATTTGGTCTCTCCGACAATGAGTTGGTCACTAGCATATTTGTTGAAAAGCAGTGGCGATAGCACACGACTCTGTAGCAACCCATTCTCATTATTTCTCTATCTGCTTCTGGGTGTTGTGTGATGTCCTTAGGTTAGTTAGGTTTAAGTAGTTCTAAGTTCTAGGGGACTGATGACCATAGATGTTAAATCCCATAGTGCTCAGAGCCATATCTGCTTCTCTTTTGTTAGAATTCGACGAAAAATCTTCTATTAAACGGAAGTGTCCCAAGAATTTCTACCAATCTGTCATTGTTTGTTATCCAGTGTACCTTAGAGATGAATGTTCTCCAGTTTACAGTGTCGTATGCTGCAGTTAGGTCAATGAAGACTACTCCTGTTAAAAGCCCCTCTCAAAACCGTCTTCAATAAATTGAATCAGGTTGAGACTGACCTGTGTAGGTTTCCCCTGGGCGGAATCCTGCCTGTTCTTCAGTTAGACAGCTGTCAATATATCCATCTATTCTGATAATTGTTAGTCGTTTAAAAAGTTTCAGCAGCGAACACAGTAACGGACTGGCCTGTAATTCTTGGGGTTATTTGGGTCCTTCCCAGGTTTAAGTACTGCGATGACCTTTGTTTGCCTCCGTATTCTAGGAATTTTGGCAGTCCTCCAGCGGCAACTGAAAAGGCTCATTAACCACTTTTTGGCATTTTCGGACAGATTTTTAATTATTTCTTTCCACATGTCCTCAAGTCCACAGATTTTCCTGTTTTCAGATTGCCTATGGCCTCTGTAGCCTCTATACACTATGACCTCTGGACACTATAGTATATAATAAATTGAAATAAACAATTTGGTTTACGTCTATTAACATGGACACTTGTTGACAACATAACATAATAATTTCAATTGCTTTGGCGTTTTTCAAATAATAGCTTACAGCCACTCCCTTATTCCGGTGGTACCTCAAATCACAACATTTTCAATCTATTGGTATATTGGCTAATTTCGACCGTGACGGTTAGTTGTAACTTTTTTAGAGCTGCTACCCGTCAGGATTTGTTCACATATTACTTAGATGTTCAGAGGTTTCAATACTTATATTTCCTCAATGCCGCCGGCCGAAGTGGCCGTGCGGTTAAAGGCGCTGCAGTTTGGAACCGCAAGACCGCTACGGTCGCAGGTTCGAATCCTGCCTCGGGCATGGATGTTTGTGATATCCTTAGGTTAGTTAGGTTTAACTAGTTCTAAGTTCTACGGGACTAATGACCTCAGCAGTTGAGTCCCATAGTACTCAGAGCCATTTTCCTCAATGCCACGTGTTTGGAGGTAAAATATTCGTCCGATAATCTGTGCCGTCATGAATGTCTACCGAAAGTGGACAAACAATGATGAAACTGCTCGTAGACTTAAAACGTTGGATGTTCGTGCCTCATCCAAGATTTTTGACGATGAAAGGTTCCTCGTTTCGTAAAACAAAAAAAGGGACATCTTGTAACTCAACTCAATGGGGTATACATAATTATTTCGGAGTAAGCCGTTCGTGACACGTTAACGCAAATATCTTCACAGCAAAAGTTCAATAGTAGTACCCTTGAAGATCCATCAGTGTCATAAGATACGATTGCAGTTGACACAAACCGAGCGAGGTGCTGCAGTAGATGGCGCACTGGACCCCGAATCGTGTTCAGTCGTTCAGATTTAGATTATCAGTGGCTTCCCTAAATGGTTCAGGCACATGCCAGAAGGGTTCACTTGAGAAGGAGACGGTCAGTTTCCTGCTCTGTACTCAGAGTCCCAGCTAGTTGGGGGTTGTTTGGGGAAGGAGACCAGACAGCGAGGTCATCGGTCCCATCGGATTAGGGAAGGATGGGAAAGGAAGTCGGCCGTGCCCTTTCAAAGGAACCATCCCGGCATTTGCCTGGAGCGATTTAGGGAAACCACGGAAAACCTAAATCAGGATGGCCGGACGCGGGATTGAACCGTCGTTCTCCCGAATGCGAGTCCAGTGTCTAACCACTGCGTCACCTCGCTCGGTCGTCCCAGCTAGTGATCCATCTCTAAGAATTTCGATCTCGACGAAACGTAAAACCTTTATCTTCCTTTGCGTTATACACGGATCCTTTAGCCAAAATCGTTAACGCATTCGGGAGTCAAGTTGCTCCACTCTTGAGGTACACTATGTGATCAAAAGTATCCGGAAACCTGGATGAAAATGACTTACAAGTTCGTGGCGCCTTCCATTGGTAATGCTGGAATTCAATATGGTATTGGCCCACCTTTAGCCCTGATGACAGCTTCCACTCTCGCAGGCATACGTTCAATCAGGTGTTGGAAGGTTTCTTCGGGAACGGCAGCCATTCTTCACGGAGTGTTGCACTGAAGAGAGGTATCGATGTCGGTCGGTGAGGCCTGGCACGAAGTCGGCGTTCCAAAACATCCCAAATGTGTTCTATTGGATTCAGGTAAGAGCTCTTTGTACGCCAGTCCATTACAGGAATGTTATTGTCGTGTAACCACTCCGCCACAGGCCGTGCATTATGAACAGGTGCTCGATGGTGTTGAAAGATGCAATCGCCATCCCCGAATTGCTCTTCAACAGTGGGAATCAAGAAGGTGCATAAAACATCAATGTAGGCCTGTACTGTGATAGTGCCATCAAAACAACAAGGGGCGCAAGCCATCTCCATGAAAAACATGACCACATCATAACACCACCGCCTCCGTATTTTACTGTTGGCACTGCACACGCTGGCATATGACATTCACCGGGCATTTGCCATACCCACACCCTGCCATCGGATCGCCACAATGTGTACCGTGATTTGTCACTCCACACGTTTTTCCACTGTTCAATCGTTTACGCTCCTTACACCAAGCGAGACGTCGTTTGTCACTTACCGGCGTGATGTGTGGCTTATGAGCAGCCGCTCGACCATGAAATCAAAGTTTTCTCACCTCCCACCTAACTGTCATAGTACTTGCAGTGGATACTGATGCAGTTTGGAATTCCTGTACGATGGTCTGGGTAGACGTCTGCGTATTACACATTACGGGTTTCTTCAACTGTCGCCGGCTCTGTGAGTCAACAGACGAGGTCGGCCTGTATGCTTTTGTGCTGTACGTGTCCCTTCACGTATCCACTTCACTATCCCCTAAGGATATTTAGGAGTGTGGAAATCTCGCGTACAGACGTATGACACAAGTGACACCAAATCACCTGACCACGTTCGAAGTCCGTGAGTTCCGCGGAGCGCCCCATTCTGCTCTCTCACGATGTCTAATGACTACTGAGGTCGCTGATATGAAGTGCCTGGCAGTAGATGGCAGCAAAATGCACCTAATATGAAAAACGTATGTTTTTGAGGGAGTTCTGATACTTTTGATCACATACCGTAGATAGTTTGAAATCTATTGCTACAGGTTATCTGCATCATGAGTATTTGACCAGAAAGTCGTGGAGTCATAATATTAATATTCTGATCAGTAGTGTAATAGGCTAAATCCGTAAAAGTTCTTCTCAGAGCCTCATGGAGGGAGGACAAGCGACATTGTTGATGGTGATCCACCAGTCTGATAGAAAAGCTAATCTCGACAGTCACCTTGGTGCTATTCTCTGGTGGTGCTATTCGCTGGTGGTGGCACGTGACGAAACTGTGTTTCAGTCTTTCCCTTCTCCTAACCAACTTTGATTCCATAAGGAGCCGTAGTACATAGCGACAGTAGACTATTACAAGGAAGGATAGGAATACAGTAATCAGTCGCAGTCCCAAGCAGATGGGATTGCTATGTTGCTGTCTTTTCTTTCCCTTCTCCGTCTTCTTGCCATAAATGCCCTAGATATGACATTACACTGAAACGCACTCATCACATATACGTTCACGATAAACTGTTCTTAAGAAATAATACCAGCATTTCGCTACAGAAAGGTGTTCTCCCGGTAATAATGTAGAAAGCACATTTCAATTTAAAATACTGAACCTCAAGGAACATCTCAGCCAGAGATGCCACACGACATTTATATTTACGGTCGGCAAAGGAACGCCTAACTGGAGCATGTAATAATATACAGGGTGTTTCAAAAATGACCGGTATACTTGAAACGGCAATAAAAACTAAACGAGCAGCCATAGAAATACACCGTTTGTTGCAATATGCTTGGGACAACAGTACATTTTCAGGCGGACAAACTTTCGAAATTACAGTAGTTACAATTTTCAACAACAGATGGCGCTGCAAGTGATGTGAAAAATATAGAAGACAACGCAGTCTGTGGGTGCGCCATTCTGTACGTCGTCTTTCTGCTGTAAGCGTGTGCTGTTCACAACGTGCAAGTGTGCTGTAGACAACATGGTTTATTCCTTAGAACAGAGGATTTTTCTGGTGTTGGAATTCCACCGCCTAGAACACAGTGTTGTTGCAACAAGACGAAGTTTTCAACGGAGGTTTAATGTAACCAAAGGACCGAAAAGCGATACAATAATGGATCTGTTTGAAAAATTTCAACGGACTGGGAACGTGACGGATGAACGTGCTGGAAAGGTAGGGCGACCGCGTACGGCAACCACAGAGGGCAAAGCGCAGTTAGTGCAGCAGGTGATCCAACAGCGGCCTCGGGTTTCCGTTCGCCGTGTTGCAGCTGCGGTCCAAATGACGCCAACGTCCACGTATCGTCTCATGCACCAGAGTTTACACCTCTATCCATACAAAATTCAAACGCGGCAACCCCTCAGCGCCGCTACCATTGCTGCACGAGAGACATTCACTAACGATATAGTGCACAGGATTGATGACGGCGATATGCATGTGGGCAGCATTTGGTTTACTGACGAAGCTTATTTTTACCTGGACGGCTTCGTCAATAAACAGAACTGGCGCATATGGGGAACCGAAAAGCCCCATGTTGCAGTCCCATCGTCCCTGCATCCTCAAAAAGTACTGGTCTGGGCCGCCATTTCTTCCAAAGGAATCATTGGCCCATTTTTCAGATCCGAAACGATTATTGCATCACGCTATCTGGACATTCTTCGTGAATTTGTGGCAGTACAAACTGCCTTAGACGACACTGCGAACACCTCGTGGTTTATGCAAGATGGTGCCCGGCCACATCGCACGGCCGACGTCTTTAATTTCCTGAATGAATATTTCGATGATCGTGTGATTGCTTTGGGCTATCCGAAACATACAGGAGGCGGCGTGGATTGGCCTCCCTATTCGCCAGACATGAACCCCTGTGACTTCTTTCTGTGGGGACACTTGAAAGACCAGGTGTACCGCCAGAATCCAGAAACAATTGAACAGCTGAAGCAGTACATCTCATCTACATGTGAAGCCATTCCGCCAGACACGTTGTCAAAGGTTTCGGGTAATTTCATTCAGAGACTACGCCATATTATTGCTACGCATGGTGGATATGTGGAAAATATCGTACTATAGTGTTTCCCAGACCGCAGCACCATCTGTTGTTGAAAATTGTAACTACTGTAATTTCGAAAGTTTGTCTGCCTGAAAATGTACTGTTGTCCCAAGCATATTGCAACAAACGGTGTATTTCTATCGCTGCTCGTTTAGTTTTTATTGCCGTTTCAAATATACCGGTCATTTTTGAAACACTCTGTATATGAGATCATGTGTAAAGTGCATCACGATCGCTGTTATTTAGCTTCCATGACTGTTTCGGAAGCAACCGTCTG
Source organism: Schistocerca nitens (assembly GCF_023898315.1). Classification (NCBI taxonomy): domain Eukaryota; kingdom Metazoa; phylum Arthropoda; class Insecta; order Orthoptera; family Acrididae; genus Schistocerca; species Schistocerca nitens. The sequence goes on along the minus strand of NC_064616.1, from coordinate 179,076,857 downwards.
CTAGGAAAACAAGCACTCGAAACTTGCGCTACAGGACGTATCTACATCAGTGTTCACAGTACAATATCGTATTAAGCATTCCCATAAGCGTCCCTAGGACTGAAGGTCGGTATAGAAGATACCAGCAAACTTTGGACTACCTAAATACACTGAGGTGACATATGTCATGGGCTACCTCCTAATATCATGTCGGAACCCCTTTTGCCTGGCGTAGTGCAGCAGCTGAACGTGGCATGTACTCAACAAGTCGTTGGAAGCCCCTGCAGAAATAAAGAGCCACGCTATAGCATGGCTATAGGCTATAGCGGCCTATAACTTCGAAAGTGTTGCCGGTGCATGGATTTCTGCACGAACTGACCTCTAGATTATATACAATAAATGTGCTACGGGTGGCCAAATCGTTCGCTCGAATCGTCCCGGAATGTTCTTCAAAACAATCGTGAACAGTTGTGGCCGAGTGACATGGCGCATTGTCATCCACAAAAATTACATCGTTTTCTTGGAACATGAAGTCCACGAATGGCTGCACATGGTCTCCAAGTAATCGATCATAAAAATGTCCACTCAGTGAATTGTTCCATGTAAACACAGCCCACACCGTTATGGAACCACCAATAACTTGCACACTGCCTTGTTGACAACTTGGGCCCATGGCTTCGTGAGGTCTTCGGCACTCTTGAATCCTAATACCAGCTCTTACCAACTGAAATCGGGACCCATCTGACGAGGCCACGATTTTCCAGTCGTCTGAGACCCAACCGATATGCTCACCAGCCCAGGAGAGGCACTGCACGCGATATAGTGCTGTTAGAAAAAGCACTCGGGTCGGTCGTCTGCTGCCATAGCCCATTAACGTCAAATTTCGCCACATTGTCCTAACGCATACGTTCGTCTTCGGTCCCATATTGATTTCTGTGGTTACTTCACGCAGTCTTGATTGTCTGTTGACAACTCGAAGCAGACGTCGCTGCTCTCTGTCGTTAAGTGAAAGCCGTTGGCCACAGTTTTCTCTGCGGTGGGAAGTAATGCCTGAAATGTGGATCTTGGAATATTGAATTCCCTAAAGATTTTCGAAATGGAATGTCCCACTGGTTTAGCTCCAACGACCATTCTGCCTTCGAAGGTGTTAATTCTCGTCGTGCTACCATAATCACGTCGGAAACCTTTTCACATGAGTCGCCTGAGTATAAATGATAGCTCCGCCAATGCAGTGCCCTTTTAAACTTTGTGTACTCGAGCCTACCGCCATCTGTATATGTGCATACCGCTATCCCATGACTTTTGCCACCTCAGTGTATCATTAGTGACCCGTGAAATACCTTCATGAGTAATGTCTTTATCTGCTGGACACAGTACTTGCAACAAGGGAAGTGTTGTGGCCAGACGAAGGCCGGCCTTGGTGGCCGAGCGGTTCTGGGCGCTACAGTCTGGAACCGCGCGACCGCTACGGTCGCAGGTTCGAATCCTGCCTCGGGCATGGATGTGTGTGATGTCCTTAGGTTAGTTAGGTTTAATTATTTCTAAGTTCTAGGCGACTGATGACCTCAGACGTTAAGTCGCATAGTGCTCAGAGCCATTTGAACCGTTTTTGAGCCAGACGAAGGTATTTTTGTCCGGTCATAGCTGTGTGTTCTTTAATTGCTCTGGGTGACTACTCATCGGTACTATAACTTATGAAATACACTGAAGCGCCAAAGAAACTGGTATAGATATGCGTATTCAAAGACAGAGATGTGTGAACAGGAAGAATACTATGTTGCGGTCGGCAACGCCTATATGACACAACAAGTGTCTGGCGTAGGTGTTACACCGGTTGCTGCTTGCACAATGGAAGGTTATCAAGATTTAAGTGAGTTTGAATGTGGTGTTACAGCCGGCGCACGAGAGACGGGACACAGGATCTCCGATGTTAGCAATGAAGTGGCGATTTTCCCGCACGATCATTTCAGGTAAAACATCAAATATCCGACATCACTGCGGCCGGAAAAAAGATCTTTCAAGAACTGGATCAACACGGACTGAAGAGAATCATTCAGTGTGACAGAAGTGCAACCCTTCCGCAGATTGCTGCAGATTTCAATGCTGGTGCATCAACAAGTGTCAGCGTGCAAACCATTCAACGAAACATAATCGATATGGGCTTTCGGTTCAAATGGCTCTAAGCAATATGAGACTTAACATCTGAGGTCATCAGTCCCCTAGACTTAGAACTACGTAAACTTAACCTACCTAAGGACATCACACACATCCATGCCCGAGGCAGATTCGAACCTGCGACCGTAGCAGCAGCGCGGTTCCGGACTGAAGTGCATAGAACCGCTCGGCTACAGCGGTCGGATTGGGCTTTCGAAGCCGAAGATCCACTTGTGTACCCTTAATGACTGCACGACACAAAGCTTTTCCCCTCGCGTGGGCCCGTCAGCACCGACATTGGACTGTTGATGACTGAAAACATATTGCCTGATCGGACGAGTCTCGTTTCAAATTGTATCGAGTGGATGGTCGTATATGAGTATAGAGACAGCCTCATGAATCTATCGACCCTGCATGTCAGAAGGGGACTATTCAAGCTTGTAGAGGCTCTGTAATAGTGTGGGGCGTGTGCAGTTGGAATGATATGTGGCCCGTGATACGTCTAGATACGACTCTGATAGGTGACACGTACGCAAGCATTCTGTCTGGTCACCTGCATCCATTCATGTCCAGTGTGTATTCCGAAGGACTTGGGCAATTCCAGCAGGACAATGCGACACCCTATAGTCCATAATTGCTACAGAGTGGTTCCAGGAACATTGTTCTGAGTTTAAACACGTCCGCTGGCCACCAAACTCCCCAAACATGAACTTTATTGAGCATACCTGGGATGCCTTGCAACGTGCTGTTCACATGAGATCTCCACTTCCCTCGTACTCTTACGGAATTACGGACAGCCCTGCAGAATTTATGGTTCCAGTTCCCTCCTGTACTACTTCAGACATTAGTCGAGTCCATGCCACGTCGTGTTGCGGGACTTCCGCGTGCTCGCGCGTGCCCTATACGATATTAGGCAGGTGTACCAGTTTCTTTGGCTTTTCAGTGTATTAGTGCGCTTCATTACATAAACGAATGAAAGATTTACTTAACTTTGACACACTTCTTTGCCACATGACTAATTTATAATTTACAACTTTCACTGACTATTAAAGCATCACATGATGCGTAGAGTAACAAATTGTTCTGTTGCAGGTGAGTGACATTCACAATAGTACAAGTGCATCTAAAATTTTAACACTAGTACAAGTTCATCTAAAATTTTAACACCTTAGTGGTGCTATACTATGATGTTGACTGCTGTAACTCAAGTCTCGAACTGGGCTAAGCTCTTGCATGCTCGACACTATACTGACCTCAGCACGAGGGCGCTGATACGCTGAGAGTGAGGGTGTCTCTTCTGGAGTGTCTCCCATTGGTTGTTGCGGATTTCAGCAAGCCCTCTCTAATGTTATCGGTATGGCACCGCGCTGTCTGGACGATACCACAGGAAGAGTCACTGCAACAACGCCAGAATAATGCTACAGTGGCTTGAGGAGGTAGCTATTGAATTGTATTTGATATTATGATCCCCATATTCGTTGGATATAAGTTTTGTTGTCCCATTTGAGATGTTGACAAGTGACAATACAGAGTCCTCGTAAGACTCTACACTCATACTTGGAAATATCACGTTTCAAATCCCCATGTACGCATTCTTATTTGCGCTTGTCGCAATTTTTAGTTAACACATCATCTAATGTTGGACTGCACGAAACTGAAGGAACATTACTGTAAACAGACTCTAGTTTTGCACAGTACTACTTAGACACCAATCACAAATACTCCATTTATACCGAAGTATTCCACTCAGGAGCGAAAGAACAGATACTTCCGAGTTTGAAATTGTAAAAATGAAAAAAAAGGATATAAATTGCCAGAGCCTCTCAGAACTGTTACTGAAAGGCCAAAATGATTTCTTACTCCTCCTGATCCTGCTAGAATAGATAAAGGAAAAATGGATTGATCTCGCCCACTCCACCACAAGCTCTCAGTTGTTCATTTACATGTATAATGTGTACCGCAAAATTCAACATTAAATACTGTGAAAATTACTGAACCACTGTCAGCCTCTATTGTGTAATAAATACATTGCTGGCCCATGAAAGGAAACCGACACAAATCTCAAACTACCGTGAAGTGTGCTTAGATACGCAGATTATTAGCATTCAGCGCAATAGCACAAATTAGTCAGGCGTAATGACATCTGCGTTCTTTATACAAGGAAAAACTAAAATGAAATGTCATGTGGGTAGGGCCTCCCGTCAGATAGACCAGTCGCCTGGTGCAAGTCTTTTGAGGTGATGGCACTTCGGCGACTTGCGTGTCGATTTAGACATTAAATGATTATGCAGAGTTCTGATTCAGAAATCTAATTTGAATGATGGGTATTAAGGGTAAAATCGTGTTATGCCATGTATAACACGAATAAACAAAACTTCCTGGCAGGAAATTTTGTATTGGAATCAAATTTTGACACTGTATTACGGAAGAGGAATAAGTTAATCTCTTAGAGTGAGCTACAATTTTGTAAAACCATCAATGGTCAAAAGTATTAAGTAAGTACGAGGGGAATTCAATAAGTAGCGCAACACGTTTTTTTCTCAGTCAGTTTCTGTTGAAAAAATGCAGAATCTGTTGTGGGATATCTTTGAATGCTCCCACCTCAACCCCTATAGTTTCATGAAATTCCGGTAAATGGTGGCGCTATACGTAGCCTTCGAAATGGCGCGATAACGGAGGTGCATTACAAGCAGAGAGCTGTCATTGAGTTTATTTTGGCGTAAAATCAAAACATCGCCAGCTCGGTGGATGGGCGCGTGTTTTTGATTTTAGGGAGCTTTAATTTTCGAGTACTAGTAATAGTGTTCCATAGATTTCGTGTTTGTTTTGAAAACAGTCAGAGAGAGTCCCTATAGTCAGCTTTGGTGCCAGTAGTGCTAGTGTTTGTTTTGGATACAGTCCACAGACAGGTAGTGCTTATTTTCATTGTTTTCAACAAGAAGTGTCTAGTAACCACAGTTTAGTCAGTTATCAGCCGCCTTTAGTGAATTAGCAGTCTACTTAAAAGCTGATAAACTCTCTACAGTAAATTGATTTCTTTGGATGGATAGGATGTGTGACTGCTGTGTACGGACGCAGGAGGAGCTGGCCACTGTTCGCGAACAGCTAAACGTGTTGATGGCCGCGGTCAGCCGTCTTCGGGCTGTTGCCTCAGAGTGTAGCGGCAGTAGGGAGTCTGGTGCGTCGCATGGTACACCCCAGGAGTTACATGCTTCACCCAAGGTCCCTGCTGTCGAGACATCTTTGTGGGTACCGGGCGCGGTTGGGCCACCCTCCTCAAGGGGAGTGGTGGGGTCAGCGGCGCTCGCGGCGCACGAGGCGGAGGGTCAATGAGGAGGCTGTCCTTGTGGCATCGCCCGCTCTGCCTGTGAGTGGACATGTGGCCGCTCCTTCAGCAAGGTCCGAGCAGGCACACGGGGGGGAGGCGTTTATTAGTGATTGGAAGCTCCAACGTTAGGCGGGTGATGGAGCCCCTTACGGAAATAGCGGAAAGGTCGGGGAAGAAGGCCAGTGTACACTCTGTCTGCTTGCCTGGGGGTCTCATCCGAGATGTGGAGGAGAGAGCACTGGGTGCGCCCGACTGCAAATTGTTGCGCATGTCGTCACCAATGATTCCTGCCGTCTGGGTTCAGAGGTCATCCTCAGTTCATACAGGCGGTTGGCGGAGTTTGTGAAGGTGGAAAGTGTCGCTCACAGGATGGAATCTGAGATAACTATTTGTAGTATAGATCCCAGAACCGATCGAAGTCCTCTGGTTTGGTGCCGAGTGGAAAAGAGGCTCAGACGATTCTGCGGAGATCTAGGGTGCAAATTTCTCGATCTCCGCTATCGGGTGGGGATATGTACTGAATAGGTCACGCGTGCTGCCTTTAGTGAATTAGCAGTCTACTTAAAAGCTGATAAACTCTCTACAGTAAATTGATTTCTTTGGATGGATAGGATGTGTGACTGCTGTGTACGGACGCAGGAGGAGCTGGCCACTGTTCGCAAACAACTGAACGTGTTGATGGCCGCGGTCAGCCGTCTTCGGGCTGTTGCCTCAGAGTGTAGCGGCAGTAGGGAATCTGGTGCGTCACATGGTACACCCTAGGAGTTAGATGCTTCACCAAAGGTCCCTGCTGTCGAGACATCTTTGTGGGTACCGGGCGCGGTGGTGGGGTCAGCGGCGCTCGCGGCGCACGAGGCGGAGGGTCAATGAGGAGGCTGTCCTTGTGGCATCGCCCGCTCTGCCTGTGAGTGGACATGTGGCCGCTCCTTCAGCAAGGTCCGAGCAGGCACACGGGGGGAGGGGTTTATTAGTGATTGGGAGCTCCAACGTTAGGCAGATGATGGAGCCCCTTACGGAAATAGCGGAAAGGTCGGGGAAGAAGGCCAGTGTACACTCTGTCTGCTTGCCTGGGGGTCTCATCCGAGATGTGGAGGAGAGAGCACTGGGTGCGCCCGACTGCAAATTGTTGCGCATGTCGTCACCAATGATTCCTGCCGTCTGGCTTCAGAGGTCATCCTCAGTTCATACAGGCGGTTGGCGGAGTTTGTGAAGGTGGAAAGTGTCGCTCACAGGATGGAATCTGAAATAACTATTTGTAGTATAGATCCCAGAACCGATCGAGGTCCTCTGGTTTGGTGCCGAGTGGAAAAGAGGCTCAGACGATTCTGCGGAGATCTAGGGTGCAAATTTCTCGATCTCCGCTATCGGGTGGGGATATGTACTGAATAGGTCACGCGTGCACTACACGCAGGAAGCGGCTACAAGGGTAGCGGAGTACGTGTGGAGTGCACATATAGGGTTTTTAAGGTTAGAGAATTCCCTCCCTAGGCCCGACAAGACGCCTCCTGAGACGCGACGAGGTAGTAGTAGGCAAAACGCAACAGGGAATAACATTATTAATGTGGTAATAGCAAACTGCAGGAGCGTCTATAGAAAGGTCCCATAACTGCTCTCATTAATAAACGGCCACAATTCCCACATAGTACTAGGGACAGAAAGTTGGCTGAAACCAAATGTAAACAGTAATGAGATTCTAAACTCAGATTGGAATGTATACCGCAGAGACAGGCTGGACAGTGAAGGGGAAGGGGTCGTTATAGCGATAAAAAGTGCAATAGTAACGAAGGAAATTGACGGAGATGCGAAATGTGAAATAATTTGGGTGAAGGTCACGGTTAAAGCACGCTCAAACATGGTAATTGGATGTCTCTATAGGCCCCTTGACTCAGCAGCTGTTGTGGCAGAGCACTTGAAGGAAAATTTGGAAAATATCTCGAGTAGATTTCCCGACCATGTTGTAGTTCTGGGTGGAGATTTTAATTTGCCGGATATAGACTAGGAGACTCAAATGTTTATAACGGGTGGCAGGGACAAAGAATCCAGTGCAATTTTTTTAAGTGCATTATCTGAAAACTACCTTGAGCAGTTAAACAGAGAACCGATTCGCGGCGATAACATATTAGACCTTCTGGTGACAAACAGACCCGAACTATTTGAAACAATTAACGCAGAACAGGGAATCAACGATCATAAAGCGGTTACTGCATCGATGATTTCAGCCTTAAATAGAAATATTAAAAAAGGTAGGAAGATTTTTCTGTTTAACAAAAGTGACAAAAAGCAGATTTCAGAGTACTTGTCGGCTCAACACAAAAGTTTTGTCTCAAGTACAGATAGTGTTGAGAATCAGTGGTCAAAGTTCAAAACCATCGTACAATATGCATAAGCTGAGTATGTGCCAAGCAAGATTCTAAGAGATGGAAAAGAGCCACCGTGGTACAACAACCGAGTTAGGAAACTGCTGCGGAAGCAAAGGGAACTTCACCGCAAACATAAACATAGCCAAAGCCTTGCAGACAAACAAAAATTACTTGAAGCGAAACGTAGTGTGAGGAGGGCTATGCGAGAGGCGTTCAATGAATTCGAAAGTAAAATTTTATGTACTGACTTGGCAGAAAATCCTAAGAAATTTTGATCTTATGTCAAGGCGGTAGGTGGATCAAAACAAAATGTCAAGACACTCTGTGACCAAAATGGTACTGAAACAGAGGATGACAGACTAAAGGCCGAAATACTAAATGTCTTTTTCCAAAGCTGTTTCACAGAGGAAGACTGCACTGTAGTTCCTTCTCTGTATTGTAGCACAGATGACAAAATTGTAGATATCGAAACAGACGACACAGGGATAGAGAAACAACTAAAATCGCTCATAAGAGGAAAGGCCACTGGACCTGATAGGATACCAGTTCGATTTTACACAGAGTACGCAAAGGAACTTGCCCCCCCTTCTTGCAGCGGTGTACCGTAGGTCTCTAGAAGAGCGTAGCGTTCCAAAGGATTGGAAATGGGCACAGGTCATCTCCGTTTCCAAGAAGGGACGTCGAACAGATGTGCAAAACTATAGACCTATATCTCTAACGTCGATCAGTTGTAGAATTTTGGAACACGTATTACGTTCGAGTATAATGACTTTTCTGGAGACTAGAAATCTACTCTGTAGGAATCAGCATGGGTTTCGAAAAAGACGATCGTGTGAAACCCAGCTCGCGCTATTCGTCTACGAGACTCAGAGGGCCTTAGGCACGGGATCACAGGTAGATGCCGTGTTTCTTGACTTCCGCAAGGCGTTCGATACAATTCCCCACAGTCGTTTAATGAACAAAGTAAGAGCATATGGACAATCAAACCAATTGTGTGATTGGATTAAAGAGTTCCTAGATAACAGAACGCAGCATGTCATTCTCAATGGAGAGAAGTCTTCCGAAGTAAGAGTGATTTCAGGTGTGCCGCAGGGGAGTGTCGTAGAACCGTTGCTGTTCACAATATACATAAATGACCTCGTGGATAACATCGGAAGTTCGCTGAGGCTTTTTGCGGATGATGCTGTGGTATATGGAGGGGTGGTAACAATGGAAAATTGTACCGAAATACTGGAGGATCTGCAACGAATTGACGCATGGTGCAGGGAATGGCAATTGAATCTCAATGTAGACAAGTGTAATGTACCACAAAGACATAGAAAGAAGGATAATTTATCATTTAGCTACAATATAGCAGATCAGAAACTGGAAGCAGTTAATTCCGTGAATTATATGGGAGTAGGCATTAGGAGTGATTTAAAATGGGATGATCATATAAAGTTGATCGTCGGTAAAGCGGATGCCAGACTGAGATTCATTGGAAGAATCCTAAGGAAATGCAATCCGAAAACAAAGGAGGAAGGTTACAGTACACTTGTTCGCCCACTGCTTGAATATTGCTCACCAGTGTTGGATCCGTACCAGTCAGGGTTGATAGAAGAGATAGAGAAGATCCAACGGAGAGCAGCGCGCTTCGTTACAGGATCATTTAGTAATCGCGAAAGCGTTACGGAGATGATAGATAAACTCCAGTGGAAGACTCTGCAGGTGAGACGCTCAGTAGCTCGGTACAGGTTTTTGTTGAAGTTTTGAGAACAAACCTTCACCGAGGAATGAGGCAGTATATTGCTCCCTCCTACGTATATTTCGCGAAGAGAGAGTAGAGCCCACACAGAGGCATACCGACAATCTTTCTTTCCACGAACAATAAGAGACTGTAGTAAAAGGGAGAACCGATAGAGGTACTGATAGTACCCTCCTCCACACACCGTCAGGTGTCTTGCGGAGTGTGGATGTAGATGCAGATGTAGATACGTCATCATCGCATGGTCGCGCAAACATGTCCGATCTCCCGCGTGCCGGGCGGCCGCCCAACTGTGCGGACACTCTCATTCGAGGTGATCGACGCATCACAATCAAATACCTCGCTGCTCAACTGGACGTCTTTGTTGCTAGTGCTGACGCACGCGAGAAGAGCTCTCAAAACTTCACTGGACTATTCTTCCCCATCCATCCTACAGCCCAAATTTCGCACGTTATATCTTCCATCAGTTTGTCTTCTATCAACCCTGACTGGTACGGATCCAACACTGGTGAGCAATATTCAAGCAGTGGGCGAACAAGTGTACTGTAACCTTCCTCCGTGGGAAGCAGTACAAGGATGATGGAGAGGTTATTGATGCAGCAAGATGTTGACTACGACATCAAACAGTAGACTGGTACCATGCGGGTATATTGGCACTCCCAGTAAGGTGCCGTAAGGCTGCCACTTATGTTAAAAAATTGGGTTTTATGGCCAAAAGGGTGGAGAATAATATGGGTATTGGCGAATAAAACCAACCTGCTTTCAGAGAAGAATGTTTTGCATTATTTTCTGAACACCCTTCGTATTAACAGTTCACTCATAAGTACATAACATACAATTTGATATTCAAGAGATGTCCACTGTAGTTTGTTTTCGCTGACATTTTGTTGTCCAACTTTACCTACTGTTCACATGCTTCCACAAAATGAATAGAAGAACATGAATTAAATACTACACATACAATGAAATATGTGAGCTGTATAGTGATTTTATGAATGTGTTGAACAGCCAATGGTAAACTATTTGTAATATTGCAGCACTTGCTCTGAACACAGTGCCATTGTACAAGTCGGAGGATAAATTAACTACATTGATTATAGCGTCTATCTTCTACACTCTTTTAGATATGCAATTAAATCAGCACCCTCCTGTGGTTTCTTAAGTCCACCACTCACCATTTTTGTCCCAAGAATGTATTTTGGAGCCGGCCGAAGTGGCCGCGCGGTTCTGGCGCTGCAGTCTGGAACCGCGAGTCCGCTACGGTCGCAGGTTCGAATCCTGCCTCGGGCATGGATGTGTGTGATGTCCTTAGGTTAGTTAGGTTTAACTAGTTCTAAGTTCTAGGGGACTAATGACCTCAGCAGTTGAGTCCCATAGTGCTCAGAGCCATTTGAACCATTTGTATTTTGGAGCTTGTCCTGCTTCACGGCCGAAGAGGTCATGAAGACTGGCCCTGTTTTGTGCTCTACTCCAGCTCCTAGTACATGCCAATGGCACTGTATACACCGCTGAACAAACATCTTCCTCTCCTTCTCACAGTCTCCCTATATATATATATATATATATATATATATATATATATATATATATATATATATATATATACTCCTGGAAATTGAAATAAGAACACCGTGAATTCATTGTCCCAGGAAGGGGAAACTTTATTGACACATTCCTGGGGTCAGATACATCACATGATCACACTGACAGAACCACAGGCACATAGACACAGGCAACAGAGCATGCACAATGTCGGCACTAGTACAGTGTATATCCACCTTTCGCAGCAATGCAGGCTGCTATTCTCCCATGGAGACGATCGTAGAGATGCTGGATGTAGTCCTGTGGAACGGCTTGCCATGCCATTTCCACCTGGCGCCTCAGTTGGACCAGCGTTCGTGCTGGACGTGCAGACCGCGTGAGACGACGCTTCATCCAGTCCCAAACATGCTCAATGGGGGACAGATCCGGAGATCTTGCTGGCCAGGGTAGTTGACTTACACCTTCTAGAGCACGTTGGGTGGCACGGGATACATGCGGACGTGCATTGTCCTGTTGGAACAGCAAGTTCCCTTGCCGGTCTAGGAATGGTAGAACGATGGGTTCGATGACGGTTTGGATGTACCGTGCACTATTCAGTGTCCCCTCGACGATCACCAGTGGTGTACGGCCAGTGTAGGAGATCGCTCCCCACACCATGATGCCGGGTGTTGGCCCTGTGTGCCTCGGTCGTATGCAGTCCTGATTGTGGCGCTCACCTGCACGGCGCCAAACACGCATACGATCATCATTGGCATGAAGGCAGAAGCGACTCTCATCGCTGAAGACGACACGTCTCCATTCGTCCCTCCATTCACGCCTGTCGCGACACCACTGGAGGCGGGCTGCACGATGTTGGGGCGTGAGCGGAAGACGGCCTAACGGTGTGCGGGACCGTAGCCCAGCTTCACGGAGACGGTTGCGAATGGTCCTCGCCGATACCCCAGGAGCAACAGTGTCCCTAATTTGCTGGGAAGTGGCGGTGCGGTCGCCTACGGCACTGCGTAGGATCCTACGGTCTTGGCGTGCATCCGTGCGTCGCTGCGGTCCGGTCCCAGGTCGACGGGCACGTGCACCTTCCGCCGACCACTGGCGACAACATCGATGTACTGTGGAGACCTCACGCCCCACGTGTTGAGCAATTCGGCGGTACGTCCACCCGGCCTCCCGCATGCCCACTATACGCCCTCGCTCAAAGTCCGTCAACTGCACATACGGTTCACGTCCACGCTGTCGCGGCATGCTACCAGTGTTAAAGACTGCGATGGAGCTCCGTATGCCACGGCAAACTGGCTGACACTGACGGCGGCGGTGCACAAATGCTGCGCAGCTAGCGCCATTCGACGGCCAACACCGCGGGTCCTGGTGTGTCCCGTGTGCCGTGCGTGTGATCATTGCTTGTACAGCCCTCTCGCTGTGTCCGGAGCAAGTATGGTGGGTCTGACACACCGGTGTCAATGTGTTCTTTTTTCCATTTCCAGGAGTATATATATATATATATATATATATATATATATATATATATATATATATATATAGTACTCTGTCAGGGCCCCTTGCTAGGGTTACAGCGAAGACCTCAACGGTAGTGAAGGCGGAGAGAACGAATCTCGGTACGGTGGAACTAGCGGAAGAGGCACATAATACAATAAATCCACCTTGCATCTGACTTGTAACAAGCGGCACTGTGGGCGGCGTCTGTTCACCAGAGGTGCGGCCGTAATACAAATTCTGGAACTAACCACTCCAGTCTTAACCACTGAGCTTTTCTGAGCTCAACCCTTTGATTCTAAGTACTATTATGGAGCGTTTGAGTAATTACAAAATTACCCCAGGTGGTAACAAATCCTCCGCCATCAGTGGCGCAACTAGTCTATCGGATTCTGGGGAGACTAGGCTGAAACGCTATATCCCAAACCAGAGGAAATCGAAGTCTTTTGACCGACTCATGCCCAAGGTCGAAACATTTTTTGGCACTATCAATATTAACTCTCTCTTGACACCAGGAAAACTCTATAAATTAGGAGACACACTAAAAGAACAAAATATCAAAATTTTAGCCCTGCAAGAAACAAGGTTGCCTGATGAGAATACCATGGATTTTGGAAACTACCGATTGTTTAAAAGTAAAACAGACAAAAGAATTCTTAAAAACACTCCGCATCTGGGTGTTGCATTCGCAATTTCGCAAGACATTCTTGGCTCCGTAATCGAAGTAAATCCAGTAAACAACAGACTAATGACAATTTCCATGAAATGTGCAAATAAAATGTACTGTTTAATTAACGCACACATGCCTATCAACCAGGAGAATAAAACAAATCCAGAAAAAGCAAATAAGTCATGGGAAGTGTTAGAGAATACAGTCTCCAAAATTCCTCAAAATTATGTAAAGATTTTAATGGGTGATTTTAATGCGCAGTTAGGGAAAGAGAGAAAATTTAGAAAAACGGTCGGTGATTTCCCTGCACATAAATGGACCAATCAAAATGGAAAGAGGCTGGTAGAATTTTGCAGAAATTTCAATCTCAAAATTATGTCAAGTCATTTTAAGAAAAAACCTTCAAAACAAAAGACATGGCGATCACCTAACAAGGACATAGGTGAATTCCAAATTGACCATATTGCAATCTCGTATCCATGTCACAAAGAAATTTTAAATGTTCAAGTTCGTAAAGGCGCCAATATTGACTCAGACCATTACTTAACCCGTGTGAAACTAAAGCTAAAACCCCAAAATTTCAACAAAAGGACACCATTAATCCCCAAATTTGACACCAGTAAAATCCAACCATCATTATTAGCAGACGAATTTGACAAAACAAGTGCACAAAATTGGGAACAACTCAAACACAAGATTATCAAAACAGCTCAAGATCAAATTCCTTTACGAAAACACAAGAAACATGCTTGGTGGAATGAAAACTGTGATCATGCAATTAAAGCCAGACAAGAGGCATTTAAAGCATGGAATAGCAACAAGACAGAAGACACATATGATACATTCATGGCAACTAGAAAAGACACTTCAAAACTAATTAGACAAACAAAAAGACAATATGAGAATAGTCAACTCTTAGAAATTGAAGAAGATTTTCAGAAATACAATACCAGAAATTTTTATAAAACTTTTAAAACCAAAATAAAGGGGTACCAACCCCAGAATCTTTGCTTCAAGAAGGAAAATGGACAGTTGGCTCTTAACAACCAAGAAAATTGCAAAGAACTTTCTAAATATTTTAAGAATCTTCTAAATTGCCCCGAGCCCACAGAAAGATTTCCACCAAAAATTCCCCAACAATGCAATCCAGTTTCACTTGCACCAAATGAAGAGGAAATCATTAAAGAAATTCATAGGTTGAAAAACAACAAAGCATCTGGTGAAGATGGAATTGTTGCAGAACTTTTAAAGGCAGCTGGTCCAAAAACCGTTAAAGAAATTACTTCAATCATGCAAAACATTTGGCAAACTGAAAAAATTCCTGATGAATGGAAAACCGCCTTGATTCACCCACTTCATAAGAAGGGAGACAAAACTGATGTTAATAATTACAGAGGAATTTCTCTTCTTCCAGTCACATACAAAATCCTCTCTCAATGTCTTCTGAAACGAGCACAACAGCAACTTGAATGGAAAATTGGCGAATATCAAGCAGGTTTCAGGCCAAATAGATCTTGCCCAGAACAGATTTTAGTCCTCAAACTAATTCTCAGACATCAAAAAATTTACAATAAAAAACTAGTTTGTACCTTTGTAGATTTTAGAAAGGCTTATGACTCAGTGGATCGTGAATCTCTTTTCCAAATTGTGAAAGAACAAGGCCTGGATCCTAAAACCACGGCAATTATCAGAGACACGCTAACTGGTACAAAATCAAAAGTAAAGTTCAGAGGAGAAATTTCAGAATCCTTTGAAATAAAAACAGGCGTGAGGCAAGGTGATGGACTCTCTCCGTTGCTATTTAACTGCGTTCTAGAAAAAGTAATACAAGAGTGGCGCGAACGAAAATTGGAGTTCAAAATTGACCAACCAGTGAAATTAGGACGAACGAATATTCGAATAGACTGTTTGGCCTTTGCAGACGACTTGGTTATTCTAACGCAGGACATCCAAATTGCTCAGAAACAAATAGAAATCCTTAAAGAAACAGCAGAAAGAGTAGGTCTCCAAATCTCATTTGAAAAAACACAGTATATGACTAGCAACAAACTGGCACCCAAACTTTTGGAAACTAAGTATGGAAAAATCAAAAGAGTTTCGCAATTCAAATATTTAGGTGAAACAATCTCAGAGACTGGTCTAGAAAAAATTGGAAATGAAATTCGTTGTCAAAAGATGGAGACAGCTTTTAGACTTACAAAAGACATCTACAACAAAAAATGTCTCTCGAGGTACTCTAAATTGAGACATTACAACACGGTCATAAAACCAGAGTGCCTTTATGGGGCTGAAACGCTAATTTTAAACAGAAAAAAGGACATTCAAGAAATCCAAAAAAGAGAAAGAAAAGTAATCAGAAAAATTCTAGGTCCAAAATATACTGAAGAAGGAACATACAGGCTAAGAGCAAATAGTGAAATTCAACAATACACCAGCATATATTCAGATATGAAAAAACGCAGATTAAAATTTTATGGGCATATTAAAAGAATGGATGCTACCAGACTAACTAAACAAGTAGTGGAATTCTACGAAAATCGAAGTAAAGCTAAATTTGAGACAATAAAATGGATTGCTGCTATAAAAGAGGACATGAAAGAGGCAGATATAAAACAAGATGAAATTCAAGACAGAAAATTATTTAGGCAAAAAATTCATGACTGGGTAGTTGGTCAAGCTGAAAAACCAAAGAAAACTGGAACCACATGGTCTGATGAAAGGAAAAGAGCTCATTCCGAGAGAATGAAAACAATTTGGGCAGAGAGAAAGTCTAAAAGAAAATAACTGAATGCCCAGTGATTGTACTTCGCGTGGTCCAGTAGGGCCCAAACGTGAATAATATATATATATATATATATATATATATATATATATATATATATATATATATATACTGGGCTATCTCCTACCTTGGACGAATCCTCTTGTGGATCTTCCTACGAGAAGAAACATTTATCAACACGCGTCGGAATTAGAGACCGGCGGGAGAGTGGTCTATCATCGAAACTGTGGTTCACGATCGTTCCGTGATATTGCTGCTCACGCTGATTGGCATTCCATGACTGCCATGCGAATATGAGACAGATGGGTACACTATGGCCGTATTCAGCGTTATGCAGTATTGTAATGATGGATGACATACTATCCGAGAGATTCGGTAAGAGTTCAGAATTTTTTTTAAAATGTTCGCTATTACAGTCTCAGTAGCAAATATTTACTAGTTTCGATCGTAAGCACTGTTCATCTTCAGATCTTAAAAAAAAAGTGAAATAAAAAATTAATGAGTAACTATACCTTTTGTTGACATAGATAAGAAAATATTTAAAATAGAAAACATTTAAAATTGTATCTTATTACTAAAATTACATATGTAGACATTACTTAAAACATGGAAAAGTGCCTGAATAATCACGAGTAGTAAAAATATTTCAACGGCCACACGCGACGGATAAAAATATGACAACACAAAATCACAACACATTACCATACCTAATACGGTGTAGGAAAATCTTTGGCATCCAAAACAGCTTCCAGTCGTCTAGGAATGTATAAATATGTGTCTTATAAGGTTTGAAATGGAATCTTACATCATTCTTCCCGCAAAATAGTGGCAAGTTCAGGTAACGATAATGGAGGTGGACAGCGATCACACACATTTCTCTCTAAAGTAGACCAGAAAGACTCAATGATGTCGACAACTGACGACTGTAAGGGCCAGGGTAGATGCTATAAAACCTGTCCTAAACTCAGCCACAAGTTGGAAAGAGTGTGTAACAAGATTCATCCGACCAAATGACATTCTTTCATTGCCCCATAGCTCAGTTTTCACAGCTTCGGCACCACGTTTGCCTGATACAGTCATTTGCAACAGTGATGGGTGGTTTTGGAGTTCCTGCTCACCCTGCAATTCGCTGCTGATGAAGCTCCCTTCGTGTTACTTTGGTGCTGGCCGGATTCGCGAGTACGCCATTCAGATCTGCAGTCAGATTTGTAGCTGTCATCCTCTTAACATTCATCACAATCCTCTGCTGTGATCTTCCGTTTCGATCACTCAATACAAACCTCGTCCGCTCTGAGACTTAGTGGACGATGCTTTCCCGCTTTTCCTGTGTGCAGTTTAAATCGTGCCTCTTGAAACACCAAACATTTCGGTTCTCTTGGTCACAGAATTATCCACCATACGAGCACAAATAATTTTCCCACGTTCGAATGCACTGAGCTCCTAAGCAATGGCCGGCCGCTGTGGTTCTGGGCGATTCAGTCCGGAACCGCACTGCTGCTACGGTCGCAGTTTCGAAACCTGCCTCGGGCATGGATGTGTGTGATGTCCATAGGTTCGTTAGGTTTAAGTAGACCTCAGATATTAAGTCCCATAGTGCTTAGAGCCATTTGAACCATTTTCCTACGTAATGCGCTCACAACTACGCAGAACACTGTTCTGACCACGACTGATACATGCAACGTATTGAAGACATTGCACTGGTGCTGATCATGGTTAAATACAACAGCGCAACCATCACTACTGGCCATTAAAATTGTTACACCACGAAGATGACGTGCTACAGACGCGAAATTTAACCGACAGGAAGAATATGCTGTGATATGCAAAGGATTAGCTTTTCAGAGCATTCACACAAGGCTGGCGCCGGTGGCGACATCTACAACGTGCTGACATGAGGAAAGTTTCCAACCGGTTTCTCATACACAAACAGCAGTTGACCGGCGTTGCCTGGTGAAACGTTGTTGCGATGCCTCGTGTAAGGAGGAGAAATGCGTACCATCACGTTTCCGATTTTGATAAAGGTCGGATTGTAGCCTATCGCGATTGCGGTCTATCGTATCGCAACACTGCTGCTCGCGTTGGTCGAGATCCAATGACTGTTAGCAGAATATGAAATCAGTCGGTTCAGGAGGGTAATAGGGAACACCGTGCTGGATCCCAACGGCCTCGTTTCACTAGCAGTCGAGATGACAGGCATCTTATCCGCATGGCTGTAACGGATCGTGCAGCTACGTCTCGATCCCTGAGTCAACAGATGGGGACGTTTGCAAGACAACAACCATCTGCACTAACAGTTCGACGACGTTTGTAGCAGCACGGACTATCAGCTCGGAGACCATGGCTGCGGTTACCCTTGACGCTGCATCACAGACAGGAGCGCCTGCGATGGTGTACTCAACAACGAACTTGGGTGCACGAATGGCAAAACGTCATTTATTCGGATGAATTCAGGTTCTGTTTACAGCATCATGATGGTCGCATCCGTGTTTGGCGACATCGCGGTGAACGCACATTGGAAGTGTGTATTCGTCATCGCCATACTGGCGTAAAATCCGGCCTGATGGCATGGGGTGCCATTGGTTACACGTCTCGGTCACCTCTTGTTCGCATTGACGGCACTTTGAACAGCGGACGTTACATTTCAGATGTGTTACGACCCATGGCTCTACCCTTCATTCGATCCCTGCGAAACGCTACATTTCAGCAGGATAATTCACGACCGCATGTCGCAGGTCCTGTACGGGCCTTTCTGGATACAGAAAATGTTCGACTGCTGCCCTCACCAACTGAAAACGTCTGGTCAATGGTGGCCGAGCAACTGGCTCGTCACAATACGCCAGTCACTACTCTTGATGAACTGTGGTATCGTGTTGAAGCTGCATGGGAAGCTGTACCTGTACACGTCATCCAAGCTCTGTTTGACTCAATGCCCAGGAGTATCAAGGCCGTTCTTACGGCCAGAGGTGGTTGTTCTGGGTACTGATTTCTCAGGATCTATGCACCCAAATTGCGTGAAAATGTAATCACATGTCAGTTCTAGTATAATATATTTGTTCAATGAATACCCGTTTGTCATCTGCATTTCTTCTTGGTGTAGCAATTTTAATGGCCAGTAATGTAGTAGTTGTATACAGGGTGTTTCAGAAGTGATGGTCAATAATAAAGGATATGACAGGAATGATTATTCGAAACAAAGACGTCAAGTAAACATGGGCTCTAAAACGCATACCTTAAGAGCTATGAGCACATCTTGTTCTTCGATACTGCGAAACAAAAATCTTCTAGTGCAAGCTCTTCGCTTGCCATATTTTGGGAAGTGGTAGTATGGATCAAAACATGACAAAATGTCCGGTAAATATGTGCTCTAAAATGCATACCTTAAAAGTTATGAGTTCTTGTTCATTAGAAGAGCTGTGTTTCAAAGTAGTGTAGTTGAACAACTGCTCATAGCTCTTAAGGTATGTAATTTTGAGCACATGTTTACTAGACATTTTTTTCTTCTTTTGATCCATAGTACCACTTCCCAAAATATTGAAAACAAAATGCTTGTAGTAGAAGAATTTTGCTTCACAGTATCGAAAATCAAAAATTGCTCACAGCCCGCCGGAGTGGCCAAGCGGTTCTAGGCGCTACAGTCTGGAACCGCTCGACCGCTACGGTCGCAGATTCGAATCCTTCCTCGGGCATGGATGTGTGTGATGTCGTTAGGTTAGTTACGTCTAAGTAGTTCTAAGTTCTAGGGGACTGATGTCATTAGCTGCTAAGTCCCATAGTGCTCAGAGCCATTTGAACCATTTGAATTGCTCACAAATCTTAAGGTGTGCGGTTTAGAGCCTATGTTTACTTGACTTTTTTCTTTGGAATGATCATTCCTGTCATATCATCGAATATTAACCATCACTTCTGAAACACCCTGTATACGTTGAAGGAAGCATTACTCGCGGTGTTTCTATGTTTTTGTCCAGCCACAGCATTGCTCCCTCGCCTGTGCATCAACTTACAGCCACGTCACGTACATTGAACGAGCAAATGTTCTTCTTTCCAGAAAGCTAAGTATCCACTCGGGCACTGGAAAGACATTTGGAGCATCACGAAATTTCATCACGGTGACCATTGTTGCTGGTTCCCTTGACGTAGCAGCAGAGAGAGCCGACAGTGGCGTGTCTAACGATGACATGTCAGAAGTGGCACCACATTATACAGGTAAATAAAAATGACCCGGACGAGTGGATACAATTGGACGCGAATGTATGCATATAACCACACTAAATGACACGCACACCACGTGTACGCCCGCCAAGTGATCCACACCGGTTCAGAACGTAGTGCGGGCTGTGGCAGTGTGAGTGGAGCAGTGCATATGGGACAATGGTACTCACAGTGGAGCAGTGGTTAAACGTTGTGGAAAGTTGCGATACAGCAGCGCAGAGACGGCCGCGGATGTTGCCGTCTGGCAAGCACCACTAGCGGCAAGTTGTGGCACAGCGTCCAGGAGGGTGCGGGTTCGAGTCCTGTCCTGTCCATGCAGCAGCGGCGGCCCGAGAGCCAAGGGTGGCCAGCACATCCACCTTCGTCCCATGGTCGGACAGAGCAGGCCAAACGGAGCGGAGGGCGGCGAGAAGCAGGGACTTAGCAGTCTTCTGAATCGCGGGCGGCAGCGCGGCACAAGACGCGGCGCATCGGTGGGAGAGCGTGGCCGACTTCTAGCAGAGTGGCCTCGATGACGGAACAGCGGCGTCGGCATGCCAGGAGTCTGCTGAGCCTGCTGGACTCGCGGTGCAGCGCGCGGGCGGTAAGCCGACACTACGCTTCACCCATCGAAGCACTGTAAATTATGTGAATAAAAAAATGCTACCGAATACCGCTGTATCACTCTGCACTGCCCCTTGACGCTCTTCAGCTTGCTCGGCCACCTGACGAAATACGGCGCGGTGGGTCCCGGCTTCAGCTCGGCCATCTGGAGACCCAGGTTCGACCACCGACCCCCACAACAAAGCGATAATGTTCGTTTCCCTATGAAAATGATCACAGTCCTTTACAAACATGCCAACTGCTAAATTAAAATGGACTTTGATTTTATCGAAAGAGTTTACTGCGAGCTCCACAGTTTCATTCTCCGTAAAGCCCAGCAACCGCCTGATAGTGTACTCTCTATCAAAATACAGCTTATGGCGTGTGCTCTGAATTTCGACTCTCTTGAGCGTCCGATTTGGCTTGATCTTTAAATTACCAGCATTGAATGGCTGCTGGCTCTGTATATATTTCTATAAATTATCTAGACTGTACTGGCCTGTGGGAATGGTTGATGTGTTAATGACACCGTCTTTCTCAAAGTACAGTAACTTATTTTCACATGTAACATTTGGAGCTAAAAATGTCGAGTAAAAACCAACCAGTCCTACTTTTGTAAATGCACCTCGTATAGGTACATTCAGTTTCTTTTCTTAAGTCGAAGACTTACCATTTAGTCAAAAATTTCCGTTCATTTATTATTATTACAATAAATGGAGAAGGATTAGGAGCCAAAAATCAGAATTCGTGAAAAGAAACAGAGAAAGAGACATGGTGATGTTTTACCTAATTCTATTCGATGTGCAATAATAGGCCGAAATGGCTGTGGGAAAGCAACGTTAATGGTTGACAATTATATCTTAGTGCCAGGATGGTTGAACTTGGAAAAAATTAGCCACCTGTATGTTTACAAGTTAATATCAGAAGAAATATCAAGAATTTATTAAAGCATGCAAAAAAGTGAAGATAAACAAAACGAAATAATTACTACTTTTGTCAGGAACACCGATGAAATTATTTCACTGGATAAATGTATAGATAACTCCGTTGTTGTTTTTGACGACTTCATTCTTGAAAATGAAGATATAGTCAGAGAGTACTTTACCAGATGGCGACATGACAACTTTACCAGCTTCTATTTAGCACAAACGTATTCAAAAATCCCGAAGCAGTTGGTGAGAGATAACCTTAATTTTCACAATATTTTTAGGCAAGATGACACAAATTTAAAGCACATCTACGACATATTTGTGGGTGGAACGACTTTAGACAAATTTGCTGGAAATCTTGGAACGAGAATTTTGGCTTTATAACTATCGATATGACTCGGAATGCGAATTCGGGCAAATACAGGGATGAAATTAAAACGTTTATCTAATTTTAATGGCTCAAGATCCATTAAAAATAACACTGCTTTTATTCACCCAGCTGTTGTGTGAGCCATCAAAACCTAGCCACTCCACATAAACTTTATCATCTTTCTTTTTCAGCACTTTTTCAAGTAGATAAACATGTGAGTATTTCGTCTTCTGTAATTCCTGTTCATAGAAGCTTCCTTTAATTTCGTTACCACTGGTATCTTTCAGCTTATATGTAGACGGATATGTATTGCTGACATCAACGACTTCAAATTATTCAGAAGACCAATTTGCTATATAGCCTTTCTCGAACAAACCCTTCATTTTGCTGATTTTCACTTTATCACCTGGTGCGCACTTGGGCGCTTTTTGCCACAGCGAATCAATTACATCTACAGGTTTCATGCCTATTGGGCTATGCACACTGTTGTTGTAATTATGTATCAAATTTCTCAGTAGGTCGACCCATCTGTAATTATTTTGAAGTGCAAACCGTTTCAACATTTTTTCCTTGAGTGTTCTCTTAAACCGTTCGACGACTAACGCCTTAATCTCTGAAAAATTAGAGTAGTGATTTATGTTTTCAAGCTTCATCAACTCTCTAACGTGTTTGTTGTAGAATTCTTTACCGTTATCTGTCTGCAAATTTTTCGGCCTCCTTTCTGCCAATACATGTTTGAAAGCGCTAGTAACGTTTTCACCAGATTTATCTTTAACAGGAATCGACCAAACGTATTTCGAGAACACGTCTATCAAAGTCAACAAATACCGCATATTTTTATTGATTTTGGATACGTTATTTAGGTTACCAGAATCCCTCGCAACCAAGTCAGCTTGCCACAAATCGTCTATACCAAGTGCTGTAGCAGCTCTCCTTGGGAAATTCTTTCTCACCGGTTTGTGCAGCTCGTTCACAATTTCTTCACGAATATTCACAGTCGACCACTTCAGCCTTTTTTTTTTTTACAAACTTGTTCTTCTTACTCTTACATTCTGCACAATTGCCCTCGATTCAGGCTCTACCATTTTTTGTGGTAACTGTGTGATGGTGAACTGTAGCTGTAAATCTTTTGCACCTCAAGCACCAAATATGCTTCCCGTCGTCTTTCATTTATTATTAATTTTGCATCTCCCTCTCTAGCGCATCAATCTTGCCTTTCATGTTATTCATCTCTAAGTAATTTTTGCTGTAGTATTCGCCGAGATCAGCTTTGCGCGCGTAGTTATTCAACAGCGTAAGAATACTTGTGTATTCAGCTTTCCTCGCGTAGTTACTTAATTGCTTTTCTATATATCTTTCGGTAACTACATTATGGCCATCTATAGGGTCTTTTACATTTACTAATCTCTTACCTTTGAAGTCAATATAACCTTTTGTTATTTTAAAATCGCTATTTAATTCCTTTCGAAACTGTTCAGCCTCACCTTCGATTTTTGAAGTTAATTCTCTCAAGTGAGCTTTCCTAGCAGCCGATCGTAGTTGCTTATAAAATTGTTTGATTTTTGAAGCTAAGCCTCCCAAGTCAGTTTTACTAGCAGTCGATTCTGGTTGCTCCTTCTTCCCTAATATATCCATTTATTATATGGAGAATAGTACCAAACGACCACCTTCTGCAAACAGCTTCAAGACTAGCAAACATAGGTGGCCACATATAAACTGATCAAAATTTTGAACTCTCTCTGCGTTGTAAAACAAGTCATCAAGACCTAGATAGTTCACTAACCCTTGTAGAACATCGCCACCAAATGAGTCAAACACAAATTTTTCACTGCCGTTCTTGAAGTAACATATCCAGTGAGTGCCTACGTGATCAGACTTGTCTAGGTTAACAACTCATGCTTCAACTGTTCTGCTTTTACGACAGTTCATCGGTCTTAAAGACGCCTCTAAAATTTGCAATTTTCAGTTGCTTTCCTAACTTTTCTGTAGAAAAGTTGGTTAGCGGATATCTATAGTTTTGCATCATTTCTTTGACTTCTTCTTTTTAAGGCATGATTTCTTAGGCAAACTTGCCCCTACTGTTCTTTCCTCCATTTCTAGGTTATGTGTCTTCTGTTTTCCCAACTCTACATCTGCCTTCTGTTTTTTTTTTTTTTTTTATGGACAGCGCTCGTAATTGCTGCAGCACCACCGGTCAACGACCCAGTTGCGCCTAATGCAGCTAGAATCAGTGGTAAGAACCCGCCTCCGTGTTGGGCTTCTGTTTTTGCTGTACGATATTCAAGCAATTTTTTCATAACAGGAATAGACAAAGTTAGGAGTAAACTACCGCTTTTTTAACTTTACTGGCTTTATGTTTCATCTGTGATTCAGTAAGAAAATTATCATAAAAGCCGTGACTTTTCAGTTCGTCGTTGTTGGAGAGCTTTAGCTTAATAGATTTGGCTCTTGGCTTTCCACCAGATGTTACATTAAAATCAGTACTAAATCCTTTCATTTATTATCAGGAGGGAAAAAATTATAAAGTCCAACCATTATCGTCTGCTAATCCCATCCCTAATTTTCTCATTCCACACATTATCCCCGCTAAGGACGCGAAATTTAACCGATAGGTAGAAGATGCTGTGTTATGCAAATGATTAGCTTCTCAGAGCATTCACACAAGGTTGGCGCCGATGACGACACCTATAACGTGCTGACATGACTAAAGTTTCCAACCGATTTCTCATACACAAACAGCAGTTGACCGGCGTTCCCTGTTGAAGCGTTGTTGTGATGCCTCGTGTAAGGAGGAGAAATGCGTACCATCACGTTTGCGACTTTGATAAAGGTCGGATTGTAGCCTATCGTGATTGCGGTTTATCGTATCGCGACATTGCTGCTCGCGTTGGTCGAGATCCAATGACTGTTAGCAGAATATGGAATCATTGGGTTCAGGAGGGTAATACGCAACCCCGTGCTGGATCCCAACGGCCTAGTATCACTAGCAGTCGAGATGACAGGCATCTTATTCACATGGCTGTAACGGATCGTGCAGCCACGTTCGATCCCTGAGTCAACAGATGGGGACGTTTGCAAGACAACAACCACCTGCACGAACTGTTCGACGACGTTTTCAGCAGTATGGACAATCAGCTCGGAGACCATAGCTGCGGTTACCCTTGACCCTGCATCACAGACAGGAGCGCCTGCGATGGTGTACTCAACGACGAACCTGGGTGCACGAATGGCAAAACGTTTTTTTTACGGATGAATCCAGGTTATGTTTACAGCATCATGATGGTCGCATCGGTGTTTGGCGACATCGCTGTGAATGCACATTGGAAGCGTGTATTCGTCATCGCCATATTGGCGTATCACCCGGCGTGATGGTATGGGGTGCCATTGGTTACACGTCTCGGTCACCTCTTGTTCGCATTGACGGCACTTTGAACATTGGACGTTACATTTCAGATGTGTTACGACCCATGGCTCTACCCTTCATTCGATCCCTGCGAAACGCTACATTTCAGCAGGATAATGCACGACTGCATGTTGCAGGTCCTGTACGGGCCTTTCTGGATACAGAAAATGTTCGACTGCTGCCCTGGCCAGCACATTCTCCAGATCTCTCACCAATTAAAAACGTCTGGTCAATGGTGGCCGAGCAACTGGCTCATCACAATACGCCAGTCACTACCTTTGATGAACTGTGGTATCGTGTTGAAGCTGCATGGGCAGCTGTACCTGTGCACGCCATCCAAGCTCTGTTTGACTCAATGCCCACGCGTATGAAGGCCGTTATTACGGCCAGAGGTTTTTGTTCTGGGTACTGATTTCTCAGAATCTATGCACCCAAATTGCGTGAAAATGTAATCACATGTCAGTTCTAGTATAATATATTTGTCCAATGAATACCCGTTTATCATCTGCATTTCTTCTTTGTGTAACAATTTTAATGGCCAGTAGTGTATATTCTTCTTGTTCCACTTGTAGATGTTTGTAGCAAAGCTCAAAACTTTATCTTGCACGCCACATCTTGGTTTCTCCATTAATTGCAAAGTTTCGTCAGTCACCTCGCCATTAGCTACTAGATTATATTTCTGCTGAAATAACGTAAGCGGCTCTTTGAACGCTTCGTCACTCATTTTAGAAAGCTGATTTTCTTCTCCCTGGGCAGCCAAATATACAAATATGTGCAAGTACTTTGTTGCTGCGTCATCAAGAGTAGGTACTAATAAGGGTAAAAACATTTTTTTTCGACGTCTGCATCTTGGTAGCGTCGTTTCGGCGTCTCTAGAATTTGCATACTCAAGCGGTGCCACCAAAATTTTCTGTATATCGTATAATGAAATGGAAGCAGTTTCAAATATCAGCAACGACAAGCAAGTGCTCGCGGTGCTAGATAAATAGAATAATCCTTGGTTCAAGGTCAAGGATATATGCGATATTCTTGAGTATGCAAATTCTAGAGACGCCTTGAAAGATAATGTTAGAGAAAAAGATATAAAAAAATACAAACATTGAAGTGTAGCTGAGAGCTAAACTTACATTCAGACACAAATTTTATCAATGAACCAGGACATTACATGTTAGTGCTAATGCCTCTCACTGTTAAATTTACAGATTGGGCGTGTGATGAAGTCTTGCCTTCTATCAGAAAACATGGTGACTACAGAATTAAAGAGATGTTTCAAGGCCAAATAATTCACTTACGTGAGTTATTACCTCATGTTGTCCCTCAAACAGTCAATGAAAATTTGTGACACATGTTTGTACTCTTGAAATTATTTGAGAGAAAAAATTTGCAAAATAATTTGTACGGTAACATGGACAGACATCCAAATAGTGAAGAAATGCTGAGGCTCGAGTACGATCCAAATTCGATAAATTTGTACCAAAGAATGAAGGAAAACTTGAGCATCGACTACCACATGAACTATTTCAATATCAAGGATGATGACTACACGCAAGGTAAACTGATTCACGATATCAAATATCACCATGAGGCTAAGTTATCAGCATAACTATTTAATGGATCGAGATCCATTAAAGAAAAGTGCAAAACCTTCGGCGCCACCTGAAGGAAATCCCAGATGGGTTTTTTCCTTCCAATTTCTCTCTCATCTTTTACCCTCCAGGGTTTTTTCTCTTGATGTCAGAGTCCATTGCCAGGTCCGATGATGAACCGCGACGAGATGGAAGCTGCTCCTTCTCGCGTATGTCACCCGTCGTCTTTAATTGATGGGGCAGAGCACAAGAACAGCAGTAACTTGATGATGATGATTCTCAATGCATTGGGTGGCCAGCCCAGCTCCCTAGCGTGAGGCAAATCAGGGAGCACGTTCACGCTTTTGCAACATTTATTTATAGTTGGTGTGGCAGTGATAAAGTACTTTCTAAAAGCACCTACTATCACCAGCTTATTTTTCGCATGAAATGTATGGTTTTCGCCAAATAGTTGCAGCCCATTTGAAGAGACTAAACGTACTAAATGTACTTGCAGTGGAAATGGTACTAAAAAATTAAAAAAAATGCACTGACGCAGAACAAGATACAAGCGTACATACGTCAAACTTTGTGGCTGTGGACGACTTCAAAGGAAACAGATACGAGTATAGAAATAATAATGAATTTTTTATTGGTTGATATCACACAGTAACAGGGGGTACACGTGTATAGCGACAGTGCAAAGGCTTGTAATACGTACTTCATTTTGCAGTATTGTGTCAATAACGGAATTAAGATCAAAACCATTTACCAAGGGACGAAGCTTACGGAGCAGAAAATAGCTACCCTAAACCTCAGAATGATTGACAGCATAAACTTTATCCAAGGCGGCCTCGCGTCGTTTCCAAAGACATTCGGCTTGAAAGCGCTGAAAAAAGGTTACTTTCCGCACTTCTTCAATAAGCGCGAAAATCAAAATTACGTAGGGCAAATTCCACCGACCAAGTACTATGGTGTTGACACTACGAAACCTAAAGTGAGAAAAGCGTTCTTAGAATCGCACGCTCAGAAGGTGAAGGAAAACTACGTGTTTGACTTCCAGAAGGAACTTGCCGAGTACTGCCATTCTGATGTCGTCATATTGCACCACGGCTACTTTGAATTTAGGAGAAATTTCCTGGAAATAGCAAATATTGATCCGTTTCGGTACGTAACAACTGCTAGTTTTTGTATGGCTATTTGCAGGTCAGAATACCTTGAACCTAACGCTATTGCTGTGCTCAAAGATCAAAAGAAGGAATTGTTTAGCAAAGAGTCAGTTGCGTGGATAAACTCATTCCCTGAAGTAACATGCATTGAACGGCGGGGAAGTTACAATATGTGGTGCAGAAGTTGACGGCTACGACGCAAGCACGAAAACCGTGTATCAATATCACGGTTACTTTTGGCACGGCTGTCCAGTGTTATTCGCCCGATACTCTCAACAGTGTGAACAACGAAACCACGGATGATCTCTTTTCAATGACGGCAGAGCGACCACAGGCGTTGAGGAATGCTGTTTATGACGTTGTCGAGATGTGGAGTTGTAAGTGGAAAAATTTTAAGGCTTACAAAGACAACGTAAATAAAGCAATAAATGTAGAACCACTGAATCCTAGAGACGCGTTTTCCGGTGGAAGAATACGCTGCTAAATTGAAAGTTTCAGGCAAAAAGCTGCGATACATAGACATCTGCAGTCTATATACAACAGCGATGCTTTACGACGATTATCCTGTTGGTAATCCCGTACAGATACTGAGACCAGAAAAATACGACGAAGAATGGTTGGGTTTTGTTAAATGCTAAGTGCTTGCGACTCGAGGCTTGTATCATCCTGTGCTTCCAGTTAAGCAGGGAAAGCTTTTGTTCACTCTATGCGCGAAATGTGTAGAAGAAAAGCCTCGTAGTTGCTGCAATCATAGTGACGATGAGCTTGCTTTTGTAATAACATGGACAACGACAGAGCTCAACAAGGCCATCGATAAAGGCTACAAAATACAGGAAATTTACGAGGTGTGGCATTTTGATAGAATAAATAATGAGCTGTTCAGAGACTACGTTAAAACCTTCATGAAAGTCAAACAAGAAACTAGTCCTTGGGAAGATGATTACAAGTCGAAAGAACAATACGTTCCAGTTATCAAGGAAAAGCAAGATATTGAGCTCGACATTAGCAATATTGAAACGAATGCCGACAAGCGAGCTGTTGCCAAAATATGCCTCAATTTTCTATGGGGGAAATTCGGTCAAAGGCTGGACGACGTTATTTATAGACGACGTTAACCGATGATACGAGCGCTTGCTAGATAACTAATGTGATACCAATCAACGAGGAAATAATGGAGATGATATATCACTACGATGATTTCTATGTCGAAGATAGCACATGTACTAACATATCTGTGGCCACTTTCACCATCTCCAACGCTAGAATGAGGTTGTATGATATGTTCGATAGATTAGGCGATAAAATTGTATACTACGACACAGACTCTATTGTTGTCATTGACGATGTCACAAATACAGTGCAAACAGGTTGCATTGTCGGTGAATGGACAAATGAATTTGGCAAGGACGATTTTGGCATTTAATGGATAAGCACAGGCCCAAAAAGCTATGCTTATCGAAGATATAAAGGCAAACAGACTAACAAAATTAAAGGCTTCACTCTAAACTACGAAAATTCCGTGAAACTCTACATTAAGATGATGGGTGGACTGCTGTGGCCTGTGAACCACTGAGGGCTACGGCGGGATGAAGCCACTCCGTCGTTTCTAGGTTACCGGTTCACTACACAATACACAATACAATGTCCTGTGATATATGGAGGTGCTAGTACTATCATGTGAACATACACACTTGATAGACATGTTGATGTCAATTTCAGTTTAGATTCTGATAGTATAATTTTAACCAAATGTGTGCTCTGAATATCACTGCAATTTCAAGTCAGCTATTTGCAAGGTTGGCGAAAGCTTGTTGATCAAATATTCCTTCTCATTAGTGCATTATATGGTACTAAAAAGTTGTATTTCCAACAAGATGGCGCCACAGTGCGCTGTAATAGGGATGTACAAGCAAACGTTTACCAAAATTGCCAGGCCAATGAATACAACACAGGGGGCAAATACAGTTTCCTCCATGCTTTCCAGACGTTACGCCACTCGATTTCTTCTCATGGGGCACCGTAGAAAACGAAGTGCAGAAACGTAAACAATGTAACCTGGACACACTTTGGAATGAGATTCAAGCTGTGTGCGCTAAAATGCCATTGGACACTTTGGTGTGATATATATATAATCGATGGTGACTGGCACTCAGAAATGTACTGATGCTGTAGGCAACGATTCTGAACATTAATCAGAAAGGAAGTGCAATTACTTTTCAAATTGGGCTTTAATCTTTTTATTTCCAAAATTTTAACCTTGTACAATGGAAAAATTTTTCTATAACAATTGAAAGAATGTATTCCTTTTTTCACGCACGCTATACATCCAGGATTTGTTCGTCATGGAGGATGAAATTAGGCAAAGGCACTAAGGGTTTTTTCACGAGTTAAATTATCACAAGACATCTGAAAATTACTTTAGATGGGCACGTCATTATTACCTACTGCTATACTGTGTGTACTAGAAGCACATGGGGAGAGAATTATGTACTCGATGCATCATGATGTTTTATCTGTTAATATATACTTACTAAAAGAATATCAAACTACATAATTTTTAGGACCTCTGTATCGAATACGTAGGTAAAATCATTTTCTTCATAATCCAGTGTTCTGTCAGATACTGTAATTGTTACATTACAATTTGCTAGTTGTTTAAAAGGGTGAAGGGTACTTGATATACACTTTCTTCTGTCAGTAACATTATGAAACACCTATTTGATACAGTGCACTGAATAGATTTAGGTAGATGCCTATAACTGGAATATTACCTCATCTGAACTTTATCTTAAATCATAGAGAGAGGAAATATTTATTTTGTTGGTATATTTAGTTGGTCTTGGAACTGTTTCAACATCACAGAAAGGAGCGCCTGGGATGGTGTACGCAACGACGAACCTGGGTGCAAAAATGTCATTTTTACGGATGACTATTTACAGCATCATGATGGTCCCATCCGTGTTTGGCGACATTGCGGTCAACGCACATTGGAAGCGTGTATTCGTTATCGCCATACTGGCGTATCACCCTGCGTGATGGTATGGGGTGTCATTGGTTACACGTCTCGGTCACCTCTTGTTCGCATTGACGGCACTTTGAACAGTGGACGTTACATTTCAGATGTGTTACGAGCAGTGGCTCTACCATTCATTCGATCCCTGCGAAACCCTACATTTCAGGAGGATAACGCACGACCGCATGTTGCAGGTCCTGTATGGGCCTTTCTGGATACAGAAAAAGTTTGACTGCTGTCCTGGCCAGCACATTCTCCAGATCTCTCACCAATTGAAAACGTCTGGTCAACGGTGGCCGAGTAACTGGCTCATCACAATACGCCAGTCACTACTCTTGATGAACTGTGGTATCGTGTTGAAGCTGCATGGGCAGCTGTACCTGTACACACCATCCAAGCTCTGTTTGACTCAATGCCCAGGCGTATCAAGGCCATTATTACGGCCAGAGGTGGTTGTTCTGGGTACTGATTTCTCAGGATCTATGCAGCCAAATTGCGTGAAAATGTAATCTCATGTCAGTTCTAGTATAATATATTTGTCCAATGAATACCCGTTTATCATCTGTATTTCTTCTTGGTGTAGCAATTGTAATGGGCAGTAGAGTACTTGCATCCGCATTAAAGGGTGACATAAAAGTGGATGGAGTGGTCGGTTGAGATGGATTTGTAATGAGGCACGATTTAATGGTAAACTGATGATGTATTCTATAGAGACAGATGGAGAAGTTGCTGCAGTTAATTTTGATCATTTTTTCCCAATGATCTGTCAGGAGGTATCAGTTGTGTGACATAGCCTGTGCTCGAATGGTATACAATTCCGTGTCCTTGCAGTGTCTACTTGCAGTCGTTAACAGTAAACCTCTTAGTCATCAGAGAACTTCCGTCTCATGTGTGATGAAACATGACACATTCCTCTAAACGAACGAAGATTTACCCAATGTACTCCATTCGCCTGCTGCACCTTGGGTATAGTATCAAGACTTCAGTTTCATAACTAAGATGATTCTAAGTTAGCGATGAGTGTTTGTGAGGCACTGCAATCCCAGTGTATACATTTGCCTGACAGATATCCTGTTCACAGAGTTAGTGGCGGCATGACTTGCAATTTCAGATGTCAAACGCCACTGCTATGCTTTTATGTTTCCTTCTGAGAGGTATTCTCCATTACTAAGGATTAATTTAGATAGGACTGATGTGGGACTGGTATAATTTCTGAAGCATGATCATATGTGAACAGTGGACGCTATACATCTCTGGAAAGCTATACTGTGCATGTATCACACAGAATCGATATTTTAAAGATGTAGTTTTTCATTTTATGGTTTGTTGGCATAGTTTCTCGTAGATAAACCGGCAAGAAGGATGTATGTCATGCGCTGAAAATGTATTTCTTACGCCAGAATATTAACAGTGTTGTATTCAATATGTCTAACAGGTTGGAAATTGGAGTGATCTAACATTATAGCCTGTTTTAAGAGTGGAAACTTGTAGCCTTAGGAGTGCATGTCTTTATGTTCTCTATTACCAATACCTTCCAGTTTCTGATCCCAGACTCTAGAACATTACTGTAGAGTTGATAGTGTGGTTGATTTATGTAAGCCCGCATCTCGTGGTCGTGCGGTAGCGTTCTCGCTTCCCACGCCCGGGTTCCCGGGTTCGATTCCCGGCGGGGTCAGGGATTTTCTCTGCCTCGTGATGGCTGGGTGTTGTGTGCTGTCCTTAGGTTAGTTAGGTTTAAGTAGTTCTAAGTTCTAGGGGACTGATGACCATAGATGTTAAGTCCCATAGTGCTCAGAGCCATTTGAACCATTTTTTTGGTTTATGTAAACATGCTTTGAGCTCCAACATGCACAAAAACCAGCCATTTCTTCTTCTTCTTCACAGTCTGCTATTACATCACAGCACTTTCAAATATGTTACTATACACCGATAAGGGATGCTAACCTCCTCAACATGGGCCCATCTGGAGAAATCTTGTGTACTTGGATGGGCGATGACTTGGCTAATTCTATTCATTGATGAGACGCGGAATGTAGCAGTCTACTTCTGGTCAGCTGCAGATTTATTCGGTATCGGTGCTGCAGGGTCAGTCTCTAATTTTATCCTAAGATTGCGAGAATGCTCTCTCACTCCCATTTGCATAGAGATGGATCATAAATTATGCACTATGCTCGCGGTGCTTGAAAGATGTGCTGTCTGGTATACTTTGATGATGTATGTGTTCAAGAATTAACAATGAATAAACGTTCTGCACAGTCATCTACCTACATTCGCAATGATACAAAGTAGAGAAGGGACAGTTTACATATGATACTGAAATTGGGGAAATATGGTGTTGCATCATTGGTCTCGCTGTTGAAATTACTGTAAAATTGCTAAAATTGTTCTCACTATCAACTGTGATGCTTCTTATTACAGTACATGGATGGCGTCTTTTCCATCTCATCCATCCACTGGTATGCTATTGGTTACTACATAATGATTGACTGACATTGCTTGTTTGAGATGGAGAAAGAGTTTTGGTGGAAGGGTAACACCTTCTGGCTAAGGCTAGCACCGAAACAGTGATCGCGTACATGACTGCAATATGAGGAATCAGTCGAAACGGAACGCAGAGCCATCAGCTATTCTGTCACTGTGACAGATAAGTTTAAATGTAGAGGTCATCAGTCACCTTCGGACAGCAGTTTCAGAACTCTCCACAACACCGTCAAACTCTTCCAGTTTCCTTATGTTGTAACTGTCTTTTATTTAAAACCATCCAGCGTGTGTGGTGTGTTATGGTAGCAGCAGGAACAACATGACTTATATCATGTGATGTCTAGCTTTCTATGAGAGTAAATGGATCAGAACGAGTTAATGTCGGTTTAGAACCTGACATAGACCTCGAAGTCGTGACAGAAAAAACAAAATGTGTGGCAGTGTACAAAGTGTGTTACAGTAGCAAAAAACTCAATGTTTCAAACAATGATATAGGGTCACAGGGAGGGTCTCTTCAACTTATAGTATAGCTTGTGGGATACGGTCATCCTCCTACAGTACATGTGATGCACTTTACACTGGTCTGTGCAGTGGATCAATAGCTGTGTATTTAATAGGATTGTCAGATGTGCTAGATGCCGGCATGCAGACAGTATTTATTTTCGATATATGGGAGGAGAGAGATGCGGTAAACATCTTATCGAGTTCTCTATTGGATGAAGTTAGTGGAGCTTTCATAGTTTGTAATTTTTCTCTATTGAATGGTACAGAATAACGAAGATAGCATGTGGGGCTGATAAACGTAAATGGGCCCTGAGAGATGCGGATCTGCTTTGGACACCAGTACTTGTACGTAGTTTGGGGATGCACCGCAATGCAGTAGCAAAATCCACATCCTTCCCCCAGTTCTCGTACTGTCTTTTATACTACCTCTTGTTTTATTTGGCGCTTACATTACACATCATAAACTGTTGGCAGAGCTACAACTTGTTCCCATTTCCACTGAATGGTCAAAACACAGTCCTGTCACACTAACTCAAGTCACTCAGTTTCTACACAGGCTGCAGAATGTGGCGGATATAGCTCTCTCCGACTTCTGTTCAGTTCTGTCTTTTGCTGCTACATTTGTCGGGCTGCTAGATTTGTTACTGGCAGGTTTGATCATCACGCGAGTGTTATGGAAATGCTTCAGGAACTCGGGTGGGAGTCTCTAGAGGAAAGGAGGCGTTCTTTTCATGAATCGCTACTGAGGAAATTTAGAGAACCAGCATTTGCAGCTGACTGCAGTACAATTTTACTGCCGCCAACTTACATTTCGCGGAAAGACCACAAAGATAAGATAAGAGAGATTAGGGCTCGTACAGACGCATATAGGCAGTCATTTTTCCCTCGTTCTGTTTGGGAGTGGAACAGGGAGAGAAGATGCTAGTTGTGGTACATGGTACCCTCCGCCACGCACCGTATGGTGTATTGCGGAGTATGTATGTAGATGTAGATGTATAAATTGGAACAACCACGTGTGCAAAGTTGCAGAAATGGCAGCAGTTGCAGGAGGCATAGGGACTATCTAAAATTTTACTGTAGCAGATAGGTTCGAAAAAGGTGAGTCGTTTTAGGATATGAGAGTGCCAGAAATATAATTCACTAGTGGCTGTAATCATTAAAGGACTTTTCCATAGGATCCAACACAGTTATGTGGTTAAATGGAAAGACTTGATTCCAAATCCTAGACCACATTTCTACCAGAAAACGTGACACTAGAGATCTGAAAATTTAGTGTACATTTCTTACGACCGCAATCGGCCTACCATCTACTGTTTGTGATCATTCTCAATCAACCATCACCTATAACCCAATCGATATATCACCAAACCTCTGATGTGGCATCAAGACAGGATGCATTACAAATACTGGAGAAATATCTAGTGGCAACGTGAGGGAGTTGCAAATACCAGATTCATACCACCTTCCTTAGCCGAGTCACTTTCCAAATTTGGTGATTTTATCACGAGGTTCCACCGTCGACGACGTGAAACTGCACTGTTGGTCTGATAACATACACGCCGGCGATCACTGTCTATATTCAGTGTCACGGTATTTGTCTGGAAAGAACCAATTCATTTGGAGGTATGTGATACTTCGATTTATAGAGCCAGTATAGCTTTTAATTGGATACTTGTGTGCACCTGTAGAACCAAGACCGATTGTGACAGTAATATGGTCGTTGCAATCATTTTTTTAACATATGGCGGTTTTTAAGACGATTACGCCTCCCTTTCTAAGACAAATTGTACCACTCGCAAGAAAAACTTACGAGACATGTTCACCCATCGCTGATTTTTGGTCAGTATTATTTCGTACCGCCAGCAATCAGTTATTGCCCAAGTATTATACTTAGTAGTAGGGGATGTGTGACAGGTACGCCTTGAGTATCAGGCTTACAAAGTATGTGTGTGTGTTGCAACATGTACACTCAACAGCAAAAAAAGAGGGTCACGCCTGAATTCCAATGTATAGGCTGCACCTGAATGTATGCAACCAAAATAGCTTATCTGTGTTACACATCGTCGCAACCCTCCACAGTACAGTCGTTGTAAGATACACAATGGGTACCGCTAGAGACTACTAGAGAACACCGGTCTTTATGACAGTCTTTCCAGATGTAAAGTAACACCACGATAGTACAGATGAGATCAGACAGTCCTTAACGTTTGTAAACTAAACTTAATTACAATAAGTGACATTTCAAATGTTATGGGACAACTAGTTTTGTCACATAAATCGTTCGCCGGCCGAAGTGGGCGTGCGGTTAAAGGCGCTGCAGTCTGGAACCGCAAGACCGCTACGGTCGCAGGTTCGAATCCTGCCTCGGGCATGGATGTTTGTGATGTCCTTAGGTTAGTTAGGTTTAACTAGTTCTAAGTTCTAGGGGACTAATGACCTCAGCAGTTGAGTCCCATAGTGCTCAGAGCCATTTGAACCATTTGATTTGAACATAAATCGTTCAGCAATTCTAAGCCAAAATTAAATATTTGAGACAGTTTATCGATTTATAAAGTTGTATGGCAATTGGAAACAAGTTCTTTGCTGTCTAGAAGGTTTACCCAACACATGGTGAACGTCGTTCAATGTTCAACGGGGAGTCGTTTCGCATCATACGTAATACTAAGCAGTTAAAAGAAAACATGATTAACGGCGACAAGCACTCTACGGAAATCCCAACATTAACAGCGAATCACAAGTAATATCATTGTTCACATTACTCACTTTAAATGACATGACCAACGTCTTCGGTCTGGATCCGAATGCAAACCCAGAACGTAAAGCCATTGTTAACCAAGCAAAGCTTTGTGCCTTATCGAGACTCGATCACTAGGCAGAAAGATACGTCAAATATTGACGTTTGCACCAGTATCAGTCATCAATTCTCAACTTGAACGTAAATGACGATAATGTTTGTACGAAAGCACGAACCCTAACATGACAATTACCTTCTTGGTAATTAACCTCGAAAGACGTTGTATAGTGTTGCATTGTTAAGGAACAAAGGATGCACATTTTTAAAATTGAAATGCCATCATGTAATGCAGGGGACAAGGATGCGAACCCAGCACCTAATCGGATTGTTGAATAAGTACGTAAAATCAGAATGTAGATATCACAGTTTGTCACCAGTAGTGAGGTTGGAACCTTAAATGACGAATGAAGTTGTATTGCCTGACCGGGATTCGAACCCGGCACCTACCGCCGTCGTTGTCTATCCAGGAAGAGACAAGAAATGTCCAATGTTGGTCCACCATCAGCGAGATGTGCACACGTTTAACTAGAAATAAGGCGACAAAAACGTCTATACTGATTGAGAGTCGAACGCCACACACATGGTTATGGAGACACGTTAATAATCAACTTCATATTTAGTAGTAGCTAGGAGTAGCATGTTTAGTTGCAAACGTTAAGGCCTTCCTCATCGCTAGTAACGTGTTGCCAAATATCTGCGATATCATGACGTTAATTTACAAGTGGATTGACTGCCGTAAAGAGCAATGTTCTCTAGTAGTCGTGTATCATTGAGATGTAAATGAAGTGCCTCAGCAGAAAGTAATTTCCGTCGTGCAGCACCTATTGTTTCAGAGAAACTGAGTACATGTTATAAGTGCACAAAACGTGTATTATTTACCAAGTATATACTATTATTTGGACAAGCTGCCGCCAAACCTGTTTACTTTTACATTCCCCTTAGTTGTCGTGGTTGAATAGAGGTTTTCTTAAGGCTACATCTAATGCACAGCGCTTACAAGAAGTATAGTTTCCTGCGTCATGCTATTCCTAGGTAGGTGAAATATTTTGTGGTAGCTATGTTTAAAATGAATGTATTTTTGAAATTATTGTTCGTCAAATATTTGAATGAATCGTCAACTGTAGGTGTGCCGGCACATGTTATAGCATAACAGCTGTAGCAGCGTTAGTTTATACTGCAGACTTCGGTAGGTTAGGTGTAACTTTTGATCCTTCAAGGGGAGATCGTGGTTTTGCGGCCCGGGTCTGCACTAGCCGCTGCTCGCGAGCTACGGCCCATCCAGGCTGGCCGAGGCGAGACGGAAGTGAGTGAGCTGGCAGTGGCGTTGGTGGGCCAACAGCCCGGGACGAGCCAGCACGGCTGCGCCGCATGCCTCTGCCGCTCCGTTTGACGTAAATATTTTTAACTCCTCTCCTGGAATCAGTATAAGAGCGGCAAGCAGAAATGCACATCAGGCTGTCTGCCATAATGGCTCGCTGGGAGAGGTCTATTCGAGGTAGAGTCAAAAAATGGTTCAAATGGCTCTGAGCACTATGGGACTTAACATCTGAGAACTTAGAACTACTTAAACCTAACTAACCTAAGGACATCACACACATCAATGCCCGAGGCAGGATTCTAACCTGCGGCCGTAGCGGTCGCGTGGTTCCAGAATGAAGCGCCTAGAACCGCTCGGCCACTCCGGCCGGTCGAGGTAGAGTGGTCACTCTCATTGAGGAATATCCCTTCCTGAACGCGAAGCAGTTGCGGCGGGAGGCCAACTTCCCCGGCTCCAGTGACACGATTCGCCGAAGGCTGAGGGACGCTGGACTGCATGCACGACGATCCGCCGTGAAACAAGAGCTCAGCGAAGACAACGTTTTATACCGGCTAGCATTTGCGCAGCTCCATCTGAGGGCGTCGTGGGACAACGTCATTTTCACTGATGAGAAGGTGTTTTGCACCAATAACGACGCTCCACGAATCGCTTATATGCCGCAAGGGACTCGCATCGACGCGAATATGTAACCACGACGAGAAGAAGTGGCCGGCTATCTGTTACCTGCTCGGGTTGGATTTCTGCGAGAGGGGCGGGAATTCTTCACAGGTTAGAAGGAACTCTGGACAGCGTGCAGTATGTCCACGTATTGGAAAATGTGATGCTTCCGTCAGTGCGAATGCTGTACGCAGAGAGAGACGTCACATTGGGGGAGGACCATTCTCCCATTCACAAGTCTGCATTTGTTCAGCAGCGGCTCTCCACGATTGGCGTCAACGTCATGGACTGGCCGCCACGGGCGGCTGATATGAACTCCATGGAAAACATGTGGGCTGAGGTCACCAGAACATTAACAGAGAACTGGCCACGAAACCAACCAACTACTGCGGACGCTCTTTGTGACTGCGTCCTGGAAGCCTGGGAGGAAGTTGCTTCTTCAGGCTGTTACGTCCGACGGCTTATACATTCTATGCCAAGACGCGTGATAGAGGTACAAAATAATGAAGGATTCTGGATAAAATATTACAGTCCTTAAAATGTTTTGTTATGTCTTCTCTTTCGTCATTTTTTCTCATTGGGGGCTAGTGGATGATCGCTTGGCAACAGAAAAGATACAATATGGGTTAGCTTTCCTTTGAGTTGCCCTTTTAATTCAAGTGGGTTTCTTTTGAATATACAATTTGTTAAGTATTCTATTTTGATTTAATTTATACCCTGTCTACATACTTACAAACTAATCAGCGTAGATGGACTCTGTCACAGTAGTTTTTGTTATTTCAAATACGTCTCTCTCTTCCCCTCCATCCATGAATACACCCTCCGTCCTCCACACAATACGCAAACGATTTCATATTATGTTTACTCGCCGCGCGGGATTAGCCGAGAGGTCTTAGGCGCTGCAGTCATGGACTGTGAGGCTGGTCCCGGCGGAGGTTTGAGACCTCCCTCGGGCATGGGTGTGTATGTTTGTCCTTCGGATAATTTACGTTAAGTAGTGTGTAAGCTTAGGGACTGATGACCTTAGCAGTTAAGTCCCATAAGATTTCACACACATTTGAACATTTATGTTTACTCGTTGTTAATATCTCCTCTATTCTCTCTCACACACACTCTCTCTCTGCCACTATCGCCGCAGGTGCCCTTCTATTCCACTCCCACAAAACTTTATAAACAAATCCAGCTGTTTCCAATGACGCTATATTTTCTCTTTTAATTGCTGCTGTCTTTACTCTCTATCATTCCTCTCAACCCCGATGAAACCGTATTCTTTGATCTCCCCTTCCCTATAACCCCATTCTTCGTTCTGAGAGCAGTCCTTCCTTATCTCTCGGTCCTAAGATAAAACGAACTTTGGCCCACATCTAAGGAAGCAATACTTTACAAGCATTTCACGCATATAATTTTGCACTTCTGCACTTCCATTCATTCCCAGATCCCGCCCTCCTTCCTGTTACGCGTCCCTTGACATCTGCATCTACATCTAAATAAATACTCTGCAATTCATAATTATGTGCTTGGCAGGGGGTTCTGTGGTCTGGTGAATTAATCTTGTATTGATGTGTAAAACGTGTACGTTCGCATCTCACGTCATTGGTAGATTTTTAACACACACAAGTAGCTCTCCTTCACCCCCAGTAACGCCAAGTGCAGAACGCCAGTAAGCTCCGTAATTCAATATTCGCAATAAAGATAACATCCCTTCGCTGCCGACTGGGGCAGAGTGGCATTCGTTGGAGCTGTGACAGATGGAGAAACCTCGTAAGGCAGAGACTCTGTCACCAGCAAGCCGTCGTAAACTAGAAATCGTATTTCATTTAATGAACCAATGGCCATGTAAGTTTACAAGGCTCTTACTTTATTTGAAACTGAGACGTTGGAAATTGTGGTGCTGGACTGGGATTAAAATTCCATTTCACTGTGGTCCCGAAGATTGCAAACTCTTCTAGGCGTCCTCGAAAGGCACCTATCTGGTTTCGAATCCTGATCAGCACAAAATATTCATTATTTCATTTCAAGCCCTAGCATGTGCACTCCGAACTACTAGTGAAAAATAGTTGCATTTTCAACGTCTCTTCGTGCGTTGTCAGCTGCAACGTGTTCGTTTCAACTCACAGCCACATGATGAGCTTTTTATCACAACATTACAAGATCAAAGTTTCCTTACATCTTTTCAAGTTCAAACATTCCTCTCCAACCTACTGGTGAAAACGGATTTGGGTTTGACGTTGTGTTCGTTGTGATCACCGACGACGATATGTTGTGGATTCAACTTCTAGCCAGAAGCGTATTTTCCATCACATCACTGAAAGTACAAACATGCCATTCCTAGCTATTATTGTGTGCGGGGTTTGAATTCCATTCAGCACAGAACTTTTCGTCGCCCGATGTCTAGCTAAACATGCGCCCATCTCGCTACTGGTGAACCAACAATAGCTATTTATCGTCTGTTCCTGGCTAGAAAACGACGGTGCTAGATGCTGGGTTCGAATCCCAGTCAGCCAAAAACAATTCTATCGTCATTTAATGGTTCCAGCATCTCGCTATTGGTGAAAACATTTGATATTTAACTTCTGATTTTATGTACAGTAGTGCTCAAAAGTATCCGAACGACCTGAATTGTATTTCGCCTGATTCCCATGCAACCTACATAACGCAGCTGTCTAGCAGGTACTCTAATCGCTTCTTGGTACAGTCGTTTGACTATTGAAAATGGTTCCAACAAGTCACCACTAGAAAACACTGCTCTGTATCGCAATAACTCAAGATGTAAAGTAATACCACGATACTACAATTATCAGGGAACACCTAATCACAGATATGACTGCCCTTAAGGCTTGTAAGCTCACATTTATTGCAATAAATGACATACCTGAAATGTTAGCACTCTCATTATTACGTCAGATAGGTAATGCACGTAGTAAGATCGTCGTATTCATGATTTCCTCTTCAAAGTAACATACCATACTTGTTATTTAACACAAAATGTCATTAACAATCTACGTTATTCACGAGCAGGAAGTTGAGAATATGTATGAACTTCAAATGACACGACGAAACGCCTCGTTCTGCGTATGGATTCAAACCCAGCTCATGCAGGAAAAGATTTCGTGGCCGACGGAAATTAACAGTCATTCCTGAGTAGGCATAAAGACAGTGATATACCTCATTTTTTTGACAGTATCAGTTAACAAATATCAACTTTAAATTACATAACGTAAACATTTTTAACGGACGCGAATTCCTACCCAGCATCTATTGTCCCTGTTAACGAACTACGAGAGATGTTAAATGCTGCTTCTTCACATGTAACTTACTTGAAATGCAGTGAGGTAAAGCTTTGTGTTGGACAGGGATTAGAACCCAGAAACTAATCGGATTGATATCGAAGCACAACCAACTGTGACATATCGGATTTTCTCGGCAGTAGCTAGATGTTTTAACTGAAATGACGAGACGAAACATTAATTTTGTCCTTCCCAGGACTCCAACACGGCACTTATCGCTGTTACATTCTAGAGAAAACTAACGTTAAATATGTGTTTGTTACACCAGCAGCGACATGTGAGCATGTTTGAACTTGAAATAATGTGACGAAGTGTTCAGTGCTGACTGAGAATCGAACCCCAAACATATCGTTGTTGACTACACACAAAGACACGACAGTTACCGAATTTTTCTCCACTAGCAGCTCGGAAACACATCCTTGAACTTACAGTGATCTCTCAAATAGTTCTGTGTCTCATTTGGAGTCAGAAAAGTCTGATATCGTTAGTGTTGACAACGAATGAAAATGCATTAAAAATAAAAATTATTATCCACCAACAGAGAGGTGTTCTCATGCTAGAGCTTGATAATACATAGTCAAAACTTTAGTGCTGGGCCAGGATTACAACCCATTCATGCGAAATATGTGGAGATTTTGAGGAATCTGCAGTTTTGAACAAACAACAAGTTGTAGTCGAGCTGTATTGTCACGAAGGGATCATATTCCGCGTTAAGGGCGGTCTGAGTTGCATTCCCAGTTCAGAACCAATTTTATCGACGTACAGAAGCTCAAATAAAAGATGGAATAAGTGTCCTGTGACCATACACAGCGTTTGTTTCGTCATTAGAAATAAATAACTAGTATAAGAAAGGTTACTGGTGATGGAGTTTCTACATGTCGCCACTCCTTACTTTATTGTGGTTCCACCTAACGTCTACTTGGTAGAGAAGGAATGTTTAATGTGATTTTCAGACCACAATGCCATTATACCTTCTTCACTTAGCGTAGCCAGAAGAGAATAGAATCTGCCTCTCCCTATCAAAAAACATCGGCAGAAGTTGGAATCGAACCCGGGCCATCATCATAGGAAAGTAGCATCAGTCCAACAGACCACCAAACCCTCTTCTCTACAATTCATTTCTCTATCATAAAATCGTTGCGGCACACAAGATGAGAATTCTGACACACAGACTCC
This sequence comes from Schistocerca nitens, assembly GCF_023898315.1. NCBI lineage: Eukaryota > Metazoa > Arthropoda > Insecta > Orthoptera > Acrididae > Schistocerca > Schistocerca nitens. The sequence continues at coordinate 179,033,353 of NC_064616.1, read as the reverse complement.
CTGTAGTGGCTTGCTGGATGTGCAGTACATTCATTTATTTGGTTGACCGAATCGCCATGAACTATCTGCCTTGGCTACCCAGTGCAAACATTCGACTCTATTTTGTAATCACCGAAATAAAATAACGTAACTACCACCTACACAGAACTGACAACAGTGTAGGATGCAGAAATTTAAATAGGAAGTGTTCCTTTCCATTTGAGCTACTCTACTGCGCTATCTGTTTGTTGAAACCGTCGTGCAGTGCAAAAGAAATGCAGTAACTGTCTGTCTCTCTGAAGTCTGGATCCGGCCATATGCATTATCTCACAGCACTGTGGAATGCGGAAATTCTGGAGGAACTGTTGTTTACTTCCTGAGCTGCTGTAGCTACGTCACAGCCAGTAGCGTAGCGATGAGCGTCGCGCACTGTTGATAACACGTCGGGTATTGTGTTAAATTCGCTGCAAATTTTTTTTTTTTTTTGAAACGCTATTCTGCTGTCCGCTGAAGTTATCAATTTAATGGAACTTTTAACATAATTCTCTTCACTTCTCAACCCAAAATAGTCGCATGTGGAAAAAAGGCTTACTTCTGCGTCATTTTGTTCTTTTCAGGTTTAATAGACGGCCAGGCAGCAGAGGCGTCTCGAAGCTTTTGTATTATGTATGGGGAGAGCGCATCGTGCCAAAATAGTCGGAAAAGTATTTTCTACATTAGCTGTCGTCTGGTAGCGGCATTTTATTCTTCTTCAAACCTTGTTTGGCAGCTTTAACTCAGAAGAAGTTTTCTACATGCATGTAATCAATAAACTGCACGTGTATTATCAGACTGTTATAGTTAACATCAGAGAATGCGCATATATCGTTGATGATTAATTTCTCTCTCATGTTTAGTATTGTTTTAACAACACTAAAAGAAACCCTACGAAAACTGTGCACTGTATTGTAAGAAATGAAATAAAATTACCCACGATAACCTTACGGCGAAAGTCTGTTTTAACAAAACTGAGTATCTGTACACAAGCGTGCCTCTATCTGCACGAATTAGTAAAATACTAATCACTTAGATTTCGATTGGGTCTGTGTTTAAATGGTATGCTGTGTCATACTCAACAGGTATGCAAATGTGGCATTTCATAAATAAAGTTACGTATTCCTAGAAACCCAAAATTTGCTAGTCAGCAGCGGAAAGAGACGTTACCTGTTGTGCAGCATTGTAAGTTTTTCACCATTGCACTTTGAGCTGAAAGTATTTTCTTGCGATTTGCTTATCACTTTATTTCCTTCATACGTACCGCCCTGGCATGTGAGTCTTAAGTGGAGAACAATATGGAATTTCGTATCGTTGACGGTCGATTCGAATTTCTTCAGAGACGCTTGCATTGTATAGCAGCTTGGCAGTCAGAAAGCCGAGATCTACGACCATTAACACAACTTACTGAGTCGAACTGCCAAGAGGGTTTTGATGTGTAAAGGTTTTCTTCTGATTTTGTTACAGAATTTTTTTTGGGAATTCGCAGCACCGTGAAATAATACACAAAAGAAGCTCGCACGCGCTGCCCCTACCACTGTTAGAACTGACGATTCTCTTAACCGTTGGACCACCAGACACGCGCGGTACCACGGGGTTACGGACACACTGCTGCCAGCACACATCTCTAATCATGGTATTGGTCGCTCAGCCTCATAACGCATCGTGAAAGACATAAAAGGTTGTCACTTATGTGAAGAATAGTATTTCTTTAGGCAAAAAATTGAAATTTCTGTCAGTGTCTTAGTTTACGTGAGGATTATATACCACGAGTCATTCTATTGGAAAGGGAATATCAAGTGAATTTAGCGAGTCAGTTCAGTACCGCACTGTCACAGTGTTGCCAAATGTTTGTGACGATGTTGCCAGTTCTCAGCTGTGCTAGGAACAGCTCTGTAGCGTTATAGGAGGAGAATCGTGTGCTCGTGTCATAGGAGGAGGAGGCGCGGGGTTTGGTTAATATGCAGCGTTTTCTCCTACCAGCTGTGTCAAACATTCAGGTGTGTGTGATCTTCCATCACGATTACAGTTCCCCACAAAATATATACGAATAAAACACTTACCTTGTTACTTTGTGACAAAAGATTATTTCAGTACAATAAAAAGTCTTTGGAAATCAACTTTGCCCACCTGTCACGAAATGTAAGATAATAAACACTTTAAACCTCGAAATAGATTGCATCTATGTGCAGTCTTGTGATCATACAAGTAGAATTTCATGAATTGCACGAGAATGTAGAAAAATGTTGGTGCGAATGGAAGCTGTAAGAAACACAGTTACCTAATTATTCTGTACCACGTAATAATCAATTAATTTGATAATTCAGAAGAGAAGAAACTAAAAATTATGCCCATTAAGACAGAAACTAAAGTGCAGATGCGGGCACTGTGCAGATCTGCGCTTTTTCATCTTCAGATCTATACAAATAATGTATACTAACCAGCGTATTCATTGGTTTCGTAATGTTTCCCTCTTGTTTAGTTTTATTATGATGAACTGGATCCACACCCATGAGTCTGAATTTTTCTTTGTATCCTTCCATCTACTATCTTTGTGTGTTATTGTTCGGTGTTCAAAAAGCAAAATATCATGCCTGCTCACACGAGGTATTAAAATGAGGTCGCAAAAAGGCTAACGAATTATAATCAAAATACAGTGAGACGCGAATTTGTCTGTCGTAATGGTGTTAAGTGGACAGAAATAGTTGGGTGTTATTGCCTGCATCACCGGCATCTTGTAGTCGTCTTCTCTTATTGAGATTTTCATATTACCCTGACACAAGACGCCGAGATAAATGTGTATATTCTCCGTGACGAAACATTCCACATTCCATTCATCCTGATTCATTAGCTACGTGCATCGGCGGCAATGAGTGATACGAAAGCTGTTGTGGGGTGACGAATAACAATAACAATGGTAGTAATTACAAATCAATAATCAAAGATGTTTACTGCATTACAGACGATTAACAAAATAACCAAGAATGGCTCAGTGTTTAATTGGCGCACTGAGTAGGTGTTCTTACCACTTTGTTACTGAATTATGTTCTAGTAGTTTTCAGAGAGAAAACAATATCTGATTCATGTTGCTAAATACAGCTCTATCAGATATCAATTTGGAGGCGTACCAAGTGTATAATAGTATATCTTGAAATACGCAGAAAGGCCCATAGAGGTATTCGACTGAAACATAGCCATGACCAAAATTGTAACTGGGGTCGACAGCATCGTCGTCTACCACCTTGACAACCCGAACGGTTACATTGCTCGGCCGGTTACTTACATTTACTGGTATCAAAGCTACAGCATGAAAACACAAAAATGTTAATAACCCGAAGATCATTAGTTTTGGAACCCATAGAAAGTAAAGCAGTCATCAGTAGGAAGAGTGGTTTGAACACCACAGTGCTTTAATAGGGACGGTCTTGTTGGAGATGGTATGCCGTTGCTTTCAGCCGGCCTTTGAGTTGACTTACCTAGCCAGTTAATAGGGGAGCCTACAGTTTTATGTGGCTTTCGGACCACAGTGCAACTCGGCATTTTTCACATCAACAAACACTGCCCGAGGGGAAATATGTGTAAAGCGGCACATAAAAATCGTGGGACTGGTGAGGGATCGAACCTGAGACCTCCGTATCCATACTCTTGCTCTTCATCACCTTGCCACCATGCAGCCAACACTGTAGCTTCCGCTCGCCAGTAAAATTAAAGATCTCTCGTTTGTGCCTACTTTGGCGCTTGCGTGTCCCTTAGGAGACCTTATCTTTGGGATTACCCTCGTATACGTGTGTCTAAACGCCTTCCAGTGCCCACTCAGGGAAGACAAGGATACATACTCTAGCTTCAATATTACAAATACGCCTCAGTTTGTGGATGAACGCAGACTTAGGTTGATAATCATTTTGAATATTTATCAGTACTGTACCCGCTGGAGTGAAACTCGTTTTCAACCAATGATTCCCACAGCTACAGGAACACTACTTTAATACCTCTTAGACAAAATACTTACGCAGTGCTATCAGACGAAAAAGATCAACCTGACACAAACTGTGGGAAGTTTGTTTTACAACCTTCGTACCTGGATAAAGAGCTTTTCCTATTTGAGATATCTCTGAATGTTGCTGCGTAAGACGATTTAAGAAGAAACTAAATTCCTTCAGCTACGCCAATGTTTACAGAAATCGTGTTAACGGCACTAAATCGTGGTTTTTAAATCGTTTACCAGCCGTACTCTGCCGCATTTCCCTGGTTCTAAGGCAAAATGCTTACTGACAAATTTCACAGAAGGAAAAGGGGGACGAAATGTCTCCCACTCGAAGGTCATGTTATTTTACTTAAATGATTACAAAATCGGATAAAACGAACAATGAGATTGTCAGTATAAGCACATTACTGTTGTCAATATGATGTTGCACCGCCCAGGGCCTGTACTGATAAAGGGCTCGTTTAGGTCAGGCATATTGTATACAGAAGTGGAAGAGAGAGCACCACTAAATTCTACAATCCGTGTGCATTGCATACACACAGAAATTACTGTTAAGTGTACTCATTGAGCCCAATGAGTGAATTGCGTATTTTCCGGAGAGAAAGAGCACTGGCAAACAGTCTTCGCTACATTAGGTTACTTAAACTGGCGTCACTCTGAGCTAGAATTTATGGCCAGCGACTAAGTGTAAGGACAGTGAGTCGGATGCGGGTTGTGCAACTGTGAAATACTTTCCTTACATTATGGAAGCGAATATTAAATTTGAAGTAATATTGCGAAAATTTTGGATTTGGATAGCTTAGAATGAAAATCTTTCTGTTTATTGCAAAGGAAAACAATTGATTTTCTAAAACATTCTGTGTCATACACAACTTGAAACATGTCACGTCGACCAAATCATATGGAAGAACCGACAGCGACGTATATCGGAAGGCAGTAAGACCCCTTGGCTTTTGGTTTGGCAGTATTCGACAGCCATTACTAGGCGCAAGTAAATGAAGAAAGGCAGCGCGTTTTCGTTATCAAGTAACGTCTTCATCAATTACTTTAGTTTTAATGTGATCTATGAGTAAATGCTGATGTTTGATATTAACATGAAAAGGATTCCGTAGACAGGGAAAGAACTTGTTCTTGGGCAACTACTTCTATAATGACCAAAACGCCTTAAATGATCTCCAAGCACACGTGTTCCAGCAGCGGTATGAAGAAAATGATAGTAATAATGACGGTGATATTCGAATTATTCGGTAACTTCACACTTCACAGTGGATTTTCTCGAACTAAAAAATTTCCTGAATTAGTGGAAATTTCAAAATGGCTTCAAATCGAGGCTATGACGCCTAGAAGAGTCTTTACATCCTGCTGACATGAGAATAGCATAATCTCCACGTCAGAAGCTTGCTTCTACTTAACCATTTAATAGACTCGCGTTTTTTTCCACCGTGACTAGCTTTGTAAACTAAGCACATCATCCATTACAGCACACTCCTGGGGCTGGGAAATGGGGCCACAATGGTCTGGTGGAACGAAATATCACAAGTGCAATGCGTGGGTTCAGGCATTTACTTTTAAGAGGCACAAACAGATTTACTTTACCTCTGGTAACCTCAAGAGAAAGCTGTTATAATCCAGAATCCGCATTAAACGTCACGTTCCTTCATTCCAAACTGGGCAGAGCCGGTTTACGTTGGAAAATGACAGAGGTGGAGGTCAGGGTAAACAGAAATACTGTCGCCAGTAAAACTTACTTACATTAGAAAATTTTATTTTGTTTGATGAACTGACAGCCGTCTAAAGGAACAGGGCTCTTATTTTACTTGTACTTGATTGAACTAGAGACGTTGAAAAATTTGGTGCTGGACTGTGATTCGAATTCGTACCTCCTCTTTCGAGGATCTGAATCTCTCGGAACAGTATAGTTCAATCATTTCGTTCCTTTTCCCAAGACTGCAGTCTTCTCTAGGTCTCCTCCAAAGGTAAATATGTGGGTCCGAATCCTGATCCAGTACAAAAATATTCATAATTTCATTTCAAGCCCTATCACGTGTACACCGGCCTGCTAGTGAAAATTAACGTGCATTTTTAATGTCTGTTCATGTTGCCAAAAATTTCTGGACAAACACGCACACATCTTACAGTTGGTGAGTAAGCAATTGATACTTAAGCAATATTCGTGGGCCGGCGCTTGTGGCCGAGCGGTTCTAGGCGCTTCAGTCTGGAACCGCGCGACCGCTACGGTCGCAGGTTCGAATCCTGCCTCGGGCATGGATGTGTGTGATGTCCTTAGGTTAGTTAGGTTTAAGTAGTTCTAAGTTCTAGGGGACTGATGACCTCAGATGATGAGTCCCATAGTGCTCAGAGCCATTTGAACCAATATTCGTGGACAATAAAGAAGAACGATAGGAGTGCGGTTTGATTGTCGCTCAGGCACAAAAATTTGTGTCCTTATTTTAGATTCAAACACCTAGCAGCCAGCAAGAAGAACCGATACGTAAAATTTGATTTTCCTTAGTTAACAATCCGATTACGTCTTGGGTTCGTATCTCCGTCGCAGAACGTCACATCATGCGCTTCATCTTTAAATGCATACACACTTTGTTACTTCTGATTGGAGGTATATCAGACATCTATCGTGGTTAGTTAACAGGGACGAAAGGGTCTTGATAGCAGTCTCGGTTTATTACAAAAACTGTCGACGTTTATTTCTCTCCCTCACATTCTCTTTTTATTTTTATTTGTTTGTTATGCTCGACTATCCGCGAGGCACGGAAACGTCCGTCAATGAGTTTCTTAGTTTTGAGTACAGTTACGAAAGAAATATAAAGACAACTATGAGAGTTATTTCAAATCGTTCAAATGGCTCTGAGCACTATGGGACTTAACTGCGGAGGTCATCAGTCCCCTAGAACGTAGAACTATTTAAACTTAACTAACCTAAGGACATCACACACATCCATGCCCGAGGCATGATTCGAACCCGCGACCGTAGCGGTCGCGCAGTTCCAGCCTGTAGCGCCTAGAACCGCTCGGCCACTCCGGCCGGCTGAGTGTTACTGACTTATGATGCTTAGTAAGATTCAGTTCTGAGTATTATTAGTAACTAAGTGCCAGTCCTTAAACCTAGTTACAGAAATGCGAATCAGACGCATTACGTATTCCAGGCCGTAGCAGCTGCGTATTTGAGGCGCCAGCTATGGCCACTTCCCAGCCCGCGGTAGGATCACATCGGTTCGTCTTCTTCCTGCTGGTTATGTAACTGAGATTTGGCAACAACGCAAGATATGTTTGGCAACTCTGTGATTGACAAGTTACTTCCTGGTGTGCACGACATTAAGCCTCGAAGTTCACTTGATTTCTCCTGTCATTTCCATTGAATAATCTGAGTTGTTATCGCTTGAGGTGTAACAGAAGATTGTAAATTTACGGTTTTCAGCCCAGCAAAGTCATTAAACGTGGCAATCGCAAATAATCTCGTCCTGTAAATAGCGGTTTACGAGTTCTAGCCACTATTGGTCTCGTAGGGGGAAGGCACAAACCGTATCTATCCGCTAGCTCTGTGTTACGTTCTGACCTGTGGAAAAGCGACTATCATGGTTCGCGGTTCCAGACTCGCTGAATGCAACGTTTTTATCCCTTCTGTGTAAGAGCTGCAAGCAGTCAGATAAAACATCGATAAGCAAATCGTAAGAAAATACTTTCAGATTATAGTGCAATGGTGAAAAACTTACAATGTTGCACAACAGGTAACGCCTCTTTCCGCTGATGACTAGCAAATTTTTGGTTTCTAGGAATACGTAACTTTATTTACGAAATGCCACATTTGCATACCTGTTGAGTATGACACAGTATACCATTTAAACACAGACCCAATCGAAATCTAAGTGAGTAGTATTTTATTAATTCGTGCAGACAGAGGCACGCTTGTGTACAGATACTCAGTTTTGTTAAAACAGACTTTCGTCGTAAGATTATCGTGGGTAATTTTATTTTGTTTCTTATAATACAGTGCACAATTTTCGTAAGGTTTTTTTAGTGTTGCTAAAACAATACTAAACACGAGAGAAAAATTAATCATCAACGATATATGCGAATTCTTTGATGTTATCTATAACAGTCTGACAATGATATTGCAGTTTATTGATTACATGCATGTAGAAAACTTGTTCTAAGCTGTCAAACAAGGTTTGAAGAAGAATAAAATGCCACTACCAGACGACAGCTAATGTAGTGTTGTGGATTGGCAAGAGGGCCAACCCACTAATGTAAGATGAAGCCGAAAGGCACGCGTTTTAGCTCACAAAGGATGGCGTGAGGTCTGGAACAGGACAAGGAATTTAGACTAGAAAAGAAAAGGATGTAGCTGGTGGAATACGTAACTTTAATCCATTAATGTTGAACGTAGCTCTTGTCTGTACATTATTTACAATATCAATAGCAACTGATAATGGCGCCTTGCTAGGTAGTACCAAATGACGTAGCTGAAGGCTATGCTAAAATGAGAGCGTATTTTGTCAGTGAACCATCGCTAGCAAAGTCGGTTGTACAACTGGAGCGAGTGCTAGGAAATCTCTCTAGACTTGCCGTATGGCGGCGCTCGGTCTGCAATCACTAACAGAGGCGACACGCGGGTCCGACGTATACTAACGGACCGCGGTCGATTTAAAGGCTACCACCTAGCAAGTGTGGTGTCTGGCGGTGACACCACATGTTGTTGTTGTTGTGGTCTTCAGTCCTGAGACTGGTTTGATGCAGCTCTCCATGCTACTCTATCCTGTGCAAGCTTCTTCATCTTCCAGTACCTACTGCAACCTACATCCTTCTGAATCTGCTTAGTGTATTCATCTCTTGGTCTCCCTCTACGATTTTTACCCTCCACACTGCCCTCCAATGCTAAATTTGTGATCCCTTGATGCCTCAAAACATGTCCTACCAACCGATCCCTTCTTCTAGTACACATGTAGAAAATACTTTTCTGACTATTTTGGCCCGATGCGCTCTCCCCATACATAATACAAAAGCTTCGAGACGCCTCTGCTGCCTGGCCGTCTATTAAACCTGAAAAGAACAAAATGACGCAGAAGTAAGCCTTTTTTCCACATGCGACTATTTTGGGTTAAGAATTGAAGAGAATTATGTTCAAAGTTCCATTAAATTGATAACTTCAGCAGACAGCAGAACTGCGTTTCAAAAAAAAAAAAAATTTAGCAGCGAATGTAATACAACACGCGTCGTGTTATCAACAGTGCGCGACGCTCATCGCTACCCTACTGGCTGTGACGCAGCTACAGCAGCTCAGGAAGTGAACAACAGCTCCTCCAGAATTTCCGCATTCCACAGTGCTGTGAGATAATGCATATGGCCGGATCCAGACTTCAGAGAGACAGACAGTTACTGCATTTCTTTTGCACTGCACGACGGTTTCAACAAACAGATAGCGCAATAGAGTAGCTCAAATGGAAAGGAACACTTCCTATTTAAATTTCTGCATCCTACACTGTTGTCAGTTCTGTGTAGGTGGCAGTTACGTTATTTTATTTCGGTGATTACAAAATAGAGTCGAATGTATGCACTGGTTAGCCAAGGCAGCTAGTTCATGGCGATTCGGTCAACCAAGTAAATGAATGTACTGAACATCCTGCAAGCCACTACAGGGAGTCTGTGTGTCAGAATTCTCATCTTGTGTGCCGCAACGATTTTATGATAGAGAAATGAATTGTAGAGAAGAGGGTTTGGTGGTCTGTTGGACTGATGCTAGTTTCCTAGGATGATGGTCCGGGTTCGATTCCAACTTCTGCCGATGTTTTTTGATAGGGAGAGGCAGATTCTATTCTCTTCCGGCTACGCCAAGTGAAGAAGGTATAATAGCATTGTGGTCTGAAAATCACATTAAACATTCCTTCTCTACCAAGTAGACGTTAGGTGGAACCACAATAAAGTAAGGAGTGGCGACATGTAGAAACTCCATCACCAGTAACCTTTCTTATACTACTTATTTATTTCTAGTGACGAAACAAACCCTATTTATGGGCACAGGACACTTATTCCATCTTTTATTTGAGCTTCTGTATGTCGATAAAATTAGTTCTGAACTGGGAATGCAACTCAGACCGCCCTTAACGCGGAATATGATCCCTTCGTGACAATACAGCTCGACTACAACTTGTTGTTTGTTCAAAACTGCAGATTCCTCAACATCTCCGCATATTGCGCATGAATGGGTTGTAATCCTGGCCCAGCACTAAAGTTTTGACTATGTATTATCAAGCTCTAGCATGAGAACACCTCTCTGTTGGTGGATAATAATTTTTATTTTTAATGCATTTTCATTCGTTGTCAACACTAACAATATCTGACGTTTTTGGCCCCCAGTGGGACAAAGAACTATTTGAGAGATCACTGTAAGTTCAAGGATGTTATTCCGAAATACTGGTGGAGAAAAATTCGGTAACTGTCGTCTCTTTGTGTGTAGTCAACAACGATATGTTTGGGGTTCGATTCTCAGTCAGCACTGAACACTTCGTCATATTATTTCTAGTTCAAACATGCTCACATGTCGCTGCTGGTGTAACAAACCCATACTGAACGCTCCTTTTCTCCAGAATATAACAGCGATAGGTGCCGTGTTGGAGTCCTGGGAAGGAAGAAATTAATGTTTCGTCTCGTCATTTCAGTTAATACATCTAGCTACTGCCGAGAAAATCCGATATGTCAAAGGTGATTGTGCTTCGATAACAATCTGATTAGGTTCTGGGTTCTAATCCCTGTCCAACACAAAGCTTTACCTCACTGCATTTCAAGTAAGTTACTTGTGAAGAAGCAGTATTTAACATCTCTCTTAGTTCTTTAACAGGGACAATAGATGCTGGATAGGAATTCGCGTCCGTTAAAAATGTTTACGTTAAGTAATTTAAAGTTGATATTTGTTAACTGATACTGGCTAAAATCGAAGTACGAGGTGCATTCAAGTTCTAAGGCCTCCGATTTTTTTTCTAATTAAGTAGTCACTCGAAATCGATGAAACTGGCGTTACTTCTCGACGTAATCGCCCTGCAGACGTACACATTTTTCACAACGCTGACGCCATGATTCCATGGCAGCGGCGAAGGCTTCTTTAGGAGTCTGTTTTGACCACTGGAAAATCGCTGAGGCAATAGCAGCACGGCTGGTGAATGTGCGGCCATGGAGAGTGTCTTCCATTGTTGGAAAAAGCCAAAAGTCACTAGGAGCCAGGTCAGGTGAGTAGGGAGCATGAGGAATCACTTCAAAGCTGTTATCACGAAGAAACTGTTGCGTAACGTTAGGTCAATGTGCGGTTGCGTTGTCTTGGTGGAACAGCACACGCACAGCCCTTCCCGGACGTTTTTGTTGCAGTTCAGGAAGGAATTTGTTCTTCAAAACATTTTCGTAGGATGCACCTGTTACAGTAGTGCCCTTTGGAACGCAATGGGTAAGGATTACGCCCTCGCTGTCCCAGAACATGGACACCATCATTTTTTCAGCACTGGCGTTTACCCGAAATTTTTTTGGTGGCGGTGAATCTGTGTGCTTCCATTGAGCTGACTGGTGCTTTGTTTCTGGATTGAAAAATGGCATCCACGTCTCATCCATTGTCACAACCGACGAAAAGAAAGTCCCATTCATGCCGTCGTTGCCCGTCAACATTGCTTGGCAACATGCCACACGGGCAGCCATGTGGTCGTCCGTCAGCGTTCGTGGCACCCACCTGGATGACATTTTTCGCATTTTCAGGTCGTCATGCAGAATTGTGTGCACAGAACCCACAGAAATGCCAACTCTGGAGGCGATCTGTTCAGCAGTCATTCGGCGATCCCCCAAAACAATTCTCTCCACTTTCTCGATCATGTCGTCAGACCGGCTTGTGCGAGCCCGAGGTTGTTTCGGTTTGTTGTCACATGATGTTCTGCCTTCATTAAACTGTCGCACCCACGAACGCACTTTCGACACATCCATAACTCCATCACCACATGTCTCCTTCAACTGTCGATGAATTTCAGTTGGTTTCACATCACACAAATTCAGAAAACGAATGATTGCACGCTGTTCAAGTAAGGAAAACGTCGCCATTTTAAGTATTTATTCTCGCCGCTGGCGGTAAAATTCCATCTACCGTACGGTGCTGCCATCTCTGGGACGTATTGACAATGAACGCGGCCTCATTTTAAAACAATGCGCATGTTTCTATCTCTGTCCAGTCAGGAGAAAAAAAATCGGAGACCTTAGAACTTGAATGCACCTCGTATATCACTGTCTTTATGCCTACTCAGGAATGACTGTTAATTTCCGTCAGTCACGAAATCTTAGTTTGCATGCCCTGGGTTTGAATCCATATGCAGAACGAGGCGGTTCGTTGTGTCATTTGAAGTTCATACATATTCTCAACTAGCTGCTCGTGAATAACGTAAATTTTTAATGACATATTGTGTTAAATAACAAGTATGGCATGTTACTTTGAAGAGGAAATCATGAATACGACGATCTTACTATGTGCATTACCTATCTGACGTAATAATGAGAGTGCTAACATTTCAGGTATGTCATTTATTGCAATAAATGTGAGCTTACAAGCCTTAAGGACAGTCTTATCTGTGATGAGGTGTTCCTTGATATTTGTAGTATCGTAGTATTACTTTACATCTTGAGTTATTGCGATACAGAGCAGTGGTGCCTTGTTGGAACCATTTTCAATAGTTAAACGACTGTACCAAGAAGCGATTAGAGGACCTGCTAGACAGCTGCGTTATGTGGGTTGCATGGGAATCAGGCGAAATGCAATTCAGGTCGTTCGGATACTTTTGAGCGTGACTGTACTTCGTTAACAATCCGATTAGTTGCTGGGTTCGCATCCCTGTCACAAACTTTATATGGTGGCATTTCAATTTTAAACATAAGCATACCTTGTTCCTTGTGAATGACACCATATTATACGTTGTTGGTGGTAGTTCCCAGGAAGGTAACTGTTATGACATGATTCCCAGTTCATTACAAACATTTTCGTCATTTATCTTCAGGATCTGAATTGATAACTGGTGCAATCATCTATACTTCACATCTCTTTATGCCTAGTGATTGGGTCTCAATAAGGCACAAACAAAGCATAGCTTAGTTAGCAATGGCTTTAGGTGCTGGGTTTGAATCCAGGTCCAGAACGACAACGTTGGTCATGTCATTTAAAGTTGAAATTTGTGTACACGTAGTTGTTGATGTGTTACGAGAACAATGATATTACTGGTGATTCGCTGTTAATGTTGAGATTTCCTTAGAGTGCTTGTTGCCGTTAATCGCGTTTTTCTACTGGTTCGTCCAATATCCAGTTTCCAGAGCCAGTCACCATTGAACGACCTTCAGCACATGGATGGAAAACCTTTTAGAGAGCAAAAAACTTTTATCCAATTGCCGTACAGCTTTGTAACTCCATATATTGTCTCAAGTATTTAATTTTGGCTAAGGGTTACTGTATGATATATGTAAAATAATCAGTTTTCTCAGAACTTCTGGAATGTCACTTGTTGTAACTAAGGTAAGTTTATGAGTGTTATGGGGTGTCTCATCGCTAAGAACGTGTTTTCTAATATGTTTTGCATGACGATATTTGTTGACGCTTAGACTGACTGCCATAAAGACTTTGGTCTCTAGTAATCTCTTGCGGTACCCATTGTGTGTAGTCAGACGACTGTACCCCACAGGGTTTTGGTGTTTAGAGGACCTGCAACACAGCTATGTTATGTTGATTGTATTCGGCAGTGACCCACTTTTTTTGCTGTCAAGTGTACAAAGGAAATGACTATGTCCTGTCGTAAGGAAGGTATGGATTTGACGTGGACTGCTATGACAGCAAAGGGAAGAGTATGTCAAGTCATATAGTACAGATATATCTAATTCTAGATCCACAGCCATCAGCAGTGAGTATTTCTGATACTTCGCTCACTGTCTAATGTCATACAGTTGAGACCGCGATCATAATATTTAATTGTAAGTATAGTGATAAAATATATATGTGTGCGGTTTCCTCAGATGATTCTGTCTATGCGTGCTTGGTGTTCAGCACAGGTGGCCTGTGGCAGGAATGATTCATGTTTCCAGCTAATTGTAAGAGCTGTCTGAATGGAGAGGCCTACTGGGAAGCAGGAATGTAGCTGACTTAACCGTGTCGTCCTCTAGACAGCCGAATAGCGAACTAACATTTAGTATGTGTTGGACAGCTTTTGTGATCTTGTGGAAATTTGAGAAGATTCAATATGGACATTTGTTTGCGCTGGACCATTATTCCCTCCCATGTAAATTGACCGGTTGACTGCTTCTACACATTTCGTGCATTTATTTAGTTAAGCAGACATCGATTGCGGTGTTAGCATCTAGAAAGTGAAAGACGAGTGCAAGATGTGTGCTGGTTCTCTAGACATGAGAAACAACTTAGTTGACTTTGTAAATTATAAGAATGATTTGGAATATGTTACATCACTGACATCGGTACTCGCAAGTCGAAATATCAGTTTGCTCTATCTCTTTTTGAGCTCTCATGTAAAGGTCTTTGCAGACAGGATAAGTTTCTAGTTACTCAGTGGTTTACAGCACGCTACACCTCGCTGAAGTTTCGGGTTTCTAGAGAAATAATTTCCTGTCTACATCTTCAGAATTATACTGTACAAGCGATACTACTGCTATGCAAGTGATATTGCTGTATGCTTTATTTCGAGAAGTATCGCATAAACTGTATGATATTCCGGCAAACCATGTGAAATTACATGTGTTCTTGTAATCCCAGCATCTGGAGATGGGTGTAGAAAGCAAGCAAGCATGCAGGTCAGAGCCAGAAACAGTAATGCCGTTGCGCCATGGGGAAACAAGCCCACCTCTATACAATAGTTTGGAGAGTGAGTTTGGTCTGCTAAGGGCGCTCTGGTCACACATTGGGAGTGGATGACTTGTGACCATCGGCTGCGGGAAAATACCTAATGCTGCGAGGAGTATATATGGTGCTGTCTGTCTTCGTGGTATATGTACAAGGGTCCTGAGGGGGGAGGTGAGTGGGAGGGGGTGGGGGAACAATAGATTAAGTACCTGTCAATCGAACAGAAGAATCCTTTTAGCAGAACAATAGGTTAAGGAACTGTCAATCAAAGGAAAACAGTGGTTTAATGACCTGTGAATTAAAAGAGAACAATAGAATTTGCCCCTGAGTGCATACCTGCCTCTGATGTAGGCAACCCGCACTAACAAAATGCGCCAGCTCTCTCTTTGCCCTACTACTCACTGGGCATACACCATACTCACACCGTGGCATCGGATCGCCACATTGTGTACCGTGATTCGTCACTCCACACAACGTTATTCTACTGTTCAAACGTCCAATGTTTAAACTACTTACACTAAGTGAACTGTCGTTTGGCATTTACCAGCGTGATCTGTGGCTTATGAGCAGCTGCTCGACCATGAAATCGAACTTTTCTCACCTTCTGCCTACCTCTCAAAGTACTTGCAGTGGATCCTGACACAGTTTGGAATTCCTATGTGATGGTATTGACAGATGTCTGCCTATTACACATTACGACCCTCTTCAGTTGTTGGTGGTCTCTGTCAGTCAACAGATGAGGTCGGCCTGTACGCTTTTGCACTGTGCGTGTCCTTCACATTTCCACTTCACTATCACATCGGATGCAGTGGTCCTAGGGATGTGTGCTGGGAGTGTGGAAATCTTGCGTACAGACGTATAACACAAGTGACATGCAATCACCTGACCACGTTCGAAGTCCGTAAGTTCTGCGGAGCGCCTTATTCTGCTCTCTTCCGCTGTCTAATGACTACTGAGGTCGTTGATATGGCGTACCTGGCAGTAGAAAGCAGCACAATGATCTAATATGAAAAATGTAAGTTTTTGGGGGTGCCCGGGTACTTTTGACCACATTGTGTACTTGAATGAAATGTTCTTGTGCATAACCATGCTTGGTTGGCTAATGAATTGATACATTTGGTTACATTTGGCATTTTCATCAACATCTAACATCTGCAGTGATTACTCTGTAATTAGCAATTAAGTGCCTGGGAGAGGGCTAATCGAAACAGCTTTAAGCTACTTCTCTGTCGTTCCACTCTCGAACAGCGTGTGGGCAAAACGAACCGTTAAATCTTCCCATGCGAGCTCTGTTTTCTCTTATTTTATCATGATAATTATTTCTCCCTATATAGATTGTCACCATCAAACTATTTTTACACTCTTAGGAGAAAGTCGGTGATTTAAATTTCATAAGAAGATCCTGCCACAGTGAAAAACGCCTTTGTTTTAATGACTGACAATCCAATTCGTGTATGATATCTGTGACACGCTCTCCCCTATTTCGCGATAATACGAAACGAGCTAGCCTTTTTTTTTTACTTTTTTCGATGTTCTCCGTCAATCCTAAGTGATACGGATCTCACACTGCACAGCAGTACTCCAGAAGAGTGTGGACAAGCGTAGTGTAAGCGTTCTCTATAACAGACCTGTTATATTTTTTAAGTATTGTGTCAATAAATCGCAGTCATTGGTTTTCTTTTCCCACAAAATTATCTGTGAGATTTTTATTTAAGTTATTCGTAATTGTAATCTGTAAGTATTTAGCTGAATTGACAAACTTTAGATTTGTATGATTTATTGCATAGCCGAAATTTAGTGGATTCCTTTTAGATTCGTGTGGATGAGGTCACACTTTTCACGATTTAGAGTCACTTACTACTTTTTGCACCACAGAGATATCTTATCTAAATCAATTTTGCAATTCGTTTTAATCATCTGATGACTTTACATGACGGTAAACGACAACATCATCTGCAGACAATCTAAGACGACTGCTCATATTATCTCCTAAATCGTTAATGTTGGTCAGGAACAACAGGGGGCTTATGACACTTCCTTGGGGAGCGCCAGATATTATTTGTGTTTTACTCGATGACTTTCTGTTAATTATTACAAACATTGACCTTTCTTATAGGAAATCACGAATACACTCACACGGCTGAGACGATACTCCATACGCACGGAATTTAATTAGAAGTCACTTGTGAGGAATGGAGTCAAAAGTCCTCTGGAAATCTAAAAATATGGAATCAGCCTGACATCCACTGTCAACAGCACTCATTACCTTATGAGAATAAAGAGTTAGTTTTATTTCACAAGAACGATATTTTCTGAATCCATGTTGGCTATTTGTCAATAACTCGTTTTCTTCGAGGTGATTCATAATGTTTGAGCACAGTGTATGTTCCAACATCCTACTGCAAATTGATGTTAGAGATATGAGTCTGTAATTTAGTGGATTACTCCTATTTTCGTTTTTGGGTATTGATGTGACTTTCTCAACTTTCCAGTCTTTGGGTACGGATCTTTATACGAGTGAGCGGTTGAATATGATTACTAAGTATGGAACATACTCTCGAAGGAACCTGACGGGTATACAATTTGGACCGAAAGCCTTGACTTCCTAAGTGTTTTAAGCTGCTGCGCTACACCGAGGATATCTACTTCTAAGTTACTCATGTTGGCAGTTGTTCTTGATTTGAATTCTGGAGTATTTACTTCGTCTTGTTTTGTGAAGGAATTTCGGAAAAGCATGTATAGTAACACTGCTTTACTGGCGTTGTCGTCCATAACAACACCATTGTCATTGCGCAGTGAAGGTATTGACTGTGTCTTGCCACTGGTGTACTTTAAATACAACCAGAATCTCTTGGGGTTTTCTGCCAGATTTCGAGACAGAGTTTCGTTGTGGAAACTATTGAAAGCATCTCACGTTGATGCTCGCTCGAAATTTCGAGCTTCTGTGAAACTTCGTCAATATTGGGGATTTTGTCAACCTATTTGGCATGCTTTTTTGCCATCCTACTTGGCATGTATTTTTCGTTGCTTCTGCAATAGCGTTGTGTACCATGGGGGACCAGTAGCATATCTTATTCATTTATTTGGTACATATCTCTAAATTGTCGTCTATACTATTTCTCTGAATTTAAACCACATTTAGTCTCCGGTAACATCGTCAGATTGAAAGGAGTGGAGACTGTCTCTTAGCAAGGTGTCACGCGAATTTGTATCAGCTTTTTTTCTTTTTTTAAAAAATAGATAATTTCGTATTTTGCGTTTATTTTTGGTGGATTTGGATATTACGGTATTCATTCTAGCTACAATGAATCACCTTGTGGTCACTAATCCTTGTATCTGTCATGATGCTCCCTATTTGCTCAGGACTATTTGTCTTTGAGAGGTTAAGTATCGCATTCATTTACACTTCTAGTGGGCTCCTCAACTAGTTGTTCGAAGTAATTTTCTGAGAAAGAATTCATTACGATTTCAGAATATGTTTTAGGGTTACCACCGATTTTAAACATGTATTTTCACCAACATATCGAGTATAGAGTGAAGTCACCACCGACTATAATTGTTTGAGTGGTGTACCTGTTTGAAATGACACTCAAGTTTCCTTTGAAGTGTTCAGCGACTGTATCATCTGAGTCGAGGGGTCGGTAGAAGGGTAAAAGGAAGCTGTTATTAATTTATTCTGGCTGACAAGTATAGCCTCTACGTATACTAACACAGAGGAAACATCTATCTCAATTTCACTACAAGATAAACTATTACTGTTAGCAATAAACATTCCACCAAGCCAGTAAAGCAGTGTTACTAAACATGCTTTTCCGAAATTCCTTCACAAAACAAGACGAAGTAAATACTCCAGAATTCAAATCAAGAACAACTGCCAACATAAGTAACTTAGAAGTAGATATCCTCGGTGTAGCGCAGCAGCTTAAAACACTTAGGAAGTCAAGGCTTTCGGTGCAAATTGTATACCCGTCAGGTTCCTTCGAGAGTATGTTCCATACTTAGTAATCATATTCAACCGCTCACTCGTATAAAGATCCGTACCCAAAGACTGGAAAGTTGAGAAAGTCACATCAATACCCAAAAACGAAAATAGGAGTAATCCACTAAATTACAGACCCATATCTCTAACATCAATTTGCAGTAGGATGTTGGAACATACACTGTGCTCAAACATTATGAATCACCTCGAAGAAAACGAGTTATTGACAAATAGCCAACATGGATTCAGAAAATATCGTTCTTGTGAAATAAAACTAACTCTTTATTCTCATAAGGTAATGAGTGCTGTTGACAGTGGATGTCAGGCTGATTCCATATTTTTAGATTTCCAGAGGACTTTTGACTCCATTCCTCACAAGTGACTTCTAATTAAATTCCGTGCGTATGGAGTATCGTCTCAGCCGTGTGAGTGTATTCGTGATTTCCTATAAGAAAGGTCAATGTTTGTAATAATTAACAGAAAGTCATCGAGTAAAACACAAATAATATCTGGCGCTCCCCAAGGAAGTGTCATAAGCCCCCTGTTGTTCCTGACCAACATAAACGATTTAGGAGACAATATGAGCAGTCGTCTTAGATTGTCTGCAGATGATGTCTAATCTGTCCCTTATGAACACTGTTAGATCCTTTGTAAAAATTTCAGCTGAACTTATTTCCGGCTCTAGCCAGCTTTGTGAACCTATAACGATTTGAAATTCAGTGCTTTCTGTTATCACTTGGAGCTCTGGTTCCAACACAGATACGACAGTTTATAACTATAATATTTATTGTTGCTTTGTCTACCCTTTTCCCGTGTTCGTCCTGCACCCTTTTAAATTGAAGCTCTTTCTGCACTTGCCCGAGACCATCTAATCTGAAGCATGACCCATTCCTCTCCATACAGCCCCGCTTCCTGGGTAGCCGCTTCCTGCGTGTAGCAGACTTCTGACCTATATAGCAGAACCTGGAAACCCACCACCCTATGGCACAAGTCGAGGAATTTGCAACCTACACGGTCGCATAACTTGCGAGGTGCCATGGCTATTCGTGTATTTAACACTAAATTCTTCTAGAATCTTCATATGGAAATGATGCTCTAAGCCCCTCCCCCCTTTTCTAACTCCGACTTTTGCTGTTGCACATAGATTAAGAAGAGACGCGAACTGACTGTAATCGACCCTGCAAGTGGAGTAGAAAAGAGTTTGGCACCTGCAATAATTTAATTTGATAGAAATTAATTTGATAAAGGAAAGTTTCATTAACGTTGTGAGAAATGAAAGGGTTGCTCTACCGATCAACAGAATGAAAGTTCTGTCCAAACTAACAATTTGATTTATTATGACTAAACTCAAAATAATAAACAAAACACATGAAACATTTACAATACGTCCAATTGGATACTCAAATAAATGCTGTGAATGGGAAGTTGTCCATAAACTAGATTGTGACATTTATGACCAAGTGGTATGTGGAGCCAATTCCTTGCAACTTAAATCTTAAGAGAAACATCCAGCCAACCCAACATTAATTGCTGCTACAGTAGTGAGAACTCATACAATGAACACTCAATACAGAACCACGTTAGAAAAGACGGGAACAGGCGCGCTCTGCTAAGCTCTGATTGTCACATAGCATAATTCCTTAATCTGCCGGTGCTGCGCACATGCATTCCCAAGCTGTCTTCGTAATTGCAAGTACACGATCTGGCATACCGGAGGCGATGGCTGGTTGCTTCAACGTCCCGTCGTGGTGATGATAATGTCGCGAGTATAGCTCCCAACAAATTATCCTGGTCTGGTTGTTCCAGACTAAAAACTTCCTAGCAATACAAATGCGCCTCTGAGGGAGACGAATAACGCTCGCTACACAATCACTGACGGTACAGTGATTGATTTTAACAAGCGAAGTCACATAGTAATTCCGATACAGTGAACTTTAGCCAAAACTGCTCAATACGGACAACATAGGTAGCTTGTACGCAGAACGCTCAATTGCCAACTGAACTCGGAAAGTAACGTTGAAATCGAAACTTCAGCAACTTCGTCAAACAGTTACAACTAAATGAAAGTATATTAGACAGCCAACAGAAGGCAGATTGTCCAGAGCAGCGAGAGCTCAGTCTTGTAACCTACTCCGACCGAAAGGCGAGAGCTGACTCACTCAAGAGCACCCGTACAAGCCGAACACGAAACATTCCCGCCCCCACGACAGTGGCCGTGGTTAAACGTTCCAATCAGCAACTCGAAAACTGGCGGAAAATTCCACTCTATTGCCGAAGCACTACTATTGCACCAATGGAGATACTTGGCGCCAATTTCTGCGCCGACTTTGCTACGTCACGGAGCTTTCCCCTGAGCAAGCCAATCACAGTTATGATTTTGCAGAAAACGCGGGAATTTGCCCGCCAAGAGTGCCTGGGAACACAAGTCATTCCCACGCCTCGCTGGTAGCCCGTCAGAAAGTGTTTTCACTAAGTTTCTGCGAAGTAACGTAATCTCTAGCCCCAGCTGCTCCTTCAGGCCCCTGTGGGCGTGTCGCCCCCGGTCTTATGACTATGTCGGCGTCTGGACAGCATCCACTCGACTTCCTTACACCCGTCGGCATAACCCTTTTAAGATCAGCAGAACCTACCTGTCACCAGACCACCCAGGTGACGAGAGACGCTGCGTGGGAATTTCTTCCAGTCCATATATGGCATAACAGCAAACCTGTACTTAACAGTATTGGTTAAAAACAGTCTTGGTTGCAATTTTTTGTTTTTTATTTTTAGTTTTTTTACTTTGTCAAAATTTTAGGATAAGTCAAGCACAGGTGTTTCCCCTAGTAATTCCATCTTATCAATGTTTTATGTGCATTACATTTATAAAGTTTTAGCGGGTATGTATATTCAGTTTACGATCTCTCACTTTTAATCACTGCTGTGTCGCAGCACCACCTCTTGAGGTGATTCTGTATTAGGCTTTAGTACTGGCACACGACGCTGTGGCGCATTATGCTTACTACCTGAGCCCCCATCTTACTCGCTCCTGTGAACGGGAACGCGTTATGCAGATCTTGGTGCCTCTCACGTCCATCTAGAAAAGGTAATGATTTTACTATTTTATATTTCTAGTTTTTACTGAGTTTAACGAAGGCGATGTTGGCCTGATATATTCGACGATGCCCTTTGGCTACACTGACTAAAGGATTCTTAAGAAATACCAAATTAAGGTATTTGCTCTTTCAATAGGTGATCTGTTTATATTTTCAATAGGTGATCTGTTTATACATGCTTGTAGGTTATCCAAGTCTGCACAACGCGATCGCGATTCTTAAATAGACGTATTTGTTCTTTGTTTTTTATTTAGATAACCTGAAGATGCCTAAATAAGGCGAAACGCGTCGTTGAAAAATGAAAAATCTAAAACTTGCAACCAAGACTGTTTTTAACCAATGCTGCGTGGGAAGTCTGCGTGTGAAGCAATAGCAACTTTTCACCACATGCAATTAGAGAGGGAAATATTCATATCTTCTGATTTCTCAATACTAGCCTTGTTGTGACAATACTCGGCCATACTTACCCAAATCGAATTACTCAGAGTAAGATACAAATATGAGAGGGGGAAAGTCACTGTGTGCATCGTAAAGGCATGCCACCTCTCAGACCATTAGAGCTTATGAGTCATAAACCCCACTCGGCTCTGTACCAAAGGCCCACAGTTTCTTCTGTCGACGATGTTACAGATGGTGAGCTCCATCTTCATCTCGTAAGCAAGACTGGCAGGTTTTATTACTTCAGCTAGCCTCCCAAAACCAGAGCCACTTCGTTAGCCACAGATAGAGCCCAAAACCTGTTCGTCAGACGAACCGTAGAGGCCCTCTGATTGGCCCCTTGGATGGGGCTACACCTTCGAACAACCTCCCACTCGACCACAGGTAAGGGATCAGCCTCAGTGCTGGCGGTACCCTGGGCGTTCACAGTAGTGGACCAATCGGGGGAGACGTGAGTCGTGGTGGAAAATCTCCAGATTGCCCTGCCCGGCCTCCCACAATGATGCCCATTGGCAATACCTCAAGCTGTGTGACCAAAGCCAAAACCGCTTGGAACTGTGACGGAGTCACCATCTCGTCTCGCATCTGAACATGGTAATCACAGTTCCTATCCTTACTAACGACGACTTGATAAATACACAGACACATACAAAATATAGGAATTGACGCTAAAGAACATTGTTGAAATTTAAAATAAGACTGTTCTTGTGAGAATCTGTGTCAGCTCGTAGTACTCTAATGCGCTGCTGCTGTTACTGATAGCTGTCATTCGACTGGGTGATCTAACTACTACAAGTGGCTGTTGAAACACAAAAACAAATGCCTGGTGCGATGCAAAAAGCGGTTCTATGCACTACACTGTTATTAAAGCGCGGACTGTGGCTGATAAATAAATAAACAAATACACACGAAGTAGAGGAGTTGAAGCTAAAGAAAACTGACGAAATTTAAAATAAGTCTCTCTGGTGCACTGCTGCTGCTGCTGCAACTAGTGCTGCTAGGACAGGAATTAGAAAACGTCTCACTAGCAGCTATCAGTAAATATTTGTCCCTTTATAAAGTGACCAGTATGAATGCTGAGCTGCATATTCCACTCAGCTTCGATCTACCCATACGTTCACTCGCTCGTGCACTATGCATCACGACGTTAACATCTTTGAAGTCAGTGAAACGTTAAATAATAACCTTTCCCCACTAATACGTGTTCTCGGATTGACAAGTATTTCAGTGTCAAATTGTAGTATTTAAAACATTTGCACCAAAAATATTGCACCTCGTTATCTAGCCTAGTTTCAGTCAAATGGTTCAAATGGCTCTGAGCGCTATGGGACTTAACTTCGGAGGTCATCAGTCTCCTATAACTTAGAACTAGTTAAACCTAACCAACCTAAAGATATCACCCACATCCATGTCCGAGGCAGGATTCAAAACTGCGACCGAAGCGGTCGCGCGGTTCCAAAAGTAGCACCTAGAACCGCTCGGCCACCCCGGCCGGCAGTTTTAATCCTTGAGACTAACTAAGCGATGGTACACAAAGGCAGTAATCATTACGAGTAATCCACAAATACCAAACAAAGTTTCTGAGTGGAAATAGGGTAGAAAACAAACAGTCATATGGCACTGCTGGGAGCTATATCCGTTTGCTGTTTTTTAACTGCCGAATTGTGCAGGTCTTCACAACAAAGTCACCAGCAATGAAGAATTCCCCACATCGTAGGGAGAGGGTCGAAGTCGGCTTCGTCAAGAGTCCCTCTGGGCAGGCTATAGACTGTGACGAAGATGACGAGTCTGGCTGAATGACGTGTCTGGCTGAAGTGTTGAGAGCAACGCACACCACCTCCAGCAAAATCAGGGCTAGCAGCTGCATCCGACGGTGACGCAGCGATCTCTTGGCATGGATTGCGGTAACGCCATCAGCTGTTCGCCTGTGATTGTGGTACCTGGTGTAATTCACTGAATGCACGGTGAGCCCCCGCTGGAGATGTGTCTCGCAGATGAGGCAGACAATAGCGGCTTCTCTTAGAAGAAACTGACTGAATTTGACAGCCTGGGTGGGGAAGCCTTTTAAATTCCAAGCATAAACAGTGAGTCCACAAATATGGTCGTTAGCCATGTTTCTTGTGGTTTCGTCTGAAGAGAGAGTTGCCAAAGCAAGGTTGGTAGCTGGCAACGAAAACACATCTTTGGTGTGACGTCACGTGTGCTGGACTGCTTGTCAAATTGCTCGCCATATTTTATAAAATTTTAGACTTCACATACCTATTTTATAGTTTATTTGTATTAATATTTGCTGTGAAAGTAACTTATTAGTGGATTTTCATTCATCTCAGTCTTTCCTTCTGTGTATTGATTCGAGTGGTCTGTTACTCGTGAGTATGCTTAATGTCGGTCATCCAAGTCTCAGGCCTCAGCAATGTGTTTACATTTCGTGGCGAGCGGTTGCAGCTGTAACGGTTCTAAATCTGAGCTGAATATTAAATTTAGCAGTTTTCAATCGTTCATCCAAATATTAGCAGCGTGTTTACATTTCGCGGAGTACAGATGCAGCTGTAGTGGTTCTTAAGCGAAGTTCTGACAAAGTTGTTTGTGCACTATTATATAGTTATTAAATTTAGTAGTTTTCAACGGTGCCTCGTGCTGTTTCTGGTGAAATAGAGGTTTAATAAACTTTTAGAAACTTTCACCCACTGTGTTTTTTTAGAGTTGTTTGTACGTTGAAGTCGTTTAGTAAATTTCGTGCTGTAATTTTCAGCTGACGTTTCTTATTGTTTCTAGTGAAATATTTCAGTAAAATTTTCATTCACTGTTTTAATTTCGTCGAGTGTTCGAAGGGCCACTAGAATTTTTGGTTTTTGCTTAGAAATTGTGTGAAGTTTTGGTAGTACTAGTATTAGTAAAGAGAGAATTTTGAGGTCACTATTTTAGTTCTTTAAAGAGTTCTACTGTTGTAATTGAACTTAGGTAACGTAAACGTTTAGGGTTTTCAGTAGCTGTTAAAATTTTACCGTCAATAAGAAGTGTGGGCTTTGTCGAAGGTTTGTGAGTAGTGGGTTACGATGTGGGATTCGTTCAAAGTATTTTCATTGGGGGGGGGGGGGGGAATGCAGTGGGGAAGCCTATGGGAATTCTAGCGAGATACTCTCCTGGAAATGCAAAATCTGTAGCAGAAATAAGTTGATAGAGGAGCAGGAGCGTAAGATGTGTGCCCTTCAAGTGCAGTTACAAGACGCAAAGGAGGGACTAGATAGGGTGAGGAGGGTGAAGGGTGCCGGGGAATAGGAACTGGCAGTTGGTAAGAAGGCAGCTAGGCGGAGGAGATATTCAGACAGCTGTACTTTGCGTCTCAGTTGTGTTACTGGATTCGTGATTTCCTCTCAGAGAGGTCACAGTTCGTAGTGATAGACGGTAAGTCATCGAGCAGAACAGAAGTGATATCTGGCGTCCCGCAAGGTAGTGTCACAGGCCCTCTGCTGTTCCTGATTTACATAAATGATCTACGTCATAATCTGAGCAGCCCCCTTAGATTGTTTGCAGATGATGCTGTAATTTACCGTCTAGTAAAATTATCACATGATCAATTCCAATTACAAAATGATCTATAGAGAATTTCTGTACGGTGCGAAAAATGATAATTGGTACTAAACAAAGAAAAGTGCGAGGTCATCCACATGGGTACTAAAAGAAATCCGATAAATTTCGGGTATACGATAAATCACACAAGTCTAAGGGCTGTCAGTTCGACTAAATACCTAGGAATTACAATTACGAGCAACTTAAATTGGAAAGACCACATAGATAATATTGTGGGGAAGGCGAAACAAAGACTGCGCTTTGTTGGCAGAACGCTTAGAAGATGCGACAAACCCACTAAATAGACAGCCTACATTACACTTATCCGTCCTCTGCTGCAATATTGCTGTGCGGTATGGGATCCTTACCGGGTAGGATTGACGGCGGACATCGAGAAAATGCAAAGAAGGGCAGCTCGTTTCGTGTTATCGCGCAGTAGCGGTGAGAGTGTCACTGATATATACGCGAGTTGGGGTGGCAGTCCCTGAAACAAAGGCGGTTTTCTTTGCGGCGAGATCTATTTACGAAATTTCAATCACCAACTTTCTCATCCGAATGCGAAAATATTTTGTTGACACCCACCTACGTAGGGAGAAATGATCATCATAATAAAATAAGAGAAATAAGAGCTCGAACGAAAAGATTTAGGTGTTCCTTTTTCCCACGCGCCATTCGAGAGTGGAATGGTAGAGAAGTAGTATGAAAATAGTTCGATGAACCCTCTGCCGGGCACTTAAGTGTGAATTGCCTAGTAACCATGTAGAATGTAGACGTAGATGTATAAGCAATAGATTTGACCAACTGTCAGAGTTCAGTGGAGAGGAGCGTCCTGTAGCTGTAGGTGTAGGAAACATGCAGCTGTCTTCAGCAGTTAGGAAGTCTAAGTCAGTTGGAAATTGTAACAGAAAGAAGAAGGTTCTGCTGCTAGGTAGTTCGCACGGTAGTGTGGGCCACCATTTTCAGTAAGTGTTGTGGAGTGAGTACCAGGTCACCAGCATTGTTAAGCCCAGTGCAGGGTTGGCTCAGCTGACTGACAGCATTGTGGAGTCATGGAGGAATTTTACGAAAGTGGATCAGGTAGTAACTGTGGGTGGAGCAGGGAATAGTCTTTATAGGGACGGGGAATATGATGTAGGTGGTGACCTGGTAACCATAGCTGTTCAAACTGGTGGCACTAACGTGCACTTCATACAATTGTTTAAGTGTCATGATCGGGCATATCTTAATACTGCTGTTAGGCATGTTAACATGGGGCTGGAGAAGGCACTGATGGCAGAGGGCATGGCTCATATTGCAGTGGTGCCAGTTGAGTCTATCAGTAGATCGGGTTTCACTAGGCACGGCCTGCTCCTCTATAGGTATGGGAAGGGGATGCTGGCAAAGCTTATTGGTGACAGTGCAGTGGGTAGTGGTGGGATCACTAATGGGAAAGTTCTTGTAGTAGTTGGTGTTAGAGCTGCCCCCTTTTTGGATTGAAGTCAGTTAGTAGGTATACCTGCTTAAAGGAAGTCCGTCTAACAAAGGAATCACCTTCAGAGGAGGTCAGGTATCCAAGTGGAGAAGGAATTAACATATTTCATCAAAATATAAGAGGTATTAGAGATAAAGTTAGTGAACTTCTTATAGATGTTGACTCTGACGTTACTGGTATATCGAAGCACCACTTCAATAAATTGACAATTCTGAGGCTTCTTTACCAGGATACAGATTATCTGGCTGTTTTTCAAGGAGTTCTTTGCGGAGTGGGAAAGTGGCCATGTACGCAAAAAACATTATTACATCTACATATACAACTACATGATTACTCTACAATTCACATTGAAGTGCTTGGCAGAGGGTTCATCGAACCACAATCATACTATCTCTCTACCAATCCAATCCCGAACAGCGCGCGGGAAAAACGAACACCTAAACCTTTCTGTTCGAGCTCTGATTTCTCTTATTTTATTTTGATGATCATTCCTACCTATGTAGGTTGGGCTCAACAAAATATTTTCGCATTCGGAAGAGAAAGTTGGTGACTGAAATTTCGTAAATAGATCTCGTCGCGACGGAAAACGTCTTTGCTTTAATGACTTCCATCCCAACTCGCGTATCATATCTGTCACACTCTCTCCCCTATTACGTGATAATACAAAACGAGCTGCCCTTTTTTGCACCCTTTCGATGCCCTCCGTCAATCCCACCTGGTAAGGATCCCACACCGCGCAGCAATACTTCAACAGAGGACGAACGAGTGTAGTGTAAGCTGTCTCTTTAGTGGACTTGTTGCACCTTCTAAGTGTCCTGCCAATGAAACGCAACCTTTGGCTCGCCCTCCCCACAACATTATCTATTTGGTCTTTCCAACTGAAGTTGTTCGTAATTTTAACACCCAGGTACTTAGTTGAACTGACAGCCTTGAGAATTGTACTATTTATCGAGTAATCGAATTCCATGGGATTTTTTTTTGGAACTCATGTAGATCACCTCACACTTTTCGTTATTTAGCGTCAACTGCCACACCATATAGCAATCTTTTCTAAATCGCTTTGCAACTTCGGATGACCTTACTAGACGGTAAATTACAGCATCATCTGCGAACAACCTAAGAGAACTGCTCAGATTGTCACCCAGGTCATTTATATAGATCAGGAACAGCAGAGGTCCCAGGACGCTTACCTGTGGAACACCCGATATCACTTCAGTTTTACTCGATGATTTGCCGTCATTACTACAAACTGCGACCTTCCTGACAGGAAATCACGAATCCAGCCGCACAACTGAGACGATACCCCATAGGCCCGCAGCTTGATTAGAAGTCGCTTTTGAGGAACGGTGTCTAGAAATACGGAATCAACTTGACATCCCCTGTCGATAGCGGCCATTACTGCGTGCGAATAAAGAGCTAGCTGCGTTGCACAAGAACGATGTTTTCTGAAACCATGCTGATTACGTATCAATAGATCGTTCCCTTCGAGGTGATTCATAATGTTTGAATACAGTATATGCTCCAGAACCCTACTGCAAACCGACGTCAATGATATAGGTCTGTAGTTCGATGGATTACTCCTACTACCCTTCTTAAACACTGGTGCGACCTGCGCATTTTTCCAATCTGTAGGTACAGTTCTATCGGTGAGCGAGCGGTTGTATATGATTGCTAAGTAGGGAGCTATTGTATCAGCGTAATCTGAAAGGAACCTAATCTGTATACAATCTGGACCTGAAGACTTTCCCGTATCAAGCGATTTGAGTTGCTTCGCAACCCCTAAGGTATCTACTTCTAAGAAACTCATGATAGCAGCTGTTCGTGTTCCATATTCTGGAATATTTCATTCGTCTTCCCTGGTGAAGGAATTTCGGAAAACTGCGTTCAATAACTCCGCTTTAGCGGCACAGTCGTCGGTAACAGTACCATCGGCACTGTGTAGCGAAGGTATTGACTGCGTCTTGCCGCTTGTGTACTTTACATACGACCAGAATGTCTTCGGATTTTCTACCAAATTTCGAGACAATGTTTCGTTATGGAACCTATTAAAGGCATCTCGCATTGAAGTCTGTGCCAAATTTCGCGCGTCTGTAAATTTTAGCGAATCTTCCGGATTTCGCTTTCTTCTGAACTTCGCATGCTTTTTCCGTTGCCTCTGCAACAGCGTTCGGACCTGTTTTGTGTACCATGGGGGATCAGTTCCATCTCTTACCAATTTATGAGGTATGAATCTCTCAATTGCTACTATTTCTTTGAATTTGAGGCACATCTCGACTAC
Organism: Schistocerca nitens; assembly: GCF_023898315.1. Classification (NCBI taxonomy): domain Eukaryota; kingdom Metazoa; phylum Arthropoda; class Insecta; order Orthoptera; family Acrididae; genus Schistocerca; species Schistocerca nitens. The sequence goes on along the minus strand of NC_064616.1, from coordinate 179,003,658 downwards.
ATTTGCATAATCAGTTCTGAAGGAATGGAGATTGTCTCTTAGGAAGGCTTCTAGTGACACTTTATCCGCTTTTTTAAATAAAATTATTTTGCGTTTGTTTCTGGTGGATTTGGAAGAAACGGTATTGAGCCTAGCTACAACGACCTTGTGAGCACTAATCCCTGTATCAGTCATGATGCTCTCTATTAGCTCTGGATTGTTTGTGGCTAAGAGGTCAAGTGTTTTTTCGCAACGATTTACAATTATACATCTACATCTACATCTACATCTACATCTACATCTACATCCATACTCCGCAAGCCACCTGACGGTGTGTGGCGGAGGGTACCTTGAGTACCTCTATCGGTTCTCCCTTCAATTCCAGTCTCGTATTGTTCGTGGAAAGAAGGATTGTCGGTATGCCTCTATGTGGGCTCTAATATCTCTGATTTTATCCTCACGGTCTCTTCGCGAGATATACGTAGGAAGGAGCAATATACTGCTTGACTCTTCGGTGAAGGTATGTTCTCGAAACTTCAACAAAAGCCCGTACCGAGCGTCTCTCTTCCACTGGAGTTTATCTATCATCTCCGTAACACTTTCGCGATTACTAAATGATCCTGTAACGAAGCGCGCTGCTCTACGCTGGATCCTCTCTATCTCCTCTATCAACCCTATCTGGTACGGATCCCACACTGCTGAGCAGTATTCAAGCAGTGGGCGAACAAGCGTACTGTAACCTACTTCCTTTGTTTTTGGATTGCGTTTCCTTAGGATTCTTCCAATGAATCTCAGATCTGGCATCTGCTTTACCAACGATCAACTTTATATGATCATTCCATTTTAAATCACTCCTAATGCGTACTCCCAGACAATTTATGGCATTAACTGCTTCCAGTTTCTGACATGCTATTTTGTAGCTAAATGATAAGGGATCTTTCTTTCTATGTATTCGCAGCACATTACACTTGTTTACATTGAGATTCAATTGCCATTCCCTGCACCATGCGTCAATTCGCTGCAGATCCTCCTGCATTTCAGTACAATTTTCCATTGTTACAACCTCTCGATATACCACAGCATCATCCTCAAAAAGCCTCAGTGAACTTCCGATGTCATCCACAAGGTCATTTATGTATATAGTGAATAGCAACGGTCCTACGACACTCCCCTGCAGCACACCTGAAATCACTCTTACTTCGGAATACTTCTCTCCATTGAGAATGACATGCTGCGTTCTGTTATCTAGGAACTCTTCAATCCAATCACACAATTGGTCTGATAGTCCATATGCTCTTACTTTGTTCATTAAACGACTGTGGGGAACTGTATCGAACGCCTTGCGGAAGTCAAGAAACACGGCATCTACCTGGGAACCCGTGTCTATGGCCCTCTGAAACTCGTGGACGAATAGCGCGAGCTGGGTTTCACACGACCGTCTTTTTCGAAACCCATACTGTTTCCTACAGAGTAGATTTCTAGTCTTCAGAAAAGTCATTATACTCGAACACAATACGTGTTCCAAAATTCTACAACTGATCGACGCCAGAGATATAGGTCTATAGTTCTGCACATCTGTTCGACGTCCCTTCTTGAAAACGGGGATGACCTGTGCCCTTTTCCAATCCTTTGGAACGCTACGCTCTTCTAGAGACCTACGGTACACCGCTGCAAGAAGGGGGGCAAGTTCCTTCGCGTACTCTGTGTAAAATCGCGTGTGTTCGTGGACTAACTGCTCGAAATAATTTTCGGAGAAAGCATTTAGGACAATCTCGGAAGATGTTTTCTGCCTACCACCGGTTTTGAACAAGTATTTTTGCCAACATATCGAGGGAAGGTTGAAGTCCCCACCAACTATAACCATATGAGTGGGGTATTTATTTGTTACGAGACTCAAATTTTCTCAATTCCGACTGTTCCTTGATCCAAGCACGTCCTGTATTTGCCATGCACTCTTTGAGATTGCAGCCCACCCCGTACTTTCCCGAGGCCTATGTCATCGGAGTCTGGGGATCGGTAGAAGGAGTCAATTATTAACTTAGTTCGGCTGTTAGGTATTACCTTCACCCATACCAAATCGCACGGAGTGTCTACTTCGACTTCACTACAAGATAAACTACTACTGACAGACACAAACACTCCACCACCAATTCTGCCTAATCTATCTTTCCTGAACACTGTCTGAGACTTCGTAAAAATTTCTGCAGAACTTATTTCAGGCTTTAGCCTGCTTTCTGTACCTGTAACGATTTCAGCTTCTGTGCTTTCTATTAGCGCTTGAAGCTCAGGGACTTCCCCAGCACAACTACAACAATTTACAACTACAATTCCGACTGTTCCTTGATCCAAGCACGTCCTGTATTTGCCATGCACTCTTTGAGATTGCAGCCCACCCCGTACTTTCCCGAGGCCTTCTAACCTAAAAAACCGCCCAGTCCACGCCACACAGCCTCCGCTACCCGTGTAGCCGCCAGCTGAGTGTAGTGAACTCCTGACCTGTTCAGCGGAACCCGAAACCCCACCACCCTATGGCGCAAGTCAAGGAATCTGCAGCCAACACGGTCGCAAACCCGTCTGAGCCTCTGATTCAGACCCTCCACCCGGCTCTGCACCAAAGGTCCGCATTCGGTTCTGTCAACGATGCTGCAGATGGTGAGCTCTGCCTTCATCTCGTAAGCAAGACCGGCAGCCTTCACCAAATCAGATAGCCGCTGGAATCCAGAGAGAATTTCCTGAGATCCAAAGCGACACACGTCATTAGTGCCGACATGTGCCACCACCTGCAGCTGGCTGCACCCTGTGCTCTTCATGGCATCCAGAAGGACCCTTTCCACATCAGGAATGACTCCACCCGGAATGCACACGGAGTGCACACTGGATTTCTTCCCCTCCTTAGCCACCATATCCCTAAGGGCCCCCATTACGCGCCTAACATTGGAGCTCCCAACTACTAATAAGCCCACCCTCTGGGATTGCCCGGACCTTGAAGGCTGAGAATCATCCTCTGAAACAGGGCAGGCAGCTTCGTCTGGCTCAGCCAGAGACAGTACCTGAAACCTGTTTGTCAGACACACCGGGGAGGCTTTCTGATCAGCCTCCGGGGACGTCTTTCGCTGCCTGCCACGCTTTGGAACGACCTCCCAATCAACCACAGGTGAGGGCTCAGCCCCACTGCGGGCAGCAACCAGGGCAACCACAGCGGCAGACCGATCTGGGGACAGACGGGAGATCCCCATGATACCCAAGTCCGGCTCCCCACAGTGGTGCCCATTGGCATCAGCCTCAAGCTGCGCGACCGAAGTCAGCGCCGCCTGTAGCTGTGAGCGAAGGGATGCCAACTCAGCCCTCATCCGAACACAGCAATCACAGTCCCTGTCCATTCTAATCGGTGTTGAACAACAGTTACTGAAACACGAGTCCGTGCCTAGATAACGCAAGGGAAACACGCAAAGAATGTATGAACTAACCTGTACAAATGCCTAATGACTGCGTTACAATCTGCCTGAATTTACGATTACAGTAACTAAAACTCGAAATTACACCTCCTATACGAAACTCACACGCAATTTAAGTAAGAATCTAAGAAGTAAACACAGAAAAAAAGCTATATAAGTATCTTTCTGCGCTGTCGATGTGCACCACCTGGGAGCTCAGGCCAAACTGGTCTCTGCGAGGCTACTAGACAGACAAGTGCCACTGACCACGCCAGAAATTTATGAATTATACAACGCAAGTACCCAAAAACACGCAAAGAAATTAAGAATTAAACTATGTAAGAAATAAGTGAGCTAGGAGTATACGACTTGCTGCTGGCAGCTGCTTATCCAACGGCGGCAGGGAGCACACTGGCTATGACCAACCGACACTGGCCGTTCAAAACAAAAACAGAAGACATCTGAGTCTATAGATGTATCACGGGACTGCGCTGAACAGATATTTGAATGCTGTGCAGGAAAGTTGAATTTAGTGAAACTAAAAAAGTTGTTTATAGGTCCCCTAACCCTGACTTCAGAGCATTTTTGCTCAAACTAGAGAAGGTTCTTGGTTCACTTTATAGGAAGTACCAGAAATTAGTTATATGTGGTGACTTTAATATTAATTTTGTATATGATGGTTCAAGAAAAAGGATATTGGTAGATCTCGTAAATTCATACGATCTGATGCAGCTGTGTTTCTTCCAACTAGGGTGCAGGGGAACAGTAGCAAAGCCATAGAAAATATTTTTATTCAGTCGTCATTACTAGATGGGCATTCTGTTAGTAAAAGAGTGAACGGCTTTTCAGACCATGATGCACGAATTTTAACACTAAAAGGCTTTTCTACTTAGTCAAATGTCACATGTAATTATAAAATGTGTAGGAAAGTTAATCCAAAAGCAATAGAGAGTTTTTTAAACCTCGTTAAGGAATAAGAGTCACAGGATGTTCATAGTGTCGGTAACATAGATGACAAATATAGTGCTTTCCTGAGAACATTTCTCATGCTCTTTGAGAGTTGCCTTCCATTAGAATTTTCTACACAGGTTACTAGTAGTAAAAGGCAGCCTCGGTGGCTGACTAGTGGAATAAGGATATCATATAGAACAAAGTGCGAGTTATATCAAAATGTTAGAAGTAGCCACAATAAATATACAGTAGCACATAATAAACAGTATTGTAAGGTGCTTAAGTGAAGAAAGTGTCTGGTCAGCAGCACAAGGTCGACGATATAAAGTCAGTACGTAGCAAAAAAAAAATATTTCTGTTACTGATAAGTCAGATATATGTATAGTATTTAACAATCATTTTCTGAGCATTTCTGGTGAATTAAATAAAAACTTAGTTTCTTCAGGGACTCATATAAGTCTCTAAGAAAATGACTTTCCGAGATTGATCTCTGAAATACTCCTCTGTGATATTGACAAGGAGGAGATTCAGTCAACAATTAAATCACTGAAGACTAAGGACTCTCATGGATATGATGGAGTGCCTAGCAGAATAATAAAGTACTGTGCTGCACATGTTAGCCCTGTACTTAGCCATATTTGTAATTTTTCATTGTATATTACATAATTTGCTGTCAAATGTACAGTTAGGCTTTAAAAGTGGTTTAACAATTGAAAATGCTATATTCGCTTTTCTCTGTGAGGTACTGGATGGATTAAACAAAAGGTTTCGAACGCTAGGTATCTTTTTTTCATTTAACTAAGGCGCTTGATCACAAAATATTGCTCCAGAAGTTGGACCATTGTGAAATACGGGGAGTAGCTCACAGTTGGTTCACCTCTTACTTTAAAAACAGACAGCGAAAAGTCATTATTCACAGTGTTGAGAATGGCTATGTTGTGGACACTGAGTGGGGGACAGTCAAATGCGGAAGTTCACATTTCTAGGTGTTTAGATAGATAGTAAACTGTCGTGGAAAGCCTACGTTCAGGATCTTTTTCAAAGACTTGATGCTGCTATTTATACCACTCGAACCGTATCTAAAATAAGCGACAGTTCGACACGAAAAGTAGTCTACTTTGCATGTTTTCATTTGCTTATGTCATGTGGTATTATATTTTGTGGTAACTCTTCCCATTTTCAAAGGATATTTTTGGCTCAGAAACGAGCAGTTCAAGCAATACGTGGCGTAATTTCTCGTTGACCCCTGTTCACTAGTCTGGGTATTCTGACATTGGCCTCTGAGTATATACACTCCTGGAAATTGAAATAAGAACACCATGAATTCATTGTCCCAGGAAGGGGAAACTTTATTGACACATTCCTGGGGTCAGATACATCACATGATCACACTGACAGAACCACAGGCACATAGACACAGGCAACAGAGCATGCACAATGTCGGCAATAGTACAGTGTATATCCACCTTTCGCAGCAATGCAGGCTGCTATTCTCCCATGGAGACGATCGTAGAGATGCTGGATGTAGTCCTGTGGAACGGCTTGCCATGCCATTTCCACCTGGCGCCTCAGTTGGACCAGCGTTCGTGCTGGACGTGCAGACCGTGTGAGACGACGCTTCATCCAGTCCCAAACATGCTCAATGGGGGACAGATCCGGAGATCTTGCTGGCCAGGGTAGTTGATTTACACCTTCTAGAGCACGTTGGGTGGCACGGGATACATGCGGACGTGCATTGTCCTGTTGGAACAGCAAGTTCCCTTGCCGGTCTAGGAATGGTAGAACGATGGGTTCGATGACGGTTTGGATGTACCGTGCACTATTCAGTGTCCCCTCGACGATCACCAGTGGTGTACGGCCAGTGTAGGAGATCGCTCCCCACACCATGATGCCGGGTGTTGGCCCTGTGTGCCTCGGTCGTATGCAGTCCTGATTGTGGCGCTCACCTGCACGGCGCCAAACACGCATACGACCATCATTGGCACCAAGGCAGAAGCGACTCTCATCGCTGAAGACGACACGTCTCCATTCGTCCCTCCATTCACGCCTGTCGCGACACCACTGGAGGCGGGCTGCACGATGTTGGGGCGTGAGCGGAAGACGGCCTAACGGTGTGCGGGACCGTAGCCCAGCTTCATGGAGACGGTTGCGAATGGTCCTCGCCGATACCCCAGGAGCAACAGTGTCCCTAATTTGCTGGGAAGTGGCGGTGCGGTCCCCTACGGCACTGCGTAGGATCCTACGGTCTTGGCGTGCATCCGTGCGTCGGTGCGGTCCGGTCCCAGGTCGACGGGCACGTGCACCTTCCGCCGACCACTGGCGACAACATCGATGTACTGTGGAGACCTCACGCCCCACGTGTTGAGCAATTCGGCAGTACGTCCACCCGGCCTCCCGCATGCCCACCATATGCCCTCGCTCAAAGTCCGTCAACTGCACATACGGTTCACGTCCACGCTGTCGCGGCATGCTACCAGTGTTAAAGACTGCGATGGAGCTCCGTATGCCACGGCAAACTGGCTGACACTGACGGCGGCGGTGCACAAATGCTGCGCAGCTAGCGCCATTCGACGGCCAACACCGCGGTTCCTGGTGTGTCCGCTGTGCCGTGCGTGTGATCATTGCTTGTACAGCCCTCTCGCAGTGTCCGGAGCAAGTATGGTGGGTCTGACACACCGGTGTCAATGTGTTCTTTTTTCCATTTCCAGGAGTGTATATTCTTTACTGTCGTTTCTTGTTGACGATATCAGCTTATTCCCAAGACTTAAAGGTTTTCACTCAGTTAATACTAGGCAGAAATTCAATCTGCATTTTGATCGCACTTCTTTGACTCTTGTGCAGAAAGGTGTGCAGTATACTGCTGCATCCATTTTCAACAAGCTACCACAAGAATTCAAAAATCTTAGCAGTAATCCACGCGGTTTCAAATCGAAACTGAAGAGTTTCTTCATAGGTCACTCCTTCTATTCTGCCGAGGAGTTCCTTGAAAAATTAAGCTGATTCCTATCTTATATTGTTGGTTGAGTTTACTTAAACTTCTGGCTTGTCTTCTTTTGGGTTCATAAACATTTTATTTTATCTGTTAGTAGTCTTAGGTTGTAATTTCATGTACTGACACGTTCCATGACCTTGGAGATTTGCTCCTCAGTTTGGTCCTATGGAAGTATACGTGTAAAAAAAAAGAGAAAACAAGGAAAGAGGGTCGCTGCAAGCTGCATCGACGAATAAGCGACAACGGCGTAACCACGCCTACCAAAGTTTCGCTACACCGTACACATCTTCTTACAGCTGAGCACTGGAGCGCTCCGCCCCCGTCTACACATCGTCCTCTAGTAGGACAGCTGTGTGATCAATGTAATAGGCAAAATATTGCGTGAAAGTTATTGTTAAATGTTCTCTCAGTGAAAGACTGGTATTCTGTCTGCATCAAGTGATACGTTTATATGAAGAGACAGTTGTAAATACTCACCCTCGCGCGCTGCCTCCTGGACTCGGGTAGGCGCGCCAGCCCCGGATCGAATCCGCCCGGCGGTTTAACGACGACGGCCGGTGTGGCGGCCAGCCTGGATGTGGTTTTTAGGCGGTTTTCCACATCCTACTAGGTGAATACCGGGCTGGTCCCCACGTCCCGCCTCAGTTACACGACTCGCAGACATTTGAAACACATTCACACTATTTCACGATTTACACCAGACGCAGGCATCTGGGGTACACTAATTCCGTCCCGGTGAGTATGGGGTGGCGGCAGGAAGGGCATCCGGCCACCCCTTAAAATTCACCATGCCAAATCCGTACTTAACCCTGCTGACCCTGCGCACAATGCGGGATAAAGGCAGTAGCGAAAGAAAGATAGAAAGAACAGTTGTAAATACTCATGACGTACCTGTGGAAATGGATTGTTTAAAGTTAAGTAATTCTTCTTATCTATGTTGTAAAAAAAGTGAAGTAATATTTTATGTGTTATAGTGTCCACTCGGTCTCCTCCTAAGGTAAACCAAAGAACCCGCTATTGTACCGGCGAGTGCATTTTCGTGCGGGACAACAAATAGTGACGAGTCTGGTTGTTATATAGTGCTACCTCGTCTACTTGCAAAGTGTTACAGTGTGCGTGTTCCTGTACATGATCCTGGGTTTGCCTTTTGATTGTATATTTCTGTGTATCAAATCAAGTGTTCTACCATGTGCCACCACAGGTGAAAGGGTACAGTACTTTGCCTTATTGGGTACAGTAACACCCGTTGTATAACAACACACTTCGTTGTTCTTGTCAGAACAGCGGTTTTATGGTAACACAATTTTATTCAATAGACTGAAACCGGATACTGATGGAGAAGAAAAGGACAATTTGTATATTTAATTATTAATATGTGCACTTCCTACAAAAATAAATCCCTATATCCAGTTTTGTGATGTTTGAGAAATGAGTGAATAGTTTATTGTGTGCTGACCACAGATAGTGGATGTAGAATCTGTAATTATCTTTGAGACAGTCATCTGGTCACCTTTAGTAGAACCAAAGAAAGGAAGTATTTCAGAGCACTAGAGAGCCTGCAGTGTGGCTGACCAATACGGTAACAGGATCCTCCTCCATTTCTGAGGCCTGGATGGCCTGGTGAACGGCCATGTTCCGACACTCTGTCGCTGGTTCCTGAAGCTGAAACACTTATTTTCAGTGTGCTCCGTGAAACTAAAGAATATGGGAGTGGTATGCATGTGGAATATTTAAGAGTAACTAGAAATAATGATTTTCCTTCTCAGGATATCTTCGAGAGCAAAATTTATTGGTGGGAAATTCATGTAAAGGTAGGCAGGTAAAACTCATGGGGAACTTAGGATTCTTTGGTAATGACCAACGGTCACAATGAAATCACGTGTTGTAATTTTACGCTGAGATACTTACGTGTGTAAATTTAAGATGAGAATTTTTAAGAATTGCGTGTGCAGAATTTGAATTAGGAAGAAGCACTTCTACATGGTGAGTACTGACTTTGTCTCAATCTGACCAAGAGACAATGGAAAACAGAAGTGCTTGTGCAAACTTTCAGTTGAGGGTCCGTATGTGAGATAATTAAGTAATCATGATACCTAAATTACCGTTATTAATTGCATTCGTGTGAAGGAAGTTACAAATTTTTTATACTCTGAGAGAGGAAAAGGTAAGTTAGCCATCTGCCTAGTAACAGGTGGGAGAGTTGCGACCGGAAAAGATCACGGTAGTAACCTCTCACAGGAAATGTCTCTAAATGAAGTTGTTCAGTTTCAGCAGAATGAAAAACTGCTGCTCAGTGTCCAGCAGATGACACAACTCCCATCGCAGCAAGCAGCACGGCCACCAGCTGCCGCATCTAAGTTTCGACCTTTCACTAGTAACGACAAGGAATGACCAGAAATTGAGCGCAGTTGGAGGCCCACTTCGCCGCATACAGCATTACCGGTACGAAGCACAAACCATGTTTACTTTCCATAATTGGAGCTGACGTCTACCGTCCGTTTTTAAAACTCTATCTCGATTCTCGTCCCGAGACTATTAGTTACGGCGAACTGGTTCGGCTGCTGACCGAATATTATGACAGTAAGGTGCATTTAGCAGCAGCAAGGTTTAAATTTCCTCGACTCTAGAATCAGCCGGCACAAACTTTCAAACAGTGGATTGCCGAACTCATAGCGTTAACAAGGCATTGTAGGTTGAAATGTTCTTGTGGACTCAGCTATAGGGAAGTCATACTACATGATACAATCACACAAAAAGCGTCAGACACAAGTATTTGCACTGCTATTCTAAAACTACCAGATCCAGACCTTGAAACAGTTCTGTCTATTGTGGAATCTCAAACTATTGTGGACACAACTGAAGTTGATTTTGAGTTTCTACATATTTCTGTTGTTAATAGTCCATAACGCACTCAGTCTAATGATTGTGATAGTGCAAAAACAGGACTGAGACAAACAGTATAAAAGTGAAACGGAAACCTGACGGCAAGCTGGGACACAGTGTATACAGAAAACCAACACACACCGATTTGTACCTAAATGCCTTCAGTTGCCACCACAGCTCCCAGCGTGAAGGCGTTTTGTGCACACTTGTTCACAGGGCACGATCGATCTGCGATCAGGAGAGCCTTCCAGCAGAACTGCAGCACCTAGAGACAACATTTCTGAAAAATGGGTACAACCAGAAGCAAATAAGACACGCACTCAGACAGACTGCGCCAAGAGAACAAGAAGAAGAAACAGAAGAACACATGTCGTTGGCGTGCATTCCGTTTGTCGGAAACACCTCAAGAAAAATCGGCAGAATCCTGGGGAAATACAATGTGAAATGTGTATTCCGACCCCCTGCAAAAACCTTGACTCTGCTGGGTTCAGTGAAAGATGACCGAGGCCTTCGAAAACCAGGCGTTTATCAAATTCCCTGTCAGTGCGGAAAATAATGCATTGGGAAGACAGTCCGCACTGAAGAAGAGAGGTGCCGCGAACACAAGCGCCATACTGAATTACGCCAGGCCACTAAATCAGCCATGGCTGACCATTGTATAAAGACTGGCCATACTATGGACTATGAAAAAACAAAAATACTCTGTCAATCCTCCTACTTCTGGGACTGCGTTACTAAAGAGGCCATCGAAATCCGACTACAGGACGATTTAATTAATAAAGACAGCGGCCTTCAACTTAGTTAGGCTTGGAACCCTGCACTCAGCCTGGAGAGAAAGATGCGGTCCCAAGGATTTAGGACCGCCCCCGACGGCGGCAACAGGGAGACTGCAAACCCCAGTTCAGACCCAGGCGCCTTCCCCCACCACCTCCAGTAGCCGCCGCGCCGGCCGCACCGAAGACACCAGGAGAGGAGCGGTGGAGGGTGTAACGCTTAGTATATATAGGGCGCCGAGAGGAACAACACAGCATTCGTCAGGAACCACCTGAAGATGGCAGCGTGTACGTCTGCCGAAATATTGTGGAGAAATTACGACGCTACCCGGTCGGATACCCGAGAACTGTTCAAACAGTATAAATATGGAGGTAAATACTTTCAGTCTTGCGGTAAACAATGTGTACTAGAGAATACAGGGAGGAATTCTTGTGATCACTGCTTTTTGAATCATGACTGGAAAGTTTCTTCTCGTCATGACTCAAGATGTTTGAGGTGTGGATGGCAGGGTCATATTAAAACAGATTGTATACAAGGCAACCCAGGCATGAGCAATGGTCAATGCCGTGTGGGCCCACGGCCACAGCATAGCTAGTACCAAGTGCATTATGTGTCGGCGGGGCAGTTCGAGCCAGCGCAAGCAACTGCTTGCACTTCTGCACCGCAGAATTCTTCCTCTGCAGTACGCAGTCAGGAGAAGAAACTTTTTGTTCAACTAAGAGTGGCACTTTTGTAACTGTTTCTCTTATTAATCAAGACACATGTTGCAGGACGGGTAACCCACAGCTTCAGTAGCCCACTTCTGTTTTGTATGCAAACAGACGTGAAATTCCAGTACTTGGCGTGTGCAGTTTGCCAGAAACTTTTCATAAAGTTATGAAACGTATATTGTTTCGTGTACTCTGTTCTAGAAACTGTCTAAACGTAGTGTTTTGTCCAACCTGTGCACAAGACAAATTGATGACATCAGTATTTCAGAGCCTCAAAATTATGTTTCTGACATGTATAATAAGTGCAAAGAACTATTTGAACCAGGTTTAGGAAGGGCTAATGGTTATGAAGCACACATTATTCTTAAAGACAACGCACAGCTGAGATATTCGCACACGTCCTGTCCCTCAAGCAGAACATTAGCAAGTTGCTCAGGAAATACACAGATGGAGAAACAATGGGCTTATCCGACCCACTTCTGTAACTCAATGGGCATCGCCCTTGGTAATTCTCAAAAAGCCATCAGGAGGTTTACGTCTGCGTGCTGACTTTGACGTAAGAGTTGTGTTCCTTCTACCAAGAAAAACTTTACTATTGAGGATAAATGCCCAGGGAACTCATCCTTCTACTTGCCTCCGATAAAAGATCTGCCGGTGACCTGTAACATAAAGGTGTTCCAAGCTGTTATGAGAAAGCTTATCTATTGTATCAAGTTCACTAGAACGCTGCCCAAAATGCTGGTCCGGTGAACAGGCGGTACCAGAAAGATGTTCCTTTTGTGTGGTCCCAAGAATGCAGAACGCATTTCAGCAATTAAAGGCCGCATTATTATGTCGTCATTGTTTGATTCATTTTGATCCAGCTAAGCCTGTTGTGTTAACTGCGGATGCATCTTCTTACGAGACTGGAACTGTGCTCTCCCACAGATTTGGGTCCTCTGATAGACCTATTGTTTTTGGCTTTAAAACTCTTAACAAAATTCATTGTAGTTACAGTCAGCTTCAGAAAGAGACGCTCACCATTACCTATGGTGTTACCTAGTTACAGCAATATTAGTACAGTTGAAAGTTCTATTTGATTACAGATCATCTGCCTTTAACGCCCTTGTTCCATCCTTCCAAGCCTGTCCCACCTTGGACAGTGCAAAACCTGCAATGTTTGGCTCTGATACTGTCTAATTATCAGTATGAGTTGTTGTACAGGCCCACTGCCCAACATTCGAGTGCTGATTTGTTGTCTTGGTTACCGGTCGGTACCAACAAAGCGTTTGATTCATCTGAGGAATCATGTTTTTAAATCGATGCTCAGGATTTTGAAGGTCTTCAAAATTTTTCTCTCGATTTTCGATGTCTTGCCACAGCAACTACTTCTGATCCGGCTCTTCAGGTTGTTTCGCAATACGTGCACCATGGGTGGCCATAAATTTTGAAATAAATTCCCCACCCAGTGGCATGTCTCTATTTTTCACATCGTCAGATGCTGTTCATGGGGTCAGGTGTTCTGCTGTTGCATACAGAGAATGACGATGCGTCTGTTATAATTCCTCACTTCTTGCAGCGGGAAGTTTTGTCTTCATTGCGTCAAGGTCATTGGGTTGTAGTTTGCTTGAAGAAACTCGGCAAATGTAATTGTACCTGGCAGGACATGGATGCTCGGATGCTGACTGCGGAACATAAATCAGCTCTTCTGCAATGGTTTTTTGAATGGCCACGTCCATCCAAACCAGGGCGATGCATCCATATTAATTTCGCAAGTCCATTGTGGATTACGCGATGGTTGTTGGTGGTGCGTTTATTCAGTAAATTTCCTTTTGTTGTCCCGTGACATCCACCACTACCACAGGTACGGTCTAAGCTTTGTCTTCTATTTTTTGTCTTGAAAGTCTTCCTGGGGTCATTGTCTTGGACAATGGACTATAATCCACATCAGCCAGTTTTCAGGAGTTTTGAGCCGCCAATGGCATCCACTACGTGACAACTGCTCGAGCGTTTGAAAGTCCCACGAATGAACTCCGTTCCTCCCACCCGCGGGAGCAAGCTTTAAAGATCTTTCTGTTCTGCTACCATTCCTTACCACGTGTTGGGAAGTCGCCGGTAGTATCATTACAGAGTCGTAGACACTGTACTCTGTTACATCTATTGCATCCACTGTGTAAACACTTCGTTTCGCCTTGTCAGACAAAGTTTCTATCACAGGATGACGTCTTCATGACATAACCGCTGCACCAGAAGGCCCAGGCTAGTGGAGAGTTGGGGAAAGCTGTGTAGTCGGCGATACCTCTCCACACCTCCACACATGGCAGTAACGAAGCTCACACAAGGCTGCACCTGCCGAAAAGGTGCCCTGCCATCCATCTTCTTGGCATCATGTCACTTGAAGGTTGGACAGCTGCAGTACCTAGTGAAGTTGCAGTTGCAGCACTTGAGTATCACATTGCGAGACTTGGTGCAGTCCCTGTTGTGGCGTGGGGCAACAAACTTAACGAAGTGGATGGGCATCATGCAGTAGCAGTCCACGTGATCCATGTACTGACGTGAGAAACACTGCACATCGTGGCCATTGGCTCAGAGTTCTTCTACAGTGACTCAGATGTGCGCCACAGACTCAATATGGAAAATATTTCTGTTATCCACATTGTTCACAAGGACAATAAGGAAGCACAGCATATCCCTATAAGCGTGAGGTGCTTCATGCTGGACATGCAGCACATGCCGAAGCCCAGTTCATCAAGATCTTTTCTTCTGGAGACATCTTGAAGGGAAGATGTCGGAAAACCACCTTCAGCAGCTTCAGAGGCTCCGAAGAATATGTATAACTATGGAGACCCTCTTTGCTGATGAGCTCCATCACACAGCGGTAGTCGTCAGCGGAGCGCAGGGTGACTTCGTAGAGGTCGCACCCGGCGACGCGAATCTAAGACGCTCGCTTAATCTTCATTTGAAATAATTTTATGTCGTCTTTCCATTGGACGACAATGGGTGGCGAGGTTGAATGCATCTTCATCTGTGGCGCAGTGTCACAGTGGCTCTGTGAGTCAGAGATATCATCAAAACAGTTGGCAATATGCAGAGGCAGAGTCTGACAAAGCACTGGTGAAGCTGTATAAGAAGAAGCAGCGGTGGCGGCATACTGGGGGGAGGAGTCATCCTCTTCGGTAGCAGCATGATGGTGCGAGTGACCTGAACCACCTCCCTTCGTTCTTCTGGATGCCTCCCTTCAGGAAGGAGTCCCACGAAGAACGTGATATTTGCTTCCGGAGTGCCACCCACAGTAGCATGTTGGTCCATAGCAGGCGCGGCGACTGTAGACGACGACAACAGAATTGCTGGCGGCAGGAGCAGAAGCAGGCTCCTGAGATTTACCGCCGACAGGAGACGGCACGGCAAGTTGATAATCTCGGCCGGATCGCGGCGGCGTTGTTGACTTTCGATGGCGAGACGATGAGCGTAGCAAGCTCCGCTAGACGGCGATCCACCACACCAATCGCCTCTTTTTCTCTCCAATCTACAGACTTCCACGTCGTGACTCCGTCTGGCGTGAAAGCGAACGTCTGCTCTGTTACACGCCGTGAAAGACCAACAGCGTGTATGCCAGAAAACGTCACTGCTGCCCCATAAGGCCAAGCGAATTTACAGAGCCTCAGTGATGGAAGCTGGCACAAACGATGAATCTCTATCGAGTACCTCTGACACTACATTCTGCCGACTGGGTCAAAGAGTAGTTTTACCTGTATGGGTCCGAATTATTCTAATTTTATAATTTTAGCATTTTGGTTAGCTCATGATATGTACACTCCTGGAAATTGAAATAAGAACACCGTGAATTCATTGTCCCAGGAAGGGGAAACTTTATTGACACATTCCTGGGGTCAGATACATCACATGATCACACTGACAGAACCACAGGCACATAGACACAGGCAACAGAGCATGCACAATGTCGGCACTAGTACAGTGTATATCCACCTTTCGCAGCAATGCAGTCTGCTATTCTCCCACGAAGACGATCGTAGAGATGCTGGATGTAGTCCTGTGGAACGGCTTGCCATGCCATTTCCACCTGGCGCCTCAGTTGGACCAGCGTTCGTGCTGGACGTGCAGACCGCGTGAGACGACGCTTCATCCAGTCCCAAACATGCTCAATGGGGGACAGATCCGGAGATCTTGCTGGCCAGGGTAGTTGACTTACACCTTCTAGAGCACGTTGGGTGGCACGGGATACATGCGGACGTGCATTGTCCTGTTGGAACAGCAAGTTCCCTTTCCGGTCTAGGAATGGTAGAACGATGGGTTCGATGACGGTTTGGATGTACCGTGCACTATTCAGTGTCCCCTCGACGATCACCAGTGGTGTACGGCCAGTGTAGGAGATCGCTCCCCACACCATGATGCCGGGTGTTGGCCCTGTGTGCCTCGGTCGTATGCAGTCCTGATTGTGGCGCTCACCTGCACGGCGCCAAACACGCATACGACCATCATTGGCACCAAGGCAGAAGCGACTCTCATCGCTGAAGACGACACGTCTCCATTCGTCCCTCCATTCACGCCTGTCGCGACACCACTGGAGGCGGGCTGCACGATGTTGGGGCGTGAGCGGAAGACGGCCTAACGGTGTGCGGGACCGTAGCCCAGCTTCATGGAGACGGTTGCGAATGGTCCTCGCCGATACCCCAGGAGCAACAGTGTCCCTAATTTGCTGGGAAGTGGCGGTGCGGTCCCCTACGGCACTGCGTAGGATCCTACGGTCTTGGCGTGCATCCGTGCGTCGCTGCGGTCCGGTCCCAGGTCGACGGGCACGTGCACCTTCCGCCGACCACTGGCGACAACATCGATGTACTGTGGAGACCTCACGCCCCACGTGTTGAGCAATTCGGCGGTACGTCCACCCGGCCTCCCGCATGCCCACTATACGCCCTCGCTCAAAGTCCGTCAACTGCACATACGGTTCACGTCCACGCTGTCGCGGCATGCTACCAGTGTTAAAGACTGCGATGGAGCTCCGTATGCCACGGCAAACTGGCTGACACTGACGGCGGCGGTGCACAAATGCTGCGCAGCTAGCGCCATTCGACGGCCAACACCGCGGTTCCTGGTGTGTCCGCTGTGCCGTGCGTGTGATCATTGCTTGTACAGCCCTCTCGCAGTGTCCGGAGCAAGTATGGTGGGTCTGACACACCGGTGTCAATGTGTTCTTTTTTCCATTTCCAGGAGTGTATTTGGGAAGAAGTAGCATGTATTTTCACTCATTTTGGAAAGTAGGCACTAACAATGTTGTAAGGCACTCTGCGCTGTATAACGCATTTCTTGTACCACTTTCTACCTCAGTTTCCTAGGTCTTTCTGAGGGACCTGACTTAACAAATCAGCCGAGCAAGATGACGCAATGGGTAGCACACTGGACTCGCATTCGGGAGGACGACGGTTCAATCCCGCGTCCGGCCATCCTGATTTAGGTTTCCGTGATTTCCCTAAATCGCTCCAGGCAAATGCCGGGATGGTTCCTGTGAAAGGGCGCGGCCGACTTCCTTCCCCGTCCTTCTCTAATCCGATGAGACCGATGACCTCGCTGTCTGGTCTCCTCCCCCAAACATTACCAACCCAACCCACTTAACAAATCAGTGGTGAATCGTACAGCTTTCCTTTTTATGTTTGCTGTCTCTTCCGTTAATCCAACTTAGTAAGGGTCTCATATT
This sequence comes from Schistocerca nitens, assembly GCF_023898315.1. NCBI lineage: Eukaryota > Metazoa > Arthropoda > Insecta > Orthoptera > Acrididae > Schistocerca > Schistocerca nitens. The sequence goes on along the minus strand of NC_064616.1, from coordinate 178,986,243 downwards.
GAAAAACAATACCCAAGAAACACTCAAAGAAATTTTTTTTAAGTGAACTCTTTCGTGCGTGTATTGAGATTCTTCCAGTAAATCTGTGCATGGCTACCGTCTTCCCCACGTCCAGGTCTACGTGGTCGTTCCCCTTAAAATCGCTCCAGACATGAACTGCTAGGTACGTGAAAGTTGTGACTGATTCGACTGAATTTTTTCTAATTACATGGTCAACTGATGTCAGATATTTTAGTCTCTTAAGTGCATGGTATTATATTTATTTATGTTTAGAGAGCTCTGCCAATCTTTATATCAGGCACTGACCGTCTGCAAGTCTCTCTGTATTTTGTAAGACGCTTCCGACGATTTCCCTATGTAAGCCTGCCATTCCTTTTTAAACTGAACCTGAGTGTTCATAAAAGTTTATGAACCCGGTCTCTGGCCCAAAATGAAGGGTCGGTGTGGCCGAGCGATTCTAGGCGCTACAGTCTGGAACCGCGCTGCTGCTACGGTCGCAGGTTCGAATCCTGCCTCGGATATGGATGTGTGTGATGTCCTTATGTTAGTTAGGTTTCAGTAGTTCTAAGTTCCAGGGGACGGATGACCTCAGAAGTTAAGTCCCAAAGTGCTCAAAGACATTTGAACCACCAAATACCGAACATGAACCATCAAGAACGCAGTGTGACTACAAATACTAATTTTCGGAAATGGCAAAAGTTATTGAAACTGCAACGAAAGACGGGTTTTCTATGGCCCACGCCGGGTCAGACGTGGGGAAAATGGGTTGCCAGGTAGGCTGTGAGTAACAGTTCTAATGATGAAGACATAAAAGCTTCTCTTCTCCTTCTTTGGAACTTAATTACACAAACAACAAGCTGTTCTCAATCAAGTCTCTGTCCTGAAGTGGTTGAGAACCGGTAAGTCTGGTGGACTGTCAGCCACGGAACACTTAATCACAATCATGAAAGCCACAGCCAATGGCTTACATAGTGCACTAATTGTATCTGACTCCATGACGATTACGACGCGCCTCTAATTCTAGAGGTCCGCCGGCCGCTGTGGCCGAGAGGTTCTAGGCGCTTCAGTCCGGAACCGCGCTGCTGCTACGGTCGCAGGTTCGAATCGTGCCTCGGGCATGGATGTGTGTCATGTCCTTAAGTTAGTTAGGTTTAAGTAGTTCTAAGTGTAGGGGACTGATGACCTAAGATGTTAAGTCACATAGTGCTTAGAGCCATTTAAACCAATCTAGAGGTCCGCTGTTTTGTTGTAGCGTGACAACGATGGCTGGGAACTCCACACAGCATCAGAGGCGAAGATCTGAGGTCTGTAGACTGCCTGGTGTCAAAGAGCAGGCCACTGGAAGTTCCAGGAGAGACTCTGATAGATGAACCACAGTAGCGATCGGCATAAAGCCCAAAGAACTTATTCATGGAGAGCTCGATGTGAACTGCCGTTCCGTCTTTGTGTGCTGGTATAAATATGGTCGCAACGTATGGATACGGTGTGACCTACCTGCAGGCGCATGAGTTTCGGAGGTGAAATAGTGCCTGCGATAGCAACGCTATGGTTGTAGATGCGGCCGGCCGCGGTGGTCTCGCGGTTCTAGGCGCGCAGTCCGGAACCGTGCGACTGCAACGGTCGCAGGTTCGAATCCTGCCTCGGGCATGGCTGTGTGTGATGTCCTTAGGTTAGTTAGGTTTAAGTAGTTCTAAGTTCTAGGGGACTGATGACCACAGCAGTTGAGTCCCATAGTGCTCAGAGCCATTTGAACCATTTTTTTGTTGTGGATGCGCTTGCTGCTGTCGGCGAGCCTATCGCCTCTCGTGACGGCTGTTGACTATTCTGTGGACAACAAACCAGCCAGTTTGCCTGCTGTCGGGATATTTAGTAAGACACGAGGCACGTGCTGGTCACTGATAGGATTCCCGGTGTTAAAGATGGCTGCAGAGAATGACGCCTGATGCTTGGCCACCTGTGGGATATGGTTGTGTGACTGGTTGCTATCTTGCAGGCGCGTAGCTGCGGATACAGCAGATGGGTTGTGTGTGTGTGAAATCTTATGGGACTTAACTGCTAAGGTCATCAGTTCCTAAGCTTACACACTACTTAACCTAAATTATCCTAAGGATGACTGCACACACCCATGCCCGAGGGAGGACTCGAACGTCCGCCGGGATCAGCCGCACAGCCCATGACTGCAGCGCCCTAGACCGCTCGGACCATGGGTTACTCAGAAGTAATACAGCTGAGATCTGAATTAGAACTTGGCCTGAAAACACCATACAATACTGCCTCAAAGTGTGATAAATTCTTTATTATAGGCTAAATTTGTGTAGGATAAATCTGTTTGTCATTTGTGGCCTAACCTGAAAACTGAGGGTTTTTATGGTGGAAGCAATAATTTATTTGGAGACTGTCTCTGCTGCCACGTGTCTCGAAGTACTGCATTTGTGTCACCTTACCTGAATAGCTGAAAAAATTTTACAGAAGATAACTGCAAGTGCTGCTTATGATTATATCATAGCCACTGATCAAGTTGCAGTGTACATGAATGGAGCACGCTCTGTGTGAAGCAGATCTTAAATATGCACACAGGGAGGTAAGATACATGTGGTGGAATTTGTGAACAATGGAAAATGTGTAAGATAATAAATTTGCGGATACCAAATGTATGAGAGATCCAGTATAATGTTTGAGTACGCAAGGTACACAGAGTTAATCTTTATAAACAAGCACAAACACCGTATTAAACCGTGTAATATAGCCTCCAAACATCATGGCACGATAACACTTAAAAATAAATTTATGAACTTCTAAAAAATAACCTTGAGAATGAGAGAAGCTGTTTATAGCTCGCTTGAAATTACGGATGATTAACTCAGGAACAGATAACGATCATCATGTATTCTGATGGGATCACAAAGCGAAAACAAATACCTAACTTTTTCAATGACAAGTCCAAATCCATAATTTAAAGCGAAAAGGATACGATCTTACATAACCCAAATACACTTGTGACTTCAATTCACGTGAATGAATACTCGCAGCTTGTTGCACTCTCACAATTGTGCTTAGATTTGCTGGTCGAATCCAAAAATGGTTCATATGGCTCTGAGCACTATGGGACTTAACATTTGTGGTCATCAGTCCCCTAGAACTTAGAACTACTTAAACCTAACTAACCTAAGGACATCACACACATCCATGCCCGAGGCAGGATTCGAACCTGCGACCGTAGCGGTCACGCGGTTCCAGAGTGTAGCGCCTAGAACCGCACGGCCACACCGGCCGGCGCTGGTCGAATGCGCCCACATCAAATACACAAGATAAGTGTCTAAGTCACTTCTGCTCGATTTGCTGCCTTCGAAGAGCTTAAAACACACGAGGCTTCCAGTCGAAAAATATACGCCCACCGCTCTGACTGGCTGTCACCGGTCTCCACAAGAGATACCCGCTCGATCCTGTTGAAAAGATGTGCCTGACATAGTCGGCTGATTAACGTGTGGCACGCTGGTGCGCAGTTTATGAGAGATGTTCGCACTACAGTGGCTGCCTCTCAACTTCCCTGTTCACAAATTCATCGGCTATGAATAGCGTCATAGAGCTACATATGTAATCAGCCAAGTCATCTCTGTGTATCCAAAACAACAGCTGTCCTATCACTTTGTCTTAAGGGGGCCAGGGAAGCTGCACTGCTGGCCACCGTAAATGCAACACCAAGAAAGACAAGAGGTAGCACAACAAAACTGATTTTGTAGATAACATGTTGACCAAGTATCAAATGATTACGTTTACAGAAGTCTGTGACATGTGGTTCCTTCCAGAATCAGTAGCCAGAGTAGCCGCCGTTGTTGGAGATCACCGCTGCCACACGTCTCGGCATTGAGTCAAAGAGACGTTGGATGTGTTCCTGGGGTACAGCAGCCCAAGCAGCTTCCACACGTTGCCAAAGATCATCTGGTGTGGCAGCTGGGGATGTAATCTGGGTCACTCGTTGAGAAACCATGGACCACATGTTTTCTATCAGCAAAAGATCCGGAGAGCGAGCCGGCCAGGGAAGCAGTTCAATCTGGTTATTGACGAAGAACCTTTGGACAATGCGTGCCACGTGTGGTCGCGCATTATCCTGTTGAAATATGGCTGTGGCCGAGCCCTGAAGGTAAGGAAGGACAACTGGCTCCAGCACCTCGGATATGTAGCGCCGGCTATTTAAAGTACCGGCAATGCGTACCAGAGGCGTGCGAGAGTAATATCCAATACCGCCCCATACCATAATACCCGGTGCAAGACCAGTGTGGCGGTGCATAATGCAGCTGTCCAGCATCCTCTCTCCACGGTGTCTCCACACTCGAATCCGACCATCGTGGTGCTGCAGACAGAAGCGTGCCTCGTCAGTAAAGACAACGTCATTCCATTCTGCCGTCCACATCCGTCTGTCATCACACCATTGGCGACGGAGACGTCTGTGGTTCTGCGTCAATGGTAGACGACGCAATGGACGTCTTGTGGACAGACCACTCTGCTGTAAACGGCGTCGAATGGTACGCGCAGACACTGGATGATGCGTTACAGACGCAATGTGCTGTGCTATGGTTCGGGATGTCACTGAGCGATCCGCCACTGCCATGCGCACAATTTGCCTATCAGCACGTGCAGTGGTGCACCGAGGTGAATGCGATCGACCACGTTGGTCCGTCGTACCCTCCTGCATCCAACGGTCACATATCCGCATTACAGTTGTTTGGTTTCGTCCAACACGACTAGCGATTTCTCTGTATGATAATCCACAATCTCGGTAAGCCACTATCCTTCCTCTGTCGAACTCGGATACTTGATCAAAAGATGTTCGCTGTTGTCTACGAGGCATAACTGATCGTCTTGTGAAACAACCACAAGGTAAACACACGTGCCGAACGTACACTCGTCGAAATCGCCAAGCCTTAAATGGCGCTATGAGGTGGCGCCACAGGCGCGCGTGATGTGCGTCTGTGCTGAAATTCTAATCAGTTGCATATCTCATCGCTGCAAACTCATGACGTAATTTTCACGTGATTCGGATGCTTCCTTCAGGGTGTTGCATTTACGGTGGCCAGCAGTGTACATTGGCTTCTATAATGCATCCCCATAGTTGTAGTGTGATAGAAGTCATGGGATAGCGATATGCACATACACCACATATACCGATGGAGGTAGTATCGCGTCCATAAAGTATAAAAGGCCAGTGCATTGGCGGATCTGACATTTGTACTCAGGTCACTCATGTGGAATGGTTTCCAACGTGGTTAAGGGCGCACGATGGGAATTAATAGACTTTGAACGCTGAATGGTAGTTGGAACTAAACACTTGGGACATTCCATTTCGAAATTCGTTAGGGAATTCAATATTCAGAGATCCTCAGCGTCAAGACTGCGCCGAGAATACCAAATTTCTCACCATGGACAATACAGAGCCCGACGGCCTTCAATTAAAGACTGAGAGCAGAGGCGTTTGCGTAGAGTTGTCAGTGCTAAAAGACAAGCAACACTGCGTGAAATAACCGCAGAAACCAATGTAGGAGGTCTGGCGAACGTATCCGTTAAGACAGTCCGGCGTTTTGCGTTAATGGGCTATAGCACCAGAAGACCGACTTGAGTGCCTTTGCTAACAGCACGGCGCCACCTGCAGCGCCTCTCCTGGGCTCGTGGCCATGTCGGTTGGACTCTGGACGACTGGAAAACCATGATCTGGTCAGAAGAGTCCCGATTTCAGCTGGTAAGAGTGATGGTAGGGTTCGAGGGTGGAGTAGACCCCACAAAGCCACGGATACAAGCTGTCGACAAGGCTTTGTGCAAGCCGGTGGTGGCACCATCACGATGTGGGCCGTGTATGCATGGAATGATAGGATCCTCGGTTATGGTCGACTACTTGGAGGCCATTTGCAGCAATTCATGGAATTCCTGTTCCCAAACAAAGATTGAAGTTTTACGATGAAAATGCGCCATGTCACCGGACCACAATTGGTCGCCATCGGTTTGAAGAATATTTTGGACGACTAAAGCGAATGATTTGGCCACCCAGATCGCCCGATATGAATCCCATCGAACACTTATGGAAGATTACCGAGAGGCCAGTATGTGCACCAAACCCTGCACCGGCAACACTTTAACAATAATGGACGGCTATAGTGGCAGCATGGCTAACTATTTCTGCAAGGGGCTTTCAGCGACTTGTTGAGTTCAGGCTACGTCGAGTTTCTGCACTACGCTTGTCCAAAAAAGGTCCGACACGATATTAGCAGGTATCCAATGTCTTTTGTCACTTCACTGAATTTAATTTGCGGGGAGTATTTTTGCTGGCAATCACATTTCTTTTCGGATATTCCGTCTGTGGTGGAGCAGAATTGTATTGAAGGCTACCTGTAAGTAAAAAAAAACACGACACCCAACTGAGCTCCACTATATATCACCTTCTGCATCTCTTCAACGAACAGGAAAAAGTAGGTTTCTTAGGGTCGGTGCTTGTGATTCCTACATCGTAGTTCTTTGATCTCCAGGTATGTGATCGAACGCTAAGACAATATAATTTGTTCCAAAATGAAATCGACGTCAGTGAGGGAGGTCTATATTTCTGTGCGTCAAAACTGGGACTTTTTCTTACAGATTCAAACAACTTGTACACTTATTTATGGTAAACTGATGGTAGAAAGGGGGCCAGTTTCTCCGCATATTAAATATAAAATCTAACAGGAACCTGATCAGATCCTGTGCTCTCTTCTCTGCCGATCGACTGTTTTTTAGTTCGGCTCTCACTAGTTTCTACACCCCTGGAAATGGAAAAAAGAACACATTGACACCGGTGTGTCAGACCCACCATACTTGCTCCGGACACTGCGAGAGGGCTGTACAAGCAATGATCACACGCACGGCACAGCGGACACACCAGGAACCGCGGTGTTGGCCGTCGAATGGCGCTAGCTGCGCAGCATTTGTGCACCGCCGCCGTCAGTGTCAGCCAGTTTGCCGTGGCATACGGAGCTCCATCGCAGTCTTTAACACTGGTAGCATGCCGCGACAGCGTGGACGTGAACCGTATGTGCAGTTGACGGACTTTGAGCGAGGGCGTATAGTGGGCATGCGGGAGGCCGGGTGGACGTACCGCCGAATTGCTCAACACGTGGGGCGTGAGGTCTCCACAGTACATCGATGTTGTCGCCAGTGGTCGGCGGAAGGTGCACGTGCCCGTCGACCTGGGACCGGACCGCAGCGACGCACGGATGCACGCCAAGACCGTAGGATCCTACGCAGTGCCGTAGGGGACCGCACCGCCACTTCCCAGCAAATTAGGGACACTGTTGCTCCTGGGGTATCGGCGAGGACCATTCGCAACCGTCTCCATGAAGCTGGGCTACGGTCCCGCACACCGTTAGGCCGTCTTCCGCTCACGCCCCAACATCGTGCAGCCCGCCTCCAGTGGTGTCGCGACAGGCGTGAATGGAGGGACGAATGGAGACGTGTCGTCTTCAGCGATGAGAGTCGCTTCTGCCTTGGTGCCAATGATGGTCGTATGCGTGTTTGGCGCCGTGCAGGTGAGCGCCACAATCAGGACTGCATACGACCGAGGCACACAGGGCCAACACCCGGCATCATGGTGTGGGGAGCGATCTCCTACACTGGCCGTACACCACTGGTGATCGTCGAGGGGACACTGAATAGTGCACGGTACATCCAAACCGTTATCGAACCCATCGTTCTACCATTCCTAGACCGGAAAGGGAACTTGCTGTTCCAACAGGACAATGCACGTCCGCATGTACCCCGTGCCACCCAACGTGCTCTAGAAGGTGTAAGTCAACTACCCTGGCCAGCAAGATCTCCGGATCTGTCCCCCATTGAGCATGTTTGGGACTGGATGAAGCGTCGTCTCACGCGGTCTGCACGTCCAGCACGAACGCTGGTCCAACTGAGGCGCCAGGTGGAAATGGCATGGCAAGCCGTTCCACAGGACTACATTCAGCATCTCTACGATCGTCTCCATGGGAGAATAGCAGCCTGCATTGCTGCGAAAGGTGGATATACACTGTACTAGTGCCGACATTGTGCATGCTCTGTTGCCTGTGTCTATGTGCCTGTGGTTCTGTCAGTGTGATCATGTGATGTATCTGACCCCAGGAATGTGTCAATAAAGTTTCCCCTTCCTGGGACAATGAATTCACGGTGTTCTTATTTCAATTTCCAGGAGTGTATATCTGTCGTTTTCACATCCATGTGACAGTTGAGCGTAGAATACGTGCTGTGATCTTCTTCGGAGAAGCAGTTTCGAAAGAAGGAATTTAGTATTTCGGCCTTCATTTTATCACCTTCCGTTTCCCTGCTGTTTTGTCTTTCAGACTGGTATTTCAAATGTTTTGCAATAGTCACTCAATTGTATACCGAAACTTTGAGCAATTCCTTCCCACGTGAGTGCAGCAAGTCTTCCACAGTCCTGCTTTACTTTATTTTCTACGAAATACATAGGGTGACCAAAACCAAACAGACATTATGCAACGGCTTCTCAACATACTGATGAGAAAGCTCTTGTAGCGTGAATGAATCGATGAGTGTAGGATGGTGAGAATAATTAACAGAACTAGCTCTCCAGTTTGTTAGCACTTCGCCATTATCACATAAAGGTATCTTACCTGCCGATTTGCGTTCCCTGAGCGTGGCAGCATTGAAGATGGAAACTACAGCAGATGTTTCCGCCAGAAGATGTTATGTACACTACTGGCCAATAAAATTGCTACACCAAGAAGAAATGCAGATGATAAACGTGGGTTCATTGGACAAATCTGTTATACTAGAACTGACATGTGATTACATTTTGGGTGCATTGATCCTGAGAAATCAGTACCCAGAACAACCACCTCTGGCCGTAATAACGGCCTTGATACGCCTGGGCAGTGAGTCAAACAGAGCTTGGATGGCGTCTACAGGTACAGCTGCCCATGCAGCTTAAACACGATACCACAGTTCATTAAGAGTAGTGACTGGCGTATTGTGACGAGCCAGTTGCTCGGCCACCATTGACCAGACGTTTTCAATTGGTGAGAGATCTGGAGAATGTGCTCGCCAGGGAAGCAATCGAACATTTTCTGTATCCAGAAAGGCCCGTACAGGACCTGCAACATGCAGTCGTGCATTATCCTGCTAAAATGTAGGGTTTCGCAGGGATCGAATGAAGGGTAGAGCCACGGGTCGTAAAACATCTGAGATGTAACGTCCACTGTTCAAAGAGCCATAAATGCGAAGAAGAGGTGACCGAGACGTGTAACCAATGGCACCCCATACCATCACGCCGGGTGATACGCCAGTATGACGATGACGACTACACGCTTCCTATGTGCGTTCACCGCGATGTCGCCAAACACGGATGCGACCATCATGATGCTGTAAACAGAACCTGGATTCAACCGGAAAAAATGACGTTTTGCCATTCGTGCACCCAGGTTCGTCGTTGACTACACCATTGCAGGCGCTCCTGTCTGTGATGCAGCTTCACGGGTAACCACAGCCATGGTCTCCGAGCTGATAGCCCATGCTGCTGCAAACGTCATCGAACTGTTCGTGCAGATGGTTGTGGCTGCACGATCCGTTACAGCCATGCGGATAAGATGCCTGTCATCTCGACTACTACTGATACGAGGCCGTTGGGATCCAGCACAGCGTTCCGTATTACCCTCCTGAACCCACCGATTCCATATTCTGCTAACGTCATTGGATCTCGACCAACGCGAGCAGCAATGTCGCGATACGATAAACCGCAATCGCGATAGGCTTCAATCCAACCTTTATCAAAGTCGGAAACGTTATGGTACGCATTTCTCCTCCTTACACGAGGCATCACAACAACGTTTCACCAGGCAAAGCCGGTCAACTGCTGTTTGTGTATGAGAAATCGGTTGGAAACTTTCCTCATGTCAGCACATTGTAGGTGTCGCCACCGGCGCCAACCTTGTGTGAATGCTCTGAAAAGCTAATCATTTGCATATCGCGGCATCTTCTTCCTGTCGGCTAAATTTCGCGTCTGTAGCATGTCATCTTCGTGGTGTAGCAATTTTAAAGGCGAGTAGTGTAATTCCTGCGGTCGAGGTAAGTGGGAGCGGATTTCTACCAATGTAATTTTACATATGACTGATTCCAAGGTAATGGAAGCCAATAAATGTTAACTAAAGATGGCGGCGACTTCTACACTAACGATTTAACATCGTCGCGAACCAACCTCAGAATGGGCTCCATCTGAAATCTGCAACCGAATGGGCCTGGAGAGCAGCTCTCCAAGGGTCGATTGCCTCGGAGGAGGCACAGTGAGGTACATGCTATGACAAAAAATAGTTCCTATAGCTAATATTATCGGGTGCGAACGGATGGGAGGAGCAGCACTCACCATTCATGTGGCTTTTCGGACGGAAGGGCGTGAACGACTCCCGGGTTTTGATCATTCTGCAGTGGAGTCAGGAGGGAGACTCCTGCCAAACGAAGGTCAGCTAAGATGCTGACGTGTCCGTGTCTCCAATTTGAACGCAACGGCTCCATTCTTCACCAATTTACGCCATCTTATGACTTTCTTAAAGTATCTAGACAGATCATAGGCGCGTCCAGAAAACTGAGAAAAATTAATGTTTTGATAGAAATTCGGGTACATCTACATCTACATGGTTACTCTGCAGTTCACACTTAAGTGCCTGGCAGAGGGTTCATCGAACCATTTTCATACTACTTCCCTACCATGCCACTCTCGAATGGCGCGTGGGAAAAAGGAAGACCGGAATCGTTCTGTTCGAGATCTGATTTCTTTTACTTTATTATAATGATCATTTCTCCCTACGTAGGTGGGTGTCAACAAAATATTTTCGCATTCGGAAGAGAAAGTTGGCGATTGAAATTTCGTAAATAGATCTCGCCGCAAAGAAAACCACCTTTGTTTCAGTGACTGCCACCCCAACTCGCGTATATATCAGTGACTCTCTCACCCCTACTGCGCGATAACACGAAACGAGCTGCCCTTCTTTGCACTTTTTCGTTATCCTCCGTCAATCCTACCTGGTAAGGATCACATACCACTCAGCAATATTCCAGCAGAGGACGGACAAGTGTAATGTAGGCTGTTTCTTTAGTGGGTTTGTCGCAGCTTCTAAGTGTTCTGCCAACAAAGCGCAGTATTTGTTTCGCCTTTCCCACAATATTATCTACGTGGTCTTTCCAATTTAAGTTGCTCGTAATTGTAATTCCTAGGTATTTAGTCGAATTGACAGCCCTTAGATTTGTGCGATTTATCGTATACCCAAAGTTTATAGGATTTCTTTTAGTACCCATGTGGATGACCTCGCACTTTTCTTTGTTTAGTGGCAATTGCCACTTTTCGCACCATACACAAATTCTCTCTAGGTCATTTTGTAATTGGAGTTGATCGTCTGATGATTTTAGTGGACGGTAAATTGCAGCGTCATCTGCAAAAAATCTATAGGGGTTGCTCAGATAATGACGTAGATCATTTATGTAAATCAGGAACAGCAGAGGGCCTATGACACTACCTCTCGGAACGCCAGATATAACTTCTGTTCTACTCGATGATTTACCGTCTATCACTACGAACTGTGACCTCTCTGAGAGGAAATCACGAATCCGGTCACACAACTGAGTCGATACTCCATATGCACGCAATTTGATTAATAGTCACTTGTGAGGAACGGTATCTAAAGCCTTCTGGAAATCTAGGAATATGGAATCGATCTGAGATCGCTTTTCGACAGCACTCATTACTTCATGGGAATAAAGAACGATATTTTCTGAATCCGTGTTGGTCATGTATCAATAAGTCATTTTCTTCAAGATGATTCATAATGTTCGAGTACAGTATATGCTCCAAAATCCTACTGCAAATTGAGGTCAGTGATATGGGCGTGAAATTCAATGGGTTACTCCTATTTCCTTTCTTGAATTTTGGTGTCACCTGTACTACTTTCCAGTCTTTAGGAACAGATCTATCGTCAAGTGAGCGGTTGTAAATGATTGCTAAGAAAGGCGCTATTGTGTCTGAATACTCTGAAAGGAACGTGATGGGTATGCCATCTGGACCGGAAGACTTGCCTTTCTTAAGTGGTTTGAGTTGTTTCGCAATACCTAAGATGTCTACTTTTATGTCACTCATGCTAAGAGCTGTTCTGGTTCCGAATTCTGGAAAATTTATTTCGTCTTCTTTCGTGAAGGAATTACGGCAAACTGTATTTAGTAACTCCGCTTTAGTGGCACCATCATCGGTAACATTTCCATCGCTATCGCCCAGTGACGGTATTGACTATTTTTTGCCACTAGTGTACTTTACATACGACCAGAATCTGTTTGGGTTATCTATCATATTTTGAGACAATGTTTCATTGTGGAAACTATTAAAAGCATCTCGCATTGATGTCAGCACTAAATTTCGAGCTTCTGTGAAACTTAGCCAGTCTCGGGGATTTTGCGTTCTTCTGAATTTGGCATGCTTTTTTCGTTGCTTCTGCAACAGTGTTCTCACGTGTTTTGTGTACCATGGTGGATCAGTCCCGTCTCTTATTAACTTATGCAGTATGAATCTACCTATTGCTGTCGATACTGTATCTTTGAATTTGAGCCATATCTGGCCTACACTTAAAAGTTTTTCGATTGTTAAACATTCACACAATAGGCCAGCTATTGCGATCATTGGATTTATAATTTGTCTCTTGTATGAATCATTGACTGAACAGATTATTAATCGAATAATTGAGTATACTTTCTTCGTGAGACACTGGACGATACAGCCACTGGAACCTCTTCATGTGTAGCCGGTACATCGCTAAAACTTCTCAGGTTTACATCCTCATGCGTTATGGCGTGTGTTACGTAAGACCAGCTGAAGCAAACCTCATATGAAGAAATTAGACATTGAGGATCCAAATATCCAGGTACTACATCATTCAGAAAGTACCAGCAGGTCTTTTCTGATATTGCTATACAACAACGACTTTTTATATTGATCGACAAAAAGATTTAGGCGCCTAGAGGGAGAGTAGGATGTGAAATGAAATTCCACATGGTGATAGGTTACGTGGTATTATTGCAGTGGTTACAAAATGAAGTTAAATGAACAGCTAAATTGGCAGTTTGCATACACTCCTGGTCCATATGTGTGGGGTGTTGCAGCCACTTGGCTCTGGACATTATGCATCGATTCAGTAGGGAAGGATATCATAAAGCCATTGTATCCTCTTTGAGATAAACTGATCCATAACTGTTAAGACCGCCCCTCGATGTCCTGGATATTAGCACTGGGATGGACTAGGCGTCAAGGTTCGTCCATGACATTTTATATTGGAGACTGATCGAAGGATCTTGCTGACCAAGAAAATCTCCAAAAATCCAGGCAATTCCTAGAGCCACGTGCCGCATACTGCATGTGGTTATGTGTTGAAAAATGTTACGAGGATACTGTGTCATGAGAAGCAACACATGAGGATGCAGGATGTTTGTCACACACTGCTGTCTGTCAGAGTTCTCTAATTACTATCAGCAGTTACGTGCAGGCGTGCCTACGGCTCTCCATACCATGACGCCAGAGACAACACCCGTATGTCTCCCCAAAACATTGTCATGGTGCGTCATCTCTCATAAGCGCCAAGGTAGTGTAGAACATAGATTCATCACTGAAAATGGTGCGATGAAACTCATCAGCTGTCCACACTTACCCTGGCACATGAACTAGAGTGATCTATGGACTACGCGCGGTTTTGGTGTTCCACGAAGGTTCGGTTAATCCGCAGAATCGGGGTCGTACCGCGCCACTAGACGGGTCCCCAAGTACTGGGTAGGGTAGCTGTTCTTGAATAAACTGAATAAGCGGCTCCAGAATACAAGATCTGGGTGATTGTTTTTTTTACTTTGGCCTCTATCCACCCCTACATCCCCTCCTGGAACTCATCGTCGATGAAGTAGTTTATATACGAATATATAAACCACGTGATAGTTCTCGTCTTTGAAGCCGGGAACGTTTTAAAATCCGTGTACGTTATCTTCTTGGTGCTAATTTCAGCTGCTGTTGTCGTTAATAGCATTGCGGATTTACTCGTAAATTTAATCCACTTCCATAAGCCTGGTATTCGTGAACAACCTACTGTTCAGTGCAGTGCTGTGTCAGTCAAGCCACAGTTTTCACAGTAAGGCTTTCCCGTGAGCCTCACATGGTGTCGCCGTGATGCTGTTGGAAACATATTGTTTAAGAACATGTAAGCGCAGCGTTCGAGCGCGCCGTTGATCTCATAGTAGTCGCATCCGAAAAGTTAGATCAGACTAGCTTCCAGTGAAGATTTTTGTGTTTCATTTGGGTGATTGGTGAGTGGACTATTGCTTTCTGTAGTTCCCCATAATCTTTTCCATGGTCAAGTTCTTTTCATTTGGGAGTACTTCTACAATTCCACTTGTGATGTTAAGAGTGCGAATACCATATGTGAGTGTCCATCGTTGAGTTCTGCTTCTCGTGGTAATTCTCCTTGTGATCCTCAGTAAATTCGATAGACTTGCCGGTTGTTTCAAGGATTTTATAAGATTTTTAACAATGAGGGCTGTACAGTTTTTGACACAAATCTACTAAGCTTAATCCACTTTATTTGAAGGTTTTAATAACTGGTTTTTGGCTACACGGAGTAGCATCCCATTCCAGATTAACCATCCTTTATAATTCTTCATTTCAGCAATATATTATCTCCCTATGGGTATTACACTTAAGAGCCAAAGAAGCTGGTACACCTACCTAATATCGTGATGGGCCCCGCGAGCACGCGGAAGTGCCGCAACATGAGGTGGCATGGACTCGACTAATTTCTGAAGTATTGCTGTAGGAAATTGACACCATGAATCCTGCAGGGCTGTCCATATATCCGTAAGAGTACGAGGTGGTGGAGATCTCTTCTGAACAGCACGTTGCAAGGCATCCCAGATATGCTCAGTAATGTTCATGTCTGGGGGAGTTTGGTGGCCAGCGGAAGTCTTTAAAGTCAGAAGAGCGTTCCTGGAGCCACTCTGTAGCAATTCTGGACGTGTGGGGTGTCGCATTGTCCTGCTGGAATTGCCCAAGTCCGTCAGAACGCAGAATGGACATGAATGGATGCATGTGATCAGAGAGGATGGCTATGTATGTGTCGCCTGACAGAGTCGTATGTAGACGTATCAGGGGCCCCATATCACTCCAACTGCACCCCCCCCCCCACACGATTACAGAGCCTCCACCAACTTGAACAGTCCCCTGCTGCCATGCAGGGTCCATGGATTCATGAGGCTGTCTCCATACCCGTACACGTCCATCCGCTTGATGCAATTTGAAAGGAGACTCTTCCGACCAGGCAACATGTTTCCAATCATCAACAGTTCAATGTCAGTGTTGACGGGCCCAGGCGAGGCATAAAGCATTATGTCGTGCAGTCATCAAGGGTACACGAGTGGACCTTTGGCTCCGAAAGCCAATTTCGATGATTTTTCATTGGATGGTTCACACGCTGACACTTGTTGATGGCCCATCATTGAAATCTGCAGCAATCTGCGAAAGGGTTGCACTTCTGCCACGTTGAAAGTCCTCGTTGGTCCTGTTCTTGCAGGATTTTTTTCCGGCCGCAGCGATGTCGGTGATTTAATGTTTTGCCGGATTCCTGATGTTCACGGTACACTCGTGAAATGGTCGTACAGGAAATTCCCCACCTCATCGCTATCTCGGAGATGCTGTGTCTCATTGCTCGTGCGCCGACTATAACACGACGTTCAAACTCACTTAAATCTCGATAACCTGACATTGTAGCAACAGTAACCAATCTAACAACTGCGCCAGACACTTGTTGACTTATATAGGCGTTGCCGACCGCAGAGCCGTACTCTGCCTGTTTACGTATCTCTGTATTTGAATACGCATACCTATACTAGTTTTTTTGGCGCTTCAGTGTATTTGAGCTGTGTACCACCTTTTTTAAAGAGCCAGCATATTGACATATTGTGTCCTCTGAATAAGACTTAAGTTCCTAGTACAGTGCTGTTCGCTATTAAGGCACCTCCTACTTTCTCCACTGTCGATTTGGATTTATTCTCAACCATTTCGTTCAATTTATTCTTCAGTTTAACCCCGAGAACTTCCATTTCCTCGCATTCTGCGAAGGGATGTGGCGTGAGTTTTGAAGTTTTGTTCAATCATGGGAGCCGGGTTTTTGTTCTGCTGCTTTCTTATAAGAAACCATTATTTATAATATCTTCCCAATTCCTTGATTCTGCTTGAGCAAATTGTTACATCGTCGGCATAAGCGTTAACGCTAAACCTTTGTGCACCAATATTTATCCAGAGATCTGTTTGGTGATCTAGCGGATCACTGGTTCCAAGGAAATTATAAATAATATGATGGATAACGGGAACCCCTGCTGGACTGAGTGCTCAATTGAGAATTCTCCCATGAAGTGGCCGTTTATTTGTATTTTGGAGACCATTAGATTCCGGTCTGGTAGTAGCAGATCTGTTGTGCCCTGTGGGAACTTATAGTTTTGCAAGATATTCGTTAGATACTGGTCACTGTCTTTATCAAAGGAATCCTAGGTCTACATTCAACAATGCTATTGTTCCGCTTTGGTACATCCATGATCTTCCTGTTGCGAACACTACACGTCTGATCAGGCCAGATTATCTCTGGAAAAGTCACTTTTAGTCTTGCGACTATTATCCGCGTCATTGTTTTTGAATCGGCACATAAAAAAGTTGTTTGCCTATAATCAGTATTCTTCGTGGTTTCGAAGTTTTAGGTACAAAGACTATAATTCCTGGTTCATTTTCTGTGTATATTTGACCTACTCTTTGTTTCTCATTCATGAGCTCTGTGAATTCTGCTTTGGTACTGACCAGAAGGCTTTATAAAATGCATACTGTGTGCCGTCAATGCCTGGACTCCTATTTCCTCGTAAGTGCATTATAATGTCTTCAATTTCTTCTTCGAATGTGGGCTCAACCAACACAGTGACATTTTAGTTGGTGAGGGAAGTCGTGAAGTGTTGTAGCAAACTTGCCGTCTTGGTGGGATCTGGCGGCTGTTCTCCGAACACTCTCTGGATATGGTCCATAATATCTTCCATATTAGCGGTGTCGTTCCCGTCGGAAGGCGTTAGATTTCAGACAAATCTCTGTCTGCACCGTTTCCGTTCTCTGCAGAGATGGTAGATGCTCCTTTGTTCGTCTGGAATGTATCCTTTCTCTTTGCACGTGATTATTTTGCCTTCGAGCTCTTTTTCCTGTATTCTAGGATCTTCTTCCTGAATTTCTTCAGTTCGCGGGATCGGTCTTATCAGTTATCCACTTTTTCTTGAAGTTCTCGAACCATCACATAATAGAATTCGATGTTTTTCCTTCTAGTGTCACTGATCCTATACAGTACGTTGCTGAGCAGTATATAAATTCCAGGTTTCACCAGTTTATCTCACCTTTCAAGTACGCTATTAAAGAACCGCTTCCGATAAACCCATGTTCGATAACAGTCGCAGAATTCTGTTTTTGCTCACACAACGTCGAGCAGCTTGCAGTTTAACTTCCAATACCCCTTTCCCACTACGGTGGGTGGGGGTAAAACTTTTATTTTAACGACAACTGCATGGTCTTCCGAGAAGCTGACGGGGATTACTTCACAGTCCTGTAAATCTGTTCCTGTTGTGGTATAAAATCTGTCCAGTCTCGAGGCCGACAGTCGACACTCGTACGTATTGTAGGATCGCTTGATGGCTAATCGATCTATGATGACTATTGTTATTTAAGTGGCCGCAATTAGGGATTGATGCTGTTGTGTCTGACGATCTTACAATACAATTAAAGTCCCACCCTATTATTATGTCCCTTTTCACGTGTCTCATAAAATACGGGATAATTTCACTAAAATCTTTTTGTCTACTAGCTCTAGTATTTGTTGCTGATGGAGCATAAATGTTTAATATTGTTATTTCATTTAGTGTGTCTTTGGTAACACGTCCATCTCGTTGCTTTTCTAAGTTCCCTAATTCCAGTCCCATTCTGATTAAAATGCAGCAACCCCTCTCGCTAGAGCCGACATTGTTGTACGCATTGTATTGCTGTTGTAGGCTCATCTCTTTGCAAGCTACTTCCTGAAGGAAGGCGATGTCCACGTCATTGGTTTTTAAGATTTTCCCCAGAATCTTCATCTTTGATTCACTTGTTATTCCGCAGATATTTAGCGTGGTTAGAGTAGATATGCCCCCATTGTCCATTGGAAGCTATTTATCAGTTTTCATGTCCTTTCGTATTGCCCTACTCAATTGTTTTGTACGAATTTGTTTCGAGGAGGTTCTCTTTCCTTCTCCTTCCTCTTATTTTTCCGACATGCCGCATTTAGATTTGGTTTGGCTTTCACTCTCGATGCCTCATCAACACCATGAGATTTGATAGCTTGTGGTTGCTAATACTTCCCTCTGCTACCTTACTTGTGTGCTTTGCAGACCGTGTGGTGACACGGAAAGCAGTTTCCGCAAAAGCTACTACTTTACTTTCCCGTTTACATGCTCCAGTCACAGCTGCTGTGGCCTGACTCAACTATTCCTGTGTTTTGCCTGGCGTGTTGCTTCCTGCAGTAGTTGGTGTTTACTTTCCTGCTGTGGACGGCTCAAGGGGCTCGCCACGTATGGTTGCCGGGATTGAAGAGTATCTGTGTCCATGTTAGTTTTCATACCAATATTGGGTCCACCCTGTATTGCTGGAACGTTATCGGGCTTCTGTTTCCTTGGTATCTGTGTAGACTTTTCTTAAGGGTCTTTTTCGGAGCTCGTACTGCCCTGTCATTATGGCCGTTTCTTGTTGTTTTGATTTCGATGAGAACAAGAAGGAGATTAATTTTCCACGTTTGTTTCGTTTTCGTGTTCTTGAATTGAAATCTAATGGACTATGTAGCTGTTTTCCTGAACAAAAGTTGCTGACTGGTCTTCATGGGTTTCATCCTTTTGATCTTTGTCAGATTTCTTGTGCACTTCATTTGTTGCTGGTCTCTTATTCAAGGACGGGAATTCCTATTCAACTAAACTAGGGGAATGGTCAGTGGACCCCATGTGAGTATTCTCTGTGTTGCCCATTGCAGTACTTAAAGGAATAAGTTCTTGTGTCTCCAATCTTGTCCGCTGCTGCAGATTATTTAACATAATAAACATGCGCCGTGGGCAGGCTTCTCGATGATGCCCCGGTATATTGAACACCTAACATGTGGCAGTTTTTTATTACGTGCACCCTGTGACCGCCTACAAGAATGTGGGACGGGATATCGGGTGTAACAAACATTCGTGCAGATCCAATCCCGTAGTAGCAGTGAATCTTGTATCTAGTAGACCACATTTCGAATTAGGTGCTTTTTACCTGTCCGTAACTAGAAAGTATCTGCATCAAGTCCTTGTTGTCTAGCTCTGGGGAAGATTTAGCACCCTGGTACTTTTTAGTTTGTTTTAGCGTTACTTATGTCAACGGTACTCTACTCACTAAATCATCACGATAATGTAATTCAAATTTGCCTAGGTTTTGCCGGCCATTGTGGCCAAGTGGTTCTAGGCGCTTCAGTCTGGAACCGTGCTGCTGCTACGGTCGCAGGTTCGAATCTTGTCTCGGGCATGGATGTGTGTGATGCCCTAAGGTTAGTTAGGTTTAAGTAGTTCTAAGTCTAGGGGACTGATGACCTCAGATGTTAAGTCCCATAGTGCTCAGAGCCATTTGAACCATTTTGTTAAGTCCCATACTGCTTAGAGCCATTTGAACCATTTGCCCTAGGTTTTCAGTAATATTCTATCTAACATAACAGAACTACGCAATTTATCAAAAACATATTATTTCTCATTATCCATTTGAATGAACTCAGCATTATCACTAGAAATACCGAAATTTTCGTGCAGCCAATCGTGAATTTCCAAAGCTGTATATTGCACGTGTCTCGTATTCTTGTCAGAGGCGTACCTCAAAGTATTTTTTCTGATCGAATCGATGTTACGGGTACGTAGCGGAACCGCTATTTAGCGAACAGTACACAAATACGATGAAAACGATGAACAAGAAGCGTCACTACCTACAAGTTCGGTGGCTACACAAGGAATGCAACATACATGTACCGTAACACTTGTTTACTTAACCAGTCAGCGCACGTCCACACAGGCTGAGCAGTAGGTCGCGGCTGGTAAACGAGGCTGTTGTTTGAGACGTCGGGCCATTTGTGATCCTGGTATCGGAGGTCTTGCGGCCACAATGAAACCCCTTGGCAGACCGCATAGTGATTACCCAAAACGCTGCCCGGGGCCATTCAGTCCATTATTTGAGATTAACGGGTTTTGTCGGAAGCAAAAGATGTGCGACAGATGTTCACCTCAGCATCCTCAGCAGCCATTCGTCAATCTCAGTGCGATAAACTTCGCTAACACGACATGTCATGATGGATGTTGTCTTCTATATCTTAAGCGGTTCTTAGGCGACAAGAGATAACGCTGGGACTGTCATTTGATATGTCAGACCACACACTGCATGGTACTCACTAGAATCTGAGGTCCTTCGGGGTCACGATGAACACTCTAGGCAGACCGCACCGTGTTTACCCATAAAACTATCGAAAAATACCCAATCCCCGCGTAAACGTCCCGGACACTAACTCGTTAAATATAATGAGAGAAATGTCGTCGACGGGAGTAACTGTTTCGCCCTATGATATTTGGCTTCTCATCCTAATTCCTAATCTTTTGCTTTCGTATATTTTGCCAAGTTGAGTGGAGAAAGCCTCATCTTAAAATACCAACTCTCAAAACACGCTAAATACATATTCTGTTGTGTGTGTACACCTCGTTTCTCACGGGCTGGTTGCAGGTAGTGACTTTTCATCATGGTGTAAATGGTCATTTCTTTCTTTGTACCCCTCAACCAAGTTCTTCTGGGAATGGTCTGATTTGTGTTCAGTCATGCTGTAGCTCAGCTTGTTAAAAGTACTCTCGATTCTCAGAATCCAATTAGATTCGACATATTGTCCAGCATACTAATAAAAAGTATAGACAGATGAGTAGAATGGTATGGTCTGGTTTTCGTTGATGAGAGCTTGTTTCAGAATTTAACTCTCGGTAGCGAAGTTACTATACATCCAGTCACATAGATGTAATGACAACAGAAAACACACACTTTATCAGACTCTCCAATCAGGGAACTCATTGGATTCATTCTAGAGAAGCGAACTTCAAATCGTAACATAACCTTCACTAAGAAGATTGCACCCTTACCATTTATGCCTATATCACTTCAAGCAATGGCCACGACATTTCATTTACCAAGGTCGCGTGTCTTGGTATGCGAGGTTTTCAGAGCCTCAAAGTAACAATTAAAAGCGTTATTAAAATTTAAACACTGTATTTGTCGTGGGGCATTTGATGAATGTGTAAATTTTATCGTACCTTTGTTCTATTGCTGCCGTGAATGACATTCTAGTTACTACGTAATAGATCCACGCATTATCTAAAGCCTTTCTTTGGTTAAGAAAGTAAAAAACTCGGAAATACATTGTTAATTCGGAGATCATATTATTTTGGGACTGTAGAGAAAATATACTCTCCTCTACAGACGAGGCCGTCAACGCACGCTAATACATTTGCACTGCAGGTAGTAGAATCGAATCACGGTGGTGGGAGAAATCTGGTCAGAAGCGGGTGAGATGTGACGGAGTAAAGTTCCTGATAACCAGACTATGCGCCATGTTCTTGGATTAAATTTTAAATATCTTCGCCTCGTATTATGTGGTAAGGGTGTTTGACACTGTTGAAGGTAATTAGTCCATTGCATTACGATCGACTTTCTGCTGTTCAAGAAGAGTAGCTTGGGCAGGGGCACGGGGTTCCAACATTCCTAACAACATGTTACCGTATATGCTCACGTCATAGTCATCCATACTAGAGACAGTTAACAGCTGACGGTTCATAAAAAGTGAGTGGATAGCAAAATGAAACCAGCGCCACTGGGTCTAATAAGGACAGCAATAAGGAATTCCTGCATTGTGGCAAGCACTCATTGTCCGTGTACAGCATCTGAAGACTAATTCAGCCCTTTGGTTATTAAGAAGTGAAAATGAGTTTAGTTAGTCAGTTATCGAGCACAGTATGCGTGGTTATACATGTTAAGAAAGAATTTTACCTGAAACAAGAAATCTGCGGTAACTATAGCCCATCTTAGCACGGACAAATATGGAACAATGAAAAGGATATCTACTTTTCTCGAAATTGTGTGCTTCTGATCCACTTAAGAAGTATTCGGAAACCAGGAGAGCATTTTCCTATTATTTCGCTAAGCGGCTAGATCTTGTCACATCGAAAAATACCCAATCCCCGCGTAAACGTCCCGGACACTAACTCGTTAAATATAGTGAGAGAAATGTCGTCGACTTGAATACCAAGGGCAGCCATTACCGCCTCTGGGCTGCTGGGCAATCGACTGAGGTGTTCAGTCATTCCCCTTTTCCCGTAAATAAAAAAAAAAGCCATGGTTTTAATTATTGTTTATGTGTTCTTACTTATTTTAATTTAATGTACTAACGATCTCAAGTACTTAATGAAATAATAAATGAAAGGCGCAAGTTTGCTTTTCTTCTACAGTATTCATGTATTGTGTTAAGCGGTTTTCGGCTTACAAGGCAATCATCTGACATTTACTGACTTCTTTGTGTAAGCCAAAAACCGGTTAACACATCGAATTAACTCTGTGTAACGAAAGCGAACTAGCATTTTTCATTTATTATTACGTTGTTCTACCAAGAACCGATGGAAGATTTAGCTAAATTATTGAAATACTGTTCCCACTATCATTATAATGACCTAATACATAATGCGAACAACTAATTTAGCGCATGAACAGGATGCAGTAAACAGGAAAGAACGCTCCAAATTTTTGGTTGTAAATATTGATAAAAACTTGAACTGCAACGGCATATTACTGAGTTGCTCAAACAATGAAGTTCAGTTACTTTTTCTCTTCGTATGATTGCTAGTACTGGCAACGAACGAATCAACCTCCTGATATATTTAGCATATTTCCACATCATAAAGTCTTATGGAATGATTTTCTGGGGTAATTCGTCACTTAGAAAGAAAGTATTGTTTACACAAAAGCAAGCAGTAAGAACAATATGTGGTGTTCACTGGCGGCCGTCATGTAGCATCTCTTTAAGGCATTTTAGCTATACCTTCACAGTACATACAGGATGTTAGAAAATTCCTGTTACAATTCTTCTAGGACTTGTAGAGGGGAGTGAGTAGATGACATTTTGAACTGGAACCCATGCCGCGCGGGGTTGCCGCTCGGTCGGGCGCCTTACCATGGTTCGCGCGGCTACCCCCGTCGGACGTCCGAGTCCTCCCTCGGGCATGGGTGTGTGTGTTGTCCTTAGCGTAAGTTGGTTTAAGTTGGATTCAGTAGTGTGTAAGCCGATGACCTCAGCAGTTTGGTCCCATAGGAACTTACCACCTGGAATCCATGTCGAGAAAACCAGCGTTTCCTTGCTACAGCCATTTAAAAACATGTTGGTAACGCGACCACTTCTACAGGTAAATGATTAGGGGTGACCCAGTGCACCACTTGTTATGTAATTCCAACCATTAATAAACAAAGAAACAAAAAGGACACTTAGTCAGTTTTCACAAACACTGTTGTTTACAGTTAAACTTTCAATTCTCGTTGCAGCACCGCAGTCACGCCTGCAGTTGGTAAAGGTACCCATTTCTCAAAGCCGTTGCGTAATTTTGGTGAAAGGATATGCGATGGATTCGGACGTTGTGGGTAACGATCCTGATAAAGGCGACGAGCAGCTCTTCGATTACCGTGAGCTTTGCCATTGAGGTGGATCATGTCGGTGTATTCTGCAAACGTGTACTCAACGATGTTGCTCTAACACTCACAGGCCCGAACCAGGTCAGAGAGATAGGACAGACGTCAGATGACATCTAGAAAATATGCTTTCAAACTGCTGTAGCATGGAACGGTACGTTTTCGGACATAGGTTCCTATTCAAGTCCTGGAAGTTTGTAACGGGAATTACCGAACACCCTGCATATTCCCTAACAAAATTTGTCATGCATAATCCATCACAATTTCAGAAGAATAGTGACTTCCATACCTACAGCAAAGGAAAACAAATGGCCTTTATAAAGCTGTCATTCGTTTAGATGGTATTTAGATAAGGAGCAAGAAAAATTGTTGGTAATACCATACAATATCTGACAGATAACAAAGCAAGTTTTAAATTTAACATACAATCATTTCTCCTGGACAACTCCTTCCATCCTATGGACGAATTTTCACTTAAAATTGCTAACCTGATAAAAACCTAGTTTTTAAGTGCAATTGCATGATTAAGACTAAAAAAGTTTATGTTCATTAATGTTTACTCCAATCGCGTATACATATCCTGTAAACTGAGTCGTTCCACATAATTTCGATAAAAAATCGTTCATATCGTCTACGGAAATGTAACTAACTAAACTAACTAATTATTACTACCTTGATGTTACTATAGCATCGACGACTAACAATACTTATGCTGCTACTACTGCTACTACTACTAGCTGGTAAACTACTACAACAGTAGTTTTACCTAATTAGCGTTTGTTCTAATTTTTATATTGGCTTGGTCACTTACTCTGATCATAGTCTTGATTGACAGCATTCCTTTTCTATTCAGTTTCATTTAAGGAAGACACATCCGCTATGCTGTTGTAAGATTGTGAAGGTGTTTCAGTACATTCTGCGCCAGAGCAGACATGCTATGGATTGCAGTAATGTTTTGCTACGTCACTTCACTTTTCATCGAGTAACACTGATTTCTCTCGTACCTCTTTGTGTCCACTTTCCTTTCTCGTTCCGTTACTGATATAAGTGATATTAAAGTTATTTAACTTCTTTTTCGTTCGCTGGGCTCATGTCACCTGTTGGTATCCTCCATTCAAATAAGTAGGATATGACCCATGTAGAGCAAGATAGTGGAGTAGTCTTATACGTGGCTTAAAATGTGTTAACTGATGCTTCTCGTTTGGGTGAGGAAGAAACAGTAGTGCTCTTCTTCCAGTGTCTGAGACGTTCAACCTCCGCAATCTTTCTTCCCAGACACCATACACAAATTGATCAGAAGTGGGAATTAACTATGGTACAGGGACAACGTTCCAACACACAGCCTGCTGTAGCATAAGCCTGTGTAAAGGTCCAGTCACCGAAGAGGATACACAGTATACGAAGATTACTTTGCTCTCTTTCTACTGCATTCGCGAATTGTGCACATTCGTATAAGCCGGAATTTTTCTAAAACATTGAAGATATCCTGACTTTTTTCAGTAAAACTGTAAAGTTTGTCTACTACATTTTTGTAGAAAAGTTAGTCGATAGACGCTTTTAATTTCAGTAAACGGTTTTGCAGTAGAAAACCTTCATAACCTAAAAGGCTGATCTGCTAAGAATGCAGGCACTGAAACCAATATGAGAATTTTAAAGCACTGACTTAAATGAAATTTAAGAACTGCTATTTAAATTGTGCTTATAGCCTGTAAAAGTGTGTTACTGCGATAATTACTTAGATCGGTATCGACGGAATTTATAAGCAAGTACTGTATCTGCAGAACATCTGCCATTAACGGATAGTCTCCGGCAACTTTTATCTTCTTAGGAGTGCACTTTGTATTTCATTACCTGCCTCGAGCGCTGGAAGTGCACTTTAAAGAGGGAGTGATTCGTATTTCAGTGTTATTTGTGTAGTGAAAGATAAGGATAAGTTGACGTTCAAACAGCCGGACTCTGTGAAGAGACCGCCAGTATCGTGAGTCGGCTTCTATTTATCTTATCGAGCATATCGCCCGGTAAGACTTTTTTCAAGCAGAACGTCGCATGGGTCCGATGTCACCGAGGAACTTCATCAAAAACTTTCATGTGGAGAGAAATTTAAGAAAGTACTTAGTAGGACAGTACTGACTTAGATTACTGTCAGATATGCAGTACTGTATTAACTGTTTCCATTTTCCTTTCGCTGAGAATCAGGAAGACCTCGCATTGCAGCACGTTAGTGTAATCTGCTGCCAGGAAGGCTACTGACCTGAAATAGTTGCTGAAACTCTTCTGCGTAAGTGTGAAGATGGTCTCCGACTTCAGAATCATCTTTTCTGTTTACTGTTGTAAATTAGACGACTGACGAATCATCAAAACGTATACACTTCGAGCTAAAGAGGGTATCATTGCTTACAGAATCGGTATAATGCTGAGTTATGTCTGATACACATCAACTCGTTCATATCACTGCACATACTTAAAATTTGGCCGGAGGTGGAGTGGGACTATCGCTGTAAGTTTTCAGACAGCAATTCCTATTCGGTCCAAAGACGTCAGATCTGTCAACAATTTGCAGGGGCTTATTCTAGAAGTTTTCTCGGAGAGCTGAGTATTCCGCGAGGTTTCGGGTTTAGAGCTGGATGATGTCGACGTCTTGCCACGATATTTCAGCTGAAAACCATTCAACCATCCTCAGATGGTACGATATTGCTGTGCCTGCGTTGTTAACAAGACTTATGAGATTTTCCTTCACACATGCATGTATGTCCGAAGGAACAGACGCTACGGCGACTACAGCCGTTATGAAATACACGAAATATATTCGCAGATGCGAATACGAACAACCACGAACTGTACAAGGGAATGACGACAACGAAAATTTGTGCCGGGCTAGGACTCGATTCCGATTTCCCGCTAAACTTTCAGGCAGTGACTTTCAATTAAAATGTCCTCCCCAGTACGCTGATTACATAATGTGTGTACGAGTACAGCTTGTGACGCAGAAACGACGACATATGGAAGTTTGAGTGTGGCCGTGAGTCGTGCACGGCTAGCCAAAGTGGTTAATGCGACCGCTCGCGTAAAGCAGGAAATCCGAGTTCGAGTCCGATCCGCCACAAATTTTCACTGCCATCTTTCCGTTATACAGCTGCGAATGTATCCCATGTATCTTCAAATGACTTTAACACTTATTGGGAAAATTGACATTGTTCACCATAAAATTTTCAGTAGGATGCAGGTTATGGTTTTCAGCAGACCAGCCCAGCAATTTTGCTTATTACCCTCGAACTACGATGCGATGGTCCTCACTTTCTGGACACGTGCATTATCAAGCTGATACGGAAAAGATCCAAAGTTCAAAATGTACCCAACGTTAGTGTTGAATTGTTTCACAGTACTGCGTTCATTTTTCTACTCACGTAAAATATGAGCTCAAACCAGTGAACTAACGCTAGACTGTCACATCACTTGCCCTGAGTTTTACAGTCGCCACAAACCACCCAGGTAAATACTGTTCATCAGGCAGCGTAAGGACACCTATGCGTTCATCATGTACCGTGACTCATATCTCGATAAAGTTACTTCCGTCGCCCTTACTACTAATGACAATGTAACTTTCACCACTTTTAAGCGACATCGCACTTAATCCTTGTGATCGGTGGCTTGTAGCCCATCTCTCGAAGGATAATTACCACTAATATCCGAAACTAAATTAGAACTGAAGTCCCATACGGTATTTAACCAGGATGACTGACGGATGGATAGTTAAGTACGCTTTGGAGTTTTCAGCGTCTGGCAATTAATTTCCTTGGTCTGCCAGAGCTCTGATAGAGTGTGTTGGTTCCTTGACGTTTGCAGTCCACAACAACTTCTCTAAGCATAGGTAAAAATACTGCCGGCGCCACAGTCTGGAGCCGCGCGACCGCTACGGTCGCAGGTTCGAATCCTGCCTCGGGTATGGATGTATGTGATGTCCTTAGGTTAGTTAGGTTTAAGTAGTTCTAAGTTCTAGGGGACTGATGACCACAGCAGTTAAGTCACATAGTGCTCAGAGCCATTTGAACCATTTGGTAAAAATACCTTCTATGTATGTAGATTACCGTTTAACATCCCAGCGGCGACGAAGCCATTACAGATGGATAACAAGTTGAGATACAATAACAATGAGAAAGAAAAATGGCTACGGTTCTCTCTCCCTCTCTCTCTCTCTTTTTCAAGTTAACTATTCCAACATTCACAGTGAACGATTTAGAGAAAACAGGAAAAACCCAAATGTGATTGGGTGGTGGGTGACATGAAAACCGCTCCTCCCGAAATCGAATCCGTAGGTTTAACCGCTGCGCCATCTTTGACAAGTAACTTCTGCGACATCTTACTTACAGAATGCTCACATTAGTGGACCCCTGTAATTATGGTCTATTCGAATTCACTCAGCTTTCTTCTGAATGATGCATACACTAAAAAAATATATCTCTGATGATGTAGTCTGCCTTAACTTACATATCCTATACGGTCTCGGATGCATAGCCTGATATCGCGTTGAGCGTCTTCAGTGGAGTGTACGGAGACACCTGACGAGATATTTTACGGAACATAGCGTTTTTCCCTGTTCAGTCGACCCCCGTCTCTTAGAGCATAATGCGGAGTGGTGGTTAACTGTAGAACACAGCAGTAAGTAGCGGAGGACACTTTATCGAGGCTTCGTCAGAATAGCTGGCATAATTACAGAATCCCTGAATACTACTGTATTGAATAAAATACTTTGATAGTGTGCATGGTGTGATACCAGTTCAGTCTCGTCTCTCCATTCACTAGCAGAAATGCTGTGGCTTTACATATGAACTCATTGGCGAGAACCGGACATCTCTCCACTAATACAGATCGTAATTGTTTCGTCCTATGATATTTGGCTTCTCCTCCTCATTCCTAATATTTTGCTTTCGTATATTTTGCCAAGTTGAGTGGAGAATGTTGTGTCTACCTCATACAGCATAGACACAATGAGGTAGCTAGGTGCACGCTAAACTAACGCAGACGGGCTTGAAGTTCTGGAACATGAGACTTATTAATGAATAAGAGGAAAAGTACGTAGATGTTACTTAACTTTTATTCTCTTGTTGGAATACATCTCTTGAATAGTAGTAAGCTATAAGCACTGATACAAATGGCACCTTGCTAGGTCGTAGCTATGGCCTAAGCTGAAGGCTATTCAATCTGTCTCTCGGCAAATGAGAGGAAAGCTTCGTACGTCTGGTCGCAAGCTATGTCTTCCGTACAACTGGGGCGAGATCTAGTCCGTGTCTTGTGACCTGCCATGTGGTGGCGCTAGGATTGCGATTACACAGTGGCGACACGCGGGTCCGACATGTACTACAGGACCGCGGCCGATTTAAGTTACCACCTAGCAAGTGTGGTGTCTGGCGGTGACACCACATTCCTCCCCCGCAAATCGGCGAACGGTCGTGAGATAAGGCTTCCGCCCGCCGTGGGGAGGACCCCATGTTGACGTATGCGATGAGGTGGGGAGCCTAACAACAGGCGAGGCTGTGCCACCCGCACCCGGCCATTCGGTCCGAGGGGAGCTAGGAAACGCCTGCAAACCTAGTCCAGGGTGCACGTCAACATGCGGTGTATGCGCACGTAATGATACAAGAGGGGCCGAAGGGTCGACCTCCATGTGGTCGGAGCACCCGACGGGCGAAGACGACATCTGGTCCGGAGCGGGCAAGAGGTCCATGGCGGAGGACGGCTGGGCACGGGAAGCGAGCGGCGGCGCGTGACCCAGGGAGGCGCCAGGCGGCTGCAGCGAAGCGTCCGCTGCGGGCGGCGCCGGCGGCGGCGGCTGCGGCGGCGGCGCGACGCCATGAGGCAAAATGGAAGGCAGCGTCGGTAACACCTGGGGATGAGGCGAGCCAGTAGATGGGTCCCCAGGGCTCTGACCTGACGGCTCCGTCGCTGAAAGCAGACGGGGAGCGGCAGAACCCAGGCGACGACAGAGGCGCAGCTGATTGAGATGCCGACGCACCTCCCAGAGGCCCCCAATACCAAATACATCGCGCGGCCGAGGCAGCGAAGAATGCGCCCTGCGAGCCAACGCTGTGAACCGCGATAGTTGCGATAATAGACAACGTCGCCAGGAGCAAAAGCAGGAGTCTGCCGCTGCACAGGAACCTGATGCGGCGGATGCAGCAAAGACATCAGGGTGCGATGAGATCGACCATGGAGCAATTCAGCCGGCGAGCGACCATCGCGGGGCTGAGAGCGATACGAAGACAAAAAGAGCAACAAAGCGTCCTCCCGAGAATGCGACTCTTTCAATTTCAACATCTGTGACTTGAAAGTCCGGACCAATCGTTCAGCGGCACCGTTTGACTGAGGCGAAAACGGCGCGGATGTCAGATGTTGAATACCATTGGCCGTGCAGAATGACTGAAATTCTGCGGACATGAATTGTGGGCCATTGTCGGAAACAATAGTCTGCGGAAGACCCTCAATGCAAAAAATAGCGGACAAGGCTTGGATTGTGGCAGAAGACGTCGTGGAAGACATCCGGACAACAAAAGGAAAATTACTGAAAGCATCGACCACAACCAACCATCAAGCATTCCAGAATGGACCAGCAAAATCGATGTGCAAGCGTTGCCAAGGGGAAGTGGCTTTCGGCCATGCAAAGAATTTCCGCGGCGGTGCGGATTGTTGTTCGGCACACGCCACGCAAGAGGAGCACATATTCGTAATCGCAGCATCGATTCCGAACCAAGTACAGTGCTGACGAGCAAGTTGTTTCGTACGCACTATACCCCAATGTCCTTGGTGAAGAAGCTTTAAGACAGAGGACTGTAACGAACGTGGGACTACGACTCTGGACTGATCATTATCGGAACGCAACAACAAAACACCACGTCGTACAAAAAGTCTCTCCTTGTGAGCAAAAAAACGGCGAACCAAAGGATCCTCGATCCGTGACTTTGACAAGGGCCATTGCGTAGCAACAAAACGCAAAACAGTAGCAAGGACAGGATCAGCAGCTACACGACGAAAATCAATCGGAAACGATGCGACCACGTCATCGGCTTCCGAATCAATGAACATGCAAGCAAGTTCGGAAGAATCGAATGCTTTATCCTCAGCAACAGGCAAACGGGACAACGCATCAGCGTTTCCGTGTTGAGCAGTGGACCGATACAAGATATCGTAGCGGTACTGCGAGAGAAAAAGTGACCAGCGAATGAATTTCTGCGCTGTACGTGGAGGTACAGGCTTGTTCGGATGAAAAAGCGATGTCAATGGTTTGTGGTCTGTGATGATGGTAAAGTGACGACCATACAAGAAGTCATGGAACTTGGTAACACCAAACACGAGAGCTAAAGCTTCTTTCTCTATCTGTGAATAATTTCTTTGCGCAGATGAGAGCAATTTGGACGCAAAGGCAATAGGGCGATCATGCGAGCCATCTTTGTGCGCAAGCACAGCACCGATCCCGAAATCCGATGCATCTACCATCAACAAAAGGGGTTTCTGGGGATCGAAAGGCGTAAGGCAAGTATTTGAAAGTAACGCCGATTTCAACTGGCGAAAGGCGCGTTCGCATTCCGTCGTCCAGACGAACGGAACACCTTTACGGCGTAAGCGATGAAGCGGAGCTGAAATGGAAGAAGCATTGCGCAAAAATTTATGATAATTTATTTTACCCAACACATTCTGTAGCTGTTTCAAATCTTGCGGAGCAGGTAAGTCCTGTATGGCACGGAGGTGCTCTGGACTCGGATGTATACCTTGGGCATTTATGACATGCCCCAGGTAGGGTAAGTCCCGAGCAAAAAACACACATTTGTCCTTCCTCAAGCGAAGACCATTCTGACGCAAGACCTGAAATAATGTTCGGAGATGTTGCAAATGTTTGGCTTCTGTCTTTCCGGAGATCACAATATCGTCCAGATAGTTCGCAGCAGTAGGGACCGACGCACAAACAGTTTGTAAATATTGCTGAAACAAAGCAGGGGCGGATGCACACCCGAATGGCAGTCTTTTGAAGCGATACAAGCCAAGATGCGTGTTTACCACCAAGACGCGCTGGGATTCTTCGTCCACAGGTATCTGCAAGTACGCATCTGCTAGGTCCAATTTGGAAAAATATTTTCCCGGGCACAGTTTGTCAAAAAGATCTTCCGGGCGGGGCAAAGGAAAAGTAGCAGTCACTAGTTGTGGATTCACAGTGGCCTCGAAGTCCACACAAAGTCTCAGTTTTCCGGAAGGTTTTGGCAAAATTACTAAGGGTGAGGCCCAGAGAGAAGCCTGCACACGTTCAATTACACCTTGAGATTCGAAATCGGCTAATGTTCTTGCGACCTCATCACGCAATGCGTGGGGAACATTGCGCGCTCTGAAAAATTTCGGTTGCGCGTTGTCTTTCAGTTCCAAATGTGCTTCATAGTTCTTAGCGCAACCAAGGCCCGGTGCAAAAATGTCTGCAAATTCTTCACAAAGACTAGAAACACTGGCGGAAGGCACAGTCTGGTTCACTGATAGGACCTGATTTACTATAGACAAATTAAACAATTGAAACAAATCTAAACCAAACAAGTTCACTGCACTAGAAGAACGAAGAACGTAAAATGATACAAGTTTTGTTTGTCCCTTGTATGTTGCAAGAAGGCTGCACTGTCCTAACACAGGGATCGGCTGTCCTGAGTAACTAGTTAACTTAACATTTGCGGCACGCAATGGCGGTTTGCCCAGTTGTTTGTACGTGTCGTGATTGAGCAATGAAACTGCAGCTCCGGTATCGAGCTGGAAGGGAATCACTTTGCCTGCAAAGTCTAAGTCCACAAAAAGTTTATTGTCCTGCTGACGACAAGAGCGACTGTCACGTGCAATTTGAACAGACACTGGTACAGAAGCACATGCGACTTTACGGGAATTCCGGCGACGTCGACGCACACTTTTGGTGGGACGAACACAGTCACTGTTAGCTAAAGTGTCACTGGACGGGTGGGAATGAACTACATGAATGTCCATGGGGGAAGGTCCACGAGCCCGATTGTCCTGGGTTCGATTCCGGCGCGAAGCAAAAGGCCTGGAATTTGTGTGATTGTCTGATCTAAGCTTTTTCTGGCAAACACTTTGAACATGTCCCTTCTTGTGACAGTAAAAGCAAATAGCTTGGCGTGACGGGCAATTTTCACGCGAATGTCTAGTTGCACACCGCGGGCATGATTTCACTGCAGTTGCTTGCTTACGCGGCGCACGTGTTTGCGAGCTAGGCTGCCGCTGCTGTGCGGACGGGCGCGAGGGCCGTGTAGCGTCCCGGGCAGCGCGGCCGGCGGGCCGGTTAATGTGACACACTGCTGGCGAAGTTTCAAATGATTCCTGAGCAAAGTCAAGTGTGTCTTGCCTATCCAATATGTCTATCACTTGTTGAAGGGAGGGATTAACTAGTTTCAAAATCTGTTCCCTTATGCGAACATCAGAAACGTTCTGTGCTATTGCATCACGCACCATAGTATCGGAATAAGGGAGGCCACAGTCACATTCAAAGGCACACTCCCTAGTAAGTCCTTGCAAAGTTGCTACCCACTCCC
The DNA here is from genome assembly GCF_023898315.1 of Schistocerca nitens. Taxonomy (NCBI): domain Eukaryota; kingdom Metazoa; phylum Arthropoda; class Insecta; order Orthoptera; family Acrididae; genus Schistocerca; species Schistocerca nitens. Next base: position 178,952,817 of record NC_064616.1, on the reverse strand, counting down.
TATTAGTCTGACCGGCCGTACGTTTTGTACGAAAGAACGTATACCGTTTTGCAACTACATTTACTGTTTCTTTGAAATAGGCACCTAAAGCAGACAAAATTTCTTCGTAGGACAGAGTTGCTACGTCGCGTCGGGGAAACAATTTCACTATCACACGGGAGGTAGACACACCTACACAAGAAAGCAAAAACGGCTGCCGCTCTTTACCTTGAATTCTGTATGCTGCTAGGTGAAAGTTGAACTGGCGAGACCACTCTTGCCAGGTCTCGTCGGCCGCCACGTATGGCCGAAAGGGAGGTGCAGCAGCGTGTTGTGGCAGCGGTAGCGAAGAAGCGGCGGCTGCCGCATCGGTTTGTAGCGCACGTTGACCCTGGACGAGCTGTCCAAGGGCTTCCAATAACGCCTGCGTCTGCTGATTCTGCAAGCGAAAAAATTCGGACAGTACATCTGGAGAATGTGGCGAAGCCATGACACAAACGAATGAATACAAACTCTTTTACTCGTCGCCATATAATGTTGTGTCTACCTCATACAGCATAGACACAATGAGGTAGCTAGGTGCACGCTAAACTAACGCAGACGGGCTTGAAGTTCTGGAACATGAGACTTATTAATGAATAAGAGGAAAAGTACGTAGATGTTACTTAACTTTTATTCTCTTGTTGGAATACATCTCTTGAATAGTAGTAAGCTATAAGCACTGATACAAATGGCGCCTTGCTAGGTCGTAGCTATGGCCTAAGCTGAAGGCTATTCAATCTGTCTCTCGGCAAATGAGAGGAAAGCTTCGTACGTCTGGTCGCAAGCTATGTCTTCCGTACAACTGGGGCGAGATCTAGTCCGTGTCTTGTGACCTGCCATGTGGTGGCGCTAGGATTGCGATTACACAGTGGCGACACGCGGGTCCGACATGTACTACAGGACCGCGGCCGATTTAAGTTACCACCTAGCAAGTGTGGTGTCTGGCGGTGACACCACAGAGAAAGCCTCGTCTGAAAATACCAACTCTCAAAACACGCTAAATACATACTGTGTTGTGTGTGTACACCTCGTTTCCCACGGGCTGGTTGCAGGTGGTGGCTTTTCATCATGGTATAAATGGTCATTCCCTTCTCTGTACCACCCAACCAAGAGCTTCTGGGAATGGTCTGATTTGTGCTCAGGCATGCTGAAGCCCAGCTTGTTAAAAGTGCTCTCGATTCTCAGAATCCAATTAGATTCGACATATTGTCCAGCATACTGATAAAAAGTATAAAGAGATGAGTAGAGTGGTATGGTCTGGTTTTCGCTGATGAGAGCTTATTTCAGAATTTAGCTCTCGGCAGCGAAGTTACTATACATCCAGTCACATAGATGTAATGAGAACAAAAAGCTCACACATTTTATCAGACTCTCCTATCAGGGAACTCATTAGACTCAATCTAGAGAAACGAATTTCAAATCGTAACATAACTTCCACTAAGAAGATTGCACCCGTACCCTTTCTGCCTATATCACTTCAAGCAATGGCCACGACATTTCATTTACCAAGGTCACCTGTCTTCGTATGCGAAGTCTTCAGAACCTCAAAGTAACAATTAAAAGCGTTATTAAAATTTAAACACAGTATTTGTCGTTGGACATTTGGTGAATGTGTAAATTTTATCGTACATTTGTTGTATTGCTGCCGTGAATGACATTCTAGTTACTACGTAATAGATCCACGAATTATCTAAAGCCTTTCTTTGGTTAAGAAAGTAAAAACTCGGAAATAGATTGTTAATTCGGAGCTCATATTATTTTGGGACTGTAGAGAAAATATACATCTACATCTACATCTATACTCCGCGAGCCACCTTACGGTGTGTGGCGGAGGGTACTTATTGTACCACTATCTGATCCCCCCTTCCCTGTTCCATTCACGAATTGTGCGTGGGAAGAACGACTGCTTGTAAGTCTCCGTATTTGCTCTAATTTCTCGGATCTTTTCGTTGTGATCATTACGCGAGATATATGTGGGCGGTAGTAATATGTTGCCCATCTCTTCCCGGAATGTGCTCTCTCGTAATTTCGATAATAAACCTCTCCGTATTGCGTAACGCCTTTCTTGAAGTGTCCGCCACTGGAGCTTGTTCAGCATCTCCGTAACGCTCTCGCGCTGACTAAATGTCCCCATGACGAATCGCGCTGCTTTTCGCTGGATCATGTCTATCTCTTCTATTAATCCAACCTGGTAAGGGTCCCATACTGATGAGCAATACTCAAGAATCGGACGAACAAGCGTTTTGTAAGCTACTTCTTTCGTCGATGAGTCACATTTTCTTGGAATTCTTCCTATGAATCTCAACCTGGCGCCTGCTTTTCCCACTATTTGTTTTATGTGATCATTCCAATTCAGATCGCTCCGGATAGTAACTCCTAAGTATTTTACGGTCGTTACCGCTTCCAATGATTTACCACCTATGGCATAATCGTACTGGAATGGATTTCTGCCCCTATGTATGCGCATTATATTACATTTATCTACGTTTAGGGAAAGCTGCCAGCTGTCGCACCATTCATTAATCCTCTGCAGGTCTTCCTGGAGTACGTACGAGTCTTCTGATGTTGCTACTTTCTTGTAGACAACCGTGTCATCTGCAAATAGCCTCACGGAGCTACCGATGTTGTCAACTAAGTCATTTATGTATATTGTAAACAATAAAGGTCCTATCACGCTTCCTTGCGGTACTCCCGAAATTACCTCTACATCTGCAGATTTTGAACCGTTAAGAATGACATGTTGTGTTCTTTCTTCTAGGAAATCCTGAATCCAATCACAAACCTGGTCCGATATTCCGTAAGCTCGTATTTTTTTCACTAAACGTAAGTGCGGAACCGTATCAAATGCCTTCCTGAAGTCCAGGAATACGGCATCAATCTGCTCGCCAGTGTCTACGGCACTGTGAATTTCTTGGGCAAATAGGGCGAGCTGAGTTTCACATGATCTCTGTTTGCGGAATCCATGTTGGTTATGATGAAGGAGATTTGTATTATCTAAGAACGTCATAATACGAGAACACAAAACATGTTCCATTATTCTACAACAGATTGACGTAAGCGAAATAGGCCTATAATTATTCGCATCTGATTTATGACCCTTCTTGAAAATGGGAACGACCTGCGCTTTCTTCCAGTCGCTAGGTACTTTACGTTCTTCCAGAGATCTACGATAAATTGCTGATAGAAAGGGGGCAAGTTCTTTAGCATAATCACTGTAGAATCTTACGGGTATCTCGTCTGGTCCGGATGCTTTTCCGCTACTAAGTGATAGCAGTTGTTTTTCAATTCCGATATCGTTTATTTCAATATTTTCCATTTTGGCGTCCGTGCGACGGCTGAAGTCAGGGACCGTGTTACGATTTTCCGCAGTGAAACAGTTTCGGAACACTGAATTCAGTATTTCTGCCTTTCTTCGGTCGTCCTCTGTTTCGGTGCCATCGTGGTCTACGAGTGACTGAATAGGGGATTTAGATCCGCTTACCGATTTTACATATGACCAAAACTTTTTAGGGTTCTTGTTTAGATTGTTTGCCAATGTTTTATGTTCGAATTCGTTGAATGCTTTTCTCATTGCTCTCTTTACGCTCTTTTTCGCTTCGTTCAGCTTTTCCTTATCAGCTATGATTCGACTACTCTTAAACCTATGATGAAGCTTTCTTTGTTTCCGTAGTACCTTTCGTACATGATTGTTATACCACGGTGGATCTTTCCCCTCGCTTTGGACCTTAGTCGGTACGAACTTATCTAAGGCGTACTGGACGATGTTTCTGAATTTTTTCCATTTTTGTTCCACATCCTCTTCCTCAGAAATGAACGTTTGATGGTGGTCACTCAGATATTCTGCGATTTGTGCCTCCTCTGCAGACGAGGCCGTCAACGCACGCTTATACATTTGCACTGCAGATAGTAGAATCGAATCACGGTGGTGGGAGAAATCTGGTCAGAAGCGGATGAGATGTGACGGAGTAAAGTTCCTGATAACTGATGTTCTTGGATTAAATTTTAAATATCTTCGCCTCGCATTATGTGGTAAGGGTGTTTGACACTGTTGAAGGTAATTAGTCCATTGAATTGCGATCGACTTGCTGCTGTTCGAGAAGAGTAGCTTGGGCAGTGGCACGGGGTTTCAACATTCCTAACGACATGCCACCGTATATGCTCACGTCATAGTCATCCATACTAGAGACAGTTAACAGCTGACGGTTCATAAAATGTGAGAGGAAAGCAAAATAAAACCAGCGCCACTGGGATCATATCAGGACAGCAATAAGGAATTCCTGCATTGTGCCAAGCGCTCATTGTTCATGTACAGCATCTGAAGACTAATTCAGCCCTTTGGTTATCAAGAAGTGAAAATGAATTTAGTTAGTCAGTTATCGAGCACAGTATACGTGGTTATACATGTTAAGAAAGAATTTTACCTGAAACAAGAAATCTGCGGTAACTATAGCCCATCTTAGCACGGACAAATGAGGAACCATGGAAGGGTATCTACTTTTCTCCAAATTGTGCGCTTCTGATCCGCATAAGAAGTATTCGGAAACCAGGAGAGCATCTTCCTATTATTTCGCTAAACGGTTAGATCTTATAAAAAAAATACGAAGGAACTGGCTTACTAACTTCCGTGAGTTTTTTCACGACGCGGCCTTAACAAACAGTCCTTTATCCGCCATTCTACGCCTTACAGCAGGTGCAAACACACTCGTATACACAAATGCTCGCACAAGCGTATGCTTCCCCAATGCTGAAAACATTAGCCCACTGGCAAATGGAAGCTGCCTTTGTGCTTACAGAGTAAGCGCTTAGAAACAGAGGACAAACTGTATTTGGACATACACGGAGAAGGCCGACGGCCGGGTCTTAGTCACAGGAATCGTCCCAGTGTTCACATTAAGCTAATTAACGAAACAACGCAAAGCCTAAATCTTAGTAGGCGGCTGGGAATTTGAACTAAATAATGCTGTGATCTTCCGTGGGATAACGAGCGTGTGTACAGCCTGATGCGACAGATTTGTTTCGAGGACGGTCACCTCAATCAGAAGATGTATTTCTGCATAGTTAAAGCACGAACAGAACACTGAACCTACGCTGGCCGCGGTGGCCGTGCGGTTCTAGGCGCTTCAGTCCGGAACCGCGTGACCGCTACGGTCGCAGGTTCGAATCCTGCCTCGGGCATGGATGTGTGTGATGTCCTTAGGTTAGTTAGGTTTAAGTGGTTCTAAGTTCTATGGGACTGATGACCTAAGATGTTAAGTCCCATAGTGCTCAGAGCCATTTGAACCACTGAACTTACTCCATGTTCCACCAACTCTTTCATGGACAATTTCTGGAGACCTTACTGAATCTATGATGAACACAGCAAGTCACATTACTCACACACTAGCGAAATATGTCATCTGGCTATATAACACGTTTGTGGGTCTGAAATTTTCCCTATAGGATTTTCTTCGTGTACTGTAATCGGGAAACGTAGCCTGTATTTTGCGAGTAAGACGGGCGTCTTCAATGCTGATCTGCGACAAATGTTCAAACAGTGTAATTCTCTAAGAATTTTTCGTCCAGATAAATTGTATATGCAGGTCTTGGCCAGAAATGACAGTGACGGGGCAGGAGCTTTAGATGGGCGAGCATTTAAAAAAATTGCAGTTAAGGCGCGGATCGGGTGATACATGAGCTGTTTATGTTAGCGCAGTTCCCAGACAGCAGATGGCACAGCGGAAGGCGTACATAACTTTAAACCGAGGTCTGTGGGACCGAACAACTACGTGGAAGCTTCTCTTCATTATTTTCAATTGCAAATAAATTGTTACAATTCTTAGTGTATTGTATTTATTAACACTTTCACAATAGGCATGGAAAGGAAAATTTGGGATTGTAAATAAATTTCGAGTAAGGGATTGTCAGACGTACACAAGAACTTCCTACAAAACATTATATAATTTTATTATTTTACAGTTGATGGTTTACACGTGCTGGGATGTCATTGATCGTAAAAACAGAAGAAGCAGTAGTTTTCTCGGTATCTTGCACACGTTATGGACGCCGCGTTCTTGCAATTACATGGTTGTTTTAATGTCTCTAATAAAAACAAACTTGACTGACATTCATAAAAGGTTATGTATCTTCACACAGTTTGGCAGTAAACCATACATAACACATCATTTCACCAAATATCGTTGAGGTGCCTTGCCATTTACAGCTGAATGTATTTTCATGTGATCGTCTGGGGATGTGATTCTTTCTCTCGGAAAGATAAGAGCAGTTTTGCACATATGGCTTAATCACATCAAATTCAATATATTGATCATTATCTAGGTTTATCTGCAGTGCAAATAACGTAAAAATTGAAAATGAAAATGTCTTCTCATTGGAATTCAAACCATTGCCCCTTGGACTACAGTTCCATGCTCTTCCCGCTCCGCCAAGCGCTGCCTGAAAACCACGCCAACATTGCTTCACCCGACCCGAGGCAAAAATTCTATTTATCCCAAGCGTTTAGCCATCTGGAGCTCCCACTTCGGTCACTTTCATTTCTGGGCATGACCTGGATATCCCATAAATTTGGACGAAATCGGTGATCATGAGTAGGCACGGTCACCTTGTCAAACCGTCAAGATTTCGATCGCAATTTTGACATGCATGTATTCCTTAGAGACTGGGGTGTGTGGTACTGCTGGCAAACACCAAGTAATGAAATATTGCCACTTAATTCACAGAAGAATATTTGGTACGCTAAGAGGTAACCACCGGTCTTTTCCTTTCTGCCTTTGCGCCCCATGATATATACACAGTGAACGAGACGGGCACTGTTCTGTACAGCTTTCATTGTCTTCCAACTCACCTTGTTCCATGGCATCTATATTCGCCCGAAAGTGATGCGAGGTAGGTCTTAAAATTTCTGGACTTCGCTCATAGATTGCTGCACTAGATGCGTGATTCCCTTGCCGCCCCCCCACCCCCGGGTCGCCTCGCCCAGAGGTTGGTACAGCTTTCAAAAACTCCGTGTGAAATTACTTCATCCAATAGTTGACTGCAGACAGCTGTCTGAACAAGGCGCGGTGCATGAAATCTCAGAAATGGAGAAATCAAATATCGTGCAGTGATGGTTCAAATGGCTCTGAGCACTGTGGGACTTGACTACTGAGGTCATCAGTCCCCTAGAACTTAGAACTACTTAAACCTAACTAACCTAAGGACAGCACACACATCCATGCCCGAGGCAGGATTCGAACTGTAGCGGTCGCGCGGCTCCAGACTGTAGCGCCTAGACCCGCTCGGCCACTCCGGCCGGCATCGTGCAGTGATAAAGGTTTTGTAAAGGAAAGTTTTTAAGCTAACAGAAATTCATTCCAGGTTGTCAAATTTGTATGTTGACTGGTGACTGTTGTCGATCAACTTCCATCTTGAAGAAATGTGCTGCGAATTTAAACGAGGCCGTGCAAGTGTCCAAGGTGATCTACATCTACATCTACATGACTACTCTGCAATTCACATTTAAGTGCTTGGCAGAGGGTTCATCGAACCACAGTCATACTATCTCTCTACCATTCCACTCCCGAACAGTGTGCGGGAAAAACGAACACCTACACCTTTCTGTTCGAGCTCTGATTTCTCTTATTTTATTTTGATGATCATTCCTACCTATGTAGGTTGGGCTCAACAAAATATTTTCGCATTCGGAAGAGAAAGTTGGTGACTGAAATTTCGTAAATAGATCTCGCCTCGACGAAAAACGTCTTTGATTTAATGACTTCCATCCCAACTCGCGTATCATATCTGCCACACTCTCTGCCCTATTACGTGATAATACAAAACGAGCTGCCCTTTTTTTCACTCTTTCGATGTCCTCCGTCAATCCCACCTGGTAAGGATCCCACACCGCGCAGCAATATTCTAACAGAGGACGAACGAGTGTAGTGTAAGCTGTCTCTTTAGTGGACCTGCCGCATCTTCCAAGTGTCCCGCCAACGAAACGCAACCCTTGGCTCGCCCTCCCCACAACATTATCTATTTGGTCTTTTCAACTGAAGTTGTTCGTAATTTTAACACTCAGGCACTCAGCTGAATTGACAGCCTTGAGAATTGTACTATTTATCGAGTAATCGAATTCCAACGGATTTCTTTTGGAACTCATGTGGATCACCTCACACTTTTCGTTATTTAGCGTCAACTGCCACCTGCCACACCATACAGCTATCTTTTCTAAATCGCTTTGCAACTGATACTGGTCTTCAGATGACCTTACTAGACGGTAAATTACAGCATCATCTGCGAACAACCTAAGAGAACTGCTCAGATTGTCACCCAGGTCATTTATATAGATCAGGAACAGCAGAGGTCCCAGGACGCTTCCCTGTGGAACACCTGATATCACTTCAGTTTTACTCGATGATTTGCCGTCTATTACTTCGAACTGCGACCGTCCTGACACGAAATCACGAATCCAGTCGCACAACTGAGACGATACCCCATAGGCCCGCAGCTTGATTAGAAGTCGCTTGTGAGGAACGGTGTCAAAAGCTTTCCGGAAATCTAGAAATACGGAATCAACTTGAGATCCCCTGTCGATAGCGGCCATTACTTCATGCGAATAAAGAGCTAGCTGCGTTGCACAAGAATGATGTTTTCTGAAACCATGCTGATTACGTATCAATAGATCGTTCCCTTCGAGGTGATTCATAATGTTTGAATACAGTATATGCTCCAAAACCCTACTGCAAACCGACGTCAATGATATAGGTCTGTAGTTCGATGGATTACTCCTACTACCCTTCTTAAACACTGGTGCGACCTGTGCAATTTTCCAATCTGTAGGTACAGATCTATCCAAGCGAAGGCTGTGCCAAAAATGCAACCACAACATAAACCGTGGAAAAAGTGCTAAATATGAGCTTGTAAGATAGTCAATAGAACGTATGTGAGCCTGCCAAGTTTGCAAAGATTTCAAAAGAACGCGTCGGCAATGTGTTGTATGACGAACTGCACAAGTAGTTGCTTAGTGCAAGACGGGTTCCGCACCTGCTGACGGCAAGTCAGAAACAATTTCACACACCAGTTAATGACGTGTTTTCCTAAAAAGTAAAGAGATGTTATTCTGCGTGATGTGTAACAACGAATGAAACATGAATTTGCACTACAAACCAAAATCAAAACAGCAATCGAAACAGTGGGCAGAAACCTCTTCGTTAGCTCCAAAGAAGGCGAAGACGGTGTCATTAGTGATACAGATAATGAAGTCAGTGTTTTGAGATACGAAAGGAATTCTATTAGTTAGATTTGTCCAAAAATATAAAAAAATAACCGCAGAACATTCTTTTAACCTTCTAAATGATGGGGATGCACAAATTGGATAAAAGCACTTCATTTGCAAAATGGATGTGAGCACTATGGGACTTAACATCTGAGGTCATCAGTCCCCTAGAACTTAGAACTACTTAAACCTAACTAACCTAAGGACATGACACACATCCATGCCCGAGGCAGGATTCGAACCTGCGACCGTAGCGGTAGCGCGGTTCCAGACTGAAACGCCTAGAACTGCTCGGTCACAACGACCGGCACTTAATTTGCAGAAGAAATCATCTTTAATCAAGACAATGTAACTGCCCGCGAACGTGACTTGAAAAGGGGAAATTGAGGGATCTGCACCGTACGCTGTTGAAAACTCCACCCTGTTCCTGAAATTTGGCTCCCTCAGACTTCCATTTGTGCCCAAAACTCAAAATGTTCCTTGCTTACTATCTTTCTCGATTCACCCAAAAAGCAACTGCAGCTGTGGTCGAATATTTTTCAGTATTGGCGAAAAACACTAGACAGATGGAATATTGTAACCGGAATACCGCTGAATACAGCGTACTGATGTTAAAGTAGAGTGTGTTCGAAAATAAAATGTTTTTGAAAATATTAATTCTCATAATCATTCGCAAGCACAGAACTTTTCAAACCACCCTCACGTTAGCTCCGACACCTCATTTGACTGACTTCTTGGTTGATGAGTTTATTCTAAATATGTTGCCTTATTCCCATAATCAATTTCCATTGTCCCAACTATACGTACAGATTTCGTAGTTGAATTCACAAAGAGAATTGGCACGACGAATGGAAACATTTACCCTTGTATGAAAGACATCTCTATATGACTAGCCTGACAAATGCTTTCCCCGGTTTTCCTATATGACTTCTGCCATATGGAGATATATTTATTTCAAGAAAGTTAAGGCTAGTTCTGCCCCATCTATGTGCAATTCCATTAAGGCTTTGTTTTTAACAACGCCGCTTTCAAACTTGAATTGAATCTCCGAGCAAATAATGAGGAATGCAGAAATAGCACATCTGCCCCTTGCGAAGGTAAGATGCTACGGCTATAAATAAATCCAGGAAATACGCCGAAATCCAGTATAATTCCCTCCGCACCACAAGCGACTGTGAGTGTCTTTACTCGGAAGCCGCCGACGTGTGGATATGAGGAAAATTTCGCAGTCGTTGGCCGTTCGTCCCGTCAGCAAGTGGCGCATGCGCGCGATGTATGACGGCGCAGGCGGTCCGACAGCGAAACAGCAGCGGCGGGAGCCGCGCGGTCGATGTAGGCTCCTTGAGAGATATATTTGTGGATCGTGCCCGAGAGTCGCATTCCTGGCGGACAAACACAGCGCCTCCCCGAACCCCGCAGTTCTCGGCGGCGCGGGCCACCTCGGCCGCTCCATTTGTCTGCTGCAGAACGATGTGGTTGTCTGTACCAGCGCGCCCAAAATTACTCCCGCCTCGTGTTACAAATGGTGGCCCTTCGCCCGAACCGAGTGTCGAACGTGCTACAGGAGGGAATGTGCGACCCCCTTCTGTCAACAGTATAACTGCCGACAGAAAAAGGAAGAGCACATTTTGCAGTCTTTCTTCAAACAGGAAAAGATAGGAAAAACATGTTTACGACGGAAAAAAGGAAGGAAGGATAGTATGTTGTCGATACTGGAATCATAAAATACGGAGCATTAGTTTAAGAGAACGCGGCGAACGAATCATCCAGTAGCAAACGCGCGCAAGAAAAAACAGGATGACTTTAGTGCTCTCTCACTTTATTCTTGTGGTCCTTCCACAAGATATACAACGTCAGCAGTAAAATTGTTCTACCGTTTGAATATTTGATCTATAAACTTTGTTTAAAGAAAAGTCTTTTTTCCACGATCGTGGTCTAAAATCTCTGTGAATTACCGTAACACTCCGGAACTGCATGAATCGGTCTGTTCTAAACGCTGTGGCACTGGATGACTTCAGACCCTTATTTGTATCCAAAACATTCGAAAACCACACAAGAGAAATCCATAAATTCGTTTTGTTTCCGGTTTGCTTCGAAACTGCACAATACTTTCTCGAAGTTCTACCAAATATCTAAGTCGTTCATTTGCTTCAGATGAACCTGATTCTGTGTCTACCTTTCGCTTAAGAACTCTACTCCCAGTCAGTCAATCGACGAGACTAACCCCACAGCATACTACGTTCTAAAGCTCTGCTCGAAAGTTAAAACAGCTTTTCTCCTACAGTTACATTTATCAATTTCTTTAAAAAGCAGCAGGCAATTTAATTATGTAAATAAAACTTGTGTATTAGAGCTAGCGCTAGCTGACTCATCTTTTGTACAGGAGCGAGAAGTCTGCTGGCAGACTTTCGGAGCTGAGGAACCCGTGGTCTCGAAAGGCTCCTTACTCACTAATTCTTTCCAATTGGTTGGTTCAAATGGCTCTGAGCACTATGGGACTCAACTGCTGAGGTCATTAGTCCCCTAGAACTTAGAACTAGTTAAACCTAACTAACCTAAGGACATCACAAATATCCATGCCCGAGGCAGGATTCGAACCTGCGACCGTAGCGGTCTTGCGGTTCCAGACTGCAGCGCCTTTAACCGCACGGCCACTTCGGCCGGCTTCCAATTGGTAACACAGTTGTTATTGTAAGCGTATTGACTGAAAATACCTACGCAATATTGCACAGTATATTAGATTAGATTAGTTCCCGGGTTCGATTCCCGGCGGGGTCAGGGATTTTCTCTGCCTCGTGATGGCTGGGTGTTGTGTGCTGTCCTTAGGTTAGTTAGGTTTAAGTAGTTCTAAGTTCTAGGGGACTGATGACCATAGATGTTTAGTCCCATAGTGCTCAGAGCCATTTGAACCATTAGATTAGATTAGCCGTAGTTTTTGCTGCATATATCCGTAATGAGGAGATCCTCAAGGACGTATAACATCTCATAAAAATACATAATACAAATTTGCAAAGAAAAAAAGATATGCTAATGTCCCTTCCACAGATACCAAGTAAAATGGTCCTGATGGGCGTGGAATAAGTACAAAAAGTCTTAACATGCTTTCATTTAAAAGGTAATAACACACTTGACACAAACCACGCAAATCAATGATACAGTGAGATGCCTATTATAAATCTTACGCTATCGTAGCCATGCGTCATCACAGAGAAAATCAGTTTACAGCACTTAATAACATTGATCACGTTACCTCACTGAATATGAAGAGACGACAGATTTAAAAATTTCGGAAATTTGTGGTAAGGTCTTATGGGAACAAACTGCTGAGGTCATCGGTCCCTAAGCTTACGCACTCACTACTTAATATACTTAATCTTAATCTACTTAATCTATTTAAACTAACTTATGCTAGGGACAACACACATACCCATGCCCGAGGGAGGACTCGAACCTCCGACGAGGGGAGCCGCGCGGACCGTGACAAGGCGCCCTAGACTACGTGGCTACCCCGCGCGACTCGGATTTAAAGTAATATCCTAATTATTAGATAGTATTAATAACATATAAACATCTGTCGGTTCTACAAATATCCATAAGTGGAGTAGAAGCTGTCCACCAATACATCCTTTAGGCTTCTCTTAAAATGAAATATCTTTCTGGACCAAAGTAATTGACTTTCTTCATGGAGGTTATTCTTATTTCTAGAATTCATTACATGTGCTGAAAAAGAGAGTATTATTTATGACATGTTTCGTTGACAGATAAATATATTGGGAAGCAGTAGATAGTGTCCCCAGTTTCTTGAAGAGGCCTTTGTAGGACTTCCTCGAGTTCACACCACAAATAATTCGTATAACACGATCGGCTCGATGAGGTATCCCCTAAAATAGTCCCGTATGTCATTACGGAATGAACGTAAATGATGCAAGCATTTAGGTTTTGATATCTCCCACGTCTGATGACATGCCTCATACATAATTTTGTCAAGGAACAGCAGGTTTGCTGAGCGAGATGTTGCTGGTGAGCTGCGGTAAGTGTGTAAGCCATCCGGGGGTAGGTACCTAGCGAGCCAGTAAGTGGAAGCCGCCTGTATTTCCACGCGAGGCAATGGCCAATATTGATCCACTGCGTGGTTATCGATGCTATGAAGCATGGTGAGATTATGACTGTGACAAAAAAGCCTCATATATTCATGAAAAATACTAAAATTTCTTCCAGCAAGCTACAGAAAATCTGATAACAGCATGGAAACCACAATAAAGAGACGAGTTCAATAAAATAAGTGACGTACTTTTAGGACAAATATTATGAAAGCTTTCACCCTTATATGTAAAATTATTCTTACCAAGTAATACGTATATACTAAATAAGCACATGATACATCGTTGAATAGGAACTAACATCAGGTTTTAATTGAGCACCTTTGGCATACCGATAAACAGACCTATATTCGTTATAAATAAAATAACGCATTATTATTACGGAGAGACAAAAAAAAAAAGAGTTCACAGTTGCACCAGAAGGTCAGCCTCTGCATGAATGATTTGTATTAGTGTTTTTAATTGTTTATGTGTATCTAATAAAAATTTGCGAATTAAAGTTTGTAAAGAAGTTATTTGAATAGTTCATGCGATGTACACAAGATAATGTGAAGTTAATTGTATGGCAGTATTTGAATATTATGAAATGATATTCAAGTGTAATTGTTCAAACATGTATAATGTATATATTAGGAATATTTAAAACTTGCAAGAACTTATGTCTAAGACGGAATGAAATTTCGTGTGGCTGGGGCCTCCGGTCGGGTAGACCGTTCGCTTGGTGCAAGTCTTTCGAGTTGACGACACTTCGGCGACTTGCGTGGCGATGAGGTTGACATGATGATGATTAGGACAACACAACACCCAGTCCCTGAGCGGATAAATTCTACGACCCAGCCGGGAATCGAACCCGGGCCCCTTGGCATGACATTCCGTTGCGCTGACCACTTTTCTTATCTCGTTTTGTTCGGTATTGTTCGTTCTATTTGTTCGGGGCAGACGTCCCATCACGCTTGTTCCAGTTCATTGTTGATCCATTAACTCAGTTTTTTTTTATTAGAGAGGACAGCTAACCCTCTGACCGAACACTCGCAGCTCAGCTACCGGGGCCGACTATGTCTAAGATAACATAATGGCCAGGCGTGCAGATGCTCTTTTGACCAAGGTAGTCGATCACGTGACAGAGTTGAGGGAAGAGCAAGCAGATTACGTTTAATGGTCTTTTGGTGTTCGTAAGTGAGCCGCACATGTGTTAAGTAACAGCGTGGTATACAGTTCGATGGAGTTAGTTATGTTAATGCAACAATTTGCAACTTTTTTTTTATTTTCTTATGGGACCAAACTGCTGAAGACATCGGTCCCTAAGCTTACGCACTACTTAATCTAATTTAAACTAACCTTCGCTATGGACAACTCACACACACACCCATGTCCGTGGGAGGACTCGAGCCTCCGACGGGGGAAGCCACCCGCACCGTGACAAGACGCCCTAGACCGCGCGGCTTGAAACTTTAAGAATGCGATTTTATGTGTGCTAACATAGACATTTGTTAGTGTGAATTGCATTGGTGAATTAATTATTCAAACAGACTGTTGCATTAACATGGACCCTATCCGACATATCTATGTCGGTTTGGGAAAAGGGCAACCCCCGTGTGTTACTGTGGCGTGGCGGAGGGAACTCCCGACCATGTGGTTTTCGAGTGCCCTCTCTTCAATGACGTCGCGACAACACTCCGAGACAGACTTCCGAACAACGACACATACAATCTACTTAGACATGAAGACACTTTTCATGCTTTGAATGCTCTGGCAGATGAGGTATCACGAAAAGTGTTAACAGACTACCTGAGGGACCAAGAATAGGTACCAATTCATAGACCAGCCGATCAAGACCTGATCCCATTCCCATACCGCCTGTGCGTGGAATGGCCGACTTCCATCAGTTGGAAACCGCCACGTACGGGATTAGGGGGGGGGGGGGGGTCAATTACACCGATTGTGGCCAAAAGCACCGATGATGACGTAGGTTAAGTTAGTATTTAGCAGGACTTAGATTAGAACACTAATATAGGAAACTGCAGCGAATACTAACTTTGGCCAGCCCAGTGCCAGGGGCATGCTCTTCGGGGTTAGCTCGAGGAGCCTGGCTATTCTAAGTAGGTTTGTATTTTACTGGCACACCTGTGATGCTGCAGGTAATAGTCATTTCTAGGTTAGATAATTAACAAAAGTAGGTTAAACTAAACTGCCCATTGTTGTAGAAAACTAACCTTACTGTAGTAACTTTAAACTGTAGTTCACTAACGTAACTGTAATATCAAGCTGCCTTATAACTCAATTCTATGTAACAATGAATGGCCCACTAATCATGTTAGGAGGTGGGTTAAATATCTATAATTAGTATTGTTGTGGTAATAAAGATTTTTTTTTTTAAAAAAAAAGCAGACTACGTTGAACTGTTTCGATATGGGGAATTTGTTCAGGTTAACGGTTTGGTGCATTGCACAATGCCATTGGCACGAGTTAAACACTGCTTGTGCAGCCACTACTTGCTCTAATAGGACTGTTATTCCAAAGTGAATTTGTTCCACTCTCAATAATATTAGTCTTTGTGCGGCCATCATTCGGTATAATTTATTTTCTTGCGACAAATAAAACTGAGAGTGAATCTTAATACTGTTGTCAGGATATATCCTTTTCACATTTGTTTGTGCTTTTCAATTTGTTCATTGACTGTTCCTTGGCTAGGCTCTCATGATTTAAAAGGTCTCGTCAGGGCACAACGCAACAGCGCACAACCAATCCCCTAGGTTAGCAGACGCGCCACTAAATTAATGTATGGTTGGGTAGTTGCATGCCGGTCGTTGGGTGGCAACAGACTGGTTTCATTTGAGGACTATTTTCAATTCATTTATATGTTGTCATATAACACTTGATATGTTGCAATTCGCGTTGCAAATAACGATTTTTTTCGCCGCTTCAGCAGTTCTGCGGAATGTTCCTTCTCGAATTTGTTGCCAAGGTGCAGTCGCAAGAATTTAACATTGTCAATCACCTCTCTCTGCTTGTCGTAATGTTATAGACATATACTGGGCGAAAACTGTTACAGGTTCTGACTACATGTACTGCCTTTTTTTAAAAAGGTTGGGAGACAAATGTTTGTCTAGGAACCATTACTGATCTTTCTAAAACTATTCTCGATTTGGTATTTACTGCAATCTTCGTATCATCTGCAAACAAAACGAACATAGCATACAGTAATGTTTCTGATAGCCAACGTGTGTCGTGTTTGTCAACAAAACGTTCCCATTGACTTCTAGCACACCCTTTGTATAATAAAGGTAAATATTCTCTTATGTTTTTGTTTCGAGGCTCGAACTCGGCCAATGGTATTACGTCAACAAGTTGTAATATCGCTGTACAGGCTTTAGGTACAAGAATCTGATGTCTGTAACTTTGCTTCAATAACATGCACAGTGGTATTTTAATATTTAGCATAGTTAATTTGTATGGCATTAGCATTATGCTAAGAGTTCCAATTAATTCACTGAACTAGATGCCAGGCTAACTGCGACAAGCCGATTAAAACGTGCTACATTCCAGAAAGAGAGATGATATGCTCACCAAACAAAATACTAGTCATCAACATAAAAGAACACACTGGTCTTTAGGCCGGCCGCTGGTGGCAGGGCGGTTCTGGCGCTACAGTCTGGAACCGCGCGACCGCTACGGTCGCAGGTTCGAATCCCGCCTCGGGCATGGATGTGTGTGTTGTCCTTAGGTTAGTTAGGTTTAAGTAGTTCTAAGTTCTAGGGGACTTATGACCTCAGCAGTTGAGTCCCATAGTGCTCAGAGCCATTTGAACCATTTGAACACTGGTCTTTATGGAGCGCTGTAGACGGTATAGGCGGACGTGCGACCCTCCATTGCGGCAATGGTGTGTTATCTACACTCCTGGAAATTGAAATAAGAACACCGTGAATTCATTGTCCCAGGAAGGGGAAACTTTATTGACACATTCCTGGGGTCAGATACATCACATGATCACACTGACAGAACCACAGGCACATAGACACAGGCAACAGAGCATGCACAATGTCGGCACTAGTACAGTGTATATCCACCTTTCGCAGCAATGCAGGCTGCTATTCTCCCATGGAGACGATCGTAGAGATGCTGGATGTAGTCCTGTGGAACGGCTTGCCATGCCATTTCCACCTGGCGCCTCAGTAGGACCAGCGTTCGTGCTGGACGTGCAGACCGCGTGAGACGACGCTTCATCCAGTCCCAAACATGCTCAATGGGGGACAGATCCGGAGATCTTGCTGGCCAGGGTAGTTGACTTACACCTTCTAGAGCACGTTGGGTGGCACGGGATACGTGCGGACGTGCATTGTCCTGTTGGAACAGCAAGTTCCCTTGCCGGTCTAGGAATGGTAGAACGATGGGTTCGATGACGGTTTGGATGTACCGTGCACTATTCAGTGTCCCCTCGACGATCACCAGTGGTGTACGGCCAGTGTAGGAGATCGCTCCCCACACCATGATGCCGGGTGTTGGCCCTGTGTGCCTCGGTCGTATGCAGTCCTGATTGTGGCGCTCACCTGCACGGCGCCAAACACGCATACGACCATCATTGGCACCAAGGCAGAAGCGACTCGCATCGCTGACGACGACACGTCTCCATTCGTCCCTCCATTCACGCCTGTCGCGACACCACTGGAGGCGGGCTGCACGATGTTGGGGCGTGAGCGGAAGACGGCCTAACGGTGTGCGGGACCGTAGCCCAGCTTCATGGAGACGGTTGCGAATGGTCCTCGCCGATACCCCAGGAGCAACAGTGTCCCTAATTTGCTGGGAAGTGGCGGTGCGGTCCCCTACGGCACTGCGTAGGATCCTACGGTCTTGGCGTGCATCCGTGCGTCGCTGCGGTCCGGTCCCAGGTCGACGGGCACGTGCACCTTCCGCCGACCACTGGCGACAACATCGATGTACTGTGGAGACCTCACGCCCCACGTGTTGAGCAATTCGGCGGTACGTCCACCCGGCCTCCCGCATGCCCACTATACGCCCTTGCTCAAAGTCCGTCAACTGCACATACGGTTCACGTCCACGCTGTCGCGGCATACTACCAGTGTTAAAGACTGCGATGGAGCTCCGTATGCCACGGCAAACTGGCTGACACTGACGGCGGCGGTGCACAAATGCTGCGCAGCTAGCGCCATTCGACGGCCAACACCGCGGTTCCTGGTGCGTCCGCTGTGCGGTGCGTGTGATCATTGCTTGTACAGCCCTCTCGCAGTGTCCGGAGCAAGTATGGTGGGTCTGACACACCGATGTCAATGTGTTCTTTTTTCCATTTCCAGGAGTGTATGTGCAGCCTGTAGTATGGAGTCAGCATTGTAAGGTGGGTTGACGCAGAGACGTGACGGAATGGGAGAAAGGGTATATCGTGTTTATACGTGGCCATAACGACATCGTGAAGGAAATTGACCGATTTGTTTGTGTATTAACGTGGACTCTTAAGTGGTCTACAGGGAATGGTGTACCACTCGCCGCCATGTAACATGCCGGCCGAAGTGGCCGTGCGGTTAAAGGCGCTGCAGTCTGGAACCGCAAGACCGCTACGGTCGCAGGTTCGAATCCTGCCTCGGGCATGGATGTTTGTGATGTCCTTAGGTTAGTTAGGTTTAACTAGTTCTAAGTTCTAGGGGACTAATGACCTCAGCAGTTGAGTCCCATAGTGCTCAGAGCCATTTGAACCATTTGAACCATGTAACATGGAGCAAGAACAATGGTTTGTAAAAAGATAGCCCGCCGCGGTGGTCTCGCGGTTCTAGGCGCGCAGTCCGGAACCGTGCGACTGCTGCGGTCGCAGGTTCGAATCCTGCCTCGGGCATGGATGTGTGTGATGTCCTTAGGTTAGTTAGGTTTAAGTAGTTCTACGTTCTAGGGGACTGATTACCACAGCAGTTGAGTCCCATAGTGCTCAGAGCCATTTGAACCATATTTTGTAAAAAGATACAAATAGAGAGCTACAGAAGACGAGTGATTCCTCTTATCAGTTACAATCGGTTACAAACCTAACAGGAATTTACAAATGCATGGTTTCGCGGCGATACTTACTGATAAAATTCTCTCGAGCTCCCAGCCGTGTCAGGTGGTTTAAAGTCCACGTACTTTCGCAGCCATTGTCGAGTGGTGACTATCACTTCGTTGCTGCTACTGTCCTCATGCAGGATAATTTTTTCCATCGTGTACAAACTCTAGGGACTGATCGATGAGAGGATATGGAATAAAAAAGGTCTAATGAACTTACGCCCGGAAATTCATGGTTTCCATCCTAGAAACCATTTAGTCAATCATACTCTGTTACATATACTGCGGTCTAATACGCGCTGTACTATGCAGCCACAGTTACAGTATGCATGGTTTCCTTCTACAGGGTGGTACTGTTCCTCATATGGCATGCCCCTAGCGCCCTCGCCTGCCAACCTGCCACAGTATTTGGTAATGCTGTGTCCGATTGACTTCTCTTGCTGACTCACCTTGAAGTGGATGTGATACAGCGATGTACACAGTGGTTCCGTATCCGAATCGACAGCTTGCCGACACGGTGTTTACTTACGGAAGGGGAAATGGCAACGGGCAGCGGACAGCAAGGTTGTATAAGGAGACCTATCCCCGCCGACAACAACCTCAGCACTCAATGTTTGCAACAATGTTTCGCCGTTTGTCTGAGACAGGGTAGTTCCAGGAAGCAGGAATCATGAAGGACGTACTCGAAATGTTCGGACAGCAGAAGAAAATGGTCAGTACCAGGCAGTTGGCCCGCCAGTACAGGGTAAGCCAGACTACCGCGTGGAACATTCTCCATGGCAACTTTTGCTATTCTTATCACTTGCAGCGTGTGCAGGTCTTACTAGCGACAGCCTTTCCACATCAGGAGCAGTTTTCTCACTGGTTTCTTCACCAGGGAACCACGATCCCGGGATTTGTGTTATCCATACTATTCACAGATGAGGCCATCTTTACGCGCAGTGATATGGTTCAAATGGCTCTGAGCACTATGGGACTTAACATCTGAGGTCATCAGTCCCCTAGAACTTAGAACTACTTAAACCTAACCAACCTAAGGACATGACACACATCCATGCCCGAGGCAGGATTCGAACCTGCGACCGTCGCGGTCTCGCGGTTTCAGACTGAAGCGCCTAGAACCGCTCGGCCACACCGGCCGGCGCGCAGTGATATCTTCAGATTTCGTAATAGACATCTGTGGCATAGCATCCAGAACCCCCCGTGGTATGGTGACAGCGAATCATCAGCATCGGTGCAGCCGGAATGTGCGGGCCGGGATAATTGGCGACCGTATTTTGGGACCAGTCTTCCTTCCACATCGCGTAACAGGCCGAAAATATTGCCATTTCTTGCGGATGACTTTGCCTCCCCTGCTGGAAGAAGTGCCATTGATGATTTGAAGGGTTATGTGGCTGCTACAAGATGGTGCTCCAGCCTACTTCGCCGTTAACATCTGGACGCATCTGAATCGCGTCTTCCCTGGTCGATGGATCGGACGAGGCGGTCCAGTTACGTTGCTTGCTCGTTCACCGGAACTCAAACCGAGGGATATCTGGTTGTGGGGTCATCTCAAAAGTATCGTGTATGGAGAGCCCATTCCAGATGTGAAGACAATGGAGCAGCGTATTCATGCTGCCTTTGACACTGTTCGGATACAACCTGACCGATGTGAACGTGTGAGACAGAACATGCTACGGCCCGTACACGCAAGCGTTGAGGCACATGGAAACAATTTTCAACACATAATATGGCTGCATGGTGCAGCGCGTACTAGACCACAGTCTCTGTAACAATGTATGATTGAACAAATGGTCTCTAGCATTGAAACCATGCATTTCCGGGCATATGTTCTAATGGGCCTAAGCACTATGGGACTTGAACACCTCAGGTCATCAGTCCCCTAGACTTAGAACTACTTAAACCTAACTAACCTAACGACATCACACACATCCATGCCCGAGGCAGGATTCGAACCTGCGACCGAAGCAGCAGCGAGGTTCCGGACCGAAGCACCTAGAACCGCTCGGCCACAGCGGCCGGCCAGGACATAAGGTTATTAAATCTATTTTGTTCCGTATCCTCTCATTGATCAGTTCCTAGAGTTTGAACACGGTGGAAGAAATTACCCTGTATAGCCGCACTGCCTGCTGTGACGTTACTTGTGCTCGCTTCAATGCCATATACGGTAATGTTTTCTTTGCTCAACCGCTGCGCCCGCTTCCATCTTCCAATGGCTGCGTCCCAAGCCGTGCTTAGCTGTAGGCCGCCGTCTTTATTGAGGGTGTTATCACAAATTTTGATCTCGATCGCTTCTTTTATTACGCTGTTAGTCCGTGTAATAACAGACGGCTCGTCGAATGTTTCAAATGGTTCAAATGGCTCTGAGCACTATGGGACTTAACATCTGAGGTCATCAGTCCCCTAGAACTTAGAACTACTTAAACCTAACTAACCTAAGGAAATCACACACATCCATGCCCGAGACAGGATTCGAACCTGCGACCGTAGCAGTCGCGCGGTTCCGGACTGAGCGCCTAGAACCGCGAGACCATCGCGGCCGGCGGCTCGTCGAATGCAGTGGGATGTTTGTTTTCTAGAGTATGCTCTGCTATCGCTAATTTCTCAGGACCTGAAAGCGAAAACATGTCTCGTATTCTACACAGCGCTGTTTAGTAGTACTCACCGTCTGTCCGACATAAAACTCTCCATATCCACACGTTATTTTATATACACGTGGCATTCAAAGGTCTTCATCGTCTCTCACAGGCCTCATCAGTTGTTGAATTTCTGCTGGAGCCCTGAAAACCGAATCGATTTTATGCCTCTTTAGGAGCCGTCTAATATTTCCCGTAACTGAGCTACAGAATGGCAGACACGCAAGCTTCTTCGAGTCCTGCTCGGGGTCTTTCTGCTTATGTGTTTTGGGAAAGGTTGATTGCGAAATCTGGCCGTTGTAACCTTTTTCCTTGAATTTTCAGCGTCTGAGACGGTCTCCGCTCCATGCACCGATCCCCTGAACACAATATTTCTGCGACGGATGGTGATAGCTCTTAGCGTGCAGATATCGGTCCGTGTAGGTGGATTTCTGGTAAACATTGTGTCTGAGACTACCATTTGCTTTACGGAAGACGAGGACGCGATGGAACGGCAAGGCACCATCTATCTCTACCTCCATTGTGAATTTGATGTTGTCATGAATATTGTTGATGTGTTCCAAGAGTTACCCAGGAATAATTCGTTAAGTCCTGAGACGTGTGAAAGACGATGAAGGCCTTAGAACGCCAGGACTACATAAAATACCGTGAGCGTGTGGACAGTTTTACCTCAGACGGACTGCGCGTACTATTGAACAGCGCAGCGTAGAACATCAGAGATGTTTTCGCCTTCGGTACCCTGAGAAATCAGCGGTAGCAGAGCATGCTCTAGATACGGACATCGTATTGCATTCGACGAGACATCTGTTATTACACGGATTAATAGTCTCCGGGATAGCGCAATAAAAGAAGCAATCGAGATAAAAATTACGTGACACCCTCAATAACGGCGGCGGCCTGCAGTTAAGTATGGCTTGGGACCCGGCCATCGGAAGACTATAGCAGGCGCGGAGGTTGCACAGTACCTTACACGGCTCTGGAGCGAGCATCAGTGGAGTCACAGAAGGCAGCGCGCCTGTATGAGGACGGTAGTAGCAACCGAAAGACACTCACCGCTCGTGGATTTGAAACCACTTGACGAGACTGGAAGCTGGAGAGAATTTTACCATCGTGAACTGCTGCTCTCTGTGAATGCAGGTCCATCCCTAGCTGTTTCCGAGCGAACACTGCGAAGTGAACGGCATACAATGGACATTTGGAGTCTGGTACCACACAAACGGCATCCCTCAATGTGGCGCATATAGCTGCACGTCTTCAATGGTCTCAAGAACACACACATCGGACAATAAATGACATAAAGCGTGTAGTATGGACCAATGAGTCGCAATTTTGACTCCCTTCAATTCTGAAAGCAGTCGAATGCACTGACGCCCGTGAGACGTTTAATTTGCAGTGTATGTTAATTTGCAGTGTAGTTAGGGCTTGAGGTGATTCTATCTTGTATCGGGGTATTTTTCGTACCATGACTTTTGGGCCAGTCATTCAGGTAACTGTGGACATGACCAACATTCTCGGTGACCAAGTCTTGCTGTATCTTTTCTTCTTCATGTTGATTACATTATGAACCCTGTAGTCTTCCAAAACGACAACAGCCATGTTCACAGAGATGCGAGCACACGTTCCTTGTTTGACGAACTCAGGCACCTTATAGCACTTCCACTGGACTGTTAAATCACCCGATCTTAACCCTACAGGAAATGTCTGGGAGTTTTTGTAACGGTAGGTAAAATATAACAATCAAAATCGCCGCAATTTGGCATGTTTATAGTATAAAATCATCAATGAGTGTCTTCATTTGTACATATTGTTGTGTTGGCAGAAGAGCCAACACCGTGTTACTAGAGGAGGCTGAAATGCACGCGTTTTAGCTCACGCAGGCTGGCCTGAGGAGGGAAGGACTATACTGACGTTAGGTCTGGAACATGACAAGGGATAAGAATTCAGAAAGCGGACGTAATTAGTTCGATACTTAACTTTAATCCATTAATGATGAACGCCGCTCTTGACGGAACATGATTCACAATATTATCTGTTCAGAATACATTCTTGAAGAATATGGCGCCTTGCTAGGTCGTAGCAAATGACGTAGCTGAAGGCTATGCTAAACTGTCGTCTCTGCAAATGAGAGCGTAAGTAGACAGTGAACCGTCGCTAGCAAAGTCGGCTGTACAACTGGGGCGAGTGCTAGGGAGTCTCTCTAGACTAGACCTGCCGTGTGGCGGCGCTCGGTCTGCAATCACTGATAGTGGCGACACGCGGGTCCGACGTATACTAACGGACCGCGGCCGATTTGAAGGCTACCACCTAGCAAGTGTGGTGTCTGGCGGTGACACCATACATATCATAGCTGAAGAAACTTATGGACTCATTTCTTTGTCAAAGTGAGGTCATTATCAACACTAGAAGCGGTGCCACACATTAGTAGCGTCATATCTCATGTGACTGATTAATTTTTAATGCGCTTTGCTTAGGGATGTGATACGGAACTATGGGGCATTGAACAGTGATACATTGACGTTGAAAGTACAGGGGGTTGAGAAAATTATGAAAATGCCAAAATCATAACACATTACCATGCTCAATATGGTATAGGAGCACCTTGGTGGTTCAAAACAGCTTCCAGTAGTATGGGTATGTATAAATACAGACACTGTATGGTTTTCAAGGCAATTTATCCTATTCTTCCTGCAAAATAGTAGCCAATTCAGGGTTCAAAATGGTTCAGATGGCTCTGAGCACTACGGGACTTAACATCTGATGTCATCAGTCCCCTAGACCTTAGAACTACTTAAACCTAACTAACCTAAGGATATCACACACAACCTTGCCCGAGGCGGGAATCGAAACTGCGACCGTAGTGGTCGCGCAGTTCCAGACTGAAGCGCCTAGAACCGCTCGGCCACACCGGACGGCCCAATTCAGGGAACGATGTTGGGTGGTGGCTAGCGATCACGCAAACTTCTCTGCAAAGTAGACCACAAAGGCACAATAATATCGAGTTCTGGTGATTGCAGGCGACAGTTCATCGTCGTGCTTACAAAACTAGCTCTGGGTGATGGGAGCTGTGTGAACAGGAGCCGGTCTTCTTGGAACACAGCATCACCATTGGTGTGCAAACACTGTTCCATGGGATGGACATGATCACATCAGCCAAGGTGCTTAGATAATCCTTGGCTCTAATGTGACCTTGCAGAGTAGCCATGGGACCTAAGGAATGCTATGGAATACCACGATATGGTTGCACAAATCATCACCGAAGACCCGCCGCGTTCCACTCTTGGGCGGTAAACTCGGCCAGAAGTCGGAAACAGTGTGAAACAAGACTTTTCTGATAAAATTACTTTCTTCCATTGCTCCACAGTTCAGGATTTGTGCCTTCGGCCCAATGTTTTCCTGTTACGGACATTTGCGTCAGTGGTGAGAGGTTTTGTAATTCCAGTTCGTTCCGCAATTCCCAGCTTATAGAGCTACATTCGTTTCTTTTCTTTTTTTGTGTGTGTGTGTGTGGGGCGGGGGGGGGGGGGGGGGGGAGGTATTGGCAAGGTTCCAGAGTGCAACATTTAGTTCTGTAGTGACATTTGCAGCTGTCTTCGTATTAGTTTCCGTCAGAATCCTCGTCAATCGCCGCCCATCACGATCACACAACGCATAATTTTGACCACGTCGTGACATACGCAAATTGTTGCAGATTTCACTGCTGGGCCATCAACAAGTGTCAGCGGCGAACCATTCAACGACACATTATTGATATGGGCTTTCGGAACCGGAGACCCACTCCTGTACCCTTGATGACTGCACGACACGAAGCTTTATGCCTCGCCTGGGCCCGTCAACATCGATATTGGTCTGTTGATGACTGGAAACATGTTGCCTGGTCGGACGAGTCTCGTTTCAAAATGTATCGAGCGGATGGACGTGTACTGGTATGGAGACAACCCCATGAACCTATGGACCCTGAATGTCAGCAGGGAAGGCTCTGTAATGGTGTGGGACGTGTGCAGTTGGAGTGATATGGGACCCTTGATAATCTAGGTACGACTCTGACAGGTGACACGTACGTAAGCATCCTGTCTGATCACGTGCATCCATTCCTGTCCATTCTGCATTCCGACGAACTTGGGCAATTCCAGCAGGACCATGCGACACCACACACGTCCAGAATTGCTACGTGGTGGCTCCAGGAACACTGTTCTGAGTTTAAACACTTCCGCTGGCCACCAAACTCCCCAGACATGAACATTATTGAGCGTATCTGTGATGCCTTGCAACGTGCTGTTCAGAAGAGATCCCCAACCCCTCATGGACAGCCCTGCAGGATTCATGGAGTCACTTCCCTCCAGCACTACTTCAGACATTATTCGAGTCCATGCCACGCGGCACTTCTGCCTGCTCGCGAGGGTCCTACACGATATTAAGCAGATGTACCAGTTTCTTTGGCAGAAGTGTAAATACTCACTTAATAAACTGAAAATAACTCCACTATATAAACACAAGGTCAGTGAAGTTGTTTTGTCTACCTATATAAGAGAAATGGAGATGAAAAGCTGTGTATAGTCTGTCTGTGTACTGGTAAGCGAGGAAGTTGCTTTTCCCGGAAGAATAGTGTCCAGGATGACTAAGAATCAATTTCCCCTGTACCAGTGTAGAACAGTGTGCAGAGAATTACATGGAAGCTGTCCATATGGTTTTCCTGCTCTTGTATTAGTAGGAATCATATATGCGTTTAGTGTACTGTTATCAAACTCTATGGAATATAAACACCTCTGTACCAACCTGTTGCACCCCAGTACATAATTTAACTCATAATCTTTTCAGATCTGAATTTTCTCTGGAGAAATGAAAATTTTCATTCCTGTGGTAGTGCTCTTCGGTGATGTTTTTAATGGCTATGAGCACTATGGGACTTAACTTCTGAGGTCATTAGTCCCCTAGAACTTAGAACTACTTAAACCCAACTAACCTAAGGACATCACACACATCTGTGCCCGAGCCAGGATTCAAACCTGCGACTGTAGCGGTCGCGCGGTTCCAGACTGTAGCGCCTAGTACCGCTCGGCCATACCGGCCGGCTTTTAATGATTTTAGATGCAGAATTTATACAAAAATATGTATCCGTTTTCAAAACATACTCTCTACACTTGGCTTCATTTTATCGACTAAAATAACTAATTACGAAATATTCTCTATTGTTATAAACTGTAGAATGATCATTTAATAATTACCATGCAAAATAACATTAACAACATTCAATAATACAGTGTAATTTAGTGAACCAACCACATCCGCATATTCTGAGGGTCACGGGCTGCAGCACAGTAAAAGTTAATCTACACAACTGAAGCCAGAGTGTCTGAAAGGGTTAATACTGTTCTACAGCACTTAGATGTGATTCACACATTTAATGTTTGTTCTTAATCCACTTCATTTAGCAATAAACATCGATTTTATACCATTAAAATACTATTTTAACAATCCGCTGTTTTTCAATCCCCTGCAGTGCGGAAACTATTAACTTCAGAGAAAAATTTAATAGGACCCTTTTTTGCAGGAAATTTAATGTACATTAATTTTGTACTTTTCGCAACGTGCCGCGGGTGTCGAGAAATTCAAGACAAACCTAAAAAAGTTATTACTACACTCCTGGAAATTGAAATAAGAACACCGTGAATTCATTGTCCCAGGAAGGGGAAACTTTATTGACACATTCCTGGGGTCAGATACATCACATGATCACACTGACAGAACCACAGGCACATAGACACAGGCAACAGAGCATGCACAATGTCGGCACTAGTACAGTGTATATCCACCTTTCGCAGCAATGCAGGCTGCTATTCTCCCATGGAGACGATCGTAGAGATGCTGGATGTAGTCCTGTGGAACGGCTTGCCATGCCATTTCCACCTGGCGCCTCAGTTGGACCAGCGTTCGTGCTGGACGTGCAGGGTCGTGAGACGACGCTTCATCCAGTCCCAAACATGCTCAATGGGGGACAGATCCGGAGATCTTGCTGGCCAGGGTAGTTGACTTACACCTTCTAGAGCACGTTGGGTGGCACGGGATACATGCGGACGTGCATTGTCCTGTTGGAACAGCAAGTTCCCTTGCCGGTCTAGGAATGGTAGAACGATGGGTTCGATGACGGTTTGGATGTACCGTGCACTATTCAGTGTCCCCTCGACGATCACCAGTGGTGTACGGCCAGTGTAGGAGATCGCTCCCCACACCATGATGCCGGGTGTTGGCCCTGTGTGCCTCGGTCGTATGCAGTCCTGATTGTGGCGCTCACCTGCACGGCGCCAAACACGCATACGACCATCATTGGCACCAAGGCAGAAGCGACTCTCATCGCTGAAGACGACACGTCTCCATTCGTCCCTCCATTCACGCCTGTCGCGACACCACTGGAGGCGGGCTGCACGATGTTGGGGCGTGAGCGGAAGACGGCCTAACGATGTGCGGGACCGTAGCCCAGCTTCATGGAGACGGTTGCGAATAGTCCTCGCCGATACCCCAGGAGCAACAGTGTCGCTAATTTGCTGGGAAGTGGCGGTGCGGTCCCCTACGGCACTGCGTAGGATCCTACGGTCTTGGCGTGCATCCGTGCGTCGCTGCGGTCCGGTGCCAGGTCGACGGGCACGTGCACCTTCCGCCGACCACTGGCGACAACATCGATGTACTGTTGAGACCTCACGCCCCACGTGTTGAGCAATTCGGCGGTACGTCCACCCGGCCTCCCGCATGCCCACTATACGCCCTTGCTCAAAGTCCGTCAACTGCACATACGGTTCACGTCCACGCTGTCGCGGCATGCTACCAGTGTTAAAGACTGCGATGGAGCTCCGTATGCCACGGCAAACTGGCTGACACTGACGGCGGCGGTGCACAAATGCTGCGCAGCTAGCGCCATTCGACGGCCAACACCGCGGTTCCTGGTGTGTCCGCTGTGCCGTGCGTGTGATCATTGCTTGTACAGCCCTCTCGCAGTGTCCGGAGCAAGTATGGTGGGTCTGACACACCGGTGTCAATGTGTTCTTTTTTCCATTTCCAGGAGTGTATATGCCCCCTCCCTCTTCCTCCCCAAGCTCACACCACACCGGCCAGGATTTTTAATATACCCCCTTATTAATGATACTCCTCCTTCTATTGTATGACCACACGAATTTTTCACCTAGTTTACAGTGTTTGGTCTTCATTGACTGGGCTAATTAGCGCACTATCAGATTCGCACATATTTCCTAGATATCTTTGGTAGTTCCATAAATCTGCGATGCTAACAGCCTATGGGACTCATATATCATGTTATCTGTTTTTATATATAAAGGTACCTGCGTATTTTTCTGTCTGTGTGTTATCGTTAATCTCAGTAACCTCTTTAGCGGTTTTGATATGGTTTTATGTAATAGATAGAATGATTCACGAGGATGGTTTATGTATGTAATTCATTGTTTATAATAATGATGATTGTGCTGTAAATCTGTTATTATCTGTTCCATTTTTAATTGACATTTGGAATGACATCTCTTGGCAATAGTTGGAGCTAAGATCTAGTCAGCTAGAGAGGAGGGAATATCTTCCAGGAAAAGCAATACATTAACAGCCGCTGCCTCGTCAGCACCCAAGTTTGAACAGAAGATCTATCGGGCATGTTGATCTAGCGGTAACGCATGAGCCTGGAATCCAACAGCTTGTGGGGTCGAATCCTAATCAGGCTATGGTTTTTTCAGTCTGTTTTTTAACCTGGCATTCATTTCTCAATAATATAGAGTGTAGCCAGAAATGACACGTAGTTCGGATTCCACATTAAACTGCAGGTCTCCTTTCCTCAGTTGAGTAACTGGGATTGGTTAGGGACACACAGATCGTCAAAGAGTGTCCAATTGCTAGGCTTGCACCAGACTACTGAGCCACACAAAACGATCAGTAAAAGAATCTTGAAATCTATACGTACCTTCTTCTTCTATGCATATTATAAATTTAAGTCCACCGATTTTTTCTGTCTGTATGTTACGTCTTATTTCAGGAACTGCTACAGGAATTCTGGTACGCTTTTCAGTAAGAGATTCAATGATTCACGAGGAAGTTTTGTGGATAAAATTCACTAACGCTACGCCAGACAAGTCGTTTGATCGTACATACTTTATGCTACCCGAGCGAAGCCTAACCAGGCCGATAGTTCTCTATACTTTGAATAAAAATATTACCAAGTACATCCGAGATGTGGTGCTTGACTGGGAATCTATAACACTACCGGCTGCTATTAAAATAATAATATGCCAATAGCGTTACCCTGTGAAAGGATGTGTAATGGAAAGGTGTCGGACTAAATTTGTTTCCCCAAAGATTTATAATGAAGGTAAACAAGTAGCAAGGTAAACGAAAATCGACGCTAGGTTCTATTAGTAATCAAGTAAACTGTAATTACATAAAAAGAAATGGACGCCATACTAATTAGGCAAAATTGTACCCAGCAATAGCATGGTTAATAAAGAAAGTTAACTATGTGGGTTGGCTTTACTTGATACTAAACTTCTGTTTAGCTGGTAATCTGCAAGACAGTAGCATAACTTAAGAAGTCATGTACCAGTGATTTGACGTCTACACCAGAGGAACATTAATGTGCTTAGGCAACAACTGGCTCTCAAAAACACTTACTATCTGTACATTGCAGTAGGAAGATAATGAAAACTATAGGTAAAATGTGTACTAATTGTGGAGCACTGCTGACTTGGACAAGAGGTTCTTTAGTCAGTTTAATTATAGGATCCACCTTTTCTATTCCCGCTTACCCAGTTCAGTTGCGGAGGGTCTTCCCTTCAAGTTTTACATGATTACAAACCTACTTTCCCTATGCATGAACCAGTAAAATATGACAGTTTTATTCTTTTGCAGCACATTACTTCTGACATAACATTCATAGATTAGTTAAAATTAAACGAATTATCATAAATAATCAATAAAACATTTACATGGACATTGAATCAGAGATCGTAGTTGTACAGAAATCAAGTTAAGTAAAAACAGAAAAAGAGGTTAGATAAGACCATTATAGGTAATGTAGATAGCTGTGTTACAAGTCGAACGCAAAATTTTACCGCGGGAGGTGGCACAGTATTTAGCACATTGGACTCGCATTCTTGAGGACCACGTTTCAAACCCGCGTCCGGGCATCCTGATTTAGGTTTCCCGTGATTTCCCTAAATCGCTTCAGGCAAATGCCGGGATGGTTCCTTTGACAGAGCACGGCTGACCTCCTTCCCCATCCTTCCCTAATCCGATGGGACGGATGACCTCGCTGTTTGGTCCCCTCCCCCAAATCAACCAACCAAAAACCCCAAAACTTTACGTTTCTCAGGCAACACTTCTCCCACTCACTTCGTATTGCCTTATTCGAAGGTAGATAAATGTCTGCATTCAGATATGAGTTAGGTACACGGTTGCAATTTATTAGCAAGGCCCATTTAAGCACGCAGCCTTCTGCAGAGACACCCATTCAAGATATCAGACTTCAACTTTGTTCTGCAGTTTCCTCGTAATTAGGCAGGTAGTTCATTATTAATTAGCTGAATTACTGGAAACAGTATCTGACAGGTCTCTCGGAGTGAATCGATACCTGCGTATTTGGTGGTTTATTTTAATTGCTCTCCCCGTACACGCTGCCGGATGAATCGTACTCCAACATTTAAAATTGTGTCAAAACACATGTGAACTCTACGCTCTGGTCTTTCGTCGTTCCGTATGATCCACATGAAGTGCACCGATCCGTCGTAAATTCCCACGAAACCCATAAAACATACTCAGCTAATAGTGCAAGAGCTACGAGGTGCATTCAAGTTCTAAGGCCTCCGATTTTTTTTCTAATTTACTCACCCGAGATCGATGAAACTGGCGTTACTTCTCGACGTAATCGCCCTGCAGACGTACACATTTTTCACAACGCTGACGCCATGATTCCATGGCAGCGGCGAAGGCTTCTTTAGGAGTCTGTTTTGACCACTGGAAAATCGCCGAGGCAATAGCAGCACGGCTGGTGAATGTGCGGCCACGGAGAGTGTCTTTCATTGTTGGAAAAAGCCAAAAGTCACTAGGAGCCAGGTCAGGTGAGTAGGGAGCATGAGGAATCACTTCAAAGTTGTTATCACGAAGAAACTGTTGCGTAACGTTAGCTCGATGTGATGAAACAGCACATGCGCAGCCCTTCCCGGACGTTTTTGTTGCAGTTCAGGAAGAAATTTGATCTTCAAAACATTTTCGTAGGATGCACCTATTACCGTAGTGCCCTTTGGAACGCAATGGGTAAGGATTACGCCCTCGCTGTCCCAGAACATGGACACCATCATTTTTTCAGCACTGGCGGTTACCCGAAATTTTTTTGGTGGCGGTGAATCTGTGTGCTTCCATTGAGCTGACTGGTGCTTTGTTTCTGGATTGAAAAATGGCATCCACGTCTGATCCATTGTCACAACCGACGAAAAGAAAGTCCCATTCATGCTGTCGTTGAGCGTCAACATTGCTTGGCAACATGCCACACGGGCAGCCATGTGGTCGTCCGTCAGCATTCGTGGCACCCATCTGGATGACACTTTTCGCATTTTCAGGTCGTCATGCAGGATTGTGTGCACAGAACCCACAGAAATGCCAACTCTGGAGGCGATCTGTTCAACAGTCATTCGGCGATCCCCCAAAACAATTCTCTCCACTTTCTCGATCATGTCGTCAGACCGGCTTGTGCGAGCTCGAGGTTGTTTCGGTTTGTTGTCACACAATGTTCTGCCTTCATTAAACTGTCGCACCCACGAACGCACTCAACACATCCATAACTCCATCACCACATGTCTCCTTCAACTGTCGATGAATTTCAATTGGTTTTACACCACGCAAATTCAGAAAACGAATGATTGCACGCTATTCAAGTAAGGAAAACGTCGCCATTTTAAGTATTTAAAACAGTTCTCATTCTCGCTGCTGGCGGTAAAATTCCATCTGCCGTACGGTGCTGCCATCTCTGGGATGTATTGACAACGAACGCGGCCTCATTTTAAAACAATGCGCATGTTTCTATCTCTTTCCAGTCCAGAGAAAAAAAATCGGAGGCCTTAGAACTTGAATGCACCTCGTATTGTTTCTCTTCACCTAAACATGTTACATTTCATGAGATTTAATTCATTACAAACATTAATCTGTACTAATAGAAGTATAAGCATCCTAATTATACTACCCAAGACACTTTCAGTTCGTCGTGTCATGGGTACCACTAGACATTGGTTTTTGATTGGAGGTCTAGCTGTTACGGACAGGTTACACACTCCATAAACTTTATGATGAATTGAGTTACAAGCGCTGAGCTGGAATCGAGAACATCTCTAATGTGTTCCTAACGGTTAATGCTGGAGACGACATTTGGAGGTCGGGCTGTCATCTGGAATTCGTTAGCATAATTCCAAAATCACTGCCGCATGCTTAAGGTATAGAAGATATTCTGGTGAAAAATACTTCACCGTGTGAGGAAGATATCACTCTAGAAGGAAAAAAAGTTGTCAATAATATTATGCACATGATTGATAGTTATTATGGTATCTTCTGTAAAACTATAGTTCTGAGCGAGGTTAAGTGGAAGTCTTCGCAGCGTAATACCTGTCCGCCGGTCTGCAACGCATGTGCTGAGCAGGCGTTCTCATAGAAAATGTCATATATTATGACTACCATTGACGTGATGCAGCAAAAAAATGCGAGTCCTCTGGCCAGTGAACACTTTTGCATTGTCCAACTATTCAGTCACCACGTTCCCGTGCTAGTATCATAGTAGCTGACAATACTGTTAATTCAACGAGGGAAAGCGTATGCGTCGTCCATTGCCGATCCCATTTTGCGGAGACACTCGATGAATGGAATGAAAATAAATAGTAGATCGTTACGCAGCATCTCACTACGGTCACAACTACACAATATACTGCCACCTGTTCAATTTTACAGGGTGAACAAGCTTCTGACCTCAGACGCTTAGACTACGCAGGATCGCTCGATACCTTCTTGTCTAGTACTTATAATAGTAGTTTCTCATTCATTCGCTCATTTCCGCGATACGCTCATATCCATAAAGTATCTGATCTTACCAAGAGAGACTGCGCAGTGGTTAAAGGCCTGGATGTGTATTTGTCACGAGAAGGGCTGGTGACATTCTCATATGCCCATTCGGATTTAAGGCTGCTCCCTGGCTTTTCCCTAAATCGATTGATGTGAATGCTAGAACGGTTCCTTTGTTCCATCCGAGCTTGTAATATGTTTCTGGTGACCCCGTCAACATAATGTTGGACGTCAATATTTGTTCTTTAACTGATTTTGGTTGGTTCAAATGGATCTGAGCACTATGGGACTTAACTTCTGAGGTCATCAGTCCCCTAGAACTTAGAACTACTTAAACCTAACTAACCTAAGGACATCACACACATCCATGCCCGAGGCAGGATTCGAACCTGCGACCGTAGCGGTCGCGCGGTTTCCGACTGAGGCGCCTAGAACCGCAGGGCACTGCGGCCGGCTAACTGATTTTCGAGACTTACCAGAAAAAAGAGAAAGAACATTGCATCAAAGCGACACTGAAAGGACTAAACCGTGGTGAGACAATACAGACGTTACATATGCGACACAACCCGCTAGATTAGCCGAGAGCGCTAACGCGCTGCTTCCTGGACTCGGGTAGGCGCGCCGACGCCGGATCGAACGCCTGGCGGATTACCGACGTCGACCGGTGTGCCGGCCAGCCTGGATGTTATTTGTAGGCGGTTTTGCACATCCCACTAGGTGAATATCGGGCTGTCCCCCTCCCCCTCCCCCGTTCTGCCCCAGTTACACGACTCGCAGACATCAGAACACGTTCTCACTATTCCATGGATTTCACTAGACGCAGACAGCTGGGGCACACTAATTCTGTCCCGGGGGGGGGGGGGGGGGGGGCGGGGGGGGGGGGGTACGGGGTGGCGGCAGGAAAGGCATCCAGCCACCCCTTAAAATTCACCTTGCCAAATCCATCCTAACCATGCTGACCCTGCGAAACTGCAGGACAAGGTACCAGGAGAAGAAGAAGAAGAAGTTACATAAGTGACACAACAGCGAGAAATTGGTTTAGAGTGACTGAAAGAACCCATTGTGCCAAATATCTTACCTAGATTGTCCTTAGTGCTCCTGGCGGAGGTTCGAGTCCTCCCTCGGGCATGGGTGTGTGTGTTTGTCCTTAGGATAATTTAGGTTAAGTAGTGTGTAAGCTTAGGGACTGATGACCTTAGCAGTTAAGTCCCATCAGATTTCACACACACGTCCGTAGTGCGCCTCCGCCTCCCCCCCCCCCTCCAAAAACCCTTCCGCTTGTGTGTGCGTGTGTGTGTGAGAGAGGGGGGGGGGGGAGAGAGAGTGTCTGGCACACGATATAGAGTTATGGCCCAATTCTATAAGTAGCACAAGTGATCTGGCTATGATGCAGGCTGTGCTCATATGCCTTGGATTTTGATATCATAGTGCTGTTATAACAAGTGATCTGGCAACCATGCAGACTGTGCTCGAACCCGCTTAGTCCCTACTATTGTGTCATTTTCTAGTTTGCTAGGCCACATAACAAAGCATTTGAGCAAAGAAAGGTCTCAATTTTCCAAAAAGATTTAAATGCATCTCTTCGTTTCTGACCCGAAAAGCCAGACAAGCATTTCTTGTTGCAATTATAATTTTTAACATCCATTTTAGTGTAATGTAGAACTTATTTATTGCTGTTATGCCTAAGATGTTGTACTTTGTATGGTAAACGCTCTCAAACACAAGACACTCTAAACTATCTAGCAATAAGAAAACGAGGAAATGAGAAACACTTGCCTTCAATGCATAACTCTAAATATGATGGTAAGTATTCATCAGTGAACCTATTAAAAAAAAAATAATTGGTTCCCTGATGCTGTCCTCATCGCTATAATATATTATGAATCACACAGAAGACAATCTGAGAAGTCTGTATTTCACATCTTCTCACACTGTTGGGCATTGTTCATACACAATATCTTTCATGCGTCCTCAAAAGAAATAATAAGGGGAGTTACATCTTGCGAGCATAGAGGACAGTCACAGGCCCACCTCTGCCGATCCAGTGACCGGAAAAAATTAAAATACGCATAACTGCTGTAGAAAAATATGCTGAACACTGAACTTGCTGCAGCAATATTAACAACTGTTTTGCTAGTGCAACGTCTTCTAACAGTTGACCTAGGCACGCTCATTCCTGGGGTAAACAGTGACCTTACAATTGTTTGGTCATAATGTTCAGGTTGAATAATATATGTCTCTGCAGAAAATACTCTGGTGTGCAAAGCTTAAGGACGAAAGTAACTTTCGTATGATGAGTAACTGCCAAGTAACATAGCTCGATGGAACTGGCACCATGCATAGAAAGAACTGCTAGAGTATGTTGCAAGAAAGAAATATGCCATGAAACGAACAGAAATGACGCTTTTATACTGTTATTTAAAGACAACAATGCCTCCGCGATTCATGATGGTCCCCTTAATATAATCTCATTTGGCAAGAGGTAGGAACACGTAATTCACCCAGGAATATTGTTGAACATGATCGCATCGACCAGTGCAGATGGGGGAGCTCTTGTAACGAGATGATATTCAGCGAATGGACTGACCTGTCCGTCAACCAACCTCCCCCTCCCCCCCCCTCCCCTCCTCCCCTCCTCCCTTCCTCACGACTTAAATACAGCTGGCCGGGATTGCCGAGTGGTTCTAGGCGCTACAGTCTGGAAGCGCGCGACCGCTACGGTCGCAGGTTCGAATCCCGCCTCGGGCATGGATGTGTGTGATGCCCTTAGGTTAGTTAGGTTTAAGTAGTTCTAAGTTCTAGGGGACTGATGACCTTAGAAGTTTAGTCCCATAGTGCTCAGAGCCATTTGAACCATTTTGAACTTAAATACACTACCGTCCGTAGTGATAACGCACCCTGTTATGAACCATGTCCTGCCTTGTGTAATGTCCAGGGGGCCATAATGAATCACGGTAAGTGTAATTATTTTCTTTGAATAAAAGTGTCGTTTCTGTTCGTCTCATTGCGCATTTTCTTTTTTACAGTTACGTTCTGTACAATACTATAGCAGTTGTTCCTAGTTATAGGCCAAGTTTCATCGAGCTATGTTACTTGGCAATGGCATATCATGCGAAAGTTAAAGTAGCCCTTAAGTTTTGTACATCACTGTATGCAATTGTTAAACCTCTTTACAAGAAAATTGACAAGAAAAACTTAAAAAATTATCGCCCACTTTTCTTACCCACGTTTTCTTCTAAAATATATACTCAAGAGTACTCTCACGTTTAAGTAGAAACAATTTATTTACAAGGGGAAGCCATGACGTTGCGATCACATATTTCCTTCAAACTTTGTGCACCTTCAATAGGCCATTAAAACAACGCAATGTGCAAGTAGTAAGGCGCACTACCCTGGTAATTCCGAGAAAATCGTAAGAAAAGTCTGTTATGTAGCCGATGTATTTGTACGTAGGTGCCAGATGTCAGAGTACATGGCGGTGAACTGGTTGGCGTTAGAGCTTCATAAGACGAACACAGATGTGAGGTGCCAGTTCGACTCCAGCTCAGAGTTACTTTTTAATCTAGGTTTCTTTTTTCAGCAGTGGTCGTATTATTTAATTTGTATGACATTTGAGAAGTAATATAATTAAAAAAATCGCGTGTATTTGCGTGAATTTTTAGTGTATTTCATGTTGTTTGACTACTTAGTATTTTTAATTAAATTTAGTTATTAGAACAAACATATTTATAACTGTCGACAAGTAAATGAAGAAATGCATAGAGTTTTCCTGAAAATTTATGCCTATCGTGATTTGCGAAATCCCTCACACATGTAATCTGTTAGGAACTATATTGCACCTCGACACTTCGAGCTACAGACAGAGGCAGGCCCCATTTGGCAGTTAACCTGTGTAGCGGTGAGATATTGCTTATGTAGCGAGAACGAATAGTGCAGCTGCAAATTTTTTGAATATCACAGAATTTACACCTGCACTACAAAAATGAAAGGTTGGGCGGGACTAGAACCGTCGCGTCGTAGACGTTCGTCTGATGAAGCTCGAACCCTAACCATTTTTTTTTTAATCTCCTTCTGTTCGTTTTCGTTCGTTGCATTTCGTTGGGGGCGGATGTCGCAAGACATCCGTTTCACTTCGTCGTTGACCCATTAACTCAGTTTTTTTTATCACAGAGGGCAGCTACCCCTCTGACCGAACACGCTGAGCTACCGTGCCGCCTATCATTTGACCACCACGAACTCTAACGACTTGACCTACAACAGATACGTAACTTACATAAAAGACGCGCAAAACTTCTCTAGAGATTTTCTCGGGATTGCCAGAGTAGCGCACCTCTACTTGCACGTTATGTTGTTTTAATGGCCGACTAAAGGTGAACAAAGTTTGAAGTAAATACGTAATTCCAACGTCGTGGCCTCCCCTTGTTAGTACATTACAGTTAAGATTTCACTGACCAAATATTACAAGTCTTAAATAAGGAAATATTGGCAGTTGGAATTCTTTGTGTTCTTTCCAAGGCGTTTGGTTGCGTAGATCATATTACTTTCTTGGAAAAACTTAAGTTTTATGAAACCGACGGAGTAACACACAACTGGTCTGAATAACGCTTAACCAAAGTAATGCAAGACATCGTGCTAAAAAATTCAAACATTGTTGAAAGAAGAGAAAATTTCAGTGACTGGGGAGAAATCACGGTTCATGTTTGGGTCCACTTCTATTCCTTATATTTGTGAGTGACCTCCCACTTAACATTCATCAAGCACAGCTGGTACTTTTTACATCAATGCTAGTGATGTAATAAATCCCATTAGAGAAGAAGGAACAGAAGAATTTGTTAATGATGTTTTTCAAAGAATTATTAAGTCATTTTCTCAAAATGGACACTACATCAATTTTGAGAAAACGCATTATATTCAGTTCTGCACACCATTTAGAGACATACAAACAGTTGATGTACCACTTGAACAGGAGTCAGTAAATAGGGTAGAATGGCTCTGAGCACTATGGGACTCAACTGCTGTGGTCATAAGTCCCCTAGAACTTAGAACTACTTAAACCTAACTAACCTAAGGACAGCACACAACACCCAGCCATCACGAGGCAGAGAAAATCCCTGACCCCGCCGGGAATCGAACCCGGGAACCCAGGCGTGGGAAGCGAGAACGCTACCGCACGACCAGGAGATGCGGGCATAGGGTAGAATGCTCCAAATTTTTTGGTGTTCGTAGTGATGGAAACTTGAACTCAAAGAAGAATATGACTGAATTGCTTAGACAGATAAGTTCAGATACTTTTGCTTTTTGTATTATTCCTGGTCTTTGAAACAAACGATCAACCTCCTGACGTATTTTTCATATTTCCACTCAATAACGTGTAATGATATAATTTTCTGAGGTAACTCACCACTTAGAAAGTACTGATTGCACAGAAGTGAGCAGTGCGAATAATATGTATTGTTCACCCACGGCAGACATGTAGGCACATAGGAGTCAGGCATTTTAACTGCATCACAACACATATAGCCACAAGTTGAGAAGAATAGTGGTGCCCATACCTACAATACTAGAGCAAAAGACTAACTTTTGTTATCCATTATTAAAGCTGTCAGTGACTGAAAAGAGTTCAGTATGCAGCAACAAAAATATTTGGTCATTTTCCCAATGCCGTAAAAGCCTGACAGGCAGGGAAGTAAGTTTTCAAAATAACCTAAAATCATTTCTTCTGAACAACTCCTTCTATTCGATGGAAAATTTTTACTTAAATCTGGAAACCTGTAACAAAAGAATTAGTTTTTGAATTTACTTGTATGATTACGACAAAAAAATTATATAGTCATTAATGTTAACACTAAACACGTATAATACATTCTACCAACTGACTGGTCCCACATCATTTCGGAAAGCTCTATCAAAAAGTCACAACCAAGGGACATTACGTTATTACACTGTAACAACACTGAAGCCTTGGTAATGGCTTAAATGTAGCGAGGAAGAGTCCAATAGTTACTTCAGGTATGCCTTATGCAGCTGATGCCACTCTCTAATGATTACATTGCGTAGAGCCACCTAACTGCGAGGATGCTGACTGCAACGTTTCATCTGCTGTTCCAAAACCACCCACTTAATTTTTAAAAGATTAGGAACCGATGATTTAGCAGACCAGTCGAGATGCGGTATATATATATATACTCCTTGAATTTAGTCACCTCTACGCAATGTAATCACCAAAGAGTAGCTACAGCTGAACATTGCATACCTGAAGTAACTACTGGACTCTTACTCGCTGCATTGAAGCGGTTACCAAGGCTACAGGCGTTGTTACACTGTAATAGTATCATGTCTCTTGGTTGTGACTTTTTGCCCGATATACAGGGTGTTTCAAAAATGACCGGTATATTTGAAACGGCAATAAAAACTAAACGAGCAGCGATAGAAATACACCGTTTGTTGCAATATGCTTGGGACAACAGTACATTTTCAGGCAGACAAACTTTCGAAATTACAGTAGTTACACTTTTCAACAACAGATGGCGCTGCGGTCTGGGAAACTCTATAGTACGATATTTTCCACATATCCACCATGCGTAGCAATAATATGGCGTAGTCTCTGAAAGAAATTACCCGAAACTTTTGACAACGTGTCTGGCGGAATGGCTTCACATGCAGATGAGATGTACTGCTTCATCTGTTCAATTGTTTCTGGATTCTGGCGGTACACCTGGTCTTTCAAGTGTCCGCACAGCAAGAAGTCACAGGGGTTC
Organism: Schistocerca nitens; assembly: GCF_023898315.1. NCBI lineage: Eukaryota > Metazoa > Arthropoda > Insecta > Orthoptera > Acrididae > Schistocerca > Schistocerca nitens. The sequence continues at coordinate 178,911,926 of NC_064616.1, read as the reverse complement.
ATGTCTGGCGAATAGGGAGGCCAATCCACGCCGCCTCCTGTATGTTTCGGATAGCCCAAAGCAATCACACGATCATCGAAATATTCATTCAGGAAATTAAAGACGTCGGCCGTGCGATGTGGCCGGGCACCATCTTGCATAAACCACGAGGTGTTCGCAGTGTCGTCTAAGGCAGTTTGTACCGCCACAAATTCACGAAGAATGTCCAGATAGCGTGATGCAGTAATCGTTTCGGATCTGACAAATGGGCCAATGATTCCTTTGGAAGAAATGGCGGCCCAGACCAGTACTTTTTGAGGATGCAGGGACGATGGGACTGCAACATGGGGCTTTTCGGTTCCCCATATGCGCCAGTTCTGTTTATTGACGAAGCCGTCCAGGTAAAAACAAGCTTCGTCAGTAAACCAAATGCTGCCCACATGCATATCGCCGTCATCAATCCTGTGCACTATATCGTTAGCGAATGTCTCTCGTGCAGCAATGGTAGCGGCGCTGAGGGGTTGCCGCGTTTGAATTTTGTATGGATAGAGGTGTAAACTCTGGCGCATGAGACGATACGTGGACGTTGGCGTCATTTGGACCGCAGCTGCAACACGGCGAACGGAAACCCGAGGCCGCTGTTGGATCACCTGCTGCACTAGCTGCGCGTTGCCCTCTGTGGTTGCCGTACGCGGTCGCCCTACCTTTCCAGCACGTTCATCCGTCACGTTCCCAGTCTGTTGAAATTTTTCAAACAGATCCTTTATTGTATCGCTTTTCGGTCCTTTGGTTACATTAAACCTCCGTTGAAAACTTCGTCTTGTTGCAACAACACTGTGTTCTAGGCGGTGGAATTCCAACACCAGAAAAATCCTCTGTTCTAAGGAATAAACCATGTTGTCTACAGCACACTTGCACGTTGTGAACAGCACACGCCTACAGCAGAAAGACGACGTACAGAATGGCGCACCCACAGACTGCGTTGTCTTCTATATCGTTCACATCACTTGCAGCGCCATCTGTTGTTGAAAATTGTAACTACTGTAATTTCGAAAGTTTGTCCGCCTGAAAATGTACTGTTGTCCCAAGCATATTGCAACAAACGGTGTATTTCTATCGCTGCTCGTTTAGTTTTTATTGCCGTTTCAAATATACCGGTCATTTTTGAAACACCCTGTATATGCACAGACGAGCCAATCAAACTGGTACACCTGCCTAATATCGTGTGCGACCGTCGCGAGCACCCATAAGTGCCACAACACGACGTGGCATGAACTAGATTAATCTCTGAATTAGTGCTGGAGGGAAGTGACACCATGAATCCTGTAAGGCTGTCCATAAATCCGTAAGAGTACGAGGGGGTGGAGATCTCTTCTGAACAGCACGTTGCAAGGCATCACACATATGCGAAATAATGTTAATGTTTGGGGAGTTTGGTGGCCAGTGGAAGTGTTTAAACACAGAAGAGTGTTCCTCGAACCACTCTCTACCTGTTATGGACACGTGTGGTGTCGCATGGTCCTGCTGGAATTGCCCAAGTCCATCGGAATGCAGAATGGACGTGTAATGGATGCACGTGATCACACAAAATGCTTACGTACTTGTCACCTGTCAGAGTCGTATCTACATTATCAGGGATCCCATATCAGTCCAACTGCACACGCACGACACCATTATAGAGCCTCCACCAGATCGGTCACCCGATTACATGCAGGGTCCATGGGTTCATAAGATTGTCTCCATACCCGTACACGTCCATCCGCTTGATACAATTTTAAACGAGACTCGTCCGACCAGGCAACATGTTTCGAGTCATCAACAGTCCAATGTCGGTGTTAACGGTCCCAAGCGAGGCGTAAAGCTTTGTGTCGTGCAGCCATCAAGCGTACACGAGTGGACTTTCGACTCCGAAAGCCCATATCGATGATGTTTCGTTGAATGGTTCGCACGCAGATAATTGTTGATTGCTCAGCATGGAAGTCTGCAGCAATTTGCGGAAAGTTGCACTTCTGTCACGCTGAACGATTCTCTTCAGTCGTCGTTGGTCCCCTTCTTGCTGGATCTTTTTCTGGCCGCAGTGATGTCGGCGACATGATGTTTAACCGGATTCCTGATATTCACGGTACACTCGTGAAATGGTCGTACGGGAAAATTCCCACTCCATCGCTACATGGGACACGCTGTGTGCCATTGCTCGTGCGCCGACTATAACACCACTTTCAAACTCACTTAAATCTTGATAACCTGCCATTGTAGCAGCAGTAACCGATCTAACAATTGCGCCAGACGCTTGTCTTATATTGGCGTTGCCGACCGCAGCGCCGTATTATGTCTGTTTAAATATCTTTGTATTTGAATACGCATGTCTGTACCAGTTTCTTTGGCGCTTAGTGTATACGTATGATGTTTAACGACCGTATGCGGGTTGAATTCCCACTGACCTTGCACTGTTCATACCGCGTTCGCTGCTTCCCTCGTAGTATTGCGTTGCAACGATACCGGAATATCCCTGCAATGTTCAAACAAGTACTTAGGGGAAATGTTGGGGGCGGGAGGATGCTTCACTACCGATTGACGTCACAGGAGTCTGGTAGAACTTTTATTATTGTTAATTTCTGTGCACTTTACAGGGCTGCAGTGCTCACACTGACATGGTGCGGCGCGGGAGATGTGCAGGAACATCAAATCGTATTTCTGGCTTTTTGATATAATTCACTCATTTCGTGAACTTCTACTACCTTCACGTGATGCTCACGAACGTTTGCACTTTCGTCACTATTTCACAACATTTTTGCCACCCAAGATCTCCGCGGTTTCGTCGCGTTAGACAACTAACCACACACTATTCATCACTTAGCGCTAACCGTTAACAAGACACACCAAACAAATGCAAACCAATAGCGCCACCGCACTATCGATACCAGCGATGGTAGTGTATATAACCTTACAGCCATACCAGGAACGTATGCGTCCAGCCCTATGAACACGATTTTGTCTTCTCGAAAGACGGAAGTGTCCACAGCGCACCTATAATGAAGATTCAGAAGGAACGACAACGTTAGATCACCAAGAGTGTTGAAATGAAAACGGAATCCTGAATGAGGTGGCCCAAACATCAGAGAATCACTCTACCTTGAACTACGCACACCAGACTTAGTGCTTGTAGATGTAGACAGTGGTCCTTCGGTGCACTCGACTTCTTGTGTCATCTGAAAAGAAGCAAAATGATTAATCGTTGGATGACACTGTATGATTACATTCAGCTACTGACCAGTTTGTGTGCTGTTTGGCCCATGGAAGACGTGCGGTTTTATATATCACTCTGAGTAAGAGCAGTTTTCGATTAACCCTACTCCTCGTGTACATTTCATGCAATTTCCTTAGCAATGTCCGCTCGCTAACTGGTTTAGATCCATGACAATAACAATTCCTATCCGATTTGAAATCGATTGTCATTCACAAACTCTGATACTCTTTGCCGGCCTGCCCGCATCTCGTGGTCGTGCGGTAGCGTTCTCGCTTCCCGCGCCCGGGTTCCCGGGTTCGATTCCCGGCGGGGTCAGGGATTTTCTCTGCCTCGTGATGGCTGGGTGTTGTGTGCTGTCCTTAGGTTAGTTAGGTTTAAGTAGTTCTAAGTTCTAGGGGACTTATGACCACAGCAGTTGAGTCCCATAGTGCTCAGAGCCATTTGAACCATTTTTTGCCGGCCTTTGTCAGTTAGGATCTTTGTACGACCACTGTTCTTGCGCCACGTTGTATGGCTACAAGTTGTACACCATTCCTCGTAGACACGTTGGACAGTCCTCGTTGATAGTCCGATAAATCGAGCTTCTTTATCAACGGTGTAGTTATGGACTTGTGCCTACACTATAGCTCGTTTCTGCCATCCTGTCACGTCTCCACCCAACCCATCTTATTGCGCTGATTAGATACTACTGATTAGCGCATACACACTACTTCATTGCCATGGTTTACGTCAGAGATGGACAATTACACGACCCTCTGGTATCATTGTCTACTACTTGTAAGATTTCGTGTCCAGGAACAGCGAGCGCCGGCCGAAGTGGCCGTGCGGTTAAAGGCGCTACAGTCTGGAACCGCAAGACCGCTGCGGTCGCAGGTTCGAATCCTGCCTCGGGCATGGATGTTTGTGATGTCCTTAGGTTAGTTAGGTTTAACTAGTTCTAAGTTCTAGGGGACTAATGACCTCAGCAGTTGAGTCCCATAGTGCTCAGAGCCATTTGAACCATTTTTGAACAGCGAGCAGCGTTTCACACTAGAGATATTTCCCGAAATCGCATCCACTTTTTGAGAAGTTTCTGTTAGGAAATGATTTTCTTGCTGTTTAGAATATGCTCCAGACTCTTGCAGCATAAAGACTTTAGGGATATACTTTGGATTTGGGTTTTTTAAATTCCGCCTTATGGAAAACACAACGTCTTTCTTTTTATTCACCCAGATATGTTTCGACACGTATGTGTCAGCTTCTGTGCGCACAAATTTATATCTGTGAAATATAATACAAATTTCATGGCCATTTATCTATTTTGGGCCTTAAAATTATAACATGAGCATTTTTTTATTTTTTTGGTTTACTTCAATGGTTCAAATGGCTCTGAGCACTATGGGACTTAACTGCTGAGGTCATCGGTCCCCTAGAACTTAGAACTACTTAAACCTAACTAACCTAATGACATCACACACATCCATGCCCGAGGCAGGATTCGAACCTACGACCGTAGCGGTCGCGCGGTTCCAGACTTTAGCGCCTAGAACCGCTCGGACACTCCGGCCGGCTCTTACTTCAATTGCTCACCTGAAAATTATACCACAAACTTAGTGAAAATACATTTTTACAGATCGGCTTTTTATGCCTTTTTTTCCTTTTGACAGCATGTCATCGGCAAAGTAGTCATGAATTAGTGCCTTTTTGAAATACATTTCCGCGGATAGTGATTACGTATGTTACTGTACTTATATCTTCCGTCCTGTTATGTATCTCTGCTAGGTATATCTTTGTATTGCTATTTTGCAAGCTTTTTTCGCATATTTTTTATATAATTTTACCCTCGCCTTTACTTTACACGTATTTCCCCAAAATGCCATTTGAACACTTACGTCTCCAGCTGGAAAGACTTAAGGGGGGCGGGGTGGAGAGGAAGGGAAGGAAATTGAGAGACAGATGTTTTTTGATGTTTGTTGGTGTCACATGTGCAGATGGCGGAAGTATTGTGTGAACAAGGTACGAAACGGCAGTGCATTGGCGGACCTGTCACTTGTACTCGGGTGATTCATCTGAAAAAGTTTCCGACGTGGTTATGGCGTCACGACGGGAAAAAAGACTTTGAAGCGGAGTTGTAGTTGGAGCTAGACGCATGGGACATTCCATTTCGGAAATCGTTAAGAAATTCAATATTCCGAGATCGACAGTGTCAAGAGTGTGCCAAGAATAGCAAATTTCAGGCATTGCCTCTGACCACGGACGAAGCAGTGGCCGATGGCCTTCACTTAACCACCAAGAGCAGCGGCGTTACGTGGAGTTATTAGTGCTAACAGACAAACAACACTGCGTGAAAAACCTCCGAAATCAATGTGGGACGTACGACTAACGTATCCGTTGGAACAGTGCGACGCAATTTGGCGTTAACGGGCCATGGGAGCCGACGACCGACGCGAGTGCCTTTGCTAACAGCGCGATATTGCCCGGAGCGCCTCTCCTGGTCTCATGGCCGTATCGGTTGAACCCTAGACGACTGGAAAGCAGTGGCCTCGGCAGATGAGTACCGATTTCAGTTGGTAAGAGCTGGCTGTAGGTTTCGAGTGTGGCGCAGACTCCACGAAGCCATACACCCAAGTTGTCGAAAAGGCACTGTGAAAGCAAGTGGTGATTCCATAATGGTGTGGGCTGTGCTCGCATGGAATGGACGGGCTCCTCTGGTCCTACTTAACTGATAAATGGCTATAAGTGGTTATGTTCGGCTACTTTGATACCATTTCCAGCCATTCGTGGACTTCGTGTTCCCAAACAACGATCTCATGTCACTGGCACACAATTGTTGGTGGTCGATTTGAAGAACATCCAGGACATTTTGAGCGAATGATTTGGGCACCCAGATCGCCCAACATGAATTCCATTCAACATTTGATGGGACATAATCGAGAGGTCAGTTCGTGCACAATGTCCTGCACCAGCAGTACTGTCACAATTAAGGTCGACTATAGAGGCAGCATGGCTCAGTATTACCGCAGGTGACGTCAAACGACTAGTTGAGTCTATGCCACGTCGGGTTGCTGCACTACGCCGGGCAGAAGGAGGGTCTAGACGATATTAAAAGGTATCCCATGACTTTTGCCACCTCAGCGCATAGTTCACTGAGTGCTCCAAACAGTGTTTTGTTGCATAGTGTTGTATTTTCATTCAAGAAAGTTTTTCTTTGTATCATTGCCTTTTGCATGTTGTAGTCCTCCTCTGTTACGAGTTTTTGATAGAGACTATTTATGGCTTTCTCTAAGGATCTTATGCTCAGTCTCAGTGTTTCTGGGTGGTGGCTTTCATGTAAGCGATGATCCGTGAAAGTGGTGTGTGTACTGTCACTTTTTAAGGCTCTGAGATGTTCAGAATTTCTCGTTGTAGAATTGAAATGATAATTACATAGACACCCTAGCTGCAAACAGGCGTTGATATACTTCACTGGGGACATGTTGAAAATATGTGCCCCGACCGGGACTCGAACCCGGGATCTCCTGCTTACATGGCAGATGCTCTATCCATCTGAGCCACCGAGGGCACAGAGGATAGTGCGTCTGCAGGGACTTATCCCTTGCACGCTCCCCGTGAGATCCACATTCCCAACATGTCCACACCAAACATCTATTAGGCGCACTACGAATGTAGTGGTGTGGACATGTTGGGAATGTGGATCTCACGGGGAGCGTGCAAGGGATAAGTCCCTGCAGACGCACTATCCTCTGTGCCCTCGGTGGCTCAGATGGATAGAGCGTCTGCCATATAAGCAGGAGATCCCGGGTTCGAGTCCCGGTCGGGGCACACATTTTCAACATGTCCCCAGTGAAGTATATCAACGCCTGTTTGCAGCTAGGGTGTCTATTTAATTATCATTTCATTTCTAGCAAAGCTGCATGGTCACCCACGGTATGTGTTCTTTCGGGAACAGATACTACCGTCATATATCGTTGTAGAATTTTAGCGTGTTTGGCCTATGTAGACAGATTGGCATGAACTACAGGTTAGCTGATAGATTCGAAATTGTGTAATTTACGGACGTGTTCTTAGAGTTTAGATTTTCCTGTACTGTTTTGTTGTATTGTATTGTATGGAACTGGGGACCTTGAAGTGACGGAGAGGCTTCGTCCCCGCCGTAGCCCTCAGTGGTTCACAACCCCACAACAGGCTACAGAGGTCCACTCACCCCACCGCCGTCCCACACAAAACCCAGGGCCGGCCGCCGTGGCCGAGCGGTTCTAGGCGCTACAGTCTGGAACCGCGAGACCGCTACGGTCGCAGGTTCGAATCCTGCCTCGGGAATGGGTGTGTGTGATGTCCTTAGGTTAGTTATTTTTAAGTAGTTCTAAGTTCTAGGGGACTGATGACCTCAGGAGTTAAGTCCCATAGTGCTCAGAGCCATTTGAACCGAACCCAGGGTTACTGTGCGGTTCGGCCCCCAGTGGAGCCCCCCGGGAACGTCTCACATCAGACGAGTGTAGCCTCAATGTTTACGTGATTAGTAATTATGATGTAGGCGTACGTGGAGAAAGTGTTTGCGCAGCAATCGCAGATATAGTGTAACTGAGGCAGAATAAGGGGAACCAGCCGCATTTGCCGAGGCTCATGGAAAACCTCGTTAAAAACCACTCATAGACTGGCCGGCACGCCGGACCTCGACACTAATCCGCCGGGCAGATTCGTGCCGGGGCCGGCACGCCTTCCCGCCTAGAAAGCAGTGCGTTAGCCCGCACGGCTAACAGGGCGGACTGTCTGGTTAGTGCGGAATCACATTTATAGTCCTAGTTTCTTCAGAATGTTCTTAACCTTGTGTGCGTTTTTATTGCTGTATGTTAGGACGTGACACGCTGTGTTCTTACTAAGTTGTTCCTGGTTTACTGTGTTGAGGTTATTAATTTGTAATTTTGTGCATCTTCAAGAATTATAAGCTACTTATTTCAGGAATGAACTTCCTGTAGAAAATTATATTCGAAACATACAATCTCCCAAATTCTATAAAGTCTCGAAAGCGGTTCATCGTAATACGAGTCAACGCGTGATCTGTAGACGAGATGCCACTTCATAAAGAACATTTTATATAATCGTTAGTGTCGCATTACACGTGATTGCGGCCGATAAAGTAAAAGATAAATTATTTGTTAGACCACTTCAGCTGCGAAAGGAAGTGGTTTTATCATTTATAATTTTTACAGCGCGAAGAGTAGTACGTGTAACTGCCTTGTACTGTTGTAGCAGTTGCTATGTGAGTCGACGAACGAAGGTCACCCAGAAAGTGACGGACGTTTCATCGTACAGAGATGTTTGTTATTAATACCATGGTGTGCATGCCTAAGGACGAAAGTAATGTGTCACTGTCAAGTAACATAGCTCAATGGAACTTGGACCGTACACAGAAAAAACCGTTACAGTACAGTACAGTTCAGAAGGTTTCTCGACAGAAATACATTATGAGACGAACAGAGAATACCCTTTTATCCAAAGACAATATTTACACTGAACTCACCGCGATTAATTATCGTCCCCTGCACATTAGAAACGGCGGGACATCGTTACTGATAAGGTCTCCTGTGACCAGCTAGGACGGTTGTCCGTGTTCCTCAACGTTCTCCCTTGCCGGCGACAAGGTAAAGTATTTCTTGTGCTTAGGCTGCCCGTTCCTCCACCAGTGCTGCTGACGACTGCTCGAAGGTAATTTGTGCACGTGAACGTGCTATAATACTTCCCTCCAATGCATCCCACATGTTCTCGATAAGATTTAAGGAGGAAAGAGCACACCAGTCAATTCGCGCGATATCTTCTCATTCCAAGAGCTTCTGTACCTGCGCTGTTTGCCTACAAAAATGAATTCTGGGTCGAATGCACCCGTCAAAAGGTTCAGGTGGGAAAGCAACACCGTGACACAATAGCGTTGACCACGGAGTGTATCGTGTTCAAGGCTGAAGGTCAATACACACTTGTAACATTATACAATTCTGTACATATCATTTTGAGGTTGTCCTGGTACCAGAACAATATTAGTGATTTCATGACGTGTGAAGAACGTAAACATTGAAATGACACCTTCTAATTCTACAGGGGAAGTGGCAGACATGGTATTTACACTACTGGCCATTAAATTTGCTACACCACGAGGATGACGTGCTACAGACGTGAAATTTCAACGACAGGAAGAAGATGCTGTGATATGCAAATGATTAGCTTTTCAGAGCATTCACTCAAGATTGGCGCCGATGGCGACACCTACAACGTGCTGACATCAGGGAAGTTTCCAACCTATTTCTCATACACAAACACCAGTTGACCGGCGTTACCTGGTGAAACGTTGTTGTGATGCCTCGTGTGAGGAGGAGAAATGCGTACCATCACGTTTCCGACTTTGATAAAGGTCGGATGGTAGACTATCGAGATTTCGGTTTATCGTATAACGCGTTGGTCGGTATCCAATGACTGTTAGCAGAATATGGAATCGGTGGGTTTAGGAGGGTAATACGGAACACCGTCCTGGATCCCTACGGCCTCGTATCACTAGCAGTCGAGATGAAAGACACCTTATCGGCATGGTTGTAACGGATCTTGCAGCCACGTCTCGATCCCTGAGTCAACAGATTGGGACGTTTGCAAGACAACAACCATCTGCACGAACTGTTCGACGACGTTTACAGCAGCATGGACTATCAGCTCGGAGACCCTGGCTGCGGTTACTCTTGACGCTGCATCACAGACAGGAGCGCCTGCTATGGTGTACTCGACGACGAAACTGGGTGCACGAATGGTAAAACGTCATTTTATCGGATGAATCCAGGCTCTGTTTACAGCATCATGATGATCGCATCCGTGTTTGGCGACATCGTGGTGAACGCACATTGGAAGCGTGTATTAGTCATCGTCATACTGGCGTATCACCCAGCGTGATGGTATGGGGTGCCATTGGTTACACGTCTCGGTCACCTCTTGTTCGCATTGACGGCACTTTGAACAGTGGACGTTACATTTCAGATGTGTTACGACCCGTGGCTCTACCCTTCATTCGATCCCTGCGAAACCCTACATTTCAGCAGGAAAATGCACGACCGCATGTTGCAGGTCCTGCACGAGCCTTCCTGGATACAGAAAATGTTCGACTGCTGCCCTGGCCAGCACATTCTCCAGATCTCTCTCCAACTGAAAACGTCTGTTCAATGGTGGCCGAGCAACTGGCTCGTCACAATACGCCAGTCACTACTCTTGGTGAACTGTGGTATCGTGTTGAAGCTGCATGGGCAGCTGTACCTGTACACGCCATCCAAGCTCTGTTTGACTCAATGCCCAGTCGCATCAAGGCCGTTATTACGGCCAGAGGTGGTTGTTCCGGGTACTGATTTCTCAGGATCTATGCACCCAAATTGCGTGAAAATGTAATCACATGTCAGTTCTAGTACAATATATTTGTCCAATGAATACCCGTTTATCATCTGCATTTCTTCTTGGTGTAGCAATTTTAATGGCCAATAGTGTAGCTGCGGCTTAGCTAACGGCCGTAAACGACAGGCACTTGTCATGTAATCCAAACGATGCCACATTCGAACTGAAAAGAAAATGTTCAGCGGGTTGTTCCACTGGCTGTCCTGTTAACAACCCCCAGTGAAATTTGCGCCCACAAAATATCGAGGGAAGGATCATTAATCCCCAGGCCGAACTCAGTTACTGGCAGGGAGGAGAGTCGAAGGCTGAGACGTGTGTTTGTTTCATTTTTTGAAGTACTGAAGTCTGCATGAATAGCTCATATTTGAAAAAATTGCTTGCACCAGTATTTGAAGATCTCGTTTACTCCCTCGGGCCTCCATTCCTGCTGTTCCACGCCCTGCTTTTTACCCTATTCAAATATTTGGAAGTCAGGACGCCCATGCAGCATTACGCCCCCCCTCACCCCCCCCCCACACTATCCCCCCCACGCGTCCATACACACACACACACACACACACGCACACACACACACACAACTTAACACCTGGACCACCAAAGCGATCAGGTTCGAGAAAGTTTCTGGGTTTATTATGTGTTCCAGTCTCACGCCAAATAGCGGTACGTAATGCACCGGGAACACAACCCATTTCAATCGTGATCCAGCTCATAGCTCTTATCTACTACTACATTCCATTTCAGCACGGTAAAATACACTATTAAAAATTTAAAAATCGATGAACCACCGAGAAATTCTCCGAATTTGGTGAGCACGAAGACATACAGCAGAAGCTCTCGCCGTATCCAGGCGGGTATTATCTTGCTGAAATGTAAGGCCAGGATGGGTTGCCATGAAGGGCAACAAAACGGGGCGTAGAATATTGTCGACAGCTGTGCTGTAAGCATTCCGCGGATAACAACCGAAGGGGTCCAATTGTGAATGAAATGGCATCCCAGACTATCACTCCTGGTTTTCGGGCCGTATGGCATGCGACAGTGGGGTTGGTAGTCACACCGCTGTTTGGGGCGTCTCCAGACATGTTTTCACTAGTCATCGGGGCTCAGTTTGAAGAGCGACTCGTCACTGAGGACAGTCAGTGATATTTCAGGATGAAGACATTCTCCTACTCACCAGTAAGCGCTTTGTCTGACAGTTTATGTCGAAACTAATACGCCCTTGTGTGGTTTTATGTGGTAAATCTGTTTTTAAAAGACCTTCTAGCTCGTTAAAGCCCGATATGACTAACAGTAGCGTTCCATATCATAAGTAATTTACTGGTGATGTGTCGCCTTGAGATAGCAAGAAACAGAGTCGCCGAAAATGTGTGTAAACAGAAAGATATGTTTCGGTTTCAGAGCTGGCAACATATGGAACCGTTTAGTATTGATCACTTCTCAAGTAGTCCAGCGATACATGCTGTGTGTTTGCTGTCGCACATTAATAGCTGACAGGCGCCTGATATATAAAATCTAATCCAAAAATCTGTAGAGCATCTGGCGTCTTCCACCTTGACGTCAATGTTGGGAAACTAATTTTAACGACATTAAACCACTCAGAGATAACAACTTCTCTCATATCGATAGCGACATAAATATCAGTAAATGCGTCAACAGTCTTCTCCAAGAGTGTTTTAATATATTACAATGCTGACGCAAGTTTCACGTAGATAATTTTGAAGTCCACGTACGGAAATAGGCATTTGTACCAGACCAATGTGTGCGATTTTTCTTTTTCGAGTTAGTTTATTGAAGTCCGAGCAACTCAATAAGAGACAACCATCCACTAGCTTACAGCACGCCCTTTCGCCCTGATGATGGTGGTGATGCGTCGACGGATGAATTTCCCGAGACATCGAAAGTAATGGAGAGCCACTAATACCTCGACACGTATACTGGCCGAGCTAGCACAAAGCGAGCACGTCTCTTTCGATAGCGTCCCAAAAGTTCTCAGAAGGTACGAGGTCAGCTGAACAGGTGGGGACGGAAGGCGGGGCACAGAAGCATCTTCGTGTCCATGGAATCTTCCTAAAACAATTCTGATACATTACGTAAGCTAATGGCTGGTGTGTTTTCTTGCTGGAGGCATAATGGCTCTATATAGTGTTGTAGACAACAGAAATTCTAGTCATGTGTAAAGACTTTTAGTGGCACCAAAGTTAGTGTCTAGATACTAATGAACGAGATGGGGACTGGAATTGAGGGTAGCAGAGCTAAATCAGAAACGCTGAACTTCGTTTCCAAATGTTCCTTTACAGATGTAAATCCAGGATTTCTCAGATGATACAGTTTTCTGTAATAAAGTGCAGTCAGAAAAAAAAAAAAACTGCAGATATTCGGCTGGATGTTGATAAGATTTCAGAGTGGTGCAAAAATTGGAAATTTGCTTTCATTGTTCAGGAACGCAGGAATGTAAAATTGTGCAACTCACAAAAAAACCGTAATATCCTATGACTAAAGTGTCAGCGAGCCACATAGCTGTAACAATTTGTAGGGATACGATATGGAACAACCACATAGGCTCAGTCGTAGGTGAAGTAGGTGGCAGGCTTTGGTTCATCGGTAAAATACCACGGAAATGTAATCCATCAACAAAGGAGATTGCTTACAAATCACTCCCGCGACACAACATCGAATATTGCTCATGTGTGTGGGACACGTAGAAAATAGAAGTAACAGTGGATATTGAACATACACAGAGAAGGGTGGAATGAATGGTCACTGATTTGTTTGACCTGTGAGAGAGAGTCGCAGAGATGCTGAAGAACCTGAAGTGGCAGAAATTTGAAGAGAAGCGCAAAATATCCCGAGGAAAAAGATTGCTTACAAAGTTTCAAGAAGCGAATTCAAATGATGAATCCAGCAATATGCTACAACCCTCTACGTATCACTCCTGCGGGAATCGGGAGGACAACATTAGATTAATTACAGGATGCGCGGGGTCATTTAAACAGTCTGTTGCTTAACAGATCCAGTTCCCAGATGCACATATAATTTTTTTAAATCATTAATTGGCGCAGACGGTAGAAAATCAGCTGCCTTATACCGTGTGTAACAGTCGGTACCTGGAGCACGCAAGGTGTGCCAGTGTTGCAGAAGACAGGGTGCTGCTCGTAGCCGAGTCATAATCAGGGTGTGCCAACGGTTCAGTATGACAGCACTCGGTACCCAATACCCATCCGAGCTCAGACGCTCTACGGCTTCCTAGCACTGGCGGGAAGTGCGAAGGAAAGGGGAACTGACAGTAACTGAGACACCGCGGTGAGGACAGGTCTGCTAACACCTCCGGATGAAGAGGGCAAAATGATCACATTGGAGGCCGCGAAGACTTCAAGTCCAGCTTAAATACGACCGTTTCAGGAGTCTCAGTCCCGGTGTTTGGCCATCGCATCTGCATCTCTGATTCCGACGGAACGACAATCTCGCTAGTTACTGAATAACTTTGTTGGCGAATAATGATGTGCTGCCTGCTGCCTAAGTGAAGACTTTGTCTCGGAAACCACAGCTAGCCGGCTGCAGTGGATCTTAGCCGCTACAAGCTGCCACTGCTGTTTGGTCACCACTGTGACTAACAAAAGATGTGAACGAGCCTGGGCCTTCCACTGGTGAAGGAGCATAATAAGTGACTGCAAATAGCCTCTTCAACCTGTTGGGCGAGGCACCCGAGTACTGCCTCTCTGGCTGTACGGTGTGTTGCTGATTAGAGTTCTGGGCTTCTGCCTTCACGACACCCGCTTTCCGTGATATGCTGTTGTCACCTGCTTAAGCACACATCCTTTTTCGAGAGCGCTGGAGCAGGCCGCTTTAATAGGCTTGCACCTATTCCGGCCACCTGCACGACGTCGCTCTTGGATCCTAATTAGGGCTGTTGGTAATATATCGATGTATCGATACTTTTGCCAAAGATAACGATACATATCGCCGATATTTACCGCTAGACCACACCCCTTAACTTCGACATATCGATATCGAATGGCAATATCGAACGCCGATAATTTTATTTTATATTTTTTCCGCAATTTTCGGTAATTATGTGAAACTGTTCTTTTGAAATTGTACTGGAACATAATTTTACTTTCATTGTGTGAAGGAGTCTTAATGTTTTTAGAGCTCCCATCACACCTTTCTCTTTGACTGTGTGAAGCAAGTATAGGTGGCACAAGAATGGTTAAAATGGCTCTAAGCACTATGGGACTTAACATCTGAGGTCATCAGTCCCCTAGAACTTAGAACTACTTAAACCTAACTATCGTAAGGACATCACACACAGCCATGCCCAAGGCCGGATTAGAACCTGCGACCGTAGCAGCAGCGCGGTTCCGGACTAAAGCTCCTAGAACCGCTCGGCCATAACTGCCGGCAGCACAAAGAAGAAACCGATTGCACTGGGGAGCGGCGGTGTGAATGGAATAACAAGATTTCCGATGTGGAGAAATAGCACAGTAGTATATATATATATATATATATATATATATATATATATATATATATATATATACTTTTTTTTAAGCAACTAGTGTACTATTTTTTGACATCTGCATTCTTCAAGAACAGTTTCATAATCTAAATGACAAGACAAGATTGGTTTTTCCGGTGGGCGGAGACGTGTGAGGGTATATGCTGACGTAATCGGCGCTCGCCGCTGACAGCAGAAGCTGCAAAGTTTAACTTCAGAACGCAATTTTGACGCTAGAACTGCTAGGCCGCTGACGTTTGCAGGAATGAAAAAATATGGAAGCCAGCATGAATTGTTCGAGACAAATCGGATATGTGACGAAACCGAACGATGGGCCCATCGGACACCATTTATTGTGCCACTTACGTGCAGTTACCATTGTTAGCAAAGCAGCTATCGCCAAGCGTGAACGTGCATCGTTTTCCTTTCAATTCTTGCTCTAAGAGGGATAAGCAGCTAGCTAGCTCGTTGATGTACAGAATATCTAATAATAACTCAATACTTAAATATGCAGATCTAAAACTGGCAATATGTCTACAATGTGCAGCCGATATTTTTATAAGCTGGTACGTCGTTATTTTTTTTTCTTCGATATATCGATACTCTTCTGCGATATATCTTGCTCTGGTAATGCTTTTTTTAAACATCGATATATCGAATTCAGACTAATATTCTCAACAGTTCTAGTCCTAACCTACACGCTGGCCACAGCCGACAAAGTGTTGCGTCCACATTCCTTGTTCCACTCGACTGTGCCATTCAGCGCGCTTTCCGCCGAACGAGATAAGACTATCCGTACTGTAAAGTCACAAGTAATAAATATGTTTCCAGACCATCGGGCGTATGACTACCACCCACACCAGATCCCGAGCTTGGCCTTCTGCATCTGTAGCGTCACCACCTCAACAACTCAGCTTCCACACCCACTAAAAGTGTCATTCGTCCTGTGTTGCATTCGTGAATGGAACGGGAAGAAGTCATGGGGAGGTACCATCTGCCATGTACTTAACAGTGGTTTGCATGATATAGATATAGATGTGCATAAGGGTACTGTATACGGCCAAAGTTGTCTCAAATTACGAGTGGACTTCAAAAAGTGAGCTACACAGTTCGTCTCACGCTATGGCCATTGCGCAACAAAAGTGGCGGACTGTCAAAAGAGGGTACATGCTCTAGGTTTCCTATATACACAATTCTTCGGCGTCACTGCATCACAGAGTGGGAGTGAAATGGCGTGGCAACTGGATAAATACTCCAAAATTATAGTTCCCTAGACAATACGAGTCTTGAAGGAAGAACTGCCCACAAATTCAGCGTGAAATTCTGGCAGAATATGGACCTAATGCAATGTCGCGTCCAGCCTTAATGAAAGGGTGTCAACAATTTGCCCGAGGCCACTCAGACGTGGATGATGGTGATCGGGAAGGAAGGCCATCGACATTGACCACAGAGGACAACGTGCAGATAATCGTGGAACAGGTTCGCAGGAATTTCTGATTTTACAACGGTGAGTATGTTTACACAGTGGTTCTCGAATAGCTCAGTGACCAAGGAGCAGATTCCTGTCACCGAGGAAATGAACAATTGGTAGAACGTTCCGACTGTTGTTTATGGAGACTGGTCACTATATTGAAAAATAATGTCACGAATTTGTCGCGCTTCGAATTGTATTGCAGCATTCAGTAAAGTTTAATTGGCTTGCCACAATAATGTTCAACTCAATTTTGAAGTCCCCTCATACCTAATGGTACATTGATCTACGTTCAGTTAGGGCGTCAATCCGCCCCCAAACCTTCTCTATCTGTTTCTGTTCCTTTCTGGACCACCCTCCCCCTCCCCCACCCCCACACCCCCCGGCCACCAGTGGGAAAGAGAGCCCTTTCTGGAGATTTCTATTCGCCCTCCCACCATATCACTTAGGGATTTACACCTGGGTAAGTTTTGTATTTTTCGGAACCTTTCAATAACTTCCGCAAGTTACAATGACAGACATGCTTTCCCCGCCCCCTCCCTTCGTACGCACACAAGGGCGGATTTATGACTGACGTATCATGGATTTGTGTCCTAATAACTGAAATTTTTGATATTGTAAATTTTCTATTACTTCGACACTTACGCAGGTGTTGCGTTGGGATTTTTGCGTCTCCGAGATGTAATGGCATTTTGATGGCATATTAACATAAGTCGTGAGTTCGACCTCCAGTGGTGGACGTCTTTCTCCCAAGCCAAAGACCATGGTTCATGCTACCTCAGAGATAGTATTTTCGTACCGACAGTAAGACATTTTGTACAGGTGTTGCTCAGTTCACGTTGTCTATGCTGGATGCACTACTGTCTACCTCTGTGGACAAACTGAATGCCAGCAAATGTCTTCGGAGTGCCAAGTTACTCCGGTAGTAATTGTCGAAAATCCTCATTTCGATGACAGTAGAATTGTGACGAGAGTGACAAGTCGATGCACACTGCCACATTGTTTAATGTTGTTCCTCAGTCACCTGGTGTTATGTGGACAAAGATTTTGTCTTATGCAGAAAATTTGATCAACAACAAGCACAATAGATAATAAGTCCATCTAATGCGTAGTGTATAATAAACACACTGTGCGAAGTAAACAAAAGTTGGTAGGCGTGTTTCTACATATGAAACATAATATTTATTCAGATTTCACGCCAGTCATATCAGAGTGGCGCTAGTAGCGCCCCTATGAGGATGTGCTTTAAATACACACTGTAACGATCATGAGCGTTGGTTACCTATGAGATTGGACATGACGAGTTGATGTTAGGGAATAATGCCTTCAAGGCGACAAAAACGCCATTATAAACACCTCACTGAGTTTGAGCTAGGTCATGTAGTTGGGCTACGAGAAGCTGGATATTCCTCCTGTGGTACAGTAGAAAGACTTGTCAGGAACGTAGTCACTGTATATGATTGCTGGGAGCGGTAGTCACGAGGATGTAGGATCGCAAGAAAATCCTGCTCCGGACGGCCACGTGGCTCTGCCGAGAAGGAAGACCATTGTTTTCGATGTTTCGCTCTGGCGCATCGTACTGCATCTGCAGCAGCAATTGGTACCACACTGACACAACGAACTGTTACAAATCGCTTAGTTCAAGGACAGCTGTTGAGTTTTATGATGAAAGCTCGTTCTGCCTCGGTGACAGTGATGGCGGTTAATTGATTAGAAGGAGGTTAGCTGAGGGCCTACAACCAACCTGTCTGTGTGCTAGATACACTCTGGCCATTACAATTGCTACACCACGAAGATGACGTGCTACAGACGCGAAATTTAACCCACAGGAAGAAGATGCTGTGAATGCAAATGATTAGCTTTTCAGAGCATTCACACAAGGTTGGTGCCGGTGGCGACACCTACAATGTGCTGACATGCGGAAAGTTTCCAACCGATTTCTCCTACACAAACAGCAGTTGACCAGCGTTGCCTGGTGAAACGTTGTTGTGATGCCTCGTGTAAGCAGGAGAAATGCGTACCATCACGTTTCCGACTTTGATAAAGGTCGGATTGTAGCCTATCGCGTTTACGGTTTATCGTATCGCGACATTGGTGCTCGCGATGGTCGAGATACAATGGCTGTTAGCAGAATATGGAATCGGTGGGTTTAGGAGTGTAATACGGAACGCCGTGCTGGATCCCAACGGCCTCGTATCACTAGCAGTCGACATGACAGGCATGTTACCCGCATGGCTGTAACGGATCGTGCAGCCACGTCTCGATCCCTGAGTCAACAGATGGGGACGTTTGCAAGACAACAACCATCTGCACGAACAGTTCGACGAATTTTGCACCAGCATGGACTTTCAGCTCGGAGACCATGGCTGCGGTTACCCTTGACGCTGCATCACAGACAGGAGCGCCTGCGATGGTGTACTCAACGACGAACCTGCGTGCACGAATGGCAAAACGTCATTTTATCGGATGAATCCAGGTTCTGTTAACAGCATCATGATGGTCGCATCCGTGTTTGGCGACATCACGGTGAACGCACATTGGAAGCGTGTATTCGTCATCGCCATAGTGGCTTATCACCTGGAGTGTTGGTATGGGGTGCCAATGGTTACATATCTCCGTCACCTCCTGTTCGCATTGACGGCACTTTGAACAGTGGACGTTACATTTCAGATGTGTTACGACCCGTCGTTCTACCCATCTTTCGATCCCTGCGAATCCCTACATTTCAGCAGGAAAATGCACGACCGCATGTTGCAGCTCCTGTACGGGACTTTCTGGATACAGAAAATGTTCGACTGCTGCCCGGGCCAGCACATTCTCTCACCAATTGAAAACGTCTGGCCGAGCAACTGGCTCGTCACAATACGCCAGTCACTACTCTTGATGAACTGTGGTATCGTGTTGAAGCTGCATGGGCAGATGTACCTGTACACGTCATCCAAGCTCTGTTTGACTCAATGCCCATGCGTATCAAGGCCGTTATTACGGCTAGAGGTTGTTGTTCTGGGTACTGATTTCTCAGGATCTTTGCACCCAAATTGCGTGAAAATGTAATCACATGTCAGTTCAATATATTTGTCCAATGAATTCCCGTTTATCATCTGCATTTCTTCTTGGCGTAGCAATTTTAATGGCCAGTAGTGTACATTGGACCCACACCTGGAGTTATGGTCTGTGCTGCGATGTCATATGACAGAAGGAAAACTCTCGTGGTTATACCACGCACCGTGACTGCAAATTTTTACGTCAATCTGGTGACTCGAACCAGTTGTCTTGCCATTCTTGAACAGCTTTCGAGAGGATGTTTTCTAGCAGGATAACGCTCCCCCACATACCGCTGTTGTAACCCAACAATGTGTCGACATGTTGCCTTGGCCTGCTTGGCAACCAGATCTGTCTCCAATCTAACATGTACGGGTCATCATCGCATGATAACTCCAGTGTCATGCACAAACAGCATTAATCGTTCATGTAATGACCGACCAAGTGCAATCGGCAGGGAACTCCATCCCACAAGCCGGCCGGGGTGGCCGTGCGTTTCTAGGCGCTACAGTCTGGAACCGCGAGACCGCTACGGTCGCAGATTCGAATCCTGCCTCAGGCATGGATGTGTGTGATGTCCTTAGGTTAGTTAGGTTTAAGTAGTTCTAAGTTCTAGGGGACTGATAACCTCAGAAGTTAAGTCCAATAGTGCTCGGAGCCATTTTTTTCCATCCCACAAACTGAAATCCAGCGCCTGTACAACACAATGCATGCGCCTTCACAAGCTTGCATTCAACATTCTGGCGGTTACACCAGTTAGCAGAGTACCAGCTTTCCACGTTTGCAATGGCTTATCTCGCACTTACGTTGACCTGTGACCTTGCAATGTTAATCACTTAAATATGTAACTTCGAAGGTTAGTGTCTTCCTCCCACAGCTGTGCCCTAACGAATAACAATATGTATTTCGAGAGATGCAGATGATGTCGGAAGTACCAGGCATTCTGTCTGTTCCACAGTGAACAAGTGGTGTATTTCTAAAGATAGCAGCTGTGTCGAATTTTCCTGCCACGTGCAGTCGCTTGCCAGCAAACAAAGGATGTTTTCGAAAGTTCCCTCTATCTGTCTGGCCCAGAATTTTTTTCCCTCTCACAGTAGCGTTCTGCCCCTCATCCACCTGAACCAAGCCTGCTTGAACAAAAACAAGGTAAATTATAACTTGCTGGTATGGCATTCTGAGTTTCTATTGGTACTCTGCAAAACAGAGCGTGGAATCTGAAGGTATGTAATGTCCAACCCCCACCACAAACATAATCAGTCTTTGACAATGACTAGCTGTGTCTGAGTGATTCTCGCAACATGAAACAGCCAGCCAATGGCGATACCAGTAGCACTGGTGATGGGAAACGGCCAAACTTGGGGCAACTGCCATGTAAGTGTTTGTAAAAAAACTATGAATTCAAATTGCGACAGTTATAAAATTTCATAGCAAAGTATCCTAATTTTTCGATATTGTGATACATTTTCCTAACAAGTGCAGAGGAATGTACTGGCAGAAGTAAAGCTGTGAGGAAGGGACGTTAGTCGTGCCCGGGTAGCTCAGATGGACCTGTGCCTGAGAAAGGCAAAGGACCAGAGTTCGAGTCTCGGTCCGGATACAGTTTTAATCTGCCAATAAGTTTCATATTAGAGCTCACTCCGCTGCAGAGTAAAAATCTCACTCTGGAGTATAATGCTTGTTTTACATGGTCAATCCTGGCTTGAAAAAGAAAACTTAAAGAGAATCGACAGCGCACATTCCGGTATGGATTAGGTCTTAACATTTGTGGATGTTATAACTTTGATGGTATCGAGCTTCCCGTAAATATTCCGGACATATTAAAATTTGAGGCACAAAATCCCGGAATATTGGTTCACGTTCATGGCCTGAAGAAGCAGAAAAACAAGCCTGAAGAGCAGGACAAGCATACTGTATTTGGACCACTCCATTTTACAAAATATGCGGCTGAGAGTGATCTTCGTGTAAACATGCTGCTATTCTCTCATGGTGATAATCAGCATTACATATGGATGAAAGACACGTCCTGCCTCCTTTATAGCCAAACGTCGAAAAAAGAACATAAAAAGTGTATTTACTTAGGTGTCTAAATACCTTTTCAGAAGAAAAGTATTCAAAAAGACATCTGAAGGACTGTGAATCCAATGAACCGGTATGTGATCTTAAGTATACAGAAGAAAATATTTGCGTTAAATTCAGAAGTGCTCACCACCAAGAATGATGTCCATTTGTTGTATACGCTGACTTCGAATGTCGCCTTGCGCCTATCACCTGCAGTGAAGGGAACCCCTTAGACTCACATACCAGCTTCACACCAGAACACGTACCGTATGCAGCAGCGTACCAACCTGCATGCTCATGTGATTCAAGTCTTAACTGCTATGAATCTTATGTCGGAATAATTCTGCGGTTTGGTTGCTCACTTAGTCTGAAAAACTCTCACGGGATGCTTATAGGCACTACAGCCTTTTAATGGCCAAATTGGAGGAGGATAAAAAGTTATACAATGATGCGGTTAACTGTCATATTAGTGGGCTGTCATTACATAGAAAAACTGGAACTTCCCGTAGATATAATTGTCATTTTATGTGGGAGTTCCGTGGTGCAGCTCACAATGCATGCAATTTGAGCTATAAGTTACCATGACACATAATCGTCTTCTTCCATAATTTAAGTGGGTATGATGCTCACTTTCTAGTTGATTTCGGTGTGAAGAAAGATCAGATCAGTGTCCTGCCTGACAGTGTAGATAAGAATGTCTCTTTCTCGAAACGACTGACGCCAAAAGTTAAGCCCCACGTCCTGGACTCTTTACATTTCAAACAGACTTCACTCCAGAAACTTGTTGACACTCTACCTCAGGAGGATGTTCACATCACCCAATCTGCATACCCCATTGAGGAAAAGTTTCAACTTGTGACTAGGAAAGGAGTTTTCTCTTATGAGTATCTTGATAATAAGGCAAAACTCGATGAAACCAGGCTACAGGACATATCTGCATTTACCACTACTCTCACAGGTGATGCAATAATTAGTGTAGGTTATGAGCATGCTGTGAATGTCTGGCGGGAATTCAACGTTCCCAATTCGGGTAAATATGCAACACTATACATGGACATCCACGAGCGTCCCGACTTTCATTACATGGCACCTCAGTTGCCCTTGGACGTGATGCTCAAGAAAACGAGGCGCAACATCGAACTTTTGACTTACGCTGATACGCTTCTTTTCTTTGAGCGCGGGATCCGTGGAGGACGTGCAAAAAATGGTTCAAATGGCTCTGAGCACTATGGGACTTAACTTCTGAGGTCATGAGTCCCCTAGAACTTAGACCTACTTAAACCTAACTAATCTAAGGACATCACACACATCCATGCCCGAGGCAGGATTCGAACCTGCGACCGTAGCGGTCGCGCGGTTCGAAACTGCAGCGCCTAGAACCGCTCGGCCACCTCGGCCGGCTGGAGGATGTTACTTAAAATATATAACATTAGAGTGTCAATGTAAAATAACTGAATAATTAGTACACTTTGAAACATCAGATGACTGAAAGTAAGTGGAGTGTCCATAGACGTGCCAAGACAAATACTCCACATATGGGTGCGGGGTTCAACACATCCCTTGATTCAAGTTATATTCTATATTTGGATGTGAATAACTTATACGGGTACGCCATGATGCAGCCACTGCCAGTTGCTGGGTTTCAATTCGTGCGCGAAAACGAATTAGAGTTATTAGATGGAAAAATAATGGATCTGGCAGCTGATCTAGGGTATGTGGTAGAGGAAGATCTCATATACTCTGTTAGTATGCATGAAATGACAAGCGATTGGCCATTATGTCCAGAACAACAAGTTCTGTAAAGAAACACTATCCCTAAACTGATGACCACTGTTTGACACAAGCAGAGGAACATAATTCATTGTTGTAATATCCAGCAGTGTCTCATCTTAGGGATGGAGCTACGTAGAATCACACAGGCTATCTCCTTCAATCAGTCCACCAGGCTGAAGGAGTACATTGAATTAAATGCCTAAAGGAATGGTGGGTGTGACTAGTGACTTCGGAAAAGATTTTTATAAGTTAATGACTAATTCCATTTTCGGTAAAAACATGCAGAATATAAGAAATGAACGTGATATTTTGATTAGGACAAAATGGGGTGGGCGTTGGGGCATAAGAAAGTGCACTCTGCCAGACCAGATTTTAAGCGGATCGCTATTTTCAATGAGAACTTTGTTGCTGTGGAGATGTCGAAGGTTTCAGTAGAGTTTACGAAACCTGTCTATTTGAGTATGTACATATTGGACATCTCTAAACTCTTCATGTAACACTTCCACTATGAGTTTGCTAAAACTCATTTGATGGAACCAAAGTTACTTTATGTGGAAACAGATAGCTTCAGCTATTGGGTGAAGAGCTGTGATCCATATGAAGTAACTAGGTGCCACAGTAATGAATTCGACACATAAGGATATGCAGCCGATAGTCATCATGGTACTGTTCCTCAGAACAAGAAGGTTATCGGCTTAATGAAAGATGAGGCGGATGGATTGCCGATTCTGGAATTTGTGAGTCTAAGATCCAAAATGTATGCATATCGTACAATAGGTGGAGTAGCCCAGAGCTGGGGTAAGGGTGTACAACGTGCGGCATCACGTGTCCTCATAGTCGAAGACTACTTAAAGTGCCTGTACGGTCGTGTTCGTGGTGTTCCACCGCAAACCTCTGCATATGGTAGCCTACAACAAACCAGTATTCGGTCTCGATGCCACGAGGTATACACTGTGCTGCAATCTAAAGTCGGATTGTCACCTCATGATGATAAAAGAGCCATTTGTGATGACGGGATCGAAAACCTCCTGTACTCACACTGTTTACTTGAAGCCTGAGAAGGGTTGGAGACTCTGATGGTGTGAATGAGAGAGAGGGAGTGACTGGCTGAGTGAGAGATTATATCGAATAGTATTGCTCTTATCATAGTGTAAATATGGTATGTACTTTATGTAGGTGTGACTGCATGTGTGATTGCTTTTGTGTCTGTGTGGATGCTTGTGAGTGCGTCTGAATGTGGATGCCTCTGTAAATATGTGTTCCTGTGGGTAAATGCATTCTGTTTTTCTTCTTCATAAAAAATGACATGCTATGTACGCATGAATGTATAAACATCATGTGCTGGAAAAAATATAACAATTATAAAAAGTTAAAAATATGCTATGTACACATAATAAAGTTTAAAAATTGGAATAAAATAATGAAAAAAGTTAAAAAATTGTAAATGGAGCAAATAATAGTTTTACGTCATTTTTCTCTTTTTCACTTCATGTGCATGTGTGATTGTGTGAGTGCATGTGTAACTAAAATAGTTTTTAAGTTTCAACTACGCTAGCTGTCCAAGTCGCACTAGTTTTAAATTTGAGTTCCACATAGTTCATTTTAGTGCAACTGTTTGGAACGAACATTTTAGGGCCATCCATTTCACTGTCTTATTCAATTATTTCAGGTGCTTGAGATGGAAAATGTTTATAGCCACGCAGTTCAACTTAAAAATTAAGTTTCCTGTTTGGGTCGTATTTCACTAGTAATAGCAATAGTATTACTGTAAGAAAAACTGTACCTCTGCAATAGCTGCAATCAGTAGTGCAATGTATAATAAAAATGTTTTATCAACCAGTACTATTATTTGTAAAACCAAGAACTGTGAATAAAAAAAGTCAAACAGTAACAAGAATTGTGAATTTGAAAGCATCATACGTTGTGTATTGTAAAAACAACAAGGTTTCTGAATTTAAAGCTGTGTTACTTCTGTGAATATTTATATCTGAATAAAAAATTGTTATTTGTTACGATACGTCTTTGTTGTTATTTCACAAATCCTTACCCTTACAAATGCAGATAAATGCTGCGCAAGATGTACAAGATATTAGTTTGAAGCATGAGAGAGGTAGCGTTTGTATGGGATTTTGCTTATCGTGCTGTGCTTATAGGTTTTTGGGAACAGACTGCGCCTGATCGTGTCTGCTTCCAAAGACATGTGGCATAAATGTCTGAAATTATATCACCTGTGCTTGAACGAAGCTACAGACGTAGGATCTGGGCACATATACCTACTATCTAAATGGTAGCTTTGTAGAAAGAAAGGAAAACACTGACTATGAGGTAAAAAAATTCATTTATTTTCATTAATCCGACTTAAAAGTAATTTTACATTTTCACATGCAGACACAACGCTATTTTCATACATCTTCTTGTTGGCATAATGGGTAGTTGGTCACCCATAGAATTCCAGGTCTTGAACAGATGCAAACTTGAAGATTCGTTGCATCCAAGTGATCTTCTCCTTGCCTTTGACGTTGATGATGGTATCAGGATGATAGAATATTCGAAATGATGTCATCATATCTTTATAAGGTATACCAGGATCGTCCCAGTGGAGCTCATGGAAAAAGCGTGTTAGCCACTTTGCACTCCTCCATGTTTTCGCACAATTCACATTCTTGAAAGGGCTCGGTGATGCTATGCTTACTGAGAATGTCTCTATTATACCAGCATCTTCTGCGTATGCTATGAATGCAACAACTTTAAATCTGAATTTGTGCTCTCATCATCATAGAAATCTTGAATGTTAGCAACGACGTTCACACTTCAAGTTGACTTTGTGAAAAGCACTTGCTCATTTATACAGCACGCTGCACATCAGTAAGTGGGCAATAGTTAATCACACGGTCATGTAGAACTAGATCATACGCTGCAGTGCGTTGGGGGAAATTTGATCAGGATTCAAATTCGATTCGTACATCTACTGGTCCTGATTTAATTATCTCATTCTGCTTACCACACAGTCTTTTACGATTATTGGTGCCAGTTCCTTGAATTTCCGTGGACTGAGTAGGCATCCTTCCTTTTCAACACCTTCATAGTAAGAATCATGGAACCTTGCATACATGTCAAATGCTAGACCGTGTACATTCTGGCCCCAGTGTAGCAGTAAACTGTCATAGCAATAGAATTCTAAATTCAAGTAGACTCTGGCATTAGTTAAATTACAGTTGTCAAATACGGTGGAATCGTTTGCTAAATTCCACCTTCTATGGGTCTGAAATGCAAGTATGATGAATCTCGATGTTTTCAGCTGCACGGAGGTTTTAATAGCCAATGTTTGTCTGCTTTCTGTCAGTAGCTCTGGATACTCATAAACCTCCCATGAACGGAAAGGTAATGACAGATGTGTACCGGTATTCAGAACTTTAAAAGCTTCAGACGCTCCTCGTCTGCCGCAGTGATGTGTGGCGGTTCCCAAGAAACTGTATTGATGATGATCTAATTCTTCTCTTGATCTCCTTGAATGTATGAGTTGCTACCCGTTACACTCCCTACCAGAATAAGTTCCTGTTTAACATTCATAATAATTCGCTGTATGTCATCAAAGTACCCCACAAGCATTTTTAGACGTATGCAGGCAGTAAACTGGCGGTACTCTTCTGCTCTTCTGCCCACAGGCTAGTCTATGAACCATCCCCCATTTATATCCGAGGGTGATGATGAGACACAGGTTTCAAGGGTTGATCCTATGTAAGCATCACGTGTATGATCAATCTCTACCCCATTAAGTTCATATCATATACAGGGTGTTACAAAAACGTACGGCCAAACTTTCAGGAAATATTCCTCACACATAAATAAAGAAAATATGTTATGTGGACATGTGTCCGGAAACGCTTAATTTGCATGTTAGAGCTCATTTTAGTTTCATCGGTATGTACTGTACTTCCTCGATTCACCGCCAGTTGGCCCAATTGAAGGAAGGTAATGTTGACTTCGGTGCTTGTGTTGACATGCGACTCATTGCTTTACAGTACTAGCATCAAGCACATCAGTACGTAGCATCAACAGGTTAGTGTTCATCACGAACGTGGTTTTGCAGTCAGTGCAATGTTTACAAATGCGGAGTTGGCAGATGTCCATTTGATGTATGGATTAGCACGGGGCAATAGCCGTGGCGCGGTACGTTTGTATCGAGAAAGATTTCCAGAACGAAGGTGTCCCGACAGGAAGACTTTCGAAGCAATTGATCGGCGTCTTATGGAGCACGAAACATTCCAGCCTATGGCCTAGAACGACGAGGACACCTGCAATGGACGAGGCGATTCTTCGTGCAGTTGACGATAACCCTAATGTCAGCGTCAGAGAAGTTGCTGCTGTACAAGGTAACGTTCACCACGTCACTGTATGGAGAGTGCTACGGGAGAACCAGTTGTTTCCGTACCATGTACATCGTGTGCAGGCACTGTCAGCAGCTGATTCGCCTCCACGGGTACACTTATGCGAATGGTTCATCCAACAATGTGTCAATCCTCATTTCAGTGCAAATGTTCTCTTTACGGATGAGGCTTCATTCCAACGCTGATCAAATTGTAAATTTTCACAATCAACATGTGTGGGCTGACGAGAATCCGCACGCAATTGTGCAATCACGTCATCAACACAGATTTTCTGTGAACGTTTGGGCAGGCATTGTTGGTGATTTCTTGATTGGACCCCATGTTCTCCCACCTACGCACAATGGAGCACGTTATCACGATTTCATACGGGATACTCTACCTGCATCAAACCAGTCTCAGGACTGAAGACCACAACAACAACAACAACAACTCTACCTGTGCTGCTAGAACATGTGCCTTTACAAGTACGACACAACATGTGGTTCATGCACGATGGAGCTCCTGCACAGTTTAGTCGACGTGTTCGTACGCTTCTCAACAACAGATTCGGTGACCGGTGGATTGGTAGAGGCGGACCAATTCCATGGCCTCCAGGCTCTCCTGACCTCAACCATCTTGACTTTCTTTTATGGGGCCATTTGAAAGCTCTTGTCTACGCAACCCCGGTACCAAATGTAGAGACTCTTCGTGCTCGTATTGTGGACGACTGTAATACAATACGCCATTCTTCAGGGCAGCATCAGCGCATCAGGGATTCTATGCGACGGAGGGTGGATGCATGTATCCTCGCTAACGGAGGACATTTTGAACATTTCCTGTAACAAAGTGTTTGAAGTCACTCTGGTACGTTCTGTTGCTGTGTGTTTCCATTCCATGATTAATGTGATTTGAAGAGAAGTAATAAAATGAGCTCTAACATGGAAAGTAAGCGTTTCCGGACACATGTCCACATAACATACTCTCTTTCTTTGTGTGTGAGGAATGTTTCCTGAAAGTTTGGCCGTACCTTTTTGTAACACCCTGTATAAGCTTTGATCCTACTGTATGATTTCCATCCTGTTTCTTAAATGATCCATCCAAATACGTTAAACTCTTGCCTGGAAGAGTTAGAGAGTGTTGGTGCTGGATGACAGTCCTAATTTAGATTAAAACAACTGTGGAGATCGCAATTTAAGTATACTGATGTTTACACGGAGGTCAGTCCCTTTTCCAGACTGTTTTAAAACTTCGTTTAAATAGTCAGTGTTGTATGGCTGGCGCTGCCGGCTCCTCAGTTCTTCACGTGATACCACGATCGTATCACGTCAGTATTCGCGGAGCCGCCAGCACCAGCCATAGGGTGCCTAAAAAATCTGAAGATGGCTTCAACATAAGCCAAAACCGGTAATAATAAGCAAATGCTACTGCGATCTCGAATGTTGTTTCAATCAAAGTTAGCATCGAACCACTGCGTTCCATAGACAGTAATGTATAAATTATGAATCGTAATTTCGTCGATGTTGTTAAATGTCATTGAAGCGTAAACCTTATGCGAGAAGTATTTCTGGAGAATGATTCGCTCATCATATTCCATTAGGTAAGATACACTGAGTGACGACGTCATTGCGAGGTTTCAAGCCTACTGATTAAAGAAACTCGTAGTTCGCATGTGTTATCACCTTGCGGTTCTGCTGCGACGTGCTGTGCTATGCGCTGTGTGCGCTGGTTTTATGCCTTACGCCCATGCTGTCTTAGATGTAGTCGTACAATGAATTCCTCACCGCGAAAGTCAACAAGTTGATTATTCTGGTCACAATACGCACCTGCAAGTAGTCCAGTGTCTGAACTGTCACTGGGAAGTATATAGCAGTGGTAGGAATCTCAACAATCTTACATCCTGTTCCAACCGATGGGAAGAATCCGGTCACTGAATGAATCAGTCTACCCTTGAGATATGAGATCGTTGCAATGTTACACTCGACATGGATTGCACTGACGGGAAGATTATCCACTGCCTGATCAAATCTGTAACATTTACTAGGATCCGTCTTCAAAACCTGTTCCTTTGTGAAACCCAGTAGTGGGCCTATTGAACCTTTCTGCTTATGCATTCGCCGTCCTTATTTCAGATTCAAGTGTACTGATGTCTGGACAGAGCTCAATTCCTTTTTCAGGTTGTTTTAAAACTTCGTTTAAATCGTCAATATCGTATGAGCCAGGTTCAGTTTCCACAATTTCATATTTACCATTAATTTCCAGATGCAGTTTGTTGTTAGCCTCTGTGGTATTTGGGATGGTGTTTTACGCCTCCAGTCCAAACAGTGCGATCCTCCAATCAATTCGTGGGAAGTAATTCGCACGTAATACAGACGATTGTTCTTTTAAAGTCAAAGCGTACGATATTGCACGTAAACATCAACCGGTGAATGGATGCTTAATGCCCGTCGTTATATGTCATTAGTAAATGTCAGGAGGGCCATGATTCTTAAGTGACCACACAGAAATGCATTAATCTATTCGTCGCCTCGAAAATTGTAGCACACATGTCTTCTACCTGTGAGGCATCGTTTTAGGTCTTCTGGAGGTTGCAGGTCGCCGAATGAGTACAAATAGTAGACGTTATTTGTATTTCTTTTTTTCACATATGCTACCCAGGGAGCCCAGGTCCTTCTGCTACATCTAGATTCACAATTCCGCATCATCCTGATTTCCACATATTCTTTGACAATGTATTGCGCATAAACACACCTTGGAATCTCGAAATATTGAATTTCTTCGTAACGAACTTAAGCAGATATGTATTTGTAAGCGCCCTGTCTGGTAGGACAGCTAGGGGGCTTTTTTTATTTATGAAGAGGCCCAGTCCTTTCTTGAATGGTTTGAAGTATAGTCCTTTTCCGATGGCTACTACCTCCATCATGCGGTTATGTCTTCGTGCCTCCTGCAGTTGCTTCTGAGAGTTTTGTGCAATCTTGCTGTTCTGGCGATAGCCGCAACGCCCCCAGCCAGTGAACCCACCGTCGAGAGACTGGCTAGGGCAGTAATGAGGAAGGGAATAATTCCACCCGACGTCTTAGGTATTGGTGGAACCCTGAGTGGTTTAATCGATCTTCTTTTTCTCATTCCTTTCTGCTTCAGGACGCTTGTAGCTCCACACATCGCTGTTAGGATGCAGTTTTTCATGCGCCCTTTGGCTGTCATCTTCTTCCTTAGCGCCCGACGTGCAGCGCTCATAACGTGGCTAAACTTCTACATACTCAGGCCTAACTCAACTTCACCATGCATAGTTTTTTTCAAATGATAATGCTGCAGTGCGTTGATGTATACCAGTATCCCTTCTCGCACGTATTGCCTTAGCTTTATCAGCTAAACTTCGATCGCCGGTGTGACGATCTTTATATGCTGCATATGAGATGTCATGTTCCACACAGTCTGTTTCGTCGAGCAAATTTATCCTCTTTATCACCACGTGGTTCAAATGGCTCCGAGCTCTATGGGACTCAACTGCTGAGGTCATTATTCCCCTAGAACTTAGAACTAGTTAAACCTAACTAACCTAAGGACATCACAAACATCCATGCCCGCGGCTGGATTCGAACCTGCGACCGTAGCGGTCTCGCGGTTCCAGACTGCAGCGCCTTTAACCGCACGGCCACTTCGGCCGACTGGTAGTTTATCGAGAATAACACCTCCTCTTCTAATGTGTCTCCTATCACTCATGTTGTGCTACTGATGTGGTTGTCGTCTGCTTTCACTGTTCTGTTCAGACATTCCGCAATACTCGCCTTCAGGTGGGTGAATATCGAGTAGTGACGTAATCCATACCGCTCCATCACAGTCTTGAAATATCTATTGTAAAACTCGCCGCCGTGATCTGTTTGAATGTTTTCTGGGCTTCGGTTCGTCCCCATCTGCAGCAATCGCTCAGACACATGCGCGACATCCTTCCCTGTTTTCACCTTCATGGGTAATGCCGAGGAAAATTTTGAATATGTATCATTGACCATTAAAACTTTTTAAGTGAATATTCCCTCATGTCAACAAAATCCACCTGTTGTGATTCTGCTTATTGTTTCATTCATTTTGTAGAGGAACCTCACGCATATTTCTAAGTGCGGTAATGGGAAAACTATGAGTAACACAATCTAATGCTTTCACCGTCCTAAAAAAAAAGTGGTACGTAAAGCTTCCAAATACAATTGGAACACCGCATTCCTATTAGCGCCGAGAGACTGCCATTGTTAATTTAAACGTAATCCACCAGTCGTGCGAGTTTTTAATGCTGGAGTTCAGAATCAAGCATTTCCTGATTCCCATCATCTGTCCTATTCTGTGCTTTAGCCTGCCACACCTTCTCCATATACACAGAGCAATTTCTATTGTCCCAATCTAGACTTTATTCATATTATCGAATGGTAACTGCTCTTGCTGTTTCTTAACAGAGTCCACAAAAAGTCAATAACGTGGTGCCAGTGTGATGGCTGCGGGTCCCGTGTTCTTAAACACAAAAGGGAGGTTTGGCGTCCTGTATCACTCCACTATAGAAATCGTATCTTTGAATGGCTTCGGTCTTGGCGTTTCCCAAAATATCGGCTTCCTGCGGAAGGCGGTGAGCGGCAATACTGTATCGTATGCTTGCGATGCGTCCTCTTGGAGCCAGTTTACTGCACATGTTAAAAACCCAATACAACAGCCTTCCTTCGTGTAGGACAGAAAACAGACGTTGCCACTTTGTCAGAGTTTAGTCTGCACACAATATATTGTTCCTCCTTCCCCTGACGGCGTGTGTCCTTTGACAATGCCTACAGTCCCTCTCAATGGCCCGACACTGGCTGTCCCCCCTACTCGGCTGGCCTCTGCCCAAATTGTACACAGTAAGACTGTCACCTACATTCAGACAGTCCTCCTGAGGAGAATGTAATTAGCTACCTCAGGCACTGATGTTAACTGTAATCATACTTGAAACTTCCTGGCAGATTAAAACTGTGTGCCCGACCGAGACTCGAACTCGGGACCTTTGCCTTTCGCGGGCAAGTGCTCTACCAACTGAGCTACCGAAGCACGACTCACGCCCGGTACTCACAGCTTTACTTCTGCCAGTACCTCGTCTCCTACCTTCCAAACTTTACAGAAGCTCTCCTGCGAACCAGGAGAGCTTCTGTAAAGTTTGGAAGGTAGGAGACGAGGTACTGGCAGAAGTAAAGCTGTGAGTACCGGGCGTGAGTCGTGCTTCGGTAGCTCAGTTGGTAGAGCACTTGCCCGCGAAAGGCAAAGGTCCCGAGTTCGAGTCTCGGTCGGGCACACAGTTTTAATCTGCCAGGAAGTTTCATATCAGCGCACACTCCGCTGCAGAGTGAAAATCTCATTCTGGAAACATCCCCCAGGCTGTGGCTAAGCCATGTCTCCGCAATATCCTTTCTTTCAGGAGTGCTAGTTCTGCAAGGTTCGCAGGAGAGCTTCTGTAAAGTTTGGAAGGTAGGAGACGAGGTACTGGCAGAAGTAAAGCTGTGAGTACCGGGCGTGAGTCGTGCTTCGGTAGCTCAGTTGGTAGAGCACTTGCCCGCGAAAGGCAAAGGTCCCGAGTTCGAGTCTCGGTCGGGCACACAGTTTTAATCTGCCAGGAAGTTTCATATCAGCGCACACTCCGCTGCAGAGTGAAAATCTCATTCTGTAATCATACTTGTACAGTCATTTCTAGCCTGGGGTTAATTTAGATTGGCTGTTTTCACTAATACAGGGTGTTACAAAAAGGTACGGCCAAACTTTCAGGAAACATTCCTCACACACAAATAAAGAAAAGATGTTATGTGGACATGTGTCCGGAAACGCTTAATTTCCATGTTAGAGCTCATTTTAGTTTTGTCAGTATGTACTGTACTTCCTCGATTCACCGCCATGATTTCATACGGGATACTCTACCTGTGCTGCTAGAACATGTGCCTTTACAAGTACGACACAACATGTGGTTCATGCACGATGGAGCTCTTGCACATTTCAGTCGAAGTGTTCGTACGCTTCTCAACAACAGATTCGGTGACCGATGGATTGGTAGAGGCGGACCAATTCCATGGCCTCCACGCTCTCCTGACCTCAACCATCTTGACTTTCTTTTATGGGGCCATTTGAAAGCTCTTGTCTACGCAACCCCGGTACCAAATGTAGAGACTCTTCGTGCTCGTATTGTGGACGACTGTAATACAATACGCCATTCTTCAGGGCAGCATCAGCGCATCAGGGATTCTATGCGACGGAGGGTGGATGCATGTATCCTCGCTAACGGAGGACATTTTGAACATTTCCTGTAACAAAGTGTTTGAAGTCACTCTGGTACGTTCTGTTGCTGTGTGTTTCCATTCCATGATTAATGTGATTTGAAGAGAAGTAATAAAATGAGCTCTAACATGGAAAGTAAGCGTTTCCGGACGCGTGTCCACATAACATATTTTCTTTCTTTGTGTGTGAGGAATGCTTCCTGAAAGTTTGGCCGTACCTTTTTGTAACACCCTGTATATAGTACACGGCAGTTTTGACAAAACTATCGCATAATTGGTGCGCCAAAAGTTGCACAGACCCATTGGTCAATTTCTCTCTTGTGTGTGGATTTCCCACGTCGATTACAAAAAATTACAACACTGACATTTACAAATTTTACCTGGTTATAATTAAAGTATACCTACTGAGGGAGGTCTACGGCAGCGAAACTTGCTACATATGCCTACGTGTTAATGTGGGACCAATTTGTCCTGAAAAAAATAGTTCCAATCTACATCTACATTTATACTCCGCAAGCCACCCAACGGTGTGTGGCGGAGGGCACTTTACGTGCCACTCTCATTACCTCCCTTTCCTGTTCCAGTCGCGTATGGTTCGCGGGAAGAACGACTGTCTGAAAGCCTCCGTGCGCGCTCGAATCTCTCTAATTTTACATTCGTGATCTCCTCGGGAGGTATAAGTAGGGGGAAGCAATATATTCGATACCTCATCGAGATACGCACCCTCTCGAAACCTGGCGAGCAAGCTACACCGCGATGCAGAGCGCCTCTCTTGCAGAGTCTGCCACTTGAGTTTATTAAACATCTCCGTAACGCTATCACGGTTACCAAATAACCCTGTGACGAAACGCGCCGCTCTTCTTTGGATCTTCTCTATCTCCTCCGTCAACCCGATCTGGTACGGATCCCACAATGATGAGCAATACTCAAGTATAGGTCGAACGAGTGTTTTGTAAGCCACCTCCTTTGTTGATGGACTACATTTTCTAAGCACTCTCCCAATGAATCTCAACCTGGTACCCACCTTCCCAACAATTAATTTTATATGATCATTCCACTTCAAATCGTTCCGCACGCATACTCCCAGATATTTTACAGAAGTAACTGCTACCAGTGTTTGTTCCGCTATCATATAATCATACAATAAAGGATCCTTCTTTCTATGTATTCGCAATACATTACATTTGTCTATGTTAAGGGACAGTTGCCACTCCCTGCACCAAGTGCCTATCCGCTGCAGATCTTCCTGCATTTCGCTACAATTTTCTAATGCTGCAACTTCTCTGTATACTACAGCATCATCCGCGAAAAGCCGCATGGAACTTCCGACACTATCTACTAGGTCATTTATATATATATTGTGAAAAGCAATGGTCGCATAACACTCCCTTGTGGCACGCCAGAGGTTACTTTAACGTCCGTAGACGTCTCTCCATTGATAATTTTGGCAACCAGTTGTAATTCTGACGCCTTACAGCAGGGCTTCACAACATACGTGCTCGCGGAGCAAGCTGTGAGCAGCAAGGCGCGAGCACGGAGCAGCGCGAGCACGCTACCCCCACTACCGGACCAGAGCGGAGAGTGGGGAGAGTCATGTGAGGCACACAACAGCTGCCGCCAGTCAATGTAAATCCGCGGCCACCTGCAGTGATATCACTCACGAATTATTACTGTGACAAATGAAACAAATAAAGGAGAATGTACACGTGCCACATAATTTTATTAGCTTAGTGTATGCCTCTACATTCGTATTAATTTGTGAACTGTTACACAATAAAAGGTGTCACTGAAGTGTGGGATTCTCGGTTATCTTGTACTTTTTGCCCTTTACAATTGCGTCTATGTTCGGGGTAATTGTTCTTGTGCATTGTAGGCGCAGCGTGCAGTTTAAATTCCGATCAGACAATGCGTTTCTCAGGCGCGTCTTGTTACATTTCATTGCAGAGAACAGTTGTTCACAAACATACGGGGAACCGAAATTGATGTTATTGTAGCCGCCAGTTTGTGCAAACGAGGAAATCTATCCTGAGGGAAGTATCTGTAGAATTCCAAAATGTTTTTCTTGTTCTGAAATTTGTCTCTGTATTCTCTGTCACACAGCAGGTCAATAATTTCTAGTTGCAGCTCAGGACGAATCTCTTCAATATTCGCTGAATATGGAGAGGAGAACAGATCAGAATCACTGTCTAGTGCTGTCAGATCTTGAAAGCTTTGATCAAATTCTTCCTTAAGGGCAACTAAACTATGTGAATAACGTTCACAGTCTTTGTGAACATCTTGCATGGATGATAATTTAGGAAAATGAGCTAGATTTCGGCCGTCCGTTGTGGCCGTGCGTTTCTAGGCACTTCAGTCTGGAACCGCACGACCACTACGGTCGCAGGTTCGAATCCTGCCTCGGGCATGGATGTGTGTGATGTCCTTAGGTTAGTTAGGTTTAAGTAGTTCTAAGTTCTAGGGGACTGATGACCTCAAATGTTAAGTCCCATAGTGCTCAGAGCCATTTGAACCATTTTGAGCTAGATTTCCTGTTTCCAGTTGACTCACCCAAAGTGTCAATTTTATTTTAAAAGCTCCTATTCGATCTATGAAATGTGTAATTAGCAGATATGTACCTTGTAGTGAAATGTTCAAAGCATTCAGATGGGTAGTTAAATCTGCTAAGAACGCGAGATTAAATTTCCATGAAGGCTCTTTCAATTCAGGAACACACATGTTATTTATTTCCATGAACATATTTATCTCATCTAATAGGCAAAAAAATCGATTTAATAATTCGCCACGACTAAGCCAGTGGACCTCGCTATAATAAGGCAGGCTACCATACTGGCTTTCTACATCCTCAAGAAAGCTTTTAAATTGCCTGTGTTGTAGCCCATGCTTCCTTATATAATTGGTGGTACGAACAACAACACTCATCACATTTTTAGAGTGATACTCTTTGCACATAAGTTTTCCTGGTGGATCACACAGCGAACGCCCCTTTTTTCATTCGGCACGGTCAGTTTTTACATTTTCTGCTTCAACAGCGCAACGAAACCTGATTTTTTCCCTGCCATCGCTGGTGCACCGTCTGTAGACACTGAAACTAAAGAATTCCACGACAATCCTATATTTTCAACACTTTCTTCAACACTACCTAAAATATCACCTCCGGTTGTAGTGTTCTTCATGGCTACTACATCGAGGAGCTCCTCCCTCACCTGAAGATCTCTAATAACACCTCTAATAAGTATTGCAAGCTGCGCTGTTCCAGTGATATCAACACTTTCGTCCAGAGCTAGAGAATACGCCATAAAATCTTTACAGATATTTGCAAGGTGGCTCTGGACGTCGTCTGCAATGTCCTGTATGCGACCCATAATGGTCATGTTAGATAATGGCACTATCCGAAAATGCTCAACTTGAGGTGGACACAAATGTTCCGCTGCAACTACCAAACATTCTTTTATTAAATCGCCATCAGTGAAGGGGCGCAGGGATTTTGCTAAAAGCAAAGCAATTTTGTAACTCACTCTGAGAGCTGCCTCAGTTGATTTTTCTTCGTCGTCCAGATCTTCTTCGGATAGCTTCCTTTTAAGTTTAATAACTTCCTGTGCACGATCTGGTCCATCACATTTTCCACTCCCATAGCCTTTCGCGTGGTACGACATATAATGTCGCTGCAAATGAAATTTCCTAAAAGAATTCGCCGTTTTGTGACATACTAAACATTTTGCAACACCATCTTTTTCTGTAAACAGATACAATTCCTCCCAATGGGGGTTGAACTGCGAAAGCATGGTTGGGGTTACACAACGGCGACTTGACATGATTCTTAATCAGCGAAGTGACTGTTAGAGCTGATCTTAGTACTTTAAACGTTACACAGTCGGC
This sequence comes from Schistocerca nitens, assembly GCF_023898315.1. NCBI lineage: Eukaryota > Metazoa > Arthropoda > Insecta > Orthoptera > Acrididae > Schistocerca > Schistocerca nitens. The sequence continues at coordinate 178,873,951 of NC_064616.1, read as the reverse complement.
GCGAATTCAATAGGCACGCTGCGGCCCTATTCAAACTTGCGCGCGCATTTCCCCTCCCTCCTCTCCCTCCCTACTCCGCGACCTTGCACCAGCTCGTGAGCACGTGCCTGAGCAGACGCGAGCACTCGCGCTCAAAACCGGCCAGTTGTTAAGCCCTGCCTTACAGCATCTCATCGACGTCTCCAGTGCTCTTCTTTTTTCTTCTTCTTTTAGTGTTCAACCCAGAGGTTGGTTTGCGGCAGAGCGCCATTCCTCTCTTCTATCTGCCTTCCTCTTCATTTCCACGTATGTGTTACATCCAACGTCATTCATGATGTGTTGCATGTATGATATCCTTGGTCGCCCCCGCAGATTCCTTCCCTCAACAGCTCCTTCTGCAACTGTGCCAGTGATGTGTCGTAGGATGTGCCCTACAAGTTTCTCTCTCTTGTTTGGATGTGCCTCCGCAGAGATCTGGTTTCCTGTACTCTTCTAAGCACCTCTTCATTTGTTACTTTTTCCCTCCAGCTGATCTTCATCATCCTTCTATAGCACCACATCTCCTGGGCCTCTAGCCATCTTCTCTTTTCTCTTCCAATTGTCCAAGTTTTTCATATTTTGCTCTTGTACTGCATACCATCACTTTAGTGTTTTTCTTGTTTATTCTCATTCCATAGTGATTGCATAGAATCCTTTCCATTGTTCTGAGGACCTCCTCTAGATCTTCTTTTGTCTCTGTGACTATAGCAATATCATCTGCATAACATAGCATATCTATCTTCTGCCCATTAATTTTTTGATCCCCACCTCATAATGAACAAATTGTAAAAGTGGTGCTTAATAATTATGCCTTTCTCACTTGTTTGACCTTTTCTTACCACGTCCCATTCCTAATCCATTACATATGCGAAACATTTCTATACCTCTTTCTTGTATTAACAGCGCCAGATTTTGACTTGGTGGGCAGAACTGGATCTAATTTTTTTCCAACGTAAATCGCTTCTGCGTGTATACATTAGAATATGTATCATGTTTTGCTGCCATACGATAATTACAGCCAACACTGGACCTCTGTGGTTAGCTGCACTTTGACTATAGTCACCGGACACAAGTACATTAACAGCTATTAGACATTCACAATAGCTCTCTTATGCATCTGAAACCAATCTTTGTATAGATGTATAAGCGCCAATGTGGTGTCTGCGTCACAGTAAGCCTTATCTTGGCTGCTTCCGAGAATGCCGTCAATGATTGCAACATATGCTGTCACGCTGAAGCACACTGGGGAGTGTTGGTATAGCCGAAAATGGTGTCGAAGGAATTTCATCAGCTCTGAAAAATATCATACTCATCTTTGAAATCGGCTCTAAGAGGCGCAACTATCGAAAACTACCATTACATGAAAGCGGCAACTGTACATACTAGACATAGTCATAAAGTCTTGATTATCATCTCGAAAAAAATAAAGTTACGTAATTTTTTTTCAGAACCGTTTCAGCAGTCTTGATAAACATTTCAGTTACCGTGCCAGAGTACCGCAGCACGCCACTACAGGAGCCGAAACGAAATGGCGCAGCCCGTTGAGAAAGCAATATGTTTTCTGCATCTGAAGGGGAACAACGCTGCAACAATGCATGCTGAGTTGATGGAAGTGTACGTCAACAAGGCACCATCATATACCATAGTTATTACGCGGCGCAAACTCTTTCAGTGTGGTCAAACTCGTCTTAATGACGAAGAACGAAGTGAGGAACCTTCTATCTGTAAAGAACCGAGAACCGCTGGAGAAGTGGAGGCCCTGATTCTCAAAGACCGGCGTATTACAATAGAAATGATAGCGTAAAAAGGGAAAATCAGTCATGGATCAGTTTCAAACATATTGCGCGACATTTTTAACATAACAGAAGTCGCTGTCATCTAGGTTCCGCGACTGCTCACAATCATTCAAAAAGCTCCCCGAACAGAGATAGCAACGGAAATTTTGCAGCTGTGTCAGACAAATACAGATTATTTCTTCAACCGCCTAATCGTCATGGAGAAGAGCTGAGTGTATGAATATGAAATCAAAACAAAGCAGCAAAGCAAGCAGAGGAACCGTGGGGATTCAGCACCACAGGAAAACACGAAGACCCTACCATCGCCGGACATGGACATACTAAACTTTTTTTGGGACTACCATAATGTGAAGCTAACATTTTATCCTCGTAAAGGCGAAACCGTCATTGGAGTAACGGTAGTTTTCCTCCACGACAATGCACCAACTCATTCTGCACAGGATATAGTCATACATGCTGCTCCTTTCGACTAGCAAAATTTGCCACAACCCCGTATTCTCCTTACATGGCACCCGCTGCCATCTTTCTTCTCCTCGGATGAAGGAAACATTGCGTAGCAGGCGAATTCAGAACAATTACGAGGTGATTTTCGAGATACACTCCTGGAAATGGAAAAAAGAACACATTGACACCGGTGTGTCAGACCCACCATACTTGCTCCGGACACTGCGAGAGGGCTGTACAAGCAATGATCACACGCACGGCACAGCGGACACACCAGGAACCGCGGTGTTGGCCGTCGAATGGCGCTAGCTGCGCAGCATTTGTGCACCGCCGCCGTCAGTGTCAGCCAGTTTGCCGTGGCATACGGAGCTCCATCGCAGTCTTTAACACTGGTAGCATGCCGCGACAGCGTGGACGTGAACCGTATGTGCAGTTGACGGACTTTGAGCGAGGGCGTATAGTGGGCATGCGGGAGGCCGGGTGGACGTACCGCCGAATTGCTCAACACGTGGGGCGTGAGGTCTCCACAGTACATCGATGTTGTCGCCAGTGGTCGGCGGAAGGTGCACGTGCCCGTCGACCTGGGACCGGACCGCAGCGACGCACGGATGCACGCCAAGACCGTAGGATCCTACGCAGTGCCGTAGGGGACCGCACCGCCACTTCCCAGCAAATTAGGGACACTGTTGCTCCTGGGGTATCGGCGAGGACCATTCGCAACCGTCTCCATGAAGCTGGGCTACGGTCCCGCACACCGTTAGGCCGTCTTCCGCTCACGCCCCAACATCGTGCAGCCCGCCTCCAGTGGTGTCGCGACAGGCGTGAATGGAGGGACGAATGGAGACGTGTCGTCTTCAGCGATGAGAGTCGCTTCTGCCTTGGTGCCAATGATGGTCGTATGCGTGTTTGGCGCCGTGCAGGTGAGCGCCACAATCAGGACTGCATACGACCGAGGCACACAGGGCCAACACCCGGCATCATGGTGTGGGGAGCGATCTCCTACACTGGCCGTACACCACTGGTGATCGTCGAGGGGACACTGAATAGTGCACGGTACATCCAAACCGTCATCGAACCCATCGTTCTACCATTCCTAGACCGGCAAGGGAACTTGCTGTTCCAACAGGACAATGCACGTCCGCATGTATCCCGTGCCACCCAACGTGCTCTAGAAGGTGTAAGTCAACTACCCTGGCCAGCAAGATCTCCGGATCTGTCCCCCATTGAGCATGTTTGGGACTGGATGAAGCGTCGTCTCACGCGGTATGCACGTCCAGCACGAACGCTGGTCCAACTGAGGCGCCAGGTGGAAATGGCATGGCAAGCCGTTCCACAGGACTACATCCAGCATCTCTACGATCGTCTCCATGGGAGAATAGCAGCCTGCATTGCTGCGAAAGGTAGATATACACTGTACTAGTGCCGACATTGTGCATGCTCTGTTGCCTGTGTCTATGTGCCTGTGGTTCTGTCAGTGTGATCATGTGATGTATCTGACCCCAGGAATGTGTCAATAAAGTTTCCCCTTCCTGGGACAATGAATTCACGGTGTTCTTATTTCAATTTCCAGGAGTGTAGAATGGTTTCTGACCACTCAAAATGCAAACTTCTACAACTATTGTCTCCGCTAATTCATCCATCGTTGGGAAAATGTGTCACAATGAAGGGTGAACACGCAGAGAAGGCCGGCCGAAGTGGCCGTGCGGTTAAAGGCGCTGCAGTCTGGAACCGCAAGACCGCTACGTTCGCAGGTTCGAATCCTGCCTCGGGCATGGATGTTTGTGATGTCCTTAGGTTAGTTAGGTTTAACTAGTTCTAAGTTCTAGGGGACTAATGACCTCAGAAGTTGAGTCCCATAGTGCTCAGAGCCATTTGAACCATTTTTGAACGCAGAGAAGGACCAACGTCATCATCAATTTTCACGCCCGCAGCTTGAATCTTTCCAGGTGATAATTAATACTTTATGACTAACTCTGGTCCTTTTTCATCTTCTCTCAAAAAACAACATTCATCTACGAAGATGAAAATTTCTGATAGATCTGCGTGTCCTTATTACCTGTCTTTTTCTCTCCTCCTAAGTGGGAGGGGCTTACCAGTTCCGAGACACGACTTACAACCAAGGGAAAACTCCCGAAAACCCAGCTCAGAAACGGGGAATTGCAACCATATAACTTTATTTCTGGGACATCATCCGTTGTTGAGGATGTTGCCCCCGCCAAAAATTAAATTGTTGTGTGTGTGTAACGAGTGTAAGTGTTTTATGTGTGTGTATATAGCACTGAACACAGTCAAGTGTTGACGAGAGAATGATCACCTGTAAAAGTTCTAAGAGAGGAATTTTTGCAGAGAGAAGAAGTATCGGTATAAACAAAATATCGGTATAATAGAGCAAAAAACGCACATATTTCAATGTCCCGAATTATCGCTATAGTCCCCTCTGATTAAAATAGTTCGGCTATGATACTGAACAACAAACTTTTGCTACTGACCTGATACTGTCGCACGGCTATTCAATCCTCAGAAGTGCAGGTGTGGGATTTCAATGAAGTAATCAAAGCAAGGTGGAACAGAACAATATTCACATCTGACTTAAGCCGTTTCTTCACGTTCACCATCACTTCTGCATTCAAGTAGTCCAGTGGAGATGAGAGTTTTTTACTACTGGACAAGCCATCTTGGGATACGTACTCTTCCTGTTCTTCAAAATCATCATACCTGTCCAGAACATCTTCATGCACACTTACGTCATCCTCACCGTATCTGTGAATTATTAAGCTACGTAAGATATTCACGAATTCCATAACCTCGACCTCGATAAGAAGATTCATAGGATTAATTTGTCTCTCGATACAGACGTACACGCTTTCAAGTACTCGTCTGCCTCCGTAGCTGAGTGGTCAGCGTAGATGGCTCCCATGCGGGGGAGGGACCCCTGCCAAGGACTTTTTTCCTTGGTGGGAGGTTTGGTCCGGTGTTCACTAAGCTTCGAGTCTCCAATGCTCGTTTTGTACTGTCGCGAAATAGGGGAGATAGTGTCACAGACATGATACGTGAATTGGAGTGGCAATCATTAAAACAAAGGCGTTTTTCGTTTCGACGGGATCCTCTCATGAAATTTCAATCACCAGTTTTCTCCTCCGATTGCGAAACAATCTGTTGGCACCCACCTACATAGGGAGAAATTATCATGACGATAAAATAAGAAAAATTGGGGCTCGCACAGAAAAATTTAAGTGCTCGTTTTTCCCGCGCGCCGTTCGAGAGTGGAACGGTAGAGAGGCAGCTTGATGGTGGTTCATTAAACCCTCTGTCAGGCACTTTATTATGAATAGCAGAGTAATCACGTAGATGTAGTTGTAGATACTAGGCAGCAGGACAAATGCTGAACCGAGGTGACTGAAATACTAATCGCTTCTGCAAAAGATACTAATGTACATGTTGTATGAGTAAGAACGTCCTATCTCTAGTCGTTCGAGAGGTGTTCTGTTTTTTCTGAACATTGTGATATTCCTGACTGTAGCCGCCAGTATTTTATCTTTCTAGAAGATGGCCTTGATGCAGCTTGATACACGTGAAGTAGCACATGGTGCAAAAGTGGAGTGAGGTACAAGCACCAGATGGTACAGTATGTACCATTTCCGTAAGAGAGTCCGCCAATTGTACTCAACTTCCTTCTGATTGGTCGGCTCATTCGGGTGTTAGGCACCAAAACGCCTAACTTCTCTTATTAATTATTTATATACTTTTCATTGTATTTTACCCAGTTTTCAGTATGACAATCTCTCATGTTACCCTACGAGTCAACCGTTTTTGTTCATTAAATTTCGCTAGTTTTGAGAAATATAAAAGTAATGATATTACAACCGATGTGCTTCGGACACCTTCGGGTCGCCTTGGCGCCCCTGGGAGACGAAGTACTTCGGCTGCGCTAGTCACTCTGTTTCGGGTGTTCTTCAGAGCCGGGGGGGTATCTCTGTTTCGGACGGACATGTCGGACTCTATACCGAAAGTTATCAGAAAATTTACCGTACTTTTAAGAAAGCTATGTCGAGTGTGGTAGAAGACAATGTAAGAAGTGATGTTTTAAAATATAAACAAACAGGATACATTAATGAGAGTTGTCGCCCACCATCATTGTCAGTCCTACAGGTCTTGCCCTCTGTAGATACAGAGACTAACCTGGGCAAGTGGCAACCCACAAAAAAAGCACAAACACTGGGTCAAGTTCGAGATGAGAGCATAGCAGCCTCCGCCGAAGAAGAGCCCACTATGACAGGTTGGTGCGAAGAACGGTTAGCGACTATTATTCAATATCTACAGATCTCTCCAGCTTCCAGATCTGACTTCCAGCTCGACAACGTATAATTTATAACATTATTACTGAATCTACCTGCAAAATTATATCATTGTACGACACATAGTCGGGAGATATGGCATCTATATTTATGGACCTGAGCCAGAATGTGACCCGAACCTATATCGAAAGGACTAAATTTTACCAGGTCAGCGACAGGATCCAGAGCACCGCTTCAAAACATCCAACCAAGGCGGTTTCCGCGGAAGTCCGTTTTTTTCATTTTTTTTAACGTGGTGGGGCAGGGTCATCTCCTAACTTTCGGCGAGAAAGAGTGGGGAGCACTCTGATACGTAAAGAAGCAGCTTTGCTAGGCCTCTGGTGAAAGCTGTCGATATCATTACTGCACTGCTCAGAGCACACTAGAAAGTCTCTGCTTCCCTCACTGGCAGATTTACAGACGTACATCCACAGATACATGCTTTACAGAGTTTATCCACAGAAACGGAGGGGATATGGAGAGGGTGCTGGTTGACATACAAAATAAATAGTCACATCCTGTGTATAGTGAACAGCCTTGAATCCACTTCAGCAGCATGTGCCATCCACCACTCCACAAGGCTATGACCCAGTGTCTGTACCATGCAAATCTTTCTGCTAAGCCCATCTGCATTACCATGTTTTTTCGTTGATTTGTGAATCACTTCAAAGTCAAATTCACTCGTAAGGAAAACAAGGTAAGAGCCATCGCCCAATTTCCGAGGAACTTCTCTCAGTGGAAGAGGAGTCAAAATAAGGGAACATATGTGTTGGCTTGCCCATATATACTCGACCATTTCTGAAAGAAACGATGGTAAAAATTTTCGAGTTATTTTCGAGGTACTTTATGCGTATTTTACTATACGATATCATCATATGAAGTGGTGACACAGTAGTTAGCGTTGCTGTTTCTTAATTTTGTGCCCCATGTTCTAAACCAAATTATTACTTTTATCTTTGTTTTTCATGTATATACCCATATCTGTAGAAGGCAACTACACGAATGTTTACCGGTATATATTGATATAATGTTGTCACTGTTCATCTATTAACTGTATGTCAGATTAGGGAATTTAAAAACAATGAGAAAATATTTTGAAATAGTTTTTGGTGAAATTCCCGTAGTGTATCTTGATTCATAATCAACTACAAACGCCACTTTTCGGAAAAGTGATCCATTATACATAATTTGCCATGAAATTATTCTAATGAATGAAATATTCAGTGATGTTAACGACATTTCCTTTCCACGTGAGATTCATATGAAGAAATGTCACAGTGGCAAGCGATGCTTGTAGTTTTTGGAATATCTGTTTCAAATGTTTGTATGATTGGTACATCCAAGGTAATCCATGAAGTCTTCCTGATGAATAATCATATGAATAAGATATAAGAATTAATATAAGACTTCATGTGAGAATGAAATACCAGACCATTAGAATTTAAAAATATTGTAACGCCTTAAATACCATAAATACATGTATTATACGATAAATGTATCACACTTGTCGTGAAATCCAGTTGCAATTTTATAGTTAATATGAAGCCCTTCTATCTCCTAAATTGATAAGAAACATTCCTGTAGTAATCTTCTGTGGATGTGTAGATAAATGAAAACAATAACATATAATAAATAAAAATAATAATTGGGTTTTGAACACAGGGCACAAAATTATGAAGCCGCAGCGCTAACCACTATGCCACCATTTCATGTGAGGATATAGCATGGTAAAAAGCGCATAAAATTTCCCAAAAACACCTCAAAAACTGTGACTGTCGATTTTTCAGCAACAGTCAAGTATCTATGGATAAGACGAGATGTGTTCGCTTATTTTGACTCCTCTTCCAGTGAGCGAAGTTCCTGGGGAATCAGATGACAGATACCGTGTTCTCCTCGTAAGGTTTAATGGCCACCATGTAAGTCTGTTCGATGGATCATTTAAACTAAACTACAAGTTTAATGCCATATTATCTGTCAATACCCTGAACTTCTTACAATAAAGGTAAAATCAGAAGTGTACAGAGAATTATATCAAGCTCAACATCTCCTTCTCGGTGGTAGAGTAATTTTTCTCACCTTTGTCCAATAGCCATGAAGAGTAAGCAGCTGGGTGCCCCTTAATTCCGTTTTACAATCTGTAAAATCCACAAAATGGTCGCCGTCCTTGGACAAGCATTACAGTAGAACACATTCGTGTGATTCGAGACGTACCTGAAGGTGATCGTCGGTAGAGAGTATCAGAAATTGCAGAACAGGTCAAAATTAATTATAGAGGCTGTCAAGAGATCAAGAGATTATCAAAAATGACCTACAGTTCCTTAAAGTGTGTTCCAGATGGGTCCCTCGCCTTTTGACCGAAAATCAGAGAGGTGAGGGCTGCATATTGCCTCAAAAGATGAGACCAACCGATTCGACAGGTCCTCTTCCTATACGACAATGCCAGGCCCAATACTGCGGCTCTAATGGTCCCCAAGCAGCAGGAAACGCACTGGACTCAACTTGATCATCCTCCTTACATCCTGGACCTATCACCCTGCGATTCACATTTGTCTGGACCGCTTGAAGAATCTCTAGCAGAGCACCGATTTGAAGATGATGATGGCATGTTTTGTGTCATCTCGTTGTCACTACAGGCTTGTACCACGAAAGCAAGGAGAGGGTGTTGTTTGGTGGCCGGTACCCTCTTTCTATAACACAACTACCTGCATGTATTAGCTGGCTTCTTTATTAACATAAACAGAGAGTTACTTAAGACAGTCCAGGAGTTGTGGTACAAGCTCTTCCACATTAGCCTCACTGCAGGTGGAGCACAAGTCCCGCTATAAACAATACTCTGGTTGCTATGTGCTGCCTTATTCTGATTTAGAGGTTGAGCTAACTGCGACTGCGACTCCCACTGGGCTGAGAATGATGACTCGACTCGTTGACTCACTGAATGACTGACTTGAACTGACTGAGCCCTCCGGTCCGTGGCGGCGATCTAAATACTGGCGGACGATAGGGCGTTGTCGGCTCGTTTCTTGCGAGTCTCTATTTGCCATCTCTCCTGATATGCGCGTTGCTTGCGCCTGCTATCAATCTTTTCGCAAGCTCTTTGCCACCTGGTGTGCTGGCGACAGCTTACGCAGGCACAGCATAGAGGAATTCGTGCGCAATTGGCTACTGATGCACCACCTTCATCTTACGATGCTTTGATAAAAATCTTCCTTCCTCCTGGAAAAAATCTATTTCTAAAGCGGGAAAGTACCCTGAAGAGCCAAAGAAACTGGTACACCCACCTAATATCGTGTAGTACCCCTACGAGCATGCAGAAGTGCCGTAACACGACATGGCATGGACACGACTAATGTCTGAAGTAGTGCTGGAGGGAATTGACACCATGAATCCTGCAGGGCTGTCCATAAATCCGTAAGAGTACGAAGGGGAGGAGATCTCTTCTGAACAGCACGTTGCTAGGCATAACAGATGTGCTCCATAACGTTCATGTCTGGGGAGTTAGATGGCCAGCGGAAGTGTTTAAACTCAGAAGAGTGTTTCTGGAGCCAGTCTGTAGTAGTTCTGGACGTGTGAGGTGTCGCATTGTCCTGCTTGAATTGCCCAAGTCCGTCGGAATTCACAATGGACATGAATCAATGCAGGTGATCAGACAGAATGCTTACGTACTTGTCACCTGTCAGAGTCGTATCTAGATTATCAGGGATCCCATATCAGTCCAACTGCACACGCACGACACCATTACAGAGCCTCCACCAGATCGAACAGTCACCCGATGACATGCAGGGTCCATGGGTTCATAAGGTTGTCTCCATACCCGTACACGTCCATCCGCTCGATACAATTTTAAACGAGACTCGTCCGACCAGGCAACATGTTTCGAGTCGTCAACAGTCCAATGTCGGTGTTAACGGTCCCAAGCGAGGCGTAAAGCTTAGTGTCGTGCAGCCATCAAGCGTACACGAGTGGACCTTCGACTCCGAAAGCCCATATCGATGATGTTTCGTTGAATGGTTCGCACGCTGACACTTGTTGATGGCCCAGCATTGATATCTGCAGCAATTTGAGGAAGGGTTGCATTTCTGTCACGTCGAACGAATCTCTTCAGTCGTCATTGGTCCCATTTTTGCAGGATCTTTTTCCGGCCGCAGCGATGTCGGAGATTTGATGTTTTTTTTTTTTTTTTACCGGATTCCTCATGTTTACGGTACACTCGTGAAATGGTCGTATGGAAAAATCTCCACTTCATCACTACCTCGGAGATTTTGCGTCCCATCGCTCGTGCGCCGACTATAACCGATCTAACAACTGCGCCAGACACTTTTTGTCATAAATAGGCGCTGCCGACCGCAGCGCCGTATCTGCGTGTTCACATATCTTTGTATTTGAATATGCATGCCTATACCACTTCTTTGGCGCTTCAGTGTATATGGAAAAGTATACTGAAACTGCGTTTTGTGTTTCAATAAATGATTTTTTCAAAATAAAGTAACGTTTATATTTGCCTCCCCATCGTATCAACTTTTCAGTGGCATTCTGAAAAATTATTTACATTATCCTTAGTTATCCAGGGACTAGCACTTTCCTCAGCTGTAGCCTGTTTCAGCTGCTAGTAAATAAATTCTTCCATTATTCATTGTAAGCGATGAGGTTCCCTACATTTTTCCGATACAAAGAATGTTTATCTCCAGTCGGAATCCTGTGCAGTGTTACGGAAATTGAACTGTCAAGATCATCCTGGTGTAGAACATCTAAATTGGCAACTAATAATATTTTTGCCGAACTTACGTTGTTGGCGCCAGAGCTACCCACACTGATGGTAACGACTCATGACATCCACTTTATGTACACGTATGACGCTCCTGCGTATACAACATCATGATGCATCAACTCAGCATTCTCCCCTAGTGGTTTTAGCACACACAGTACTTCGACAGGTAATTTATTCCCACGTTTACCCGAAGTAACTTCCCTATGCGTTACAGCCCTAAGACTTTGCGCAAAGGCAATGGGTTCATCCTTCATGATGGATTAACCTTGCGCAGCATGTCATTGGCAATAGATTCCCTAGTTGGAACAATGCCCCATCGAGTTCTACCACGTACTACCGAAGAACCATTTTTGCGTGATCTTCACACAGTAAAATCCGACCCAAGGACCACAGAGCACCCTTCACCTACGTGTGAAAAAACTTCGATAGGCTCTTGGAACTATTTTGCTCCAACCTGAAAACCTAATATCTCTGAATCAAGCCACTCTAGGGCTTAACTATCCCTTCCTCAAGAGGTCCCCAGACTTGCCACCAAAACGTGTGCCCCTGTGTCTAACTATAATATATGCTCTCTACAATGTACTACTCCATTTAGGCAACACTCTACCTCAGAGTACATGTTCGTACCATCAAGCGTTACCAGAGATCATAATCTGGTGGTTATGGAATTTCTGTTGGTGTATAACAATCGATTACCAGTACTCCGTCCTTTCTCACTTTGCTTCTTACTATTACAAAGCTGCTTTAGGTGCCCCACCACTAAACTTTATTTTTACACTGTTGTTGGCAAAACTACCCCTGAATGTGACTCGGACGTCTACATCGATAACAGCTTAAATCAGAAGAGAATACACCCCAAGAATACCATAATCTTGTCAGTATATCTATCTCTTCGAGATCTCTGTCCACCATGTTGGCTCCAGCCAGGTCTTTCGACTTTTCTGGCTGTACCCTTCGTGACATATCGGGCACTAGCAGCCTTGTAAAAGCACCGAGTGCCCTATGTTCCGATTCCTACCAAATAACTTTGTGCACTTCGTCATTTCCTGTCAACTCATAGGTACTAGCTTTAATATTTCTTATTCTATCCACAAAACTTTATTCTGCCTCACTGAGCCTCTGTGATACCCAATTATCTGTTCACGAAATACTGTAGAGCTTCTTTGGTTCTTACGCCACTACAATAGCCCTTGTTCAAGTTGCTCGAATGTAAGTGCATTTTTCAAGTCTTCGTGATACAAAATGTATATCTTTGCTTTCATCTACTGCGACTGCTCATATGTCCAGAAACCCAGCCTTGCAGCTCCCCAATACGTCACCTATAAATGCCAACACATCCTCCATTGCCTTGCCCAAAAAGAGACTAACCAAACTAGCGACAGTTGAGTCTAGTGAGAAAGTAGTCAAAGCGAACGAGACTGTCTTCTTTTACTTCAGGTAGCCTAACTGCTTATGCATTTTCGTGTTATCTGCTCTCAACTGAGCTACCCGATTTAACGGAAATTCAGTCGCTCATTGTATGGTAACACCTGTGTGTCTCAGACTCAGACGTTGTGAGCCTCTAGCCAACCCACAAAAACATAACGGAAAAAGAAACAGCAAAAATACAGGCAACTGTGATATTAACACACTACGTCTAATCCTTCTGTACAATCGTGAGCCATTTTGAACAGGTACACTGATAAGCACTATGGTCACACCTAAAGCGTGTGTGGCATTTTCTGGTACTGACTCTACATATGGCTACGCTGTGATCGAACAGGTTACACTGTATGCATCTTACTGGGTGCATGCCAGCATAAACTTTTCCAGTGTTCCTACGAAACAGTGGAAGGTCAATAAGTTCCTAAGGCCTAACAATCTCCACCCTCCAGTTCCTATGGCAGTATCGTATCCCAGTTAAAAGCCTTGGACACAAACGAGAGAGGGAGAGAAGAAAACGGTCTGTTCACTCAGTCCACTGCATTCTTGGTGCTGCTAACGATGTCGTCCTTGATGTACGTGTGTGGGGCAGGAACATTTCTGACACCACTTGTAGAGGCCAGTGTTGGTTGACCTCTAGGGTAGGCGGTAGAGTTAGTTTGCTAATCGTCAGGACGGCCGTCAGCTATCCAATCGGAACGTGGTTGCAAAAGTGTGGTGGGTAGGTACCAGCTGCATGTCGGACCTCCAGTCTTGAAAACAGTAATTCCATATATCTCTTTATTTCGCAACAGAATACATAAGTCGTGAAGGGGTTAGGTGGCATTCAGTGCCCGCAAGGCAGTTTCTGGTCTCGAATCATGAAGCGTGCTCTTCAGCAGCGGCCTCTTGTCTTGTCCCGTGTGTGGCATCGTCTCCATCCAGTAGACGGCAGGTGAAGCAGCACCCGAGCGGTATAGCGCCCCAACAGCTTCCGGGCTATCAGTCTGTACTCCGTAACGACAGACATCACAAATACATTAAATGTATTCGCAATTGCGACAATGGACAGATATCAGCTGTTGAATGGAATCACAAAAATGAAAATTTGCGCTGGATCGGGACTCGAACCCGGATTTCCTACTTTACGCAGCGGTCACCGTAACCTCTTTGGGTATCCGTGCACGACTCACTGCCAGAACCAAAATTCCGTATGTCGTCGTTCATGCGTCACAACCTGCATTCGTACACATTATGTAATCCCCGCCCAGGACGAAGAAATTTTAATTGAAAGTCGCTACGTGGTATCGATGGATAAATACAATATTGCAGTGACTGTGTTGTTAAGAAGTACGATGCAAGTTTTCTGAAACATACACACTGCAATATCGCCATGATCACGGAGTCTCCGTACGAAAATGAAGTCGATGCAACGAGAGCATCTTTCCGCCCGGTTAAAAAGACTATCGAAAGACTTCAGGTCTAGGCCATAAAAAAGAGTCAAAAGAGGCTGAAGACGTGTGAGAGAAGCAGCTGTTCTGAAGACGAGAATGAAACTCCTTGTCTTCTTTGCTAAGAGACCTACTCGCCAACAAGGAAATCATATGATTGAGTAAAGTATTTAAAGTGTGAGAAGCGGACCCATGAGGATTGTATACGGTGGACTGAAGATGACTCGCGTGAATATCGGTGTTTCCCGTGCCTCAGACGGAAAATAATGCATTATTCGTTTTTGCCCCACAGAGTACTTGCTTCTAGCCCCAAGTATGGGATATAACTGTATGTTGGACAGTGTTGTGTTATATTAAATATAATTTAAACCATAAAAAACAAGATTTCATTGTTCCTACTTGTTATCCGTGCCTTGTTTGTCTTTCACTGAAATAATGTTGAAGTCCCAACAATGAAAATTGACATTGTTATCTAGCTTCCTCCTTAGCTACCCGATAATATCCCAACTTCCCCTAATGTGGTTTATTGCGTCAGTTTGCTATGACGTCTCGTGCTAAGTCGCTCACAGGATATTTTTGCTGGGACAGGAGAAGCCGTGGCGCAAGTCTTCGATATGTTGAAGCAGTGCAGGGTATGACCGTGACAGTGACAGGGTATGACAGCACATTTCGGTCAAGTCTCGTGTCAGAACTACTCTAAGATATCTAGGAGTACCTATACAGAGCAGTCTTAAGTCGACTGACAATATAAAAAAATATTAGGAAAATCAGATGCCACACACAGAGTACTAAGAAGAAACTTAAGGAAATGAACACTACTGGCCATTAAAATCGCTACACCACGAAGATGACGTGCTCCAGACGCGAAATTTAACCCACAGGAAGAAGATGCTGTGATACGCTTTTCAGAGCATTCACACAAGGTTGGCGTCGGTGGCGACACCTACAACGTGCTGACATGAGGAAAGTTTCCAACCGATTTCTCATACACAAACAGCAGTTGACCGGAGTTGCCTGGTGCAACGTCGTTGTGATGCCTCGTGTAACGAGGAGAAATGCGTACCATCACGTTTCCGACTTTGATAAAGGTCGGAATGTAGCCTATCGCGATTGCGGTTTATCGTATCGCGACGTTGCTGCTCGCGTTGGTCGAGATCCAATGACTGTTAGCAGAATATGGAATCGGTGGGTTCAGGAGGGTAATACGGAACGCCGTGCTGGATCCCAACGGCCTCGTATCACTAACAGTCGACATGACAGGCATCTTATCAGCATGGCTGTAACGGATCGTGCAGTCACGTCTCGATCCCTGAGTCAACAGATGGGGACGTTTGCAAGACAACAACCATCTGCACTAACAGTTCGACGACGTTTGCAGCAGCATGGAGACCATGGCTGCGGTTACCCTTGACGCTGCATCACAGACAGGAGAGCCTGCGATGGTGTACTCAACGACGAACCTGGGTGCACGAATGGCAAAACGTCATTTTTTCGGATGAATCCAGGTTCTGTTTACAGCATCATGATGGTCGCATCCGTGTTTGGCGACATCGCGGTGAACGCACATTGGAAGCGTGTATTCGTCATCGCCATACTGGCGTATCACCCGGTGTGATGGTATGGGGTGCCATTGGTTACACGTCTCGGTCACCTCTTGTTCGCATTCACGGCACTTTGAACAGTGGACGTTACATTTCAGATGTGTTACGACCCATGGCTCTACCCTTCATTCGATCCCTGCGAAACCCTACATTTCAGCAGGATAATGCGCGACCGCATGTTGCAGGTCCTGTACGGGCCTTTCTGGATACAGAAAATGTTCGACTGCTGCACTGGCCAGCAAATTCTCCAGATCTCTCACCAACTGAAAACGTCTGGTCAATGGTGGCCGAGCAACTGGCTCGTCACAATACGCCAGTCACTACTCTTGATGAACTGTAGTATCGAGTTGAAGCTGCATGCGCAACTGTACCTGTACACGCCATCCAAGCTCTGTTTGACTCAATGCCCAGGCGTATCAAGGCCGTTATTACGGCCAGAGGTGGTTGTTCTGGGTACTGATTTCTTAGGATCTATGCACCCAAATTGCGTGAAAATGTATTCACATGTCAGTTTTAGTGTAATATATTTATCCAATGAATACCCGTTTTCATCGGCAGTTCTTCTTGGTGTAGCTGTTTTAATCGCCAGTAGTGTAATTCATCTACCATAGAAGTGTGGCGTTTGTTCGACCGATTCTTGATATAACTAATAACCATAAAGTCAATTGTAAATGTTATTCCAGGGCCTTGCATCTTTCTTGTCATATTAATACCTAGGACAGTTGAGAATGTCCATCCGCTACAGTATTAAACCTTTGATGTGATTTATTTCTAATTTAAATTAATGTACGATTAAGATACATGACATTAATTGACTATGAAATGTCCTATTTTCTATTAGAAGTGGTAGGACTTGATGGTCTATGTATGCTATTATTTTCAATCCTCATACCAGAGTTTGAAATTTCTGTAAACTCCAAACAATGACCAACAATTTGTTTTCTGTACCTGTGTAATTCAATTCACGTTTATTAAGGCTTCTACTTGTAAGGCTATCATATTATGTTCTCCTTTTTCAGGATCCCATTTCCCTTGAAAGAATGCATAGCCTAGGCCAC
This sequence comes from Schistocerca nitens, assembly GCF_023898315.1. Lineage (NCBI taxonomy): Eukaryota > Metazoa > Arthropoda > Insecta > Orthoptera > Acrididae > Schistocerca > Schistocerca nitens. The sequence continues at coordinate 178,857,083 of NC_064616.1, read as the reverse complement.
ATTTCAATTAAAAACCTTGATTAATTTTTGGACGACTTAAAATTTTGGTTTCCAGAATAGCTCACTTAATATTATTAAATGCTTGTGCAGCACCATTGTTCCAAATCCACTTCAGTCATTGTTTCAATAGACGTAGGCATAGGCATAAAGACTCATTCGTGGATTGTCTTTTACAAAACTCCTGTAGAATTTGCTAACCCTAAAAATTAAGGCAATTGCTTACGTTTCGTGGTTCCAGGCAGTCTTTCTATCACTCGAATTCTTTTCGGATCAAGTTGTATCCCCTTAACATTCACTATATGACCAAAAACCTCCGTGCATCCCTTCTGAAATGGAACTTTGCGATTTTTATTGTTATACTTTTTCCTGTAATATTTTTTTAAGTTTTAACTAAGAACATAAATTTTCTTCCCATGTTTTGGAAATACGTGCCAAATCACCTATGAACATACACTACTGGCCATTAAAATTGCTACATCAAAAATATATGCAGATGATAAACGGGTATTCATTGGACAAATATATTATACTAAAACTGACATGTGAATACATTTTCACGCAATTTGGGTGCATAGATCCTAAGAAATCAGTACCCAGAACAACCACCTCTGGCCGTAATAACGGCCTTGATACGCCTGGGCATTGAGTCAAACAGAGCTTGGATGGCGTGTACAGGTACAGTTGCGCATGCAGCTTCAACTCGATACTACAGTTCATCAAGAGTAGTGACTGGCGTATTGTGACGAGCCAGTTGCTCGGCCACCATTGACCAGACGTTTTCAATTGGTGAGAGATCTGGAGAATTTGCTGGCCAGTGCAGCAGTCGAACATTTTCTGTATCCAGAAAGGCCCGTACAGGACCTGCAACATGCGGTCGCGCATTATCCTGCTGAAATGTAGCGTTTCGCAGGGATCGAATGAAGGGTAGAGCCATGGGTCGTAACACATCTGAAATGTAACGTCCACTGTTCAAAGTGCCGTGAATGCGAACAAGAGGTGACCGAGACGTGTAACCAATGGCACCCCATACCATCACACCGGGTGATACGCCAGTATGGCGATGACGAATACACGCTTCCAATGTGCGTTCACCGCGATGTCGCCAAACACGGATGCGACCATCATGATGCTGTAAACAGAACCTGGATTCATCCGAAAAAATGACGTTTTGCCATTCGTGCACCCAGGTTCGTCGTTGAGTACACCATCGCAGGCTCTCCTGTCTGTGATGCAGCGTCAAGGGTAACCGCAGCCATGGTCTCCATGCTGCTGCAAACGTCGTCGAACTGTTAGTGCAGAGCCGGCCGCGGTGGTCTCGCGGTTCTAGGCGCGCAGTCAGGAACCGTGCGAGTGCTACGGTCGCAGGTTCGAATCCTGCCTCGGGCATGGATGTGTGTGATGTCCTTAGGTTAGTTAGGTTTAAGTAGTTCTAAGTTCTAGGGGACTGATGACCACAGCAGTTGAGTCCCATAGTGCTCAGAGCCGCCGGCCGAAATGGCCGTGCGGTTAAAGGCGCTGCAGTCTGGAACCGCAAGACCGCTACGGTCGCAGGTTCGAATCTTGCCTCGGGCATGGATGTTTGTGATGTCCTTAGGTTAGTTAGGTTTAACTAGTTCTAAGTTCTAGGGGACTAATGACCTGAGCAGTTGAGTCCCATAGTGCTCAGAGCCATTTTTTTGCTCAGAGCCATTTGAACCATTTTTTGTTAGTGCAGATGGTTGTTGTCTTGCAAACGTCCCCATCTGTTGACTCATGGATCGAGACGTGACTGCACGATCCGTTACAGCCATGCTGATAAGATGCCTGTCATGTCGACTGTTAGTGATACGAGGCCGTTGGGATCCAGCACGGCGTTCCGTATTACCCTCCTGAACCCACCGATTCCATATTCTGCTAACAGTCGACCAACGCGAGCAGTAATGTCGTGATACGATAAACCGCAATCGCGATAGGCTACAATCCGACCTTTATCAAAGTTAGAAACGTGATGGTACGCATTTTTCCTCTTTACACGAGGCATCAGAACAACGTTTCACCAGGCAACGTCGGTCAACTGCTGAAATGAGAAATCGGTTGGAATCTTTCCTCATGTCAGCACGTTGTAGGTGTCGTCACCGGCGCCAATCTTGTGTGAATGCTCTGAATAGCTAATTATTTGCATATCACGGTATCTTCTTCCTGTCGATTAATTTTCACGTCTGTAGCACGTCATCTTCGTGGTGTAGCAATTTTAATGGCCAGTAGTGTAATTAACTCTTATACTAATTCAATACCTGAGGATCTGTCTGTTAAACACATGAAAACAGCTACAGATATATTCAAATGAAAAGGTAGTACTCGATACTGATAACATTTTCTTTCCGACAGGAATGCTGTATAAGGTATACAGTCTTCATATAAGTGCACCTTTAAATCCATGGAGCTTAAACTATAACAATAATTCCTCTATACTTTTCTTGAGTACTGGATGACCAGTACTTCTTAAAGTTGTCTTCGAAATCATTTCAAGAATTCCATCGCGAATGAGCTATTCCCTATTCAGCAACATCCCCTTTTAAGTAACTCAGGGCAAAATCAATCCCCTTGCAGTCGTCTCACCACTTCGGTAACAACTTCAAAAATACTTTTAAAAAGTGCATATGAACTTGAGTACTGTTCATCAATCTCGGCCACATACCAGGTAAGACTGATAGAAGGGATACAGAGGCCACAACGAAGAGCGGCGCGTTTCATCACGGGATCGCGTAGACCGCGCAAGGGCGTTATAGAGATACTCAACAAACTCCACCCTACTAGAAAGGTGCCGTGCATCAGGGACAGGTTTAGTACTGAAACTGCGAGAGAGTACTTTGCGGGAAGAGAGGGACAACTTATTACTTCCTCCCACAAACATCTCTCGAGATTACCACAACGTGAAAAATCGAGAGGCTGGAGCTAATACAGAGGATTACCGACAACCATTCTTCCCACACGCCTTTCACGAACGGATCAGGGAAGGGATGATCAGGTGATGGTAGCAGAAGTACCCTCCGCCACACACCTTCATGTGGCTTATGGAGTAATCATGTAGATGTAGATATAGACGACGCTATGTTACTGTATAAACGGAAAAGACGTGAGTCCTCGTTAAAACACAACTGCAGCAGACTTATTTTCCCCGGTCAGAGCTTAGGAACCACCTCTAATTACTTCGTCACCGACGGGGCTTTAAACACTGATCTTCCTTCCTTCCTTCTACTGTTGTAACATTGAGATAATTATTTTCTTTTGATGTCTATCCATGTTACAACAAAGGAAGGACGGGAGATTAAGGTTTAGCGACCCGTCGAAGACGAGGTCCTTAGAGGAGGAGCACTAGCACACATTACGGAACTTATAGGGAAGGAGATTGGCCGTGTCCTTTCAAAGGAACCATCTCGGCCTTCACTGTAAGGAATCACGGAAAATGTATATCTGAATGGCCAGATGGGAATTCGGACCTCCGTCAATTCGGATGTAGGTTCAGTGTCTGACAACTGAGCCACCTTGCCCGGTATGTACCTACATAAAAGTAAATTATATGCTGGTAAGTAAACAGTAACTGAATGATAAATTATTGCAGGTAACAGCTATTTTTCAGTTTCGCTCAAACCCATGTATTTTTCATGTATTTATTATAATGTTTATTTCTAGTCATTGTATGTAAAATAAAATTTTATTGACAGTGTTATCATCTAAGAAGCCTGAGAATCTAAAGATTGTGAAGAATGTAAAAGCTCTTGACACGGGTCTCTTCATTTCCAATGGATCCGTCAAGAGAATGACGTTGTGGCGCAATGCTGTGAACACAGCCAGTAATAATATTAACAATATTGACTAGATAACGCGTTCCCTGAGAGCCCTAAATCAGTCTGTAAACACTGTAGCTGCCAAGACAAATCGATTAAATTTCGTTTACAAAATGGACTGAGATAATAAGTTAGCTACAGTCAAGTAACAAGGAAATTTGTTACTGGAGAGCATCCACTGATCAAGAGATAGCTAAGTGACGACATACGGATGTTTTCATTCAAACTAATTCTCAGCAAGATACAGAAGATCGACGCTGAAAGGCAGACTACAACAGTAGCAGGAGTCGTAGCACATACATGTGCACCCGAATACCTAATAAAACAAACGATCGCCAAGCGGACGGAGAATTATCAGCCACCAAAACGAAGCAGCTATCAGCGTCAGAACTGCGTATCCAGTCAATGTCTCCAGACTTTGAACTGAGGTCGACACCCGGAGTGGGAGCGAAACTGAGACTGGAATCGGGACACGGGATATCTGACGAGTATTCTTGTTTTAACTGACACTGAGTGACCAGCACTAAGTGTTTTTTGAAGTGAACGTCGGAGCTAAAATCCACTAAACTCGGATACCATTGGACAATTCTGCCGATGGTCGCTTCAACAAGTCAGCTATTGCACCCTAACTGGTGAACGGAAGTGTCAGTACTACCAACAGAGTCGTCCAATTGAGGAGTGATCATCTAGAATGGGAGTATCCGCGTGTTCCAGTGTTACAGGTGTCACATCTGGGTGCGGCCGGCCGGCACGCGGTGAATCAAAAAGAACGGTTCAAATGGCTCTGAGCACTATGGAACTTAACATCTGAGGTCACCAGTCCCCTAGAACATAGAACTACTTAAACCTAACTAATCTGAGGACATCACACACACCCATGCCCGAGGCAGGATTCGAACCTGCGACCGTAGCAGTCGCGCGGTTCCGGACTGAAGCGCCTAGAACAGCATGGCCACAACGGCCGGCTCACGCGGTGAATCGGACAGGTTTGCGCGACTTTGTTGCGATGATGATAGACGCTTCGTCCAACCACTCACCGTGGTTTTGTTCCCTGTCAGGTCTCCTTAAACATTCTGAAAGCGCCAATGAATATCTGCGATGCTCTGGATTTCCGCCAAAAGAAACTCCATCACAGCTCTTCGTTGGACCGCACTTCCGTTACAGACGCCATTCTGACACGGGTTTCATCAGAAAACAGTATTGTGTCCCACTGGTGCCTAGTCCACAAAGAGTGGTTTCGTGCCCATGAAACTATAGGGTCTGCCGCGGGAATATTCAACGATGTCACGTAACAAATTCCGCATTTTTTTCAACCGAAACTGGCCGAGAAAAATGTGTTACATTACTTATTGAACGTCCCTTGTAAATCAAAAGCCGAGAAAATTCCCTATTCCCATTCATCTCTTGAGATTCCACAGGAAAACTTAACAGGAGAGCTCCAACTGCCCAATCTTATTCTTGTTAAAACGTTGCAAATGTACCGCATCACGATATATAAACTCATAGCAATATCTGTAGCATACAGAAGCAGTTTGTAAAAATAGCTTCTTGGCACTAATATACTTACTGAATCATTCATCATCCACGATAGTTTCATTTCATTTTGTGATCTACAGCACATGTATGAGTGAAGCCATAAAATGGAAGATACAGGAGAAAAATAGAAAAGGAGATTTCCCAACAGCAGTTCAAAAATAGTTCAAATGGCTCTGAGCACTATGGGACTTAACTTCTGAGGTCATCAGTCCACTAGAACTTAGAAATACTTAAACCTAACTAACCTAAGGACATCACACACATCCATGTCCGCGGCAGGATTCGAACCTGCGACCGTAGCGGTCGCGCGGTTCCAGACTGTAGCGCCTAGAACCGCTCGGCCACTCTGGCCGGCCCCAGCAGCACTTGGTCTTTAGTGTAACTATTCTTCTGTGAAAAGCTATGTGCTGTGTGACTTATTGAGTTTGTACTATCATTAACTCGTTACTGCGAGCAGCATTTCCGACTGACCTAAAGAGGTCTCGTGACTAAGTTAAGCGGCGTTCCAATTCAATGTACTGTGCTGCCATCTGCGCGGAAAGTAGTCGCGGAAAATTCTTCGCAGACAGGCACGACATCTTGCCATCAACGCCTCTCATTTTACTGACGCTCAGAAGAAGGATATTGCAACAGACAAGGAGAAAATTGTGTGAAGTTCTTGCGAAATGTTAGAATTGAGTAACTCTACGGAGTTTAAATTACGGTCCAATGTCAGTGTTGACGGGCCCAGGCGAGGCATAAAGCTTTGTGTCGTGCATTCATCAAGGGTACACAAGTTTTCCTTCGGCTCCGAAAGCCCACATCGATGATGTTTCGTTGAATGGTTCGCTCGGTGACACTTGTTCATGGCCCAGAATTGATATCTGCAGCAATTTGCGGAAAGGTTGAACGATTCTCTTCAGTCATCATTGGTCCCGTTCTTGCAGGATCTTTTTCCGGCCACAGCGATGTCAGAGATTTGATGTTTTACCGGATTCCTGACGTTCACGGTACACTCGTGAAATGGTCATACGGGAAAATCCCCATTTCATTGCCACCTTGGAGTCTACAGCAGCGCCGTTTTTTGCCTGTTTACATATATCTGTGTTTGAATACGCATGGCTAAACCAGTTTCTTTGGCGCTTCAGTGTCTTACGGACAGCCTGTGGTTATCAATCTCAGTAAACAGTGCATTGGAATATCGGAGACCAGTCTCTATAAATAACTTCAGTAAAATGGAAGTGACACACACTTCTCCCAAAGAAGTAGCATCCACCATAAAATCCTTAAAATCAAAGTATTCTAGTGGTTATGATAACATATCAAGGAACTTAATCAAAGAGTGTTCATGTGAGTTGAGTTATATCCTAAGTTAGATGTGTAATCAATTTCTTATCTGCGGAATATTTTCAGACTGGCTAAAATATGTTGAGGTTAAAGGGAGATAAAAAGATACCGTAAACTATCGACCAATTTCACTTTTGCGGGCTTTTCCAAACGTATTTGAAAAGGTTATGTTCATGCCCATTCTTAAGCATCTGACTGCAAATAACATATTGTCCAAGTCACAGTTTGGATTCCTTAAGTGTTCCGATATAGAGAAGGTTATTTATACATACAGTGAGAGTGTACTTAATTCATTAGATAACAAATTAGAAGCCACTGGCATTTTCTGTGATCTTTCAAAAGCTCTTGACTGTGTGAGTCACTGCATTCCCTTGAGTAAATTAGAATATTATGGTGTCACTAGTAGTGCTGCAAAACGGTTCGAGTCTTAGATAAGTAACAAGAACCAAAGGGTGTCGTTGCGATATCACTGTGGAATAAGCAATCAGTCTTCATCTGATTGGGAATTAATTACATGTGGTGTTCCTCAAGGTTCCATCTTGGGTACGTTGCTTTTTCTTGTGTAGATTAATGACCTCTCATCAGTTACATTACCAAATGCTAAGTTTTTTTCTTTTTTTTCAGATGATACAAATATTGCAATAAATAGCAAGTCAAGTACAGATTTAGAAATGGCTGCTAATAAAATATTCACTGACATTAATAAATGGTTTAAAGCTAATTCACTGTCATTAAACTTTGAAAAGAACCACTATATGCAGTACAGAACCTATAAGATACTTCCTTCCAGCAACTGTATAACATTTAAAGACATGCAGATGGAAGGGATTAACAGTGTTAAGTTTCTGGGATTACAACTCGATAATAAATTCAGTTTGTAAGGGCATACCTCAGAATTGCAGAAGCATGTAAACAAGTCTGTATTTGCAATGCGAATGATGTCAGATGCAGGATATATAAATATAAATAAACTTGCATACTTTGCTTACTTCTGTTATGTCATATGGGAACATATTCTGGGGTAAAGTTTTTAGAATGCTAAAGTGTGTAATAAGACTCATTTGTGGCATAAATTCAAGAACATCATATAAAAATCAGTTCAAGCAACTGGATATTCCTTAATGAAATTTGTTCCAAATAACATGTCTCTGTTGTTGTTGTGGTCTTCAGTCCTGAGACTGGTTTGATGCAGCTCTCCATGCTACTCTATCCTGTGCAAGCTTCTTCATCTCCCAGTACCTACTGCAGCCTACATCCTTCTGAATCTGCTTAGTGTATACATCTCTTGGTCTCCCTCTGCGATTTTTACCCTCCACGCTGCCCTCCAATGCTAAATTTGTGATCCCTTGATGCCTCAAAACATGTCCTACCAACCGATCCCTTCTTCTAGTCAAGTTGTGCCACAAAATTCTCTTCTCCCCAATCCTATTCAATACCTCCTCATTAGTTACGTGATCTACCCACCTTATCTTCAGCATTCTTCTGTAGCACCACATTTCGAAAGCTTCTATTCTCTTCTTGTCCAAACTAGTTATCGTCCATGTTTCACTTCCATACATGGCTACACTCCACACAAATACTTTCAGAAACGACTTCCTGACACTTAAATCTATACTCGACGTTAACAAATTTCTCTTCTTCAGAAACGATTTCCTTGCCATTGCCAGTCTACATTTTATATCCTCTCTACTTCGACCATCATCAGTTATTTTACTCCCTAAATCGCAAAACTCCTTTACTACTTTAAGTGTCTCATTTCATAATTTAATTCCCTCAGCATCACCCGATTTAATTTGACTACATTCCATTATCCTCGTTTTGCTTTTGTTGATGTTCATCTTATATCCTCCTTTCAAGACACTGTCCATTCCTTTCAACTGCTCTTCCAAGTCCTTTGCTGTCTCTGACAGAATTACAGTGTCATCGGCGAACCTCAAAGTTTTTATCTCTTCTCCATGAATTTTAATACCTACTCCAAATTTTTCTTTTGTTTCCTTTACTGCTTGCTCAATATACAGATTGAATAACATCGGGGAGAGGCTACAACCCTGTCTCACTCCTTTCCCAACCACTGCTTCCCTTTCATGCCCCTCGACTCTTATAACTGCCACCGGGTTTCTGTACACATTGTAAATAGCCTTTCGCTCCCTGTATTTTACCCCTGCCACCTTCAGAATTTGAAAGAGAGTATTCCAGTTAACGTTGTCAAAAGCTTTCTCCAAATCTACAAATGCTAGAAACGTAGGTTTGCCTTTTCTTAATCTTTCTTCTAAGATAAGTCGTAGGGTTAGTATTGGCTCACGTGTTCCAACATTTCTACGGAATCCAAACTGATCTTCCCCGAGGTACGCTTCTACCAGTTTTTCCATTCGTCTGTAAAGAATTCGCGTTAGTATTTTGCAGCTGTGACTTATTAAACTGATAGTTCGGTAATTTTCACATCTGTCAACGCCTGCTTTCTTTGGGATTGGAATTATTATATTCTTCTTGAAGTCTGAGGGTATTTCGCCTGTCTCATACATCTTGCTCACCAGATGGTAGAGTTTTGTCATGACTGGCTCTCCCAAGGCCATCAGTAGTTCTAATGGAATGTTGTCTACTCCCGGGGCCTTGTTTCGACTCAGGTCTTTCAGTGCTCTGTCAAACTCTTCACGCAGTATCTTATCTCCCATTTCGTCTTCATCTACATCCTCTTCCATTTCCATAATATTGTCAACATGTCTCTATTTTCACCCAATAGCTCAATATATAGTATCAATACTAGGAATAAGAACAATCTACATAAAGACCTAAAATAACTTACCTTGGTCCAAAAAGGGGTCTAGTCTTTAAGAACACACATTTCCAATAAATTGCCAGCAACAATTAAAAGCTTGGTTTCAGATAAAGCACAGTTTAAACAGAGTTTGAAGGGTTTTTGGTAGGTAACTCCTTCTACTCAATAGTTGAATACCTTAACAGAGACTATATACTAACTTTAGTAAAACTGTGTGATAGATTTTAGTTTTGACAGCGCTCGGTCGCAACCGTCAAGATTAGGTATTTTGTGTATGATAAATTTATTAAAAGAGCATAACTATGTTTCATTCTGACAGTGTATTAATTCTGGAAGTAATGTTACACTCACACGAAAATCAAATGTTAAAACAACAGATGATTCCTCAAACCGGGGGGCTATCAAGTACGGGGTCCCACAGGGTTCAGTCTTAGGTCCTTTACTGTTCTTGATATACATTAATGACTTACCATTCCACATTGATGAAGATGCAAAGTTAGTTCTTTTTGCTGATGATACAAGTATAGTAATAACATCCAAAAACCAAGAAGTAAGTGATGTAATTGTAAATGATATTTTCACAAAATTATTAAGTGGTTCTCAGCAAACGGACTCTCTTTAAATTTTGATAATACACAGTATATACAGTTCCGTACAGTAAATGGCACAACTCCAGTAATAAATATAGACTTTGAACAGAAGTCTGTAGCTAAGGTAGAATTTTCAAAATTTTTAGGTGTGTCCACTGATGAGAGGTTAAACTGGAAGCAACACATTGATGGTCTGCTGAAACGTCTGAGTTCAGCTACGTATGCTATTAGGGTTATTGCAAATTTTGGTGATAAGAATCTCAGTAAATTAGCTTACTATGCCTGCTTTCATTCACTGCTTTCGTATGGCATTATATTCTGGTGTAATTCATCGTTGAGTAGAAAAGTATTCATCGCTCAAAAACGCGTAATCAGAATAATTGCTGGAGCCCACCCACAGTCATCCTGCAGACATCTATTTAAGGATCTAGGGATCCTCACAGTAACCTCACAGTATATATATTCACTTATGAAATTTGTTGTTAATAATCCAACCCAGTTCAAAAGTAATAGCAGTGTGCATAGCTATAACACCAGGAGAAAGGATGATCTTCACTATGCAGGGTTAAATCTGACTTTGGCACAGAAAGGGCTAAATTATGCTGCCACAAAAGTCTTTGGTCACCTACCAAACAGCATCAAAAGCCTGACAGATAGCCAACTAACATTTAAAAATAAATTAAAGGAATTTCTAGATGACAACTCCTTCTACTCATTGGCTGAATTTTTAGATATAAATTAAGGGAAAAAAACCAACTTAAACATTAGTGACATGCAATATTTTGTGTAATGTAATATCTTGTACAGACATCTTTTATTAACCTGACACGTTCCACATCATTCATGATCTATGGAACAATTATTAATCTAATCTAATCTAATCTAATCTACTCATTTTTGGGTCTATGAACGAAAACTGAATTTGGTCTTATCTAATCTTATTTATAACGTGCGGTCGGAGGCTCCGTATAGTCAGTCTAATGGAGCACGGAATGAGACAGGCGGACATCGCAACGAATGTCACTGTGAGTCCTACTAATGTCTTTAGCATGTGGAACAAGTTAGTAGCTACAGGATCTGTGGTGTCAACATTAGACACCACTCTAGAGGTTGCGATAATCGATAACGGTCCAGCACTTGCAACCTCTTTGGACTCGCAGGCGCATGCAGCGCCGCCGCATGGCACGGACAAAGACTTGCAGATCGAACCGGCCGAGTCAGCTACAGGTCGTGAGCGAAATCAGATTAGAATAGCCTCGAGCTCGCGAGGTTCGCAGCCTCTAGTTGGCGCATCTATTACGCACGTAATACCAGAATTTTGTTATCTTACTTGTTGTATAATCTTGTTAATGTTTGTTTCAAGAAAGATAGTTGTTGTTATGTTCCTGGAGTGCAGTAGCAGCACAAAGGTAAGTAAAAGTTGTTTACTAAAGTATTCCAGTACTAATTATTACAGAATGTTCCAGATTCTTACAACCACCCCACTTGTGCTAGCCTCTCTCATCCCACTGCAAATCCCAGGGGTACCGATCGAAAGCATCCTGCACATGTGTGAGGTCATGACATGCTGCCATCGACCTTCACATCAGGATCAGTCTACGATCGTCACAGAAGTGGCCTAGAAGGAAAACAAGTCTGCATGGCCGATATCAGTGCATAGCAGCAAGCAGATCCCTCAACACAGTGCTGCCAACACCGACTCAAAGGAAGGCCTCGGCGCTTGTTGGTGACGTCACGTCAGCTAGGCACGGCGAACGCCAGGTCTGTTGCACGCAGAAACGCCTGGGCGTGCTTATCACTATAAACCTCTTATTTTTGGACAAACTGGTTGGTATTGTTTTGGATTCTGCAGTTTTATTTAGATGAAAGATTTTCTTACTATCGTAAAGCTACAAATGAAGATCATAGTTCTGTATTACTGAATCCTGTCGAAACAAACGTAGATCAATATGAGAAGATGCTTTGCCCCACTGCAAGCTTCGGAAATTTTACATTCAAGAAACTATATTTACTTGATCCATTTTGTTATCGAACCGCCTTACAATGAACTCGTTTCTTTTATTTATTTATTTATTTATTTTCGTTTGACATCGTCACTGGAAATGTGAACTAATTTACATGTGTAAATGTCCAACTGTTTCCAGTCATTAGATTACAGTCGTTTTCAACGAAAGGAATTCTAAACGGGAACAAAATAGCTTCATACATCGAAAATACTGCTGAGCTTAAACTTTTTTAAACATGCACATTAGAAAAGGTAAATATTCCCCTCCTGCAACTGAAAGGAGAAACTTTATGAGATAAAAAATTTTATTTGTTAAAACAAGTATCTCTCTTTTGCCTCTTCTTCTGTCCCCCACCCCCTCCCCCAACGTGTACAATCGCAAGATAATTCATTAACATTCAGTGCTACTCACCTCATAGTCAACCAAGATACCTAAAGAAGAGCACCAATATGTTCACAGTTTCTTGTAAAAGCAACCCAGTACAAACGTAACTTCCTCAGATTTACAAATAAGGTAAAGGAGCACGTATTCTGTTGCTGCTGGACCATGAAGTTGTTTTTGTATGCCGATCCTTAAAACGGTGAAAATTTAAGTTCAGGAGTACACTATTTGTTAAGAAGTGTAATGAATTGCACAATTAATTGATTGCAGAAATCTCTCAGAACAATGTGTGTTGGTCAACTACCGCCAATAGTTTCACATTTTCCTGTGTCAGAGAGGGAGACACCACCATTATGAGTATGCCTGCAACAGACGTGGCGTTCGCCGTGCCTAGCTGAGGCCTTCCTTTGAGTAGGTGTTGGTGCTGCACGTCTACGATGGCAGCTGTCCGCCCGGTGGCTCAGCGGTCAGCGCAGCGGATCGTTAAGCGAAGGGGCCCAGCTTCGATTCCCGGCCAGATCGGAGATTTTCTCCTCCCGCGGAATGAAAGTTGTTTTGTCCTCACGTTCGTATCGTCATAATTGACATTCAGCTATTGAGATGGCTGTATGGACACGTCACAAAAGCCAATAAAAAATACTGTGGCAATTCCAAACAGCCACAGGAGTGAAAGTCTCAACACACGTGATACGAAATAGGCTCCATGAGCGGGGATTACGTATCAGAAGACCTCTCAAGACTCCTCCTCTAAACCGGGTTCGGAGAGAGGCTTGTGTCTCATGGAAACGAATCCATTCGTTGTAGATTAGGCACCAGTGGAAGACAACGTTCTTTTCTGATGAGGCCCGTATCAGTTTCCACGATGAAAATACTGACATTTGTGTGTGGAGGCAATGATCATAACTTTTACACACTTACTCTTTTGTAGACCGCCACTCTTATCAAGGCGGTTCAGCCACATTTTGGGGTGGAATAATGTATGGCTGCAGGTTATTTCTCGAGCCAATACATCGGAGGATGACTGAAGTATCGGAACGACATCCTTTTACGCGTCATGGCTGCATTTGGTTACCATACCAGAGCAAGATTCACGCTGATGGACGACAGTTCACGTCCCCATCGTCATAACCTTGTGAATACCTTCCTAGTGGAGCATAGAATCACTCGAATGGAATGGCCTCCATAATCTCAAGATCTCAGCTGCATTAAGAATGCATGGGCTATACTAAAACGAGCGGTTTCCGATCGTCCTGTCCCAGCAGAGACCTTACTGGGCATCATAGAGGCTGTGGAGGATTGGGACAATATCCCACAGGAGTATGCCTAACCGCATTCAAAAGTATCTCCAATTACGGGGAAGATCAGTTGGTTCATAAGCAGTGTGTTAGGTGAGATGACAGTGAGACGAATCTATAGTGTTTGCAGTGGAATCTTTTGTAAAGTTTTTTTTTTCATTGTGTTTATCAAATGTAAATGTGTTTATCTTCTTCATTTTTATTTTCTTATGACTGTACCAGACAGAACAAGCTCAATTTTGTTTCCTGTTACGCCTAGTATTGACAATAAAGCAATATGCAACATTTACTTTGACCACACATCAAACAAAGTTTTGCATCACCCCAGTTCCCAGAAATCCTGAAGATAGACGTTGACTGTGGACATTGTATCACAGACACAGTCGCTTTGACTGTTCAGAGATGTCAGTAAACTCGCCCAAAGATGTAAACTACCGTGTACGAGCAGCGCCTATTAGCCGTAGGGGGTTCGACAGCCGATCAGTTCATTCGACGAGGAAAGAGGTACACGGCTCGTGTTGTGTGTAGTTCAACCATGCCTAGTTGGTCAATACCGCGATTCGATCGCGTCCGGATTGTTACTTTGTGCCAAGAAGTGTTCTCAGCAAGGGAAGTGTCCAGGCGTCTCGGAGTGAACCAAAGCGATGTTGTTCGGACATGGAGGAGATACAGAGAGACAGGAAATGTCCATGACACGCCTCGCTCAGGAGGACCAAGGCCTACTGCTGCAGTGCATAACTGCTACCTACGGATTATGGCTCGGAGGAAACCTGACAGTGACGCCACCATGTTGAATAATGCTTTACCTGCAGCCACAGAACGTCGTATTACGACTCAAACTCGCGACGTCCACGGCGAGGTTCATCGCTGACCGTTGTGGCCGAGCGGTTCTAGGCACTTCAGTTTGGACCCGCGCGACCGCTACGGTCGCAGGTTCGAATCCTGCCTCGGGCGTGGATGTGTGATGTCCTTAGGTTAGTTAGGTTTAAGCAGTTCTGAGTTCTAGGGGACTGATGACCTTAGATGTTAAGTCCCGTAGTGCTCAGAGCCATTTGAACCATTTCGAGGTCCATCTTTGCAACCACGACACCATGCAGCGCGATACAGATGGGCCCAACAACATGCCGAATGGACAGCTAGGATTGGCATCACGTTCTCTTCACCGATGAGTGTCGCATATGCCTTCAACCAGACAATTGTCGGAGACGTGTTTGGAGGCAATCCGGTCAGGATGAACGCCTTAGACACACTGTCCAGCGAGTGCAGCAAGGTGCAGATTCCCTGCTGTTTTGGGGTGGCATTATGTGGGACCAACGTACGCCGCTGGTGGTCATGGAAGGCGCCGTAACGGCTGTATGATACGTGAATGGCATCCTCCGACCGATAGTACAACCATATCGGCAGCATATTAGCGAGGCATTGGTCTTCATGGAAGACAATTGGCGACAACATCGTGTACATCTTGTGAATGACTTCCTTCAGGATAACGACATCGCTCGACTAGAGAGGCCAGCATGTTCTCCAGACATGAACAGTATCGAACATGCCTGAGATATATTGAAAAGGGCTGTTTATGGGCGACATGTCCCATCAACCACTCTGAGGGATCTACGCCGAATCACCGCTGAGGAGTGGGACAATCTGGACCAACAGTGCCTTGATGAAATTGTGGATAGTATGCCACGACAAATACAGGCATGCATCAATGCAAGAGGACGTGCTAATGTGTATTAGAGGTACCGGTGTGTACAGCAATCTGGACCACCACCTCTAAAGATCTCGCTGTATGGTGGTACAACATGAAATGTGTGGTTTTCATGAGCAATAAGAAGGGAGGAAATGATGTTTATGTTGATGTCTATTCCAGTTTTCTGTACAGGTTCCGGAACTGTCTGAACCGAGATGATGCAAAACTTTTTTGATTTGTGTAGATTAAGAAATATCGAATCAACTTCCTGCCCGGATTCAGAATTTCCTATCAGAGAGAACTCAATACGTGTTTATTAAAAGTGCAAAATCGTCGCATGTACCACGATGCAGACTGGTGCAAGAAACTTAAAAACAAAAGTAACTTTCGCGTGATGTGTCACTGTCAAGCAACATAGCCCGACGAAACTTGGATCGTGCATAGTAACAACTGCTACAGTATAGTACAGAAAATAAACGAAAGAAATACGCAATGAGACGAACAGAAATGACACTTTTATACGAAGACAAGAATTACACTGAAGTCACCGCGATTAATGACAGTTTTCTGGACATTGCAAAAGTTGGACATTGTTCTTGATAGGGTGTTTCATCACACACAGACAGCAAACAAAGGTTGTTATTTGGAAAGAGACATGTATCAAGCTGTCAGCATCATCCAACTGGGAACTAATTACATGTGGGGTCCCACAAGGTTCCATTTTAGGGCCCTTACTTTTTCTTGTGTATATCAATGACCTTTTATCAGTAACATTACCAGAAGCCAAGTTCGTTTTGTTTGCCGACGATACAAACATTGAAATAAATAGCAAATCAAGTGTAGTCTTAGAAAGGTCAGCAAATAAAATATTTGTGGACATTAATCACTGGTTCCTAGCCAATTCTTTGTCACTAAACTTTGAAAAAACACACTACAAGCAGTTCAGAACTTGTAAGGGGTGTCCCACGAGTATACGCCTAACACACGATGACAAGCAGATAGAAGAAGTGGACAGTGTTAAATTCTTGGGATTACAGCTTGATAATAAATTCAACTGGGAGCGGCACACCACAGAACTGCTGAAGCGTCTTAACAAATCTCTATTTGCAATGCGAATTGTGTCAGACACAGGGGATATAAAAATTAAAAAGCTGGCATACTATGCTTACTTTCATTCCATAACGTCATATGGGATTATTTTTTGGGGCAATTCATCAAGCCAAACTAAAGTTTTCCGGGCATAAAAACGTGCAGTAAGAGTTATATGTGGTGCGAACTCAAGAACATTTTGCAGAAGCCTGTTTAGGGAACTAGGGATACTAACTACTGCTTCCCAATATATTTATTCCTTAATGAAATTTGTCATTAAAAATATATCACTTTTTCAACCATCAACTCAATTCATGGAATCAATACTAGAAATAAGAATAACCTTCACAAGGATTTAAAGTCACTTAGTCTTGTACAAAAAGGTGTGCATTATTCAGGAACACACATTTTCAATAACTTGCCAGCAGCCATAAAAAGCTTAATAACCAATGAAATTCAGTTTAAGAGAAGCCTAAAGGATTTATTGGTGGCCAACTCCTTCTACTCCATTGATGAATTTCTCAGTAGAACCAACTGATTCGTGTGTCTATATATATACATATATAAGTAAAATATAACTTCTGCACAATTTCAGTGCAGTAATGTATTCATTGTAAATAAGTATTTAGTAGTTGTATTACACGTTTATTACCTTATTAATAAATAAAAAACATTTTTATTTTAAATTCAGTGCATTAGTATTTGTAAAATGATTCTTTCATATAGCGTTCATTAAAAAATGACGACCATGCCACTTGGGACCTGTGGAATGTTTGTTGTTGTTGTGGTCTTCAGTCCTGAGACTGGTTTGATGCAGCTCTCCATGCTACTCTATCCTGTGCAAGCTCCTTCATCTCCCAGTACCTACTGCAGCCTACATCCTTCTGAATCTGCTTAGTGTATTCATCTCTTGGTCTCTGTCTACGATTTTTACCCTCCACGCTGCCCTCCAGTACTAAATTGGTGATCCATTGATGCCTCAGAACATGTCCTACCAACCGATCCCTTCTTCTAGTCAAGTTGTGCCAGAAATTTATCTTCTCTCCAATTGTATTCAATACTCCTTCATTAGTTATGTGATCTACCCATCTAACCTTCAGCATTCTTCTGTAGCACCACATTTCGAAAGCTTCTATTCTCTTCTTGCCCAAACTATTTATCGTCCATGTTTCACTTCCAGACATGGCTACACTCCATACAAATACTTTCAGAAACGACTTCCTGACACTTAAATCTATACTCGATGTTAACAAATTTTTCTTCTTCAGAAACTCTTTCCTTGTCATTGCCAGTCTACATTTTATATCTACTCTACTTCGACCATCATCAGTTATTTTTCTCCCCAAATGGTAAAACTCATCTACTACTTTAAGTGTCTCATTTCCTAATCTAAAGTTCTCTGCATCACCCGACTTAATTCAACTACATTTTATTATCCTCGTTTTGCTTTTGTTGATGTTCATCTTATATCCTCCTTTCAAGACACTGTCCATTCCGTTCAACTGATCTTCCAGCTCCTATGTTGTCTCTGACAGAATTACAATGTCATCGGCGAACCTCAAAGTTTTTATTTCTTCTCCATGGATTTTAATACCTACTCCGAACTTTTCTTTTGTTTCCTTTACTGCCTGCTCAATATACAGATTGAATAGCATCGGGGATAGGCTACAACCCTGTCTCACTCCCTTCCCAACCACTGCTTCCCTTTCATGCCCCTCGACTCTTATAACTGCCATCTGCTTTTTATACAAATTGTAAATAGCCTTTCGCTCCCTGTATTATACCCCTGCCACCTTCAGAATTTGCTCCGCCACTTGGGCTGTTCGATGCGGTCACGCATTATCATCCATAAAAAGAAAGTCAGGCCGAATGCTCACCTGGAAAGATGCACGTGGAGAAAGGATACAGTGTCACAATAACACTGACCAGTGGGTATACCGTGTTCCAAGATTTGAAGGGATCAAGGTCTACAATGGAATGCGATTTTCACCCTGCAGCGGAGTGTGCGCTGATATGAAACTTGCTGGCAGATTAAAACTGTGTGCCGGACCGAGACTTTCAGGAGTGCTGGTTCTGCAAGGTTCGCAGGAGAGCTTCTGTAAAGTTTGGAAGGTAGGAGACGAGGTACTGGCAGAAGTAAAGCTGTGGGGAGGGGGCGTGAGTCGTGCTTGGGTAGCTCAGTTGGTAGAGCACTTGCCCGCGAAAGGCAAAGGTCCCGAGTTCGAGTCTCGGTCCGGCACACAGTTTTAATCTGCCAGGAAGTTTCAAGGTCTAGAATGGTTCTTGGTGCATTACGTGTCCCCACCTCACGCCACATGAGGGTGCGTCGAGCCGATTGTGAGACGTCGAGAGTTCATCAAACTAGCAGGGTCTACTAAAAACATGTTCTGTATACTGCCTACCCCATAAAATTATAACGTGATTTTCTACATGAAAACTTTAAGTATGAGTGCCTCTAAGCAGAGAAAGATGTTTTGAAAGTGAATCAGAAAGTTTAAGTTTGCTGGGCCTACCCTGTTTTATACGAAGCAGATGACTGAATTATAGGCAACACACCAGGCATACGTCCACTGCAGAGTGACTACGCTCTGCAGCCTTTCAGGGACATAACCAATACAAAAGTGCGTTTAGCGTCGCAGGGAAGCGCCAGTGAACATTTCGTCTCTAACAAAAGTTAGAATTATATATTAATACATTCAGCTGCTGACGGGCGTTGATATATACCAACGGGGACAGGAGAAAATGTATGCCCCGACCGGGACTCGAACCTCGGATCTCCTGCTTGCATGGCAGACGCTCTATCAATCTTTCTTTTTTTTTTAATTTGTGCTACAACCAGGACCTGAATCTTGGTCCCATAGATTTTTTTATCTCATTTTGTTCTATATTGTTGGTTGAATTTGTTCGTGGCGGACGTCCGATGACACCCGTTCAGGTTATTCGTTGATCCGTTCACTCATTTTTTTTATTATTATTACAGAGGGTAGCTAAACCCTCTGACCGAACACGCTGAGCTACCGTGCCGGCGTCCATCTAAGCCACCGAGGGCGCAGAGGATAGCGCGACTGCAGGGACTATCTCGCGCACGCCTCCCGCGAAACCCACATTCTCACACTATATTTCCACACACTACATTTGTAGTGTCCCTACCCAACACACTCATTACTCGTAGAAGACATTCTTATCAAGTTCCATAAGAGTTCGGGTAATATGTGTGCA
The DNA here is from genome assembly GCF_023898315.1 of Schistocerca nitens. Classification (NCBI taxonomy): domain Eukaryota; kingdom Metazoa; phylum Arthropoda; class Insecta; order Orthoptera; family Acrididae; genus Schistocerca; species Schistocerca nitens. The sequence continues at coordinate 178,837,351 of NC_064616.1, read as the reverse complement.
TCCGCACAGAAGAAGAAGGTCATGGCCGGTATTGCCAGAACTACCGTATATAGTTATATGGATATGGTGTCTGTTCCTTCGGACATGTCCGAAAGAACAGAAACCATATCCATATAACTAACAAAAGTTGTTCCCCATGATGAAATCTATCACCCCCGGAAATTTGATGCAAAAACTTTGATTGGCTATAAATAGTCGGAAACAGTAACAACTAGTGTATATCTACAAGGGCGGGCTGAAACATAATGACACTGAATTTTTATGTCAAAACTCTTAAAGCTTTTTAAATAAAAAAAATGGTTCAAATGGCTCTGAGCACTAAGCACTATGGGACTTAACATCTATGGACATCAGTCCCCTAGAACTTAGAACTACTTAAACCTAACTAACCTAAGGACAGCACACAACACCTAGTCATCACGAGGCAGAGAAAATCCCTGACCCCGCCGGGAATCGAACCCGGGAACCCGGGCGTGTTTTAAATAAAACAAACGTTATTAACGTTCTGTATCTTTAGTATTCATGTCTAAATATCTACTTCTCAACACAGTCTGCCTGACGACGAACACATTTCTCCCAACGAGAGACCAGTTTGTTGATACCATCGCTGTAGAACGTCTGCCTTTGTTGACGGAGCCACAGCCTTACCTTTTCTTGCACTGCTTCATCACTATCGAAGTAATCTGAAGTCGTATGGTATGAATGGCTGGGAGACCCCGAAGGCAGGCGCTACTACTAGAGCATCGAGCATCACGTAGTGAGGTTTTGTTTGTTATAAAATAACATACACTGCTAGTCACGAGTTTTCTTTATTTATTATCTGCCCGACGCGTTACGGGAAATGATTCCTATTTTCAAGTGCGTTTTCGTATATTATGAGATTTTTTGCAGCGATGTTTGCTATATGTGAGCTGTTGCATTATCTTGGTGCCTTTACTCTGATATAATCACAATCAACTACACAAGAGACGCACCTGACAGTGGGATTACTCCCGAGAAACTTTATGTAGAAAATAAATAAAGGAAAACGTGACTAGCAGAAGCAAATGTAATTTTGTAACAAATGAAAACGTTGTTTTCACAATCTCAGGCTTTCACCAAAAATGGATAAAATGACGTTACATTGTGGTTAATTGTTAAAATTCCGAGAATGTTCTAGGACTTAACCATTGGTTATTTTAAGTGGCATTAACTCGAGGTCCCACTACTAACCTGGATTTATAGATTCCCGTTTATATACTTCTCTTGTAGTTTTTGTTATCCGTGGTGCAGCCCATGGCTTCATATGTACTGTATGTTCGAGGTGATCGTACAACTTTATCAACAATAAACAAACACTTGGAATAATTTTGGTTTATTAGCTCTGCTGTTCTGCTCATAAACAACATGAGATTGATGCAATGAATAACTGAAATATACTGCTTTCCCTATGAGTCGGTGCTAGCGTCTTCTCTTTAGGCAGTGGCAATGCAGTGCCATCTCACAAACATGCGCATGGTTGTCATCTGCTAAAGGATCTGCTAAGACTCTCACCACAACGATCGCCCACACAGGGGCTACTGCCAAAAAGAGCCCCCCCCCCTTTTTTATATGAGGCTGCTGATTATCTCCAGGTGGCCAGTGACGGCAATACACAGTGCATGACGTCTATCACGACTCAAATTAAGTGTTGTGTAAATTTAATTTATGTTTGTGGTTAATAATACAGGCCGTTCAGTGCATCCAAAAGAGAATCCCTCACAAACTGGCGGTTCTGGTCACACTGAAATTGTGTTTATATTGTTTTGATTTAACCGAGCTGGAAGGGAGTAAATCAAACAAAAACAAAAACCGCTAGAAAACTGCCAAAACAAGTGATGTACATTGAACGATTTCGTCTGGTCATAGGACTACCCAACTGTAAGTGGATGTTGTCTAGACAAGGTGTTGCGAAAGTTATTGATAATTTACGTCTCTATTATTGTTTTAATTAATAAATAGTAATTAAAACATCGGATTTTAAGTGAAAATAATTGTCAGGAGAGAAGTATTTTGGGCTCCTGCTTTGACTGAAATATAGTACGCCTACATAAATAGCGTCAAAACACTTTTCTTAAATAGTGTCAAAATTGCGCTGAACCGTGCTTTCAGATCAGGCTTTGCAGTATTAGTTGATGGAAATCTTCCACTGCCAATAAGACGTGATTCTGACTGACAGTACATGTTAGTAGCTCACTCCGAACAGGTCTCGGCAGACCCAACGGCACCAGCTGTCCACCGTGTCATTCTCAGACGATAGGCGTCACTGCATGCAGATATGGGGGGCTATGTTGGCCAGCACACCGCTCTCCCGGCCATTATCAGTTTTCGTTGTAGGAGTCATTACTTATCACTCAAGTAGATCCCCAATTGCCTTCATAAGGACTTATTGCACCCCTTTTGCCAGCGGCGATCGACAGACCTGGACGGTCATCCATCCGAGTGCTAGCCGAGCCCGAAAGCGCTTAACTTCGGTAATCCGACAGGAACCGGTGTTACCACTTCGGCAAAACCTTTGTAAAATTGGAGAAAATTTCTAAAACTAAATACGAAAATTTGAGCCACGAGAAGAAAGCTGAAATAAAAGGACCAGTATGAAAAGGGACGGATAGTGCGCGACAGTGTCTGTTATGTTATATCAGAACAAACTTTTATTTCGTATAACTGACGTTATAGCGAACGAATCAGTTTTCGTCTGGAGCAAACGATCTGGAATACAGCGACTAGTGACAATCGATCTCGGGCTTCAGAAAAGCGCGGAGAGTTGAATAGATTTATATTGCAGTACATTCCAAAAATAGCCAGACAAACGTAAAACTCCCATCCACAATGAAAGTAGTAGTAACATTCAGAGAGATTTGAGCCCATAGAGAGGCACAGCAACAGTTGCTCTTCCTGCGCAGGAAGGGGCAAATCGTAGTGGCACCAAAAGAACCCTTCACCACACACCAAAAGGTGGCTCGTGGAATGTAGTTGCAGATAAATATTAGGTAGAAATTCCTCTGGCACTAAAAAGATGGTGTGCAAGATGTATCAGACTGGCGAAAATCCCCCAAACTTCAAGAAGAATATAATAACTCCAGTTGCAAAGAAAGCAGGTGCTGACAGGTGTGAATATTAACGAACCATCAGTTTAATAAGTCATGGTTGCAAAATATTAACACGAATTCCTTTATAAGAATAGGAAGACTGGAAGAAGCCTACCTCAGGGAAGATCAGTTTGGATTTCGGGGAAATCTAGGAACACGCTTGGCAATACTGACACTACGACTTCTCTTGGAAGATAGTTTGAGGAAAGGAAAACCTACGTTTGTAGAAACTGTAGACTTAGAGAAGGCTTTTGACAGTGTTGTATGGAATACTCTCTTTGAAATTGTGAAGATAGCAAGGGTAAATTACAGGAACCGAAAGGCTGTTTGCAACTTGTATAAACACCAGACGACAGTTACAAGAGTCAAGGCACGTGAAAGGGAAGCAGTGGTTGAGAAGAGAGTGAGATAGTGTTGTGGGCTATCACCGACGTTATTCAAATAGTCCATTGAGCAAAAAATAAAGGAAACTAAAAAAAAATTTGGAGTAGGAACTAAAGTCCAAACAGAAGAAATAAAAACTTTAAAACTCGCCAATGATGTGATTCCGTCAGAGAAATCAAAGGACTTGGAACAGCAGATGAACCGAATGGACAGTCTTTAAAGGAGGATATAGGCTAAGATGAACATCAACATGAAGGATAGTGAAGTGTGCCCGAATTAAATCTGGTGATGCTCATGGAATTAGGTTAGGAAACGAGACACGTAAGTAAAGTAAAGTAGCAGATGAGTTTTGCTATTTTGGCAGAAAACTAACTGTTAATGGCCGAAGTAGAGAGAATATAATATGTAGACTGGTAATTGAAAGAAATGCGTATCTGAAGAAAAGAAATTTGCTACCGTCGGATATAGATTTAGGTGAGACCTGAGTTTCTCCTGGCGTATACAACTTTCAAATAACTTCCGGGAATTCAGCCAGGTAACACTTTCAGCGACCGCCGATATTTCGGCGGGAGAACACCCCGCCATTTTCAAGGCAAACTGCAACGGACAGGCGGCGTACATGCAAATTTAATACCTCGGTTCTGCGACAGAAGCAGGAAAGATAACACACACACTGAACACTAGTGCCACCAAAGATGACCAAAGTCAGAGCTATCGATAGTGAGACTATGAATTCACAGGTGAGGCAGCATTGATTCTGTTCCTCTGTTTTTTGACAAGGGAGAGAGCCGAATTCCAAATAGAGTTTAAACAGAAACCTCCATCCCTGTTAACGAGGTTGCTCGCTAGTTTAATCTCAACTGCCTCCCTAATGACACTGTCCCAATAGCTGGACGTGCATGCCAATATCTCGGTGTTATTATATAACATGGGGTGACCAGTATCCAAGCAATGTTCGGCAATAGCAGATCTATTTGGCTGCTGTAATCGTGTGTGCCGTTTATGCTCAGTACATCTGTCCTCCACGGTCCTGATAGTTTGACCAATATATGCCATACCGCAGCTACAGGGAATACGATATACACCCGCCTTACGCAATCCAAGATCATCCTTAACGGAACTCAAAAGTGCTCTAATTTTAGATGGAGGTCGGAAAACACATTTCACATCGTATTTCCGTAAAATACGACCGATCTTATTGGACGTGTTTCCTACGTAAGGCAAAAAGGCAGTAGACTTAGGTGTTGACTCAGAATTATCATCAATCACCCGATGTACAGTTGGTCGATAGCGCAACGCACGTTCAATCTGTCTATCACTATAACCACTTTGACGAAATGTAACTTCAAGATGGGACAGCTCAGCTGGCAAAGTCTCAGCGTCAGAAACGACATGTGCCCTGTGTACCAAGGTACGAAGTACCCCTTCACGCTGAGCCGAATGGTGACAACTATTAGCTTGTAAGTACAAATCGGTGCGAGTACGTTTCCTGTAGACTGCATGTCCCAATGATCCATCATCCTTCCTCCTAACCAACACGTCGAGAAAGGGAAGGCAACCATCCTCTTCCACCTCCATCGTAAAACGAATGTTCGGGTGGATCGAGTTCAGATGTTCTAGAAAGACATTCAAATTCTCCCTACCGTGAGGCCAAACAACGAAGGTATCGTCAACGTATCTAAAGAAACAGGCGGGTTTTAAAGGCGCCGACGCCAATGCACGTTCCTCGAAGTCTTCCATAAATAAATTTGCGATCACAGGAGACAACGGACTACCCATCGCAACTCCATCTGTCTGCTCGTAATACTGGTCATTAAATAAAAAGTAAGTGGATGTCAACACATGCCTAAAGAGATTAGTTAAATCAGCACCAAACCTGGCTTCAATTAACCGCAACGAATCAGACAGAGGAGTTAGTGAGTTTCGATGTGGTCTCTCTCTTCACTCGGCGGTCGCTGAAAGTGTGACCTGGCTGAATTCCCGGAAGTTATTTGAAAATAGATTTAGGTGTCAGGAAGTCTTTTCTAAATGTATTTGTAAGAAGAGTAGCCATGTATGGAAGTGAAACATGGACGATAAACAGTTTAGACAAGAAGACAATAGAAGCTTTTGAAATGTGGTGCTACAGAAGCATGCTGAAGACTAGATGGAAAGATCACGTAACTACCGAGGTGGTACTAAACAGTATTGGAGAGAAAATAAATTGTCCCGCAACCTGATTGGAAGAATGGCTCGGTTGATAGAACGCATTCTGCGACACCAAGGGATCACCAGTTTAGTAGTAGAGGGAAGTGTGAGGAGTAAAAATCGTACCGGGAGACCAAGGGATGAATGCAGTAAACAGATTCAGAAGGATGTATGTTGCAGTAGTTACTCAGAGATGAAAAAGCTTGCACAGGATAGACTAGCATGGAGTGTTGCATCAAACCAGTTTCGGACTGAAGATCACAAAAACATCGACTATAAAAAATAACGTACAGATAATGATTTCATAGTTTTCTGGCACAGAATAGAGTTCTAGCTTCATAGCAAACTATCTTGAAAAATTGTCCTTTGTAGGAGATTCGGGTTCAAAAGTGCCAGCCCAACCGAATGATCATGTATGAACGGCGAAATATAATTTGCAAAGAGGGAATAGCAACGATAGATTCTTACGAAAAAGTTAAATAAATGAGAATGGCCAGTCGTTTATTTTGGTAAGACGCTAATTCACACACGGTGTGCATTGAAGTCAGTCTGCGAGGACTATTGTCGAACAAACGTGCCGGTGAAAATTCAGTATTGTTGTTATACTTTTCGCCCGTGATAGGGCTGCTCTTGTGATAACACAGAAGCGTGAGCTGTTGCTTTTCGTGGTGAAGAGAAGGTCAAGTGCATAGTTCGCGACAACTGGCCCTCTGAACGTGCGTTTTCGACGCACATAGTGGCGGTACGTCTCTTGTACGCCGCGGACTACAAGGTACGGCTGATCCCGCTGATGAAATGCGTGTTATTCCCATCCATTAAGCCCATTTTAACGGCCAAACTGACTCTTATACGCATTCCCGAACTTCTACCGAATTTGTAAATGTACCACCGGTCTCTCCTCTTTGATCGGCAGCCAAATGCGTACAGTGGCTAATCGATTAACGACACTGCTCCCGCGTACAAAACTTGTGCGTTACTCAGTTTTTAATGACCGCCGATAACCGTTAAAAACGAGAAATAGTCGCGGGGAGGATAATATGACAGCTGTCGTCGGAATTTCAAACGAGTTTTTCCCGTTTTATTTTAGAGTTTCTAGTCAGCGAGTTCGTCGTACCTCTGTCAGACGAGCGAATTACAATTTGAGAACTCGCCCGGAAAGTTTGACTCTAATTGAAATAACGAGCGCATTTTCTTTCTGTCCCAGCCGTGTCCTTTTCAGTGCTTCCCCGTACGTATGAAAACATCGCGTTAAGAGCGAACTGCTGCGAGTCGAAAGAAAACGGATTAATTCCCGGCTCCGTCAGCGCCTCCGTATCGTATCCGGCGCTCCTTCTCCAACTACGTTCCCAGAATAAGTGAGCCCACTTCCCCAACAAAACAGTTCCTCGGCGTTACAATGAATTAAATCAGAAACAAAGCGAAACGTTCCGTAAGTGTATTGTAATTACCTGTTAGGCGAGACAGATGTTGACGGGGGCGTGGCCGGGAGCCACGCCCCGCCGGAGGGGTGGGGAGGGGCGGAGTCAGCCAATGGGGAGCGAGCGGCGGGCCCGCGTGGCGGCGCGCCCGGCGGCGGCGCTCAGTCAGCCGCATGTCGCCGCCGCTGTCGCCGCCTGGTGAGTCCGCGGCTTCGCCATTGCCAGCGCGCGCCGCACATAACTGACAATCACATCTGGGCCAGTTATTTCAAAACCGGCGCGCTATTCAAATAATACAATGGCTGCAAATACAGAGCACGCGCTGTAAAATATTTCAAAGTTTTACCGCACGTACCGGATAATTGTTTACAATACGAGTCAGCTGTTCCGTTGAGAAGCTAAGTTTGTGTTGCTACAAATTAAAGAAATATCGCGCTTCTTCATTTTGATGGCGAATAGCTAATACAGCACTTTTATTTATTCCCGTTCTCTCTCAGTAGCTGCAAGCTTCTATAAATAAGAAAGGCATGAATGAATACATGTTCATTTGTAACCGGAGTCGTGCCACTTTCCATTTTCTCTCTGTGCTTTAGCAACTGGTAACAGATCCTAAATTTAGTAGCACTGTCGATGTAGAACAATATTTGTCGCCTCCTTCTGTAGAAATTATATGATTACCTAAATTTTAATACTGAAGGGTCTTGTTAACTGCATGAACAGTGGTAGTAGTCACTAAAAACACCTCTTTCTACGATATGTGAAAAAGTGTTGCCTTTTGATAAATATCACTAGGGTCACGTAGATATTAAGCTAACAGCTTTTTTTGTGAAGTATCCGCTTCACTGTTATTTTTAATACGTTAAATTCAGCTCTAATAAGTGCAAATAGTTTGACAGAATGAAAATGCCACTCTGCAGTGGAATTTGCGTCGCTGGTGACAGATCAAAGCTGCGGGAAATTTACTTAGAGCCTTACTTTCCGCGCGCAGCGCTCATACTATCTAAGTTACCCAGGCAACCACGGCACGCTTTGCAGCTTCCTTCTGGCATTACCTCAGCTCAGAAGCGCTCCTTAATACTTCTCGGTACTATGACTCTCGGGAGGAAGCATACTGCAGAGAACGGCGTATCCCACGGCCTGGAGCTACGGAGTGAACGCTGTTGGGCACTATCCTTCGTCCCAGAGGTGCTAGAGCAGTAAGGTCTGGAGTGTAAGGGAGAGGTATTGCCAGACCGAAATTGTGAAGTCGTGTTTCGGTTACATTACTTGTAGAAGTCGAGGAGCTAAATTCGACTCCAAGTTCAGCACACAATTTAATTTATGCCAAAGTCTCAGTCAATTTATAGCAGTTAAACGATGGTTAATTAGTAATGCGGACTAGAATACAGGGTGTTACAAAAAGGTACGGTCAAACTTTCAGGAAACATTCCTCGCACACAAATAAAGAAAAGATGTTATGTGGACATGTGTCCGGAAACGCTTAATTTCCATGTTAGAGCTCATTTTAGTTTCGTCAGTATGTACTGTACTTCCTCGATTCACCGCCAGTTGGCCCAATTGAAGGAAGGTAATGTTGACTTCGGTGCTTGTGTCATCAACACAGATTTTCTGTGAACGTTTGGGCAGGCATTTTTGGTGATGTCTTGATTGGGCCCCATGTTCTTCCACCTACGCTCAATGGAGCGCGTTATCACGATTTCATACGGGATACTCTACCTGTGCTGCTAGAACATGTGCCTTTACAAGTACGACACAACATGTGGTTCATGCACGATGGAGCTCGTGCACATTTCAGTCGAAGTGTTCGGACGCTTCTCAACAACAGATTCGGTGACCGATGGATTGGTAGAGGCGGACCAATTCCGTGGCCTCCACGCTCTCCTGACCTCAACCCTCTTGACTTTCATTTATGGGGGCATTTGAAAGCTCTTGTCTACGCAACCCCGGTACCAAATGCAGAGATTCTTCGTGCTCTATTGTGGACGGCTGTGATAAAAATACGTCATTCTCCAGGGCTGCATCAGCGCATCAGGGATTCCATGCGATGGAGGGTGGATGCATGTATCCTCGCTAACGGAGGACATTTTGAACATTTCCTGTAACAAAGTGTTTGAAGTCACGCTGGTACGTTCTGTTGCTGTGTGTTTCCATTCCATGATTAATGTGATTTGAAGAGAAGTAATCAAATTAGCTCTAACGTGGAAAGTAAGCGTTTCCGGACACATTTCGACATATATTTTCTTTCTTTGTGTGTGAGGAATGTTTCCTGAAAGTTTGGCCGTAATTTTTTGTAACACCCTGTGTACTTGTGTTTGTTAATGTATATAGGAAGGTTCTAGGGAATGAGTGGGCGTATGAAAATTTCGTGAGATAAATTGTATGTTTATATCGCAGAAGCAAAAATTCCGATCGACGGATATTAGTGAAACTTTCGTTTGCGATTGTTTCAGAATGCCGTCAGAGTGAAGTAAATAGCTGTTACAGTTCAGTGGCCGCTGTGGAGGCACGTCCGGCATCGGTCAGAACGGAAAGAGGACGGTGATCCGTAGACGAAGCCGGCGGAAGAAAACTGAGGCGAAGATCCGGCGAGGAAGACGTCGCACCGAATCGGTTTCCGGCGACGGGCCGGGAGAAGCGCTACGCAGGACTGTGTTATAAGAGGTCAGGACGGAGTGTGAAGTGTGGGCGGCAGTGAGTGTGGAGCGGCAGGGCTCGGGTGCGGGCGTATGGCGCGCTGAGCAGCGGGCGCGCGCCGGCAAGCTGGAGGTGCGCTCCGAGCCCGGCCGCGACGGCCCGCCGGCGAGCCGCGGCCGCACCAGCTTCTGCATCGAGTCGCTGCTGGCGCGCGGCGACTCGGACAGCGGCGGCACCAGCCCGCCCCCGCCGCCCCCGCAGCCGCAGCCGGCCGCCGCCGCCGCCGCCGCCGCGGCCGCCGCGCTCGTGCCGCGGCCGGGCCTGCTGTTCTCGCCGCCGCCGGCGCCGCAGCCGCCGCCGCTGCTCTACACCGTGTCCGGCTCCGCCTTCCGGCCGCCGCGCCAGGACGCGCCGCAGCCGCAGCCGCCCCCGCCGCCCCCGGGCTCCGCCTCCGCCTCGGCCGCCGCCTCCGTGTCGGCCGCCGTGGCCGCCGCCGCCGCCGCCGCCGCTGCCGCCGCCAGCGTGCCGCCCGCGCAGCACGTCCACATGGAGTGGCTGGCGCGAGCTTCGCTGCTCTACCCGCGCATCCCCGACCTCACAGGTCAGTAACCTACACTGCAACGGCTTATATACCATCAACATTTACATACGAACTACGGTCAGTGGCTGAGAGTACCTAGTACTACTCTCTGTATGCTTTCGTACGATGCCTGATAGCTTATCTTCGCGGTCCGTACGCACTATGTACGTTGGCGACAGTAGCATCGTTCTGGAGTCTTCCCCTTACGCCGGTTCTCTTAACTTTCGCAGTAGTGTTTCGCGAAAAAAAGTCGTCTGCCCTCCAGGCTTTACAAGCAAAGCTTGCGTGACATTTACTTCACACTCGAGTGTTGGTCTAACCTACAGATAAAAATCCAGTAGCACGTCTGTGAATCGCTTCGATGTCTTCCTGTAATCCGATCTGGTGGGAATCCCAAACACTAGAGCAGTACTCAAGATTGGATCTCAAACGTGTTCTGTACTCGGCCACCTTTATCGAAGAACTACATTTTCCTAGAATTTTTCCCAGTAACCCGAAGTCCACGCAATCCTTTCCTACAACCGACTTCACGTGCATACACCATTTAATGTCAACGCTACATATTTAATAAACGTGACTATGTTAAGCTGATGAAAATTTCGTCCATAAGGGACGGCATTATGAGGGCTGCGACTGTTGACAAATACAAATAAAACAGTTTCTGCGCCAGTCACTTGTTTATTTGGCCACTACGCGTTTCGATGCTTCACACCATCATCTTCAGGTGGAAAAATGGTTCAAATGGCTCTGAGCACTATGGGACTTAACATCTGAGGTCATCAGTCCCCTCATCTTCAGGTGGAGCACTGTTTATTTACATAGCTGGTGTTGATGAACAGTACAGACGTCACTTCGCAGTAGCAGACCAAGGACAGCGTAGGGTACGTTGCGGCTTTTGCAAGTGACAAAAATTGTTTGTTTAGAAAGGGCACTTTTGAGATTAAAAGCCATGAATTTCTGACGGTGAATTGGATTTACAGGAGCGGTAGAGTCGTAAAATGTGTGCGTAGCTGCTGCCTGATGCAAGTTCTCAGTAGTTATACTGATGTTTTACTACTCTACCGCTCCTGTAAATACAGTGCACTGTCAGAAATTCATGTTTTTAATCTCAAAAGTGCCTCTTCTAAATATACAGTTTTTGTTATTTGCAAAATCCCGCAACATAACCTACACCACCCTTGGTCTGCTACTGTGAAACGACGTCTGCACTCTTCACCAACACCAGCTAAACAATTCTGCACCTGACGATGATGGCGTGAAACATCGAAACGCGTAATGGAAAAATAAACAAGTGACTGACGCAGAAACTGTTTTATTTATATGTATCAAGCAACACAACACTAATACTATTTTAAAACATTATAGAACTGTTTTCTCCTATTCATCTGCATTAATTTTCATTTTTCCACAATTAGACAGCTGCTATTCAGCACACCAAATAGAAATTCTGTCTGAGTCAATCTGTACCCTCCTACATTCACTCAACGACGACATAGTTCCGTACCCAACAATATCAGCAAACAGTCGTAGGTTACTGGTCACCCTGTCCGAGAGATCACTTGCGTTTATGGGAAGAGATTTGCGCTGACAAACGAATTCGCATCCACACCGCATCGGCGAGTCTTTTACCCGCATCCACAGACATTAACATTTTGTAAGTCGTTTTAACTCGTTGTAGCTTTGACGGTCTTTGTCTTAAATATTCGTCTGCAAATTCGGACCTCGTAATTTACATATCATTGACCAAGAATGTAGAGGTCGATCATGACCACATTTTAATACAGCATAGCCTGTCGTTGTATAAGGTATTTTAAATCCGTCTGTGAACCTACAAGAAGGTGCGTATTTTTGTGACCAAACAAGTTTAGCGTGCTTGCTAAATCAAAAGACACTTAACTACAATAAATAATGAGCTTTGATTATACGTGTGGTATTTTATGTCAGATTTTCTCTCACATCGGGAAGTGTCACACACGGCTGTGAGCGAAAATCGGACAAAAAAATGCCGCAAGAAAAGTCAAACTTCAATATTTTTTGTAGCGAACTGCTTTTAGGTCTAAAAAGCAAGCTAAGTTGTAAATATATTTCATTACAAACCACTGAGGATGCTTCATATCAATAAAATATTTAAAAAAAAAACAGTGACAAAAATACGTACCTTCGTGTAGTTGCACAGACGGGTTTCAAAATACCTTTATAACTCTAAAGTAACTACGGACACTACGGCCACACAAATGATGAACAGCCTGTCATATTCTTGATTTATTCCTAAAGTTCTAACGTCCTATCATAATTATTGAAACAGATTTGTGAAATTATCTGCGAAAAACTTGGAAGTCAAATGAAGTCGTGTTACAAGTAGGCGTCACACATTGCATATTGTTTAAAAGTAATTACACAGTTCGTTTATCAAATGTGCGGAATGTGGTGCTACAGAAGAAAGGAGGAAATCAAATGAGTAGATCGAATAACTGATGAGGAGGGAATTAATCGAATTTGGGGGAAAAGAAACTAATGTCACAATCTGACTAAAAGAAAAAATTGATCGCTACGTCACATCTCGAGGCACGAATGAGTCGCCAATTTGGTAAAGAAGGGTAGTGTGCGATGGGGAATGGTTGTGAAAATTGAATTGAGGGACCAAGCAGCGAATACAGTAAGCAAGTTCAAACGGATGTAGGATGCAGTAGTTATACTGAGATAAACACACCTACACAGGATAGACTACCATGAAGAGCTGAATCAAACCAGTCTTCCGACTAAAAATCACAACAACGCGTTAATTCATTATAATGTTGAATCTTTTAAATTGCTACACTTCTCAATGTATTATTTGTGATGTATGTGTACATAAACATGAGTCAGCGTATTAAGTGAAGATTACAGTGGATGGAGTATCCTAGACGAACCTTCACGTAGCTTTGTTGCTGCTTTTGGTAACTGCATAAGTGACTGTTACCGTAGACGAAGCAGGAATGAGTCAGACGTAAAGCAGACGGAAATAGAATGCACCTGTAATTGTCCTGAAACAACTATGAAGGACATACTGCTATATATAGCCTTTTAGATGCCAACAACGAATCTACCCTTTGCAGGACACTGCGCAGTGAAGCAAATGTATTCGCGCTCCGTCCCAAATGGGAAATAATATTGACTTAAAACAATAATCATGATTTTCATCGTTTGCATGCGATGAAAATAGATGAAAATTGAAATATTGACACTGTCCTTCTACTTTTAACGACGAAGTAATTTTCACTGTAGATAGCAGTAGATGCATCCGCAACGGCGTAGGCATTTAATCGCGAAGTGAATATTAGTACGGATATTAGCGGAAATCCGTGTGCACGCAGACCTCTACCCACGTGTTATCTACCTGTGTGAAATAAGACGAACAATAATGTATTTCCGTTACATCCAGATCGAGAGTTGTACTATGAAAGCCACTCACCGTACAGTTGACGGCGAGGCGTACGTAGTCCACCAAAATAATATCCGTTCTTCCTTTTGTATTTGAGAAGAAAGCTTATGTGTATCAGCTAGAATGTCCCTTTATTTACCCACGTGATAATTACGTGACTTGTGTGGTGGTGGAAGTAATAGATTTTTTGAATCATGTCGGAACACGTGCACTCTGAATTTTGAGAGTTGGTTCTTTTCGCGCCTGTCTTGCCGACTCCCCCCTCGCATTTTGTTGAACAGTTCTGAGACGCTCCGCTCCGCACGAAACCGAGGCATAGTGCAAATCTTTCCTCTGATCCTTCTCCGTCTCATCCGTTAATCTAACTTGGCAAGGGTCCCAATTAGGCGAACAGTACTCCAGAATGCGCATTTCTTAAGCGGACTCCTTCGTGGGCAAATTACGCTTTCGTAGGATTATTCCCGAAAATTTCAGCCTGTTACTGCCTTCCCGACGAACTGATTGATGTGGTCGTTCAAGTTTAAATTTCTGCTAGGAGATACTCCAAGACACTTGACGATTGTGACTAAATCATCCGACGAATTGTCACCAGTTTAGCAAAATCGGACCTTTCTGTCTATTTATGCGCATCATAACACATGATCATCTCCAAGTGTTCCCCTAATTCGTAACACTTTTGCAATTACATTAGCTGCTCATATATTTCTGCATCGTTTGCGAAAAGCCTTAGAGAGCTATACGTGTTACTTGTTAGGTCATGCACTACTTTCGTTTCTTATTATGTGTGTTCTTAAACAACGGACTGAGTCCTCTTTCCTCGGAAGTCCAATCAGATGTCTTTTCCTATATCCGTAAGCATGTATGATATTAACTAGGCGACGGTGCGGAACGAGGAACACTGAATAAACCTGGATTTTACTATCGATACCCTTCTGTATCTTGCGAGGGAACGGGGCCCAGTTTCACACGGTCGGTCCTTGTGGAACTCGAGTTGATTCCTATAGAGGAGACTCTCGCTCTCCATAAACTTTATCATACACGAGCACAAAATGTATTCCGTAATTACCAACAAGGCGGGACATCTACAATTACATTTTTATTCCGCATGACACTGTAAGCTGTGTGACGGAGCATAAACTCACACTAGTGTGAATGTCGGTGCACTTGCCGTCACGGACATTAGGTGAAAAGTATGTGAGTTGTGGAAATGAAGACGTGGACACATCGCTACCGAAACGCTGAGAAATAATCCTCACTTGGAATGTTTTCAGACCGTAAACTTATACGCTCTACTGTTAAATGACATGGAAGCTACGTGTAACATTTCTTTAAATAAGATTTGTAACGTGCCCCATCTGAACATCCGTGAGATTTGCGTATTTGTGCGCAGTGAATGTATCGGATGTTGCACCTAAATGCATACATTTCGACCTAAATGGAGTAATCTAGTATCACCTTGCGCTAGTCCAAGTAGGTGATTAATTTAAATATGAATCGAATAGCAACGCAGACAGGACTGAGCCTTGCGCTATCCCCGTGCTCGTTTTCCTTGATCCGATGACCAACGAGATATTTTTATCAGTATTTGTCTATAAGATAGTATTTGTAGTGGGTTGTTGACGAAAGCTTTGGGCAGGCCAAGAACAGTCAGTCTGTTTGATGATACATGTAAGCGCATATTATTATATACACTCGGCAGAAATGTAAATGCAGCAGGTATTCTTTCCGTTAGAGCATTTCTCAAATAGGCCTGTATCAGGATTTCGCTGACGCTGTCCTTTTTGAAATTCGGCGCTGCCCCTTTTGAAATTCAAATTACTGTCTGGTAGCTGCTTTCATTTACCATCCATGCAGCATTTAGCACATTAACTAGACTTTTCTTTTCCTATAGCGGTAGACGGGGGATTATTTATTAACGTATGCTGGTCAGTCTAGTGCAGTGTTTCCGTACAGCAATGCTCTTTCTAATTCTAGCAACAGGAGAGGTTGTAATTTCTCTTGTCTGCTTTCTACGCTGTGTATTTCAACATCGGGATCTGTTGACGGGAGTGTCAACTTCGTGAAAATGATCTGCCGTATTCGCTTGCTCATTCTTGCATTCGTTGGTTGCTAGGGCGTTCTTTTTTTTTTTTTTTCTTTATGTAATTTTTCGTTCCATTTCTCTAGCTATAATGTGTTTGTTTACTGCAGCGCAAAGGTCTTCCCACTTGTATTTTCTTTTTTTCTATTTCAGCCGTTCTATCGCTTTGACCCCTTTGTGCTTCGGGTGCAGGTAGTAGATCCGTAAGCAGGAAGCTTTCTTATGACTAATCATAGCTTACTGATATTCTGCATGACATCAAGTAAAAGGGGTGGCGGGGGGGGGGGGGGGGGCTTCCACGGTATAGTTTTCTCTGCTGCACTTTCAGAAATCCTCGCAAGATTGTGACAATTTTCTTCGGCCTCTATAAAAGAACTCTAATATATGCCAACGTATAGTATGTTCTTTCGGTTTCTATTATTACCTAGTTGGCCTGCAAAACTAGGGCAATCTATAGAGGAATCCGTGTACGTAACACGTGTGAAATACCGAGGGCAGTTTATATTGATATATTGTTATACGATATCGTAGCTATGCGTTGTAGAAATAACAACGGTTGCATCGAACGGTTCCATCGTCTTTTGGAAATACCTGGAAATATGACAGCACTAAAACATAATATGTCTGCATATATATATTTGTAGGCTGCAGCCACCGTACGATTTGTGATTGTGCGCCAGTGAGCCAGGGGAACCAGTAAACATTTCCTACTTCCATATTTCATTCCCGACAGAATAATTGTCATATAAACCCAAACTGTGTCGTCGTAGCTATTACGTGGAATGTGTGCGTTGCTAAGTAACACATTTCTTGAACCTAGGTAGAGCCGAGGAAATATATTTCTTGTGAAATGCGTAGAGCAATCTTTAAACGGGTATTTTGTTTTCTATTTCGAGGTTCTTTTACGCGTCCTCTTCTTCCATGGCGTCATAGACGCGTTTGATAAAAAGAAAAGAAAGGCAAGCGCCGTACGATTCTTTCGAATTCTGTGATTAGCGAGGACTGTATTACTACAACTATCTAGAGATGCGGTTGTTTACTTACTGAAAGGAAAATAGAGAAATTTCTCCGTATATTCAGCCAGCTCTATTTGTTGACCCTAATAAGCCGACATGCCATCCACCTATCCAGAGCATCGATATCTAGGCGCATAGGACTAAATTTGCTGACGTCGGCACCAAGTGGTACAAATGTCACTTGCCTTTGAAATCTCCACAGGGTGAGCGCAGTTCTTTCAACATCTTCTAACATAATCGTAAAACTGGTGCACGATATACGCTTGCGTCTCTTAACAAGTCATTTATATGGATTGATCTGTCTGGGAACTAAATTTTTTGGAAGTTTTACACAGGGGGAAGCTGCAGACTCTGTTCATAGTATTTTAAAAAATCCTAGTGGCTTCTGATAGACTGTCCGATAGAAAATTTCTCTTAGATCAATGTTCCGTGTTAGCTGTGCCTTTGTATAGTAGCTTGCGAACTGCAGACGTTACAGGCCACTTCACTAAAGCAGGTATTGTTGAAATATATCGTGTGCGGCTCACACACACCTGCTTTCAAAGGAGCACAGCTTTCATATATTCAATGAATCATTTTTGTTGAGTTGGTGTTCTGGGTCATCTATGACACAGAATGCGCCATAAGTGACATAAAACAAACTGAAATAACACAAAACAGAATTACAAAACACGGAGCTATGAAATACCACAATTGAAATATCATTGAAAATAATATATGTTACAATAATTTATTTGATTTTGTAACTTTTAATAATGAGAGGGAAAGTGGAGTTCGTTCACTCTAGGAGGAATCAAATGCTTTACGGAAATCGAGTGGTTCAAAATGGTTCAAATGTCTCTGAGCACTATGCGACTTAACTTCTGAGGTCATCAGTCGCCTAGAACTTGGAACTAATTAAACCTAACTAACCTAAGAACATCACACACATCCATGCCCGAGGCAGGATTCGAACCTGCGACCGTAGCGGTCGCTCAGCTCCAGACTGTAGCGCCTAGAACCGCACGGCCACTCCGGCCGGCAAAATCGTGTGAAATACAATGCCGAGTAGCTATTCCAAGTGAACGATACTGAATATTCTTAACATGATCCAGAATCACACTTGGTAATGCGTTTTATTGTTTTACTTTTGCAATAAAAACCAAGACAGTCTTAAACACTTACATATAGATAGTATTGTCTGTTATTCCCTTCACAGAAAATTGGAACTAAGGTATCTATTTAGGAAACAGAATCTGTGTTAATCAAACCACGAAGACGTCTTTCGTAAAAAGAAGTGACGACCACAGATAACGAAGCGCAGGATCGCGCTGAGTTGCCAAGAAAACAAATTCAGTGCCTAGGCGAATTTGTTCAAGTGCGAGCTTTGTACGAGTGTTCACTCACGTCGCCTAATTTAAAACTCAAAACAGAACGGAATACTGTTATTATAATTTTTCAGTTAAATTCCGAACTATGTACCAAGCAATTCCTGGGTCGAAGCGCTATCCAACTGTGGAATTTTTGAGTTAACGTTGTTAATTAATCTATTTGCCATTACCTGTGTCTGACAGCGTTAGAAAAGGACTGCATCTCCGGCGTTTATGAAACTATAAGTGCACAATTTAACAAGAGCTATAGCCAGAGCGGGTAAATTCTGTAGTCAGAATGTTATCTTGCGCGGTTTTTAATTCACTGGATTCCATCCTGCAGGATAACCTTTTGTTGTTACTTACTGTGTGAGGGAAATACGGCGCTTTTTTTCACAATATTTCGCGTAACTTCCTGCTTCTGTCGTGTGTCTGACTTACTAACACTCCAATGTGTTGCACTCGGTTGAAGGTGCTATTCCTTATTATGGCCGGTAGTATCTCATTAGGAAGACGGAATTCTCAAGCGTAGCAGGGCACTGCAAATCGCTCTAATTTCTGCTGCTGCCTCTGACCAGTCGGCGATGCGAGGGGCGTTCCTGATATGTTTGCGCACGCGCCGCATGTTGTATCATGGCCGACGTAGGGAGCTGTTTATAATCTTCCACGCTGTTTCTCCGTTCTATCTCCTCCCGGATTATACGTATGAAGCTCACACTTGCATCCAGTAGCCTACTGTTTGCACTGATTGTACGCATCAATGACGGAGTGCTACCACCACAACAAGAGACGCACTTCCTTTGAATTATCGCTCCGCTGGCATACTAGCGACACAGGAACACTGTCTCCCTGTCTCATGGCACGCTTTCGTGGTCGGTTGTTCATTTGCAGGTCTAATTTAAAACGCCCGATTCCATTATTTATGTTGTATATGCATTAAGACACTGACAGAACTAAAAAAAACTTAAAGAGACTGAATAGCATAAAATTTTTCTTGTACGTAATTATAACAACGTTTCTCACAAGCTAAATAAAAGAAAATCATCGAAAATACTTCCTGTGCAAAACGACTTCCCGGGAATTAAGATTTTTGAAACCACGACTTTAGTTACCACCTAGATAATTCATCGTTTGTCTGGCGATGCTGTTTTTCGCATAGAAGTAGCACTTTCTACCGGTGATCTCATTCAAGCAACTTTATGCACTTAAAGGAGTACTTACAGGACGTAGACTCGCACGAACTAACAGCAAACAAGAATATACTGCTATATTTAAAAACGATGGATATCCAGTCACACGTTCTTTCTTAATGGCCGGCGGATTTGCTTTTTCTTGTCTGGTGTAGTTTACAGGCAAAAAAACAACACCACATTTATTTTGGACAGTAGCTGCCAAGGTAATTCGAGGTAATTTTTTAACCAGATATTTGATTCATATTCGTCAAAGTAATTTCACCAAACTGAAAGCTATAGTACGCCACTCAAAGCACCACCAGTGTTCCTTGTACTGTTATTTGCAAAGAGAACGCCAAGAAGGACGTATACTCAGATATTGAAAATATCTGGCAGACACTAATGGCTCCAACTGAAGAGAAAGAAATGAAATTCTATGTCATATGAAAATTAGGAGAACTGAAATTTTGATAGCAATGGTATATAACGTTAACTTCTCGATGGTAGCTTATACATACTTTTTATGTATCGAACAGAAATGACGAGTAACCTACCAAGCTAGACAGGGAGCGTTCAAAATCAAGTAAGTCAAAGAATGACATTAAAGAAATCCTGCAAGTCTTATGGAAAGAGAAAAATTGCCCTGGTCAAATCTCGATTACATTAAATATTTTAAGCCGCACGGGCAATTCGCGAAAAGACTGTAGACGAGTGCAAACTTTATTGATTCATCGTACTAAAGGTAGCTAGTATTGATGTGCACATAAACTTCCTAAATCGGACTCCGCAAGCGATGGCTTCAAATTAAGATTGAAACAGTGAGACTGGGTTAGCTTTGAGGGTAAATTGTCATAAAAACCATGTCTAGACTTTATAAAACTTATTAAGACTTTTTAAAAGTTTTTGAATATGTCTCTCTAAACTTCAGTATCGTTCAAAGGATGTATTAAAATATCTCGTTAGATTCCGCAAACTAATTCAACAGCAAAGTCTGTGTGGAATACCGTAAAGTATTAAAGATATCCATCGTATTACACGTAACCATACAGTGTCGCTTTCCTTGGTTCACTTTTCAAGAAATCCTCATCCACGATCTCGAATTTCGTTGCCTTCCACCTATAATGAAAATCACGGGTTCGAGACCCCTATCACACGTGAATGTGGATTTTAAATGTACCGTTAATGTGACTACCGCGAACACAATAACAAAGTAAATAAATGGGAAGGGTTAACAATAATATGTCATGCGTGACCACAGAAATTGACAGAACTCAAGGTAACAAGTGCACATGGCTGATTGCACGAATAACACTGCGAAAAAATGTATCAGGAACTTACTTGTTTTCCCGGCGCAATTCTAATTCTCAATATTTCAATATACCGTACATGGTTTCAATCTAAGAATCCGACTAAGCAACGTAATTTCATTTTTACTCGCCTTGTGCCGTAATTCAGGAAAATACTGCGTTCTTTCTCAATTCGTTACATACGGAACGTTAAATTTTAATAAAATGTAACATGAAAAAAACCGACGTTTCTGATGAATGCCACGATTATGGTTACTACGTGAACCACATAATAGCAGGAAACGAAAAGAATCAACTTTAAATATTTTCTTTATAATTTCGTACAGTATTATAAAGATGTGATTCGTCATAACTCCCAGACGCGAGTTATTCTCTAGAAATACAGCAGTGTCTGATCTAAAGGAGGTCAGTAAAATATTTGTGATTTCTAATTGATATTTCCCATAGTTTTTAGAAACATTTCAACTTGTCGTTAAATCCTTCAGAAGCAAACTGCGCAAAAATATCAAGCCAGTACCAACTTGCGTTAAATATTTATTACTGACGTCTTACCAGTGTGGCCGAGCGGTTCTAGGCGCTTCAGTCCGGAACCGCGCGACCGCTACGGTCGCAGGTTCGAATCCTGCCTCGGGCATGGATGTGTGTGATGTCCTTAGGTTAGTTAGGTTTAAGTAGTTCTAAGTTCTAGGGGACTGATGACCACAGCAGTTAAGTCCCATAGTGCTCAGAGCCATTTGAACCATTTTGACCTCTTAACAAATGCCATGACTGCGTTTGTGAAAGTAGATTAATTCCATTGACAGGTGACAGTTCGATATATTATTTTGATCCACGTCTTTTACTTTAAACATATCGAACTCTTGGGAAGTTATCTTCAAGCACTGCATAATTTAAGTGTATGTAGCGCTTGGAGATTCGCTCCCAATATGTGTTCAATAAATTAACGAAAACAATGTTAATCATATGTAGCTGTAGAATGAATGGAATTACTTTTTAAATACATAATATATCTATATAACCACTTACACTGCTAGGAATGTTATTTTTATTTGAACTAGATATCGAGAACATGTTGGACTAAGTGACAATAACCCAGACACCTTTTTCTGCCACATGAAAAATGAACGACACACAGCAGACCTATTGGAAAATGCTGTCGATATATTACGCACAATACCAAAAGGACCTACAGTGAATATATTGGAAAAAATTGACATATATTGACTCACAAGAAATTATCCGCATTTAATCTTCAGTCAACGAATTGACCTAAAATGTAAACAATTTCTCGAAAACTTTGTCGAAATTATCCACCAAGGTCCAGGATAAACCATAACACAACCAAGGACAAAATTTAACTTAATAACACAACACCACATATACCCATTCAATATAACTCAATAACATCGCTGGCAGAATTCTCAACAAGCAGATGTAACCATACAATATCGCTGATCATCTGACATAATTGCTGTCACGAAATTTCAACTGGTAATTAAGTTTATTTCTGACTATTATTAAAGAAATGCCAGACTAGAACATACAACTGATTACTACGTGAATAATGACTAAAGAATATAATCAGTAAACAAATAGCAACAGAAATAACAAAATCGCTGATCAACTGTCAGCTAAAGACTAAAATTTATTTCTAACCACTACTACAAGAAAAGTCAGAATATACTATAGAACTGATTATTACTGCTACAACAACGTAAAATATAATAAGTAATAAATAGACAGCTTCAGAAACAATGATACTGCATGGAAGTCATGATTTGGAAAAGTATGTAAAATCACGTTATTCAAGAGTAACTTACATGTAATGCAACAAATGCACCAACATTTACTCGATGTTCTGTTACAGTTAACCTGATGATGGTTGTAAGGCCGAAATAGGCTCATAGTTCAAATTAAAATAATGTTCATAGCAGCGTAACTGGTTATATAAATATATTACGTCCTTAAAAGGCATTTACTACGCAGCAAGCCCAGGAGTTAAAGAACAGAAATACATCTTCAATAGTAACGAGTTCGCTGTCGGCTGGATTTTAATCCTCGTGTAATACAGAGAAATGGGTACACAAACTATGAATGCTATGAGTATGGCGGGATAAAGACCAATTTTGTAAATTTGTGCACTATTTAGCTGTTTTTCACTAGTAGAGATTGCAGTGATAAGTTATTGGAATAGTGCTAATATTATGTTCAAAATTCTGGTGGCGTAAACGTTCTTGGCTTTGTTGTATGCAAAAGTAGATATTCACGCGTTGGCAGCTGGGCTCCAAGCGACCACGATTGCTTTAGTGTCAGTGAAACAGTGGACATTGAGTGAAGCAGGCGCTCTTCTGTTGAAACCAGTAAAACAGCTCAGTTTACGACGCCACAAACAGTGCACTGACGGTAACTATTGTAGTTCTCTTCCGTATCTGTCGCACTATCGGTGGTAAAGTGGACAGCTGGTATCTCTCTATCCTCTAGGTCAGTGACAGTCAACCTGGTCCCTACCACCGACTAGTGGGCGTTCCAGCTTTCGTAGTGGGTGGTAGGTGCTGGGGGCTTTAAAAAATTTTCGTTAAGGTTTTTGTAAAATTTTGACAAAGTATTTGGTAAGTAATTATTATCATAAAATGCTTTAACTTGCTGTAACTCTGCCCTATAAGTTTTATAAAGTTGCTTACCTACTTTATAAATCACCATTACTGTGGAACTGGTGAGGGGTAGGTGAAAAAGGTTCATTACCCCTGCTCTAGGCTATGTCTTGAAACTATATCCGGCTAGCAAAAAGCTGCGGAGGCACACAAGGAGCGCCGTGTAAACAGCAGATGGCTGAACACCAGTATCAGACTCGCATGTACGATTCAGGACGAGAAATAAAAAGTCTCAAGCATCATAGCTGTAGAATGTACACGTAGACATGATCTGAGCTGTAGTACACACGACAAAGATTCCTCTTTAAGTACAATTTAATTCACTTGTTGGTAGGGAAATGATTAGGGACGTACTTCCTGAGGTCGTACAGTCACCCGGGCTAGTATTTAAGTAACCACTGGGGCAGTGGCTTACTACGATGTAGGGGAACAACAGAGAATTCAAATTTGTACAGACAACAGCTCCGTGCCGCATCAGAACTCGAAGCCATATCTCTACCTAGTGACACGTTGAATATCAGTGTCATGAAGAGAGGAGAGAGGGTCAACTAGGCGTCCTCATAGCTCATTTGGTAGCGCACTGACAGCGCAGGAGGCCGGTCAGGATTCGACTCCCCGACTGGCTCACAGCTTCAACTTCGCAAATGTTTATGAGAGCGTGAAGACTGCTGAAATATAAAAGCATTACGTCTCAGTAACCACACAACATTTACATCAGGATGAAAAACATTAATTTTAACACTGCTCTAGAATACTGGCGCCATTTGAAAAATAACGTGGCTTTAACGAAACCTTTTAAAAACAAGTGGTACTGCGGGCCGATAGAGTAATGTAGTAAATTGTTGTGGAAAGAATCGGAAAGGCCTGAAACCCTGTGTACGTTGAGCCTGCAGTTTTACGGTCATCAAGATCAACAATATAAGTTAAAGTCGCCTAATGGAGAGGGAGAATTTTTGATGCTTGTTAGCTTCTTGAAATGTTAAGTCATGAGAAACATCTACATAGTTACTCCGCAAGCCACCAGATGGTGCAGGGCGGAGGTTATCTTCTACCATTTCCAAACATTCTCTTTCCCCTTCCACTCGCAAATGAAGCGAAGAGAAACGACTGTCTACACGTCTCTGTATGAACCCTAGTTCCACTTGTCTTCGTGGTCCTTACGCGAACTGTACGTTACCAGTGATTCGCCTGTATCGTGTGGATACCTCTCTAAAGCAAAGCCGATAGTGCCAGACACTTACGGAATCGTGCCACACGTTTTTCAGGATGAACAGTGATAACCTCCCATTAAATTTGCTAGTGTCTTGTTGAGATATACTAGGTTTGTTGACTCCAGAAAACAGGTTCACTAATTAAAAAATGATTCAAATGGCTCTGAGCACTATTGGACTTAACATCTGAGGTCATCAGTCCCCTAGAACTTAGAACTACTTAAACCTAACTAACCTAAGGACAGCACACAACACCCAGCCATCACGAGGCAGAGAAAATCCCTGACCCAGCCGGGAATCGAACCCGGGAACCCGGGCGTGGGAAGCGAGAACGCTACCGCACGACCACGAGATGCGGGCTAACGTACGATTCCTCTTTCTATATGAAGAATAATACTGAAATTACACCACACGTTTTATTCGACCTTGCCTCCAATTTTTCAACAAAATGAAAGGAACTTAAGCACGTTTCAGTTGCTGTACCCGCAATGTTTACGTAATTCTGGCATCAGAGTATCTTTACTTCTCTGTACTGTGTAAGAACTACAGTTTAGAAGTATAATTATTTACATTAGGAGGACATCGCATTTGTTCTTTTATCTACTCGTACATTTTGCGTACAAAAAAGCCAAGAACGGTTACATCCCAAGTATTATTGACATAAGTAGTTGCAGTTTTCCAACAACGTTTACCGAAAGAATGCAACAACAGGATCACCTTAAAAAAAATCTTACTATCGAAAGTCATTCGCCAGTTTAGATTCATGAAGCAAATAAGACATTAGTCATTAAGAATATGCCAAAAGATTTCAAAGATTAAATTAATTGGCCACCGAAAATAAAGCTGCCTCCAGTAATTTCATATATATAACGCAAGTAAAAAGGTGCAGAAAGAACTGGTTGCTTCATCTAGGCTATAGAAATATACAGTTGAAGATCGTTCTTTAGAAAGAATCAGAAGAGACATGCAGTCACATAGCCGATGAGGCTGTTAACTTCATTGACTTTATTACAGATGGAGTGGTCCTGAATGATTTGTCAACAAGGTGAAATTGGGTCGCACTGTGGAATAAACGAACCCTAGATATATTTGCTTGAAACGTGGTAGGAAAATTCTGGAAAATTGAAACAAGTGTGACCGCATCGGGAACCGAAACCCAAATAGCGTAGCAGCAGCTATGGGCCGCGCCACCTCATCAAACAATGGTCCGTGTTATTATTGCGGTCATTTAGCGGATCGCAAATATTTTGAAACAATTTTGCATGCTCTGCTGCTACAATATCGTGACTCTGAGCTATAAACGGGAAATGAATGTTTTGTACTTTACAAAAGCACATGAATTTTATAATTCTTCAGTGGTGATTTTTAAAAAATGCATATACTTTGCCATTAAAAGTTTGTGCTTACCAAAGTAAAATAGAATTTAAGAGTGAGAAGCTAATAAATTTCATTTTGTTCCACTGATATTCATTAATTAAAAACCAGATTTCGGCTTAGGTAGTAATCAGTTTCCCTGACGACGGAAAATAAAGCATTTTAGAAAATCGTCAAGCTACCTCCGAAAGATCTAATAAGCTGTAAATTGGTTTATAATAAATAACTAGTTGTGGATCAGATAGCAGTGTGTATGCTTTTCACCCTTTTAGATGAAATTATTCTACTACAAAGAGACGTTAGAATCCATTATTTTAAAATAATATTCACTAGTAAGAACATTTGTTTCTAAAACTTGAGGGACTTACAGGTAAATATCGCGATAATAAACTGAGTATTCTACTTATTACAAATCATTCATTAAATCATGATGATTTTTCTGCTGGATTGACATAATTGTTTTTTAAAGTCCCTAAAATTTATTTTTGCTTATAATGGAGCTCGTTGCCGATTGGACGGCACGCACTAATTTTAGTAGTACCAAGTCATTTATTGCAGAATTATTTTAACTCAAAACATTTTGAAAGTAACAGCGCCGTATCAGGTGATTTGAAAACTTTACATTTAATACTTCTTTCGATATTATACTCATGTTGAATGAGTACAACTACAATCCTAAATTGTTCAGTTAGAAATTTTTTATGCTACAAACTTCGTCCTATGTAGACCACTTTTTTTTTAGTAAAGCAGTTCATAGAGCCACATACAACTACCGAACATCGATGTAACAGACCCGTGAATTGCAAATAAAAAGGGAAGTATGTCTCCAGTAGTAAGAACTTCCGCTTGAAACACCTTATGCCATAATATTTTTCGAATAAATCTGATTGTTGCAGAATGCATGTTTCTTCTAATAAACGTTGAGAATATGCCGGATGTTGAAGTCATCTTTGAAGTCATTCTTATATACACTTTTCTAGAGACAGAGCTCACATTTTTTAAGCTGTATCTTTTCCAGAACCGGTTGAACGGTACGGTAGTAATTGTAGTGAAATGCTGTAAATAAGACCACAGAAGTGATTTCCCGTAAGAGCTACTGACACAGAAGCACCTTTTCTAACTAAAGCCACACGGCTAAAATCAATGTTTATTTGTGTTCTTCTTGGCATTTAAATGCCAGTGGCTGTGATGCAGGATGCAAGTTATTTGTATGACCATACTCATTTGTATAAATTTTTACACTATTTCGTATCAAATTCGTAGAGACATATTCGTTAATAAATAAAGCGTAATGGTACATGTGACAGGTTGCCACCGTGCGAATAGTGGTAATAAACTTTTTCCTTCTCGTGCGAAAGTGCAGACACGGTTAGCTTTCGAGCTTTATTTGTGCTGCCAATCCGTCCAGGTATCAGGTTAGCCGCAAAGATTTGAGCCAGTATCGTGAAGTGCGACTTATCTTACTGAAGTCCTATCTGCCGAGATAGGGCAAGTTCCTGGTACAGCTGCGCGCCAGAGTTGTATGTTTTCTCAAATAAAAAAAAAGTCGCTCGTGGATTACCAAATACTGTCTCTAGATCATTAATCAGCACAAAATTACTCGAATATTTTAATATTACGCCTGCCAATGGATCGTCTCCATCTTGTTTATATTATTATCCCTACATTTCCGTCAGCCTGTTCTTCAGGAAATACAGATATTCTTGGCATTCTGCAACATCGAGTCAGCTCTTTATAATCTCTTCGGAAATTTCGCATGCATACAGATTCACCGTTGTGCGATCTGTAAAATTGTGCCCCAGTCTTGGCTTTAAAATGCTCATACCAGTTGTTTGTTGTATATCTTCACCAGTTTAGTGACATCTATTCGATTCTGTTGTCTGATACCATGACTCTCTATTTTGCGACTGAAGACAGTTAAAATAAATTGGTTGTAGATGCTATCAGCATGGTTTCCAGCTTTAAATCAATATTTCCGCCTTCCAAAATTCCATGTCAAAAGTTATCTCATACGAAATTCATTTATTTCATTATTCGTTTAGTATCTTTAGCGGGGATCTTTCTCGCAGCAGAATATTGCTGCAATCTCAACTGCAATCTGTGTTGAAGCAATTTCTGGACTTTCGTAATACCGAATAACTCCTCAGAAGTACATCAATCTAAACAGACTACTGGACAGACACTTTTCTCCGTTTTTCCTTTCAACATTACGTAGGAGTGAATCCACCTAAAACGAACACGGACACACGTAGAGTAAATTCGCAAATTCCATAACTTCCCCTTAGGAAATATTAACAGCAGCCTTCGTCATCAACACAGCGCCTGATTCATATTTTTTATTTCATGTTTATTATTCCAGTCGCAATTACGTAGGACAATATCGTGGCATTTTTATTTCAACTTTGGAGTAAAATGTGGAAAAAGCTCCAGCAAATCCTGAATACCAGCTTCTTGGGGCAAAGAAACTGATTCATCGCAGGAGGTTATAGCGCCATACTCACATGCGGGAAGAGGGGTATTTAATCTCCTTAGATCATCCACATATAGATCAGTTTATTTAAATTCTCTGAAATGGAACGAATGGGGTGTATGTGGATTAAATCAATGAAGACTTGATGACATGAAATGACATCAGTAAAAACAGTTCAGGAATGCTGAACCTGCAGAATAATGAATATGTTATGACAAATGAACAAATGTGCCAGACTGCAAATCGAACTCGAATCTGTTGCTTGTTACAAGCAACGACGTTTACGTTTTAAGTGGTGTTTTTTTTCCTAAATAGATTACGGTGAACACAGGGGTGGTAGCTTTCAAAGGGCCGCATACAATTTCCTGTCCCATCCTTGTCCAGTCAGTCCCAATGACGTTGTCATGGACGGGACGTTAAACCAAAATATGCCTTTTTTCCCTCGGCACAAACTTATTCACTGCAGGCGTCGTAGGTCGACTACTAGCGTCTTGTGTTTGATACCGGTTTACGGTAATTCACGGCAATTCGTTTCTCTCAGAGGTGTTGCATCTGATTATCACGTCGTCAGTAGTTAAGACCATAGAGTAGGAATATCTATAGAGTGAGCATAATACTATACTGCGCATGTCGCCAACATAAAACTGGTACTGTTACGTGACTTTCGTACAACGCTGTTTGTTTATATTTGCGATGAGACCGACACCATAACATGACAGGCAATTGCTATTTTTTACACATTTCTCTACTAGTAACGGCAATGGTGAATAATTGCTGCTACTACGGATGCAAATTGAAATATGTCAGTGGAGAGAATGTTGTTTTGCGTAGATAAGTATCACAAAAGTCTAATTGTGGTTGTCATATTAGTACGTGGCGCTTTATGTGTTAAAAAATTTCTAGACACAGTGTAATAAA
This sequence comes from Schistocerca nitens, assembly GCF_023898315.1. NCBI lineage: Eukaryota > Metazoa > Arthropoda > Insecta > Orthoptera > Acrididae > Schistocerca > Schistocerca nitens. The sequence continues at coordinate 178,808,072 of NC_064616.1, read as the reverse complement.
GTGCTGACATTGTACAGCTAATTTATGTGCCTTTACGGCCACATATTTACGAGACAAGTGATAGATAACACTGGAAGTGTGGGATTCAATCTGCAGAATGTATACTCATTTCGAGCAAAGTTCACCTGCAGATAAGCTTTAAATATGACAGTGTCAGTCATTTCCTCGAGATTATACAGATCTCCAAGCCATTGCACTTATTTTAAAGCAGTCGCAGTATGAAACTTTTCTACATGAACCTATGACGCGATGAACGATTAATATTTAGATTTCGCTAAGCATGAACGGAGACTAAATGTATGGCACCAGAAAGTGGAAACGATATACTTTCATTGCTATGTATCAGAAAGCTATTTCGCAATTCCACCGCAGTGTAATTTATTAAAACAGAGATATGATACGGTGCCGTGCAAAACCTATTACATAGAGAAGGATATCCCTTCTTTTCCCATAGCAAAAAATAGCAACATCTGAGCTGTGACACTTACCAAATACAAGCGAAATGCCTTTGCGTTTATTTCTTCAAAGTTTTAAGCCGTGTTCATTCCAGATAACGAATGGAAATTGTTAACATGTCTAAGAATGGGGTGTACAACAGCCATGATATTTCGTAAAACGATTTGTTTATGCTGGCTCTGTACTGACATTCAAAATCTGCAGGGCTGTTACCGGAAAGTCTTACACCGTACCAACGACACGTAACTTTGGAGGCACTGCATGTTGGTGGAAAAATTCCATTCTGCAAATCTGAATGTTCACTCTACAGATATTCTTGCTCTGTGGCTAAAACAACCCTGCAGAGTCTCAACGGAACACATTAATTACCTGTTATACTTAAGGAACAGTATATACGCCCAGAGTTTTGCGATAACGAGCTATTTTAACAACTTGTATGTGTAGAATGTTTTCCCAATTATTGCGTTCATGAAAGGGAGCCTTTCGTGATGTTACCATTCTTCGATATTGCGCGAAATCAGTACGTACTTTATAATTAAGAAACCGGACAACTGCTAGTAGGACACGCGCTCTGACGCTTCCTTACAGACTTGTAGATAATTATAATAATTTCATGTGGCTCAATGGCTTGGTGTAAGTCTTTCTATTGGACGCCACTTCGGCGACTTGGGTGCCCCTAACGTTATCCAAGAGGGAAAGGGGACTTACCAGGTGTTGTTTCTGGCGACTCCTCACATTCTTGAATGGAGAGGGGTAGGTTAAAACTAAGAGTGAAAAACCCGAAATCCGATCGAGATTCGGTCCCGCAACCTCTCGGTTTCCAGGCACGGGCTTTACTGCGTGCTTCTTCTCTCCGTCTTCTTCCTGTGGATGTCACACGACGCCTCTTCAAGTTGATCGTTGAATACTTCGCTGAGTATTTTTTAAATTTATTACAGAGGGCAGTCAGACCTCTGATCGAACACGCTGAGCTACCGTGCCGGCACTGACAGACCACCATGCCCGACGTGTTGTGGTGAGTGAATTTGCTAGTATCGAAATACGTGACATAGATGGCCGTATCTTTGAACTTCATTAATTTAGAAGTTTAAATGCTTTACACCGCCAAGGGACCGTAACCGTTAGTGTTTGACCCAAATTTCAACTTGACACCTCTACCCATTCCTGAGAAAAAGAGGTCTTAACGGTCGAACAGACAGATAGAAAACAAATTATATATATACATAAAAGTATAAATATAAATATATAAATAAGAAATTAACAATTTTGGACGTTTTCTTTTACTTGTAGTATGAAACCTTGATTCTTGCCGAATGTTATGATTCTAGGTCAACGGGAAGAACCTTACAGGTTTTGATGAATGAGTTTACGATTAGCGAAGTATGTGACATAATTTTGATTGCATTGATCTAGGTGCTTAAATGTTTTAGAACGCCGGGGGACCGTAAACCTCAGTACGTGGCGTAAATTTCCATTTGATACATCTACCCGTTCCTGAGAAAAACGGGTTAAGAATCGGATAGACAGACTGAAAGACAGATAGAGAAACAGACCAAAAAGGGGCATTATAAGGATCCCCTTTTTACCGATTGAGGTGCAGAATCCTAAAAATGATTGTGTTCTAGATTTCCAACACAATAATTGATTCAGTTCACGCATTTCACTCTGGAAAAACTCCGTGCTGAAAATAACTTGGCAGAAACCATCAGCGGTTCCTTAAATTATATATTAGTTCAACAGCGATGCGGGAGCAATTCTTTTTCAGCGTCTCGAAGTTTTTCGCAATAACAATCGTTCCATTGTTTTGATGAAGCTTTTTACTAAAGCGCAGGCTTAATTTTCTTCATTTATTAAAGTTGTTGCGAATCTTTCAAATCTTTATACAATACAATATCGAGCATGTGTCCGAACGCAACAGTAGAGGTGTGAGTTTAGGATCTTATGTGGCTGTCACTGTATAGGTTTCCTTATCAGTTAATGAGTACTACTTTTTTTCACTTAGGTTATGATGTCTCAAGGTCATGGGCGTACTCTTCTCCCACCCATCTTAGATCTCGCGGTATTTTTCATTTTTGCGACATCAAAATGGTTAGTTCAGTGTGAAAGTCCACCTTTTATATTGTGCTTCCAAGGAAATTTTCAGAGTAATCTTTCTATTTTCCTTCCGGCTGAAAAATACTGTATTAGCTTCATGGGCCGTCTTTCACCCACACCATTTTAGCAACTGAACTCTCAGTGGTTTTCAGGCTTTGTAGTAAGGCGACATGAGAAGATTTTCAGCTCTGAACGTTGACCAAGAAATTTCCTTCCCTATAGTTTTGGGCATATAAAAATCTTTTACGAACATTTTCTTAAATTACTAAATCTCTGTAGACTTACATCAACCTATCGGTAAACTTACTGAGACTTATCTTAAGGGGAAGGCTGTATAAACAGCAATATTCTCTCTTATTCATTTATTTTTACAGTAACATATTGTTATATTATGGTTCTTTTTATATTTTTGAAGCATAAGGTAATCACACCTTTGTCGAACTGTCTACTGACTAAACGAGATGGAGAGAATTAATTAAAATATATTAGTTCAACAGCGATGCGGGAGCAATTATTTTTCAGCGTCTCGAAGTTTTTCGCAATAATAATCGTTCCATTGTTTTGCTGAAGCTTTTTATTAAAGCGCAGGCTTAATTTTCTCCATTTATTAAATTTGTTGCGAATTACTTACTGGCAGGGATTCTTCGAGAACTACAAATCACATCTGCTGTTTATCTAAAAAAAAGGACAATATCTTCTGTTTGCTTAAATGCAAAGAACCCCTAGAAAAAAAGGAACAAAGATATTTTGAAACTGTATGTAATTTTTGTCTTAGACCAAGATATAGTTATGTGTAAAACAAATGAAATATGTAATATATTCCAGACAGTAGACAGTCTATACGATAGCTGCCCACACAATATACAGTTTTATATTTTCTGTGTGTTGGGTATTTTTAAGCGGGAAAACCACATTAGGAGGCTGTTTGACACTGATTTTTTGGGAAGAATTAATTACAATTTAATCAAATTTTGACATCATTTCATTTATATATCGAACAGTTTTTGTGAATTTTTTTGAATAATTTCAGCCAAAGTTACGCCGTGATGTCCGCTGAAGGTTGTGAATATAGCTCTCCAATTGCGTGCAGTGTAGCCGTTGCGATTATCATCTGAAATCAAAAAGGTTTTCATTTTACATTAATAACTTATTTTCTAAGAATATGAACCTCAATGCACGTGAAAATAATGAAAATTACAAATTTTGCGGGAGCTAGAACAATTTACTTCGATTTTCGCAATTTTTTTCTCTAATTATCCGAAGAAAAATACCCTTAAAATCATGATATCATCTCACAAGTTAGTTCATATAATTCCTAATTTTATAAAGAATCATACTATCAATTTTCATAATGTTAGGTTCTATACTTTTTTAGTTAGACTGCACGTAAATGTGAAAAAAAGTCATTTCGAGATAAACGCGTTTGAAAAATAAATTCTCGGAAACTAGAAATCAAAGGAAGTTAACAATAATGTAAAAAGCTTACCTATTAATCTGCGATTCCAGCTCCATAGAGTAATCTTTATTCTTCCTCAAAGGCTTCATTTTGCGCTTGCAGCAGTGCTTTCTGAGCTTTCCGACGTTCCTTCGGTTTCAATGAACTACGTCGATTCTGCCGGCTCACGCGCTGGTTATCCATTTGTTCGGCATGATTGAAGCTTTGCGTGCCTGCTACAATGCCTCTTTCATGACCATCAGAAGGGATGAATTTCCTTCATTGAATCAGCCCGCTGCAAAATACGATGCCAATTCAACGACTTTTAGTCCGGAGTGCAAGTGTTTAGGAGCTAATCGCCAAGTAGTGTAATTAAAACTTTCATTCGCATTTTGTGTGTGGCCACCTAAACATCCCTCCAGTAATTCATCCCTTGATAAATCTTCATATATTGTAAGACTTTCCTTCTGTATGTCGGTGTGCAGTGGAGTAGGGTGCGGTTCAAGGACTGTTCGTTTCTGCCACTCGCACCAGCTGTCTTCTACCTCTGGGCAATACTCGTGTCGAGGATTTTCATCCGTGGAAATCATATGACAGTATGTTGCCTGTACCCGATGTGCACTCCGTTCTACGCTCATAAAATCCAAACGAATGCGGATTTAACTTTGAAATTTTGACACGTATTCTTGGATAGTTAAGCTAACGATTTATGCACTAAAAAAGTCGGATTTTTTGAACCTCCTAATGTGGTAAAGCTTCCTTCTCCTCATGTACCAGCTTTGAAAGTTCAAATCCCCGTCCGACCATCCACATTTAGGTTTCCCGTGATTTACCTGCATCACTTAAGGTGAATGCTGGGATGGTTCGTTTCAAAAGGGTACCGCCAATTGCCTCCCCTGTCTTTACCCATTGTGAGCTCGTGCCGCCTCTTAGGTCTTGCCTTCGACAGGATCACAAAAATAAACTTTCTTCTTTCCGACTTTAAAAACTGGGAAACATCATGCTAATTTCCTCGTACATCTTCAAATGTATGTCCACCTACTGAATGATCTTCAAGTAGTGCAGAACATTTTCATTCTTAATCTGTAACACACTATAGATTTAACGATGAATAGATCAACGATAAGCTGACCAGATAGGAAATTTGTTGAGAATATGAAGGGAACCCTTAGTACGGATTAGAATAAATGGTTTTTTCACAAGTTTTGAGACTTCACACTTTGTTCAAGTATCTGAGAAGTTATCCTCTTTTAATGAATAATGTAGAATGCCGCAGTATTATTTTTTCTATGTGCTGAAAAAACAACAAGCGGGGGCATTAAAAGATAATGGACAAGTAATTAACACGAAAGATAGACATCGATAATATTCGATATTTATATAATTTTTGAGTGCATCTCGTTTATTTTGTGATACAGAATTTGCAATTTAATCTTGACGATAGGATAATAGAAAAAACACAAACGGTAATGGGGAAGTTTTAATGAACTTAGGTGGAAGAATCTACATCTAAATCTACATCCATACTCCACAAGCCACCTGATGGTGTGTGGCGGAGGGTACTTTGAGTACTTCTATCGGTTCTCCCTTCTATTCCAGTTGTTCGTGGAAAGAAATATTGTCGGTATGCCTCTGTGTGGGCTCTAATCTCTCTGATTTTATCCTCACGGTCTCTTCGCGAGATATACATAGGAGGGAGCAATATACTGCTTGGCTCCTCGGTGAAGGTATGTTCTCGAAACTTCAACAAAAGCCCGTACCGAGCTACTGAGCGTCTCTCTTGCAGGGTCTTCCACTGGAGTTTATCTATCATCTCCGTAACGCTTTCGCGATTACTAAATGATCCTGTAACGAAGCGCCCAGCTCTCCGTTGGATCTTCTCTATCTCTTCTATCAACCCTATCTGGTACGGATCCCACACTGGTGAGCAATATTCAAGCAGTGGGCGAACAAGTGTATTGTAACCTACTTCCTTTCTTTTCGGATTGCATTTCCTTAGGATTCTTCTAATGAATCTCAGTCTGGCATCTGCTTTACCGACGATCAACTTTATATTATCATTCCATTTTAAATCACTTCTAACGCGTACTCCCAGTTAATTTATGGAATTAACTGCTTCCAGTTGCTGACCTGCTATATTGTAGCTAAATGATAAAGGATCAGAGTTTAAACATCAGTAATTGGAACTCCGGTCATATTCAACAATTAAAATTGTTGTAAAGAGCTATTTTGAGAATTTTACAGTGTTAAAAGTTAAACTTTTAAAAAAAATGGTTTTAAAAATAAGGTTTCCGTTGTGAGTCACAATAAACTTTTAGTATGGAGTAAGTCTATTTCTAATTTGAAAAGGAATAGTGAAGATTAATGTCAGTACGTAAGATAAGGTAGAGTTCCGCGTTCAGGCCCTGACGGAGCAATCGGGCGCGACCATCCGCCGTGTCATCCCTTGCCAATAGCGTCATCGGATGCTGTACCTGTATGGAGACGCATGTGGTCAAGTCAAGCGTTGTCCCAGTCGTTGTCGGGTCTCTTGACCTTGAAATCGCTACGAAACGGTCGAGTAGTTCCTCATGCTGAATGCACTCCATTCCGTTCCTCCCACTTAGGACATCTCCATGACAGTACTGGGAATCGAACCCGGGACGCCCTGCGTGGCAGTCATCTACGGAAGCGGACAAATCACAAAATGTTAATTACCAGTTAACAAGGAATACAATAGTAAAATATTGTAAAAAATATTGCAGAGCATAAAGACAAAAGAATGAGGAAAAGCAAGGAATGTTGAGAAAATTTACCTAAGTATAAAAATGGTTCAAATGGCTCTGAGCACTATGCGACTTAACTTCTGAGGTCATCAGTCGCCTAGAACTTAGAACTAATTAAACCTAACTAACCTAAGGACATCACACACATCCATGCCCGAGGCAGGATTCGAACCTGCGACCGTAGCGGTCGCTCGGCTCCAGACTGTAGCGCCTAGAACCGCACGGCCACTCCGGCCGGCTTACCTAAGTATACAAATAATATCAAAGGAAGTTGCAGATGGAAGTCTATTCTCTCTTGATCATCTCCGTTGAATATATGAGAACTAAGCAAAGAAATACTGAAGTATTTTAGGAAAAGAGACGTTAACAATAGCTCCTATAACAGAAATGAAAAAAAAGTGGAAAGAGTCTATAGTCCAGGATAAAGTGCTGTGTTGAGAAGGATACTATACCAGAAGTAAGAAAGCTGATATGGTGTGGAGAGACGGAAGGAGACGGCAGAATGAGAAAAATGTGAAAAACGGCGGAAAACAATAACGGACGAAGTGGAAGTGAAGTTGGGAGAAAAATGTTCAAATGTGTGTGAAATCTTATGGGACTTAACTGCTAAGGTTATCAGTCCCTAAGCTTACACACTATTTAACCTAAATTATCCTAAGGACAAACACAGACGCCCATGCCCGAGGGAGGACTCGAACCTCCGCCGCAACCAGCCGCACATGAAGTTGGAACATGACAATTTACCTAACAGAGAACTAAAAAGCTTGTAAAAAAACTACTGTAATAAAGAGGAAGGAATATTATATTTAACGTGTCATAGATCATAAAGTCCTTAGATAATGAGCACTAGGAAGGATTTCGGCTGTATCTTTTTCAAAGAAATTATTCCAGCACACCCCTGAGTTGATTGACAAAAATCACGGAAACCTAACTCACAATGTCCAGTCAAGAATTTGATCTCAGCTCCGCCTAAATACGAGTCCAACTCCTTAACCACTGCATCATCTCGCATTATCGGACGTCACTCGATTGGGAAACAGCGGCTCAGACTTACCTGTGTCATCTTCCTTTCGTAAGTTTTACGATCCGGTGTTATCTTGACACTCCTACAATAAACCCCAAATAATTCGGCTTTAGTGGATGTACTATATGAGCTGTGAGAGACAATACTGAAGTCACTTTCTCCTTTTAGTGTCCGGTCGAATAACTGCTTCAGATAGGACAATCAATTCACCATTTTATTCTGCTAATTCACTTGACAGGTTTTTGAATTAGCGTTGCAACGAAAAATCACAATGTTTTAAAAATGTAAGCTGCTCTCAAAAAATAGATGTTCAAAAACTGCGAGTGAATTCGTGCGAATAAATACGTTCAGTGCAGCCACGATATTGATTTCCAATGATTGGTGGTTGATATGAATGCTGCTGGTTGTATTTCACATTTTATCGTCAGGTGACGATGACACGTGTTACAACCCTTGCAAACCTTTTCAGCTCCTAGTTTGCCGGAGCGCTGGAGGCTTTAAATGAGATGCATTGAGCGAACTGGGGACTGCAATGTATCAATGTCATTTTCCATTGGCCACTTATCGATCTGTGCTTATCAGAACTTATCCATCGTGATTTACCGGCAATGCGCGCGGCAAATACGCACTCTGTACGTGCGCGCACGCAAAAAGGATTGCAGACCCGACACTAATACGGCCGTGGTCAGCCATAATATATTGCTGCAGATTCTTGCCACATTTTCCATGTTATTTCACGTGTCCAAATATAATCATAAACCCTGCGGAAACGCTAGCCTCACTTTTTGCGGTTTCACAGCGCAGCTGCGCCGATTCAGCTTTTCGGGGACTTTTCCTGCATCCGTGCAAACGCACATTGACATAGCTCGGCGTTAAAGCATACAATGCGGCCCCCTCGCTTGCATCCTGGAACAACTGTATGTAGTTACTCCGTTACCATTCCTAGCCGTCTTTGGTTTCACCTCACTGGCTCGAAATCTAAGTTTGAAGTTTCTGCACAAATTTATGTTTTGACGGGTTTATTTTATCGTCTCTTGTGCAAGCAAAATTTACTATATTTATTTACTCGGTATACGTCTCACATTTTACTTCAACAGACATTATTAGTGAGTTGCAATATGAAGTAAGAAAATAACTACAGAAAGCCGTGCACAAATACAATGTAATTTCAATCTACCGATAGTGCAACTGAACATAAGAACTAAACTGCTACGGTATAAGTAAACATCGGAAACCAGACCTGTACAAAAGACGATAATGTAAACTCAGCGAATTATATGAGATTTCAAGAGGAAGGCAATAATTAAGACTTTTTATACCACAATATTCCCTCACTCTTTAAATGAAACAAAACTACCAAGAATATTAACATAATCTTCACATTAGAATTTCAGAAAATATGCACAGTAGGCAATTTTTAATTGTTTTTAGTTTTTTGTTGGGTAACGCGGATCATGTTGCAACTTAATTCTACTTCTTTCGTTGTTTCCCGCCATTTCTCGTCCTTTTTCATTCTGCTGTCTCCTTCCGTCTTTCTATACTGAACCAGATTTCTCCCTTCTGCCATCGTATCCTTCTAAGGCAATACGTTATTCTTGAATATTTCATTTCTTTTATCCAAGCTATTGTTACTTCCTCTTTTCCTGAATCTGTTCTCATGCATTCTACAAATTCAAATGGCTCTGAGCACTATGGGACTTAACATCTATGGTCATCAGTCCCCTAGAACTTAGAACTACTTAAACCTAACTAACCTAAGGACATCACACAACACCCAGTCATCACGAGGCAGAGAAAATCCCTGACCCCGCCGGGAATCGAATCCGGGAACCTGGGCGTGGGAAGCGAGAACGCTACCGCACGACCACGAGCTGCGGACTGCATTCTACAAAGACGACCGAGAAAGAAAAGTCTCGACTAGGCCATGTCATTTGATATTATTTGTACACTTAAGCAAATTTCCTCTTAATTTCTTATTTTCCATCATTCTTTTTTCTTCATATTCCGAAATTATTTTTGTATCATCACATGAGTGTTTTCCCTGTTAGCTGTGAATTAACGTATTCTAATTTATGTACGCTGTTTTTTTTGTATACTCAGTGTTTAAAATTATATGTTGGAAATTGGCATACTCCGTACCAAAAGCTTATTATCATTACCAGAATTAAAGCCATAAACAGAATTTTTGATTAATAGCGCAATTTGCAATATTTAAATTTGTAAGATTCTCAAAATTTGTTCTTTACAGTAATTATTATTACAGAGTATGAATGGTGTTTCCATTACTGGTATTTAAACTCTGATTGTTCCAAGTTAAGTAAAGAATGTACCTTTCACCTCGAAGAAAATGAAGACATTAGGGAAGGGATAACTACAGAGGTCAAGCAACGATTAACAGAAGAATCAACTTTCTTAAAGAACTGTCCCGACCGTCAGCGGGTCTGAGTTAAAGAAGCGAATGTAACGCTCAGCCTCACAGCTAATGTACAGGGGTTGGATAAAAATATGGAAACACTGCGGAAAATGCGTGCATGACCATAAAAACAGATGAAAGCCAAGCCTGCAGTTTGCGCTGTTGTATTTGACCACGAATGGTACCTGATTAATATCCTCAGTACGTTGCAAGTGTCAGCTGTGGTCAGAACAATGTTCTGTGCAGTCGTGAGTGCATTATGTCGGAGCTAAGTGAATACAAACGTGGCCAAACTGGTGGTGCTCGTATGATGTGAGCTTCCGTAACCAAAGGAGCCGCAGTGTTTAGTGTTCCAAACGCATCACATCGAAGGTTTATATCGTATACCGGGATAGCGAAGAATCGTCATCCGCTACGTCACAACGCGGACGAATGTGTGTGTTGAGTGATCGTAGCGGACGGTCATAGAAGAGGATCTTGGCGAAAAATTAGAGGACGACAGCTGCCAAACTGACTGAGGAAATGAATGTTGCACTAGTGGCCCTTGCCAGAACCGAAACAACATGAAGGGAGCTCCATAAGCTGCGAATTGCATGAAGAGCTGGAATTTCAAACACACTCATCAGTGATGCAGATGCCCGTAACAGGAAAACGTCGTCCCGAATCTATAAAAACTAAACTATGGGCCAATGGAAGAACGTTATTTGGTAGAATGAATCTTGTTTCACACTGTTTCCAACTTCTGACCGAGTTTATATCCCATGAGTGGAACATGGCTGGTGTTTGGTGACGATTTGGAAAACTATATCGTGATATTTCATGGGCCCCATGGTTACCCTGCAAGGACGATTTTCTGTCAAGGATTATGAGACATTTTTGGCCCATGCCATGATATATTTGTTCCCCAACGGTGATGTTGTGTTCCAAGACAAGCTCCCGTTCACACAGCTTGCATAACCCAGGTCTGATTTTGTGACCACGAGGAGGAAATGTTGCATCTCGCCTTGCCACCACAGTAAGGAAGGGTGAGAGATCGCTATCCACCTATGGCATCGTTACCTGAGATTTCCATTATTTTGTAGGAAGAGTGGTGTCAGATTCATTCCGAACGGACTGTAATTTGTTTTGAATGCCAACCGTTTTCTTACGCCGTATTTGGAATGTTAATTTGTTGTATTTGTGGTGTTTCCATATTAGTATCCACCCCTTGCACGTTTGGTAAGTCTGCGTTTCTTCACTGTGGTATCTTTTACTTACGTTTTACGTAGTTGTCTTTTTCGCGACTTTTGGTCGACTTGTGCCATATAGATCATTTCGAAGAGTGATTTCAGAAAGTAATCTTCTCAGAAGAGTGTTAGAAAGGCGGTATCACTGCTGCCCATTTGTCATTCGTACTAGCGCCTTGATTGTTTTAGCTAAGTTATTTAATATGAATTCCGAGTTTTGTCGTCCTCGTTTACGTTCGGACAAGCAGCATACGATGTGCTTCTGTCCAAGTTACTCTTAATTTGTTTTGATTTGTTGTCATTCATCCTTCGATAAGTTTGGTCTCTTCATCACACATTGATTTCGCAACTAAATAATTGTTTACTATTTCATATGTTCCGCTTTCCCAAACTATCAGTTACGTTCTCAGATGACTTAATTCTTCCGTGAAGCATTTCTTTGGCTTGTTTATTTTATGGTTAACTGATTTATCTGTCTCAAAGCGAATGGAACGTAGATTCTCTTAACTATATTGAATTATGATCTTCTTCTTTCCGAAGAAACTCATTTTGGATAAAGAATGATCTCGAATATGTTAATGCCACTTCCTAATATATTTGTATTTCATTGCTCCTCTCCAAGTATAATTTTCTTCTAAATTTACGGACATGCTAGATGTGTGTAGAGATGATGTCTTACAATCCATGTACAGTTTAATGTACTTGCTTTTGCTTTTTTCGCTTACATTCCACGCTACTTATTGCGAATATTTTTGGCTAGATCTACAGTGCATACTTTCAAACACGTTTAGAAGGTTTAACTAATTTCCTGTTAATAATCACATTGATCACATGACGGGTTTATGATTCAGTAAAACCTTATTGGGCGTCCAGCCGATTTGTTAAATATGTACTAGATCTCAAAGTATTAGACACATATAAAGACGACGAGAAAATGTTTGAGAAACGTATGTATCTGAAGATGGTTGCTGAGACCTCAAAATATCCCGTACAACTGCATAAAAACAACGTTATTCCTAACAGGAAGTGAAATTCACGTAATTCATCTCAGTCGACTACAATCGGAATTCATGGAAACCTTAAACAGAAACAGAACTTTGCATCCCGAGTGTACACTGAGCGTCTTAACGTTGTCTCCGCCTCGTATCATACATCTAATGTTTTATTTCATATGCGTGCAATGCAAGTATATTTTACTTTGTTTCTCAATACCAAACGGTTACATTACTCACGGATATAACGCCTTGGAGGTGGGGAATGTGGTGGCTGAATTCTTGTGCTAGCTAAAAAGCTAATCTTTTCCCTATTGCAGCTCTGACTCTTAGTTTATTGCAATATACGTAGTGTCTCAGTAATACGTCTACAAACTTTGGGAGCGGGTTCCTCACATCAAAATAAAAACAAAAGATCAAATGAACAAAAGTGTGAAAACATTTGTTTCTGGGTTGTTAACAGGAGTTTGCGTTTAACGCGTTTCGAAGCAAAATTCAAAAACAGATGTTTGCAAGCAAAAATTAAAGTTTATTTTGTTAAATGGTCTAGTGATATTGTCAACGCAAATCAGTTGCCTAATGCACCCACTGTGTCCACGACGACGATGCGTTCCTATGCAAACACATTTGTATGCACATTGAACGTTTCACATGTGTAACAGTAGTGAGTCATCTGACAATATTCTGTTCAAAAGCGACAGCATACTCATTTATTAAAATATATGGTCGCGTGAGTTGTAATAAATGTGAGGTTATACGACTTCTTCAAAACGGAATATATGGTCACGTGAATGGTAATAAATGTGAGGTTGCATGACGGATTCAAAACGCATTCCAAACAAATAAAGTCAAATCACCCAATGTTTGTCATACTTTATGGAAAAATTATTGAGAAAAGTAATGCCTATGATTTTTTATGCGAAAATCCTTAAAATTTTTCAAACAGAACAAAAGTTATTAACATTCTTAGTCTTTATTCTTCACGTCTACGTATTTATTTCTTAGCGTAGTTTCCCTGGCGACGAGCACCTTTCTTCCAACGGAGACCAGTTTGTTGATACCGTCACTGTAGAATGTTCGACTTTTTTGACGGAGCCACTACCTCATCTCTGGTTGCACCACTTCATCACTATCAAAGGGAAGTTCTCGAAGTTGTTCTTTAAGTTTTGGAAACAGATGAAGGTCGGAACTGTATGGAGGATAATCGGTGACAATGAATCCAAGGCGTCGGATTGTTGCCGATGTCGCAGCGCTCGTGTGTGGTCTTGCATTTCACGCTGAAGGAGGCGGTGCTCCATGTGTGGACGAACTCCTCGAATTCGAAACTTAGTTACTAGCACGCTGTTTCCCACCCACCGACGTAGTTACGTTGCATATCGCTGTGGTACAAACTACAATTTGGACCCCGCTAGCGGCGGAGGGCTGTAAAGATGTAGACAGGAGGAATTAAGATGTAGAATGTTAATAACGTCTGTTTTGTTTAATAAGCTTTAAGAGTTTTCACATGAAAAATTCTGAGGAATTACTTTTCAGCACTCCCTCGTATTTTCAGTGTTGTTTCAAATGGATCAACATTCGGAACAGTTGGATTACAGTATTTTCACTGCGAACACTTACAGGAACACTAATTCAGGACAGACATCAGCAGCAGTTTAAGATTAAAGTGAGAGCTGGCAATGACTGTCTAGTAGACCCATATGTTCTCGCAGCACGTGATACAGTTTCTGTGTACAAAACCTTTATTCAGAATACTTCCAGGCATGCTAAAGGTCATGCCCATGCAAATATGAGGAAGAGTTTGATTTATGCGTGATAGGGCTCCAACACATTTCAGTCACATTGTTCGATATGTACCTCATGATATTAACCACGAAAGACGATTAGTCAGAGGAGGACTAGTTTTCTATCTTGTACTTTCCCCACACTCACTGTTTGTGTTACTATTACGTAAAGAAGCTAAAAGTAACTGATCCTGATTTTTCTTTCATTTTCTAATTCTCTGGTTTCAAGTTTAAGTATTGATTTCATACGTCATATAGACTTTCGGCCATTTTTGCAGCTTTTCTCACAATTATAGGCGATTTTCTGGATATTTCTCCATTTATGCCTCAACAAACAAAAATGAAGTAGTTAAGAAGTACAGAACAGTCACACACAGTACTTGGAATTAATTGGTTAGACTGAGGTGACGTCAAGAAGATCATTCAGCTACAGATACACAATGAACAAATACTCTTCATGTTCGATCCGTGCAAAGCAAGACAATTTCGCAAAAAAATCTAAACGTAACATAATTGTCCTCTTAGGAACATACGTTTTGTCTCAATGAGACGTAATTCCTTCCCCTGTCGTCACTTTAATTTTGTATTCTACGATGACGTAAAATAGCTCTAAATAAATAGTTACGGCAAGTTAAAACTATGTGGGTGCCCATGACTCGAACCCAGATCTGAAAAGTTGAAGCATTAGGTTGGTCCGTTTGTTGTGCTTAGAAAACGCAACTGATGGCGCACTGCCAGTGGAATACACGCGGATTCGGGTTTAGATACCCGCCCAACATACAGCCTTAACTTGTGGCACATGTTAATTGCAATTCATTCCTTACAAACTAAAACTGTCATCAGCCTGAAGGTTGATCTGGACATCACTGTGCTTTACTGGGCATGGTCCTATTAGGCCTACGAATTGACCAATCCAGTCTGTTATAGGGGCACCAACAATATTACGTGCACACAGAATGACGGTGCAGCTAGACATCTTTTTCACAATAACAGTCGTTGACAGATATGAAAGAAATGGTAAGTCGCAGATAAAAATCCAAAGATTGGCCGGTGATCGAATTTCATACATCTGGATGTGCAGTCTTACACGTTAGGGATGCGAAAAAACGACCGGTTAAATTCGGTATCTGTAGCTTAGTTCTGAATAACCGGCGTTTTCCGGTATTTGTTTTGTCTCGGTTATAACAGGTGTTTTTATTTTTGACGAATGACTGGGCAAAAAAAAAGAAAAACGAAAAATCAGTTAGCCACAGTAGCAGTCACAAAATTTTTCGTTTTTAAATAAGCCTTTTTTAAGAACATTTAATTTTTACTTGTAAAATTTGCATTTCTTTGAAGTACTGCATTACTATAGAAAACGGAAAAACCGATCGGTGCTGTTTTAATAACAATGCCGACAGAAACGAGCAACAAACACATGACATAAGAATTGGTATAGCATTGCTGAGACAATTTTTTACCTGTTACCATGTGGCGTGGAAACTGTTAGATGGCACGCGTGTAAATGCGGTGTACGAGGCTTGCCCCATCTTGTCTATATGGCAGTTTTTCACCGTCGTCGTAGAACTACAGAATGACACCATCCCTAGTCTAGAAGTATTTTGCAAAGTGCGGTATCAGTGATGTAAATGCTCCATTTGCCTTAAAATATTAAAGAAGGGAAGGCCCCCAATAAACTTTTGACATAATATAAGGAGAAAACTTAAAACTTAACAGTTCATTCATAGTTTACAATAAAATAGAAAGCAGCTGATCTACTGCCTGCATCTACATGACGTGCCCATATCTACTTATAGCTCTTGAAAACGGACAAATTAACAGGAAAAATAGAGTCCTTCATCCTTTGTCTTCACCCAACGCTGACTTTGCATAGTGTCCAAATAGTGCTATGATCTCCGATTACGACACGATTTTTGAGCACAGTTTAAAAATATATAATCAGTAGTAGAATTTGGTGTTTTTTTTTGTAGTAGTCAAGGAGTTATCACCTTTCGAGGAAAACAGTGAACAGTGGACGGTCTAAGTTTTCTTTCCAACTACATCTACATCTACGTGATTACTCTGCTATTAACAATAAAGTGCCTAGCATAGGGTTCAGTGAACCGCCTTCAAGCTGTCTCTCTACCGTTCCACTCTCGAACGGCAGGCGGGAAAAACGAGCAATTAAATTTTTCTGTGCGAGCTCTGATTTTTCTTATTTTATCGTTATGGTCATTTCTCTCTATGTAGGTGGGTGCCAACAGAATGTTTTTTTCAATCGGAAGAGAAAACTGGTGATTGAAATTTCATGAGAAGATCCTGTCGTAACGAAAAACGCCCTTGTTTTAATGATTGCCACTCCAATTCACGTATCATGTCTGTGGCACTATCTCTCCTATTTCGCGACAGTACAAAACGAGCCACCCTTCTTTGAACTTTTTCGATGTCATCCGTCAGTCCCACCTGATGCGGATCCCACACAGTACTGCAATAGTCCAGAACAGTAGTCCAGAATAGTAGACTTCTTGAACCTTCTTAGTGTTCTGCCAATGAATCGCAGTCTTTGGTTTGCTCTACCCACAATATTATCTATGTGATCGTTCCAATTTAGGTTATTTGTAATTTTAATCCCTAAGTATTTAGTTGAATTTACAGCCTTAAGATTTGAGTGACTTATCGCGCAATCGAAATTTAGAGGATTTCTTTTAGTACTCATATGAATAACTTCACACTTTTCTTTATTCAGGGTCAATTGCCACTTTTCGCACCATACTGATATCTTATCTACAACATTTTGCAAATCGTTTTGGTCATCTGACGACTTTACAAGGGAGTAAATGATAGCATCATCTTCAAACAATGTAAGACGGCTACTCAGATTGTCTCCTATGTCGTTCATGTAGATCAGAAACAATAGGGGGCCTATAACACTTCCTTGGGAAACCCCGGATATTACTTCTGTTTTATTCGACGACTTTCCGTCTATTACTGCGAACTGTGACCTTTCTGACAGGAAATCACGAATCCAGTGGTACAACTGAGGCGCTATTCCATAGGCACGCAGTTTGTATAGAAGACGCTTGTGAGGAACGGTGTCGAAAGCCTTCTGGAAATCTAAAAATATGGAATCAATTTGACATCCCCTGCCGATAGCACCCATTACTTCATGAGTATAAAGAGCTAGTTGTTTTCACAAGAACGTTGCTTTCTGAATCCGTGCTGACTATGTGTCAATAAATCGTTTTCTTCGAGGTAATTCATAATGTTCGAACACAGTATATGTTCCAAAACCCTACTGCAAATCGACGTTAATGATATGGGCCTGTAATTCAGCGGATAACTCCTATTTCCCCTTTTTGGGTATTGGTGTGACTTGAACAATTTTCCAGTCTTTAGGTACGGAACTTTCTGTGAGCGAGCGGTTGTATGTAACTGCTAAATTTGGAGCTACTGTATTAGCGTGCTCTGACAGGATCCTGACTGGTATACAATCTGGACCGGAGGCCTTGCCTTTATTAAGTGATTTAAGCTGCTTTGCTACACCGAGGATATCTGTTTCTACGTTTCTCATCTTAGCAGTTGTTCTTGATTGGAATACAGGAATATTTATTTCGTCTTCTTTGGTGAAGGAGCTTCGGAAAACCGTGTTTAATAACTCTGCTTTAGTAGCACTGCCATCAGTGACCTCACCGTTGTTATCGCGCCGTAAAGGTATTTATTGCGTCGTGCCACTGGTGTGCATTATGTATGACCAAAATCTCTTTGGGTTTTCTGCCAGATTTCCCTACTTCAAAAATAGGTTTTCCGTGTCCATTGATGCAGAAACAAAAATGGTTCAAATGGCTCTGAGTACTATGGGACTTAACATCTGAGGTCATCAGTCCCCTAGAACTTAGAACTACTTAAACCTAACTAACCTAAGGACATCACACACATCCATGCCCGAGGCAGGATTCGAACCTGCGACCGTAGCGGTCTCGCGGTTCCAGACTGAAGCGCCTAGAACCGCACGGCCAGATTTCCCTACTTGATTTAATAATTTGAATCCTTGTGTCTTGGAATTGAGAGCGTAAAATTTTTCAGTCTTTGTTCGATTTCTACGTTTATTACAGGAAATAATAGTAATAAAAAAAACAAAAATAGGTTATTTCTGAAACCGGTTATTTTGAGTGGTTTTAGCAGGCCGGTTAAACTGGTGTTTTAAAAAAATAATACAGCCGAAAACCAGTTGTTTCAGCGATAACCGCATCCCTATGACACCTAACCACTGAGCCATCGAAAGCAAAAATTCTGTTTGAGTAGTAACTCGATCTCTGACAGAGAACTCCTTTCGGAGAGCTGTAGCTGGTACGTTAAAGTGCGTAGGTCATCGACTGTGTACTGTCTCAGGTTCTGCCCGAGATTTCCCTGCCGAGCGGATTTCTTGGCCGTTTGCTCACTGGCACAGGAGAGTTATATGTATCAGGCGACATCCCCGTGTAGCGCTACACCGCGAACTGTTTTATTCATAGCTGCTCGGCCGAAGTGATTCGAGCGTGTCGCGCACAATTTTATTAGGGCGTTTGCTCGCGCCGCCGGCGTATGATGCATCGGCGGTGTGTGAAGTGCTTTGTATTCATGACAGGCGGCCCTAATCTGCACGCCCCTCCCGCGGGTCCCACAGACATGCCTGCAACCGCTTTGCTAAGCTCCTCACTGATTCTTCCGCCTGCCATTACGGTAGCACTCCGTCTCAGAATCTGTAAGTGGAGCCGACGATAAGTGGGATCCTGTCAGCCATTTGCTCGCCTCGAGGGCAGTCTGGGTATCACTCAGCGTTCCCAGCTCCGATCCCCTCAAGTGCGGCCTTTGCCCCTGGCACCGGAATTATGAGCCTATCGCTGTTCTGCGAGACGATTGTGGTTGAATTTACAGATCAGAACACAAAGGAAACAATGCAATTGCCAGCTAGTCAATTGTCTTGCCTAATGCGGATAAACTAGTGGTTACCAACGTGCCGATAATTACCTCGTGGGGAGAAAACATATTCTAATGTGATGTACCCACTTTCCATCTGGTATTCTCATCCATGTTGTTCCTGCACACTTTCAGTGTGATATACGCTCCTCCCATCAGGCATACGTATTATCTATGTTGTTCCTGAACACTGTACGATTTGATCCACGTATCTTCCATCAGGTATCGTCAACCATATTTCTCCTTCACATTATCTAAAGTCGTCTACCCAAATCTATGAGATACACCTATCTAAATTGTTCTTGCACATTTTATGATGTGAGCTACCCACCTTTCAACATGTATACTCATTCGTGTTATTCGAAAATATATTGTAACCATGCTCCTCCCCCATATTTTTTATCGTGGTCTACCCACTGTCCAACGAGCATATAGTGGTGTTCCTGGATATATTCCAACATGATTTATCCACCTTGCATCACATATACTCATCCATGTTGCTCCAACATATTTTATAACTTCATCTACCCACGCCGGCCGAGGTGGCCGAGCGGTTATAGGCGCTACAGCCTGGAACCGCGCGACCGCTACGGTCGCAGGTTCGAATCCTGCCTCGGACATGGATGTGCGTGATGTCCTTAGGTTAGTTAGGTTTAAGTAGTTCTAAGTTCTAGGGGACTGATGACCTCAGAAGTTAAGTCCCATAGTGCTCAGAGCCATTTGAACCATCTACCCACCTCCCATCCTGTCTCCACAACGATGTTACGTCTCCATATTTTCTAATGTGATCTATCCACCTTCATTCATGTATCCTCATCCATGATGCTCCTGCATATTATTTTTACAATGTTTTCTATTCACCTTCCGCCAAATATCTCCAATCATGTTGCTTCTGAATACTTTTTAATGTGATCTGCCTAATTCCCTTTGAGGCATATTCATCTACGTTGTTCCTGCACATATTATGATGTGATCTATCCACTTTCTATCATTTATACTCATTCATTTTGCTCTTTCATATATTCTAAGGTGATTTTACCACTATCCATCAGGTATACTCATCCATGGTCTTCCTGCATGTATTTAATGTGATTTACCCACCTTCCATCTGGCATCATGTTCGAACGGTTCACATGGCTCTGTGGGACGTAACATCTGAGGTCATCAGTCCCCTATAACTTAGAACTACTTAATCCTAACTAATCTAAGGACATCACACACATCCATGCCCGAGGCGGGAGTCGAACCTGCGACCGTAGCAGTCGCGCGGTTCCGGACTGAAGCGCCTAGAACCGCTCTGTCACCGTGGCCGGCTGACATCATGTTGATCCCACGTATTTTCTAATGTGATTTCCTGACATTCATTCAGGTGTCCTCAGCTGAGGCACTCCTCCATATTTTCTAATCTGATCTGTGCCCCTTCCATTTGGTGGACACGTTCTTTACTTGTTTCGTGGAACCATTAAAGAACTTCATCTGGCCATCTTCCTGGCTTCATGCAGAGTCCACGTTTTTTATTCCCAGTACAGTCATAATCACGCCTTCCACTCTAGTCTCTTCCCTGACCCATTTTTTCGTTTTCCTGTCTATGTTAGTAATTTTCAGCATACATCTTACATCAGTCGCTAGAAAATTGTCAATTTTTGAATAATTGTCACATTACAAATGTATGTCTCACTGCTATAAATCGAAGCTATTAATACACCTGGATTCACAATAGAAGCATCGTTTTGGAAATTTCTTTAGTGCACCAAAATCATTTAAGACCACATATACACTTCTGAGTATTTCTTTTGCTGTCCATCCAGTATACATAGTCATTATTTGTCAATAGTAATAAACTGAAATATCATCTATTTTCCTGATTTCAAAGATCGACAACTATATATCTAGATTCTAAGGTCATTTTCAGTTAACGGAGGCATATTTCAGACACTGAAACTCGAGAGGAAGTACAGTTTCTTGGATTCTGCAGAGAAAACGCAGTTAAAACATATTCAGGTAGGAGAAAAGTAGCATTATTTTGGCCAAAGGTCGGTAGCTAGCATTCCCTATTATCGCAATGACTTTCAAGAATATTGATTTCCTTCGCCATGACTTACAGGTATGAATTTAGAATTTCAACAGCTGAAACAGTGAAAATAAAAGCGAGTACCTGAATGATCTTGGAGAATGACTTCCGATGTTCATTGGTCTACACCAGACCAAATATAAAAAATGTATTGTTAGAAAGAAGCTCTGCTAACCCCGTTATTGGCTTATAATTCCTTTATTTTGTACAAAAATTTACAAAAGCACATGAGTTTCATTTGTTTGAAAGCTAAGAAAGTACTGTTTAGCTTCATGGGTTGTGAGTGTATGTGATGTTATTGGAATGATTACCTAATTGGTCAGATTTACAAAGAAGTTGGCAATACGAGACCACTTATAAGCACGACGCTGCACGTCTTCTGGCCTGGATGGGTGCGCTGATTCCGTTGGTAAGGATTTCCATAAAGCCGTTCAATCCTCTCCTGAGGCAAGATAGCCGATAACTGTTGTAACTGAATATCCTGGATATTGACACCGGGACGGAGCTGACTTCCGATGTGTTCCCACACGTGCACTAACGGGGGCAGATCTGAATATCTTGTTGGCTACTAGAGTTTCTCAACATCACGCAGACACTTCATAGAGACAAAAGCTATGTGCGGACGGGCATTGTTCCATTGAAAAATGGCATCACGGTACTGATACATGAGAAAAAAAATGGAAATGCCGTGTGGCTAGGGCCTCCCGTCGGTTAGACCGTTCGCCTGGTGCAAGTCTTTCGAGTCGACGCCACTTCGGCGACTTGCGTGTCGGTGGGGATGAAATGATGATGAAAGACACACAACACCCAGTCATCACGAGGCAGAGAAAATCCCTGGCCCCGCCGGGAATCGAACCCGGGACCCCGTGCGCGGGAAGCGAGAACGCTACCGCAAGACCACGGGCTGCGGACTGATGCATGAGAAGTAACTCGTGAGGACCCAGGATGCACGTGACATATCGTTGTGCCGTCAACGTTCCCTCAGTCACTACCAACTGTGACCTGAAGTTATCCCCATGCCAGGTGTAACACAGCTGTTCCTCTCCAAAACATTGGACGAATGTAACCTCTCCGCCGGCGACATTCATACTACGACTGTTGATATTTTAAAAAAATATCCGATACATCAATATTTAATAATAATAATTATTGGCCTTCAATATATCGAAAAAATTCGGCTGCACATTGTAGATATACTGCCACTTTTAGAACTGTTTGTTCAAGTATTGATTTATTGTTATACACTCCTGGAAATGGAAAAAAGAACACATTGACACCGGTGTGTCAGACCCACCATACTTGCTCCGGACACTGCGAGAGGGCTGTACAAGCAATGATCACACGCACGGCACAGCGGACACACCAGGAACCGCGGTGTTGGCCGTCGAATGGCGCTAGCTGCGCAGCATTTGTGCACCGCCGCCGTCAGTGTCAGCCGGTTTGCCGTGGCAAACGGAGCTCCATCGCAGTCTTTAACACTGGTAGCATGCCGCGACAGCGTGGACGTGAACCGTATGTGCAGTTGACGGACTTTGAGCGAGGGCGTATAGTGGGCATGCGGGAGGCCGGGTGGACGTACCGCCGAATTGCTCAACACGTGGGGCGTGAGGTCTCCACAGTACATCGATGTTGTCGCCAGTGGTCGGCGGAAGGTGCACGTGCCCGTCGACCTGGGACCGGACCGCAGCGACGCACGGATGCACGCCAAGACCGTAGGATCCTACGCAGTGCCGTAGGGGACCGCACCGCCACTTCCCAGCAAATTAGGGACACTGTTGCTCCTGGGGTATCGGCGAGGACCATTCGCAACCGTCTCCATGAAGCTGGGCTACGGTCCCGCACACCGTTAGGCCGTCTTCCGCTCACGCCCCAACATCGTGCAGCCCGCCTCCAGTGGTGTCGCGACAGGCGTGAATGGAGGGACGAATGGAGACGTGTCGTCTTCAGCGATGAGAGTCGCTTCTGCCTTGGTGCCAATGATGGTCGTATGCGTGTTTGGCGCCGTGCAGGTGAGCGCCACAATCAGGACTGCATACGACCGAGGCACACAGGGCCAACACCCGGCATCATCGTGTGGGGAGCGATCTCCTACACTGGCCGTACACCACTGGTGATCGTCGAGGGGACACTGAATAGTGCACGGTACATCCAAACCGTCATCGAACCCATCGTTCTACCATTCCTAGACCGGCAACGGAACTTGCTGTTCCAACAGGACAATGCACGTCCGCATGTATCCCGTGCCACCAAACGTGCTCTAGAAGGTGTAAGTCAACTACCCTGGCCAGCAAGATCTCCGGATCTGTCCCCCATTGAGCATGTTTGGGACTGGATGAAGCGTCGTCTCACGCGGTCTGCACGTCCAGCACGAACGCTGGTCCAACTGAGGCGCCAGGTGGAAATGGCATGGCAAGCCGTTCCACAGGACTACATCCAGCATCTCTACGATCGTCTCCATGGGAGAATAGCAGCCTGCATTGCTGCGAAAGGTGGATATACACTGTACTAGTGCCGACATTGTGCATGCTCTGTTGCCTGTGTCTATGTGCCTGTGGTTCTGTCAGTGTGATCATGTGATGTATCTGACCCCAGGAATGTGTCAATAAAGTTTCCCCTTCCTGGGACAATGAATTCACGGTGTTCTTATTTCAATTTCCAGGAGTGTATATTCTGTGCATCAACAAGCTAGCAACCTGCTTGTCCCCCTCAGAGCAAGAATTGGAAGGAAAACGATGCACGTTCACGCCTGGCGATAACCACTTTACTCAAATTCAAATGTGTGTGAAATCTTATGGGACTTAACTGCTAAGGTCATCAGTCCCTAAGCTTACATACTACTTAACCTAAATTATTCTAAGGACAAACACACACACCCATGCCCGAGGGAGGAATCGAACCTCCGCCGGGACCAGCCGCACAGACCATGACTGCAGCGCCTGAGACCGCTCGGCTAATCCCGTGCGGCTAACCACTTTATTAACAAGGGTAACAGCAGGTAAGTGGCACAATAAAAGGTGTCCGATGGATCCGTCGTTCGGTTTTGTCACATATCGAATTTGTCTGGAGCACTTCATTTTGACTTCCCTGTCTTTTTCTTTTTTTCATTTCTGCAAGCGACTTAGCAGTTGCAGTGCCAAAATTGCGTGGTGAAATTAAACGTTGCAGTTTCTGCAGGTAGCGCCGAGCGCTGAATACGTCAACATTTCACCTCACACCTCTCCGAACACAGGAAAAAGTAAACTGTTTTTGAAGAATGCTGATGTGAAGAAATAGCACACTAGCTGCTTGGATAATTGTTTTCCTATTGCTTCACAGCGGTTATCTTGTTATTCCATTCACACAACCCCCCCCCCCTCACCCCACACCCCCGCTGCCACCGTGCAATCGGACTTGTTCTTTGTGCCATCTGTTCTGGCCGGCCGCGGTGGCCGTGCGGTTCTGGCGCTGCAGTCCGGAACCGCGGGACTGCTACGGTCGCAGGTTCGAATCCTGCCTCGGGCATGGGTGTGTGTGATGTCCTTAGGTTAGTTAGGTTTAAGTAGTTCTAAGTTCTAGGGGACTTATGACCTGCCGGCCGAAGTGGCCGAGCAGTTCTAGGCGCTACAGTCTGGAACCGCGTGACCGCTACGGTCGCAGGTTCGAATCCTGCCTGGGGCATGGATGTGTCTGATGTCCTTAGGTTAGTTAGGTTTAAGTAGTTCTAAGTTCTAGGGGACTGATGACCTCAGCAGTTAAGTCCCATAGTGCTCAGAGCCATTTGAACCATTTGAACTTATGACCTAAGCTGTTGAGTCCCATAGTGCTCAGAGCCATTTGAACCATTTTGCCATCTGTTCTTGCTTCACACAGTCAAAAGGAAGACTGGACTTGATGAAAGCTCAAAAAGTAGCAAGACTCCTTCACACACTGGAAATAAAATTATACTCTACTGTAATTTCAAAAGAACAACTCCAAATATTTATAGAAAAATTTCGAAAAAAATATAATATACAATAAAAGTATCGGCATTCGAAATAGCCATTTCGATATCTGTATATCGATATATCGGTGAAAAAGATATCACCGCCTATTTTTTGGAAAAATATCGATATATCTATATCACATCAACAGCCTTAGTTTACACGGGGTAGTGTAGAACTGTTATCCATCGCTGAACACATTGCGACGCCATTCATCGGCAGTCCACGCTTCCCGGTCACGGCACCTCTCCAAATGCAGCCAGTGGTGTTGTGGTGTAAACGGCCGCCGCGCGGGATTAGCCGAGCGGTCTCGGGCGCTGCAGTCACGGACTGTGCGGCTGGTCCTGGCGGAGGTTCGAGTCCTCCCTCGGGAATGGGTGTGTGTGTTTGTCCTTAGGATAATTTAGGTTAAGTAGTGTGTAAGCTTAGGGACTGATGGCCTTAGCAGTTAAGTCCCATAAGATTTCACACACATTTCAACATTTTTTGTTAACGGCCGCCTCTGCCTGAGACGGCAATTCTCTAGCCAGGCTGCTTCTTTACTCCTACCAGTGCAGGTTGACACAGGATATTGCAAGGAGTCCATTACTTGTTCTCGGATGGCAGGCGCAGATGTCAAGGGGTTATGATGTGCCTGAGTGCAGAATATGGCGATCCCCGCTTGTGGTGGTCAGAAGTGATTTACTGGAACCTTGAAGACGATTATGCCTATCCTCGCAATCCCATGCATCCCGATATCGGGTTACTATCGCCTCCGAATATCTCACAAATCTGGATATTGCACGATTCCTTCAGCCGGTCACATGGAGATCCTCAATGAGGCCCCTTTCAAACCCTTTCCCATGTTGATAACGCTGTCTCACACGACTACGTGGCATCTCCGTGTCCTTCACAGTGATTACTCGATGTCTAACGCTGTTGACTACCTTTATAAAACCCACCAGGCCCGGTACCAACGCTCAACACAAAAATACTGATGCACTCTGGTGGGAGTTCTACTTGTCAAAGAGAAATGCGATTCCAATCATTCACATACCCGCTGATGCTTATGTCTACAAAGTTGCATTGAAATTGGACCATGTTTTCTGAGTGCTTCAGTGTTTTTTTCAGGCAGTGTAATATAGTGTCCGATTCTGTAGCGAAGTAGTAAGTTTGCCCGGTAGTCATGCGGAAGAGCCTTGTGTGATTCCCGGTGGGAGAACTGAAAGAGGGTACACTCAGCCTCGTGAGAGTTGCCAAAGGACAGGTAGTCAGCATCGCGCGATCATCAGAGTCTTATCGAGAAATTAGATATTTAATAGGGCGCAGCGTGATCATTGCATGTACAGTCTGTTAAGTAAGAGTGTGCTCGGCATTACACACATATGGTAAAAGATATCTCCTTAGTTCTCTCACAGCCCAATAGAGGCAACCTTTGTCTTTCACGCAATGCCCATAAAGAATATTTGGGGGTGTTCCTCAAAACTGGGTTTCGACAATTTTCATGTGCTTTACACTTTGAATTCACAGAAGATGTTACACATTTGTCAAAGATGTTTGATACTGACTGCCATTCGTTGGTTCATCGATAAGAATGAAGACTGGATACTGTAGGAGAACAATGATCCGAAGCACCGCAGCAGGCTTTGCAGCGACTGGACAAAGGAGGAAGGTGTGCATGTACTGGATTGGCCCTCACAGTCACATGACGCTAAACCTACTGAAAATGTATAGTCTTACGTCAAAAAGAAGTTCCAAGGAAAAAATGTCTTCACTTTAAAACAGCTGTCAATGCAAATTGGACGCATTTGGAAGTCTGTTCCACACGCGCATGCAGAAAACTTGGTTTCCAGCATGCATCGGAGATGCCAAGCAATTATCGACGCTGCGGGTGACTGGACGTATTATAAACTGTGACTGCATTTTTCTTTGTTCGTATATGATGTTGTATGTGTTTTAGTTTGTTGTCAAACGCACTTTTCTACTGATTGCCCCGACCACGATCTTACTTAAGAGACTGTAAATTCTGTGTGATGAAAGATGATATTTTGTAACATTCCTCGAAAAGACACTGTTCCAATTCCTTCAGAGGTATCAGAGAATATAATCAATTGCTGCTCTAACACTAACAGCAATAGCTCGATAACATTAAAATATGGCAATCATGAACACTAGGAATACGCCTTATTTCATCCCCATGCTTACCAAAACAGTCTTCGAAGCTTTGCGTCACTTCACGTCTAAACCTACAACTAATCATATACTCCGCAAGCCTTCATCTAGTGTGCTGTGGAGAGTACTCTGCGTACCATTGTCAGTTCCTCATTTTCTAGTTAGAGTCACGACTGTTGCGCGGGAAGTACGATTGTTGGTGGGCCTCCTTGTGAGCTTAGATCTCTCTAATTTTACCTTCATGGTCTTTCCACGTGATAGGCGTAGGAGAAAGCAATATATTGACCGAGTCTTCTACGAGGATATGCTTTCGGAATTTTGGCTATGTTGTAGCGTCTGCCACTGGAGCTGGATGAACATCCCCGTGACGGTTTCACCCTTACTAAGCGAACCTGTAACGAAACGCGCTGCTCTTCTTTGTATATTCTCTATTTTATCTGTCAGTACTCTATGGTAAGGCTCCCAGACTGAAGACAGTATTCAAATACCTTTCAAACATGACGAAAAACCGAGCGAGGTGGCGCTGTGGTTAGCAACCTGGACTCGCATTCGGGAGGACGACGGTTCAATCCCGCGTCCGGCCATCCTGATTTAGGTTTTCCGCGATTTCCCTAAGTCGCTCCAGGCAAATGCCGGGATGGTTCCTTTGAAAGTGCACGGCCGACTTCCTTCTCCGTCCTTCCCTAATCCGATGAGACCGATGACTTCGCTGTTTGGTCTCCTCCCCCAAACAACCCAACCCAACCCATGACGAAAAATATATGCGCTTCTGGGAAACAATGTCTTCCCCATTGAACAGATATGGTTATTGGAAATGGAGTCATGGACGTTACCAGTTAGCGTTAGCTTCAGTCCTCGGACATGCTTCACAACAGAAGGAATACAGCTTAGATCTCACCCTTCCCTAGCGTTCTCAATAAGTAAGTTCTTTCCGTGGCATTCCACAGAGTAGAAGTTAACGTACGGACATAGTTTTCATTGGTTGGTCGTTAGGTTTTTTGAATTCCTCGCACCAGCGGAACACATTGCTTGCTTTCACCTCTTTTATAGGCGGTTTGGGAACAGCAGTTCCGACACAAATGCTTTGATTATACAGTTCCAGGGCAGTGTTTCACGTTGACAGTACCTGATATTCTCTTGTGTTTATCGGTAAGTTACGTTATCCTGCCCCGTTGTGCTTGGCAGACTAAGTTTTCTCATTGTTGGCTGGGACATCCTACGGGAAGGAGTAAAAACATTCCTTTGGACAGACTCCCGCGATGTTTCGTCTTGACATCCTCCTATAGCCTCGTTAGAAGTTTTCAGATAATACGCTCTTGTGACCGTCTGGTCCTTAGAGTATTATACACTCCTGGAAATTGAAATAAGAACACCGTGAATTCATTGTCCCAGGAAGGGGAAACTTTATTGACACATTCCTGGGGTCAGATACATCACATGATCACACTGACAGAACCACAGGCACATAGACACAGGCAACAGAGCATGCACAATGTCGGCACTAGTACAGTGTATATCCACCTTTCGCAGCAATGCAGGCTGCTATTCTCCCATGGAGACGATCGTAGAGATGCTGGATGTAGTCCTGTGGAACGGCTTGCCATGCCATTTCCACCTGGCGCCTCAGTTGGACCAGCGTTCGTGCTGGACGTGCAGACCGCGTGAGACGACGCTTCATCCAGTCCCAAACATGCTCAATGGGGGACAGATCCGGAGATCTTGCTGGCCAGGGTAGCTGACTTACACCTTCTAGAGCACGTTGGGTGGCACGGGATACATGCGGACGTGCATTGTCCTGTTGAAACAGCAAGTTCCCTTGCCGGTCTAGGAATGGTAGAACGATGGGTTCGATGACGGTTTGGATGTACCGTGCACTATTCAGTGTCCCCTCGACGATCACCAGTGGTGTACGGCCAGTGTAGGAGATCGCTCCCCACACCATCATGCCGGGTGTTGGCCCTGTGTGCCTCGGTCGTATGCAGTCCTGATTGTGGCGCTCACCTGCACGCCGCCAAACACGCATACGACCATCATTGGCACCAAGGCAGAAGCGACTCTCATCGCTGAAGACGACACGTCTCCATTCGTCCCTCCATTCACGCCTGTCGCGACACCACTGGAGGCGGGCTGCACGATGTTGGGGCGTGAGCGGAAGACGGCCTAACGGTGTGCGGGACCGTAGCCCAGCTTCATGGAGACGGTTGCGAATGGTCCTCGCCGATACCCCAGGAGCAACAGTGTCCCTAATTTGCTGGGAAGTGGCGGTGCGGTCCCCTACGGCACTGCGTAGGATCCTACGGTCTTGGCGTGCATCCGTGCGTCGCTGCGGTCCGGTCCCAGGTCGACGGGCACGTGCACCTTCCGCCGACCACTGGCGACAACATCGATGTACTGTGGAAACCTCACGCCCCACGTGTTGAGCAATTCGGCGGTACGTCCACCCGGCCTCCCGCATGCCCACTATACGCCCTCGCTCAAAGTCCGTCAACTGCACATACGGTTCACGTCCACGCTGTCGCGGCATGCTACCAGTGTTAAAGACTGCGATGGAGCTCCGTATGCCACGGCAAACTGGCTGACACTGACGGCGGCGGTGCACAAATGCTGCGCAGCTAGCGCCATTCGACGGCCAACACCGCGGTTCCTGGTGTGTCCGCTGTGCCGTGCGTGTGATCATTGCTTGTACAGCCCTCTCGCAGTGTCCGGAGCAAGTATGGTGGGTCTGACACACCGGTGTCAATGTGTTCTTTTTTCCATTTCCAGGAGTGTATGTTAAACATAACAATAGAAGTCCCAAAAAACACTCGGTATTCCATGTGGAACCTTATAAAGATTTTTGTATGCACTCAAACAAACCTTGCTTGGTTTTAGGCATGGGATGCAATCAGTGGAAAAGCTTTGGGCAAAAATAAGTGATTTTAGATCTTAAATCAGTGGTGTTCTGCCAGGCCGAGGTCTTTCTACGTTGCCCTCGTACCTCAATTAACGAAAGATGGTTCAAAAATGGCTCTGAGCACTATGGGACTTAACATCTATGGTCATCAGTCCCCTAGAACTTAGAACTACTTAAACCTAACCAACCTAAGGACATCACGCAACACCCAGTCATCACGAGGCAATTAACGAAAGATCCAGCGGGTGGAGAATGGAGAGTAGAAGGACGCTACCGTTGCCTATGTAAGGAATTATTCCAGCATTCTCCTACATGGTTAAGGAAAAACACATATATGCTACATCATGATAGCTTGAGTGGAATGTGAGCTCCGCAATGCTTCGAAGTGCCACGATGCTAGAAAGTAGCTTTGGCAGTCCATTTCCAAGCGTTCTATCCGCGTACCTTATACGGGATGGTCTTCGGGATATTTTCCAACGTTAGGTGGCGAGACAGGAGTCTTAGGTGAGTATATTTTCGACCAGGCACTATAATTCGACCTAAACCTTGTTCATAGTGTCTTTAATATTTAGCTTCACGCCTGTCCTTTGGTCTGCCTGCGCTCGTTGCACTTTGAGTGAAAATCGACTAGATGTTACTGCTGGCGGAGCTCCTTCAGCCGTGCGAGCTGGCGCCAGTGTTATTTTGTTCATGTATCGTTGAGATCGATTGTGGTTGAGCTATGCTATCTTTGCTTTTCGCGTGTCTTATCTTCCGGGTTGGCGGGCGAAGCGATTGGGTTGTTAGCCTTCGACGGGTAACCCTCGAGATCTCGGGACATTCGCTGGGAGACGAATGTCAACGGCTACCGAAAGAGCGTGATGACCGTTATATGCTGTGGTGTGAAATTGGTCGGGCGTTTTGACGATATGGGCAGCTTCGACATACAAGTTCTGTGACTTCACTGAGAACAAAATATGAAGTGAAGCGGTGGATCCCGCTCCTTCGTATAGTGTACGTGATATGATGTAAGTGGTCGTAATTGTGTTTTGTTGACAGACGCACTCAGAGGCATTTAAATTTTATTATTATGGTGGGACTTTCGTAGTCGATCTTTAAGATTGTGTGGAAGAATTCAGTTGGTCTAGTTAAATGGTGGCCGTTATTTGAAAGTTTTCTCAGAAGTTTTGCTAGTACTCTGTGTTTCTTGTAATCAAGTGATTTTATGTTGGCGTTTTCAAAGCCTGCACTCTATTAATACAGTTGTCCATGTGTAAAATGCTTAAGGTCAAAGTTGCGAATTTGTCAGTAGTGTAACGTGTTCCTTTACACGCTTACCCACATATCGAGTCAAAGGTTCTGCCAAGTGCTTCTATGTTTCAGAGTTATTGGAATGTCTTTGTGATTCGCGCTAAAACCTTTGATTGTGCCAGTGCCTTGGCGGGGAGTGAAATTTCATCCGAAGTCTAAGACTGGCAGTGTTTAAGAACCTGGTCACTACCGGGAGTTGTTCACATACCGCCTTCCAAAGTTTAGTATTTATCTTCCTTCCGTCAAGGCGGGTTAAGCTGGTATATATGTAAATATATATTGTATCTAAACTATTCTTATACAGACCTGTTTCTTTAAATATTAGCGACTGGCAACTGGCTAAACTTTAAATTGCATAACATCTGCTGAGTTCCTTGCGCAGCTGTTTCTATTAGTCTTATATTAACACGTCTGAGCAAGTGAACGTTCATTTTTAAAGATCAGTGTTTCTGTTGTAGTTTTTTTATGTAAGTGGTTCTATCATGTTATGCAATTGGATCTTAGCTTGGCACTAGTGCTGAAGTGTCATTAAGTCACCCTTTATTGGTAACTGTTTTCATTATATGTATTCTGAGGGAAATCCTATATGGGAGTTCGAATTTCTGAAGTTTGTCAGTAGTTCTGTTTTCTTAATAAGAGAAAATAAAGCGAGGGATATTAGTGCCCGGCAACGTTAAGATTGTAATTGACCCTTTCACAAGTGCTTCTTTAACGGATTGAAATAGTAAGTTTATAAGGGTATTTTAGTGAAGAAAGTTTTAAGTGTGGCCATCTTAATGTAATAACTGGTTTTAAGGAGTTTGATGAAGTGGCTATGTGAAGTAATTCATAATTGCTACGCTTAATGTTTCTATAGATGCCTCGCACATTAAGCTTTTTATAACTTTCTTTTAAGGGACTGTTTATTTGAGTACTGAGTACGTTGGGTTTCTAACTGTATTTGCAAACCTTTATCTAGTGGCTCGTCCACAATTTGTAATTGTCAAATTCTTTAAAAGGCGTAATGTCAATAAACTGTTTTAATTATAAATTGTGACTACCAACCTTGATTCCATCCCGCTTCCTCTTTTAAGGTATGTAAGATATGGTGGGTAAGTGTGGTACGAATGGGTAACCACGTACCACTCCTTACAATCGAAGTGTGGGATGGTCGATCTCTTGCACGGCTTCAACCTCATAAAAGATAAAGGAACTTTCTTATCGGATTCTACTCTTCGTCTAACGCAATAATTATTGTGGATTGCAGCGATAATTTGGTTATCCCCACATGTAGCAGTCATAACTACGAGGGTGATCATAAAGTTTTAATTGCCATTTCGACAAACTGAAGTTGCGTAATTAATTATTTCTTTGTTACGAGATACATGTCTGCAGTTCTAGCACACACTGAAATCTCCCACCTTAGTACCGTAGCACGCCACTAGAGGAGCCAAAACAAGAGCGCGTTGTCCATTGGTAAAGGAAGGTCCCGAGTAGTAATTCGTTTTCCGCATTTGAAGGGCAATAACGTTGCAACAGTCATAGCTGAACAATGAATACAAGCCGAAGCAATGAATCAAAATTGTACCGAGGCTGTGATTCGAACCCGGGCCTCGTCACTAGGCAGATGTGCTAACCACTGCGCTACCCTGGCACTGCTGCTAGCACAGCTGCTTGGGTTATCCTACTACATCTCCCTACCTAACACAAATTCCAATTGTCGTCTCAACCCACACCAGCCTTGGTACAAATTTTAATTTATTATAGTACATACAGCTGAGAGTTTATCTGTCTCTTGAATATATAACTTCATATGATCAATAATCCTAGATGAGTTGGTGGAAGTGTACGGCAACAGTGCACCGTCATATGACACAGTGTTTATATGGCGAAGACGCTTCTGTTGTGATCAGACGAGTCTGAATGACGAAGAATGACCTGGGAGACCATCTCTCTGTGATGAACCGGTAATCACAAGCCCTGGTGCTCGAAGACCTGCAAATGACAATAGAGGTGATGACACAAAAAGTGAAAGCCAGTTATGGATCTGATTTCCACTCGCTGCATAACATTTGAAACATGAAAAATACCACCGCTTGCCAGGGGTCAGTGACTGCTCGCACCCTATCGTAATTCCTACCAACCCTCCTCTGTACCCGAGATCGCTAAGGCACACCTGTGCAGTGGTGCTCGACTTAGAGGTAAGCCGGCTCGAATTCTGGTAGTTGATGAAATTTTTACAGCCAGTATTTGGCCGGCAAGTGGAGGAGATGTGGTGGCATTAACTTCTTGATCACTGGTCTTTGTGCTAATGTCCTGGATTAAGTTCCAAACCTCTCTGCAGCGTCTCTCTAAGTGGAGGCATGTGACACTTGATGGTGATCCGTCCATCGACTGGGAACGTTAAGCTCGTAGGCCTCCTTGGTGCTATTTAGGACGAGTAGACTATGGACCAGGTTTCATCCTGTCCTTTCTCTCATCATAATCATTATACAACACAAACTTAATACCACACTAAACACGCGTCCATCACACTCAGCTATCTATCTATCTATCGCTTGCGTCTGTGTCCCGCATTGGGCCCGGGGTTGGCGTGGTTAAATCGGATTAGGCATGTTAATTGGAAGGGGTGGCCGGAAGTCACCCTGTACCCCCCGGGACAGAATCAGTGTACCCCATCTGTCTGCGTCAAGTGTAAATCATGGAAAAATGCGGATGTGTTTCAAATGTCTGTGAGTCGTGTAACTAAGGCGAGACGTGACGACCAGTCCGGTATTCACCTAGAGGGATGTGGAAAACCGCCTGAAAACCATATCCAGGCTTGCCGGCACACCGGCCCTCGTCGTTAATCCGGCGGGAGGATTCGATCTGGGCCCGGCGCGCCTACCCGAGTCCAGGTAGCAGCGCATTAGCGCTCTCGGCTAACCTGGCGGGTCGTCCATCACACTCAGCTACACTCCACAAATAGACATTCGACACAACTCTCACATATCCACAAGGAAACGGGCCAGTGTGCGTGCACGGTGCAGAACACACCCCGTGTTATAGTCCATCTAACAATGCTATGAGACAGATGCAGCAGCGTTATAATTGCAGTTCTGTCAAGCCAGTTCACGTCAGTTCTTTAGCGGCCTAACCATTATGGCCGAGTGCTGGATGTATCACTATGACCTCAAGACAACAGAGCAAAGTAAGCAGCGGAAACTTGTGGATTGCCAAAAAAGGCGAAGACCCAACCACCACCGGGCATGCAATGCTGGGTGTTTTCTTGGATTTCTATTTGGGGAGGAGGAGGAGGAGATCATAGTTTAACGTCCTGTCGACAGCGATGTCATTGGAGACGGAACACAGGCTCGGGTTAGGGAACGACGGGGAATAAAATCGGCCGTGCCTTTTCAAAGGAACCATCCCGGCCTTTGCCTGAAGCGATTTAGGGAAATCATGGAGAACCTGAATCAGGAAATCTGGACACGGGTTTGAACCGCCGTCCTCCCGAATGCGAGCCCAATGTGCTAACCACAGCGCCACCTCGCTCGGTTGGGACTGCTATTGTGGGGTTCTAACGAATTGTGCTCGCAAGGAGAAAGCCGTCACAGTATCATACTACTGAAATCTCCCGATGTGGTTACAGGAGTCTGTCAGGGCGAAACAATGCAGTAATCTGTCAAAGAGCGTGTTTTTGGTCTGTAACAACGCTCCTGGTCATTCTGCAAAGAATACACATCTTGTATCTCGTCTTTCTCTTTCCTCGGACGAAGAGACCATTACGTGGCAGAGATTTCCAGAATGACAACGAAGTGAATTTCGAGGTGGAACTTTTCCTGAACAACCAACATGTAGACTTCTGCAGCCAAAGTCACCGCCATGTCATCCATCCTTGGGAAAAATGTGTCGCATTGACATGAATATGGAGGAAAGGACTAACACCTTCCTGAGTTTCATCTTCGCAGCTTAATTTTTTTCAAGGTGATAATTAAAATCTTATGTGTATGTACCGTAAGAGAAATGAGTGATACTATGTGATTTCCATTCATGAACACCGCTGCCATTCGAGATATGAGCACGGATGACACAAACATGCAGTATGCACCTTCAATGGCTCATTCACTTAGTATGACAATGCGTAGAACGTTACCAAGCAAAGTGATGCTGTCGTTTCGGCACTGGATGTAAGTTTAGACGAGAAGGTGTCAAATACCCATCTGTGCATGAAGATTTAGGTTTTCTGTGCTCTCTCTGAACTGCTGAAGATGAATTCTGATATGATTCTTTGAAAAAATCACGCCCTATTTCCCCACCATCCTTGGCCAGTTCGGCATTGTGCTCCGCCTTTAATAACCTCGTTGTCAACGGGATCGTTATCCCGAATGTATATATTTTTAATGCAAAATGATTTGTAATGGCGATGAAATTGCACAGTGTAGTTGTAGCGTGGACCGAGGAAAGGCTCAGCCACAGAAGTTTTCTACGTGTCGGCGCAATCTACAGCTGCGCGTCAACCGTAAGAATTTGAAGGAACAAGAAAGGTGAAGACTAGTTCGTCAGTTCATCGATAGAGATTCTATTTCCACAGTTTCGTAAAATTACTTGTATGATGCTGTAATGTACACTACGTAATAATTGTGTCGGACATGTTCTGTACTGTCTGTCACTGGGTGGCCTCAAACTTTATCAGTAGATCGTGCTGACTAATACCAGATATAGGAGTAGTCGATTAACTGCTAATGGAGATGCCATTAATTGCTAATTATAGCATTTTGAGTACATGAAGTGAGAAGGCCAGTACTTAGAATTACGAGATAAGGGAGTACAAATTCGAAACTAGATAGTAATCAAGATCGAATCGCCCTACTTGACAACTGGCAGCCTTCGTACATTGGCTAAACCACTGGGTAATCCCGAATCAAAGATCATCACTTTTATCGAAACACATATTTTTTTAAAGATCAAGTCAAAGTTATGCACAAATGTTCAGTAACTGTCGAAATTGTCTTTTTCATTACTCGCCGCATTTTGTCTCAATCCTGATAAATAAACTGCATAGGTTTACTTAGCACTGCAAATGCAGGACAAACTACTTAATTATATATTATATATTACGTTAAATGATGTCGACAACAGAAAATAAGAAGAAACGTCCTTTGTGCTGTACACTGCAGCAAACTTTCCGTCCCAGGTTAAATTAAGATCTGTCGAAATTATTTAGTTTGCAACGTCAAATGAAAGATTTAGGTTGTCCTTCTAGTGGTTCATTATTTCTTTGGGGTACCAACTACATTTACAAATTAGTGATCATGGAACATTAAGACTGATGGTTTCCAACATCAGGATGAATAATAACTGCTTTAGAACGTAAAACTAAACCGAAGCTTCGATGAGAAATAATACTGTATGTACTATCATGCTCAAAAGTTTCCGAGGATTTGAATTGAGTTCCACCTAATTTTCATGCTGCCCACATAACGTAACTGTCTTAGAAGTCCTCTACAAACTTTTCGGTACAGTCGTTTGACTATGCAAAATGGTTAGCACAAGTGAGCAGTACAGCAAAGTGCTCTGTACGGCAATAACTAATGATGTAAATAAATACCACGAAACAACAAATTCAGAAAACACCTTCTTACAGATGAGACAGTTCTTAAGGCTTTAAAACTCAATTTGTTTTTAGTAAATGAAGTTTCTAAAATGTTGCACTCTCATTAGCATCAGAGACAACTAATCACCGTAACAGTACATTCATAAATCATTTCGTAATCTTTACGCAGACACAAATTCAGTAGCAAATAAGAGATTTTTTAAGAATATCTGATAACGTCTATGAAAATTCGAGGTATTCTTGCTCTCTAAAAGGTTTTCCAAACGCCTATTAACCGTCATTCACTTGAAGAGTGGTTCTGAACAAGCTGGTTAATGACCTAAATGGTTATATAAACAATTATTAACAGAACAAGTGATCTATCATCACCATCAACAACGTATCACTAGTAATTTCACTATATTCATGATGGCACGTGGATACATGTGCAGTTAGAAAGTCACCTGTCGTCGTTGTTATCTGACATTATGTGGCAATAAGAATCTAAGTTATTCATTAGCAACTAGTTGTGCATTTGTTTGAATTTTAAAGAACATGTCGAGCTGTTTTGTACTTGATCTGGATTGAAACCCAGCACCTATAGGAAATGCAACTAAACAAAGTTATTATACCTGAGCGAGACTGACTACATATAAAAATATGTAATATATCTCACTTTTAATTAGTATCAGCTAGTAAGTCTGAGCTTGAAATTACATACTAAAAATCATTATACTGGACTAGGACATTTATCCATCTACTATTATTGTCCCTGGTAACTAAAGATGTTACATATGATATCAATCATAGCTACAATATTAAATAATCTTATGCTTGTCAATTTAAGTGAGGGAACATCCTTTGTAGACCATAGGGTCAAGCTGCGTAATGCCTCGCTATCACCTGGGCTGATACTGGCAGGCCGGTAGAGCAGAAATTTTCTGAGTAGGACAGACAGCCACGAGCTGTTTCACGGAAACATTTTTCCAATTTTTTACTATTACTGGCGTATTAGCAGATAATGTAAATTATCACTGAGCGTACAACAGATTGATGCTGTTAGCAGACAGACGAGATGTGGTTTATTAAATTACCGAAGAATCGGTATCAGTAGCTCATCTTTTCTTTTGTACTGCGCGACATTTACCACGAACAGGTTGTTCAACAGAGTAGCTCAATGGAAGTCCACACTTGCTGTGGAAACTCCTGTACGCTACAGTATTGGCAGTTTGGGTAGATGGCATTTACGTGATTTTATCTCAGTGATTTACATAATCAAGTCGAATGTACACATCGGGTAGCTAAAGCAACTTGTTAACGGCGATTCAATTGACCAATGAAGTGAACCTACTCAAGATGCTGTAACCCACTCCTGGCACTTAGAATACACATCACAGTATGGCGCACTTGCGTTACGACAAAATTACGCCCCTGGAGTTTGGCGGACTGGTGGATCGATACTAGGCTGATACACCTAAGCTCTGGGTTCGATTCCAACTTCATCACTGGCTCCGCAACGTGAAGAACGTACGACTGCACCGTGTTTCCCAAAATTCACATTAAACATTATGTCTCTTCACTACCGACTAGAGGTTAGGTTGGGCCACAAGAGAGGAGTAAGTCCCGGCATGCAGAAAGCATGTCACTAGTAGCCGTTTTACTCTAGTAATTTTATTTTAGTAATGGACGAAACACCATGACTGTCATAGAGCACTTACTTCGCCTTTTATTTGAGTTTGGGATATGGAGTATACTGATTCTGCACAGTTATTCGTACTCGGATCATCTCATTCGTAGTATAGGGCCCCTTGACGCTAGAGTTCCATCAATTCCTTGTTTACTCAAGATATCAAACTCCTCGACGTCTCCACGTATTTGCACGTTTTGGTTAGAATCCTTGTCCAGCCCCGAAGCCTTCATTATGTATTTTGAAGGTCTAGCATCAGAACACCTAATTGCTGGTGGAAATTAATTTTTATTTTTAACATCTCTCCATTTACTGGCAACAATAAAGATATGCGACAGTTACAACTACCACTGAGACACAGAATGTCTCGTCACATCTTTTCAAGTCCAAATATGCCACTCCTAGCTAAAGGTGATAAGAAATTACACACTTAACGTCCCTTTATGTATAGTCGAAGACAATATGTGAGGGATTCGATTCCCAATCAGCACTGAACTCTTCGTCAATTTATTTCTAGTTCAAACATGAGCACGTCTCGCTGCTGATGAAACCTACAATTAACGTCCATTAGTGGCTAGAAAACAACGACCATACAAGGTATGCTTGAATCCCGAGAAGGCATAAATTATTCATTAGTCTTGCCATTTTAGCTTCAAACATCTCACTACTGCTGAGATAATCCAGATCTAGTACAAAACAGTTCGTCATGTTCGTTAAAGTTCAAACAAATGCACAACTAGCTGCTCGTGAATAACTTAGATTTTTATTGTCACTTGGTATCAGATAACGACGGCGACAGGTGATTTTCTGACTGCACATATATCCACGTGCCGTCATGAATATAGGAAATTACTAGTGATACATTGTTGACGGTGATGGTAGACGTTTGTGCTGTTAATCATGGTTTTTATAACTGTTTAGTTTATTAACCAGCTTGTACAGAACCACTCGCCAAGTGAATGATGGTTAATAGGTGTTTGGAAACCTTTTTAGAGAGCAAGAATACTTAGAATTACCATAGACGTTTTATTCAGACATTCTTGAAAACCTCTCATTCCAAATGAATTCAGGTTTGAGGAAGGATTATGGAATGATTTTTGTGGTAGAGTTACGGGCATTTGTTGTCTCAGATATTAATGAGACTTGAAACCTATCACAAATCTCACTTATTGCAAAAAATATTGAGTTTACAAGCGTTAAGAACTGTCTCATCTTTAATAAGGTGTTTCTTGATGTTTCTGGTATGTTTGTAAATCATAATTCTCTTATTCTTCTTTCGTCACAAGCCATCTACAGACCACAATGAAGCTTTATGCATTAACAAATGCTCCTTCGTCTGTTGAGTTTTTGGTTTTTCCTCTTCGGTTCTTCAATTTCTTGTACTCTTAGGCTATTTTCTTTCATATCTTTGTGGATTTCCTCAAGTTAACTCGGTTTGCCTCTTGGTTTTCCAAAATTACGTGCAATTTTTCTGATGAGTCTGCTGAGACTCGTTCTTGCACTGAGCGAGGTGGCGTAGTGGTTAGCACATTGTACTCGCATTCTGGAGGACGACGGTTCAAACCCGCGTCCTGCCATTCTGATTTAGGTTTTCCCTGATTTCCGTAAATCACTTCAGGCAAATGTCGGGATTGTTCGTTTGACAGGGCACGGCCAATTTTCTCCCCCATCCTTCTCTGATCCAAGCTTGTGCTCCGTCTCTAATGACCTCGTTGTCAAAGGGGCGTTAAACACTAATCTCCTCCATTCTTTGAATGCGTCCTTAGAACATTAGGTTTCTTTTTTTAAATTCATCTGTAAATTATCTGCAACTACGTCTGTATTACTTCTTAGTTTAAATGGTGGTTCAAATGGCAAATGGCTCTGAGCGCTATGGGACTTAACTGCTGAGGTCATCAGTCCCCTAGAACTTAGAACTACTTAAACCTAACTAACCTAAGGACATCACACACATCCATGCCCGAGGCAGGATTCGAACCTGCGACCGTAGCGGTCGCGCGGTTCCAGACTGTAGCGCCTAGAACCGCTCGGCCACACTGACTGGCTCTAAGTTTAAATGTTTCTACTTATGAGCCTTATGCTCATATCTTCCTTTCCTTTTTTTCTGATTTTTTCATCTTCTTTTATTGGTTCCTTAATTATTTATTCTGTCGCGTATGTGCATCTTAGTGGTATCAATCACCTGTAATGATGAATTTAGGCATTTATAGAGAGTGATTTCTATAGCTTCTTTTTTTTTCCTCTTTTAGGCGTGATGATTTCAGCTAGATACTTAAATTTACCTGTTCTAATGGTAGTTCCTTACTTTGTGCTTAGTATTGAAAGTTGATTCTCGTTGTCTGTCATTGTCTTTGTTTCTTTCGAAGGAGATATGTTGTCCTGCAATCACTGCTGTTCGTTTAAATATTTTCAATACACTCTACGCCAGAATTGCTTAGTCATCTGCCAATGCTAAACAGACCACTTTGATATTATCCCATCGCCTCCCTATTGGAAAACCACTTTTGATGTTCGATTCTTTTAATTTTTTTCTCCATTCTCTGATGTGTTTTTCAAATACACAATTCAACAAGACAGGGAATAGGACACCACCTTGTCGAACTTACAACTTAGTTTCAATTGTGTCTGCCGGCCGCGTGTGGCCGAGCGGTTCTAGGCGCTTCAGTCCGGAACCGCGCGACTGCTACGGTCGCAGGTTCGAATCCTGCCTCGAGCATGGATGTGTGTGATGTACTTCGGTTAGTTATAGGGGACTGATGACCTCAGATGTTAAGTCCCATAGTGCTCATTTGAAACATTTTTTTCAATTGTGTCTGATATTGCTTCCATGAATTTTACCTTATATTTCAGCCGGCCGCGGTGGTCTAGCGGTTCTGGCGCTGCAGTCCGGAACCGCGGGACTGCTACGGTCGCAGGTTCGAATCCTGCCTCGGGCATGGGTGTGTGTGATGTCCTTAGGTTAGTTAGGTTTAAGTAGTTCTAAGTTCTAGGGGACTTATGACCTAAGATGTTGAGTCCCATAGTGCTCAGAGCCATTTGAACCATTTTACCTTATATTTCGTATTTGTTAGTGTTTCTCTTCGCTATATCCGTCTGCATTTTTTATGAATTCCATGGGAAAATTTCTTAAACCTATCTCAAAACTTATTATTCGTTCTTTCCACATTCCGCTGGCATCACATATTATCTTTTTTATTTGTGCGGAGGAGAACTGCATCATGATAATCGAACATTTCAATGAATTTCCCTTACGTAAACGCGTGAGTGATGTGCACCTTGTCACTTCAATTGCGAATAGTACACGGTTGTACCAAATTTCCTGCTACACTCTTTTAAAAGTTGTATATGAAGTTTTGTGAGGGAACATATGTTTCATAGTTTCACGTTTTAATTTTAGTGAAAATGCCAATTATTCTTACGTAGTTAATTACATAAATGTTCAATACTACTACCATTATATTCGTTGAACCAATTTTGTATGTGCAGTAAGTTATGACACTCTGTCATAAATATATTGTGTACATCCCATCATTTCTGCGGCTTTCGTAACCAGTGCAATCAGCACTTCATCTTTCCGTACAAGGACCTTGCAAGAAAGATTGCTAGGTAGCCTCACAAGAAATATTGTAACGAAGTGAAATCCGTGAACTCTGGAGACCAAACGTGTGATCCACCTCAGTCTGTCAAACTTACCAAGAATGTAGGATCGAGACAGTCTCCAATGCGAAATTTAAAATGTGATCGTGTCATACATACACTCAATGTGAGTTGCCTATTACTACATAGAAAAAGTACGTAAGATTAAAAAAAAATGGTTCAAATGGCTCTGAGCACTATGGGACTCAACTGCTGAGGTCATTAGTCCCCTAGAACTTAGAACTAGTTAAACCTAACTAACCTAAGGACATCACAAACATCCATGCCCGAGGCAGGATTCGAACCTGCGACCGTAGCGGTCTTGCGGTTCCAGACTGCAGCGCCTTTAACCGCACGGCCACTTCGGCCGGCAAAAGTACGTAAGAAAAACCGACTTAATTACAAGAGGTAAAAATGTAAGTTGAGTTTGTTATTCCTGATAACTGGAAGCTTGCCATTTATGAGTACGTGTTCCCATGTAAAAATATATCTATTATCTATTAAATCGTCCTGCAATGTGTAAACGTCTCTAGCAGGAATTGTAGAAAACACTGAAATGTGTATACTAGTATGTTGGTCGGTGATGGATAGATACCTTTCACAGCTTATATGTACTGTATTTTGTAGTGTTATGCAAATGTGTGCCATCCAAAAACTCCAGACGTCTTCAATGAATGTTTGCTTACATTATTATTACTCATAATCAGCTATCGGAATGAACGTGAAAGAGAAAATACTGTGGTTATTTGTACGTTCTCTATAAAGACATCTGTATTCCGAAAATCATTTTGCTCTATGTAATGGGCTACGATTGCTGTAAATACAATTTGTCTTTCACTCCACTTCAATTTGTGGGAAATAACTGCCTGCACAATTTTGTACACGCCCTGATATCTTATCTTGTATCTGTGTTTCTTACGTGAAAGATATGAGACATGTGTCATGATACCTGTTTGATACTGGCTATCAGATTATTTTGAGCATTCTTTTGCAAAATGTACCTGGTTTCTCTTTCACAGTTGCTCATAACAAGACATTAGTCTTCTACGTCACATTTTTGTACATAGCGGACGGGTTGTTTACAGATCGCGTAGATCACGTATGGAATCCTATAAATTGTATGCTACTCTTGAGCCGTTGGCGATCCTTAAACACTGCTCGAGAATAAACTGCTTATATATTTGTTCGACAGATCGTTTTACAAATGAGTTACTGTTTTTCTGAAATTTGGGTAGTGGACTGATATCTCAGTTTTACAGCTGTTCGGTTTGTCGACACATTTTTTGCCTGTTCACAGTTCCGTGCCGTATTAATTAGGAATGAGTACCGATCACTACACAAAGAACAATTTTTTTGTGGTCATGAGAAATAGCATTACGAATAGCAAAAGATGGAATTTCTATATATGCAGTAGCATTGCAAATAAAAATTCTACAGTACTAACTCATGCGTTCTTTCCGGAGAAACATTCATTTTAGGC
The DNA here is from genome assembly GCF_023898315.1 of Schistocerca nitens. Classification (NCBI taxonomy): domain Eukaryota; kingdom Metazoa; phylum Arthropoda; class Insecta; order Orthoptera; family Acrididae; genus Schistocerca; species Schistocerca nitens. The sequence goes on along the minus strand of NC_064616.1, from coordinate 178,764,230 downwards.
GTTTTTATTTACTGCTTAGTTTCATTTTGTTTGTTTATAAATCTGAATACGACTGTAGATCATAGTTTAAACCGGCAACCTCGTAAATTACACCTGTAAATGTTATCTGGTTAAATAAAAAAGAAAATAGAAAAATCACAGAATTACTTTTTACTTCATGATTTACAGTACAGAATGACTAAAACGGCATTAAATGCAGACGACGTTCGATTTAGAATTGGACTTTGGTTGTCTCAGGAAGCGGAGCAGAATTTACTATCGCTTCAAGTTCTTTTTCTCTATTGATTTATTGGTACTGTTGTGTGTTCTTTGCTCTTTGTAATCAGGAAATACAAAGAAAATTTTAGCTTGTTACACAGGCTAGGCATAGTGCTTTAGCGAAAGACAGTTACCGTCTTGTAATGTATTATATTAAATATTTCAGCCTCAGATCATTCAAATGATATCGTTGTGGATTTTCATCAGGTTACCTGCCATTCGGAAAGTGGGTGCACTCAGCCACTGTTATGTGGCTTATAAATCATAGAGTGCAGTAATAAGTCGTCCTTTTTTAGATTTTATTACGCAAATCCAGATTTCGGCTAGTGGCTAGCTATTCTCAATGCACTGTTCTCTATTCTCGTTGCATGTAAGTCCCTGCTGTTCGGGTGTCAGTCACATTTCCATGAATACTACTGTATTGTTGTTGTTGGACTTCAGTCCAGAGACTGGTTTGATGCAGCTCCGCATGCTACTCTATCCTGTGCAAGCTTCTTCATCTCCCAGTACCTACTGCAACCTACATCCTTCCGAATCTGTTTAGTGTATTCATCTCTTGGTCTCTGTCTACGATTTTTACCCTCCACACTTCCCTCCAACACTAAATTGGTGATCCCTTGATGCCTCAAAACATGTCGTACCAACGGATCCCTTCTTCTAGTCAAGTTGTGCCACAAATTTATCTTCTCTCCAATTCTATTCAATACTCCTTCATTAGTTATGTGATCTACCCATCTAATCTTCATCATTCTTCTGTAGCACCACATTTCGAAAGCTTCTATTCTCTTCTTTCCCAAACTATTTATCGTCCATGTTTCACTTCCAGACATGGCTACACTCCATACAAATACTTTCAGAAACGACTTCCTGACACTTAAATCTATACTCGATGTTAAAAAATTTTTCTTCTTCAGAAACGCTTTCCTTGTCATTGCCAGTCTACATTTTATATCTACTCTACTTCGACCATCATCAGTTATTTTGCTCCCAAAATGGCAAAACTCATCTACTACTTTAAGTGTCTCATTTCCTAATCTAATTTCCTCGGCATCACCCGACTTAATTCGACTACATTTCATTATCCTCGTTTTGCTTTTGTTGATGTTCATCTTATATCCTCCTTTCAAGACACTGTCCATTCCGTTCAACTGATCTTCCAGCTCCTTTGTTGTCTCTGACAGAATTACAATGTCATCGGCGAACCTCAAAGTTATTATTTCTTCTCAATGGATTTTAATACCTACTCCGAATTTTTCTTTTGTTTCCTTTACTGCTTGCTCAATATAAAGATTGAATAGCATCGGGGAGAGGCTACAACCCTGTCTCACTCCCTTCCCAACCACTGCTTCCCTTTCATGCCCCACGACTCTTATAACTACCATCTGGTTTCCGTACAAATTGTAAATAGCCTTTCGCTCCCTGTATCTTACCCCTGCCACCTTTAGAATTTGAAAGAGAGTATTGCAGTCAACATTGTCAAAAGCTTTCTCTAAGTCTACAAATGCTAGAAACGTAGGTTTGCCTTTCCTTAATCTTTCTTCTAAGATAAGTCGTAGGGTCAGTATTGCCTCACGTGTTCCAACATTTCTACGGAATCCAAACTGATCTTCCCCGAGGTCGGCTTCTATCAGTTTTTCCAGTCGTCTGTAAAGAATTCGCATTAGTATTTTGCAGCTGTGACTTATTAAACTGATAGTTCGGTAATTTTCACATCTGTCAACACCTGCTTTCTTTGGGATTGGAATTATTATATTCTTCTTGAAGTCTGAGAGTATTTCGCCTGTCTGATACATCTTGCTCACCAGATGGTAGAGTTTTGTGAGGGCTGGCTCTCCCAAGGCTGTCGGTAGTTCTAATGGAATGTTGTCTACTCCCGGGGCCTTGTTTCGACTCAGGTCTTTCAGTGCTCTGTCAAACTCTTCACGCAGCATCATATCTAGTTAGTGATGATGGATGCTGAAGTCTGGAGTCAAGTCGACATTCTATCCATACCCAAGGTCTTACATTAAGTTCAGGTCGGGACTCTGAGCAGACCAGTCCACTTCAGGAACGTTTTTGTCCACAAAGCATTGACTCACAAAAGCAGTATCATGTTGATGCTAAAGATCATCGTCACCGAGCTGTTCCTCTACTGTACTTGGTACAAAATGCTATAAAATGTGCTGATATCCTTTTGCATTTATCGTTTCTTAAGCGCAATAAGGGGATCACATCTTAACCACGAAAAACACACCCGTGCCGTAGCACTATCTTCTCCGAACTTCACTGTTGGCACTACACATGATGGCAGGCAACGTACTCCAGGCATTCTCCAGAGCCCAAACACTTCCATCGGATCACCACACGGTATAGTGTGATTCATCACTCCAAATAACTCGTTTCAAGTCATCCTCTGGCCAGTCGCTTAGCACTGGCTTCAGAAATCTGTGGCTTATGAGATACTGCTCGACCTTTTACTCCATTCTTTTTAGCTACTTAAACACAGCCGTCGTGCTAACTGAACTGCTGGTAGCACTTTGGAGCTGATGAGTGATTCCTTCCGCTGATTTCATGGGACTTTCTAAAACCACCCTCCACAATGCTCGACGGTCCCTGTGCGTGAGTAAATGATGTATGACTGGTCCTGGTTTGGCTGTGGCTGTTCCTTCGCGTTTCCTCTTCGCAGTCACATGACGCGCAGTTGACTTGGGTAGCTTTAGAAGGGCTGAAATATCCCTGATGGATCTGTTACTCAGGTGACATCCAATGTCTAGTCCACGCTTTCGTGACCGACCATTCCGCTGCTCCTGCTTCTCTACTGACAACACGATATTCCTCGCCTCCTTTAATACTGGCGGGTCTACCTCTAGTGACGCCTAGTGGTCAGTTCAGCGTCAGACAGCGTATCCGGATGCTTTTAATCAGATATTATAACATAGGTTCTTTTCTTGGTTTCCTTTATATTCGCAATGAGCATGTTTGATCTAAGGAGAATTTTAAAAATACACTTAAAATGCATTTAGTATCTTGCGATACGACCGGTATCGATACCTTTTCTGTGATGTTTTCAAGGTATCGATAAGAAAATTTGGTATTGGCATCTTGAACAAATATCGTATAGAATGTGGTACTGGAACTTCCCTACGCTTAATAACTACACCCAAGTCGATCCAGTAAAATCTAGGGCACAGTTTCTATCAGAGATTGTTCCAACTGTTTATCCTACACTACTGGCCATTAAAATTGCTACACCAAGAAGATGACGTGCTACAGGCGCGAAATTTAACAGACAAGAAGAAGATGCTGTGATATGCAAGTGATTACCTTTTCAGAGCATTCACACAAGGTTGGCGCCGGTGGCGACACCTACAACGTGCTGACATGAGGAAAGTTTCCAACCCATTTCTCATACACAAACAGCAGTTGACCGGCGTTGCCTGATGAAACGTTGTTGTGATGCCTCGTGTAAGGAGGAGAAATGCGTACCATCACGTTTCCGACTTTGATAAAAGTCGGATTGTAGTCTATCGCGATTGCGGTTTATCGTATCACGACATTGCTGCTCGCGTTGGTCGAGATCCAATGACTTATAGCAGAATATGGAATCGGTGGGTTCAGGAGGGTAATACGGAACCCCGTGCTGGATCCCAACAGCCTCGTATCACTAGCAGTCGAGATGACAGACATCTTATCTGCATGGCTGTAACGGGTCGTGCAGCCACGTCTCGATCCCTGAGTCAACAGATGGGCACGTTTGCAAGACAACAACCATCTGCACGAACAGTTCGACGACGTTTGCAGCAGCATGGACTATCAGCTCGGAGACCATGGCTGCGGTTACCCTTGACGCTGCATCACAGACAGGAGCGCCTGCGATGGTGTACTCAACGACGAACCTGGGTGCACGAATGACAAAACGTCATTTGTTCGGATGAATCCAGGTTCTGTTTACAGCATCATGATGGTCGCATCCGTGTTTGGTGACAACGCTGTAAACGCGCATTGGAAGCGTGTATTCGTCATCGCCATACTGGCGTATACCGGGCGTGATGGTATGGGGTGCCATTGGTTACACGTCTAGGTCACCTCTTGTTCGCATTGACGGCACTTTGAACAGTGGACGTTACATTTCAGATGTGTTACGACCCGTGGCTCTACCCTTCATTCGATCCCTGCGAAACCCTACATTTCAGCAGGATAATGCACGGCCGCATGTTCCAGGTCCTGTACGGGCCTTTCTGGATACAGAAAATGTTCGACTGCTGCTCTGGCCATCACATTCTCCAGATCTCTCACCAACTGAAAACGTCTGGTCAATGGTGGCCGAGCAACTGGCGCGTCACAATACGCCAGTCACTACTCTTGATGAACTGTGGTATCATGTTGAAGATGCATGGTCAGCTGTACCTGTACACGCCATCCAAGCTCTGTTCGACTAAATGCCCAGGCGTATCAAGGCCGTTATTACGGCCAGAGGTGGTTGTTCCGGGTACTGATTTCTCAGGTTCTATGCACCCAAATTGCGTGAAAATGTAATCGCATGTCAGTTCTAGTATAATATATTTGTCCAATGAGTACCCGCTTATCATCTGCATTTCTTCTTGGTGTAGCCAGTAGTGTATGTCTGGCAAGGGAGCGCACTGCATGTTAATGTATACGAGGTGAACATTGGAATGAATCATCAAATTATGAAAATGTCTTAAGGTGTGCAAGCGTTTATATAATGAACTTAAGTTGGAAGAAATGCTGTTGCCATTTGTTGTTAGCTATAATGATTCTACAATTACTGGCTTTGCGTCGGACAGCGACAACACTTCCCACCGCTTACTGACGCTCGAAGGGTTTCTTCTGTGATTTACTGAAGAGGATAATAATAAAAACAGTTTTCCATTGCCCCCCTTCATCTCATTATCTGCCGCACGCTGGAAGAGTGAAAAACCCTACAGCTTAATGTTTAATGGCACTTTTTAAAACTGTCTGTAAAAGTGGAGGTTAACATTCTAATCCTTTAAGCGCTAACGTTATACGAAGATTACAGGGGAAGCACTTATTTTTTTAATGATCTCTCTTGCGTTCTTATCGTAACACATAAATCCCAAATACAGTCGCAGAAGAAACGATGTAAACTTCTCTCATCCAACTGATTTGCACCGTGAGTTATGTGGAAAGTTAGAGTAATTTCACTTTTAAGTTTACATTGTTCATTAACTTAGCTGCCCCATTCTCTGTACCGGAATCATGAATTTTGCATATTTCCATTTATTTACCTTATTTTTCTCGTCTCTAAAACGCAAAATAATCATAAAAATGAATATACTGCGTTTTAATGAGAACTTTACAAGGAAACCTTACATGGCTTTTCGAAGGAAGCAGCCAAGCATCCCTCTTAAGTGATTTAAGGCAACCACAGGAAAGCTAAGTATGGACTGCCCGATGACGATTTAAGCGTTGCCCCTCCAGAATGCAAGTCCATTGCAACATCGCTCAGTTTCCTACGAATGGGTTTGGAATGAAAGTAAAACATAGGATGAAACCCAGAGCCAGTACTTTTAAACTGAACCTAATGTCAACTCCTTTAAGGGAATCGTATCAACAGCATCGCGTGACTCCACTCCTTCATACACTACAGAAGGAAGAAAAGTTTACGGTTCTGTTCAGCCCATCAATCAGATCGTTTACGTATGTAGAGAACAAGAGTCGTTTTATCGCACTTCCATGGGGCACTCCTGATGATACCTTTGTTTCTGATGAACGCTCGCGACCTGGAATCGTACTAGGTTCTATTACCCAAAAACCGGTTACCGGTAAGTTCGATAAACACACGAGCATTACGGAAAGGCTCTGTGAATTCAAATGGAAGTCCCTGAGGGGTAGAAGACGTTTTCATGAAACAGTATTGAGGAAGTTCAGAGAACTAACATTTGCGACAGACTGCAGAATGATACTATTGTCACCAGTCTACATCTCGCGTAAGGATTGCGAAGAGGAGATATGCCTAAGAGAAAGTAGGACTCTTACGGAAGGATATAGATAGTCATTTTTCCGTCTATCCTTATGTAAGCGGAAAAGGAAAGGTAATTCCGTTATAAAAAGTTCTAGATTTGAGTCATCGAACAGTTACTTTGTGCGTTTTTGTGTGTGTATTGTGCTCATAGTACATCAAAACCAATCAAACTTATGAAACAAACCGTGGCTGGTGCTTCTCTTATCTTCGACAGAGTTGTTTGCGTTTACCTTAATACAGGGACGGTTTGTTTCAAGATAATCCAATTGCGTGAAGACAGAAAAGCAAATACCTACACGTGACAATGTAAAAACTTTGAAACTAGTTACAGTTTCACCGAATGAGAGCTTCCGTATCTGTAACTAGCTCCGGCTCTGAATCTTTTACCAAGCGATGACATACATTATTATGCAAATGGTTCAAATGGCTCTGAGCACTATGGGACTTAACTGCTGAGGTCAACAGTCCCCTAGAACTTAGAACTACTTAAACCTAACTAACCTAAGGACATCACACACATCCACGCCCGAGGCAGGATTCGAACTTGCGACCGTAGCGGTCGTGCGGTTCCAGACTGTTGCGCCTAGAACCGCTCGGCCACCCCGACCGGCCATTATTATGCAATTTGAATGTTATATAAGAAGTACAAGACGCTGACTGGACAATGACAAAGCAAAAAACTAGTCGCAGATAAAGAAACCACTAACTGGACGAAATTTTAACAGCTGCTAGGAATTCTTGCACGAATATCCGCAATTTTGTTTGTGCTTTTTATTGATGTCATGAATTTTTTCGTACACAGCATAACCACTATGTGTTTAAATAATTATTCCCTAGAGATAGTCGGCCGTTGTAGCCGTGCGGTTCTAGGCGCTTCAGTCTGGAACCGCGTGACCGCTACGGTCGCAGGTTCGAATCCTGCCTCGGGCATGGATGTGTGTGATGTCCTTAGGTTAGTTAGGTTTAAGTAGATCTAAGTTCTAGGAGACTGATGACCACAGATGTTAAGTCCCATAGTGCTCAGAGCCATTTGAACCATTTTTTTGAACCTAGAGATAATGTTTCCATTCAGTTTAAAGGGGTGTTTAGTGTACTTGATACCTATCGTTGTAGCAAGATGTAACAGTCCTTTGAGCTGTTCCTTTAAGATTTTTCTCGGGTATATATCAAATACATTCTTATATCTATGGCCAAATAATTATTTCGTTTGCACTGCAAACAGAAACATGTAAATCTCGTTTTGTAATGAAAATGTTCAGTCCCCATTAAATCCTGCTGAAAAATAAGTTTTTGTTCGCTGAAAGAAATACGTTTTCATTCAAATAAGAAAACTGTTGAAGCCCTGCTTAGTCTTTTAATCATAACGCAAAATATTTGGTGAAATCAGGACTTCTGTCTCCACATATCTCCTTGATAGCAACGTGCTGATTAAATGTTAATTTAGTCGATATTCCGAGGGTTTTTTTTTTTACTATTTTCTAATCGCATACAATCGGAGGCCACTTGAGGTATCAGACTATCGGCTTCCTTTGATACATTCAAGTACTTAATAACAATAGCGACTTGGTTAGTACTGGAAAGGAGTCAGAGGGATGAATATTTCTTCTTTTTAACGTATTGGTAAGTTCTGCATTGCTACGAGCGATCGTGCATATCATCCACGGAAGAGCAAATAATTTCATCTATAACAGACAAGTCACGGTCCAGTACATAGTGGAAGATATCTAATATCAAAATTATCCAGTCGCCTTCCATTGCATCAGCGAATGCTGTACGTCATAATAGTAAATATTCATGTATAAGAGCTGACATCTTAGTATGAAGGTCATCTGGCGGTAGCAGAACAGCACAGCCGTTTTAGTGACTATCGGGAACGCTGGCACGTGAAATTTTGTTTGCAGCCTTTTCCGGGAGGAACGCTGTCCCTCTGAAAAATTTTCCCGTCGAGTATATTTAAGTTTCCTTGTGACACATCTGTTTTCTGTAAACTTACCAGATATAAACCTGGCAGAGAATCCTTCAATCTTTCCAAATTCTCACTTCTGTAAGGTTGGTTGGTTGGTTGTTTTCGGGAGGGAGACCAGACAGCGAGGTCATCGGTCTCATCGGATTAGGGAAGGACGGGGAAGGAAGTCGGCCGTGCTCTCTGAAAGGAACCATCCCGGCATTTGCCTGGAGCGATTTAGGGAAATCACGGAAAACCTAAATCAGGATGGCCGGACGCGGGATTGAACCGTCGTCCTCCCGAATGCGAGTCCAGTGTCTAACCACTGCGCCACCTCGCTCGGTCCACTTCTGTAAGGATCCGTTTTGTGTTGTCGTCGACGCTGAAGAGTCTTGTACCATGGGAAGCAAGGATGATGATGTTTCGTTTGTGGGGCGCTCAACTGCGCGCTTATCAGCGCCCGTACAAATTCCCAACCTTTTCTCAGTCCAGTCTCGCCACGTGCATGAATGATGAGGACAACACAAACACCCAGTCATCTCGAGGCAGGTGAAAATCCCTGACCCCGCCGGGAATCGAACCCGAGACCCCGTGCTCGGGAAGCGATAACGCGACCGCGAGACCACGAGCTGCGGACAGGAAGCAAGGAAGAGGATGTTGTTTGGTGTCCGGTATCCTCTTCCTACAACACAAACTGCACACATGTATTAACAGGGTTCTTTATTAACCAGAACACAAAGTTACTTATCTTTAAGTTAGTCCATGTGTTTTGGTACAAGCCCTTCCGTAATAGTTCGCGTTAGCCTCATTGCTGGTGAAGTACAAGTCCTGCTATGTACACTACTCTGGTCGCTAGGTACCGACTGACTCTGAGCTAGAGACGGTGACTTCGACTGACTGCGACCTACTAGGTGACTGTCTGTGACTGACTGGGCCTTTCGTTCCGCAACGGCGATCTAAATACTTGCGGTCTACAGGGAGTTGGCGGCGCGTTACTTGCGAGTCTGCCTTTGGCCTCTCTCCTGATAGGTGCTCTTGCTCCAACGCTTATTATCGATCTTCTCGAAACCTCTTTGCCGAGCGGTGTGCTGGCTACAATTTACGCCAGCACGGTCCATGATGGATATACTTCGAAATGGGTTTCTAAGCGGTTTCTTTCGTGGATAGGCTCCCCAATTTAGCAAAATTCTTCCAGCGACTCAGAGACAGACACTTGCTTGGCCTACAGCTGATACGTGTGTGTATGCCTATTTACAGTATGGAGGCGTTTTTCGTGATCAGAGTGTGGCCTGCTTTTAATGCTTAAGAAAACGCTAAATGTGAAAGCATACGAACACACTTTACAGCTTTGTGTACTGCGTGCCGTAGAGGAATAGCTCGGGGACGATGGCTGCTTTTATCAACATGACAACGCACCTTGTCATAAAGCAGCAACTGTTTTAGGACAATAACATTCCTGAAGTGGACTGACCTGCACAGCGTCCTGACCTGAACACGATGGAATAACTTTGGAATTAATTAGAATGCTGACTTCGCTCCTGACCGCTGTGTCCAACATCACCACCTCCTCTGGTCTCGGGTCTTGAGGAAGAATTGAATGTCATTCCTCCAGAGACATTCCGATACATCACTGAAAGTGTCCCCAGCAGAGTTCATGCCGTCATAATGGCGAATCGCGCACACACGCCATATTAATGTCCACTAACAGGTGACCGGATACTTTTGCCCAGTTCGTGTACTGACAAAATGTTTGAATCTTTGTGTCCCTTGAATGTCGGAGTGAAGTAGCAACTACAGGGATCACTTTACCTTTGGTCAACAAATTTATTAACAATGCAGTCTAAAAACCAAAACTGAATCTTCTGAAATGACCGTTAGAAATTAGATGAGACTACCACGTCGATTCCGTTTTTCACGACCCATTCATCCGTTTAATTGAAGATGTATTACGGGAAACGGATTGGGGCCTGATACATGGCAGCTCAGTAATTATGTAAAATTTTTTCTTGAAACTAGTTTAAGAAATTGCTGTGTTTTGTGGCATCCACATGGAGCTTCAATTGATGCTGCATTGGTACTCAACAGAAGTCACAAAAATTGCTGTATTGCATATTTGCTATAAAGAGGGTTACTCATGATTCGAGTCAGGAGCATTTCTAAACAGTCAGAATATAGAGAGGGTATACGTCCATTACCACTCGTCTAAAAAAACACTGGTCATTCAGCTTTTTTAGTTAAAAGAAATGTGCCCGTGATATTAAGACGCATACTATTAGTCTCCCAGTTCTCGTTTACGCCACTCAGACATCATGATACGTCAAAATTCCGATGAATAACATACAGGTCTGCCAGAGAAGGATCATCCAGAGATTATTTGTAAGCATTATATATCTAAACTAAGAGACGCTCAGAGCGAGTTTGGAGCCAAAACATGGAGCTGGGCATAACAGATGGTAAGGATGGACCGTATGAGGTGGACGTCGGAGGTAGATAAGTAGTACCCAGGGTCAGGACGTGAGCCACGTGGTCCAATATGAAGAAATAACATTGCTCAGAGGCGCGCACAACGGATCACCGCGTGGATCAACGGCGGGGACCTTTGATGGTGCCATAATATCTCCGGTGAACGCGATGATGGTAATGATAATGACGTGACATTACAAAACTCATCGAATACCTCCCAATATCGTGTCCGACCTCCTTTTGCTCTGTGGAGTGCAGCACCTCGACGTGGCATCGACCCAACAAGTCGCTGGAAATCCGCTGCACAAATATCAGCCCTACTGCCTCTGTACCCATCCATAACTGCGAAAGCGTTGCCGGTGCAGGATGTTGTGCACGAACTGCCCTCTCGATAATGTCCCATAAATGTGCGATGGGATTCATATCGGGCGTTCTAGGTGGCCAATTCGCTCGAATTGTCCAGAATGTTCTTCAAACCAATTGCGAACAACTGTGGCCCGGTGGCATGGAACATTGTCATCCATAAAAATTCCATCGTTGTTTGGGAACATGAAGTCCACGAATGGTTGCAAATGATCTCCAAGTAGCCGAACAGAACCATTTCCAGTGAATGATCAGTTCCGTTCGACCATTCCTTGTAAACACATTCCACGCCATTATGGAGTCACCACCAGCTCGCACAGAGCCTTATTGACCAACTTCGGTCCACGGCTTTGTGACGTCAGCGCTACGCTCGAAACCTACCTTCAGCTCTTACTAACTTAATTCGAGTCTCATCTGACCATGCCACAGTTTTTCAGTCGTCTAGGATCATATCGATGTGGTCACGAACCCAGGAGAGGTGCTGCAGGCGACGTCGTGCTGTTATCAAATGCACCCGGTGCGGTCGTCTACTGCCATAGCCTATTAACGCCAAACACCGTCGCACTGTCCTAGCGGATGCGTTCGTCGTACGTCCCACATTGATTTCTGCGGTTATTTCACGCAGTGTTGCTTGCTGACAACTCTACGCAGACGCCGCTTCTCTCGGTCGTTAAATGTAGGTCGTCTTCCACTGCGTTGTCCGTGGTGAAAAGTTATGCTTGAAATTTGGTACTTTCGGTACACTCTTGACACTCTGAATCTCGGAATACTGAATGCCCTAATTTCCGAAATGAAATGCCGCCCTGCGTCTAGCTACAACTACCATTCCGCGTTCAAAATCTGTTAATTCCCATAGTGCTGCCACAATCACGACGGAAACCTTTACACATGAATAACTTGAGTAGAAATGGCAGCTCCGCCAATGCACTGCTCTTTCATACCGTGTGTAAACGATACTATCGCCATCTGTATAGGTGTACATCACTATCCCATGGCTTTTGCCACCTCAGTGTATATGAACTGCAATTTCTCTGATGTTATGCTCAAGTGCTGTACTAAGCTCTGACGCAAACGAATTATACAGGACCTAAACGATAACTGATTACAACATACCACAGTGGTGTAGGACAAGTCGAAACGAACGGACTGAGCCGGCCGCGGTGGTCTCGCGGTTCTAGGCGCGCAGTCCGGAACCGCGAGACTGCTACGGTCGCAGGTTCGAATCCTGCCTCGGGCATGGATGTGTGTGATGTCCGTAGGTTAGTTAGGTTTAACTAGTTCTAAGTTCTAGGGGACTGATGACCATAGATGTTAAGTCCCATAGTGCTCAGAGCTATTTGAACCATTTTTCGAACGGACTGATACAGGAAAATTGTCGTCAATCAAGCCAGGAAATAGCCTAAAATTTAGATACAAAAGCTACCTAAGCTACAGTGCATGTGCGCCGAGAGAAATTTTACATCATTGAAAAGACTAAGGAACAACCACAAGTAAACCTTGACCAGGAAGGCCTCACGTACTGACGCACGCGGTCCGCCGAGCTTTGTGGAGGGTGGTTGTACAACATAGCATGGAATCAGCGGCAGGAATCAATCGTGAGTTGCAAGTGCTACCATAATTCCAAGCATCACAATGACTGTGCGTAGGAAGTTAAGAGGAATGGAGTAAAATGGTCGAGTACCCATAAGCCCCACATTTTGTAGTGAATGCTAAGCGACACTTGAGATAGTGTCAAGAGTGACGCCACTGAAAAGAAGTGACACCACTGTAAGTGAATGATTTTGAGTCAAGAATCGAGTTATACCCTTTGGCAAATTGATGAAAGGGTTTCGGTTTGGCGAAAGCCTGGAAAACGTTACCTGCTGTCATGTGTAGTGCCAACAGTGAAGTACGAAGGAGGTAGTGTTACCGTACGGAAGTACTTTCCGTGCGCTGAAGAAAACGCTAAATCTCGAAGGATGTGTGCAAATTTTACAGTTTTATGTACTGCCTGCAGGAGAGGAACAGTTCGAAGACCATGACTTATTTTGTACCAGTATGACAGTGCTCCCTGTCATAAAGCTGCACTGTGAGGCAATGTTTTGTGGAGAGTAACATTCCAGAAACTGTCAGTCCACTCCCGAAGTTGAACGTAGTGGAATGATTTAGAACGTCGGCTTCACTCCAGATGGCAGCATTCAACGTCACCACCTTCTCTTGTTTCGGCTTTTGATGAAGAATGGACTACCATTCGTTCACAGACATTCAGACACCGATCTGAATGTGTCCACAGCAGAGCTCAAGCCGTCATAAGGGCCAAGTGTGGACACCCCACTGTGTCAATACCGGTTCCCGTCAGATCACCGAAGTTAAGCGCTGTCAGGCTGGGCTAGCACTTGGATGGGTGACCATCCGGTCTGCCGAGTGCTGCTAGCTAGCGAGGTGCACTCAGCCCTTGTGAGGCAAACTGAGGAGCTAGTCAATTGAGAAGTGGCGGCTCCACTGAACCTATGGGTGCCCACGCGAATGTTCCCCAGTGCCTAATGGGGCCACCGCCAGTTTGACTCCGTCCGGCAGTACGGGTGTCAAAGCGCTGTTCCCCCCTGGAAGACAACGGATTTGCGCACTCCCCCTCCCCGTCGGCACGATGAAGAAGGTATTGGGATTCATGAGACCGTGCAACACTCTGCCACTGTGCCGACGTCCAGTGCCGATGGTCACGTGCACATTTCAGCCGTAGTTGCCTATATCGTGGTGTTAACATTGGCACATGCAGGGATCGTTGGCAGCAAAATGGTTCAAATGGCTCTGAGCACTATAGGACTTAACATCTGTGGTCATCAGTCCCCTAGAACTTAAAACTACTTAAACCTAACTAACCTAAGGACATCACATACATCCATACCCGAGGCAGGATTCGAACCTGCGACCGTAGCGGTCACGCGGTTCCAGACTGAAGCGCCTAGAACCGCACGGCCACACCGGCCGACTTTGACAGCGATGGCCCATCGTTAGGAGTGTTCGGTGTACTGTGTGTTCAGACACACGTTTACCCTGCGCAGCATTAAAGTCTCATATCAGTTCACCACAGTTTGCCGCCTGTCCTTTTTTACCAGTCTACCGAGCGTACGACGTCCGACATCTGTGATGAGGTGTGGGCGCCCAACCCCAAGACGTCTGGACGTGGTTTCACCTTCGTTTCGCCACGTGTTGACTACACTCACCACAGCACTCCTCGAACACCCGGTAAGTCGTGCAGTTTCCGAAATGTTCGTGCCGAGTCTCCGTGCACCACAATATGCCCTCGGTCAATCTCAGACAGAGCGCGCTCCTTCCCTGTTCTACACATGGATACCATGCACCTTGCATGTTTCTTACTAGCAGTCATTCCTCGCTAGTTGATGCTTCTATCCCCTGGACGGGTTTATATCGATAGTAGGTCGGTAGTCATTGTGTTCTGGCTGAACAGTGTATGGGAATGAGGCCCACGGATCACCAGAGGTTGCCCATGTCTGTTTTACACTCTGTATGAAACGTTTTAACACAATATATTGCTATTGTTTTTGGACTCTTAGACATCTGTGGCTCGTTGAGCGTGAACTTGATGGGTGGTTGGTTGGCTGGTTGATTTGGGGGAGGGGACCAAACAGCGAGGTCATCGGTCTCATCAGATTAGCGAAGGATGGGGAAGGAAAGCGGCCTTGCCCTTCCAAAGGGACCATCCCAGCATTTGCCTGAAGCGATTTAGTGAGCTTTATGGCAAGTTATATGTGGAGGAAGAGAGAGCAGAATCAAATTTTGCACCCCATCCCTTCCCAGAACCGGACCGTATATCCGTGCCTGCATGATGCAGTCAAACTGAGTCACGCTGCGAAAGTCTGTACTGTTGCAGCTAAATCAGAAAGCCTAGGCGGAAATGTGAAACTCTCTCGCCCATGATCCCCCATTTATGTGCACTGTCATAAATCCTGTAAGGGTACATACGTCGATCCTACGCAGGAAGAATCAAGTCTACCCTTACGCTTCTTTGCTACAGCACAGCGGCATCGCTGATGGGTATGGCCCATAATTCTAGAAGGGAGACATTGGAAACTGGAGATCGTTGGAGCGAAGGAATGAATCAGTTTAGGCTGAGCAAACGTACAAGATAGGTCCCGGGAGCTATTGCTCCGCGTATTACGCATAAAAATGAAGTATTTTGAGGATAGAGAGAATGTCGCATCAGAGTTAAAATGCAAGCAGAGTGCGTATGAGTGTGATCAGTGTGAGATTTTTAAGCTCAGATTTTAATTTCATATCGAGGGAACTGTTACGTAATGAAAAGGCAATCGTACAGTAATGAACCGGCAATGGTAAAGCAATACAAACGCGTGATAAATAAGTGACTGCATTTATAGAGTGAGTGTAATCATAACCAGTAAGGACATGTTATACGAATTTAAAGTGTAATAAAAATAACTGTGTCGTGCAAATGTGTTCATATATTACAACTTCTTCACTGTTAATAAAAACATTTTGGTAGAGACAGAATCATAGAAAAGTGTGGGAGAATAGACAGGCCATGCGTCGTAGTCTCACAGTCAGAACTTTGAGTTACAGGTGCAGACGAGGTTTGTCCGGAAAATACGTATAAAAGTTGAATAATGTCTTTATGTTACAAGTTGCAGTCACCGCCAGGTGGGACTACTGCTGTAATCAATCCCATCAATGCTCAGTTCGAGTCAGAGCACTCTGCGTGAAGGTGGGAGTGTGCGGCAGCTTGTTGACAGTTAACCTTTTTCACCTGCCGTCGGCATGGAGCTCTCTCTGATTGAGGAACAGCGCGTCAACATCAAGTTTCTTGCAAAGCTAGGCAAGAATGGCCGTGAGATTTTTGAGTGTTTGAAACAGGTTTACGGAGACAATTCTCTGAAGAAACCAACCGTGAAGAAGTGGTTAAAAAGATCCCGGGATGGCCGAGAAGAAGTGAACGATGACCCTCGCCCAGGACGCCCGTCGACATCGAGTTCCGATGCAAATGTTGAACGAATTCGGGCTTGTGTTCTTAAAGACCGTAGATTGACAGTCAGAATGATTGCTGACGAGCTGTCAATCCCCAAAACAATCGTTCACGAAATCCTGACACAAAATCTTGAAATGAAGAAATTGTGTGCGAAAATCGTACCGAAGCTCTTGACGCCAGAACAGAGAGCAAAGAGGGTTGAGTGCTGTGAGGATTGGTTGGAAGCAGAGGAACGAGGGGACTTTCTCAACCGAGTCATCACTGAAGACGAGTTCTGGTTTTACGAATTCGATATGGAGCTTAAATCTCAAAGCAAGGAATGGAAACTAGCAGGAGAACCGAGAACAAAAAAGTCGCGAAAATCAAGGTCCAATGTGAAGACAATGTTGGTTGTTTTCTTTGATTCTACAGGCATTGTTCACAAGAAATTTGTCCCTCCCGGCCAGAGAGTGAACGGAAATTTTTATGTTGAAGTTCTGACACGTCTCAGAGCTCGTGTGGCCCGAGTTCGACCGGAGTTGGCAAAAGGGGGCAGGTGGATCCTTCATCACGACAATGCGCCCGCTCACACGTCGCTCGTTGTGCGCGAGTTTTTGGCCCGAAGCTCAAACACCGTGACAGACCACCCGCCTCATTCACCCGATTTAGCCCCGTGTGACTTCTTCATGTTCCCGAAATGCAAAATGGTGCTTCGGGGGCGGCACTTGGGAGATGTGGAAGCCATGAAGGCGGAAACGACACGGCAACTGAACAACATCACAACTGAAGACTTTCAGCAACGTTATCAACAGTGGAAACGGCGTTGGCAGACGTGTATCGCATCTCAGGGCGAGTAGTTTGAAGGAGACCATATTGTAATACCTGAATAATTGTAAAATAAAGTTATTATTCAACTTTTATACGTATTTTCCGGACAAACCTCGTATACCTAGGGAGTAAGTACGCCCTCTATAAGTGGCTATTTATTAATGTCCGATGCCTAATTTTTCCAACCAGCCAAACAACAACAAGTATCGATCATCTATAAAACGCAATAAAATATAAGGGCTACTTACAGTCTCCACACTAAGAGGGGACGGTTAGGTTACGTTACATAAGTGGAATAAGACTCTGGAATCTAGTCTCTGCCGGCACACGCATCGGATGTTGAACGCGGCAGGAGGCAGAAAACCGCCGGTCGGTAGCGAGTGATGAGGAATGGTGCCTTGGCAACGGGGTTGGCAGCGTTGCCGCGGTTCTGCCTGGGGGGTCCCGTGTCCGAAAGTAGTCGGCCAGCCAGCGTGATTGCCGCGGATTATTTCATCAGGCGGCGTAAGATCGCGTCCCCATTTGGCGTCAAATTAACGGCCGGAGCCGGCAGAGGGTGGGGGCGGCAGCGCAGTGGCCGTGGGCACCAGCCCTTTGTTTAGCGGCCGGCTCCACACAGAAAGAAGGGCCGCGCAGCCAATCAGCGACTCAGGTCGCCAGGAGGGCCCCGCCTAAAAGGATTACGCATTTGTCATTATTTCGCAGTCAAAGATCGGCCATCTCGACACAGGAAGTGTAAATAGGCAATCAGCTAATTCTGTTATTGCCTACTCTCCTTGGCGCTCCGTCCTCCTGGACAAAAAGCCGAACGGCCTTACACGCTCGCATTAACAATTTGCTCTTTGCAATCGCCGAATCCGTTTCACACTTACCGCACTTGCCGGTTGCTCCCGAGAATCCGCACCGCGGTCCGAGCACCGCCGGCTGTTTACCCAGTTCGTATTTATTTCGCTGCACAATCAGAACGGGAACCGGAAAGGATCATATCTGGCTTTGCTTCACAAGCAAATCGATTCCCATGGAAGACGGATTAAGTTAGGTGAATATCGAGCCCCCAGCTTAGACCTAGACGCGCGGCAGCGCACTGAGTCTGGGGTACTGTTAGACAACTGTAAATGTTTTCCTGCATGAAACTGTTCTCCTGCATCCTACAAGAGTTCGAATGTCCACCGCAATTCTCCAGTTTCTTCTACCTTGGTATTCGGCCCATGCAGGGACCTGTCAGCTTGGAACAAAAGCTGCGAGAGTAGCGTGGTTTGCAGAGTTCGGTTTGGGGGTGAGAAAGGGAGTTTCAAAGAGTGCAGCAGAATGAATCATTTGCATGCCGAAGAACTCTCCTGGCCATGCCATGAATAACGTCGTAGAAAAGGTATAAAACATTTCTCTGACGAGTACCTAAAAAATGTAAATGTTTCGTGGTGGTGTTGTTTGAGACATGCCCCAACGGTTCACTCGGCTACGTTCACAGCATTTTGAAAGTTATGCTCTAAGAAAAAGAAAACCTAAAAACCATCAGTACAGGGTGGTCGACGAGAAACAGTACATTTTCAATTTGTCACACCGCTAAGTTGAAGATGTGCTCTCGCCATCTATCGCAGCTTAGCTCTAAATATAGAAAAATGTAAGTTAATGCGGATGAGTAGGGAAAACACACCTGTAATGTTCAGATACAGCATTAGTAGTGTCCTGCTTGACACAGTCACATCGTTTAAATATCTGGGTGTAGTGTTGCATAGCGATATGAAATGGGACTAGCACGTGAGGACTGTAGTAGGAAAGGCGAATGGTCGACTTCGGTTTGTAACGTCCCCTTAGAAAAATTTATAAATGGCAGTGCTGGAAAACCTCTACGTTATTTGATTTTTAAACAGCTGAGCAAAACTGAACGTATTCAGGCATTTCTCTCTTTACTTATTCTGATCAACACTAAACTGACACACAAAATTTTTAGGGCAACGCAATCTGACTTTCAATAATCCCTACAAAAGAATGGCCCTGACTAACAATAACCTATACCTTTACTACTGCAACACAGCGAGCGCCAATACTGCCAGCTAAATAGAATATTCTAACTACTGAAGGCACTAACTAATGATAGGCACAGTTAGCAAATGAAAGGTTTTGAAAGAGAACAAACAATGTATTTACCTTAATAGTGTTCAAGGTTTATGACATCCAGTCTTACAAACTTCCTTTTTCTGACGGACACACGGCCAGATCGTCCGCTCTCAAAATTTTGCCATCTTTCTCCCCACATCCACCACTGCTGGCGGCTCACCTCCAACTGCGCAACGCTAAGCGGTGTTCGCATCCAACTGACCAACACTACAATAGCGACTATTTCAACAATGCCAACCAGCCATAGATTGCACACAGCACAGTCAGTGATTTTCATACAGTAAGTGTGGTTCACTTGTAAAGGACACTGCATATAGGACGCCAGTGCGACCTATTCTTGAGTACTGCTCGAGTGTTTGAGATCAGTACCAGGTCGGATTGAAGGAAGACATCGAAGCCGTTTGGAGGCAGGCTGATAGATATGTTACTGGTAGATTCTAAGAAGACGCAGGTGTTACGGAGGTACTTCGGGAACTCAAATGGGAATCCCTGGAGGGAAGGAGACACTCCTTTCGAGGAACACTACTGAGAAAATTTAGAGAACCGGCATTGGAAGCTGACTGCAGAACGATTCTGTTGCCTCCATCATACACTGCGCGTAAGGACCACGAAGATAAGATTCGAGATATCAGGGATCATACGGAGGCATATAGACAGGATGACGAGAGTGGAACAGGAAATGAAATGACTCGTAGCTGTACGGGGTACCTTCCGCCATGCGTCGTAAGGTGGACTTCGGAGCATTGAAGTAATTGGATTGGATTGTTTGGGGGAAGAGACCAAACAGCGAGGTCATCGGTCTCATCGGATTAGGGAAGGACGGGGAAGGAAGTTGGCCGTGCCCTTTCAAAGGAACCATCCCGGCATTTGCCTGGAGTGATTTAGGGAAATCAGGGAAAACCTAAATCAGGATGGCCGGACGCGAGATTTAACCGTCGTCCTCCCGAATGCGAGTCCAGCGTGCTAACCACTGCGCCACCTCGTTCGGTATTGAAGTAAATGTAGATGTAATTGTAGATATAATCGGACCCACATAGTGGGCCTTTCAGTTGAGTATGGAACGTTGGCCGGTGCAGGTGCGTATTGAAGCAGTGGATGAGTTCCGTTGTGTGCAGAGAGTTGTGGCTGTTCAGTCCACAATGCACCGTGGATGAGACCGTTATTTATGTGTTCCACACAAAAGGACAATATCCAAGTGGACAAAATAATGGAGTGATATGGGTTCTGTAACCAAAGTGAAACATAAAGATCCTGAGCTGACAGTTCGGACGCCGGAAAATATCCTACAAGTTCGTGCAAGCCTCCCAACGAAGCACACAGCGACCTGCCCGTTGTCATTCCTGAATATTACAAGTCCATTGCTGGTCTTTGTAGAGGACTGTGAAAACAGGATTTAGTTTCATCCTTATAAGCTACAAGTGACTCAACAGTTACAGCCGTGAGATAAAGTGAATAGTCGTGATTTCTGCACAACATTACCGGACAGAACTGCTCAGGACGACGCATTTCTAACAAATCTCTTGTTGTCTGACGTGGTAACGTTTCTCGAGAATGGGTATGTCAATAAATTAAAATTACGGTATTAGCTGGAAAAATCCCGTACCTCATTGATTCGTCGATGAAAAGGCCTATAGAAGTCCAAAGGTCGTCGTCGTTGTCTGGTGTGTTACTGGATAATCGATTAGAATTGTTGGACCACAGGGTAGACTGGGACAATGATACCCATGAACACTTTTCTGTTTTTCCGTTCTTCTTTTCCTGTTACATGACAATGAAAATTGTACATAATACACTTAGGACCCTACTTTACACAATTCCATAAGTTCAAGATTACTTGTATGATGTATGCAAGTTGTATTTAACAAAATGTTGCAAATAAAAGAAATGGATCTATGCCCCAGGTCTGGGGATCATATTAAACATCAGAACATCACACCAACATATCAGTAATTTAAATACAAAACGTTTTAACACAAGAAAACACATTGTATGATGAGGATGACGATTATTATTAGTAGGCCTTTTCTTGATACCTTTTCTGCAGTTTTTCCGGTACAGTCTGTATTCCTGTTTCGTCTTCATTATAGACTCTATGGAGTGGAAAATTATATTTAGATTTCAAAGTTTCCAAGTTGCTGAAAAAGAGTTTCATTTCTGTTTTACTGAACTCCATTATCCTCCAAATACTGATGTTCTATTGTTGCTTCAAACGTAAATTATGACGAGCGATGAACGAGCGATCCTAGCCTTTCCCTGCCATTTGGGTTTCTTTATTAAGCGGTTGCTTTACGCCATTACTTACGAAAAACTGATATGCTAAATGTCGGAACTGTTTAAACATAAGGGCTTAGAACATAGACTCCAGATTGATGCAGTGCTCCACCAATTCAGTTTTCTCTGTCTCAGAAAATACTCCCTTGGAACACTCCAATGATGCCACACGATAGCGAGCTTTAAGTCTTTTAAGTAATGTGGTTTCATTACAGCCAAGCGTTTTAGCTGCATGGAGGACGTTTTCTCTCGTAGTTTCTGTAACATGAAGCTGAACTAGTTTAATTAATACTGAATCACTCGATGTGAAATAGTAAACTATAAATTAAGCTCCACTAAATACGTTAAACAAACATAAGTGTTCAGTATTAAAACCGAAGAAAGGGAAGACAAACGTTTTGGGGCAAAGGTGTGTATGTGGACACTTACCCCAGATAGTTCGTATGATCTTTGCCTCCTGGCGCTAATTTGTGAACTTCTGATATCAGCTGATATATAATGAAACGTGTTAAACTGATAAGTAAGTTGAAGGTGTAAGTTAGGTTATGTACACTCTTTGACATAAAACTTGACCGGCGGCCGGCCGCTTCAGAGGCTAAGTCCGCGCCGATCGCGACATGGGACAAAAAAACTGGCCAACTCGCTAATTCTCTAAGTCCGGTTATCTGCACAATCTGGCAACACTGTAGACTGCGGCACTTCCTGGAGGAAAACTTGTCCCATGATAGAGAAATTCTAGCCTGATTACGCCTGTGGTCTAGCGGTAGCGTGCGTTGTTTCTGTTAATAATGTCAGTGGATCGAGAGCAGCTGGCATAAATATTTTTATAGCCTCTTCTGTCTGAATGCTGAAGACGTGAATGTAATGGTAGCGCAGATTCAATCTATTTCGCTTTGTGACACACCGATATCAAAATTTTATCCAGTAACGATTTTGCGGCAGATTTCCTGCAGACTGTCCTCCTCTGGACGCCGTATGCGGCAAAGCTCCGGGATCCATTTGCTGGCTACTGGCAGCGGCCGTGGCGACAGCAGCGGCGCTGTACTCCCCCGTTCTTTATCGAAAGCGCCTGCTACCGCTCATCGCTTTTGATGATTTAAAACGCTTTATTATTAAATGTTGCTCCACAGAAAATTTCTACAATTTCCATTCACGCTCAAAAGCAACGGAGACAGACGCCCTGATTAGTAGGCGGGTATTATATTACATTACTCGGCAACAGCTGAGTATGGCCCGAAATAATTTTATACACTGGGACGAAATTAAACCACCTCACTACATTCGATGAATTTATAAATGCTTCATACCTCGTTTCTTTTCCTTTCAAACTCAATTATTTGTGCAACTTTTGGTCAATGTTTGGATGTTTTCGTCAAGCCAGAGTGAGCGTCTGTGGTGTAAAGTGTATTACAGTTCTTGTTTCATTCCTTATGGTAAGTCTGTGCGATAAAGTGTGTGAATACCTTGCAATGCATGCTCTGTAGCAGTGCAGGAACACTGCACATTTGGAGTTCCATGTATGGGTTCACGAAGTATTTATTGTTGATCGGAAGTGATAGTTAAGGTCATCAGATTTAAACCAGAAAAATTTGTCGTTTTGAAGGTTTCAGAGAACGGAAAGGAATTGCTAACGCCGGTGTTAGAAAACGTCTACAGTTAAATGCTATTGCAAAAATTTAGAAGAAGGGAACTACATTAATGAACATGTGCACTTCATAAACAACCTTCTGACATGTTAGACCTATATGACGAACAAAGCTCCAATTTATATCGTTGACAGTCGGTTTGAATCTTTTCAGGGTCTATTTTACAGTGAAGCACCTTGGAATTTGCAAAGCAGAAATCCATGATATTAACTTAATTTACTAAGTCGAAATCGGACGAAGATTGATGTTTAAAGGCATTCTTCAGATTTCGCATAAGAAATTTTTACTAGCAGTTTGCAACTCCATTAATTAAAATGGAAAATAAAAGGTTGTAGTCAGCGGCTTCTACCGTGATTCGAACTGCTATGTCTTACAGTACAAGCACTGCAACGCACAAGGGAACCTCTGAGCTAACGACACACTGGCGGCTAGAGGCGGAATATAGTCACTGCGATGTTGCCTGAGCCTCAAAACTCAACCTTAAACACACGAACAGAGGAGGTGGAGATTACTGTTTTAACGTCCCGTCGACAACGATGTCTTTAGAGACGGAGCACAAGCTCGGATTAGGGAAGGATGCGGAAGGAAATCGGCCGTGCCCTTCCTAAGGAACCATCCCAGCATTTGCCTGAAGCGATTTAGGGAAATCATTGAAAACCTAAATCAGGATGGCCGGGCGCGGGATTGCACCGTCGTCCTCCCGAATGCACACACAAACAGGTGGTACTTATGTGAAGAACGCCGTTCTTGGAGTCCAGAAATTAAATATACTTTGTAATTGTGTCATCTTGCAGTGGATTATATCGTACGAGTCTTCGATGTGGAAAACGAATGTCAAGTGAATTTAGCGAGGTAACGCCGACCTACACCCGGAAGTAAATGCACTATCAGAGTGTTGACAAATACTTGCTACGACGCTGCCATTTCTAGGCTCTCTGACGAGGCAGCTCTTCAGCGAAATGCTTGACGTGATTCTCCGATACGGTTCTTCAGAGTGGAGACGCGCGCGCACGTTTGGTTTTTATGCGGCGTTCTCCCCTGATGGTTTCTGACGTCGCCTTGTGGGCTATGTATACATATGAGACATTCAATTATCATTAATCCAAAATGATACAAGTTTCAGCTTCCGGCGTGGAAGAAGGCTGTTGACGCCGACATTATATCATTTCAACGTAGGGAAAGCAAAACGGATCATTCAGTGTTTCTCATTCAACATAAAGCATGTGAGATAATTTTCCGTAACGTTCATAATCATCTAAAAATACAAACGAAGTAAAAATACACCGGAAGCTTATTCGAATTGAATATAACGCTTTGCACCTCGATATCGAATTTGTCCACTTGCAATCTTTTGCAGCATACACATAGAATGTCATGATTACCACGAGAATGAAGAAATATGTTGGTAAGGATGGAAGCAAGAAGAGACGCAGTCAACAAATATTCTATTCCTCATGGCATTCATTTCATTTGACACGTAAGAAGAGGTAAAGCGGGAATTTACTTTCGTTAACACGAAAGATATGCCGCACATATTGATAACGAGGAAGTCTGCGTCTTCATACGTTTCCTCCTTGAAATCTGTATGCTCTATTATATACTAAGTAGCCCGATCATTGTTTCAGTAATGTTACCCTCTTGTTTGACCCCGTAACGATGAACAGATTCCAAATGCATGTCTCCCTTCCTGGGTTGTTTTTTGTGTTTTATTGCTTGGAATTCCTGAAGCAGACCACTGTGCCTTCCCCCCTCGTGGGTTAGGTCTCAAAACTAAACCGCTTTGTATCCAATGGCATAATTTATTCAGACAGCATCAGCATAAGACTATCAAACAAAGCCTTCCATTTCCAGTTGCAGCACTCTAACCAGCACTGACCAAAGTGTAATCCACGGTCATGGTCCTAAATTACCAGCTGTCTGCTACTGTGGCAAAGTCCGTACTACACTGTCGATTCCGCAGCACCATTTTATCTGGTAACACTGTGTAGTTGCACAGTTGTGCTACCAGGTCTGTCCTCACACTGTCAACTTTATGTATCTCACTTCTCCTGTAGCGTAGATCACGAGGAGCCGAAGTAAATGAGTGTATTCTGCATGACGTAACATTCAGTATTCCCTTCTTTCATATCCACTCTTCATGTGCATCGATACCAAATAGGAATGCGAAAACTCTTGCGAGTGAGAGAATGACAATAACAATCGTAACAAGAACAAGCAAATAATGAATGATGTTTATTCCAACGCAGAACGAGAATGGCTTTAAATATAAAAATCTGTATCTATATCTATATCCATATCTATTGATCTTTGAGTTGGCACAATGCAAATATATTCTTAGCATTTAGTTACTGAATTTAGTTCTGGATGTTTGCAGAGAAAAGGAAAAGTCGGTACTTCTCGCTAGTGTAATATAATGTGAACCAGCAACTACCCTTTCCTTAGAACACGACTCAAGCAGGTCCTCAAGTAGGTAGCAAGGCACTGCTGCATTCTGTTCCCTGACATTGCTCTGATGACGGTTAATGCAGATAGTTCCGATTATGAAATACAAAACGTATTGCAGGTTAGTTCCTAGGATAGTAACATTAAATTTGCGTTGTAGACGGCATATGAACGTGACGACTATCCATATTACTCATCAATATAAAAAGACAATATTTTGGTAATTTAGCAGGATTACTCAAAATGAATTCTGAAATTGGGTGACTGACTGCACAGGTGCTAAACGTCGTCAAGAGTATACGATGTCCTAATCGCATTAGGAATATGAAGAACGTCTTCGACAGCTCGCAACTTGCACATTGCTATCTCCACCCTACTCCAGACAGCCCTCGGTGGAGTTGCACTACGTTGCCGATGTTATGGAAGGCCTTCAAACCGACAACAGACCACATATTGAAAAATACAAGCGAATTCTCTTGCAGCGTAAGCTTATTGTAACTAATCTAAAAATTATTGGAGAGGAACATTGTCCTATTCAAAAAAAGTAAAATGTTACACACTGTTGACGTCAAACGGACATTATCTATGTCCTGTCTTGTGTCCTACTCATCTATAATATCAAGTGTACTATGAAAATGATTATATATAATGGATGATAGGGTAATGCATTGATACCAGATGGTGGGGGCCGGCCGGTGTGGCCGTGCGGTTCTAGGCGCTTCAGTCTGGAACCGCGTGACCGCTACGGTCGCAGGTTCGAATCCTGCCTCGGGCATGGATGTGAGTGATGTCCTTAGGTTAGTTAGGTTTAAGTAGTTCTAAGTTCTAGGGGACTGATGACCTTAGAAGTTAAGTCCCATAGTGCTCAGAGCCATTTGAACCATTTGAACTATTTAACACAAAATGACATTAAAAATTAAAGTTATTCACGAGCAGCTAGTTGAGAATATGTATGAACATTAAATGACACGACGAACTGAAATAATATGACGAAGAGTTCAGCGCTCACTGGGAATAGAGCCCCACACATATCGTTGTTGACTACACACAAAGAGACGTCAGCTACCGAATTTTTCTCCACCAGCTGCTCAGAATAGCATCTTGAACTTACAGTCATCTCGCAAATAGTTCTGTGTCTCACTGGGAGTTAAAAACGTCAGATATCGTTAGTGTTGACAACGAATGAAAATACATTAAAAATCAAAATTATTATCCACCAGCAGATAGGTGTTCTCATGATAGAGCTTGATAATACATAATTAAATCTTTAGTGCCGGGCCAGGATTCGATCCCATTCACACGTAATATGTGAAGGTGTTGAGGAATCTGCAGTTTTGAACAAACAACAAATTGTAGCCGAGCTGTATTGCCACGAAGGGATCAAATTCCGCGTTAAGGGCGGTCTGAGTTGCATTCCCAGTTTAGAACCAATTTTGTCGACATACAGAAGCTCAAATAAAAGATGGAATAAGTGTCCTGTGACCATACATAGCGTTTGTGTCGTCACTTGAAATAAATAACTAGTATAAGAAAGGTTACTGGTGATAGAGTTTCTACATGTCGCCACTCCAGACTTTATTGTGGTTCAACCTACCGTCTACTTGGTAAAGAAGGAATATCATCTTTAATGGGAATTTTCAGACCACGCAGCCATTGTATCTCCTTCACTTGGTGTAGCCAGGAGAGAATGGAATCTGTCTCTCCCTATCTAAAATCATTGATGGAAGTGGGAATCGAACCCAGACCATAGGTATAACAACCTACCATCCGTCCAACAGACCACGAAATCCTCTTCTCTGCGAGTCATTTTTCTATCGTAACGCAGTTGCGCCACACTGGATGAGAATTCTGACACACAGGCTCCCTGTAGTAATTTGCAGCATGTTCAGTAAATTCATTTACTTGGTTGACCGAATCACCATGAACTAGCTGCCTCGGCTACCCAGTGCATACATTCGACTATTTTGTAATCACAGAAATAAAATCACGTAACCGCCACCTACACACAACTGCCAACAGTGTAGGATGCAGAAGTTTAAATAGGAAGTGTTCCTTTCCACTTGAGCTATTCTATTGCGCTATCTGTTACTAGAAAACGTCGTTCAGTCCAAAAGAAAAGCTGTAACTGTTTGTCTCTCAGAAGTCAAGACCTGGCCATATGCATAATCTCACAGTGCTGTGGAATCCAAAAGTTCTGGAGGAATAGTTGCCGAGCTCTGGAGCTGCTGTAGCTACGTGTCAGCTTGTAGCATAGATAAGATGTCGCGAGTTCGAATACATTCAGTGCTACATTTTTTAAAACGCAATTCTGCTCTCTGCTGAAGGTATCAATCTAATGGAACTTTGAACATAATTCCCTTCACTTCTCAACCCAAAGTAGTCGCATGTGGAAAAAGGGCTAACTACTGTGACATTTTGTTCTATTCAGGTTTAATAGACAGCAGGCAGCAGATGCATCTCGAAGATGTGCAGGGAGAGCGCATCGTGCCATAATATGTCAGAAAAGTATTTTCTACATTAGCCGTCGTGTGGTAGTGATATTTTATTCTTCTTCAAACTTTGTTTGACAGCTTTAACTCAGAACAAGTTTTCTACATGCATGTAATCAATAAACTGCATGTGCATTGTCAGACTGTCATAGGTAACATCTGAGAATTCGCATATATCGTTGATGATTAATTTCTCTCTCATGTTTATTATTGTTTTAACAACACTAAAGGAAACCTTACGAAAATTGTGCACTGTATTATAAGAAATGAAATAAAACTAACCATGATAACCTTACGACGAAAGTATCTGTACACAAGCATGCCTCTATCGACACGAATTAGTAAAATACTACTCACTTAGATTTTGATTGGGTCTGTGTTTAATTGGTATGCTGTGTCATACTCAAGAGGTATGCAAATGTGGCATTTCATAAATATAGTTACGTATTCCTAGAAACCCAAAATTCGCTTGTCAGCAGCGGAAAGAGGCCTTACCTGTTGTGCAGCATTGTAAGTTTTTCAACATTGCACTATGAGCTGAAAGCATTTTCTTGCGATTTCCGTATTGATGTTTCATCTGACTGCTTGTAGCTCTTTCACAGAAGGGATAAAAACGTTACAGTCAGTGAGACTGGAACCGCGAACCGTAACAGACGCTTTTCCACAGGTCAGCACGTTACCACAGAGCTGGCGAGGAGGTATGGGTCTTAGCTTCCTATTACGAGGGCAATAGTAACTAGAACTCGTAAACCGCTATTTGAAGGTCGAGATTAGTTGCGGTTTCCACCTGCAACGACTTTCCTGGGCTGAAAATCGTAAATTTTCAATCTTTTGTTACCCTTCAAGCGATAATAACTCAGGTTATTCAATGGAAATGACAGGTAAAATCAAGTGAACTTTGAGGCTTAATTCCGTGCACACCAGGAAGTAACTCGTCGATCACAGAGTTGCCAAACATACGTTGCCTTGTTGCCAAATCTCAGTTACAGTACCAGCAGGAAGAAGACGAACCGATGTGATCCTACAGCGGTCTGGAAAGTGACCATAGCTGGTGTCTCCAAGTCACGGCTGCTACGGCCTGGAATACGTAATGCGTCTGATTCGCTTTCTGTAACTAGGTTTAGGGACTGGAGCGTAGTTACTCATAATACTCAGAACTGACTGCAAACTGAGCATCATAAATCAGTAACTCTCATTGTTGTTTTTATATTTCTTTCGTAAGTGTACTCAAAACTAAGAAAGTCATTCACAGGCGTTTTCGTGCCTCGCCGATAGTCGAGCACAACATACAAATAAAAATAAAAAAGAATGTGTGTGTGTGTGTGTGTGTGTGTGTGTGTGTGTGTGAGAGAGAGAGAGAGAGAGAGATAAATAAAAAGCAATGAGAGAGAGTGTAAAAAATTTTTGTAAAGAAATTGAATCATGGTATTTAAAGAAATCTTTCATTAAAATGACACGTTCCACATCATTACGAAATGTCGTATTCATGATCTATGGAACAAGAGTTAATCTAATGTAATCTAATCTAATCACATCATATTGATGATTAGCCATGAAGAGTCATGAATTACCGAAATTTTGGCCGTACCAGTAACCAAATCTAAACTTGAAAATAAAAGACGACAGTTTTTGTAATAAACCGTGACTCCTATCAAGACCCTTTCGTCCCTGTTATCTAACCACGAAAGATGTCTGATATACCTCCATTCTGAAGTAACAAAGTGTGCATGCATTTAAAGATGAAGTGCATGATGTGAAGTTCTGTGACGGAGATACGAACCCAACACGTAATCCGATTGTTAACTAAGAAAAATCAAATGTTACGTACCGGTTTTTCTTACGAGCCGCTAGGTGTCTGAATCTAAAATAAGGATACAAACTTTTGTGCCTAAGCGACAATCGAACTGCACACCTACCGTGCATCCACGAATATAGCTTAAGTATCAGTTGCTTACTCATGAACAGTAAGATGTGTGCGTGTTTGACCAGAAATAACGACACCTGTTGCGATTGTTGGAAACACATGAACAGACATTGAAATTGCGCGTTAATTTTCACTAGCAGGTGGGTGTGCACTTGATAAAGCTAGAAATGAAATTATGAATATTTTTGTACTGGATCAGGTTTCAGACCCACATACTTACCTTTGGAGGAGACCTAGAGAAGATTGCAGTCTTGGGAAAAGGAACGAAATGACTGAACTATACTGTTCCGAGAGATTCAGATCCTTGAAAGAGGAGATACGAATTCGAATCACAGTCCAGCACCAAATTTTTAAACGTCTCTAGTTCAATCAAGTACAAGTAAAATAAGAGCCCTGTCCCTTTAAATGGCTATCGGTTTATCAAATAAAATAAAATTTTCTAATGTAAGTAAGCTTACTGGCGACTGTATTTCTGTTTACCATGACTTCCGCTGTGTCATTTCCCAACGTAAACCGGCTCTGCCCAGTTGGTAATGAAGGAACGTGATGTTTAATGCGGATTCTGGATTATAACGTCTTTCTCTTGAGGTTACCAGAGGTAAAATAAATCTGTTTGTGCCTCTTAAAAGTAAATGCCTGAACCCACGCATTGCACCTGTGATAGCTCGTTCCACCATACCATTGTGGCCACATTACCCAGCCCCAAGAGTGTGCTGTAACGGATGATGTGCTTAGCTTACAAAATTAGTCACGGTGGAAAAAATGCGAGTCTATTAAATGGTCAAGTAGAAGCAAGCTTCTGACGCAGAGATTATGCTATTCTCATGTCAGCAGGATGTAAAGACTCTTCTAGGCATCATAGGCTGGATGTGAAGCCATTTTGATTTTTCACAAATTCAGCAAATTTCTTAGTTCGAGAAAATCCACTGTGAAGTGGGTCTTCAGCGTGCCATATGTGTTGTAGATACAGTCTCAGACCAAAAAATTGACCGCTGAGTCGTTCACGTAAGGTGGACAATACAGTCGTGCTCCTCTCAGAATTCTATGTCTGGCAATATGCTCGATCTAGCAACATGTAGACTGCGGCACTTCCCAGAGGAAGTCTTGACTCCAGTCTTAGTACATTACTCTTGACTACGACCGTAGTCTTGAGGTAAAACGCGAGACCAGCTAATATGATATTGTAGATTCGCTTGAATTACACTCATAGCTTCAGCACCGAGAGGAAAGGGGCGATAAATATTTTGTCGATATGTGCTTTCGGTCGCCAGACGGCATATTAGCTGGTCTCGCGTTTTACGTGAAGACTACGGTCGTGTTCCAGCAGCGGTATGAATAAAATGATAGTAATAATAACAGTAATAATCGAATTATCCGGTAACTTCACACTTCACAGTGGATTTTCTCGAACTAAGAAATTTGCTGAATTTGTGAAAAATCAAAATGGCTTCACATCCAGCCTATGATGCCTAGAAGAGTCTTTACATCCTGCTGACATGAGAATAGCATAATCTCTGCGTCAGAAGCTTGCTTCTACTTGACCATTTAATAGACTCGCATTTTTTCCACCGTGACTAATTTTGTAAGCTAAGCACATCATCCGTTACAGCACACTCTTGGGGCTGGGTAATGTGGCCACAATGGTATGGTGGAACGAGCTATCACAGGTGCAATGCGTGGGTTCAGGCATTTACTTTTAAGAGGCACAAACAGATTTATTTTACCTCTGGTAACCTCAAGAGAAAGACGTTATAATCCAGAATCCGCATTAAACATCACGTTCCTTCATTACCAACTGGGCAGAGCCGGTTTACGTTGGGAAATGACACAGCGGAAGTCATGGTAAACAGAAATACAGTCGCCAGTAAGCTTACTTACATTAGAAAATTTTATTTTATTTGATAAACCGATAGCCATTTAAAGGGACAGGGCTCTTATTTTACTTGTACTTGATTGAACTAGAGACGTTTAAAAATTTGGTGCTGGACTGTGATTCGAATTCGTATCTCCTCTTTCGAGGATCTGAATCTCTCGGAACGGTATAGTTCAGTCATTTCGTTCCTTTTCCCAAGACTGCAATCTTCTCTAGGTCTCCTCCAAAGGTAAGTATGTGGGTCTGAAACCTGATCCAGTACAAAAATATTCATAATTTCATTTCTAGCTTTATCAAGTGCACACCCACCTGCTAGTGAAAATTAACGCGCAATTTCAATGTCTGTTCATGTGTTTCCAACAATCGCAACAGGTGTCGTTATTTCTGGTCAAACACGCACACATCTTACTGTTCATGAGTAAGCAACTGATACTTAAGCTATATTCGTGGATGCACGGTAGGTGTGCAGTTCGATTGTCGCTTAGGCACAAAAGTTTGTATCCTTATTTTAGATTCAGACACCTAGCGGCTCGTAAGAAAAACCGGTACGTAACATTTGATTTTTCTTAGTTAACAATCGGATTACGTGTTGGGTTCGTATCTCCGTCACAGAACTTCACATCATGCACTTCATCTTTAAATGCATGCACACTTTGTTACTTCAGAATGGAGGTATATCAGACATCTTTCGTGGTTAGATAACAGGGACGAAAGGGTCTTGATAGGAGTCACGGTTTATTACAAAAACTGTCGTCTTTTATTTTCAAGTTTAGATTTGGTTACTGGTACGGCCAAAATTTCGGTAATTCATGACTCTTCATGGCTAATCATCAATATGATGTGATTAGATTAGATTACATTAGATTAACTCTTGTTCCATAGATCATGAATACGACATTTCGTAATGATGTGGAACGTGTCATTTTAATGAAAGATTTCTTTAAATACCATGATTCAATTTCTTTACAAAAATTTTTTACACTCTCTCTCATTGCTTTTTATTTATCTCTCTCTCTCTCTCTCTCTCTCACACACACACACACACACACACACACACACACACATTCTTTTTTATTTTTATTTGTATGTTGTGCTCGACTATCGGCGAGGCACGAAAACGCCTGTGAATGACTTTCTTAGTTTTGAGTACACTTACGAAAGAAATATAAAAACAACAATGAGAGTTACTGATTTATGATGCTCAGTTTGCAGTCAGTTCTGAGTATTATGAGTAACTACGCTCCAGTCCCTAAACCTAGTTACAGAAAGCGAATCAGACGCATTACGTATTCCAGGCCGTAGCAGCCGTGACTTGGAGACACCAGCTATGGTCACTTTCCAGACCGCTGTAGGATCACATCGGTTCGTCTTCTTCCTGCTGGTACTGTAACTGAGATTTGGCAACAAGGCAACGTATGTTTGGCAACTCTGTGATCGACGAGTTACTTCCTGGTGTGCACGGAATTAAGCCTCAAAGTTCACTTGATTTTACCTGTCATTTCCATTGAATAACCTGAGTTATTATCGCTTGAAGGGTAACAAAAGATTGAAAATTTACGATTTTCAGCCCAGGAAAGTCGTTGCAGGTGGAAACCGCAACTAATCTCGACCTTCAAATAGCGGTTTACGAGTTCTAGTTACTATTGCCCTCGTAATAGGAAGCTAAGACCCATACCTCCTCGCCAGCTCTGTGGTAACGTGCTGACCTGTGGAAAAGCGTCTGTTACGGTTCGCGGTTCCAGTCTCACTGACTGTAACGTTTTTATCCCTTCTGTGAAAGAGCTACAAGCAGTCAGATGAAACATCAATACGGAAATCGCAAGAAAATGCTTTCAGCTCATAGTGCAATGTTGAAAAACTTACAATGCTGCACAACAGGTAAGGCCTCTTTACGCTGCTGACAAGCGAATTTTGGGTTTCTAGGAATACGTAACTATATTTATGAAATGCCACATTTGCATACCTCTTGAGTATGACACAGCATACCAATTAAACACAGACCCAATCAAAATCTAAGTGAGTAGTATTTTACTAATTCGTGTCGATAGAGGCATGCTTGTGTACAGATACTTTCGTCGTAAGGTTATCATGGTTAGTTTTATTTCATTTCTTATAATACAGTGCACAATTTTCGTAAGGTTTCCTTTAGTGTTGTTAAAACAATAATAAACATGAGAGAGAAATTAATCATCAACGATATATGCGAATTCTCAGATGTTACCTATGACAGTCTGACAATGCACATGCAGTTTATTGATTACATGCATGTAGAAAACTTGTTCTGAGTTAAAGCTGTCAAACAAAGTTTGAAGAAGAATAAAATATCACTACCACACGACGGCTAATGTAGAAAATACTTTTCTGACATATTATGGCACGATGCGCTCTCCCTGCACATCTTCGAGATGCATCTGCTGCCTGCTGTCTATTAAACCTGAATAGAACAAAATGTCACAGTAGTTAGCCCTTTTTCCACATGCGACTACTTTGGGTTGAGAAGTGAAGGGAATTATGTTCAAAGTTCCATTAGATTGATACCTTCAGCAGAGAGCAGAATTGCGTTTTAAAAAATGTAGCACTGAATGTATTCGAACTCGCGACATCTTATCTATGCTACAAGCTGACACGTAGCTACAGCAGCTCCAGAGCTCGGCAACTATTCCTCCAGAACTTTTGGATTCCACAGCACTGTGAGATTATGCATATGGCCAGGTCTTGACTTCTGAGAGACAAACAGTTACAGCTTTTCTTTTGGACTGAACGACGTTTTCTAGTAACAGATAGCGCAATAGAATAGCTCAAGTGGAAAGGAACACTTCCTATTTAAACTTCTGCATCCTACACTGTTGGCAGTTGTGTGTAGGTGGCAGTTACGTGATTTTATTTCTGTGATTACAAAATAGTCGAATGTATGCACTGGGTAGCCGAGGCAGCTAGTTCATGGTGATTCGGTCAACCAAGTAAATGAATTTACTGAACATGCTGCAAATTACTACAGGGAGCCTGTGTGTCAGAATTCTCATCCAGTGTGGCGCAACTGCGTTACGATAGAAAAATGACTCGCAGAGAAGAGGATTTCGTGG
Organism: Schistocerca nitens; assembly: GCF_023898315.1. Classification (NCBI taxonomy): domain Eukaryota; kingdom Metazoa; phylum Arthropoda; class Insecta; order Orthoptera; family Acrididae; genus Schistocerca; species Schistocerca nitens. The sequence goes on along the minus strand of NC_064616.1, from coordinate 178,729,584 downwards.
TCTGTTGGACGGATGGTAGGTTGTTATACCTATGGTCTGGGTTCGATTCCCACTTCCATCAATGATTTTAGATAGGGAGAGACAGATTCCATTCTCTCCTGGCTACACCAAGTGAAGGAGATACAATGGCTGCGTGGTCTGAAAATTCCCATTAAAGATGATATTCCTTCTTTACCAAGTAGACGGTAGGTTGAACCACAATAAAGTCTGGAGTGGCGACGTGTAGAAACTCTATCACCAGTAACCTTTCTTATACTAGTTATTTATTTCAAGTGACGACACAAACGCTATGTATGGTCACAGGACACTTATTCCATCTTTTATTTGAGCTTCTGTATGTCGACAAAATTGGTTCTAAACTGGGAATGCAACTCAGACCGCCCTTAACGCGGAATTTGATCCCTTCGTGGCAATACAGCTCGGCTACAATTTGTTGTTTGTTCAAAACTGCAGATTCCTCAACACCTTCACATATTACGTGTGAATGGGATCGAATCCTGGCCCGGCACTAAAGATTTAATTATGTATTATCAAGCTCTATCATGAGAACACCTATCTGCTGGTGGATAATAATTTTGATTTTTAATGTATTTTCATTCGTTGTCAACACTAACGATATCTGACGTTTTTAACTCCCAGTGAGACACAGAACTATTTGCGAGATGACTGTAAGTTCAAGATGCTATTCTGAGCAGCTGGTGGAGAAAAATTCGGTAGCTGACGTCTCTTTGTGTGTAGTCAACAACGATATGTGTGGGGCTCTATTCCCAGTGAGCGCTGAACTCTTCGTCATATTATTTCAGTTCGTCGTGTCATTTAATGTTCATACATATTCTCAACTAGCTGCTCGTGAATAACTTTAATTTTTAATGTCATTTTGTGTTAAATAGTTCAAATGGTTCAAATGGCTCTGAGCACTATGGGACTTAACTTCTAAGGTCATCAGTCCCCTAGAACTTAGAACTACTTAAACCTAACTAACCTAAGGACATCACTCACATCCATGCCCGAGGCAGGATTCGAACCTGCGACCGTAGCGGTCACGCGGTTCCAGACTGAAGCGCCTAGAACCGCACGGCCACACCGGCCGGCCCCCACCATCTGGTATCAATGCATTACCCTATCATCCATTATATATAATCATTTTCATAGTACACTTGATATTATAGATGAGTAGGACACAAGACAGGACATAGATAATGTCCGTTTGACGTCAACAGTGTGTAACATTTTACTTTTTTTGAATAGGACAATGTTCCTCTCCAATAATTTTTAGATTAGTTACAATAAGCTTACGCTGCAAGAGAATTCGCTTGTATTTTTCAATATGTGGTCTGTTGTCGGTTTGAAGGCCTTCCATAACATCGGCAACGTAGTGCAACTCCACCGAGGGCTGTCTGGAGTAGGGTGGAGATAGCAATGTGCAAGTTGCGAGCTGTCGAAGACGTTCTTCATATTCCTAATGCGATTAGGACATCGTATACTCTTGACGACGTTTAGCACCTGTGCAGTCAGTCACCCAATTTCAGAATTCATTTTGAGTAATCCTGCTAAATTACCAAAATATTGTCTTTTTATATTGATGAGTAATATGGATAGTCGTCACGTTCATATGCCGTCTACAACGCAAATTTAATGTTACTATCCTAGGAACTAACCTGCAATACGTTTTGTATTTCATAATCGGAACTATCTGCATTAACCGTCATCAGAGCAATGTCAGGGAACAGAATGCAGCAGTGCCTTGCTACCTACTTGAGGACCTGCTTGAGTCGTGTTCTAAGGAAAGGGTAGTTGCTGGTTCACATTATATTACACTAGCGAGAAGTACCGACTTTTCCTTTTCTCTGCAAACATCCAGAACTAAATTCAGTAACTAAATGCTAAGAATATATTTGCATTGTGCCAACTCAAAGATCAATAGATATGGATATAGATATAGATACAGATTTTTATATTTAAAGCCATTCTCGTTCTGCGTTGGAATAAACATCATTCATTATTTGCTTGTTCTTGTTACGATTGTTATTGTCATTCTCTCACTCGCAAGAGTTTTCGCATTCCTATTTGGTATCGATACACATGAAGAGTGGATATGAAAGAAGGGAATACTGAATGTTACGTCATGCAGAATACACTCATTTACTTCGGCTCCTCGTGATCTACGCTACAGGAGAAGTGAGATACATAAAGTTGACAGTGTGAGGACAGACCTGGTAGCACAACTGTGCAACTACACAGTGTTACCAGATAAAATGGTGCTGCGGAATCGACAGTGTAGTACGGACTTTGCCACAGTAGCAGACAGCTGGTAATTTAGGACCATGACCGTGGATTACACTTTGGTCAGTGCTGGTTAGAGTGCTGCAACTGGAAATGGAAGGCTTTGTTTGATAGTCTTATGCTGATGCTGTCTGAATAAATTATGCCATTGGATACAAAGCGGTTTAGTTTTGAGACCTAACCCACGAGGGGGGAAGGCACAGTGGTCTGCTTCAGGAATTCCAAGCAATAAAACACAAAAAACAACCCAGGAAGGGAGACATGCATTTGGAATCTGTTCATCGTTACGGGGTCAAACAAGAGGGTAACATTACTGAAACAATGATCGGGCTACTTAGTATATAATAGAGCATACAGATTTCAAGGAGGAAACGTATGAAGACGCAGACTTCCTCGTTATCAATATGTGCGGCATATCTTTCGTGTTAACGAAAGTAAATTCCCGCTTTACCTCTTCTTACGTGTCAAATGAAATGAATGCCATGAGGAATAGAATATTTGTTGACTGCGTCTCTTCTTGCTTCCATCCTTACCAACATATTTCTTCATTCTCGTGGTAATCATGACATTCTATGTGTATGCTGCAAAAGATTGCAAGTGGACAAATTCGACATCGAGGTGCAAAGCGTTATATTCAATTCGAATAAGCTTCCGGTGTATTTTTACTTCGTTTGTATTTTTAGATGATTATGAACGTTACGGAAAATTATCTCACATGCTTTATGTTGAATGAGAAACACTGAATGATCCGTTTTGCTTTCCCTACGTTGAAATGATATAATGTCGGCGTCAACAGCCTTCTTCCACGCCGGAAGCTGAAACTTGTATCATTCTGGATTAATGATGATTGAATGTCTCATATGTATACATAGCCCACAAGGCGACGTCAGAAACCATCAGGGGAGAACGCCGCATAAAAACCAAACGTGCGCGCGCGTCTCCACTCTGAAGAACCGTATCGGAGAATCACGTCAAGCATTTCGCTGAAGAGCTGCCTCGTCAGAGAGCCTAGAAATGGCAGCGTCGTAGCAAGTATTTGTCAACACTCTGATAGTGCATTTACTTCCGGGTGTAGGTCGGCGTTACCTCGCTAAATTCACTTGACATTCGTTTTCCACATCGAAGACTCGTACGATATAATCCACTGCAAGATGACACAATTACAAAGTATATTTAATTTCTGGACTCCAAGAACGGCGTTCTTCACATAAGTAACACCTGTTTGTGTGTGCATTCGGGAGGACGACGGTGCAATCCCGCGCCCGGCCATCCTGATTTAGGTTTTCAATGATTTCCCTAAATCGCTTCAGGCAAATGCCGGGATGGTTCCTTAGGAAGGGCACGGCCGATTTCCTTCCGCATCCTTCCCTAATCCGAGCTTGTGCTCCGTCTCTAATGACATCATTGTCGACGGGACGTTAAAACAGTAATCTCCACCTCCTCTGTTCGTGTGTTTAAGGTTGAGTTTTGAGGCTCAGGCAACATCGCAGTGACTATATTCCGCCTCTAGCCGCCAGTGTGTCGTTAGTTCAGAGGTTCCCTTGTGCGTTGCAGTGCTTGTACTGTAAGACATAGCAGTTCGAATCACGGTAGAAGCCGCTGACTACGACCTTTTATTTTCCATTTTAATTAATGGAGTTGCAAACTGCTAGTAAAAATTTCTTATGCGAAATCTGAAGAATGCCTTTAAACATCAATCTTCGTCCGATTTCGACTTAGTAAATTAAGTTAATATCATGGATTTCTGCTTTGCAAATTCCAAGGTGCTTCACTGTAAAATAGACCCTGAAAAGATTCAAACCGACTGTCAACGATATAAATTTGAGCTTTGTTCGTCATGTAGGTCTAACATGTCAGAAGGTTGTTTATGAAGTGCACATGTTCATTAATGTAGTTCCCTTCTTCTAAATTTTTGCAATAGCATTTAACTGTAGACGTTTTCTAACACCGGCGTTAGAAATTCCTTTCCGTTCTCTGAAACCTTCAAAACGACAAATTTTTCTGGTTTAAATCTGATGACCTTAACTATCACTTCCGATCAACAATAAATACTTCATGAACCCATACATGGAACTCCAAATGTGCAGTGTTCCTGCACTGCTACAGAGCATGCATTGCAAGGTATTCACACACTTTATCGCACAGACTTACCATAAGGAATGAAACAAGAACTGTAATACACTTTACACCACAGACGCTCACTCTGGCTTGACGAAAACATCCAAACATTGACCAAAAGTTGCACAAATAATTGAGTTTGAAAGGAAAAGAAACGAGGTATGAAGCATTTATAAATTCATCGAATGTAGTGAGGTGGTTTAATTTCGTCCCAGTTTATAAAATTAATTTCGGGCCATACTCAGCTGTTGCCGAGTAATGTAATATAATACCCGCCTACTAATCAGGGCGTCTGTCTCCGTTGCTTTTGAGCGTGAATGGAAATTGTAGAAATTTTCTGTGGAGCAACATTTAATAATAAAGCGTTTTAAATCATCAAAAGCGATGAGCGGTAGCAGGCGCTTTCGATAAAGAACGGGGCAGTGCAGCGCCGCTGCTGTCCCACGGCCGCTGCCAGTAGCCAGCAAATGGATCCCGGAGCTTTGCCGCATACGGCGTCCAGAGGAGGACAGTCTGCAGGAAATCTGCCGCAAAATCGTTACTGGATAAAATTTTGATATCGGTGTGTCACAAAGCGAAATAGATTGAATCTGCGCTACCATTACATTCACGTCTTCAGCATTCAGACAGAAGAGGCTATAAAAATATTTATGCCAGCTGTTCTCGATCCACTGACATTATGAACAGAAACAACGCACGCTACCGCTAGACCACAGGCGTAATCAGGCTAGAATTTCTCTATCATGGGACAAGTTTTCCTCCAGGAAGTGCCGCAGTCTACAGTGTTGCCAGATTGTGCAGATAAACGGACTTAGAGAATTAGCGAGTTGGCCAGTTTTTTTGTCCCATGTCCAGATCGGCGCGGACTTAGCCTCTGAAGCGGCCGGCCGCCGGTCAAGTTTTATGTCAAAGAGTGTACTTACCTACGAGTTATTCGTAGATGGCTCTGAGCACTATAGGACTTAACAGCTGAGGTCATCACTCCCCTAGAACTTAGAACTACTTAAACCTAACTAACCTAAGGACATCACACTCATCCATGCCCGAGGCAGGATTCGAACCTGCGACCGTAGCGGTCGCGCGGTTCCAGACTGAAGCAGCTAGAACCGCTCGGCCACACCGGCCGGCTATTCGTAAATCTTCGAGATTATGTTACAGAGAACAGCCATCAATTACAGGGTAAATACTTAGAAAGTTCCAAAAAACTAACTCGCCTCATGTCTCGAAAGCTTCAAAGCGCAAACCAGTAACACAACACACCTGATTCTTCCACCATAAAAGCTCTCAACTGAAGATGCAAGGCTTCCGCACTACACTCATAAGTAGGAAGAACTCTAGATTCGGATTTTCACCCCATGCGCACATTTGTCCCCGCCTGCCCTATGTTTTTGACGACAACAGCGGGCGCCAGTGGTTGTGAATCCCTAGCGGTATGCAGCCACTATTAACAATTTCCTTATTCCACACCTGCAGGGTCATTGCCTTATAAAGTGCTACGTTTACAGCAAGATGGAGCTACAGCCCATACGGTCCGCAATTCAATGACCGAGCCGTCATTTTCCACATCGATTACTCTCACGAATCGGCCATATCCTGTGCTCCGTGAGGTCACCCGATGTTTCAGCCTCTGATTCTTCTACTGTGGGGTCATCTCAAGAGTGAAGAAATATTTTCACGGTTACTCCACAATAATGCTGAGTTGAAAGCCACAATCGGGGTAGAGACAGAGGCCATTGCTCAAGAAATGATTTAGAACGTAATGAGGAGATTCCACGAACGTCTTCAGCAACGCAATATCATTAAGTGATGGCTCTGAGCGCTATGGGACTTAACTTCTGATGTCATCAGTCCCCTAGAACTTAGAACTACTTAAACCTAACTAACCTAAGGACATCACACACATTCATGCTCGAGGCAGGATTCGAACCTGCGACCGTAGTGGTCGCGCAGTTCCAGACTGTAGCGCCTATGCTCGGCCACCACGGCCGGCAGTATCACTAAGTATGGAAACCATTTGTGTTGTGTACTTTTTAAGAAATAAACTTGCTTTGGCTTTCAAGTAATGGCAGTGCTTGGAGAACAATTATCTATAAGTTATATTGATGTAAATAGCCCATATGCTGAACCTCATAACAACCAAATGAATATGTACTTCTTCCCGTGGATTACCCTGTAAAATATTCTGTTGGATTTTTTCAAATTCCTTATTTCAACCTCGGGTCGCATAAGTGGTATCTTTGACTTAACAACAAGTTATCATCAGATGATTTGGAGACGTCATATAGTAATACATCAATTTTTGAAGACGGTTACTCTATTTCCCTAACGCAGTAAGCGTAGTCAGTGTATTCTGTTAGGAGCAGACTCTCGCAATTGCTCATACTCACCCTGTCTGCTTATCACGGGGAGCTTGTTGACAGCTGTTTTTATAACGACACTTTATTCTGACACGCGGGTTACGCCTGTAACCGCTGGCGAACATTCGCCCGTACCTGCAGGCTAGTACTGCGCGCGCCGTTCCAGACCACTTAAGTGGATTGCTGCACTTACACGTAAACGGTCTCCAAATGTGCGGGGAATGTGTCGCTGCTAACTCGGCCGGGACGAAATATGTTGTAGCCTTTGATAGGGGCCATTCTGATGATAAAAGCTGACAGTATTGATTTACGGAAGGCGAACGGTGAGACTAATAGTAGCAGCTGGGGGCTAATGGACCAACTGTCGCTAATGCGATGTTTGCGCACTTGTTCAGTGGAGTGGAGCATACACTTGTTCCCCGGCTGATAACGCTGCACGCGCGTTGCAGCCAGCCGCTCGCAGTGCCCCGTGAGGGGATACCGGGCTGTCGTGCTGTCTTTCTTAATAACTCTAACCTATTACGTGTGTCGTTACTCTTACACTTTCTTGTCGAAACACATTCTGCTGTCACCATCTTGAGAGTAAAATTTCTCGAGAGGTTAAAACTTTGAGCCAGACTGGGCCTCGGACCCGAGCCCTTTCCTTTCACGGGGAAATGCTCCTCCAGACAGAGCCGTTCAACGACTCATTGCCCTTCAACAGCTTCAGCTCTGCCTAGGTTCCGAACTCGCCATGGCTTTGCCTGATTAAAACCGTGTACCGGACCATCTTTGGACGTGAGATCTTTGTCTTCTGTGGGCAGGTGCCCTACAAGCTGAGCTATCCAAACACGCCTAACGACCCGTGTTCACACCTGTACTTCCCCCAGTACGTCATCTCCTATCTTCCAAACTTCACAGAAGTTCTCTTGCATACCTTGTGTGATTAACACTCCAGTCTCTGAAATATCCTTCCAGGAATTCTAGTCCTTCGGGGTATGCAGGAGAACTTCTGTGAAGTTTGGAAAGTGGAATCTGAGGTACTGGCTGAAGAAGAGCTGTGAGGAGGGTGTTCTGAGTTGTGCTTGGATAGTGCAGTAGGAAAGGACCGTCAGTTCAAGTCTCGGTCCGTCACATACAGTTTTAATCTTTCAGGAAATTTCTAAGCAGTCTACACTCGGCTGCAGAGTGAAAATTGATTCAGGTCGCCCAGCACTCCCCACCTGGCGGAAGCTTTACTCTGTCAAGAAATTTCATTACAGCGCACAATAAAACTGCAGAGCGAAGTATTCATTCCGGAATCATTCCCTAGGCTGCAGCTGATCCATTTCTCCTCCACATCCTTTCTCCCAGAAGTGAGGTCTGACCTAAGTACGTGGAGGTTGAATAGTAAGATAGAGGTACTGATAGACTTGAACCTACGAAGGCGTTTCACGAGGCTATCTTGGGTTTGGCTTATCTACCGTTTTCCTCGATAAGATAAGGGTTGGTGGCCCATTGAAAAGACTCCGACCTGTTTTCTATTACAAAATAGCCAAATCAGAGCTTGTATTTCACCTCTAGTGTTCTTGTCATTATCACGTCGTAAGATTCTAATCTTGTTCCCTTTCTACACAGCAAATATTGTGGTATACTGCTGAGTGGACGGCTCATATTGAAATGTTATAAAACGAGTCAACAATTCTGGATGTAGTGTGTTGACAGTACGACCTGAATGATATGTAGGTGACGCATTGGTTATGGAACCGGAGCGGTATTTGGGACGAAAGGGTTTCCACTATCCTTGTGACTATCCTAATTTTGATTTTCAGCAATGACTTCAAAAAATACCATGATGGTTTTCATTAGAGACGGCTGGTTCCTATTTCTTGTAGTATTCTTGGCCAGTCGGAGAGACTGTAATGAACGAAACTATCTTGTCAAGACACCACTACATAATGCGGAACTGACCATTAGATGTCACGATCGGCAGACATCTCCAGTCAGACAGCTGTCAGTTATCAGTAGTGAATCAGTAATAGTAGAATGGCTCCGTCAGAAGAGCTCACAGACTTCGAATGTGGCCTAAACATTGGATAGAAGTAGTAGGGGTTCTCCACTAAATTAGAGGCCCAAATCAACAACGTCGTTATGCAACAGAATTTTGGAACATATATTGTCTTCGATCATTATGAATTACCTCGTAGAGACCGTCTCTTGATACACAAAAAAATGGTTCAAATGGCTCTGAGCACTATGGGACTTAACATCTATGGTCATCAGTCCCCTAGAACCTAGAACTACTTAAACCTATCTAACCTAAGGACATCACACAACACCCAGTCATCATGAGGCAGAGAAAATCCCTGACCCCGCCGGGAATCGAACCCGGGAACTCGGGCGCGCGAAGCGAGAACGCTACCGCACGACCACGAGCTGCGGACACTTGATACACAGTCAACACGGATTTAGGGAACATTTTTCTTGTGAAACACAATTAGCTCTCTACACACACGAAGTGTTGAGTGCTATTGGCAAGGGATTTCAAATTCATTCTGTATTTCTGGACTTCCGAAAGGCTTTTGGCACTGTACCACACAAGCGGCTTGTAGTGAAATTGCGTCCTGATGGAATGTCGTCTAAGTTATGTGACTGGATTCGTGATTTCCTGTCATAGAGGTCACAGTTCATAGTAATTGACCGAAAGTCATCGAGTAAAACATAAGTGATTTCTGGCGTTCCCGAAGGTAGTGATATGGGCCCTCTGCAGTTCCTTATCTATATAAACAATTTAGGAGACAATATGAGCAGCCGTCATAGTTTGTTTGCAGATGATGCTGTCGTTTACCGTCTTGTAACTTCATCAGAAGATCAAAAAAAATTGTAAAACGATTTAGAAAATATATCTGAATGGTGCGAAAATTGGCAGTTGGTCCCAAATAATGAAAAGTGTGAGGTCATCCACTTGACTGCTAAAAGAAATCCGTTACACGATAAACCAGTCTAATTTAAAGGCCGTAAATTCAAATAAATACCTAATAATTACAATTACGAACAGTTTAAATTGGAAAGAATACACAGAAAATTATGTGGGGAAGGCAAACCAAAGACTGCGTTTTATTGGCAGAACACTTAAAAAATGTAACAGATCTGCTAATGAGGCAGCCTACCATACACTTGCCCGTCCCCTTTTGGAGTACTGCCGCGAGGTGTAGGATCATTACCAGATAGGATTAACGGACTACATCGGGAAAGTTCAAAGAAGAGAGGCACGTTTGGTATTATCGCGAAATAGGGAGATAGTTTCACGGACATGATACATGATTTGGGACGGACACCATTAAAATAATGGCGTTTTTCGCTGCGGCGGAATTTTCTCACAAAATTTCAATCACCAACTTTCTCCTCCGAATGTGAAAATATTTTGTTGACGCCGACCCAGATGAGGAGAAACGATCATCATAATGTTGTTGTGAAACGTCCCCTTTGAACAATTATACATGACTGTGCTTAAACTGACACACAATATTATTTTAGCGCAACGCAATCTGACTTTCAATAATCCCTACAAAAGAATGGCCCTGACTAACATTAACCTATACCTTTCACAAATCACTTACCTCACAAAAATCTTCGTTACTCGAACTACTGCAATACAGCGAGCGCCACTACTGCCAGCTAAATAAAAGATTCAAACTACGGAAGGCACTAACTACTGATAGGCATAGTTAGCAAATGAAAGATTTTAATAGAGAACAAACAATGTATTTACCTTAATAGTCATAATATATATAGCAGTTCATGACATCCAGTCTTACAAATTTCAAAACTCCGCCATCTCTCTCCCCACATCCACCACTGCTGGCGGCTCACCTCCAACTGCGCAACGCTACGCGCTGTTACCAGCCAACTGCCCAACACTACAATGGCAGACAACAATGCAAACTAGCCACAGACTGCACACAGCACAGCCAGTGATTTTCATACAGAGCGCTACGTGGCGTTACCAATAAGAAAACCTAAACAGCCTACTTACAGTTGTTATGGTCTTCAGTCCAGAGACTTTTTTGATGCAGCTCTGCATGCTACTCTATCCTGTGCAACCTTCTTCATCTCCCAGTACCTACTGCAACCTACATCCTTCTGAATCTGCTTAGTGTATTCATCTCTTCGTCTCCCTCTACGATTTTTACCCTCCACGCTGCCCTCTAATACTAAATTGGTGATCCCTTGGTCCCTCAGAAAAGGTCCTACCAACCGATCCCTTCATCTAGTCAATTTGTGCCACAAATTTCTCTTCTCCCAATTATATTCAATAATACCTCCTCATTGGTTATGTGATCTACCCATCTAATCTTCGGCATTCTACTGTAGCACCAAATTTCGAAAGCTTCTATTCTCTTCTTGTCCAAACTGTTTATCGTCCATGTTCCACTTCCATACATGGCTACACTCCATACAAATACTTTCAGAAACTACTTCCAGACATTTAAATCTATACTCGATGTTCACAAATTTCTGTTCTTCAGAAATGCTTTCCTTGCCATTGCCAGTCTACATTTTATATCCTCTCTACTTCGACCATCATCAATTATTTTGCTCCCCAAGTAGTGAAACTCCTTTACTACTTTAAGTGTCTCATTTCCTAATCTAATTCCCTCAGTATCACCATACTTAATTCAACTACATTCCATTATCCTCGTTTAGCTTTTGTTGATGTTCATCATATATCCTCCTTTCAAGACACTGTCCATTCCGTTCAACTGCTCTTCCAGGTCCTTTGCTGTGTCTGACAGAATTACAATGTCATCGGCGAACCTCAAAGTTTTTATTTCTTCTCTATGGATTTCAATTCCTACTCCGAATTTTTCTTTTGTTTCCTTTACTGATTGCTCAATATACAGATTGAATAAAATCGGAGATAGGCTACAACCCCGTCTCACTCCCTTCCCAACCACTGCTTCCCTTTCATGCCCCTCGACTCTTATAAAGCCATCTGGTTTCTGTAGAAATTGTATATAGCCTTTCGCTCCCTGTATTTTACCCCTGCCACCTCCAGAATTTGAAAGAGAGTATTCCAGTCAACATTGTCAAAAGCTTTCTCTAAGTCTACAAATGCTAGAAACATAGGTTTGCCTTTGCTTAATCCATCTTCTAAGATAAGTCGTAGGGTCAGTATTGCCTCACGTGTTCCAACATTTCTACGGAATCCAAACTGATCTTCCCCTAGCTAGGCTTCTACCAGTTTTTCAATTCGTTTGTAAAGAATTCGTGTTAGTATTTTGCAGCCGTGACTTATTAAAGTGATATACTGTAGTTCGGTAATTTTCACATCTGTCAACACCTGCATTCTTTGTGACTGGAATTATTATATTCTTCTTGAAGTCTGAGGGTATTTCGCCTGTCTTACATATCTTCCTCACCAGATGGTCTTGTGAGGGATGGTTCTTCCAAGGCTATCAGTAGTTCTAATGGAATGTTGTCTTCGCCCGGGACCTTGTTTCGACTTAGGATCTTTCTGTGCCCTGTCAAACTGTTCACGCAGTATCATATCTCCCATTTCATCTTCATATCATCATCATAAAATAAGGAAAATCAGAGCTCGCACGGAAAGATGTAAGTGTTCCTTTCTTCCGCCCGCTTTTCGGCAGTGGAATAATAGAGAATTATTGCGAAAGTGGTTCGATGAATCCTCTGCCAGGCACTTAAGTGTGACTTGCAGAGTGTCCATGTAGATGTAAATGAGATGTGGAGATAGAGATGCATCAGGGACATGTCAACGTATATAAAGGTGTCCATGTCGACTGTTGGTGATGTGACTGTGAAGTGGAAACGCGAAGGAACAATCACAGAAAAACCAATACTAGGAACACCTCATGTACTTACGGTGGGGGATTGTAGAGCATTGAGGTGAGTTGCTGTAAAAAGATGCATGAAATCAGCGGAAGGAATCACTTGTGAGTTCGAAAGTGCTACTAGACACTAGCTAGCACAACGACAGTGCGAAGCGAGTGAAAGAAGAATCGAGTGTGATCGGCAGTGCCTCATAAGCCACACATTTCTGTAGGTAATTGGCCATCACGTGTAGTACCAACCGTAAATGAAGGAGGAAGAGGTTTAACGGTATGGGCTTGTTTTTTGTGGTTAGGGTGTGGTCCATTGCGCTTAAGAAAACGCTAAACGCAAAAATATATGACCACATTTTACTGCGTACAGTAGAGGAACAGTTCAGAGATGATGATTGTTGGTATGAGCTTGACAACGCAAAAAAAAAAAAAAAAAAACTACTTAAGCCTAACTAACCTAAGGACATCACACACATCCATGCCCGAGGCAGGATTCGAACCTGCGACCGTAGCAGTCGCGCGGTTCCGGACTGCAGCGCCTAGAACGGCGTGGTCACAGCGGTCGGCCTTGACAATCCACCCTGTCATAAAGCAGCATCTGTTAGGCAATATTTTGTGGACAAGAACTTTCCTGAAATGGACTGGCCTGCCCAGAGTTCCGAGATGAACTCAAAAGTACCATATTTTGGAACGAGTTAGAAAGTTGACTTCGCTCCAGACCTCCCCGTCCAACGTAACTAACTTGTGTGGTTTCGGGTCTTGAGAAAGAATGGCATTGAGACACATAACTGGAATGTCACCAGCAGAGTTCAAGCCGTCATAAAGGCGGTTGTCTGCACACTTTTGACGGGTTGTTAATCGATAAACTTACATTCTTTCATTCGTTCATAAATGTTTAGAAATTTTATCGAATAAGACCTTGTGACATACTTGTAACCGAGGAGCAGCGAGACACGCAGCCTATTATATCCCGTGTCGTGCAGTACAATAACTTCTCATATAAAGACCCCCTAGACCGTCCTCTGACTGCCCAAACATCTCCATTTGTTTGACGTCCAGTTTTAGCTCGTGCGGAATGATTCTGTGTGTGCTTATTGATTTCCATGTTCATGAGCTTAAACAGGTGGAAAGCTCAGAGAATACCAGTTTTATAGAACACAGTAAAACTCCTAGCAGCATCAAGTTTTCTCCAGAAGAGCTCTTGTTAAATTCATTTTTTAATCCCCCTCGTAAAACGGTAACTCGGAAACCCTTGCTGTTTTCTTTGCACTGTTGTATTTTTTTTGTTCTGTACCAATCACACTCGTGTTTTCAAGTAGCCAGTCCCTCATTTAGAAGTGAGTAGCAGCATTCCTTCATCAATCATTATGAGGAACTTGACAATTATCTATTTGACACATCGCACCGAACGGGGTTGCACAGTGGTAGGACATTGGGAGGACGGCGGCTCAAATTACCGTACCTCCGTACACATTTATGTTTTCCGTGGTTTCCCTAAGTTTCTGATGGCGAATGCGCGGGATTGTTGCTTTGACAGGGCACGGCACACTTCCTTTCTCATCCTTCCACATTCAGAGATTGAGCTCCGCCTCTAATGACCTTGCATCGAGGTGTTCCTTTCTTTTCTTTTTCGAAAATTCTTGGCTGCTATAAATTCTGCCATTTTATAACAACTGAGATTGCCACAGGAGGTCGGACGTATTTGTGCATCCGTACTGAAGAAGGCGGATCCATTGCCCAGCTAGGCCAATCAAATTATATGAAGGTGTGGTGTCTGATCTTTCTCTGACGTAATGGCTGAAAGGAGCTATCGTGTTTGGAGGTGCCCGTAACCAGACCATGAATGAAATTGTCGAATTTGTTGGTGTATCAACACGGACTGTCCACGTGTCTACGAAGAATGGTGTACCAATCGCAGCTACGTAACACAGCGTAAGGGCAGTGGTCGTAAAAAGATTCTACCCGACTGGGGTCAAAGAGGAACGTCATACCATGTCAAAGACAACTGGTTTTATATCCAACAGGAATTGCTGCTGTCTGTGAGCGCAGGTCCATCTCAACCAGTTCCCGGCGAAACTTTGTGAATGGAACTATATGCGATGGATCTTTGGAGCTGAGTACCTTGCAAAAGGCCGTTGTTCACGACGTTGTTCACAGCTCCACGTCTTCAATTGATCAAACAACACCGAAACTGGACTGTAGCTGACCGGAGGCGTGTAGTATGGTCCGCCAAATCGCGATTTTGCCTCTTCTCGAATTATGTAAAGCGTCAAGCACACCGATGGCCTAATGAGGAATTCAATCCACAGTGTGTGGAGGGTGTATTTCCGGCCAGAGGTGTTTCAGTAATGTTTCGGGGGTATTTTTCTCATCTTGTTTTAGCTCCGTTCATTTAGGTTCCTGGGAACATGAGCGGGGATTAATAAAATCTTCTCGGGCTTCCAGTCACGTCAGGTGGTTAAAATGCCACGAGCTTTCGACCGAGCTCTCCTCTTCCATGTCAAGTGGCCAAACAGCACGTACTGTGGAGCAACGCTGGACGAAACACGACAGGCGCTTACGCCTATGCTAACGGGGAAAATCGCCAGTTGCAGAACAGAAAATCGACACCGAATTCTGTTGAACGAAACGATTGTCATTATTAGGACGAAGGGATAACGTTATGAAAGGAGCCACAGAAATAGAAATATCTGAGAATATCATCAATAAAGACGGTGGTTTGCAGCTCAGCACAGACTGGGACGCTGCCATGGCGCGGTTGATGCAGGGCTGTGACGGATGAGGGACGAAAAATTACCATGTTTGGCGAGGAAAGGAGCATCAGTGACGTCACAGCCAACAGAGCGGCTATATAACGCCGAGGCCACGGCGACAAGGCAGTCATTTACCACTTGACAATGGCGAGGAGAGCTCGATCGAAAGCTAGTGGGATTTTAACCACCTGCGCAACTGGAAGCCCGAGGAGATTTTATTAAGTCATGTCGCCAGGAGACCATGCATTTATACATGAACCGGAATGTTTAGTTCAACATTTTCGGTGACCAAATGTTGCCCTTTCGTCTACATCTTCATTATGAGTATGCTGTGGGCACGTTCGTCTCACAGGATGACAATAGCCACGTTCATAGGGCTGCACGCATAGCTTTCTGGTTTGACGAGAACTCTGAAACATTATGGAACCTCAAATGGCTCGCTGAATCACCCGATCTTAATCACACAGAAAAGTCTTCAAATTATTTGGACCAGCTTAGCTATTAATTTCCATAATTTACTTGCTCTACGGGAACTAATCAACACTGAGTGGGTTCAGCTGGATGCGACATATCTCGAGAAACTTGTGGACTAACTTCATCGCTGAACTGAGGCCATTATGCAGGTCAGACGTGCTGTTTCACCGCATCAGTGGGATGATTGTTGGTCCAGCGTGGTTATCAAGCATGAAAAATAAGAGATAAAATTAAAACCTTAACCAATTAAGATCGTTAAGTAGTGTTGTTGAAGTAGTATACGCGCACTGTGGAGTAGTTTTTATTTCTGAGCTGTGCACTTACAACAAACCAACATTCTAAGAATTTCACTTGCTTTCATCTCGATTTCCAAGATATTCTGTCGCGTCGATAAAACGATAAAAATGTCTGTAAGGAAATCATGTACATAATTCATATTTCTGATTAACACAATCTTGAGGGGCACCACATGTTGTACTATGTACCAAGAACTGGTCCTACGTAAAAGAGCTAATAGGGTCTAGAGCTTCCATTCAGTCTCTTGTTGACCAGTCTGTTGTGGCAGTTAAAGATAGCAAAACGAAAGCCGAAGTTTTAAATTTCACATTCAACAAATCGTTCACACAGGAGAATCGTACAAACATACCGTCATTTGACCATCGGACAGACTTGCGTATGAACGATATAGTAATAAGCACTCCTGGCGTAAAGAAACAACTGAAATATTTGAAAACAAATAAATCAGCAGGTAGGGATGGAATCCCAGTTTGGTTTTACAAAGAGTACTCTACGGCACTGACCAATTACCTAACTTGCATTTATTGTGGATCTCTCGCCCAGCTCAAAATTCCAGGCGACTGGGAGAAAGCGCAGGTGACTCCAGTATACAAGAAGGGTAAAAGAACGGACCGGCAAAATTACGGACCAGTGTTCGATTTGCTGCAGAATCCTTGAACATATTCTCAGATCGACTATAATAAACCTTATTGAGACTGGGAAGCTATGTCCACGAATCAGCATGGTTTTAAAAAGCATCGCTCGTGCGAAACTCAAACTGCCCTTTTCTCACATGATATATTGCTAACTATGGATGAAGGGCAATAGGCAGATTCCATATTTCTAGATTTCCGGCAAGCATATGACACGGTGCTCCATTTCGGGCTGTTAACGAAGGTACGAGCATATGGAATAAGTTCACAAACATGTGAGTGGCTCGAAGACTTCTTAAGTAACAGAACACAGTATGTTGTGGTTGACAGCGAATGTTCATCAGAGACAAGTACATCCTCTGTAGTGCCCAGCGAAGTGTGATAGGACCGCTGTTGTTCCCTGCACAAATAAATGAGAGGGTGGGCATCAATCTGCGGTGTACGGTAAGATGTCGAAGTTAAGTAACTGTAGGAAGGTAGAACACGACTTAGGCAAAATTTCCAGTTGGTGTGATGAATGGCAGCTAGCACTAAATGTGGAAAAAATGTAAGTTAATGTGGATGAGTAGGAAGAGCAAATATGTAATGTATTGTATCGCTAGCGTCCTGCTTAACTCAGTCTACATCTACATCTACATCTATACTCCGCAACCTAACGGTGTGTGGCGGAGGGCACTTTACGTGCCACTGTCATTACCTCCCTTTCCTTTCCAGTCGCGTATGGTTCGCGGGAAGAACGACTGCTGGAAAGCCTCGGTGCGCGCTCGAATCTCTCTAATTTTACAGTCGTGATCTCCTCGGGAGGTATAAGTAGGGGGAAGCAATATATTCGATACCTCATCCAGAAACGCACCCTCTCGAAACTTGGACAGCAAGCTACACCGCGATGCAGAGCCTCTCTTGCAGAGTCTGCCACCTGAGTTTGCTAAACATCTCCGTAACGCTATCACGCTTACCAAATTACGAAACGCGCCGCTCTTCTTTGGATCTTCTATATCCCCTCAGTCAACCCTACCTGGTACGCATCCCACACTGATGAGCCATACTCAAGTATAGGTCGAACGAGTGTTTTGTAAGGCACCTCCTTTGTTCAAAAATGTTAAAATGTGTGTGAAATCTTATGAGACTTAACTGCTAAGGTCATCAGTCCCTACGCATACCCACTACTTATCCTAAACTATCTTAAGGACAAACACACACACCCATGCC
Source organism: Schistocerca nitens (assembly GCF_023898315.1). Classification (NCBI taxonomy): domain Eukaryota; kingdom Metazoa; phylum Arthropoda; class Insecta; order Orthoptera; family Acrididae; genus Schistocerca; species Schistocerca nitens. Next base: position 178,711,657 of record NC_064616.1, on the reverse strand, counting down.
GGAGGGAGGACTCGAACCTCCGCCGTGACCAGCCGCAGAGTCCATGACTGCAGCGCCTAAGACCGCTCGGCTACCTCCTTTGTTGATGGACTACATTTTCTAAGGACTCTCCCAATGAATCTCAACCTGGCACCCGCCTTACCAACAATTAATTTTATATGATCATTCCACTTCAAATCGTTCCGTCCGCATACTCCCAGGTATTTTACAGAAGTAACTGCTACCAATGTTTGTTCCGCTATCATATAATCATACAATAAAGGCTCCAGCTTTCTATGTATTTGCTGTACATTACATTTGTCTATGTTAAGGGTCAGTTGCCACTCCCTGCGCCAAGTGCCTATCCGCATCTTCCTGCATTTCGCTGCAATTTTCTAATGCTGCAACTTCTCTGTATACTACAGCATCATCCGCGAAAAGCCGCATGGAACTTCCGACACTATCTACTAGGTCATACATATATATATATATATATATATATATATATATATATATATATATATCGTTCAGTAACGTTGTAAAGCGATATGAAATGGAAGGAGCACGTGAAAACTGTGGGGAAGGCGAATGGTCGCCTTCGGTTTATTGGGATAATTTTAGGAAAGAGTGGTTCACCTGCAAAGGAGACCGCATATAGGACGCTGTTGCGACCTATTCTTGAGTACTGCTTGAGTGTTTGAGATCCGTACCAGGTCGGATTGAATGAAGGCATCGAAGCAATTCAGACGCGGGCTGCTAGATTTGTTACCGGTAGGTTCGAACAACACGTAAGTGATACGGAGGTGCTTCGGGAGATCAAATGGGAGTTCCTGGAGGAAAGACGACATTCTTTTCGAGAACCACTATTGACAAAGTTTAGAGAACCGGGATTTGAAGCTGAAGGACGAACGATTCTACTGCCGCCAACATACAATGCGCCGAAAGACCGCGAAGATAAGATTCCAGAAACTAGGGCTCATACAGAGTCATATAGATAGTCGTTTTTCCCTAGCTCTATTTGGGAGAGGAACAGGAAAGGAAGTGGCTAGTAGTGGTACAGGGTAATCCTCGCCACGCTCCGTACGGTGGCTTGCGGTGTATCTATGTAGATGTAGATCTAGATGTAGAATAAGGAAAACTGAGCTGTGTCAGTTTCTTTGGTTATCTTGACATCTCAGCAGTTCTCTATAATGCGCTCTACGGATCTTCTTTGGTTCTGCTACTTCACCTTTTTTAATAGTACTCATAATTATACTACCAAGAAATTAGGCTGTTTCAGATGAAGCTGGACGCACAAAGAATAAATGATACTAGCGTACGTGCTGTCACGCTAGTATCGGTTAAAATATTTACAAGTTCACGGCAGATAACGTTATCATGAACTCTTGCGCCATTGAGGTTGTTTGTCTACAGCTTAATTGAATTTATCGCAACGCGGCTCGAAACAAAGAAATCGCAGGGAAACACGATCACATCGACTCTTGTATCAGCAATCATTTCCTACTCAGACATCACTTAAGGCAGATAATATCAAAAGAACGAGGTGTGTAAACGCTTAATCACAGATGTCACTTGTTACCAGCGCTCTGATGGCAGTATAATGGATATCGTGGTGGGATACACACATTCCATATTAAGCCTCTGGTTGCGATGAGAATTCAGGAACAACAGTCCTTTCCTGCCAAGCTCATATTGCAACAATTTTCCGAAGCTTGCCTCGGACTGCCTAATTTAATGTTCTCGCAGGGAATCGAACACGGGATGGTCAGTTGTAAATCAGGAATGTTCTCATCAGAATTTGTATTTGTGTGTTTTTCCAGAGATTTCATTTACTCTACTATGAGGGATTATAGAATTATCTTGATATGAAGAGAATAAATAGACTGGAACCTATGTAAGAAAGTCGCACAATATTAAGCTGAAATGATTCGCAGAAAAAGTGGAAACGCAAAATTACATCTACATCTACATCTACATCTACATGATTACTCCGCAATTCACATTTAAGTGCTTGGCAGAGGGTTCATCGAACCACAATCATACTATCTCTCTACCATTCCACTCCCGAACAGCGCGTGGGAAAAACGAACACCTAAACCTTTCTGTTCGAACTCTGATTTCTCTTATTTTATTTTGATGATCATTCCTACCTATGTAGGTTGGGCTCAACAAAATATTTTCGCATTCGGAAGAGAAAGTTGGTGACTGAAATTTCGTAAATAGATCTCGCCGCGACGAAAAACGTCTTTCCTTTAATTACTTCCATCCCAACTCGCGTATCATATCTGCCTCTCTCCCCTATTACGTGATAATACAAAACGAGCTGCCCTCTTTTGCACCCTTTCGATGTCCTCCGTCAATCCCACCTGGTAAGGATCCCACACCGCGCAGCAATATTCTAACAGAGGACGAACGAGTGTAGTGTAAGCTGTCTCTTTAGTGGACTTGTTGCATCTTCTAAGTGTCCTGCCAATGACACAATCACGAGATCGAAATATAAATGACTGTTCTCCAAACTTGAAGTTACGGAGGCGGGAAACATTTCCTCGTCCGAATTATGCTGGAAAGGGGTATAAATGATCTAAAGATCATTGTTTTTATGCAGCGCTTTGGCGTCATCAGTCAAATCCCAGACCTGTTTGCAGTATCTTCAGAAGTGAAGATGTATGACTACATTTGTAGTGCTGTGTCTCTGTTTCGTTATTTTTCGCAGTTCCCGGGTTGATTTTTCATCGTCAATTTGATAGCAGCGTGCTGTACTCCAGCTTTTCCTTTCATTTCTATACCCATCCGTAACAAACCAAACACATTGCAGGGAACGCAGTATATTCATCATTTCCTTCTAAAGTACACGGTTACATACACACCATTCGTACCAGTCGAAGATATAATCATTAGTGCCTTGGCTATGAAATAAAGTAGGAGAGAGTCTATGAAGTTTTATGCAATGTTCCTTCGGAAGAGCGTGAATGTCCGAAGGAACAGACACTGCTGAGAATTTATAGAGGTTTAAACCATGAAATGTATTCGCAGTTTGCGAATACGTCACCATCACAGCTATACAATATACTGGAAACAAATCAAAATTTTGGCCATACTGGACTTGAACCCAGATTTTCCGTTTTACGCGAGCGGTCGCCGTAACAGCTTCGGCTATCCAATGACGCTTCACGGACAGACCCCTACTTCCGTATGTCTCAGTGTCCCCTTCCCATAGTGCTCGCACAATTATGTGATTATCGCATAGGGAGAGACTTTTTTAGTTTTCTCGTTATACATACATGCAGGCACTGGGAGTTATGGAAGCTTGGATATGTCCGTGAAGCGTACTCCGCTAGCTAAAGTGGTTAAGGCAACCACTGACGTAAATCGGGAGGTCCGGTTTCGAGTCCCAGACTGGCACAAATTTTCATTTGTTTCCAGTACATTGTATGACAGTGGTGGTACAGTATTCGCAGTTTGCGAATACATTTCATGGCTTATATCACCCACTCACCGCATTTTCTCTCTCTACTTTTTAAAGGATATGTTTCCACGCACTAGTGCCTCAGTACAGCGTTTAGGTAAACTCAGACATTGATATAGAGGAATGGTGGATCGATTTTCCTTGCAGCGCGTGTTAACATCCCGAGAGGAATTCAGTTGCGTACTTGTGCCACATACACAAAATTAAAATTGTTAAAAACACACAGAATATTTCTAACAGCGCCCGTGGGCTCTTGAGGCAAACGTTGTGGACTATCTCTCCACCGCTCCTTCCCTTGCTTCGTAGTCAACATATAACTAAGTCACTTCCGTGCGAAAATAATTTCGAAACGCATATGATAAATAGCCAGGTCGTATGGCGATATGACTAAGGTCATAGACAATGTGTAGCCTTCACCATAAGCCAATAAAACTTCACTAATGTGGACTATTATTTCAAGTAGTTATTTTTTCAGTTTCAGCTAATACCGCCTTTTGTGTAATCGAACAGAAATGGATCTCTCCCTCCATTTGTAGGTGCTAGATATCATCTTGGGAGGCAGTGTTCCACTCTACTTAATCTTGTTGCCTCTTCTAGTAAAAAGATGTGGACTGGATGCCATTTCATAATTACCAACACATGCTTCATGTGGACGGGTCTAATGGTAGTGCTGATAAGAAAAGTTTTCGTACGTCTTGTCGAGAGCTTTGCATAAAGAAAGGATTTTTTGAGCAGATATTGTCTTGCTAGGAAATCACATTTTCCTGGCGTTGTAAGGACAGCAATACAGCGTACAGGAAGATGTTGAGTGTGTTTCTCGTAATGTTCTTTATACTTTCAACAAACAGGAAAGGTGCAAAATCACACTGAGCTGCAATTCAAAATTGATTACGTCAAAACGAGTGCTGTGTGTATTTGCCTAATATATTCAAGCAATTGTCGCTATCCTGGTCGACGCTGGACTCGTAAACAATCATAACTGACGCCAAAGCAGAATCTGTTTTCACCGCAAGCCATTGGTAATGAGCTGCACGGTTATGGCATTTGACAGAAAAATTGGCGAGTGACATACTTGATCGTAGCCCAACTTCCTGACAGTCTTGCCGTGTGAGGTGGATCTGTGGTCAGCACACTGCACTTGTCGCATTCGGGAAAACAGTTGTTCAAATTCCCGCCTGGCCTTTCGCATTCAAATTTTCCTCGATTTCCTTAAATTTTGTTAAGCTCTGGTTCCATTAAAAATGAATACGGCCGATTTCTTTTTCCACCCCTCCACCTTCCGAGCTTGTGCTCAGTCTAC